>NC_059171.1:23315705-25715705 GCF_019923935.1 Bubalus bubalis | reverse complement strand
GGCTACTTTCACAAACAGAGCTGGGTAAATATATCAGATCACTAGATACAAACACGATGCAGGTTTTAGCCAAAATCTTGTTTCGTAAAAGTATCCTTTTTTGTCCTCTTCAGTCAACCCCTTCACTGACAAGTGAATTCCACACATAATTGAGAAAGTAAAAGCTTATTAAAATAGGGTGGAATTTTGACCTGTTGCAAACTGATAAGTAGTCGTCCTTTTAAATTTATCAATATAGTGTGTTGAACATTGAAGTAATATTGTCCCATGCTGAAATAACTAAACTGTAGCATCCTTATATTTGTTTGATACTGTATTTGTGTTACACAGCCAGTGTGTATAAGACATCTCTATGTCTCTCTAAGCTTAAGTGCTTTCATTTGGTGTTTTAAAAATGAAATTCTTTTATTTTTTTCCCCCTTTCTAATGTGCCCATGAATTTCCATCATTTTCTAGCTTTCATAGTCAGCATCATATGACCAGCAGCAAAATCAGGCCTGTCACCTTTTTGGTAGGACCCTTCAGGTGAGAATAATTTTCAGATTTTTTTATTGGTTGGAGAAAGTCAGAAAAATGGTATTTTATGACACATAAAAATGATACTGTAAGGTTTGGGGTTCATGAATAAAGTTTTATTGGAAAACAGTCATGTGTAATCATCTAATCTAATCATGTATAGACAGAGACTGTAGGGCCCACTACACCTGGAATACCTACTGTCTGGCCTTTCACAGGAAAAGGTGAAAGGCTTTTACCTCTTTGGAGTGTGAAGGAATTGAGAGATTCTTCCTATTTTCCTTGGATGGAGGTTGAGTGGAGTACAAGGCAGATATTAGCTTACATATGCTTTTCCATTTAGTTGGGTGGAGAGATCTGCATTTTCCAACATTTGGAAAAGTTCAACTAAGTCTCAGGTCTGAAATTTATTAAACTGCTTTGGTTCCACCTTAATATAAAAGGGTAACAAGCTACCAAAAAAAGAAAAGCACAAGGAGTAACCTACATGAGAGGTTGGCTACTGGCAGGAATTTAAAATCTGAAAAGAGATACTCATTTAGTTTATAATTTTTGAAACTTCATTCACTGTTATCACATTCCTTTTCTAATTTATTTTGAGGTAGTGTCCTTTTCTTTCATAATCTTTAAATGGGAAAAAAAGCCCTTTAAACATCTAGCTATGTATTCCCATTGTTTTTTTTTCCCTATTGTTTTGAGAGTTATTTCAAGTATCCATCACTTGAACATATGAGAAATGAAACCAACACTTTTATAGTTCCTTATTATTTGACCACATGATTTTACACAAGGCTCAATGTTTCTTCAGATTTCTTTGTGTGGGTGGGCAAGATATAATTTTTAAATAGTCAGATGTTGCAGTGAAGGTACCAGCAACATATTTTACAAATTTGAGGGTTTTTCAAAAGAAGTGTTGTAACACTTTAAATCAGGAGAAAACAATTTTTGACAACATATATATACTCTGAAGTTTAAATAAGGCTTCAATTCTGATATTGGGCTTCACTCATGGCTCAGCTGGTAAAGAATCTGCCTGCAATGCAGGAGACTTGGGTTGGGAAGATCCCCTGGAGGAGGAAATGGCAACCCACTCCACTATTCTTACCTGGAGAATTCCATGGACAGAGGAGCCTAGCAGGCTACAGTTCATGGGGTTGCAAAGAGTCAGACACAACTGAGTAACTAACAACACACTTTGTTAAAAAGCATATAAAACAGAAACACATGAAAAGATGCTCAACATCACTCATTATCAGAGAAATGCAAATCAAAACCACTATGAAGTACCATTTCACGCCAGTCAGAATGGCTGTGATCCAAAAGTCTACAAGCAATAAATGCTGGAGAGGGTGTGGAGAAAAGGGAACCCTCTTACACTGTTGGTGGGAATGCAAACTAGTACAGCCACTATGGAGAACAGTGTGGAGATTCCTTAAAAAACTGGAAATAGAACTGCCTTATGATCCAGCAATCCCACTGCTGGGCATACACACTGAGGAAATAAGAAGGGAAAGAGACACGTGTACCCCAATGTTCATCGTAGCACTGTTTATAATAGCCAGGACATGGAAGCAACCTAGATGTCCATCAGCAGATGAACGGATAAGAAAGCTGTGGTACATATACACAATGGAGTATTACTCAGCCATTAAAAAGAATACATTTGAATCAGTTCTAATGAGGTGGATGAAACTGGAGCCTATTATACAGAGTGAAGTAAGCCAGAAAGAAAAACACCAATACAGTATACTAACGCATATATATGGAATTTAGAAAGATGGTAACAATAACCCTGTGTACGAGACAGCAAAAGAGACACTGATGTATAGAACAGTCTTTTGGACTCTGTGGGAGAGGGAGAGGGTGGGATGATTTGGGAGAATGGCATTGAAATACGTATAATATCATATATGGAACTAGTTCCCAGTCCAGGTTCGATGCACGATACTGGATGCTTGGGGCTGGTGCACTGGGACAACCCAGAGGGATGGTATGGGAAGGGAGGAGGGAGGAGGGTTCAGGATGGGGAACACATGTATACCTGTGGCGGATTCATTTCGATATTTGGCAAAACCAATACAATATTGTAAAGTTTAAAAATAAAATAAAATAAAAGCATATAAAACAGAATTCTGTAGTTACCTGAAAAAACAGTGTATACATTTTTGGACTGAATCCATTCATTCTACCAAATTGCAATTTGAGGATTAAAATTGCTGTCAGGGCAAGATTTTTCCCATCCTTGTCACTGCTCCAAAGGCCATGCCATCTTTAATGCACTTCATAAACTGAACATCTTTATAGTGCTTAGAAAGGGATGCTGAGTATTTGAAGCAATCTGCTGAAGGTTAGGTTTATTTGGCTGTAGAATGTAATGCAGATTTAATGTGGTATCTTTTAACCTTTTGTGTTCTGATCTTTATCTTGATACTCTGATATAGGTAAGTCAGATATTTTCTCCTTGTATTTTATAAGTGAAGGGACCAGGGCACAAAGAGGATGTAACTTTCCCCCCACCAAATTCACAATTACATTTAGATCTCAATTTCCCTAAATCCTGGCTCTGAATGTTTGAAGTAGATGACTTCCCATGTCGATACTCAGCAAATGATCAAATTCAGTGTGTTTAGCTGTGTGACCTAAACAAGAGTAAGGATATACTATGTTTATTATAGACAGTGGTCTTTGGATAATGCCTTTCATTTGAGTAGTACATATATATGGAGAAGGCAATGGCACCCGACTCCAGTACTCTTGCTTGGAAAATCCCATGGATGGAGAAGTCTGGTGGGCTGCAGTCCATGGGGTCGCTAAGAGTCGGACACGACTGAGCAACTTCACTTTCACTTTTCACTTTCATGCATTGGAGAAGGAAATGGCAACCCACTCCAGTGTTCTTGCCTGGAGAATCCCAGGGACGGCGGAGCCTGGTGGGCTGCCGTCTCTGGGGTCACACAGAGTCGGACACGACTGAGCGACTTAGCAGCAGCAGCAGTACATATATATACATATATACTCACAGGTATATAGTTAAAATTTATATGAATGTATAGGATATATAATTAAAATATATACACATATACCCATACACACAGTATGCTGATATCTTATTTGAGCTTCCTTCCACATGACATCTTAAACTATCCTTGTTGGCAAGTTTTTACACTTATAATAGTTCACATTCTTTTCTTAGATATTGTGCTGAGATCTTTGCCTCTGTTAAACCTCTGACTCTTCTCAACTCTGAGATAGGGCCTGATGTTACCTGCTTTTTAAAGGTGAGGATACTGAGGCAAAGAGAGCTTTACTGACTTGTTGACAGTCACACAATGGTAAGGGAGCCAAGATTGTAACCTCAGCTCTGCTAACCACTGTACAATTTGCAAGAACACTATATTCTCAGCATAGTTCTTATTTTCTGCCTTTGGTTCTTGTTCAAAGTGTCCTCTTCTGCACTTGACACAGTTGAATTTCACTCTGTTTTAACTCGCCTAAATAATAAATACACTCTTGACTTAAATCCATTCTGGTGGGCTTTACACAGACTTCTATCCTGGATCTTCTCTTAATTTAGTGAAATTAATGCTGGGTTTCTGCATCATCATTCAAATAGCACAGTTGTAAGTATCAAACACTGAGTCCTGAAGCCTCTGAATCTGTCCTTTTTTTTACTTTAGGTTGATCTATAATGAAGTTTCTCATGAGCTATGTGTAACTAGACCTTACCAGAAAAAATTTAATTTTAGATTTTAAGTCATAAGTGTTCATCAGCCCCTACTCGAATGGGATCACTGCAATAGTGCACATTGCAGAGGAGTGACCTGGGTAACATAAAGCTGAAGAGCTTTATTTAGGGATATTTATAAACCATTGCATGTTTTGAGAAGGAATTTTAAACAGCAGTATTTGAAGTTGTTAGAGAAGCCTAAAAATATTTAAACAATTTTAAGAAACCTCATATGAAGTCGCACAGTCTACTACTTTCCATGTGAAACAGCTGCTTAAAGTCTAATTTCAAATGTCTTTTGAAACAACCTGTTCCTTTAATTTCTGTTCAAAGTTGAGTGAAAACTGAGCCTAGAAACCTCTAGTTTTCCAGGGGTTGACTTGATGTTCTTTGATCCTTGCAACTGCAACCTGAAGACCAAATGCCCTTACCCCCTGCACCCTGTTTCTGTGTGGGTGTGTCTGCCAGGTTCTGAATCGAGGTGCCAACACTAAAGGATGATTAGAGAACCATACGCGATCGGATACTCATGACGTACTGAGGAGCCTGAGGCCCACAGCCCTGGTGACCAAGAAATAACAGGTTCCTCAATGTGTGTCTGAGGTCCTCTCTACCTCACTGATTCCTCCCTTTCTCCAATAATTGATTGTAACCTATAGAATTACGAATTATATTTTCCACAGTTGAGTTGAGCAAAGGTTGATTTTTTTGTTTTTCATTTAAGGTTTTCATTTTTCTGTTTATATTGTTAGCCACACCGTGATATTCAAATAAGAGATGGTTTTTGTCATCTAGATTTTGCTGGGGAGATAGTAAACCCTCTCGGGGTGTCAAGGCCCTGAGTAGTGAGGCACCAATGGAAGAGGAGAGGGGTGGGGGGGATCACCTTCTCCTCCACCCGGTTTGTTGGTTCTGTTGATTCATTGTAACTCCTTTTCCCGTGACTGTTAGCTCTTAGAGTATGAACCTCTCAGTGGTTTTTCCTTACTTCCACACTCTTCCTGCTTTCAAGAAGCTTGTATGCACGCGTGCTAAGTTGCTTCAGTCATGTCTGACTTCTCACGACCCTATGGACCATAGCCTGCCAGGCTCCTCTGTCCATGGGATTTTCCAGGCAAGAATCCTGGAATGGGTTGCCATGCCCTCCTCCAGGGGATCTTCCCAACCCAGGGACTGAACCTGCATCTCTTATGTCTCCTGCATTGGCAGGCAAGTTCTTTAATTCTAGCACCACCTGGTTAGCTGAAAATAAGCTCTCCCCAGCTCACCCTGTATAAACTTAAGCATAGTTACATTATTTCCTTGTTGCCTGTCTGGGTACCTTTTCTATTAGTAGACAGAAGATCCTGAAGTGCAGGAACTTTGCTTTTTTATCTATGCCTCTAGGTTGCAAAGAGTTGGACACAACTGAAGCAATTTAGCACGCATGCACTAGCTACCATCCTGATGTCTGGCCCTGAGGGGCTCTTATCTGTTGAAGTGAGGGGATAAAACAGCCATGCGCAGTCTATGGGGACCTCTTACATCTAGTTAGATGAAGACCTAATCTGGAACTTCATTTTTCTTCATTTGTTACTCAAATACTTAAAACCACACAAAGTAGAGGTAGTTTACAATTTTACCTCCTTTTTTGAAACTAAACAAAATAAGAGGTGAAATTCCCCACCCAGATCCATCTAAACTCAAGTAACCCCCTCCATCTAACCTGCAGTTCATTCTCGCCCTCCTTCAGGGACCATCACACACCATGGGAACCATTTCCAATATGTTTTATAGATGGAGTTGCCCTCTTTGGATTCTTCTCTCCCCTTTATCTCACACCTGCTCAGCAGAGGTTCCAACGTCCATAGCTCCTATGACCTGCCACACTTGCATATTTACGTTCTCATTATAATTGTTTTCAGATGTTGGACTATTTGTTCCTCCAATACGATTTGTAGTCTTTTACTAGCAGCCATGGTTTTTATTTTTATATTAAAGACATTTACAGTGCATGTGCAAGCCATCTCATATTAAACATTCAAATGAGTTTTTAAATATAAAGGAATTGAGTTTTTAAATGGCATTCTCTTGGCAAGCACTAAAACTCAACCATGTGTCCGGCACTGTGTTAGAAACAAGGAATTCAGAGACTGGAAAAAAAAAATCAAGTTTGTAATAGCAGAAGAGAAATGGATCTTTCTTCTCTGCCTCTAATGTACCCAGCACATGCTTCTGATATCTCAGGCTATGTTGCAATGCCCTGAAAGTGCCACATGGCCCCTTCTCTTTAGCTTTTGCACCTTCAGGACAGGGAACGAGTCTTATAATTTTATGTTCTCATAAAATGGCACAATGCCTGGCACATTCTCCCATTTTTTTGAGAATGTTTGGAATGAACTATTGAACTGAACTAGAGCATAATTTGAGAACTGTTATAATGGAGCCAGTATGGATACTGTGGGAGGACAGAAGGGATACCCGGGCTATTTTTCTGTTTCTTGGCTGGAGCGAGCCTCCCTTGCCAAATGACAGCCCTATCAGTTAGCATTTGGACACAGTTTTACTTGGACAGTGTTTTACTTAAACCGACACTGGCAGTCCTCCTTCGGTGGATTACATTTTTGAGGAGGCACTGTAATTTAGAAACGTGTACGTTGGATAAAGCAGGGTCTTGTATTTCTGAACAGGGACTTAAAGCCCAGATTTTTATAGACAAGACTCATGTTTAGTCAAGTTTGATAAACCTATTTTCTTAGGCAGTATGAAGTTTTATAAAGCTTACCAGTGTATTGAATGATCCCATTGGTATTTTGAAACTCACTTGTTTACAAAATGGACATAAAGATTTTCCTGAAGTTTTAATACAGAGGCTATTTCTGGGGAGTAGACATGGTGTGTCATTCAGGTAAGAAAGAATATTTCTGTATTTTCTGTTAAAGCTTCTGTATTGTTTTGAATTTTTATTTGTAATGAGGATGTTTTACTTTTATATAAAAATATACTTTTGTATAAAAATGAGTTAATAGAATTGACGTGAATATGAGCTGTTTAAAGCTTAAGAATTTTGGGGAGAGGCTTCTGGCTGGAGGGGAAAGGACAGATCTATGAGGCTGCACAAATGGTGGTTTTCTAGAACGCGCTTCAGTTTCAAGACAAGTGGCTGACCTGGGCAAGGGGTTGTGGATGGACCTGAAGCCAGGGAGCAAAGGCTTTCAGGGGCTGAGGTGTGTTATGCAGTTGTTAGCTTTAAAAAAAACTTTCGATTCCAAGGTGTTCACGATTAAATTACTTGTGTCAGTTCAGGTTGCTCAATGTGTAGCTGACCTGCTTTGGTTTTATGTTATGGCAAAGAGTGACTGAGACCAGGAAGGTGTGAAGGTCAGAGGAGCTTTGGATCACATTACAACTTCAGTTCAGTTCAGCTCAGTCATGTCTGACTCTTTGCAACCCCATGGACTGCACCATGCCAGGCAGGGGTGATGCATCCAGCCATCTCATCCTCTGCCGTCCCCTTCTCCTCCCACCTTCAATCTTTCCAGCAACAGAGTCTTTTCCAATGAGTCAGTTCTTCACATCAGGTGGCCAAAGTATTGGAGTTTTAGCTTCAACATCAGTCCTTCCAATGAGCACTCAGGACTGATCTCCTTCAGGATGGACTGGTGGGATCTCCTTGCAGTCCAAGGGATTCTCAAGAGTCTTCTCCAACACCACAGTTCAAAAGCATCAATGCTTTGGCACTCAGCTTTCTTTATGGTCCAACTCTCACATCCATATATGACCACTGGAAAAACCATAGCTTTGACTAGATGGACCTTTGTTGGTAAAGTAATGTCTCTGCTTTTTAATATGCTGCCTAGGTTGGTCATAACTTTCCTTCCAAGGAGTAAGCATCTTTTAATTTCATGGCTGCAGTCACCATCTGCAGTGATTTTGGAGCCCAGAAAAATAAAGTCAGCCACTTTTTCCACTGTTTCCCCATCTATTTGCCATGAAGTGATGAGACCAGATGCTATGATCTTAGTTTTTTGAATGTTGAGTTTTAAGCCAACTTTTTCACTCTCCTCTTTCACTTTCATCAAGAGGCTTTTCAGTTCCTCTTCTCTTTCTGCCATACGGCTGGTGTCATCTACTTATCTGACGTTACTGATATTTCTCCCGGCAATCTTGATTCCAGCTTGTGCTTCATCCAGTCCAGCATTTTGCATGATGTACTCTGCATATAAGTTAAATAAGCAGGGTGACAATATACAGCCTTGATGTACTCCTTTCCCGATTTGGAACCATTACAACTTGGCACCAATCAAAAGTTAAAAGTGAAAGTGTTAGTTATTCAGTCATGTCCAGCTCTTTATTTCCTCATGGACTGCAGCCTGCCAAGCTCACCTGTCCATGGAATTCTCCAGGCAAGGATACTGGAGTAGATAACCATTTCCATCTCCACAGGATTTCCCCTACCCAGGAATCGAACCCAATCTCCTATATTGCAGGAAGATTCTTCAACATCTTAGCCACCAGGGAAGCCTGTAGTTCTAGCAAAGGCTGTTATTGGATTCATGCTCAGTCCCTCAGTCATGTCTGACTCTTTGCAACTCATGGACTGTAGCCTGCCAGGCTCCTCTGTCCATGGGATTCTCCAGGCAAGCATACTGGAGTCAGTTGCCATTCCCTTCTCCAGGGGATCTTCTGGACCTACGAACTGAGCCTGTATCTCCCTCATTGCAGGTGGATTCTTTCAGTTCAGTTCAGTCGCTCAGTCATGTCCAACTCTTTGCAACCCCATGAATCGCAGCATGCCAGGCCTCCCTGTCCATCACCAATTCCCAGAGTTCACTCAAACTCATGTCCATCGAGTTGGTGATGCCATCCAGCCATCTCATCCTCTGTCATCCCCTTCTCCTCCTGCCCCCAATCCCTCCCAGCATCAGGGTCTTTTCCAATGAGTCGACTCTTCACATCAGGTGGCCAAAGTATTGGAGTTTCAGCCTCAGCATCAGTCCTTCCAATGAACACCCAGGACTGATCTCCTTTAGGATGGACTGGTTGGATCTCCTTGCAGTCCAAGGGACTCTCAAGAGTCTTCTCCAACACCACAGTTCAAAACCATCAATTCTTCGGCACTCAGCTTTCCTCACAGTCCAACTCTCGCATCCATACATGACCACTGGAAAAACCATAGCCTTGACTAGATGGACCTTTGTTGGCAAAGTGATGTCTCTGCTTTTGAATATGCTATCTAGGTTGGTCATAACTTTCCTTCCAATGCATAAGCGTCTTTTAATTTCATGGCTGCAATCACCATCTGCAGTGATTTTGGAGCCCCCCCAAAATAAAGTCAGCCACTGTTTCCACTATTTCCCCATCTATTTCCCATGAAGTGATGGGACCAGATGCCATGATCTTCGTTTTCTGAATGTTGAGCTTTAAGCCAACTTTTTCACTCTCCTCTTTCACTTTTTTTTTACTTTACAATATTGTATTGGTTTTGCCATACATCAACATGAATCCACAATGGAATATTACTCAGCCATTAAAAAGAATATATTTGAATCAGTTCTAATGAGGTGGATGAAACTGGAGCCAATTATACAGAGTGAAGTAAGCCAGAAAGAAAAACACCAATGCAGTATACTAACGCATATATATGGTATTTAGAAAGATGGTAACGATAACCCTGTATGGGAGACAGCAAAAGAGACATAGATGTATAGAACAGTCCTCTTTCACTTTTATCAAGAGGATTTTTAGTTCCTCTTCACTTTCTGCCATAAGGGTGGATTCTTTACCACCAATCAAGCCTATTATTTAAATGCTTCAGTGAATAAACAAATATTTAGCTTTTTTCCTAATGATTTAGAAAGCACTGCTGAACATGTGAAAACAAAGGATACTGGCAGGAGATGGTCAAATGATTATTTGGAAGGCTAAGGCAGGTTTACCGTTATCATATACAAGATCCTTTCCTGATCGTTACTGTTACCTGTAGGTCCCTATCATATATAGCTTCCCTCGTGGCTCACATGGTAAAAGCATCTGTTTGCAATGTGGGAGACCTGAGTTCGATCCCTGGGTGGGGAGGATCCTTTGGAGAAGGAAATGGCAACCCACTCCAGTACTCTTGCCTGGAAAACTCCATGGATGGAGGAGCCTGGTGGGCTACAGTCCATTGGGTCGCAACGAGTTGGACATGACTGAGAGACTTCACTTTCACTTTATAAGGGGTATAATTTCATGCTCCCAAATCTGAAAAAAAAAAAAAAATTGGCACTGAATAATTTTTTATTCAGTCTTTCCTGGTAAAAATCAAAAGAATTTCATTTGGAATGTTAATATAGTGGTATTTTCTGTATATTTAAGTAGGTCACAAGTATGTATTGAAATATCATTTTTGTTTTACTTTTAGTACATAAATATATTACAATTAAAAAATTCATAGCTCAGAAATATAACTTTTAACATTTCAAAATTCCACTATTCCCAGTCCCAAATTAACTTCTCTAAGCTACTCCATACAGACATACATAGTCTCGTGTCATGGTTTTATTGCATCGTATTCTATATACCCTGCACTTGCCTTTTTCATTTAATGATGTGGCTTAGAGCTTATTCTCAGTCATTGCTTATAATTCACCTTGTGCTTTTTCATGGTTGAAGTGTTTTACAATTTGAATGCATCAATATTTTATTGTACTTATATTTGAGAACAAATAATTAAACTTTCTTTTAGCCAGATTTACACCTGAAAAAGGGACTTTAGAGAGAATGTGGAATTTCTGGAATACCTATCATTCTATGGACTGGTATTAGGAGCATGGGATGAAATGAGGAAAGGGACCTACACGTAACAGTAATGATTAGGAAAGGATCTTGTAAAATTATTTCCAAATGCATACTGTTATAACTTTTTGGCCAAAAGGCTTGTTGGTGCAGACCACGTTAGAATCAGATCTTATAGATAACAGCTGATTTATGAAGTGTACAGTCTTCTCTTTTTTAAAATACAATGCATTGTTCTCTTCACCATTTAGTTCTCTTTTATACTTTGGAATGTTTATCATTACTTCTTGGAAAATAATACTGCTAACAAGAAAGGCAGCTTGCTTTAAAAAAAAATGTAGCAAGAAAGCCAACAATTTGTGGACAGGCTGGTCATGTATTTTGACCATGGTTAAGAAGCTACTGACCAGCAATAGATCACTGTTCTATTAAAATATAGGTTACAGCATTTAAAACTACAAATGAACATTTTATAGGGTGATAAACTGTTCTTCTATGCCCACCATCCTCTCCGAAAAGAGCAATAGTATAATTTGACTATGGACTTTCACCCACACATAGTTGGTTTTCCAATTGTAAATTTGTGTAACATTTTAGAAGTTGAATTAGCTGCTTCAGGGTGGTCATTTAATACATAAAGTCCTGTTTAGACTCAAAATTAAAAGGTGATGAGTTGCCACTGTCTTTTTATAAGTCTAGAAACTGTCATTATTTATATTGTAATTGTTTTAACAGAAACTTTTTTTAGTGTTTATAGTCCACATTCTGGCTTTGCCTTCTTAATTTTTAAAATTTTGGAATTCAATGATTTCATGTTTTGGTTACATTTTTTTATTCAATTGTATCTTTGGTTGCAGAAACTAGATTTGAAAGCTTTTCTGAATCATTAAATCACCAAATACAGTTACTCAGAGGCTTGTTAAATGAGTAAAAGGGTTGCCAGGGAGTTTTCATAGAGCTTTATGTGCTGTTAATTGCCAGCAATTAAATCAGTTACAAGTAATAATGTACTGTAATCTGTTGAAAACCTCACCTTTCAATTAACCAATTCTCCAACCTTTCCTTCCTTCTCCTTGAAGAGTAGTTGAGAGTCTATTTATTTTCACTTATACATGCCAATTACCTCTGGCCCAGATGTTACTGGCATACCAGGGAATCTGCTCTTGAGTACAAGTCTAAATTATTGCTTCTCTTTATACCTTGTTGTAATGTGAATGGTTTGATGGAAAAATACATGTTTCTAATCCACTGGTGCAGACCACCTATTATAAGCTAGTCAATTTACATGTGTTATTTCAAATCCTCACAACAGCCTTACAAAGTTAGTGACACCCCTGTTTTATACAGAGGAAATAGAGACACAGAGAGGCATGTATAAATAGCTGTTCAAAGTCAAGAACTGGGAAGGTCAGAACTGGGAGTCAAGGTCAAAACCATACCTGGCAGACGTGAAAGCACTTCTTTTTCATCAACTGTTTCCAACGAAATGCAGCTAATGTGTTATAGAGAACAGATTTAGAAGGCAGTCTGTGTAGGGCTCTCAGCACCGACTCAGCCACTACCAACTTCTTGACTTCGTCTCAGGCTTCTTATTTGCAAAATAGGAGTACTACCGCTCACCCTGACAGACTGTCGTGAAGTGGAAATGTATGGCACATTGTGGGTCTTCCACAAAATGACCTACAGTCCCCCTCCTGGTTGACACCCGCTGATGAAAGCAAATTCATTACAGAATTTTAATTAACTGTCTTGGACCAGAAGAGACTGATTAGATTGTTTCCATTGCATTTTTCATAGTACGTCTTTGGAAGAGCAGAACAGACGACAATCCCAGCAGCAGTGTCATTTGTAGTGGGGGTGTTTTTCTTTTTAATCTTTATTTTAATCCCATTTATAGTTGCAAAAATTTCTGCAGGATCTCATGCTGCCTAGGGCCCCGGGCTGCAATTTTTTCTCAGCCTATTGATGTGGTGAGCTGTTGGAAGAGGTAGGAGTGATGTAGAAGGAGATGGCATCAGGAAACTAATGAGCTAAACACATATTTCTCTGACCACTAGAATTCCAATGGTGAGTTTATGAAAGTTTTACTTGCAAAACCAGTAAATTGTTTGACTGAAATTTTCTTTCTCTTTAAAATTGTTTTTAGGATGCAGAATAGAAAACTGTGATTCTTGCTTTAGCAAAGACTTTTGTACCAAGTGCAAAGTAGGCTTTTATTTGCATAGAGGCCGTTGCTTTGAGGAATGTCCAGATGGTTTTGCAGCATTAGATGAAACCATGGAATGTGTGGGTGAGTAGTGTTTCATGTAACTTTCAAATTTCCACTTTTATTTTAACACCTGTTTCTTGGGGGAAAAAAATGCATGCTGGATGTATCCATCCTAAAAACGAATTGGTTCTCAAGTTATTAATTAGAACTGAAAATTATTGAAGTTCTATGCTATTGAGTTCTTTAGTCATTCTGCCATTGGGTAGTATCATAAATTACATTTTGCTACAAAATTTGCTGGTAGAACATTAGGTTAAACTACTGAAATGTTTAGAATAATGTTTTTATGATCTGTGTAATATATCCATTTCTTAACTATCTTTTTAGTAACTGTTAGAGAAGAACATTTTGTTTAGAAGGAACTTTTTAAGCAGGGTCATGTGGTTAGTCTATCATTTTCATTATGTGTATTAATTTTGTATTTTCTTGCTTAGCCACACATTTGTATTAAAAAAATCAATTAGGAAGAGATTTTTTTTGTGCCACATATACTTTGTTGATGATTAACTGCATGTTGCAAAGTGCATTAAAACAAGTTTGCTAAATTTAGGTATGTAGAATGCATAATTTAATCTGCACATATATGCTGTTTGTAAATAATAATTAGGAATACATATTTTTACAAATTTTGGGGGGGGGTTTGTGTTTAAAAAACCTTTTGGCACTTTTTAATGCCACTGATTAAAATGTAAAGCTCTGTCAGTACCTACGTTTTGATAAATGGCTAAATCTAATCAAGTGTAATGGCATCTTCACCACCCCCACCCCCAACATGCCTGAATTTTATTTGCCATGTTTTATATCTGGTATGGTGTACAACAGAGCAATGTATTATGAATGAGACTTTCCATCTTTTTAAAATGGAGACTTCAGTTGAGAACTTTTTTCCTGCATAAATACCAAAGTAGTCTGTAACTATATTTGAAAGCTTGCAGAGAACACATTTAAATGAGAGATTTTTGAAGAAATGTGTGCTTATGTTCCTATATATGTGTGAATTAATACATGCATATAAGCAACACTCTATTAAAAAATATAGAAAAGTCACCAAAAGAGCACATTCAAAATGTTGGATTTGTTTTTGAGAGGCGAGACTCATAGCAATTATTGAAGTCCAGAGGAAATTCTTATGAAACTTTTAAGCATTAACAAATTAACACCCTGTGTACAAGACAGCAAAAGAGACACTGATGTATAGAACAGTCTTATGGACTCTGTGGGAGAGGGAGAGGGTGGGAAGATTTGGGAAAATGGCACTGAAACATGTAAAATATCATGTATGAAACGAGTTGCCAGTCCAGGTTCGATGCACGATACTGGATGCTTGGGGCTGGTGCACTGGGACGACCCAGAGGGATGGTATGGGGAGGGAGGGGCAGGAGGGTTCAGGATGGGGAACACATGTATACCTGTGGCGGATTCATTTTGATGTTTGGCAAAACTAATACAATTATGTAAAGTTTAAAAATAAAATAAAATTAAAAAAAATAAAATAAAATAAAATAAAATAAATAAACAAAAAACCAAATTAACAGTAGTCCTAACAAATTAACAGCAGTCCTATGCATTCCCCTGGATAAAAATCTTAAATAGCTTTGAAAAACCTTAGAGTCACCATGATGCCTTATAAGATCTGGATGAAGAAATATTCATTGTGTGTGGATTCTGTGCCTGCGTCCTCTTCTGCTATTACACTAGCGGCTTTTAATGGTGAATTTGATGAGGTTTAACTCTGTATATTTTTATTCTTTTATCCCAGGGGAGTTGCAGAGTAGCCTACTTTTTCATTATATGAAGTTAAAAAAGGAGGATGCTAAAAGTTTTTACATACCTGGGAAAACATACATTTTCAAATATCTGATATTTGTTTACTTTTTAAACTATGGCATCAATTTAGGGAATAAGAAATACCTACTGTGGTTTCCAGACACCTATTAAAGGAAATGAGATAATCAGAAAATGCGAAAACATTCCCTATCCTTTTCATAAAGTATTAATATTTACTTCTAACTAAAACTAACACACTTGTGAATTTCAGTGGGGGCATGGAGAATTTACCTGTAAAATTTTGTCTCCTCTTCATGGTATGAAAACAGTATATTTTACTGTAGGTTTTAGCTGTTGAATCTTTTAAAGATAATATACTCAGTGTCTTTAGAGTGGACCAGTTAGCATCCCATCAAAAAATGAACCAGGACAAAAAGAAAGTAATAGTTTTTAAATTACTTATGTGGCAGTTTTTTACTTCCATCTGTAACTCCATAATGCCAACATTTCCCAAAAGGTATATATAGATCTTGTGGGCTGTACAGCTTAATTTTTGGTATCTGAAAGTGAAGGAGTAGAGAAATACTGCTATATAAATTTTGTAACAATGGAGAAATGTATACCAAATTGTTACCTGTGTTTGTTTTTTCTCTCTTAGAAGGATGTGAGGTTGGCCACTGGAGTGAATGGGGAACCTGTAGCAGAAATAATCGCACATGTGGATTTAAGTGGGGTCTGGAAACCAGAACACGGCAAATTGTTAAAAAGCCAGCAAAAGACACGATACCCTGTCCAACCATTGCCGAATCCAGGAGATGTAAGATGGCCATGAGGCATTGTCCAGGAGGTGAGTTCAGATAATCCCTATTGTGGACTATGTGCTTTCTGGATTTTCCTCCTCCCTAATCACCCTTGCTCCCAATAAAGAGTATTTATCCAAGAAGGAAACCTGATAATAACATTGGCAAGAGGGTAAAATTCCACATCGAGCTTCCTTAGAGACAAATGCTTAAATTGTGAAGAATATAAAATGACTGTTTAATTTCATGATACCTTGAAAGTAATTTAGAAGACAACTTTACAAATCAACTTTCAAAACGAGATTTCTAAAAGTGTGTGTATGTGTGTGTCAGTGTTTTTCTTTTTCTTTTTTTCACTAATGTACCATAAAAGCCAGTTCTTATGAAATCAGGCCTTTGCAGATGTTGCTCTAAGAGAAGCAGCCAACTTTCAGTTGAGAAGAGTTTAGATTAGAAAAGTTTATGGAATCCGTAAAATCATCTGTATCACTACTAGTTGAAGATGACAACTTAAAATAAACTTGCCCAAACACTGGGAGGAATAAACATTGTCTTAATGTTGCCACAATTAGCCGGTTCTCTGTTTTGGTAATAATTTGTGGAAAACAGCTACTAGTATGTGTATGTTTATTTGTGTCTTTGTAGTAATTGTGCTGATTTGCAGTAATTATTCTGTAATAACAGGATTAGGCCCACTTACAAATTGGGAGAAGTGTACATAGCTCAGGTGCTGGCTGGAGCCGAGTCAGTATGTTGAAATGCAGTTCTTAGCACTGATGCTGTGCTTCTGAAAGCATAATCTCTTGTTACTGTTTATTTTATCACTAGCGGATGCCGCATTGCCAAAAATGAAGTTAGGATTTTTCAAGTGCACAAAATAGAAGAGCAAAAAAAGAAAGCTGCATGTAGAAAATTGCCCTATGAAACAATCAAAACTTTCGTTTGCCTTCATTCTTGCTGTTGGGGCATAGCTTTCAGCTTTGTGGCTGTAGGCCAGAGAAGAATATATATATCTGCTTAGATGGATTTATATCCATATTCTGCTGCCTCCTAGAGAATGTCTGTGATCCATGGAGGAAGACAAAACTTTTAAGACTTGAAGACTCCAGTCGGCCTTTTGAGAACTATTAGATCCAGATTCAGAAGCTACTATTAGGAAAGCAGCTTTTCCTCTTGAATTAGTTTTGCTTTTCTTTGCTGAGTCTTTGAAACAAAGTTTTTTTGGGTCTGCTTTGCACTAACAAGGATGGTTTTGTTCAGTTAAACTGGGTATTTTTCAGTCAAAATAAAAGAAAATATTTTCTTACAAAACTAATAAGCCACTTCTTGGATAGCTGAGAGCATTTAACCTGCAACCTTGTGCCTAAAAACAAACCTGATGTATTCAGGTATTGGGAATAAAGGCTTTCTTTGTTGTATATTGTTTATATAACTACCCCCCACTTCTTTTCCAGCAACATGGTCCCCCAATTGTGGTTTACGTTAATAGCAAAAATTAACCTGAAAATGCTCCTATAACAAACATGCTTATGTGTAACAAGAACCAGCATGCCCCCCTCCCCTCAGAAACTATTTTGACTTAGCCCTGGTCTTGCTGAGAATTTTGTAGATAACAGCTAGATTTTTAACCTATAATGCTTATTGCATTTTTTTTATGCTTCCAAAAGCAGTGTACTGTCTTAAGAGATATAACCTGACACTGTCAGCAATTAAAATCATGTCAAAACAAAAGTTTATGTATCATCTGTTAATATTTTCTTTGACAAGTGAACCAGTAATGAACTCTTATTTAATTTACATTTAGGTTTTGCCAAATATTATTTATTAGGATAGACATTTGCAGAGATAAGCTATTGTCTAATCCCTGAATCAACATATTCAGCTTAATAAATTCAATTTTTAAGTAACCTTTACAGTTAGTAGGTTTAAAAGTTATACTGGAATTTGTTTTCTGTTTTATAAAAAAGAAACTAACATAAAATTGATAGAAATGGAAAATGACTCTGCAATAAAATAACTTCTATTTACAAATGTAGAAAATGAAAACTAGAAAATTAATTTTGGAACTTGAGCACCAATTGATAAAAATTGGCATAACTTTCAGTGGAGTATCCCACCTTGCCTCAGGTGAGAGAGGAAAAGGTTCCTTTCTTCTGTAGGTCATGGTGATTAATGGAAGAATGGAGAAGAAAACCACTTTATCCCATTTTACATCTTGACTTGATTTTAGTGATCTGCTTTGACAAACCATGCAAAAATGTAAGTCGTAATCAGGTTGGGAATACAGGCATTTTTCAGATCTTTTCAACATATGTATGGATTTTCCTCCTGTTGGAGCCAGTCTTAACCTGATTGCACACAAACGCAGCCTTAACCTCCTTCACACTAGAGCACGGACACATTAAAATCAGCTGCTTTTCATTACTGGAAGGCATAAGTTAGAGGTCAGCAAAATGGAGTAGTCCTAAGTAAATATATAAGATATTACCCTAAGAACTATTACAAATGAAACAATAAATGGCTGTAAGATTTAAAAACAACAATGTAATGCTTTAGCCTATTTTTCCTTAACTATCAGTGCTTATTTGCTTTAAAACAATGAAAGGATATTTGAAAATATCTTAAGTCATGAACTGATATATGACATGAAGTAAGCGTCCATTTCCAAACTTTTCTTGATCAGTTATCTTCTCTTTCATTTCTGATGATGTAATCTGTAGAGTTCCTTGGGCTTTTCTGACACTCATTCTTCAGGATTCTGGTCAGGTGATCAGACGATCTGGGTCTCTGCACCCTGTCAGCTCATTAATTCTATGATCCTTGGCAAGTCACTTAACCTCTCCTGGCCTCTATTTCCTATTTTAAATTGAGGGTATTGGGGTAGGCAATCCTGAAGATCCAGTCCAGTTCTAAAATCCAATGATTCTAAGACTAATTGCCAAAAATGACATGGATATATTTTGTGGTTGTCATGTGAAGGGTGAGGAAGAGAATCGTAAGCCCAGGAATATTGTTTTATGACCGAGAACTGAACACTTTTCCAATAGCTACAACTGTGCGTTCACGCAGCCTTTTCCATCTGGCAGCTCACACTCTTCCTCTTTCCTCCTTCCTTTTCTAAGACTCTCAAAGAATGAGCAAGATTCTTGTAAAATCTTCAAATGACTTATAGTTTAGTTAGTGGGAGATATGGAGAAAGAGAGAGGAGGATGGAGAAGGAAAGAGGAGGGGATCATAAAAAGATAATGGGAAAGGGTGACAATGAGTTAGAGGGAAAAAACTGAACAATGAGGATAGGAAGCAAGGGATAAAAGAACAGACTACCAAAAATGAAGACTTGGCCTCTAGCAGATGTAACTGTCTTCACTTCTGTCCCTCCCACCCTGAGCTCACTAATAGAATTAATCATGTTGGGACCAAGTTATCCTATTCATATATAACCTGCAGCTTTAAATGGAATAAATTTAAAGTCTGCACTATGTTGTACATTAGGCAATATATTAATAGAAAAATATGCAATTATCATATTTAAGTGATAAATGGAAGAACAAAATCATGGCTACTCAGCTACAAAGTTGGGAGACGTTCATGTATGGTGGGGGGAAATGTCATTTGCAGGGGACAGTAGTCTTTCACAGGATTGACCAATGCCCCCTCAACCTGAAATAGTCTGTCCTATTGGTCAAGTCCCATGACAACTAATTTTAATTTATTCATCAGGTGTTTACTGAGCAGTGCTGTGTACCAATCATCAGTACACAGTCCTAACAGTGTTTTTCCTAGTGGGTATCATGGCATTAGAGAAGTGGATGAGTGCCTTATTTCATGTGGAGGTGGGAGCCATGGGAAGAAAAGCAAAGCAGGATAAGGAGCGAGTGAAAGATTGGATTGAGGGTGTTCAGGGAAATTGAGGGAGTAACATTTGATCACAAATCTGAATGAAGGACATCTTTTGAAGACCTAAGGAAAAATTTCTTCTTCTTCTTTTTTTTTTTTTAGCTCTTGACTTAATGGCTATGTTTTTTGAACATCATTGATTTTCCCATTACCTATTAGAGAAGAGCAAGGAACTGAGATCTAGAATTCTTTTCCTGGGCCACAGAGATGTAGCAAGTTATTAATGGTAAAGCCAAGAGTGGGAAGCTCATGTTTACTTGTACCTTTCCCTTGTTCCTTATTATAAAATGCAAAGATAAACCCATAGTTGTCTAACATCAAAGTAGCTGACTTTATTTCTCCCTCCACCTCAATGCATCATTTTATTTTTATTTTACTAAATGTTTCTTAAAAACATGACACTCTGCCATCACTATCACCTCCCAACATCTTCCCGCTTGAGATAGCTAGTGAAACATACCTCAAAGGTCATTTTATAAATGCAAAGTGTTGAGTCACTGGCTTTGTTTCGATTCCACCGTTCCTACTTACAGCCATTCCTGTAAGCCATTCCTACCTTACAGGAGAAGGCCATCTTCTTCCCTAATTTTAGTATCATTGACCCTCAGTTTGTTGGGGGGAAAAGTGCGAGTGCAAGATTGTTCTTTCCATCCTTAGTCTTTCAAGGTCGCCCTCCCATTGAGGCTGTCCCCACAGAACCATACCGAGCACTCTTCTCTGCCCCTTTGCTTCCTGGCCTGCCCAGAAGCCCTGGGATCTGAACCCAACCCCACTTCTAGTAGCTCGGTGCCTGGAATGGCTTCTCTCTTTCTGACACATCTAAGCAATCAGGTGGTTAAAGTAATTTAGGTAATGCTTGGACAGATGCACAGATGGCCTTCTGTCTTTTGTTTACGGCAGCCTCAGCATACCATACTGCAGCTGTTAGTAACAATATGGAGCAATTCTTTAAGCCCTCGGTCATATTTTCTCAGGACTGTGCTAAAATTTAAATATAAAAACTGCTACTACTTAGGATTTCAACTTGAAAATAACTCACTCCTCCTCTTATGTGACATTATTTGACCAGCATCTACTTTGTGTTTTTAAGTGGCTTTTAACTTTGTTGTTCTTTAGTCACTAAGTGGTGTCTGACTCTTTTGCAACCCCATGGACGGTAGCCCACCAGGCTCCTCTGTCCATTGGATTTCCCAGGCAAGAACACTGGAGTGAGTTGCCATTTCCTTGTCTAGGGCATCTTCCCACATCAGGGATCAAACCCACATCTCCTGAATTACAGGCAGGTTTTTTACTGCTGAGCCACTGGGGAAGCCCTGGCTTTTAACTTGATAGGGTCTAAAAGAAAATACTATTTAGCAAGCTAGAACTAGAATCTCATGCAAACATCTACTTTTTAAAGGCAATATTAATAAGACCTCTTTAGTTTTTGTTTTCTGTGTATGAACTGACAGCAACATGTGGATTAGGTATTAGATACTATAACTAAAGATGATTGTAGATTGTGATGGATTAAACCAAGAGCAGGAAATAAGCACATTTTCAGTAGATGGGGTCAAGAAAATATGCTTTAGACATATGTTCTTTATTTCTGTACATTTTGTTTACATTTGAGTTGCAATTTATGTGGTCTGTTTTATACATGCCAACCTCAAAAGTAGTTTGGAGGAGAGAGGATAAGAGAAAAACCTCTTTTCTTTTGAAACTTTCAGAGTTGTCAAGAATGTAGATATTGACATTTTTATATGAAGAAGGGAGCATCTAGAAAAGGAATTCTTTTTGCCCCTTTGTTTGCTATGCTAAATTGTTTCTTTTAAAATCAGTGATTTGTGTTAGTCGCCTTAAGAAACTTGTACTATTTCCTGGCTACTCTGGGCACACGGCAGCAAATGGTAATGTTTATTTTGATTATAAGTTGGGGTGGTCACTCATAAGCAGCCACATCTTAAATGTAAATGTATGCTTATCATATAAAATTGACATTTAACAAAGATCCACCTGCTTCCCAAACATTTCTCTCAGTAAAGTATCTGTAAGTCCTGCTTCATTTGTCTTAACAATGAGCCTTCAGGCTGTCTCTTGGGGTGTATCCCCTCTCGCTGCTGTCCCCACGCCCACACACTATTTTTACATTTTTAAACTTATTTCTGGAAAAGTGGGTAGGGGATAACCAATGCACCTGGTGGTGGGTGGTGGTGGTGGTGGTTTTTGTTCTTCCTTGTCTGGGCTTTTTTCTGGGTGTGGGGGGCAATGATTTTTTTTTTTTTTTTTCAGATTTTTCAGTTCTCACATTTCAGAAGGTAAGGGTCTGAGGAATGGGGGAGCAGAAAAGTGGGGCCTGGTGTGCTGTGCACGGGAGCTCATGCAAAGTCCAGAGAGGGTGAGATGCAGTGCAGCCTTGGACTCAGACACAGAAATTCAGGGGCATGACCAGTGCCCCTCACATGGAGTGAGCGAGGGGATTTAGGACAGCCTCTTCTCCCAGCTGCATTTTGAGCCTGTCCTGGGGCCAGGCTTGCTTGCCCGAGGGGTCAAGGAGCGAGTGAGTGAACCCACACCTCTGTGCCATTCTCTGCAGCTTCCCGTCTGGAATCTCTATGAGCCCCATGTAATTAGAGTCTGGAGCAACATGTACTAGTCTCTTTTATGGGCGCTCGTAAAAAGGATTTCTCAACTACGTATGCCACTGAAGGTCTATGTGTGACAAGGCAAGGATAGGAACGTTTTGGAGGAGGCTTTCTTTTATGAATTCTACCCAGCAGTAAGCTATTCTGATCTTAATGTAAAATATATAAAACAATTTTTACAACACTCTAAAATAAAAACACCTTTAATAGGACACACATGGTGTCAGTGGTAGATTTTCTTTTTTTCCCCTTCTTACAGACTTTTTTTTCCCCCTTATGAGATAAGGGAGTCTCAAGTATAAATCCCCTAATGGTTTCTTGGAACAACTTATTTTCCTCAGCAGACACCTCTCTGGGCTCTTTAAACGGTGTTGATAAAAAGAGCACAGGCGGGTCGCTCGGTGAGATTTCCTGTAAATGCTCCAGCTACTGGATTGACCTCCAGTTGGACTCATGGATCTCCTCCAGGATTAGGACGCAGAAAGAAAACATTTTCATGGAAACGATGACAGAGTTCTACTCAAATCCCAGCGTGGTTCATGTTGTCATCGTACAGAAGTGGTTAAGACGACAGAATTACTTGGTGCAGCAGAGGGGGCAAAGTTCAGGTGGAAAACTTGATTCCAGTTTAAACTCAAAATGTTAAGGGCAGTAGATTTTGCTTTACAGTTGACTTGTTTGTGTAATATTTGGACCTAATATTCTGTGTAGCAGCCTTATTTTCTTGTTTTTAAGGACTTTGGAAATGAGTAAAATTAATTGAACTGGTGTCGTGCAGAGACGTTAATAACTGGTGTCATACCCTACAGCCTGCCCATTATGCAAAGGATTTAATGATAACTTAATGTAAAAAGTATTGATAACATCCTAAAACAAGACAAATTTTTAAAGATCAGAACTAGGAAAAACTTAGAATAAGAGCTCAGGACTGACAAGGAGAATGGACCATATGAATGTGTTGGGTGAAATAATTAGGCCAAAAATTTGACCTTGGGTTTCCTACCAGGTAGTGGGAAAATGTGGCTATGATTCTATCTTAATTAAAAATAAATGGTTACTTATAAAATATAGTGTCAATTTAATAACAGCTTTTGGAGAGAAAATCACCACACGTACACATATGTATATACATACAGCACATATGTACCTATACATATACACAAACACATGAATATATACACATGCCCACATACTGTTGCTCCTAAGTCACTTCAGTAGTGTCCGACTCTGTGTGACCCCAGAGATGGCAGCCCATCAGGCTCCCCCGTCCCTGGGATTCTCCAGGCAAGAACACTGGAGTGGGTTGCCATTTCCTTCTCCAATGCATGAAAGTGAAAAGTGAAAGTGAAGTCGCTCAGTCATGTCTGACTCTTCACGAGCCCATGGACTGCAGCCCACCAGGCTCCTCTGTCCATGGGATTTTCCAGGCAAGAGTACTGGAGTGGGGTGCCATTGCCTTCTCCGTTCATGTATACATGAATGTATATGCATATTCACACATTTATACATGACACACACACATGTATGTATACTTCACCTTCAGACACATTATGGTGTGCACAGGGGGTGAGACTTACATTGTAGAATTAAGGAAACTAATAATTCTCACAGTAAAGGGAATATTCTAGTTCCATGAGAAGGTAAACACTAAACAGATTTGTCAAGTGGGAAATCATACCAAGAGCAAGGAGTAGTACGGCAGACAGTGTCTTCAACAACACACATGTCAAACATATGTATGTTTCTGGAGGTGGAGGGCAACTTGGGAGTGTGTATCCCTCAGTGAAGGGAGAAGGTTTAATAGTGAAATATGAGTCTACAGAGGAACAGGCATCATGGAATCAGGACTTTCTGACTTAGCAGTTACATTTGAATACAGTCACCCAGTAGGATCTTTTAGGGAATATTGAATCTGCTGAGAACTTCATGGTATCCAGAGAATCTAGAAAGTGTGCATTTGTACTGAGGGCCAACTATGCTTTGAGCTTGTTCAATGAGCCAAGTGTCTTTTCTACCTGGTAAGATGTTCTTAACTAAGTTCAGAAGTCGTGTACTTAGATGCTGAGTTACTTCTGGTGATTACCTCAGGCCCCACACTAACATTTTAAATACCTTTTTGTGATATTTGTTCTCTAAGCCTGGCCTGCAATTAGTTTAACCTTTAAACGTGGTTTGACATGAGAGAACCACGTGGATTTTGAGTAAATTCTTACTGAGTTGACTTTATTTTTAAAGATTTTTAAAAATATATTTATTTGACTGTGTTGGGCCCTAATTGTGGCATGCGGGATCTTCTTCATTGCATCATGCAATGCATGGACTCTAGTTTGTTTGCTGTTTATCTCTCTATGGAACTATACAATCAATCAAGATTTAGCGGTCCCATGGCATGTGGGATCTGAGTTCCCAACCAGTGATTGAACCCATGTCTCCTGCATTGCAAGGCAGATTCTTAACCACTAGACCACCAGGGAAGTTCTGAATTGTTAAATTCTGAATTATTAAAATATGTTACAAGCTACCTTCTAATGCTTCTTTCAGGTTTACTTCCCTTATATAATTCAGGTATTAAGTGGTGGAGCTGAGTTTCGAATGCTGTGATTTTCCCCTACCTATGTCTATAGGTTCATCAAATCAATTATTTAAATCTTATGTTTTAAAGAAATGGGCAAATTGGGAGTGGGAGGTGATAGAAACAAAAGCTTATAGTCTAGTTGTGGATGAAGAAAATGCACATTACAAAATAATATAAAGAAACATGTAATGTAAAGTAACCAAAGAAATAAAATTGAATTTGTAAATATAAGTATTATTATAGGCCCTGAAATGATAGGAAACATATCCTGTTTTAGCTATTGTGCAAGGGAATGCTTCCTGAGGAGCAAAACATATAGGAGAGGTGGGGGGAAAACATGTTTGAATAGGGAAATCGTTTGAGACAGAACATTGTAGGAAAAAGATACAGATGCCAACGAGTACCTCTTGTGTCCAAGGGAGGCTGAGCAGAAGAGCCTGGCTGGAGTTCAGATATCGAGGATGGCAGTCGTAGGCAGCTCACAGCAAAAATACAGGTTGTAAGCTGAGTGTGTGAGGCACCTCTTTGGAAAGAACAGGATTTTGAATTTTATCTTGAACAAAGGGAAGTCCTAGGGGACTTCTGAGTGTGGGAGTATTTTGGCAGAACGCTGATTGAACGTGGCAGTGGCTGAGGGTGTGTGGGTACAGTGCAGTGGGCTTCCCAGGTGGCGCTAGTGGTAAAGAATCTGCCTGCCAATGCAGGAGATCCAAGAGATGAGGGTTTGATTCCTGTGTGGGGAAGATCTCCTGGAGGAGGGCATGGCAACCCACTCCAGTATTCTTGCCTGGAAAATCCCATGGACAGAGAAGCCTGGTGGGCCACATTCCATGGGGCTGCGAAGAGTCAGACACAACGGAGCACATACACACAGAAGAAGGTAAACCGCATGTCTCGACTTGGGGCGGGGCATCACGCAGAGTCTGAGTTTGGGAGAATTCCCAGAGAATACTTCTGGGTTCTGATGTTTATGCATTTTTCTGTGATGCTTGCTTCTCTAAAGAGCACAGGATTTTGCCTTGACTCGCCGTCCACTGTGACCCTTAAATCTTTTTCTGCCAACTTTCTAAGCCAAGCCGTTCCCCAGTTTGTATTAGTGTGGTTTATTTTTTTAAGATCTAGACACATTTTGCATTCGCCTTAACTGAACTATGGGCTTCCCTGGTGGCTCAGATGGTAAAGATTCCACCTGCAAAGCAAGGAGACCCCAGTTCGATCCCTCAGTTGGGAAAATCCCCTGAAGAAAGGAATGGCTACCCACTCCAATAGTCTTGCCTGGAGAATTCCATGGACAGAGGAACCTGGCAGGCTATAGTCCATGGGATTGCAACTTTAACTGAACTAGATTTGCTTTCTAACTGCCACTTCCATTTGCCACTTACCAAGACCCTTGGATGTATTTTTCCCTATTTTCTAATTTATGATATTACTCTTCAAATGGATGTCCCTTACCAGCCATCTTGGAGTATTCTGAGAGTTTAAAGTATGCAAATCAAATATTACTCAGGGCAAGGATAAAATGATTCTGCCGGATCCTGTTTCAATTGTATAATCTAAGATGGTTTTATCTAGCATGTTTACTAGCAGCTGCCTGGAATGCTGGGTTGAGAAGGAATCTGAGTTAAATGCTGTTTAGGAGAAAAGTGTATAGTTATCAATTTGCACTGTTTGTGGTGTGGGATGGAAAATAATGTTGTATTTGTTCCCACCAATTCTCTAACCCTCCAAGCCCCCAACACAAACTTGGCTATCTTTGATAAATAGCCATCAACCTTCTATCTTATACCTTCAATGGTAGTGAATGAGTGTATATTGGAAAAAAGCAGTATGAAAAACTAGTGAAAAGAGTTGTAAATTTGGTTTATACTGGTCTTGGTCCCATATTGGTTGAATGGCATTAGTCAAATTACTTAATTTCCTAAAACTTGGTCATTTATGAACTGGGGATATTATGTCAAGGGATTGTTGTAGGAGTAAATGAGCATACATGCAAGTTGATGAATTCTTATTATTCTCTACATTTTGTTGTAATTTCCTTGTTAATTCTGCTGTATTTTCCATTCTCCCCAGGGTTTACTCTTACCTAGTCATGCTCTCATTCAACATGAATCATCCGTCTCCCGTTGAGCCCCAAACCCACAGATCTGGCCATTGATGCTTCCTTAGATATCCTTCCAGCATGTCAAACTAAGCACAGCTGAAACCTACCTTACTATCCTTGCAAAACCTTGTTTTTCTGGGAATGGCATCACTAGCTTCCCACTTACCTAGGACCTCAGCCCTGCCTTTAAATCTCTTCCTCATATTCACACAAATCAAGCTCAGATCTTTGCTCAGCCACCTAAAAAGTTTGAAAACTTGAAAAGTTTACTTAATCTTTCTACGCTTCAGCATGTATTATATTTGGAATATAATAATAGATGCCTGCTGCCTAGGATTTCTAAGAGGATTAAACATCATTTGTACCTGGCTTTGCATGGGATCAAGGATCAGAAAATATGGGTTGTTATTATTTCATCTTTTTAAAATAACTGCTTATCCAGTTCTGTTTCTCCACTGTTCCTTTTTTTTTTTTTTTTTTATTTTATTTTATTTTTTAAACTTTACATAACTGTATTAGATTTGCCAAATATCAAAATGAATCCACCACTGTTCCTTTTTATTTCTGTCATCTCTACTCAACTTAAACCCTTTTTACTCTCTTTACCTAGAAGATTGTAATATCCTTTGGTAGTCGGAGAGAATGTAGGTTAATTTGCATTTCAGTTAACAGTGGTTTCAGCATATTCAACATTAAACTCTCTTAACCTCATTTTGGCAACCCACTCCAGTATTCTTTCCAGGATAATCCCATGGACAGAGGAGCCTGGTGGGCTACAGTCCATAGCGTCACAAGGAGTCAGACACAACTGAGCAACTGAGCATCCGTGCGCACATAGTGTAATCTAGGTGGTAAAACTGAAACAGTTCTAGAAGTGGCTGGGACAGCCACTGAGAGTCCTGATTAGCACAGGGCCTAGGACAGAGCAAGCCTCAAATGTTGAAAGGGATGAAGGTTGCAGTATAACTAGGAAAGGTTAACAGTGGCTGAAAAGGTGATACATTCAGAATATAGATATGGAGTCATGGGGGGATTTGAGTAAGTAAAATTGAGTACAGGGAGAAGATCAAATGAGCAAAAACATAAAAAATGGATGTACCATATAAGTAGACATGGGGCATCTACTTGATATAATGTATGTGTCAGGAAGCAAAAACAGGAAAAACTGGGGCAAAATGAATAGAAAGTGAACTCAGTATGTAAAGTTTAAAAATAAAATAAAATTAAAAAAAAAAAGCAAGCTGCATCAGATGTAAAACTATTTAAAAAAAAATTGACTTAGACAAAAAAAAAAAGTGAACTCAGTAAATTCTTCAAAATTAATGTTACCAAATTGAGCCTCATGGATTGACTGCTGCCAGAAAAAAATTGAGACTAACTGAAGAATTAACACAAGGAACAGAGTTTCTGCTGATTTATGATAATCCATTTAGAAACCTCAAAGCTCATCCTCAGAAAGAAGGATGGGTACAGGGTGTGGATGTATAACAGACACGGTAATGTGTGTTGCTTCACTGACCTAAAGACATTTTTGCTATGGGAATTCAATTTCTTCAACCCATTATGTATCAGTCATTTAATCTTGAGAGAGTAAGATCCATAGGTTGAGGGGAGGATGGGATCCATAGAAGGGAAGAAATCTCTAGACATAGATCCAGGAGCAGCCAAACTAGATTCTCTGCAGGATTTCACAGGACGTGGGTTGCTTCATGGCTTGTGAGGAGGAGGCCCGGCAAGGAAGTATCTGGTCTCTCACCCTGGCTAAGAGAGAATAGCTTTACTTTTTTCCTTTTTATGTTTTGGGTTTTTTTTTTTTTTTTTAATGAGCTTTCCTTTGGCGGTGGGGTAGGGGGTGGGAACTTGTCTCTCTAAAACAAGTTTAAGTTGCATTCATTCACATCCCTTCCTTTACATGGCAGAAGCTAAGGTGCAGAGAGGATGAGTGAACTCCCCAGGGTAATAGAGGATAAGGGCAAAGCTTGGTTCTGGCTTAGACACCAAACCTAGAGCTCTTGCTTCCATACAGCCTCCTTTTTTTTTAAAAAAAAAAAAAAAGTGGAGTCGAGTTTCTTTACAATGTTAAGTTAAGTTTCTGCAGTACAACAGAGTGAATCAGCTATAAGTACATATATATCCCCTCCCGCTTGAGCCTCCCTCCCATCCCACCCCTCTAGGTCATCACAGACACCCACACAGCCTCTTTTCTGTTCAGCATATAGTTATCTCTGGGAATTCCTCAGAGGTGCTGTGACTAGGGTTTTAATGTTCTTGCATACATACATCTCCTGTATTGATTGGCACTTTATTTTTGCAGTGTTTTCTCTCCAAATAGTGGTATAAAACTCAGCTCAGGCTGATTCAATAAAATATGTGCTTTTCATTAAGGTGGACTGTGCAAGATTTTGTGATGGACCAATAAGACAGTCCCAATCCTGCCTTTAGCTAGTTTACAGTTTTTCAACTGGGTGTGCAAATTACATAGAGTTAAATACGCTTTTAGATGGACAAGCACATGATATGCTCCAAACACAACTTTATTTCATCTTTAGCAGCCTCTCTAACATTTTTGCTCCGTAGGTATTATCTTCCCTTGTTCCTAGGGGAAAATCCTGGTAGGTCTTACATCTTTTCTGCTCACTTTTTGGTGAAAAACTCCTATGATCATTTGTCATTGATATAGCCTTGATTTAATTATTAGATAATAACCAAAAACTAGAAACTTGAATTCATAATAAGCCTTTGATTATTATCTTGGAGAAAATGTACAACAGACTTTGGCTGATACAAAGAGCCTATTTTTAAAAATATCTACGTATATTAAAAAAATCTACTTTCCAAACTATCCCTTTCTTGAAAACTCTAAAGGAAATAAACCTCTGGTGAAAATGAAATGGTAAAAAGTAACTAATGCTAATTCCTGTAAGATGTATACTGTGTAGACTCCTGTTCCTTTCGTCTCTTTTCATTTTGCATCAAAACCATAGGAGGAAACCACACGCATGTCTTACATGTGTGCAAAGATTTCTTGTAGTAGTCTTGTATTTTCATGTTGAGAGTGGTATTGATGACCTTAGTAATTTAAAGTAATTTCTGCTTCAAATGTCAAGTGTCAGTAGCATTTCAGATCTTCCTCTATTTGGTGTAATTGTCAGCTCTAAGCTCACAGACTGACCTAATACAGTCATCAGATATGCTTTGAATTAAGAGTTATTTGGCTAACTTCTGTAGCCCTGTTTGAAGCTGTGCAGTGTGTTGCCGTTACCAGTTTGCTTCTGCTTTATCAGAAACATAAGACCTGTATATCCCAAGAAGCACTATGTGAAATTTTCCACCAGGTGGATGACATGTGAGCATATCTGGTTGCAAAACTATAACATCGGTAGTAGCCTAATTTGAACCATGCCTTTTATAATAGCTTACATTTATTAAGAACTTGCTTAAAGGAGTTCAAACAAGGGTGGTGACCTCTTGGACACCCATATTTTAAAACCCTTTTTTTTCAATCGGACAGTCTTAAGTTGTTCATCTCTTATGCAACTTTTAGTATTTGGTAACCAATGATTCCACAATCAGTGTTATGCAATGAATGCCCGATGAAAGATAGATTGAAAATTCAAAACTTTTGGTCATTTATTCTTGTACACACACTTATGTGTGTGTGTGTGTGCGTGTGTGTGTGCATGTGGCGGGGATGAGAGCTAGTGCTTTCTGTGCCGCATTCAGGGAAATGTTCAATGTTGCGCTCGGCATTTTGTTTGACACTTGTCACGTTGTTTTCATTGTCTCTCCATTTTGTTTATTTCCCGGCTTCTTAAGCAGCCTGATGAAATCGCATCAGCTAACTGGGATTGAATTTTGATGAGTGCCAAGTTGCTTTGATGAAATCTAGTGTGCTTATCTTAAACTCGACTTTATTTGGCTTTAATGCTGGCATTTTCCATATTGAGAAGATTAGAGCTTTTGTCTGCTACTGGAGATAGAAGCCCTGTAGGAAACAAAGGTAGCTCAAACACAAAAAGGAACGACAGGAGAAGTTCATCTTATACCTTCGTTCCAGAACTACTGTTCACACATTCAGACTTCTTTTAAAAGAAGTGTTAGCATCCATTCCTTTTAATAGTGATAAAATCAGAATTAGCTCTTAGCCAAAACTACCCTCCCCTGTGAACTTAGAGAAATAGTTTTCTTGTTGACCAAGAAAAAAGCTTTCGTGTCCCATTATCTGGATTTTCCCAAGGGGGACAAAAATATTTTGTATATTAAATACAAGATGATATTCCCTTTTGTCAACCAAGGAAACAACTGAGCTTTTAAATTGTACCTCCTAGTGATATTTTAGGCTACAAAGCCAGTACTATAAAGGAATTAAAGAATTTAGGAGTCAAAAGACTCCTAAATTTAAATCTTATTTTCTGTCTTATCACATAGAGGAAATTAAACTTGCTGAACTTTTGTGTGATTAAATTAGGTGATTCCATTGTTACCAATGTCTCTTTTTGGAGTCTACGGCCATACCACTCTGAATGGTGCCCAACCTCATCTGATCTCAGAAGCTAAGCAGGGTTGGGCCTGGTTAGTACTTGAATGGGAGACCAGTGTATCTCTGGAGATCATTATAATGCCAGAATTTCAAGAGGTTTAGGCCACGATTGTACAATAGGATCTTCAGAATGTTCACAGAGTCTGAAATAGGACATTTAGCTCTTCAGCTAATATATCTTCCCCTTTTGCATAGGATGCCAGCAGCTTCTGGTGTCCCCAAGGCTTCTAAATCTAACGTGTATTGGTTGTAGAATTGGAAGAGATAGCTGCTTTTATTCCGTAACCATGGACAATGAAGCCACCCTCATTAATTCTTAAAAAGACTGGGGCTGCTCTTTGGACACTTGGAGATACTTATCTCAGTTTTCTGATTTGAGTTGATTCCCTAAAGTGATTTTAGAATTTTGACTTGCAAAATCTGGCACAGAACATGCCCACTCAAAAATGCTTATAGATGGTGACAGTTTAATGGAAGACAGATAATTAGTGGTAGATAATTCAAGGCAGTTCTATAGCCCTGAAAGAAAGTTACGTATGTTACGTTTCTTCAAAATCATCTGTTTCTGTACCTTCGCATAACCTAATTCAAATTATTTCCTTTTTCATGTTTTTTCTCTGGGTCAGTTTTCAGTGGGCATAACCTACCTGATCTATTAAACACTAACTATAAAGAGTTCACTTCTTAGTTTTACTACATTGTATATAGAGTGTTCAATCAAGGACCACTTCAGAGTTACAGAATTACTGGGTTCTGCCAACTGTGAAACCAGGCTGCTTTTCTATTTAAAAACAGAATGTGTGTGTTAGTTGCTCAGTCATGTCTGATTCTTTGAGAGCCCATGGACTGTAGCCCACCAGACTCCTCTGTCCATGGAATTCTCCAGGCAAGAATACTGGAGTGGGTTGCCATTTCCTTCTCCAGGGGATCTTCCCAACCCAGGGATCAAACCCAGGTCTCCTGCATTGCAGGTGGATGCTTGACCATTTGAGCTACTACTGCTAAGTCGCTTCAGTCATGTCCGACTCTGTGGTACCCCATAGACGGCAGCCCACCAGGCTCCTCTGTCCCTGGGATTCTCCAGGCAAGAATACTGGAGTGGGTTGCCATTTCCTAGCCACTAAAAACAGGATAGGATCACCTAAATGCCAACTCCTCACTTGTTAAATTTACTCGTGGTCTGACTGATTTCCATTCTGATGGAAATAAGCCTTTATCAGAGTGGTATCTTATGGTGGAGTAAATTTCATTGCATTTAATATTTTAAGTAATATATGAATTATCTGGCAAGGGTTATCTTAGTGGATTTTACAGATGTAGCCCCAAAACACAAAATAAAAATGTTCCATATTTATTTATGTACCACGTACAGAAATTACCTCTGTATACATGATTTCAATGTACTCTTTATTATACTGATTTTTTTTTTTTGTACTCATTTATTTAGCTGTTGTAGGCTTTTCTGGTGGCTCAGATGGTAAAGAATCCTCCTGCAGTACAGGAGATCGGAGTTTGATCCCTGGGTCAGGAAGATCCCCTGGAGAAGGGAATGGCTACCCACTCCAGTGTTCTTGCCTGGAGAATCCCATGGATAGAGGAGCCTGGCAGGCTGCAGTCCATGGGGTCGCTAGAGTCGGACACGACCGAGTAACTAACACATTTAGTTGTTGCAGCTGTTACTCTTATCACCATAATCTAGACCAAAGATCTGGTGAAGCTTCTGTATACCCAAGTCCTAGACTTCCATGCAGCTTGATTTAGAGAAAGCCACAACAGAAGATAATTTCTAGATGAAGAATATAAGAGAGTGAATTGTAGCAGCTCTGTTCTCAGGCTCTTTAATGGGTTTTCTGACCGTGGTCTACGCCACAGCTCCAGATGAGTTGAAAATAGTGACTCTGGAGTCTGAATACAATTGCTGTCTTCTCGGTGTAAGGGTTTGTTGATCAACAGGCTTGAAAGAAATTAACAAAATATGCATTTTTTGTAAGATGCATGGTTTCTCATTATAATAGATATTCTACAAACCATGAGCCGTGTTAGCAATGTGATTCAAGATTTGAGAAGTTTGAAAGCGGCTACAGCTGAAATTATAAAGCAAGAACCAAATGCTGAAAGAAGGGAACAGGCACCATAGAAAAATGTTGATGGCAATTTGCTTGAGGTTCATAAAGGAGGTATATTATACCTTTTTTTTTTTTTAATTGGAGGATAATTGCTTTCCAATGTTGTGTTAGTTTCTGCTGTACAGCAACATGAATCAGCTGTAAGTAAACATATATCCCCTCCCTTTTAAGCCTCCCCCCCCCACAACAATGGTGCTCTTTCAATTCACTCCCTCTAACCCTAAAAAAAAAAAAAAAAATTATCATAAGGGACATATAATTGGTGTTTTCATCAATAGCTAAAACAGTTCAGTGTATTTGATTCTTTTTCATCTGTTAAAATTTTTCAAGTTGCTTTTTCTATATAATGACTCTCCTTTCAAAACTGTGCTTACGTTCTTCAGATCTCCAAGTTCTTTTAAAATACATTTTAAAAATTATGATAAAACAGTACATATTTCAGGTATACAAATCTTCGTTGATATCCTGACTCTCCATTTGAGAGACCCAACTTCAGGAAGGGGCTTGTTGAGGCAGATCATAAATGGCTTTGGGCCAAGAGACCATGAGCAAAACACCCACAGGCACATACTGGGAACTGAAGCTTTTCTCAGAGAAACAGACCATCTGACTTTTTAATTAGAAAACCATCTAAGTCTACACCTCGGTGTCATCTCTTGGGACTTCTAAACCAGAAACTAGGGTATCTTTACTAGTGTTTTTCTTTTATAAAACATGCCATAAAAATGTAGAACCATAGCCAGGGGAGAGATCAGGGGTAAGGGGGTGTGTCTCAAGGGATTGATAACAGGATTAAAACTTTACAGAAATCCTTTGCATTTCTGGCTAGCATCTGTTATAAAGCACACATACTTAACTTGGCTGGAGCTGTGAAACCTGGTGTTTCACATTTCAGGTTCCTTTTAGGCAAAATTCAACACTTGACCTTCTAAGCAGAAACGACCACCTCTGTGAAAATTTAAGAACTAGCCCTTAGCTCAGGAAAGGGTAGACCAAAGTGAGGGGAAACCCCCTTGGGACAAAGTGGTTTCTTTAGCCAGGTCAGTGGCAAAAGGCAGGATGCCTTTCAAACTGGTTGAAATCGAATATGATGTTATGATAGCAAAATGAAAAGGGTTTGGGGGTTACAAGCTATGAGGTTGAGGAAGCTGTGTTCTGCTGTGTTGAGTTCTGAAAGGTCAGTTTGGATCTGTTGGTATCAGAGATTTCCTTAAAGTTATCTCTAGTTCAAAGATGATATTAAGCATTGTAGTTTGTTTTGTTTTGTTTTGGGGAGAGATGATGTTTAGAGAAAAACACCCCAAATAGGCACTTTATTTTTAAAACAGCTGCAGAAAAATCAAGGATTTTTTTTTTTTTTTTTTTTTTTATTACCAAGGTTGTAGCCCACACTGAAGCAACTTAGCAGCAGCAGCAGCAGATGCTGCTCATCTCCTCATCACCTTTCCACACTGGCCTTTGAGATTCTAGATTTTTTTTTTTCTTATTATGTTCAAAGGACATAATACTTGGCATTTAACTTACTTGGCATCTTTTACTTCATGTTTCTGTACAGATGAGCATGTGCTTCATGGAGGTCAGTAACGTGAGGAAGATTACAACAAATTTATTTTACTTCTTTATGTTCAGTGTTCCAGGCTGTGCTCTTGCAAATGTTCTCTGTTTTGTGTGACTGAACAGCAAAACAGAGGCTAAGGCACAACAGAGACAGTCTTAATGCTCATAATTAAACTGCTGTTCCGTGTAGCTGTCCCAGAATAACTTTTAAATCATTGTGCCCTTTGGTCTAGTAACTTTCTAGGTACCTTCTCTGCCACCTCATTCTCCCTACTAAACAGTTTGTGAGGGATCAGCTGTACTACCAGGCCATCAAATGTATTCAATTTTGGAAGCAAACACTTCATGGTTGTTTAAAAATCCAAAGTATTCACATGGGGGAAAGTGTGGGAGGTTTCAAGTTTCTGAAACATTCTGCAGAAAATGAAGTGATAACAGTTCCTGCCGGTGGCCATATGACTCAATAATAACTGGAAGAAAAAAAAATGTTTGTTTAGGCTTGGCCAGAGTTAATAACAAGAGTTGTAATCTTATTTTTGCTCACAAACATGTTTCCTTTCTCCACAACACCTTTCCTCATCTTCTGTAGACACATCGGTCTTTGCTGAGACCTGGCTTCCCTCTTTGAGAGATGTGTTCAGCATGCATTCTGTGCTGATTCAAAGCTTTGTTTTGATTCCCACCATTCATTAAAAACATAATAACAGCAGAACCTCAAATCTCTTGCCACAGTACAATGTTAGCCTGTGTTATGGCAAAATGCGGGGAGCATTTGTGGCCGGCAGGCAGGGGTAGGTGCTTAGAAGGTTTTCATTTCAAGTCCATGACTTACAGCCTCAGTTCATCAAAATGCTTTTACTCACAAAGATTTCAGAATACATTTGGCACCAACATGTGCTAACGTGAGTTTTTGTTGTGTTTAAATTCCTTCTCAGCTTGGTCAGCCAGATCTTGATTTTATTTTGGTGCACAGACACATCTGTCACCCGTCTCCTCAGAGACTCTATGCCTCTTGGGAGGGGCTCCTTCTTCCTGAACCCATGCTTTGTGTTTAGCTTCCAAATACATTTAACATTGCTAGAGCCACAATCAGGTGAGTTAACCCAATTTTTAATCCATTTGGTGGATAGGCTGGGGTGTTATGGTCTGTTTTATTGTATTTATTTATTTTCACTAAGTGGGTGGGATATTACAGCTTTAATAAATGACCTTTTGTGCTGATAGTGTTGTGGGCAAAGAGACTGTATATTTTGAAAAGAAAACCTTTAACTTCAATACATTAAGTAATTCTGCAGGAATTCATAACTGGAAGGTTTAAGAGAATGTATTTTAAAGAGGGCTCCAAGAGCATTGCCTCGGAAAATGGTGGGTAGTTGTGAGCTGTCACAAGAATGAAATTACTTGGACCTTTCTGGGTTAATCTTAATTTCTTAATATATTCAAGCTCTGAATTCATATACACTTGACAACAGAAGTCAAATATTTGATTCAATAAACATGCCAAGAAATGCAGCAAAGCTAACATTTTTATTTGTAACAATAAAACTGCTGAGTCTATTAAATGTCTTAATCTCTTCTAACTTGACATTTAGACTCTAAAGGACACTAAATTTTTATGTTACGAGAATGTTGCCTGAAAAAGCCCTATTAGGTTGCAATTTCAAGAATCCTATTGTGGACAGGTTCAGGATTTTTAGTGAACATACAAGAAATATCAGTATTTATATACCTCATTCATTCATATTCCCTCTGTATGTGTATATATGACCAAGATGTATATTTTCTTAAGTGGTCTGCTGAAAACATGGAGGGGGAACTCTCCCTGTAATATGGATCAAATCCATTTGGTAAAATACTCAGTTACTAAAAGGCTTGGTGATAAAACTATCCAGAAAAGTCATAATGTAGAATTGCAGCTTACATATCCAGGGGTAAATATTTTGGTGTTCCACGTGTGAACCGTCTTGCTTCTCGATGGCCTGGCATCTCCAGTTGGTGTCACCCTTTTCAGCCTTGATGCCACCACCACCTGGGCTTCCACTGTGGGGCCACCTGCTATTTCTGTTTCTATGTTTTGCAGCCCTCAAATGATGAGAGGCAGAAAGAGCAAAGGAGTAAAGAGAGCAAAGGCTTTGCAGTTGCACATCCGGAGACTGTCTCACCAGGGCTACCACTCATTAACTATTTGCCCTTGGACCCATGTCTGAAACTCTTGTTCTTTTCCGTGAAGTGGGACCTTTCAGGCTTTAGGGAGAGAGAGCACATAGTGTCTGTGTATAGCTCGTGTTTCCCGATGCTTACTGTTTGTTAGTGTGGGTCTGTCAACTCCTCCAGCTGACCCTGCATGACTTGCTAGGATGCTAGAGAGCTTCAGCTTCTAGAAAGCAGTAATACTATTCCAGATTCCTAGTCCTTCTCTCAGACACATGAACCTAGGTCATTTATTCATGAGGCTCAGGGCACCTTCTGCCACTAAGTATTCAGTACTATTTTGTGGCTCTGATGCAGCACTCCTACGCCTTTATGTCTTCCGATTCTGCCCACTTAGTCGGGCAATTGTCTTTAATTCAGACCTGGTCACGGTTTCCCCCAATCTTGACTATCTTCCCACAGGTGTAAGGACTTCCCACAAATCCAGGACTCAGCAGGAAGCCAGGAGATGGCAAAATTCAAAGATGAATATTCAGATTATATCCACTTTGAGCCTTATCTCATGATAGGTATCTTTTGTACTACTACTATGTTTTCTGAAACAAGTTTTAAAATTACTAGCTTATAGATTTGCAGTAGTACATAATTTATGTGTATCTGGACATTTTTATCCATATTAAAGTCTGACTATTGTGTAAAATATATATTAAATTATATATCTAATTACTTTACACATATTACATATAAGTATCATAGGAAGATATGATATAATCATAAGAATAAGAAGACACCTTGCAGGTAAAATCCTTTTTTTTTTTTTTTTTACCATATCTAAATATAAATTTGAGCACTTAAGATTTTCCTGCATTTGGGGAGAGTTCTTTTTTTTTTTGGTCAACAAGGCTCCTAAACAAAAAAAGAGTTGTCATGAAAAAAATCAATAGCATCCCTAGTTACAAGTATTAGTCAATCAACCATAAGCCAACATGGTTTATGTTTCTGATGGAAAGGATTGTCACACCCACTTCTCAGTCCTCAGTGTTTAATTAAAGTGAAAGTCACTCAGTCGCGTCCAGCTCTTTGCGACCCCATGGACCATACAGTCCATGGAATTCTCCAGGTCAGAATACTGGAGTGGGTAGCCTTTCCCTTCTCCAGGGGATCTGCCCAACCCAGGGGTCAAATCCAGGTCTCCCACATTGCAGGTGGATTTTTTTTTTTACCAGCTGAGCCACCAGGGAAGCCCAAGAATACTGGAGTGGATAGCCTATCCCTTCTCCAGTGGATCTTCCTGACCCAGGAATCAACCCAGGGTCTCCTGCATTGCAGGCAGATTCTTTACTGAGCTATCAGGAAAGCCCTATATAAGTAGGAGTCAGTAAATATCTGAATGAATGTAGCTATGTAAAATGTTCCTCCTTTTTACTTTTTTGAAGTTTTAAAATTTTGTATGAATAACATTATCTTAGTATTATAATCAGGAAAAAATACCCTAAAGTTATTTTACAAGAAAATATTTTTGTGATTATTATTATAAACGTACTAATATTTTGAACTATTTTCTTAGATCAAGTAGTAGAATTACTATATCAAAGAATGTTTTTTTAGCCAAAATTCATATTGCCAAATGTCTTTCCAAAGGACTTGTGTGTATTATTGTGCTACTGGCAAAATAGTATTAGCCTTGTGCTACAACTTGCCAGAACTACGTGTTCTATTTTAAAACAGTTATGTTTTGAAAAATATTTCATCTGTTTTCAGTTGTATTCATTTATTAACGAGGGGGCTCCCTCTTCTACTCCTTTGTTTACCAGCTGCGCTTCGTCTTCTGTGAATTGTCTTTGGAACCTTTGCCCATGATAGGCAACGAGCATAAGAAGCTTAGGAAAAAAGAGGTATAAAGAATTATGTGGTCGTTTTATTTTTTAAGATGAAGGTCTAAAACCTGCACAATGGAAAAGAGTTTTGAAATGATCACAGCTGGTTTATGACTAGATTGTCCAGTCTAAGTATAAAGTTTTTAACTTTTAGATGGATTGAAATGAGTACAAAGTTGCATTAAAATGTTGAATTTCTAATCTTTTGTGTTGTACAATGATAGTTTTAGCTTCTGCTCTTGTCTTCTAAGCTTTCTAAGTCTTGAGTAGTGCCGATTAAAACAAACAGAATTAAGGGGCTAAATTAAGCGGCTAAAACAAAAAGAATTGAGCTTTTCTTTTGAAAAATTGTTCTAAGAAAATGAATTTTAAAATATTCCTTTGAGGTAAAATTTGGCATATGTGCTCCCCCAGAAATCTGTTCACAGGTTTCAACATTTTTTAGAATTGTTCATGTGATGGTACTTACAATTTTTTTTTTTTTAACACCAATTTGTATTATTTATGTGGGTGATAAATTGGAGATCCGCATTTCTTTTAGGAGCACTGATGTAAAGGAAAGAGATTGGATCATTTCAATAAATGTATATTTCATATGTATTTGAAATATACATGGCAGAGGATGAGATGGTTAGATAGCATCACCAATTCAATGGACATGATTTTGAGCAAACTCCGGGAGATAGTGGAGGATAGGGAAGCCTGGAGAGCTGCAGTCCATGGGGTTACAAAGAGTCAGACATGACTTAGAGACTGAACAACAACAATATTTCATATGAACAAATATGCAGTCTTTTTGGCCAGTTTCTTTTCAAAAGTTGACTGTTTTATGTGAGCTTAAGTTTACTTTTACAGCAGACTTAACATGTATGTGGGTTTGGTTGTAATACTGGAAAAATTATGCCATCTTTTTCATGTTGATAGTGACAATGTTCACTTAAACTCAGCATCAGATCAGAGAGGCATGTAATATATAAGTAATATATATTATAATATATATATTATTATATATAAGTAATATATGAGAGGTATATATATATAAGTGGAAACTCCATGAGGCAGTGTTCTGAGGAGGTTGCATAACGGCTGTTAGTCTTTCTGTGACTGAACAACAGGCTCAGTGGGATAGGCTGGAACTTAGCCTCATCTTCTAATGCTTCCCTGGTAGCTCAGATGGTAAAGCGTCTGCCTACAATGCAGGAGACCTGGGTTCGATCCCTGGGTCGGGAAGATCCCCTGGAGAAGGAAATGGCAACCCACTCCAGTATTCTTGCCTGGAGAACCTCATGGATGGAGGAGCCTGGTGGGCTACAGTCCATGGGGTCGCAAAGAGTCGGACACGACTGAGCGACTTCACTTCACTTCACTTCTAATGCTTCAGAATCCTCCAAACCTGATTCAGTCTAAGGTTGAGGAAATCACAAGCCATGTGGACAGAAGACCTCACAATCCTAGTGAATTCCTCAGCCCAGCTGGAAGACCCTATTACCTCTTAGTCTCTAAGCTCTTTCTCATTTTTTACAGAAGTTATTCCTAATCTTGACTCTTCAGATGACAATATCTTCCCTTTAGGACAGACAGTTAAACTTCCTTACCTTTCTTTCCATGTGTATATTTTCAAATACTGTACCTACTCAACTTGTATTTTCTCATGAAAAAGACAAACCTTTTTCTTTCCAGGCTACCCCAGTATTCCTGAGTCTTGGCCCTTCTCCTCAAGGTGTTATTTGTCTGTTATGACCTTTTCTTTATTATACCTTCCCTCTCAGTGACTTCATCACCCAATACATTTCTACATGTATTGACGTACTTCAAATTTTAAACATTTAAAATGACTTCTAATTCTTCTTTCAAATAAGCTCTGCCACCTACTATGTCCTATTTTAGAGACTGGAATCACCTCCTGACTCATTTTGGCCTGGAAATCATCCGACTCCTCTGTTATCCTTATTTTCCATATTCATTTGGTCACTGATTCTACTTGATTTGAGCTTCCTTTGTGGCTCAGTTGGTAAAGAATCTGCCTGCAGTGCAGGGGACCTGAGTTCAATCCCTGGGCTGGGAAGATCTCCTGGAGAAGGGAACGGCTGGGTACCCACTCCAGTATTCTGGCCTGGAGAATTTCACAGACGGTAGTCCATGGGATCACAAAGAGTCGGACATGACTGAGTGATTTTCACTTTCTATTTGATTCTACCACCTCAACAACTTATTGAGCACTCCTTGTCTTTGTTCAGTCCCACTCTTCCTTCGTCTTTCCCACCTTGACTACTTTAGTAGTTTCTTGACTGGTCTTTTCCCCTCTCTAACTTTAGAAGAGTACCTATTTAGTATGTGAAATTAGAATCTAATTTCATCCAGGTATTACCTTGAAACAAATATACACATTTTTAAAATGTTGCTGACATTTTTAGATTAACTATTATTTAATGATAGTCTTTTTTAAAAAATACATGTTGCATTTATTCTGTTAGTATCACCTTACTTTAAATTTTAGCCAACATCTTGTTTCATATTCATTGTTAGTTCCTAGTTTTATGTAACTGGACTTTTGTAAGGTTTATGTTGCTTTTCTATTTTTGGTATAATATTTGTTTCTGTAACTTGACACCAAAAATGATTCAATTCGTTTTGGGAGCACCAGGCATCCAAACATAAGTAATGTGGAGTGATAACATTCATGTGTTTTGACAGCATTTAAAGGGAAAATAAAGGAGGCTGTGTCAAAAGTGTACTACAGATCTCAAATTACCAAGGGCATTACAGGACTTTGGCTATCTTGGAGCTATAAGTGTTGCAAAGCTATGATTTGGAGGGTATGTGAAGAATAAAGACCTACTTTATATTAACATTTCTTTTTACTATAAAGGAAGTAGCATTAATTTGAAGAGAGTTAGTTTACACAAAGTAACTCTTGTCTATTGTTAGCTTCAATTTTCAGTGTAAGATTAATAAGAATTATTAAGTAGTTTAAACCTTAAGTTTGCATCTCGTAATTAGCTTAATTTTGTGTCACAGGTTTTAATGGGAGCCATCTCAGCTTTTTTATTCCCTGGCAAAGTGCTATCACGTTTCTAGCCTGGGTAGAGGAATGCTGGATTTTATGTATGTCCTGAAACAAGTTAGCACAGTTTGGTTAAAACAGCTGCCTGAATGATGAGCAGCAAATTGGATTATAAAATCCTACTTGGTGGTTTAGCATGTCAGGATTTGAACCATATCATAGTCACACAGTGGTCAGGACCAGTCTGGTAACAGTTCAACCTCAGTGCATGGCTCCGCTATTGATGTAGGGGATGGTGTTTGGGCCCCTGACAGGAAGCAGTTTCTCCAAGTGCAAGATCAGAGTTGTGTGTTTTCAATAAGGCTTTGTTGAGTGCCTGCCATGAGTTAGATGACTTATTTAGAGATGAAGCAACATTCTTCAAAATCATTACAAAACCAAGACTACATAATTTTGGGTGTTTTTCTTTATCATGGTTCAGACTGCTTCTGTCATTCACGAGAAATCCTGGTGGCAACATGGTGGCCAACATGAAGGACATTTATTAGGTCAGATGTCTGATGGACTCACCATGTTCATCAACTGAGCAATTGAAAGATTCATGGTCCTTCAGAACCGGAGACAGTGGGACAGTACAGCAATTAGAGTGACAGAGATTGGGCTAACAGAGCCTGGAAAGTTGAAACCCTCTTCTTTTATCTTTGTTATTCTTTCAAATCTGGTTTCCTATTCTCCACTCCTACTGTATTTCGAACTCTTGAAACTTTCACTTAACCAGGCATGATGACATATTGTTGAAGCTTTGGAATTTAGGTCCTGGTTCCTTTACTTGTAGCTGCTTAACTTCAAGTCCTTCGTTTACTCATTTGTAAAATGATAACACCCACCTCCAAAGTTGTAATGAAAACGAAGTGGATCAATACATGTGAAATGCCTGGCATAGTATAACCTCACATGGATGTTAACTAATAAGGATATTGGTAATATCAGTCCAATTAAAGAAGACAGATAAAACAATTTTAATGGCACTCATCTAGAGAGAGGATCCAATATAAGGAGAGCACAGCAGAATCATCCAGATGACTTAAAATAGGTAGCAAAATAGACACACAGATTTTTTTCTATGAATACCCTAGCTGAAAAGAGATCGCATAATCCCCACTGGCAAAATTTTCCTCGCTGGTAGATACTCTGCCTTACAGCTTCTTAAAAAAATCAGAGTTAATAGTATAGACAGAATGGCTTCGCGTTTCCCTTCAGAGTGGGAAAACTATTTGGGTGGGTAGAAAAAAGTAGAAGAAAAAGCAGCTATTTAAAATACTAAATTTATCTAAATTTCCTACAACCTACCTTAGCTAGTTGTAAGATGGGAGAGACAAAGCAAGAGAAGAGAGTTTTAAGGCATCCTTTAGAGATTTTGAAAACTTAATTGAATGTTTCTACCTTGGCAAAACTGAACCCATTTATCTATATAATCTCTTCAAGCTTGGAGTTATTGAAAAACTTCTGTCTTTTCTCTCTATTCTTAGCCGAAAGCAGTTTGCATGTTATTTGCTTCCTTGGGTGCAGTTCTGCAAGTCCGTGTATTTAAAGTTTGTGAGGGAGCCAAGCCGCAGGACCTGGCTGCCTTTCAGCTGCTAGACAGGGGGCGCATAGCTTGCCATCGGCCCCAGCTGCGGGAACTGTGCATGTATCTCTTTTTGGTCGTCCATCCTGAAGTGAGTTTATCTCCTCTACACTTCTGTTTTCCTTTGGGTGTTTGCCTTTTGTTGCGTGATCCTCACTTTGTTGAACCCAAGTACTTCTGTAGGGTTACTTATCCTCTCAAAACAAGGAAAAATTACTTTTGCAAAGCTGTTTAAGTCAGAGGATGTAACGTAAATCCCATCCAAAGCAGCAGTTCCCATCCATCCAGAGGTGGGAGGAAGAGCAACTTCTAATACAAGTCAGAAAGCTAACAGTCCATCCGAGCTGGAGCAGAAGGGCCCTGACGGGCTTATGGCAGTGTTGGGCATGTGATCAAACCTCCCCTGTGGTTTGGCTGTGAGTCAGCTTGTTGCACGTGGCTGGTTTAAGGGATGCTAAGGAGATTTCTTCCTATCTGTCTCATGAATAGTCTTTTTGTTATTATCATCATCATCACCATCACCACCACCACTACTAACATACATTCAGCGCTTACTATTTGCATGGCCAAGAGTTTGTTCTGGTTTCCCTCCCCCCCCCCCCCCCCCCCCATAATATCTTATGAAAAAACCCAAATAAACTTTCTGGGCAGCCCAGTACTTGCCATGAACTGGGCTAAAACTTTATTTCCTTGTTTAATCATAACCCCAACTTTATTTGGTAGGAACAACTATTTCTTACATTTTAAAAATGAGAAACTGAGGCTTAGAAGACACCAGGTATGAGGCTGTGGATGAATGAAAGTGGCAGAGTGAAGATTTACGTTGGGTTTCTCAGTCTCTAAGGAGCATGTTCTTAACCTCCTAGGCAATGTTGCTTTCCTGAACTCAGATGACTGTTGGAAAGTATCCACTTAACAAACTTATCACTTTTAAATGCTGTATACATAAAACTTTGGAATGGCATTTCTCCCAGTTCCCTTACTTTTATATAATGTAAGTACCTCCAGTAAAAGGAATCAAAAGGTGAGGCTAGAAACAGTGTTGGAGAAATCTTTACATAATTTGGCAAGACTAAACTTTTAGTTTCTTGTTACAATAAATAAGAGATTTCCAAAGAAGAATGGGTGGTATTTACATAAGCCTAATTATTTATGCAAACTTTCTCAGTTAAGCAGTGCCTCTGTTAACTATCTGGAGAAGGAAATGGCAACCCATTCCAGTATTCTTGCCTGGAAAATCCCATGGACGGAGGAGCCTGGGTGGCTACTGTCCATGGGGTCGCAAAGAGCTGGACATGACTGAGCGACTTCACTTTAAGTGACTGTTAACTATATACTTGAGAAAAATGGCAGTAAAGAATGATAAGGTTTAAAGAACATAAAGATTACACAGAACCTGGTGGCCAACTATTTTTCTTTCTGAAAAACGGTACTTTTATAACCATAGGAGAAGGCTTAGAATTCACATAATCAAGAGCTCCTTGGTACTTAAGGTTTTTAAGAATACTTAAGTATTCCTTTGGGTCTCCAATATGCTTTTTTCCAGGATAAATGGATATAGACACATTTTAAGGCAGATTGATGGAGTAGATACGTTCTCCATGTCCTGGCCAGCACTGTGATATTTTTAGGGTCCACATTTAATAATTCTGATTACTGAGAGGTGGTTTTTAGAATTTGACATCTGCCATTGGTGTAAACATAAAAGAGTTGGACTTGAGAGCTGCCCTTAGTTATGTAAACTTGAGGTTTTAGCATTTGAACATATTTAGGATTAATGATCAATGGCCTCTGGTTTAGAATGGTATCTAAATGGATTTGCCTTTGCGACCCCCCTCCTGACTTCTCCCTAAAACCCTGATAAGGATGAAATGGATGACACTGTAAACTAAAACCAACCATCAGCTTGTCATCAGAATCCAGAGGGAAGTTTCAGTAAGAACCAAAAGGACTATATTTAAAAACATAAGTGGAGGGTCATTTACATTATGCTGCTGATGACTGTGTCTCCCTGAAAGCTAGAAATACTTTCTGCACTTGCAACCAACTGGCTCCTGGGTCAGAAATGAAAGTTTTGTGTCAATTAGAAAACTGGAGGGATGTCCTTTTGTTCTGTGGCCTCAGCTTAAAAACAACAAAATGATAATTGTAACTAATAGTGATATACCTAATAGTGAATACTTACAATAGTCCATTAAATACATTAGCTTGTTTAATTACTATAATAATTGTGTGAGTTAGATTCTGTTGTTGTTCTTGATTTCCAGATGAGGAAATAGAGGCACAGAGATGATCAGCATTAACTGTGTGGTTTGAGCAAGTTGACTAATGAGGCCACAATTTGAATCTGCACTGTCTGGTTTCAGGGCCTCTGCTCCTAGTGACAAGGATAAACTGCCTATGAAGCCAGATTCCTCTTCCCTACATCTTTCTCTCTAAAGTCTATTGGTATTGCTCTTCTTACAAATACCAGTTCCCAGAAAATAAGCATTTACATAAGCATGCACATTGTGTCCTGGAAAACGTGGTTCCTTTAACTTCGGTAAGTCAGAGGGTGCCGGGAACCTGATGGGAGTGATTGTTAAAGATCATAATTTAATGTGTTTCTCTTTATTGTGTCTGAAATCCAGACAGTCATTTAGAGAAGGTTCCATTTTAGTTCAGCTAGTCATAGCAGAGAACAAATGCCTAAGCATTGGATTAGGTTGTGTGTGTGTGCTCAGTCATGTCTGATGACTCTTTGTGATATGGACTGTAGCCCGCCAGTCTCCTCTGTCCATGGAATTTTCCAGGCAAGAGTACTGGAATGGGTTGCCATTTCCTTTTACAGGGGATCTTCCCAACCTAGGGATCAAATCTGTATCTTCTGCATCTCCTGCATTGGCAGGCAGATTCTTTACCACTGGCACCACCTGGGAAGCACAGATTAGGTTGTTGTTCAGTCGCTCAGTCGTGTCCAACTCTTTGTGATCCCCTGGACAGCAGCACACCAGGCTTCCCTGTCCTTCACCATCTCCTTGAGCTTGCTCAAACTCATGTCCATTGAGTCAGTGATGCCATCCAGCCATCTCATCCTCTGTCGTCCCCTTCTCCTCCTGCCCTCAATCTTTACCAGCATCAGGGTCTTTTCCAATGAGTCAGCTCTTTGCAACAGGTGACCAAAGGATTGGAGCTTCAGCTTCAGCATCAGTCCTTCCAATGAATATTCAAAACTGATTTCTTTTAGGATTGACTGGTTTGATGATCTTGCTATCCAAGGGACTCTCAGGAGTCTTCTCCAAAAGCACAGTTTGAAGGCATCAATTCTTTGGTGCACAGCCTTTTTAGGCTGATTAGGTTGGGAGCTGGCTAAATCAAGTGTTGTTTAAGAGTTGAGATGAATATGGAATTTAATCAACACCAAGATGGGCAAAGAGAGGCTCTAAAGGCAGTCCCACCAATTCATCCCTTAAATCTGAGTAGACTATACTTTTTTGGAGGAAAATGTGAATTTATGGAATAATTACAGTACAATAAGAGGGAAATCATTCTAAAACTTAGCAAAGTTCAGATTCCTGATATTGTATTATAAGACAGAGGAAAAAATTAGGGGGAAAGTTTGTCCTCAAAAAGATAAAGGGAAAACATAATATTCATAAAATAGGTTAGAAAGTAATAGCAAATAGACTGAGATAAACAGAGGTCAGGCAAGATAAAAAGTTGAAGCAAACTGAACACAGAATGGTCATATTAACATGTTCATTGGAGAGTGTCAGGTACCGAATTGATCATTTGGGAAATAGAATAATTATATAGGGGAGAAACTTGGGAAGTGAATAGAATTTTAGCAGATAAGGACAAATTGCTAAAAATGGTGATGGAAAAGATGATAGATATTAACAGTAAAAAATCTGAGTTGAAAAGTGGCCTGGTTTTATAGAGACAAATAACTTAGTCTGTTAAAGAGAGATCTACCTATAGTCATAGCGGCAAAAACATGACTGATTCATGTTGAGGTTTGACAGAAAACAACAAAATTCTGTAAAGCCATTATCCTTCAATAAAAAATAATTTTAAAAAAAGGATAAAAAGAAAATTCTAAAGAAAGTACTTTACATCCAAAGGACAAAAATCAAAGTCTAGCTGTCCTCAAGCTTCCAGTGTTGGTGTTTTATTTTGTTTTTTAAGTAGTGGAAATAGCATTTAAAATTTGAAAGATGAAGAATCTAACCCTATAATCTTGTAACCCAGCTAAGTTATCTTTACTGACATATCGTGTTACCTTAGTGACAGTCATGAATTGTCACTAAGGGGATATTTCTGTAACTTGCAAAAGTTTTACTCCAAATTTATGAGTCAAACTCTGTCATAATGGATTCACATGCACTTGCCAGCAAAAAGATTTCAATGATGTGACTCCAAGCAAGGAGTGCCTTTCAATCCTACCTCAGTTAGTCTTCTCAATAGGATAGTGCATTGCTGCATGACAAACATTCCAAAATTTAGTAGCTAACAATCAAGAAGTTTATTATAATTTTGCATGGATCCAAGCATAGACAGGTTGCAGTGAGGAGGCTCTCATTTGAGGGGGTGCTCATTCTGTTGTATCAAGTCACTCCTGAGGGTGCATCCATCTGAAGGCTTCTTACTCTCATGTTTGAGTCCTAGGCTGGTGTCGTCAGAACAGTTGGTATTAACTGATGTCTCTCTATCCACATAGTCTCTCCACATGATTAGCTTGGGTTTCCTTACAGGATGGCAGACCTAGAATGGAGCTGTAATGATTCTAGTGAAAGAAGTTCCAGAATACCATGTCTGTCATGCAAGTCCAGATTCAAAGGGAGTGGAGGATCAGACTCCTGTGGGTGAGAGGATGGCATATGGGTATAAAAAAGGAAGAAAATGACGGCAGCTATCTTGGGGTCACACCACTATCCTGTTTCTTGCTGCTCACTTCATGTCCCAATGTAGAAGGCTTTCAGCACTATACATGATAGACATGAGTTTGAGTAAGCTCCAGGAGTTGGTGATGGACAGGGAAGCCTGGTGTGCTGCAGTCCATGGGACCACAAAGAGTTGGACATGACTGAGCAACTGAACTGAAGTGAACTCAGCACTATGCAGCATCATTGCTTGGATAACACAAACACATTAAAGAGTTTGTTGGATTTTATTAAACAAGTCGTTAGGTTATTTTTTTTTAATACAGAAAGCCTTGGCTGGATTGTTACACAGATATTTTCAAGGATTTTAGAGATATTCTGGGAAAGTATTTGGGATATTTTCATAAACTGGGAATAAATTACTTTATCCATTTCAAAAATGGAAGACTGGCCCCCACTATCCAAAAATTTGCCATCCAGCCTGTTTTTCAGAAATGAATTAGATTCAGATAGTGAGGATTACTGTAGTGACTGGACAGCGATACACTTAAATGTACGACAATTACAAAGTATAATGCCAGTGTATTCATTTCTTGAAAACACATTGCAAAACACTGTAAGAAACCAGGTGGTTGATTAGCATTTATGAATGGCAACACTTTTGTTTACAGAATGTGTGTGTGTGTGTATATACAGATACATACACTTTTGGTTAACAACGGTTATTTCTGAGGGTTGTTTTTCTATTTTGGGGGGATATTTTATGGTGATTTTGTATTTTTTTAGAGAAATATTATACCTACTGAAAAGTGCATGTAACCTCTATGTACAATTTAAAGAACAATGGTAAAGTCATCCTTGCGCTCTACCGTTCTGTTTATAAAGTAGAGAGTTATCAGCGATTTCACTAAGATGGCAGAGTAGGAGATCCCCAGCCTCCATCCCTCCACAAAAATCAATCAAGTAGAGAGCTATCCACAAACAAAAACAGCACTGGGAGAGCTCTGGAATCAGAGAAACTTCAGCAACTCAGTTGACTAAAACAACTTGAGAACCCAACCCCACAAAAAGGGAAGGAAGAACGTTTCTTTTCTGCCTTCATCATCCTGGCCCCCAAGGCCACATTCTTGGCACCAAAGGAGACTCCCCAGCTGGAAAGAGTTCCCCCCACAGGGAGAGAAAGAGTGGGCTGAGTGACCAGCTCCCCTGCCCTTTGGGGGTACTACTCGAAGGACCCACTTCAGTCACCCCCACCAGAGACCAGCAGAGCTGGGGCGTGACCCTCAGATGGCTGCCAGTGTTCCAGTGTCAGATCCACAGAGGAAGAAAGCACAGTGCCCAGTGGCCTGTCCTGCGGATGAGAACAGCAGCTTTCACTACCAAAGAAACCAGGGCCCCGCACAGTCACCACTGGGCTGTCACCCCCAGGTTTTCGTGTTTGCTGACACCAGCCACCTGAGTCACTCCTCACTCCCCTAGCCCCTCCCACCCCAGCAAAAGCCTGGGACCCTCTGTGGCTGTGTGCCTGGCTGACGCCAGCCTGGAGCCCCCCAGCTGACCTCTGCTCTGTGTGCTCTCTGGGCTAGCCCCTCCTGCTGTGCACTTGCACACTGCTTTTCTCACACCCATCTTCGGCCTCCATGGCCATATGTGCATGTGATGAGGTCTTACAGCCATGCACGTGCACGCTGATAGCCAAGACCTCCAAGGCTGCTTGTCCTGGATCTGGCCTGGTCACTGGCCTGAACCACTTGGGTGGGCTCATCTGCAGCTAGCCCCTCCAGCTGCACAGCTGCATACCTCTGGCCCAGCCTCCATCACTGGCCTCTACTGCTGTGTGCACACCCACGGAGAGACCACGCAGTCAGGGAGGATGAGCTGATAGCACGGCCCCTACAGCTGCTTGTGGATCTGGATCTAGCCCTGTCTGCGATCACTGGCCTGCACCACTGCACACCTGCAGCTAGTCACTCCAGCGGTATGTCACATGCTGCCAGCTTGACTCCTGACATCAGGCTCTACTCCTGTGCCCTAGAGACCAGAGTCAGCAGCTGGGACGGTCACACTGACAGCCAGACCCCTCACAGCTGCTGGTGCACCTGCAGCTGCGACCGCAGCCCCTCCGCCTGCCCTGGCTCCACCACTGTGTGTGTGTTTGCAGCTGGCCCCGCCACAGCCGAGTGTGTGTTCACAACAGGCTCCAGCCACTACTGCTGCCTGCCTTGGTCCCTAGCCTCTGAACTGGGCTCACCTCTGAGAACCCCAACTGCCCTTGTGGCCACTGAAGATATTCTTCCTGCAGCATCACTAAAGACCATGCGGTTGAGACTGTGCTTCCTTGCCCCACCCCTGTTCAACATATTACTGGAATTCCTAGCCAGAGCAATCCATTAGACAAGGAAAATAAATAAAAGGCATCCAAATTGGGAATGAAGAAGTAAAATTGGCTGTTTGCTGATTGTATGATCTTGCTCCTAGAAAAAATTTAAAACTCCACCGAAAATTTTTTTATACCTTATAAATGAATTTAGTAAACTTTCAGGATACAAAATGAACATACAAACATACCCTTCTGTACACTAAGAATGAACTACTGGGAAAAGAAATAAAATAAGTCCATTTACAATAGCATCAAAAACAGTAAAAGGGAATACCGTTGAAGTAAATTTAACCATGGGAGTGAATGATCTACACACCAAAAATTATAGTAGTGAAAGAAAGTGAAGAAGACACAAATGGAAAGATATCCTATATTCAGGAATCAGAAGAGTTAATATTGCTAAAATGTTGATACTACGCAAAGCCATCTGTAGATTCAGAGTAATCTCTTATCAAAATTCCAACACTGTTTTTCACAGAAATAGAAAATGCAATCCTAATTTTCATATGGAACCATAGAAGAACCCCAAATAGCCAGAGCAATCTGGAGGCATCACACTTCCTGATTTCAAACTATGGTACAAAGCAATCAGAACAGTTTCATACTGGCATAAGAGCAGACACAGAGAAGTAAACCCAAACATATCAGGTCAACTAATATTTGAGAGAGAAGCCAAGAATGCTCAATGGGGAGAGGAGAGTCTCTTCAGCAAATGGCTGTAGGAAATCTAAATATCCATATGCAAAAGAATGAATTTGGGCCCCCATTTTACATCACCAGAAATGAACTCAAAATGGATTAAAGATCAAAATGTAGGACCTGAAGACATAAAATTCCTAGAAGAAAACAGGTGAAAGTCTCTTTTCAGAAGGATTGTATTACTTTACACTTAAGCCAGCATATATGTAAATACTTCATTATTTTTTTAATCTACTTCATACTTATTGCGCTTGCTTTTGAATGTATACATGTTATGCGTGCATACCAGTTGTAGTTGACAGTATATAAAATTCCCATGGAGTAACACTTAGGGAAAGAGCACTTTACCTGCATAACATTATACATTCAGATAACCCTTAATGGGAACGGATCTAATTTCTACCTATAAAATAGAATTTTGCTGGCATTAGGGAGTAGTTATTACACAATGGAAAAGCCACAGTATTTCATCAGTGTACTCAACTTGTGTAATGCACAATTTGTGGAGTTACGTGAAATGAATTTGGAAAAGGATTTAAGCTCAAATATTACTTTTCTTTTTCCTTTATTTATTTACTTTTTATTATCACAGTTTGGCACAGAGAATACATTAATTCAATTTTTTCCTGCTGGAAAGACCATTAATTTTTTGGCTTTCTCTTGTAAAGAGATCTAAGAATGACAGTATGAGGAAGGGATCAGGAACCAAAGAAAGTTATTAAACATGTCCATGGTCTCTGGATTTCCCTGCACTCCAGATACAGAGTGAATTACACAGGAATTAAATAGTTTTCTTTGCTTAAGTCTAATATTACCAGATAAGGTGCTAATGCAGTTTTTCCTGGAGAGAGTCCCTTCTCTGCTTTTTTTTATCCCTTTGATCGTGTGAACGTGGCCAGACACATCATAGCCATAGAAAGCATCTCCAATCTGTTGTTTGCTTCTCTTCTTCAGGTGTCAGTAACCTCGGATTTCCCCATTCTGAAGAATCCCTTGGTCGCTCCTTCCATCTCTTTCTTGGAACAGCGCTTTCTAGTGGAGCCTTTACGCTCTCTGCTTCACTCCCTCATTTCTGACTTAATGCAGCCAGCCTGGTTTCTGCATTCAGCATCTCTGAACTCCTGCTTTAAAGGTCATTGATGGTGTCCCAGGGACCAAATCAAATGGCCATTTTCTTTTCTTTAGTTTTTAAATAAGAATTGTGTATCTTTAGCGGGGGAGCCTGGTGGGCTGCCGTCTATGGGGTCGCACAGAGTCGGACACGACTGAAGCGACTTAGCAGCAGCAGCGTGTACATGATAACTTGATTTACATATACAAAATGATTAGTACAGTTTAGCTAATTAACATATCTTCTCACATACCTACTGTTTTGTGTGTTGGATGGGAGCACATGAAATCTACTCTTAGCAAATTTTCCCCAGTGGTTCAGCAGTAAAGAATTTGCCTGCAATGCAGGAGATATGGGAGACATGGGTTTGACCCCTGGATTGGGAAGATCCCCTTGGATGAGGAAACAGCAACCCACTCCAGTGTTCTTGCCAGGAAAATCCCATGGACAGAGGAGCCTGGCAGGCTACAGTCCATAGCGTTGCAAAGAATAAGACATGACTATGCACGCACACACACACACTACAGTGTTAGTAACTAAAGTCATCATACTGCCTTTTTACTTTAATGCTTAGAACAAAATGCAGAGGACCCAAATGCTGCCATTTTGTTTCTGTAACATCTTACTTGCACACTTCCCTAGCAGATCATGTTCAGAACCTCCTTATGATCTAGTTTCATTGGTTTTTTTATAATGGAAATCCTTAGGATAGGACCTATGACAAAACAATCTTTGTATAAGCTTATAAGCTCTAACAAGTAGTAGTTTAGTAAGGCTTCAAAAATCATATCCTATCATGATGAAAATGTCTCCTTGTCTTTGAGTTACATCAGTGATTGATTTCTAAATGAGGAAATAGTTCTAAAATGGTCTCCTAGACCAATTTGCATTTGAGTTGAATGGTAGCCATAATGATCAATCATTTTCCTCTCCCTCCTTTTCTTTCCTTCCTCCCTCTCTTCTTCCCTGTCACCACACAACTTCCTCTTGTCCATATTTTTGGTTATTTCCATATTTTATTTATGAGCACAGGCACTGGAAGAGAGATCTGAAGTTGTGCTCTGTCCTAAGTTAATAGGAATCATTTTCCTGTATTTTATGGATGAAAAACTGGCCCCTTAAAGAAACTTTGCTGTTCAGTGCAGAATATTCTTTGTTAGAGCCAGAAAAATAGCATTGATTATTGATGACTCCAAGTCATAAACTTTTACCATAGGAATTTTGCAAGCCTTCTTCAGTTTACCATTTTTAAATTCCCCAGAATTCTTTAGTCTTATTTTAAAAGAAACTTATAATTTGTTGGTCATAATCCAAAAATATATAATTGTATGCTATAAGACATATTTACATGAAAGTAAGCTGGCCTCTTAACTAATATGCCTAGTCTATGGAGGAGGATATATTTTGGATACACATGCACTTAGGAATACACACATACCCCTCAGAGAAATTGTCCCTGGTAATTTTGATTGCATACCTCATTGCTACTGAGACTTTCACTGAACCAGAATTTAGATATTTCAATGGCATTATTTGGTAGAATTTTAAATTCTTCTACAAGAAGACTTGGAAACACGTTGTTGTTGTTCAGCTGCTCAGTCGTGTCCTATATTTGCAATCCCATGGATTCCAGCACGCCAGGCTTCCCTGTCCTTCACTGTCTCCCAGAACTTACTCAGACTCATGTCCATAGAGTTGGTGATGCCATCCAACCATCTTATCCTCTATCATCCCCTTCTGCCCCTGCCTTCAATCTTTCCCAGCATCAGAGTCTTTTCCAATGAGTCAGCTCTTCTCATCAGTTGACCAGGTGGAAACACATTAGGGTAATTTAATATTACTTCTAAAAAGGATCAAAGTATAAGTAACAATCTTACATTTATCACCCACACATTTATTTCTGTTTTGTATTAGAATCAAACTGACTGGAAGTGATTTCCAGAAGTGAGTTCTAATTAAGCTACTGTCAGAAAAATGGTTACCTAATTTTTGAAAAATGGTAACCTAATTTTTGAAAAGTGGTAAAGCAGAAAGCTTTTCACATCTGTTCTCAGTAACTTTTTCTCTAACTTCTCCAATAGATAAAGAAATTATTTTGGTTGTATTCCCTGATAGCTCAGTTGGTAAAGAATCCGCCTGCAATGCAGGAGACCCTGGTTCGATTCCTGGGTCAGGAAGATACCCTGGAGAGGGGATAGGCTACTCACTCCAGTATTCTTGGGCTTCCCTTGTGGCTCAATTGGTAAAGAATCCGCCTGCAATGAGGGAGACCTGGGTTTGATCCCTGGGTTGGGAAGATCCCCTGGGAGAAGGGAAAGGCTACGCACTCCAGTATTCTGGCCTGGAGAATTCTATGGACTGTATAGAAGGGGTCACAAAGGGTCAGATGTGACTGAGCGACTTTCTCTTCACATGGTTGTAATGATAGCTTTGTAGCTATAATTGTATTAATATCTATTTTTGATTAGCAACAAAGTAGAAAGGTTGAGAACAGTTCTATTTTAAAAGATAATTGTTAATATATCCTATGACTATTTACATCTTGTTTGATTCTCTGTAATATTTCCCAAAAGTCCTTTTTAAAATAACCATTTTCATATTGAAGCTTTAGGTCAAGTTTCAGCACAGGACCTCGAAATGTAGTTTTTATCAAATTTCAGGTGATGTCTTTACTGAAATTATAGTTGTTTGGATGGAAGTCTCCTCTTGGATATATCTTGTTTGGTGATGATTTATTTTAAATCATTTACATTAATTTTTTTCATGTTATGTGTAAACTTTTCACCTCTCAGGTTTTTCTTTAACATAAGTCAAACCTGACTAGAACGTAGTGATACAAGCAGGAACATAAGCAGTGCTGGGGAAATATGACAGATGTTTATGTGTATATGTGTGTGTACGTATGTGAAGTAGTTTATTTTGATTTTAGCTTATATATTTAACAGTCTAAGTATACTTTCAGGAGAGTGAAATGCCATTTTCAGTTGTGGGGAAGTAAACTCATTTTATTAAACAGTAGGATACTTGTGGAAAATATAATTAGCTATGTTCTGCTCTTTTGATATCTGGTAATCAAATTAGAGATACCAAGGGAACATTTCGTGCAAAGATGGGCTCGATAAAGGACAGAAATGGTATGGACCTAACAGAAGAAGATATTAAGAAGAGGTGGCAAGAATACACAGAAGAACTGCACAAAAAAGATCTTCACGACCCAGATAATCACAATCGTGTGATCACTGACCTAGAGCCAGACATCTTGGAATGTGAAGTCAAGTGGGCCTTAGAAAGCATCACTACGAACAAAGCTAGTGGAGCTGATGGAATTCCAGTTGAGCTATTTCAAATCCTGAAAGATGATGCTGTGAAAGTGCCGCACTCAATATGCCAGCAAATTTGGAAAACTCAGCAGTGGCCACAGGACTGGAAAAGGTCAGTTTTCATTCCAATCCCAAAGAAAGGCAATGCCAAAGAATGCGCAAACTACCACACAGTTGCACTCATCTCACACGCTAGTAAAATAATGCTCAAAATTTTCCAAGCCAGGCTTCAGCAATACATGAACTGTGAATTTCCAGATGTTCAAGCTGGTTTTAGAAAAGGCAGAGGAACCAGAGATCAAATTGCCAACATCCGCTGGATCATGGAAAAAGCAAGAGAGTTCCAGAAAAACATCTACTTCTGCTTTATTGACTATGCCAAAGCCTTTGACTGTGTGGATCACAATAAACTGTGGAAAATTCTGAAAGAGATAGGAATATTAGACCACCTGACCTGCCTCTTGAGAAACCTATATGCAGGTCAGGAAGCAACAGTTAGAAGTGGACATGGAACAACAGACTGGTTCCAAATAGGAAAAGGAGTACGTCAAGGCTGTATATTGTCACCCTGCTTATTTAACTTCTATGCAGAGTACATCATGAGAAACACTGGGCTGGAAGAAGCACAAGCTAGAATCAAGATTGCCAGGAGAAATATCAATAACCTCAGATATGCAGATGACACCACCCTTATGGCACAAAGTGAAGAGGAACTAAAAAGCCTCTAGATGAAAGTGAAAGAGGAGAGTGGAAAAAGTTGTCTTAAAGCTCAACATTCAGAAAACGAAGATCATGGCATCTGGTCCCATCACTTCATGGGAAATAGATGGGGAAACAGTGGAAACAGTGTCAGACTTTATTTTTCTGGGCTCCAAAATTACTGCAGATGGTGATTGCAGCCATGAAACTAAAAGACACTTACTCCTTGGAAGGAAAGTTATGACCAACCTAGATAGCATATTCAAAAGCAGAGACATTACTTTGCCAACAAAGGTTCATCTAGTCAAGGCTATGGTTTTTCCAGTGGTCATGTATGGATGTGAGAGTTGGACTGTGAAGAAGGCTGAGCACCGAAGAATTGATGCTTTTGAGCTGTGGTGTTGGAGAAGACTCTTGACAGTCCCTTGGACTGCAAAGAGATCCAACCAGTCCATCCTAAAGGGTATCAGCCCTGGGTGTTCATTGGAGGGACTGATGCTAAAGCTGAGACTCCAATACTTTGGCCACCTCATGTGAAGAGTTGACTCGTTGGAAAAGACTCTATGATGGGAGGGATTGGGGGCAGGAGGAGAAGGGGATGGCAGAGGATGAGATGGCTGGATGGCATCACGAACTCGATGGACGTGAGTTTGAGTGAACTCTGGGAGCTGGTTATGGACAGGGAGGCCTGGAATGCTGTGATTCATGGGGTCACAAAGAGTCAGACATGACTGAGTAACTGAACTGAATCACAAAGATACCAGGGTTCAAGATAACCCAGCAAAAGTTGCAGACTTTTTACAACCTTAGAAATGTGATGTCTCTAATCATCATTAATTGTGTGAAATGTTATTTAGAGTACCTTGAAAAGTATTTTTCTTCTAATTGAAATCCATTGCTGCTACTCTGGTGGTTGACATAGATTCACAGTGACCAAAACATTTGATCTTTACTTGTAGAGACTATATATTTTGGCAAGTGTTTTTTTACTTTCCTTATCTTGTAAGAATAACAAAGAAAATATGCCCTTGATCATCTTGGTCTTGTAACAAACCAATGATAGTCCCCGCCCCCATTTTAGGAATTTAATGGTTCAACTGTTTAATCAAATGACCTAATCATAGGATTTGTGGGAGTTTATGATTAAAGGGAGGAGTGTACTACTGACTCCATCTTACTTGCTTCCCTCTAAGGGGATCACAGTTATTATACCACAAAGGTGATGAGAGAAAGTGTAGCATAAGGGATAATAAGAGGGTAAGCTTTGGGACCAGACTGAGTTCAAATCCAAACTCTCCTATTTACTGGCTGTGTCACCTGAGGTCACCTTACCTCTCTGACCTTCTGGATCTTCTTCTGCAAAGTTGGACCAAAGAGAATATCTATTTCATAGGAATATTTTTAGTATGAAATGAGATAATGTACATAAAACACTTTGTCCTGGCACACAGCTAACAGAGCATCGTGGTGATGATTTAATACCATGAAGGAAACTCATAGTATCTTTCTGAAAGAAGGAAAAAGATTTGTTATATGTCTCCTCCTTTCTGTGATACAGCCAATAACATTTTAAGACCCCTGGTCTTTGCGTCACCAGGTGTGAGGGGTACTTCTCTTGTTTTTCCAATGTTTAAAGTGCCAAATCTGTACCCAAGTAAGGCAGAAGCTCCAAAGTTGATCATAGGTTTAATTTTTTTCAACTATAATTTTTTTCTTTTTTTGGTCCAGTTCTAGAATTTTGGCAAACCAAATAGATTGTCTTTCAAAACAGAATATATTGAGTGAATTGATAGATTCTATAGAGTGAAGCAAGTTTGTAGGATATAATCACAGGAGAAATGAACCTGCTGTAACCTGAGTGACCTACAGCATGAATAACCCAGCTTGAATGAAAAGATACGGTGTGCGCATGCCTTCCAACATGGGTAGCTTGATCTCTGCTGCTTTCTTTGGGCATCACCACAAGCAGAACCTTGGGAGGGGAGTCCAGGCACAAAGAAGTTTGCCTCATTTCATAATTTGGAAGTGACGTCTCAGCTGAGTTGGAAGGAGGATGCCATTTATTTTAAAGGGATATTTAGCACTCCTTGGGCCTTTCCTGGTGGCTCAGTGGTAAAGAATTCACCTGCAGAATAGGGGTTTGATTTCTGGGTCAGGAGGATCCCCTGGAGGAGGAAAAGGCAACCCACTCTAGTATTCTTGCCTGGAGAATCCCATGAACAGAGGACCCTGGTGGGCTACAGTCCATGGGGTCGCAGAGTTGGACATGACTGACGCGACTGAGCACGCACACACTAGCTCTCCTTTCTCTTTGCTGTTCCAAAGCTCTTTCTCTCTACTGCCCACACCCTTTTCAGCATAGCTTCATGTTCTAGACTTTCATATAATCTTGATTTTGCACTGAATCATGCCTGAAGCTTAGCCAAAAATTCTGGATTTTCCCTCCTGAAGGTTTCATTCAGAAGTGAGTGTATGGTTAGGGAACCTACATTAAAAAAAAATAAATAAAAAATAAAAATAAAAACACCTCCCTGGAGGATTCTACTGTCTCTGGCCCATGATCTAGCTTTTGGAACTCTCAGCTGAAAAAGAAACATCCCTGTGTCGTCTTCCCTTGAGTTTTACCACGGGCGCACTGTTGATACTGCGTTCAAAATGCTAAGTGTGTTGCTTGACCCCAGGAAACTGAGGCTTTAAAGGCCTTTAACCCCAGAGAATAATTAATATGAGAAATGGAGGTTGTAGGCCAGGTCCACTGGGGAGCTAATACAGCTCACAAGCACCCTGATGTGTGGGGGGACTGGGTGGGGAGGTTGATGCCTTTCTTCGGTCTAGTATTTACTGATTAATTTGTTTGTTCAGCAGCCATTTAAATGATTATGAGATCAAAGACATTTTGCTGGGCACAAGGGATCCAAAGAGTATAGTGGAGAGAGTACAGGTTTTAGAATCTGCCAGATGTTGGTTTGACTCACTGCCGAGCCGTGTGATTCTGAGCTATTTACTTAACTTCTCTAAACCTATTTCCTCATCAGTTCAGTTCAGTCACTCAGTCATGTCTGACTTTTTGCAACCCCATGAATTGCAGCACGCCAGGCCTCCCTGTCCATCACCAACTCCTGGAGTTCATTCAAAATCACGTCCATCAAGTCGGTGATGCCATCCAGCCATCTCATCCTCTGTCATCCCCATTTTCTCCTACCCCCAATCCCTCCCAGCATCAGAGTCTTTTCCAGTGAGTCAACTCTTCACATGAGGTGGCCAAAGTACTGGAGTTTCAGCTTTAGCATCATTCCTTCCAAAGAACACCCAGGACTGAACTCCCTTAGAATGGACTGGTTGAATCTCTTTGCAGTCCAAGGGACTCTCAAGAGTCTTCTCCAACACCACAGCTCAAAACCATCAATTCTTCGACACTCAGCTTTCTTCACAGTCCAACTCTCACATCCATACATGACCACTGGAAAAACCATAGCCTTGAGTAGATGGACCTTTGTTGGCAAAGTAATGTCTCTGCTTTTCAATATGCTATCTAGGTTGTCATAACTTTTCTTCCAAGGAGTAAGTGTCTTTTAATTTCATGGTTGCAGTCACCATCTGCAGTGATTTTGGAGCCCAGAAAAATAAAGTCTGACACTGTTTCCACTGTTTCCCCATCCATTTGCCATGAAGCGATGGGACCAGATGCCATGATCTTCGTTTTCTGAATGTTGAGCTTTAAGCCAACTTTTCCACTCTCCTCTTTCACTTTCATCTAGAGGCTTTTTAGTTCCTCTTCACTTTGTGCCATAAGGGTGATGTCATCTGCATATCTGAGGTTATTGACATTTCTCATCTGCAAAGTGAAAATAATGCTTACCTTGCAGGCTGTCATAAGGATTAGAAAACACACGCGAGGCACCTCATCTGGTGCTAGAAGTGATTTGTCATGTACTGCCAGGTAGAGTATCTGAAACTTGACATTTTCTTTACCCCTACAGCAATGTCAAGGTGGATACCATTGATATTATCAGTCCAGAAAAGAGAAAACTAAGCCTTAGAAAAAGTTGATCAGTTGATCCAAGATCACTGGCTTTGGAGAGGCAGAGCTCTGGTTTGAATCTATGACTACCTGACCCCCAAACCCATGTCCTTAACCATGTGTCCTAGACGCCTGGCCCATCCAGTGTCATGGGACTCGCCTGCCCCTCCAGGCTGGACCTGGCAATGACCTATCTGTGGAGTGGCCAGGCATCCATGACTGTGTGTTTTAGCTCAGCGGGGAGCAAGGCACACTGAATTCTTCCCTTGGGAGTATGCAATTCAGGCAAAAGAGATTGAGGCTGTTGTAAGGGGGAGGTGAGCTAAAAGGTCATGGGATTTTTTTCAGGGCCAGAGGTCTCTTAATAGTTCATGTGTAAGCTGTAGTTGAGGGCGAAAGCCCTGTGGAGCCCAGGAAAAGCAAGAGAGTTCACTTGATGATGGACTACAGAGACCCTATGGTTTTGGCTCCTGACCATATTCAGTGTTAAAATCTTTGCTCTAACTCACCATATCAGTTGAGATCACTTTGAGTGAATGTCTGTAACTTGATTTTTAGAAAGTCTCTAACCAGTACTCTGTGACACATATTGGCATTAAATTGTGGCTATTTGTACTTATTCACAAACTAGTAGCCATGAAATACAAGCACACATAAAATTGCAACAAAAGGTGGCAAATATTTTAGGGAGGGACGTTAAAAGTTCTACAAGGGCACAGGGGAGGGGGCACATTTATGGAGGCTGGAGTGCCCATCCCCTCATGTCATCCCGTGTTGACTGTCCTCATGTAGGGCCTGACACCTAGGTGTGCCATAGGCTAGACGGATAACCCACGCTCTGATGTGGCTACCATACAGAAACCATTACTTACGTTCTTTTTACTTGTATGTCTTCAAGTTCCAAATTGTGTTGAATCCAAATTAAATAAATGCTTGCCATATGATGATAGTCCTAAATATCATTTCTTGGACTTCTTTTTTCATTTACTTAATGGCTATTGATTGAAGATCAAGACAAAGGGATTAAATCATCTTATTCAAATAGAATTATCTTAAAAGGTACCTTCCCTTACAGTATGAAGTCAGCTTTGGAGCAACTTGAAATTCTTCTCTGCTTATCCTATCACTCCTAATCAAGTGAAATCAGTATCATTTTCTCTGAAGAACTTGATGTTTTTCTGACTTAATTTAAGACTGGCAAATGAGCATGATGGTTTTCTGCAAATTTTACTTATTTTGAGTAAACTTAGGGTACGTGGTTGTACATCCTAGCAGAATGGTTTGGTTCTTACATTTTTTGATGATGTTCAATGACATGAGAATGTGCATGAAGTGCTTAAAGTGCGTAATCTAGAGAAGAAATGTTCACCAATCCACTTACCCCCTCAAGAAATTTTATAGGTTGCATCTTGATAAAAGGTATGGAAAAGAATAAGCAATGAGTCTATGCAGTGTAAATTTACAGAAAGTCTAAGTTACAGATAAGCTACCATGTACGCTGTACTTACCAGTTCATAAAGGGTTTTCAGTTATGATGAGGTCATGGACTTTCCTCCTAGAAGTCTGTCAGAGCAATATTAGTTGTTGTCTAACGCTTTTCTGTCTTTTGAAAAGTAACTATTGCTGTGTCCTTATCCAGGGACTTTTAAAGCTGTAAAATTGAGAGAGAAATACTGAAAGCTGGTTCCAAATCCAGTTCTGCTGCTGATTAGCTGTAGGAACTTGGATGGGTCACTTGAGTTTTTGTGTACCTGGCCTGCTTCATTTCTAAAGCATTTAGCAGAGCTGGACTAGAGCAGAGAGTAGTGATGTCAGGCATACTTGCTGTCTCTCCACTGTTTTGAACACAGCCCACTGACTGAGGCTGGGAAGCCAATGCCAGCAGAAGCCTTGGCTAGGAATCATCACCTAGTGATCAGCTTTTGTACTTGACATTAAATCTCCGTGCATTTCCTGGACCAGAAGTTAATGAAGATCATTTTTAGATTTACAATTCCATTCTCGTAGATAAAGAGATGTGAGAGGAAAAGACCTACTGTTTGCAGGTAGTTTATGGTAACTTTCCTCATAAGAAAATGGAAACCTGAGTTTATGAATAATGCTTTTTTCCTCCTAAATCCATGTTTGCATAATTTCAGCAGATTTCATCTTAATTGTTTTCTTTCTTCTTCACCTCCTTTACCTTCAAACATCTTTTTAATAGAAATGTAATTACTATATTTTTCCTCACCCTGCATTTGGATCTTGCTATGTATTCTTTAGTCCACTACAGAGCTTACCATTGCCAGCCAAAAAAAGAACAAAAAAGACCTTCAGTTGGGGTTAAAAGAAAGTGTTTAAGAAGTGAGAGCCTAAAACCGCCCCTGTATATATATTTTAAACCAGAGATACTCTTACAGTAAAAGTGAATTATTGCCCCCTTGTGGTAGAGTTATATATTTGTTTTTTTCACACAAATGAAATTTTGGACAGGGTATTTCAGGCTTCACTACCCCGAAACTCTTTGTCCTTACAGTGAATTTAAAGTAGTTATGAAAACAACTTGAGATATTTTTGAAGCCACCTCTCTGTTTATTCTCACTCATCTTAAACTCTATGGAACTTGGTCTAAATTGATTTTACTTTTCTGTTTGAGGTACCAGATAATCAACTGGAGTGATCAATATTATATGGAACAAACTCAGATATTATTCAAGTTACTTTTCTGTAATCTTGATGGCTTCACATGAGTTGATAAGGACTCAGGAATAGAAGTTGTGTCCTATACCTGAAGCACTATAATTTTATCCAGAGCTACTCAGGAAATTTTGAAACACCACTTGCAGGACATCTTAGTGGTAATACACTTAATTCATAAAGGTTTAGGTCATCCTCAGGATTACTTTTTCTCTTCTGCTCTCATCAGTTTGAACAATGAAATAAGATTTTTAAACTAAATGAGACTTCCCTTTCAGTGAAATAGGCAGCAGACCTCATGCCACTAAATTGTTTCTGAGAAGAGTAGAGAGGCCTCAGAGAGAAAGGAAGCCATTTTGTAATTGTCTTTTTGCAACAGAGAACAGTAAAATTTTACAGATAGTACACAGAATTGGTTTATTGAATTAGTGCTTACAAGTTAGTATAAATCTGCATAGGTAGTACGTATTCTGAATTCTGAATCATTTTCATGTTATATGTTCAGAGAAACCCATTTTCTTGGTTATTTTTTACTTTGGATGGTTGTCACTCTCCACCAATGGCCTTGTAATATGAACAAGATAACTAGTAAGTTATCTCCAGATTGTGTGTATATTTTTAAAAGCATATGCTCTTTTTTTTTTTTTTTACATAAAGATGAAAAGACTAAGTGACTACTTGGAAGTTTCAAATTATGACTTGAAATTCAAGATGTCTAGTGAAGTTTCCTTAGTAGGTGGCTGGTTATTTTTCAACACCATGACGTTTATTGGATTGTCCCTAAAATTTTCTCAAAGAAAATTTGATCACAGTCATCAAACAACTGTTGAACAATTTGCCAGTCCTTTAAAAAGACAACGGTCTCTCTGTGAGATGTTTATTTTTTTTTCTTTAGTGAATTCACTGAATTTTATTTATTTTTTTAAATTTTATTTTATTTAACTATATTTTTGAAAAACCAGATAAAAATACAATTAATGAACTTTGTACTACTGTTATCAAGGAGCCAAATAGACTCATTTCCTTTACTCATTCTACCTCACTCTCTCTGGCTTTCCAGATGATGTAAATAAATAACCATCACTATGTTGTTCTGAACCATTATGAACAGTGGTAAGATTTTTATCTTGGGCTGTGTAGAATATAGAGGGGTAGGTCCCAGTCATGTTCATCATATTTGCCTCTTTGGACTCCTTTCTAGATAAAAAAAAGGTTTGTGAGCTTAATGTCTAAAATATTTAGGTAGTAGTTCTTAAGGTTTCACAGCTTAGATACTTTTGTGACTGATGCCCCTACTGAGGAACATGCTTACCACCACAGTATGAATGCTTTTGAATGACAGCTTTTCCTTATACTCATTATGATAAGTTTTAGGGACAAGTTATACTAGTACTCCTAGGAATAAATTTGTCATGGCCTTAAAATACAAAAAACTTCAATTCATAGCTGAAAACAAACTATTATTTCTGTAATCATAAAAAAGTCATGAAAAATTATAGTAGGACATTTAGGTAATTTGCAGTTTTTCTAGAATAATAGTAAACATCTCTTACGTGTATATATCTGTCCAACTTTAGGTCACTTTCCTAAGATAGATTTCTAGATATAAGTCAAAAGTTAAGAATATTTTTAATGCTTTTGACACATTGCCAGATGGCTTTTCAAAAAGGCTGTATCAATTTTATATTCTCATAATGCATCCTGATGCCTATCTTATCACAGTCTCACTAGCTTTCACATATTTTAAGAATTTTTGCAGTGACAACTCATCCTAGTTGGAGGTTTTAATTATGAGATTTGATTCTTGAAATATACTTAATAGCTATTTTACTTCCTTTATGAATTACATTTGTCTTTTGTCTGTTTATTTTTAGCTTTTAAAGTATTTCAGGAAGCAGCTGGCACTTTTCCAGAGAATTATCAATCACTCTTAAATAAATAAATCTCAGTTTCTTTAGTTTGCTATTGGGCAAACTAAAGTTGCTCATACAAAAAAAGAGAAATAACCCAATTTCTGTTTGTTGTCTACATCTCAGGCCTTGTGGCTTTAGATGTTGAAGCAACCTTATGTTATGCATCCAGCACCCCATCTGAAGTCTAAGATTCATTGAGTCAGTAGTTACAGACTTCTAGTCCTCAGTTTCAGCTGCTTTGAAGGATCACTGGAGGTGACTCCCAAGTCCCCATAGTGAATTTCATAAATACAGTGAAGCCCAGGTTCCAGTCAACATCACAGACTTATCATTAAAATTTAGTAAAAATTGGTACTGGTTTCAGGTGATTAGCCTCTTCATCATAGTTGTGGCTATAACAATGGTAATTATGGTCAATTACATTTGCATGATGTGGCTTACTTTGTTCTGTTGTGTGTGTACATGTGTGTCTACAGAGAGAAGCTTTTATCTTTTTCCATAGTCACAGCTACTGAATTTATTTTTCAATTTTTTTGTATTGTATTTACCATAAGGAAATCTTTCTCAAAGCACTTAGTAATCAAGATGCAAATCCTAGACAGCCTTTGTATGTTATGATGTATGTACAAGAACCATTGTTCCAATGATGAAAAGACTCGTAGCTAAATCTAGTAAGAGGAAAAATCATTTGAAGACCTTCCTTGAATTAGGGAGCTTATGAAAGAATGAAATTCATGTTTGATTGGCAGTGGAGCCGATATTTTCACAGCTTCATGTAATTTGTGACTCTGACTGATACCTTGGTTCAAAATCATCTATCCTATTTCTGATTCTAATAGCAGCAATCTACAGCTAGATGTTACGAGTATTTCCATAAGGGACTGCTCACTTTTTTTCTGTAGAAGAGTTGATAGGTTATCCTGTTGGACCATTTCCACATGTGTGCAAGTCAATGTCATTATGTTGGTTAGTGTAGCTTTGATAGCATCCTTCTAACTTTGTTCATTTCGATGATAATCACGTCTCGCTCGTGATATTTTACACATCTTTTCATCCTAGGGATGCAACCTTTTTACATAATGCCTCATAAGCTTTGAGGAGAAAGATGGTTGTAGTATCTTCATTTTATAAATGTAGAAACTGAAAGTCACAGCCATAATGTGTTACTAGACAACTCAGTTACAAGACTGCCTACCTACTGGGTTTCTTTCCTCTCAGAGGGGCCTTTCTCTATGAAATGCAATGTTTTCCTTAAAAATTGTAATATCTGGGCCAGTCATCTTCTTGCATTTACATAACAGGGCTGTTAATATTTGCTCTGTAGATCAAATTCTGCCTGATCTTGAAGAGATTCTTCTAATAGTGACTTAAGGCCACTCTGAAGTACCCAGGATATGCAGAATTTTTCACTGGAGTTGAACATACCTGAAGGCTGACAATCTCCTCATAAAACTCAAACCTTTTCTGCTCATCTTGGGCAGAACATTTTCTCTTGTGAACTAAGAAAGTTTGGTTCACGAGTTGAGTTACTCTTTGGGTGACTGGCATCATATTTGCCCTTAAATGTTCAGGGTGAATGTGCTTGATAATGTGAAATAATCTGAAGGTACAGAAGTCATTCTCTTAGTCTAATTTCATAGTCACAGATGTTGAGAACTTAAGTGGAAATGAATTAACAAGCTCACATGTCCAATATAACTTACCTTCAAATATATATATATATATATTATTAGGCTTAATCTTCCCAATTCTTTATATCTGAAAATCTTAGTAGAGTTCAGAAAATGTGTGCAAGACCCATTTCATACCTAATGGTAGGTTATGTTTTAATAGTTTATTACTCAGAGTTGGCTTAAAGTCAAAACAACCTACTATGGACCACAAAATGTTTTCAGTTCATTTAGGACTGTCCGTGGTCAAATCTGGAGAAGGCTATGGCACCCCACTCCAGTACTCTTGGCTGGAAAATCCCATGGACGGAGGAGTCTGATGGGCTGCAGTCCATGGGGTCACTAAGAGTCCGACACAACTGACCGACTTCACTTTCACTTTTCACTTTCATGCATTGGAGAAGGAAATGGCAACCCACTCCAGTGTTCTTGCCTGGAGAATCCCAGGGACAGGGAGCCTGGTGGGCTGCCGTCTATGGGGGTCGCACAGAGTCGGACACGACTGAAGCGACTTAGCAGCAGCAGCATGGTCAAATCTTGGCTAACCAGCTTTAAGCCTTTGGCGTTTGCAATATATCCTACATGAGAAATAGGGCTGACCAAAAACAAAACCAAGCAATGAACCAATAGCACAGAGATGTCATTTAAGAGAGAGATCTAAGGCAAATTTTAGGGTTGTAATAAAATCTCCCAAAACATCTCTAGTTGGAACCAGTACCATATAACTTATTACCAGTGGGATAATCATACAATCATATAAACTAAGTGTTCAGAAGCATTTCTGAATTTTCTGCCACAATATGAACTGCCTTATGCAGATACTGAATAACTTCCCTACCACACAGTGTTCCATCAGCCAGCAAACACAAAAACCACTTGGCACTTACAGTTACATCACAATCATACATTAGGTAAGTGACATGAAACTAACCTTCTCTTTTCAGTCATTAAGCATGGATTTGCTGTTAGTGAAAGTAGGGAACATTTAACATTCAACTACATAATTTATATGAAGAATTGAAATGGTGATTGTGAAGTTTTATTTGATGTATATTCAGCATATATCTTAACAAATTTTAAAATCTAGGAATGTTTGCATAAATATTTTTTCATTTAATTTTGTTTTGATTCTAAAAGAAATTCCAGCCTTTAAATAAATGAAACAGAAATGGACTGAATTTTTAAATGATAGTCAGCAGTGAATTTTTTTAACAAAATATTTTTTTGAGAGAGAACATAGAACTAAGAAAACCTTCATAAAACTTTATAAGTGGAGCGTCTTTTAAAATATGCTATTTTATTTTAAGTATTTCTCTGCCCTCATTAGGTGAGTCTCATCATTAGATACAGTGTTACTAAATAGTTGTAACTTTACAGTTTCTTTGATTAATGAAGCCATCCACTAAAGTTTCATTGGGTAGGATTAACTACATTTAAAGATGGCAAAATGCCATTATAACATTAATGCTAGAATTTAATGAGAACCAGAAGTTAACTTCAAGGACCTTTATAATTTAATATGAGGGTACCCTTATATTCTTATTATTTTACTGTAGCATCCTATCTTTGTTCTCGTGATAAAAAGTTTAACTCAGCAAAGTTGTACTTATTGAATACCAACTATGTGCCTACCAGGTGCCAGCATCTCATGAGTGAGACTATTTTCCATTCTCAAACAAAACAGACCATTTCTGATCAGAAAGAGGAGAAATGAGAACCACCTTCCTCACTTAAAAGTCCCATGACCTCCTTTAATCTTGGATGACTCTAGTTTCCTACAGCACGTATCTATCATCCTAACCTCTGGTCTGTTTATTTTCCATGTCGTGTCATCAGCCACCTTCTCCACTGTCTGGATTGAAAAGCTGACCAGCTATGTCTGTGTAATAAAAGGATCTCAGGAATATTGGATTTCTTAGATGTAGGAAGAATGGAGATCATGGATTAGAATGGAATGTTCTATTTGTGGTACCGAATAGCTATACCTCACAGGAAGAGAAGCTTATGTTTTGTGCAACTACATGATAAAATTGGAAGTAGGGACAGGTAGAAGAGGAAGAAGAGCTGACAGGAGGATTCTTTTCACTCTGTGAGGAAGAACCTTCCTGTACTGAAGGTGTACAGTACCAAACTACAAGTGCAGATGAACTTTCAAGCTCTTTCCTGTTCTAAAAGTCCCATGATTCCTATGTGCTTAGAACCCAAAGAGGGCAAAGGACCTAAAGCAAACATCTATGTTCCTTATTCTTTTTTCTCACAGTTCTATGTAGACATACTTGCAAAGAAATGTTGAGACCTTATGAAGACTGGAAATGGTAACCACAAAGTGGAAGAAGTCAAATACAGTAGAGACCAAGGGAAAACTGCATCCTCAAACTCCTGATGGAGGAAAACCTCAACTATTTAGCTGTGGTCTGGGCTTCCTAGTGGCTAAGGTGAAGAGGAGAAACAGGAATAACGGGGTGTGATTGTTTTTTGGTAGTAAGACACACCCCTGCTAGTTTCTCAGAAACGAGCATTTTTCTTGCTCTCAGTAAGAATACCTTGGTTAGGAGGATTTATATAAAAAGCCATAAACCACATAATAAATGATGTCCTCATGAATTTTTATAGAAAATAAAGAGGTATTCCACATATGTCATTTCAAATATTGGCCTTTGGAGAACAGTGAGGGAATAATGTTAAAAGCTAGACATTTTTTTCTCCCTTGGGGCAGGGAGAGGGGTGTTTGAAACTTCTGGTATATTTACTGTAGATAAATGCTTATTTTCTTTTGACCCACTGACATGTGGAGCAGTAGAAAGATGTAAAGATGTCTAGTACAGGGAAGCATTGTTAAAAGGAGGAGGGGATAAATGGAATTTTTGTGGCAGAATGATATTTGCAAGACTGATCAGGCCACTGGGAGGTTTTTAAATATGCCAGTTCCCTGTAACGGGAAGATCAGTCTCTGAGACAGCATATCCAATTTAGTAAATTATTATTATTCCGTCAAAATTAATGTGAACAATTTTCTCTTTGAGGCTGCTTTTTCCATAGGTGATGTTTTCCAGATGGGCTTTGTGTAAAACTCTTAATGTTTTGTGTTTTCTTTCCGAGAGCAAGAGCCTTTTCTGACATGTCTTCATTTCTTTCTCTTCCGGTTTTTGTAGGGAAGAGAACTCCAAAAGCAAAGGAGAAAAAGAACAAGAAAAAGAAGAGGAAGCTGATAGAAAGAGCCCAGGAGCAACACAGTGTCTTTCTAGCTACAGACAGAGCTAACCAGTAAAATAAAAGACACAGAGGGTGGAGGTTTGGTTTTGTTTTGGGTGGAGGGCAGGGGGTGGTGTTTTTTGCAAAAGTGCACACAGCTACTCTCCACTCCCGGAATAGTGGTGGCATTTGTGCTGCTCTGACCAGTAGCTGTTCCCAGTAACCTTGTGAAAGGAGGAGCCACAAGCGTGAGCTCTGTGTTATTTATGCTTTGATTTGCATCGGGAGACTGTGAAGGTGGGTGATTGCAACCTGCAGCCAGGGCAGCAGGAGTGAGTGCAGAGCATGTGACTGGGTTCCCTGTGTGCCCCGAGGTGGAGGGGCTGCCCGCCCGGAGGTGCAAGGCTGCAGACCCCCCACCCCCCAACTGGAGAACTGACTTGTGCATATTTATGGAAGGACGACCCTTGGCAGGCAAAGTGCTGTTTCACTTGTGACCTGTGTTTCCCACGCTGTGCATTTTCAAGGATCAGTGTATGTGGATATCTGCCTAGTGTTACCACACGTTGTTCTCAGCATCTGTTACCTTCCAACTGTTGTGTCCGGAGACTGCTCTTAGCGGCAGGAATTCCTGCTCAGTTTCACAGCAGCTCGGATGTGTACATACCCTGCTGGGGCTGCATATAAACCTCTTATTTACTGTATATTTATGCTTTTTTCTGTGTAACAAGTCATACCCAATTAATGTTATGTCTCCCGTTTCTAGTGGTTCCTAACCATCGTCCCGTAAATGACTGTTCTAGTTTTGCAAATTGTTGAATGTTTTGCTGCCCCTTGAAACTTCTCTTTGTGGGCTTATTTCTCATTGTAAAGATAGGATAAGCTAGTTTGTACATAGGATCAAATGACCCTTGTCAGAGAATTTGAGTATCAATAGACCTTCCCCACTCCTCACCATAGCTAAAGCATGAGGCATCTGGAGGTCAGAAGCCAAAAACTGCCTTTGAGTCTAAGATGTGATGACTTTATGAAACACAACTGCATGAGCAATTATATGCAGTTACTTATACTACTACTCATGCAGTTTCACAGGCCAGCTAGAGAATTTTTCAAGTTTTTACTTTCAAACTTCAATATGTATAGTTTTTATTTAAAGCAATTCCTGACTTGCAATGACAGAGCACCTACCAATATTCTTGGGTCAGTGTAGAAATGACCACCTCATGAGACCATGCATAGAATTGGAGGAGAAAACACGATGAATTCCTACAATTACTGGTCAGATCTTAACAGGGCCCCTTTAAGCCAGAATTTCTGATTCAAGACTGAGAGAGGAACCCTGCGGAAACTTCCCAGGTGACTTTCAGAGTAGTTGTTTCCAAAAACACCATTGTCCACTAGGGGGTATCAGTTCTTAGAGGGTTTTGATAATGATGCTTCTTAGAACCAAAAGGAATGGTGGAAGATTTTTTTGAGGGAAAAAACAAAGCAAGGTAAAAGCCTTTTTTCTCACCTTGCATTGGCTAAACTACCTCTTTGCATTTTTGTTTAACTTTTGAGTCAAAAGCATCTTACCAATAAGTATAAATGTCATGTACATCATTATGAAAATAATATTGCTATGAGATAAGCCATATATGAATGTTGTATACAACTTTAGGGTTTGCATTTAATCCTAAAGTGTTCACCTCCTTTCACATCTATTTAGACTATATTCCTATTTACTAAGTGGGGAGGGGGCTTCTTTATATAGTGCTTCATCGTTAATAAATCAATACTTGTTCTGTTTTTGGGATGTTCTTTTTGTGCATTAAAAAAATTCAAAATTATTTTTGTGGAGTTATTCTTTTCTTTAGAGATACATTTAGGGGGAAAAGCAATATTTTAGCAACTGTACCCCCAAATAGTGGTCTTTAAAAAGAAGCAACTTTTTAAAACCTGTGTTTGTAAGTATATCGAGGAGATTAGTTTAGCTATAAATTGCATTGCAGCAATGGAGTTGGACATGACTGAAGAGACTTAGCATGCATGCAGAGTGATTAAGAGTGGGGATTTTAAAGCCACACTGCCTGAGGTCTAATTTGGACTCTGAAGTAACCTGGACTCTGAAGTAACCTGGAAGAACCTGTCTTAATAGGCCTCAGTTTTGTCATCTGTAAAATGGAGGTAATAGTATTACCTACTGTGTAAGGTTGTGTCTTAAGGTAAACTGTGTAAGGTATGGTCAGTACAGCATGGTGTAGACTAAGCAATACACAAGTTACCTGCTACTCTTATTACCTGTGTCTTTGGCTATTTATTCCCCAAATTATCTTCCTTATCAACCAAATAGAATATATTTATGAAAATATCCATTCCCTTCAAACTATTTTTGATGTCTGGATATTCTTTGCTCAAACTTTTATAGGAATTGATTAAAGCTACTTGATTTTTAAGCCTCTAGTTATAAGCAAACTGCATGCATGCACTCAGAGAGAGAGAGAGAGAGAGAGAGAGAGAGAGAGAGAGAGAGACTGACTACAGGGTAGTGCACAGCTTCAGGGTAATTATACAAAGAAGATCTGGTGGTTTTCCACAAGTGGCTATACCATTCCTATACTTCGTACAGTGTATATAAATAGAACATGTGAAACTGCTTTTCTTAGTATTTTCAGGTATCTTAGCATCTGTAGAAGTAAAATATGGAACTACAACTTTCTCAGTTAAGAAGCTTGAGTGGTATTTTGATAGGGATTGCACTGCATTGTAGGTTGCCTTCAGTAGTATGGCCATTTTTCTTTCAATCCAAGAAAACTACCTTTCCATCGGCTTATGTTGTCTTCAATTTTTTTCATCAGTGTCTTATAATTTTCTGATTATAGGTCTTTTGCCTCCTTGGGTAGGTATATTCCTTTATATTTTATTCTTTTTGATGTGATGGTAAATGAGATTGTTCACTTAACTTCTATTTTGTTTTGTGTTGTTTTTTAATTTACTTTAAATTGGAGGTTAACTTCTCTTTCTGGTAGTTCATTGTTAGTGTATAAAATGCGGTATATTTCTGTACATTAATTTTGGATCCTGCAACTTTATTGAATTCTTTGGGCTCTAATAGTTTTTTGGTGGCATCTTTGGGATTTTTCTATGTATACTCTTATGTCATCTGCAAAGAGTAACAGTTTACTTCTTCCTTTCCAATCCCTATCAAAATAGCAATGGTATTTTTTACAAAAACTAGGGCGATTTTTAAGATTTTCATGGCACACAAGAGACTGTAAATAGGCAAAAAAAATCCTGAGAAAGAACAGAGCTGGAGGAATCCCATTCTGACTTCAGACTATATACGACAAAGCTACTAATTAAATCCAGTACAGTACTGGCACAAAAACAGACACACAGATCATTATAAATATATATGCACCCAACATGGCACCACATATGTAAGGAGAATGCTAACAAGTATGAAAGGGGAAATTAACAATAACGCAATAACAGTGGGAGACTTTAATACCCCACTCATACCTATGGATAGATCAACTAAACAGAAAGTTAACAAGGAAACACAAATTTTAAATGACACAATGGACCAGCTAGACCTAATTGATATCTATAGGACATTTCACCCCAAAACAATGAATTTCACCTTTTTCTCAAGTGCACATGGAACCTTCTCCAGGGTAGATCACATCCTGGGCCATAAATCTAGCCTTGGTAAATTTAAAAAAAACTGAAATCATTCCAATCATCTTTTCTGACCACAATGCAGTAAGATTAGATCTCAATTACAGGAAAAAAACTATTAAAAATTCCAACATATGGAGGCTAAACAACATGCTTCTGAATAACCAACAAATCATAGAAGAAATCAAAAAATAAATCAGAATATGCATAGAAACGAATGAAAATGAAAACACAACAATCCAAAACCTATGGGACACTATAAAAGCAGTGCTAAGGGGAAGGTTCATAGCAATACAGGCTTACCTCAAGAAACAAGAAAAAAGTCAAATAAATAACCTAACTCTACACCTAAAGCAACTAGAAAAGGAAGAAATGAAGAACCCCAGGGAAAGTAGAAGGAAAAAAATCTTAAAAATTAGGGCAGAAATAAATGCAAAAGAAACAAAAGAGACCATAGCAAAAATCAACAAAGCTAAAAGCTGGTTCTTTGAGAAGATAAATAAAATTGACAAACCATTAGCCAGACTCATTAAAAAAAACACAAAAACAAAAACAGAAGAATCAAATCAACAAAATTAGAAATGAAAATGGAGAAATCACAACAGACAACACAGAAATACAAAGGATCATAAGAGACTACTATCAGCAACTATATGCCCAAAAAATGGACAACTTGGAAGAAATGGACAAATTCTTAGAAAAGTATAACTTGCCAAAACTGAACCAGGAAGAAATAGAAGATCTTAACAGACCCATCACAAGCACGGACATTGAAATTGTAATCAGAAATCTTTCAGCAAACAAAAGCCCAGGACCAGATGGCTTCACAGCTGAATTCTACCAAAAATTTAGAGAAGAGCTAACACTTATCTTACTCAAACTCTTCCAGAAAATTGCATAAGAAGGTAAACTTCCACACTCATTCTATGAGGCCACCATCACCCTAATACCAAAACCAGACAAAGATGCCACCAAAAAAGAAAACTACAGGCCAATATCACTGATGAGTATAGATGCAAAAATCTTTAACAAAACTCTAGCAAACGGAATCCAACAGCATATTAAAAAGATCATACATCATGACCAAGTGGGCTTTATCCCAGGAATGCAAGGATTCTTTAATATCCACAAATCAACCAATGTAATACACCACATTAACAAATTGAAAAATAAAAACCATATGCTTATCTCAATAGATGCAGAGAAAGCCTTTGACAAAATTTAACTTCCATTTATGATAAAAACTCTCCAGAAAGCAGAAATAGAAGGAACATACCTCAACATAATAAAAGCTATATATGACAGACCCACAGCAAACATTACCCTCAATGGTGAAAAATTGAAAGCATTTCCCCTAAAGTCAGGAACAAGACAAGGGTGCCCACTCTCACCACTACTATTCAGCATAGTTTTGGAAGTTTTGGCCACGGCAATCAGAGCAGAAAAAGAAATAAAAGGAATCCAGACTGGAAAAGAAGAAGTAAAACTCTCACTGTTTGCAGATGACATGATCCTCTACATAGAAAACCCTAAAGACTCCACCAGAAAATTACTAGAGCTAATCAATGAATATAGTAAAGTTTCTGGATATAAAATTAACACACAGAAAACCCATGCATTCCTATACACTAACAATGAGAAAACAGAAAGAGAAATTAAGGAAACAATTCCATTCACCATTGCAATGAAAAGAATAAAATACTTAAGAATATATTGACCTAAAGAAACAAAAGACTTATATATAGAAAACTATAAAACACTGATGAAAGAAATCAAAGAGGACACAAATAGATGGAGAAATATGCCATGTTCATGGATTGGAAGAATCAATATAGTGAAAATGAGAATACTACCCAAAGCAATCTATAGATTCAACGCAATCCCTATCAAGCTACCAATGGTATTTTTCATAGAACTAGAACAAATAATTTCACAATTTGTATGGAAATACAAAAAACCTTGAATAGCCAAAGCAATCTTGAGAAAGAAGAATGGAACAGGAGGAATCAACCTGCCTGACTTCAGGCTCTACTACAAAGCTACAGTCATCAAGACAGTATGGTACTGGCACTAACACAGAAATATAGATCAATGGAACAAAATAGAAAGTCCAGCAATAAATCCATGCACCTATGGACACCTGATCTTTGACAAAGGAGGCAAGAATATACAATGGAGAAAAGACAATCTTTTTAACAAGTGGTGCTGGGGAAACTGGTCAACCACTTGTAAAAGAATGAAGCTAGAACACTTTCTAACACCATACACCAAAATAAACTCAAAATGGATTAAAGATCTAAACATAAGACCAGAAACTATAAAACTCCTAGAGGAAAACATAGGCAAAACACTCTTGGACATAAATCATAGCAGGATCCTCTATGACCCACCTCCCAGAGTAAAGGAAATAAAAGCAAAAATACACAAATTGGACCTAATTAAAAGCTTTTGCACAATGAAGGAGACTATAAGCAAAGTGAAAAGACAGCCTTCAGAAGCGGAGAAAATAATAGCAAATGAAGCAACTGACAAAAATTAATCTCAAAAATATACAAGCAATTCTTAAAGCTCAATTCCAGAAAAATAAATGACCCAATCAAAAAATGGGCCAAAGAACTAAATAGACATAAAGAAGACATACAGATGGCTAACAAACACATGAAAAGATGCTCAACATCACTCATTATCAGAGAAGTGCAAATCAAAACCACAATGAGGTACCATCTCACACAGGTCAGAGTGGCTGCTATCCAAAAATCTATGAACAATAAATGCTGGAGAGCGTGTGGAGAAAAGGGAACCCTCTTACACTGTTGGTGGGAATGCAAACTAGTACAGCCACTATGGAGAACAGTATGGGGATTCCTTTAAAAACTGGGAATAGAACTGCCATATGACCCAGCAATCCCACTGCTGGGTGTACACACCAAGGAAACCAGAATTGAAAGAGACACATGTACCCCCATGTTCATATCAGCACTGTTTATAATAGCCAGGACATGGAAGCAACCTAGATGTCCATCAGCAGATGAATGGATAAGAAAGCTGTGGTACATATACACAATGGAATATTACTCAGCCATTAAAAAGAATCCATTTGAATCAGTTCTAATGAGGTGGATGAAACTGGAGCCTATTATACAGAGTGAAGTAAGCCAGGAAGAAAAACACCAATACAGTATACTAACACATATATATGGAATTTAGAAAGATGGTAACAATAACCCTATATGTGAGACAGCAAGACAGATGTATAGAACAGTCTTTTGGATTCTGTGGGAGAAGGTGAGGGTGGGATGATCTGAGAGAATAGCCCTTAAACATGTATATTATCATACATGAAACAGATCACCAGTCCAGGTTCGATGCATGAGACAGGGTGCTCAGGGCTGGTGCACTGGGATGACCCGGAGGGATGGGATGGGGAGGGAGGTGGGAGGGGGGTTCAGGATGGAGAACACATGTAAACCCATGGCTGATTCATATCGATGTATGGCAAAAACCACTACGATATTGTAAAGTAATTAGCCTCCAACTAAAATAAATAAATTAAAAAAATAAAAATTAAAAAAAAATTAAAAAAATGGAATAGAATAGAGAGCCTAGAAATAAACACACAGACTTCTGGCCAATTTGGGACAAGGCAGGCAAGAACATACCTGGTAGAAAGACAGTATCTTCAAGTGATGCTGGGAAAGATGGACAGCTACATGTAGAAGAATGGAATTAGAACATCCTCTAACACCATATACAAAAAATAAGCACAGAATGAATTAAAGAACTAAATTTAAGACCAGAAACCATAAAACCTTTAGAGAAAAACACAGGCAAAACACTATTTGACATAAATCGTAGCAATATGTTCTTGTATCTGATTCCTAAAGCTTCAGGATAATTTCCTAAAGGAAATAAAAGCAAAATAATGTCCTAAATGAAATAAAAGCAAAAATAAACAAATGGGACCTTCAGTTCAGTTCAGTTCAGTCGCTCAGTTATGTCGAACTCTTTGCAACCCCATGAACCACAGCACACCAGGCCTCCCTGTCCATCACCAACTCCTGGAGTTCACTGAGACTCACGTCCATCGAGTCGGTGATGCCATCCAGCCATCTCATCCTCTGTCATCCCCTTCTCCTCCTGCCCCCAATCCCTCCCAGCATCAGGGTCTTTTCCAATGAGTCAACTCTTCGCATGAGGTGGCCAAAGTACTGGAGTTTCAGCTTTAGCATCATTCCTTCCAAAGAACACCCAGGGCTGATCTCCTTTAGAGTGGACTGGTTGGATCTCCTTGCAGTCCAAGGCCTAATTAAACTTAAAAACTTTTGCACAGCAAAGGAAATTATTGATAAAATGAAAAGACAACCTACCAAAAGGGAGAAACTATTTGCAAATTAAGTGACCAATAAAGGGTTAATAGCCAAAATATATAAATAGCTCATACAACACATCATAAAAAAAATCTCAAGTTGTAAAATGGGCAGAAGACCTGAATAGACATTTTTTTTTTTAAAGAAGAAATGCAGATAGCTAACAAGCACATGATGATTAACGTCACTAATCATCAAGGAAAAGCAAATCAGAAGCATAATGAGTTATCACTTCACACCTGTCAGAATGGCTGGCATCTAAAAGAACACAATGGTGGTGAGGATGTGGAGAAGACGGAACCCTCATGCATTATTGGTGGGAATGTAAATTGGTGCAGCTACTGTGAAAAATAGTATAGATGTTCCTCAAAAAAACTAAAAATAGAACTACCGTATGACCCACCAGCTCCACTCCTGGGTATATATTTGAAAACTGTCATTTGAAAAGATACATCCACCCCAATGTTCATCAGTTCAGTTCAGTCACTCAGTCGTGTCTGACTCTGTGACCCCATGGACTGCAGCATGCTAGGCCTCCCTGTCTATCACCACCTCCCGGAGTTTACTCAAACTCATGTCCATTGAGGCGGTGATGCCAGCCAAACATTTCATCCTCCGTCATCCCCTTCTCCATCTGCCTTCAATCTTTCCCAGCATCAGGGTCTTTTCAAATGAGTCAGTTCTTTGCATCAGGTGGCCAAAGTATTGGAGTTTCAGCTTCAGCATCACTCATATTCAGCATCAGTGAACATTCAGGACTGATTTCCTTTAGGATGGACTGGTTGGATCTCCTTGCAGTCCATGGGATTCTCAAGAATCTTCTCCAACACCACAGTTCAAAAGCATCAATTCTTTGGTGCTCAGCTTTCTTTATAGTCCAACTCTCATGTCCATATATGACTACTGGAAAAAAGATAGCTTTGACTAGATGGACCTTTGTTGGCAAAGTAATGTCTCTGCTTCTGAATATTTTGTCTATGTTGGTCATAACTTTTTTTCCAAGGAGTAAGCATCTTTTAATTTCATGGATGCAGTCACCATCTGCAGTGATTTTGGAGCCCCCCAAAAATAAAGTCTGACACTGTTTCCACTGTTTCCCCATCTATTTGCCATGAAGTGATGGGACTGGATGTCATGATCTTAGTTTTCTGAACATTGAGTTTTAAGCCAACATTTTCACTCTCCTCTTTCACTTTCATCAAGAGGCTCTTTAGTTCTTCTTCACTTTCTGCCATAAGGGTGGTGTCATTGCATATCTGAGGTTATTGATGTTTCTCTCAGCAATCTTGATTCCAGCTTGTGCTTCATCCAGTCCAGCATTTTCATGATGTATTCTGCATGTAAGTTAAATAAGCAGGGTGGCAATATACAGCCTTGACGTACTCCTTTCCATGTTTGGAACCAGTCTGTTGTTCCATGTCCAGTTCTAACTGTTGCTTCCTGACCTGCATACAGATTTCTCAAGAGGCCAGTCAGGTGGTCTGGTATTACCATCTCTTGAAGAAGTTTCCAGTTTGTTGTGATCTACACAGTCAAAGGCTTTGGCATAGTCAATAAAGCAGAAGTTTTTCTGGACCTCTCTTGCTTTTTCAATGATCCAGCAGATGTTGGCAATTTGATCTTTGGTTCCTCTGCCTTTGCTAAATCCAGCTTGAACATCTGAAAGTTCACAGTTCACATACTGTTGAAGCCTGGCTTAGAGAAGTTAGAGCATTACTTTGCTAGCATGTGAGATGAGTGCAATTGTGCAGTAGTTTGAGCATTCTTTGGCATTGCTATTCTTTGGGATTGGAATGAAAACTCACCTTTTGCAGCCCTGAGGCCACTGCTGAGTTTCCCTAATTTGCTGAATCTAAAAAATACAACTAGTGAACATAAAGAAGCAGACTCACAGATATAGAGAACAAATCAGTGGGTACAGTTGGGAGAGTGAGGAGGTGAGAGGCATAATAGGGTAGGCGATAAGAGGTAAAAACTATTATGTGTAAAATAATCTACAAGGATAGATTGCACAACATAGGACATATAGCCAATATTTGATAAATATAAATGAGTATAAATTTTAAAATGTGAATTACTATATTGTATACCTGTAACTGAAGTGGTTTGCCAACCACTTCAGTATTCTTGCCTTGAGAACCCCATGAACAGTATGAAAAGGCAAAATGATAGGATACTGAAAGAGAAACTCCCCAGGTCAGTAGGTGCCCAATATGCTACTGGAGATCAGTGGAGAAATAACTCCAGAAAGAATGAAGGGATGGAGCCAAAGCAAAAAGAAAACCCAGCTGTGGATGTGACTGGTGATAGAAGCAAGGTCCGATGCTGTAAAGAGCAATATTACATAGGAACCTGGAATGTCAAGTCCATGAATCAAGGCAAATTGGAAGTGGTCAAACAAGAGATGGCAAGAGTGAATGTCGACATTCTAGGAATCAGCGAACTGAAATGGACTGGAATGTAATTTAACTCGGATGACCATTTTATCTACTACTGCGGGCAGGAATCCCTCAGAAGAAATGGAGTAGCCATCATGGTCAACAAAAGAGTCCGAAATGCAGTACTTGGATGCAATCTCAAAAACGACAAAATGATCTCTGTTCGTTTCCAAGGCAAACCATTCAATATCACAGTAATCCAAGTCTATGCCCCAACCAGTAATGCTGAAGAAGCTGAAGTTGAACGGTTCTATGAAGACCAACAAGACCTTTTAGAACTAACACCCAAAACAGATGTCCTTTTCATTACAGGGGACTGGAATGCAAAAGTAGGAAGTCAAGAAACACCTGGAGTAACAGGCAAATTTGGCCTTGGAATACGGAATGAAGCAGGGCAAAGACTAATAGAGTTTTGCCAAGAAAATGCACTGGTCATAACAAACACCCTCTTCCAACAACACAAGAGAAGACTATATATGGACATCACCAGATGGTCAACACCGAAATCAGATTGATTGTATTCTTTGCAGCCAAAGATAGAGAAGCTCTATACAGTCAGCAAAAACAAGACCAGGAGCTGACTGTGGCTCAGATCATGAACTCCTTATTGCCAAATTCAGACTTAAATTGAAGAAAGTAGGGAAAACCACTAGACCATTCAGGTATGACCTAAGTCAAATCCCTTACGATTATACAGTGGAAGTGAGAAATAGATTTAAAGGCCTAGATCTGATAGATAGACTGCCTGATGAACTACAGAATGAGGTTCGTGACATTGTACAGGAGACAGGGATCAAGACTATCCCCATTGTTTCTTGATGAGTCTGGCTAATGGTTTGTCAATTTTATTTATCCTTTCAAAGAACCAGCTTTTGGTTTTGTTGATTTTTGCTATGGTCTCTTTTGTTTCTTTTGCATTTATTTCTGCTCTAATTTTTAAGATTTCTTTCCTTCTACTAACCCTGGGGTTCTTCATTTCTTCCTTTTCTAGGTGCTTTAGGTGTAGAGTTACTTTATTTATTTGACTTTTTTCTTGTTTCTTGAGGTGTGCCTGTATTGCTATGAACTTTCCCCTTAGGACTGCTTTTACCGTGTCCCACAGGTTTTGGGTTGTTGTGTTTTCATTTTCATTCGTTTCTATGCAAATTTTGATTTCTTTTTTGATTTCTTCTGTGATTTGTTGGTTATTCAGCAGCGTGTTGTTCAGCCTCCATATGTTGGAATTTTTTTGAATCAGTTCTAATGAGGTGGATGAAACTGGAGCCTATTATACAGAGTGAAGTAAGCCAGAAGGAAAAACACCAATACAGTATACTAATGCATATATATGGAATTTAGAAAGATGGTAATAATAACCCAGTTGTACGAGACAGCAAAAGAGACACTGATGTATAGAACAGTCTTATGGACTCTGTGGGAGAGGGAGAGGGTGGGAAGATTTGGGAGAATGGCATTGAAACATGTAAAATATCATGTAAGAAACGAGTTGCCAGCCCAGGTTCGATGCACGATACTGGATGCTTGGGGCTAGTGCACTGGGACGACCCAGAGGGATGGTATGGGGAGGGAGGAGGGAAGAGGGTTCAGGATGGGGAACACATGTATACCTGTGGCGGATTCATTTTGATATTTGGCAAAACTAATACAATTATGTAAAGTTTAAAAAAAAAAAAAAAAAGACTATCCCCATGGAAAAGAAATACAAAAAAGCAAAATGGCCGTGTGGGGAGGCCTTACAAATAGCTGTGAAAAGAAGAGAAGTGAAAAGCAAAGGAGAAAAGGAAAGATATAAACATCTGAATGCAGAGTTCCAAAGAATAGCAAGGAGAGACAAGAAAGCCTTCAGCTATCAATGCAAAGAAATAGAGGAAAACAACAGAATGGGAAAGACTAGAGATCTCTTGAAGAAAATCAGAGATACCAAAGAAATAATTCATGCAGAGATGGGCTCGATAAAGGACAGAAATGGTATGGACCTAACAGAAGCAGAAGACATTAAGAAGATATGGCAAGAATACACAGAAGAACTGTACAAAAAAGATCTTCACGACCCAGATAATCACGACGTTGTGATCACTGACCTAGAGCCAGACATCCTGGAATGTGAAGTCAAGTGGGCCTTAGAAAGCATCACTACGAACAAAGCTAGTGGAGGTGATGGAATTCCAGTTGAGCTATTCCAAATCCTGAAAGATGACGCTGTGAAAGTGCTGCACTCAATATGCCAGCACATTTGGAAAACTCAGCAGTGGCCACAGGACTGGAAAAGGTCAGTTTTCATTCCAATCCCAAAGAAAGGCAATGCCAAAGAATGCTCTAACTACCACACAATTGCACTCATCTCACACGCTAGTAAAGTAATGCTCAAAATTCTCCAAGCCAGGCTTCAGCAATATGTGAACCATGAACTTCCTGATGTTCAAGCTGGTTTTAGAAAAGGCAGAGGAACCAGAGATCAAATTGCCAACATCCGCTGGATCATGGAAAAAGCAAGAGAGTTCCAGAAAAGCATCTATTTCTGCTTTATTGACTATTCCAAAGGCTTTGACTATGTGGATCACAATCAACTGTGGAAAATTCTGAAAGAGATGGGAATACCAGAACACCTGATCTGCCGCTTGAGAAATATGTATGCAGGTTAGCAAGCAACAGTTAGAAGTGGACATGGAACAACAGACTGGTTCCAAATAGGAAAAGGAGTACGTCAAGGCTGTATATTGTCACCCTGCTTATTTAACTTATATGCAGAGTACATCATGAGAAACGCTGGACTGGAAGAAACACAAGCTGGAATCAAGATTGCCGGGAGAAATATCAATAACCTCAGATATGCAGATGACACCACCATTATGCAGAAAGTGAAAAAGGAACTCAAAAGCCTCTTGATGAAAGTGAAAGTGGAGAGTGAAAAAGTTGGCTTAAAGCTCAACATTCAGAAAACGAAGATCATGGCATCCAGTCCCATCACTTCATGGGAGATAGATGGGGAAACAGTGTCAGACTTTATTTTTCTGGGCTCCAAAATCACTGTAGATGGTGACTGCAGCCATGAAATTAAAAGACACTTACTCCTTGGAAGGAAAGTTATGACCAACCTAGATAGCATATTCAAAAGCAGAGACATTACTTTGCCAACAAAGGTCTGTCTAGTCAAGGCTATGGTTTTTCCAGTGGTCATGTATGGATGTGAGAGTTGGACTGTGAAGAAGGCTGAGCGCCAAAGAATTGATGCTTTTGACCTGTGGTGTTGGAGAAGACTCTTGAGAGTCCCTTGGACTGCAAGGAGATCCAACCAGTCCATTCTGAAGGAGATCAGCCCTGGGATGTCTTTGGAAGGAATGATGCTGAAGCTGAAACTCCAGTACGTTGGCCACCTCATGCAAAGAGTTGACTCATTGGAAAAGACTCTGATGCTGGAAGGGATTGGGGGCAAGAGGAGAAGGGGACGACAGAGGATGAGATGGCTGGATGGCATCACTGACTCGATGGACGTGAGTCTCAGTGAACTCCAGGAGTTGTTGATGGACAGGGAGGCCTGGCGTGCTGTGATTCATGGGGTCACAAAGAATCAGACACGACTGAGTGACTCATCTGATCTGATCTGATCTGATACCTGTAACTTGCATAATTTTACATCAACTATATTTCAGTTAAAAAAAAAACAAATGTGAGTGGGGGATGGGTGAAATGGGTGAAGGAAGTCAAAAGCAATAGACTTCCATTTATAAAATAAGTCATGGGATGTAATGTACAGTATGGTGACTGTAGTTAATAAATTTGTATCGCAAAAAAAATTGCATATTTGAAAGTTGCTAAGAAAGTAAATCTTAAATGACCTCATCACAAGAGAAAAAAGTTTGACAGATTAGCACTTAGGAAAGCCAATTTTATGAATATATCTGTTCTTTCTCATGATGCTCATATCACCCATTTTAAATGTGGAATTTTCATGTCTTGGTGGAAACATTTGGAGAAGAGTTAACACTCAACCTTAAGGGTGTGATTTATATATAAAAATGATCATGATTCTTTCAACGGACTACTTTTTTGTTGTTGATTTAGAGGGGAGCTATGAGTAGGAGAGCAAACGTGAATGGTACTTCCATTCATTTTAGAGAAATCTGTGCATGATGGATACTACTTGATAATACCATGTTAGAAAAAGCAGGCTTAGTAACTTTGAACATGTTGACCACCCATATTATCCTCCTTATTTCAAAAGGGATAACCATTCTACTTCTACTCCTGACCCATCTCCTCTTCAGTGAGACCTTCAGTATCCACTCCTTTCATAGCTGCAGGCCTTCCTCTCCCTCCAACTTAAGGTATTCTTTCTTTCAAGGTCTTCATCATTCAGGATCCTGAAAAAGTAGCCTACGTTCCTTGACGTGTTTAACCTCTTCCTATTCTCATTTGTGTCTTAACTCATAATCTTGTTTCTTTCCGCCACTGTATTATAATTGTTCTGACAGATATAGCGATACAGTCCCTTTGCTAGACACAAAGGAAAATATTTGCTTTATTTGCCTCAATCCTTTAATGTGTTCTATCTGCTATTTTCACCAATTTTGACTCAACTGGGCCCTTTCCTTGAGGACTTTTGTTTCTCATTTGGCTTCTGTGACATTCCTAACCTGGGTTTCTACTTCTCTGGTTACTCCTTTTCAGTCTTCAGTTCTTTCCTGATTTAAATGAAAAAATATTGACTTTTCAGGGGTTAGCCCACTGCTTAATCCTTTTGGTTTAATCTTTCCACCTCCTCATTCCACCTGGGAAATCAAACCTTATGGCTGTAACTACCACCTGCAGTTGTTGGCTTGTAGGTCTGTTATCTCTGTCTCCAGGGCTTTGTTAACTATTTCCAAGCCTCCACTAAATATCTTTACCAGGGGGCCCCATACTTATCTGAAGCTCAATATTTCTAGAACTGAATTTATTACTTTATCATTTAGGTTTCAGTTAAGGGAAAAAAAACAGTCTAGATATTTCAAACAGGAAATTTAATATTGGGAATTGCTTATACCAGTGATGAAGGAGATGAGAAACTAAAATTGGGATGACAAGATAACCAGATTAGCAACAGCAGAAAGCCACTATCAAGAGGGGTAACAGGATGAGTTGGAGTTTCCAAAATCCAGAAGGCAAGGCCACCCAGCTAGAGCTAGAGTTGTAGCTGAGGCTAGAGCTATGGCCACTAGGGAAGCTGGAACCAGACAGAGCTTGTCTAATAGGAAGTGAAATCTTGGAAAAGATTCCAGTCACCAGGAGAAATGCTGCCTGAAGCAAAGTGAGAGACTAAGAAATACCCTAGCTTCTCCCTACAGTCACTTCCAGTCTTCCAACAGCACCTGTCTTATCTTGCTTGGAAACCAGGGACCCTGGATAATGTAGTTCTTTGTGATGGTATGGCATAATCACTGGTTTACCCACCTTCCCAATCAATTCCTCTTCCTGCTTTCCCCATTTAATAATTAATGTTTTTACATACCTAGTTGGTTAAGCTAAGACTCTTGTATTCACTGTTTACTATCATTGTTCTATACATCAAATCTGCTACTAGATTCTAATGAGTCCACATCAGAAACATCTCTTGAATTTCTCCCTACCTCTTCACTTAAGCCTGTTTGATCCTCTTTGTCTCTCTTCTAAACTTTCCCATTTTTATCCTAAATATTCTTGCCCCAACTTCACTCAACTTTTCATTTATTTTTGTATTAATACATTTATTCTGCTAGCCTCTCAAATGCTATCCTATCCTTGTATAATAAAATATTTAAAATTTTCACATGGAATATAGTGTCTTTTTAATTTTCTTATGTATTTTGTGGGGATTAAGAATGGACTCGGATGATAGTTACTGTAAAATTTTCAAGGGTTCTTTTATGGTAAACTTGGATATGCTTGTCATGTTTGTTGATACCCCTGAATCATGAAGGCAGAGACATAAGGGCAACTCTGGCTTTGAAAGTAGATGCTTAATGTAATTCTGATTAAGCAGTAAAACAGTATGAAAAGTGTGTCAAAGATAATAGATTCTCATATTAATCTATGGTGAATCATTAAAGCAAACTGCCATGGATCACCTATCCAGCATTGGAACACATTGCTAATCTAAACACTGCTGAACTAAACACAAGTCTCAGAATCCCTCCCAGCAAAGCTCTTCCAAGGAAACACTACCAATAGATTGGAGTTGACAGAGGAGTCATAACCTTTTGGAGGTATAATATTTTTGATTTCCAGGTCAACTTAAAGCCTTAGATGGTGGCAACTGCTGTCTCTCAGAAATACCCTCTGGAGTATTCCATGTCCTGTTTTTCAAACCTTCCCATGAAAGTACCCTTAAAGACAGAGAAAAGTGAATTTACAATTCCAGGATTTTAACATGGAGCCGATTTATTTAAAATTTGAAGTGTTTCAGCATTCTGATTTAAATATACAAATTATTTATGCAACATAAAAATTTTAACATGAAACATCATACAAATTTTGCATTCTACTCAGTAAAATGTTTATACATAAAGCCACTCCCCCAGCCTTTAGCGTTCCCCCACCCCCCAACAAACCTGGAGTGAAATCATGTTCCAAGATGATGTTTCATGCTTATTGGGTCCTGTGGCTTCATATACTCCTTGGCACATAGTCACTTATACTTGAAGCAATGCATATCCCCCTTTAAGTAACTCAGCAGTGGCCCCTTGCTGGTGTTCTGAAGTTCTCTAGTGTCTTAACCAGCTCTCTCCTCCATGGGTTTTATAACCTTAGCTTCCGTGGCAGCATACTGTCTGGGTGCACATCCAACTCTAATTCTTTCCTACCAGTTCCCTTTCTCCCTCCTACTTTAGTTATCAATATAAAATTCGACCACAACCCTTCCTCCCTATGTCTGTTTTGGAGAAGAGAGGTTATCAGATTTTTTTCTGTAAAGGGCCAGAGATTTAATATTTTAGATTTTACAAGCCACATGTCTCAGTCACAACTACTCAATCCTGTGCTCTTGTAGCACAAAGCAAGCCTTAAGACAATATATAAACAAATGGCTATGGCTGTAGTGCAATAAAATTTTATGTACAAATACATATGAATTTCAGTTTTCACATGTCCTGATATATTACTCTCCCTCTGATTTTTTTCCACCCATTTAAAAAAATGTAAAATTGTTAGCTCACCAGTTATATAAAAATAAGTGGGAGACTGGATTTAGCCGCAGGCTGGGTTTGTTGACACTTGTTGGTCCAGGACTATCCTGAATCCTTGATACAGAAGATAACTTGTTGGCTCGTGGACTCCCTTTGCAAACTCTTTGAGAGGCTGCCTCTAACTCTGCCTCAGCTCTTCACACTCTGCCTCTGGAGGCATCCAATAAATGCATTGAATGCATATGCCACTTTAAAACCACCCCGTGTATGGCGATTAGTACAGAATTGATATTTCCACTCTTGATATCTCACTCCAATTCCAGTTTTATTTCTTACTGGCCATAGACTCTTAGTATATTTCCGGCCCAAACCTGAAGTAAAAACTCAAAAAGCAAAATTATTTGTTCTAAGTTCTCTCCTTTATAACTTCATTGTGGCAACTATTTTGTAGCATAGTGGAGCCCTTGTGTTCTGTTTAGAGAATCATATCTATACTTTATCTTCTGTCCCTTCAACATCAAGACCTCCCCATCTTTCTTTTGTAACAGGTGTCAGTGGTGTACTCTTTGTTCTTATAGAAGTGGACTCATTTTAGACACAGCAAAAGACACTTTTCAAAATGATTATTTGATTACACATATTGGCTTATTTATACTTCTAGGGTCTATAATTCTTAAATTGTATTCCCCCATTATCTTAGTGCCTTTTCTTTTCATTAGAGTTTGGCTTCATTTACCATATTAGCCTGTGAAAACAGAATATGCCATGTCTTTTTAAAACTGAAATCTTATAGACTGATTGTAGTGCCCCTATTTTCCGGCTTATTCATTTTGGCTGCTCAATGATTTTTAGACTGTGTTCTCCTGTGCTCTTCTACTATGGACAACAGAACGGATTATGTGATAATGGCAGAAGTGTCAAGGAAGATCTCTCTCAATAGGTGGACTCTGGCATGAAGCCTGGACCCTGGGTGTATGCCGATCTGGGAAAGAAGTAGCCCAGTCACTGGAAACAACCAGTGTCTTGAGGTGCAAAGGTCTTGAGGTGCGAAAGGGTCAGCATGATCAAAGTATAGACCAAAGGGAGAAGTTGCTAGAGGGTAGTCAGGAGGAACATGGGATAAAAGAACAGAATATGTCCCCTAGGTTTCTTCCCCTATGCAACAGGATATATACAGAAGTAAGGAAAACTGGAGCATAAATAAATCAATTTTCACATGCTTAGTTTGAAATGCTTGCTAAATAGCTTAATGGAGATACCACATAGGCAGCTGAATATAAATATGGAGTTTAGGGAAAAGGTTAGGGCTAGAGATATAATTGTGAGCTGTATCAGTGTACAGATGGCACTTGGCACCAAGGAACTTTGTGGGCTAATGCAGAGAATGAATGGACAAAGAGGAGCAAAGAAACATAGATTCACTCAACCTTCAGACATCAACCAAAAAAGGAAGTACCAGTAAAGAGACAGTGAGAAAGTGTCCAGGGAGGAAAACCAGGATCTGTCACTAAGAGAGACTGCAAGAGCTGGGATTCAAGGCTTACATGGTTCCTTTCCCCTTCATTTTAGGAAAAGTCACCAGAAGTAGTGAAGGACAATTAGGAAAATTTTGTAATAATCAAGGAGTTTGGTCTTTTCAATTTTTCCCCCCTCATTTTACACTCCAGAAGTGAAACTTACCAATAGTTTTATTTCTCCTTGAAAACAGTATTGTTACAGAATGAACTCAAGTAAATTCTTAAAAACTATAGAAATTCTTTACATAAATGTGATAATGATACTTAATTTCAGGTTACCATATTTTACGATACCAATTTCATCTACATTTATGATGAAATAATTATTTCAATGACCCAACTAAGAATTTTCTAATTTCTTTAAAATTTAATGAAATATATCAAATGAATAGCAAGAAACAGACTTCTGAGAATTATAGGTCCTTAGGCTTGTAATTTTCAACAGTGAGGATTTTTTAAACTTGTAATTATTGGGCCACTTTTGTAACAGCTTTCTGATGTAAGACCATACATGTCTGAACAGAGTTAGGTACTGCACACACATACATAATCATGGTACTTGACTGGAAAACAAGACAAGTGTTATAGTACATTTTTCAGTGTTCATTGTATAAAATAGGATGGCTAAAGTTTTAAGTACTTCTATTACATTTGTATATTGAAATAAAATGTTTCTAACTTTTTTTTGTTTTTCTTTTTCTTTTCTAATCTTTTTTTCCCATCACACATGCTTCTCCTAAGTTTAGTGTCTCCTACATATTACTACTATCTGGAAAAACTAAACGTGGTAGAGAACCTAGTGCTTACTTATATCCGGTTCTCTCCTTTCTTACCTTCAAGGAATATTCTATTTCTCAATCCTCTTAGTTATGTGGGGTCTTGTGATTGACTTTAATCAATAAAATTTGGCTGGAAACTATATGTGTCATTTCAGGGCTGGGGCACTTAAAAGCAGATATATGCTCTTCATGATTTCTTTTCTTCTTTGGCTGTGACTAAAAAGGCAGAATCACAAGATGAAATAAGCCTGGATTTCTGAGTCAAATGCACAGAAAACACTTGCCTTGGGTAGTTTGTCAACCTAATTCTGATTTTGCACAAGCAAGGAATAAACCTTTATTGTATTAATCCACTGAGATTCTGAAGTCATCAGTTACCTTGTGTGGTCTGGCATTACTCTGTATAATGCAGTGTTTCAGGGTTCAGTTCATTTCAGTCACTCAGTTGTGTCCGACTCTTTGCAACCCCATGGACTGCAGCATACCAGGCCTCCCTGTCCATCACCAACTCCCGGAGTTTACTCAAACTCATGTCCATTGAGTCGGTGATGCCATCCGACCATCTCATCTTCTGTCATCCCCTTCTCCCACCTTCAATCTTTCCCAGCAACAGTGTCTTTTCCAATGAGTCAGTTCTTTGCATCAGGTGGCCAAAGTATTGGAGTTTCAGCTTCAGCATCAGTCCTTCCAATGAATATTCAGGACTGATTTCCTTTAGGATTGAATGGTTGGATCTTTTTGCAGTCCAAGGGACTCTCAAGCGTCTTCTCCAACACCACAGTTCAAAAGCATCAATTCTTTGGTTTCAGAGTAGTGTTTCACTTTTTATTAGGATCAAGAAACTCTTACTTATTAGTTGAAACCTAAACAGTAGATCGGAGAAGGCGATGGCACCCCACTCCAGTACTCTTGCCTGGAAAATCCCATGGACGGAGGAGCCTGGTGGGCTGCAGTCCATGGGGTCACTAGGAGTCGGACACTACTGAGCGACTTCATTTTCACTTTCACTTTCATGCATTGGTGAAGGAAATGGCAACCCACTCCAGTGTTCTTGCCTGGAGAATCCCAGGGACGGGGGAACCTGGTGGGCTGCCATCTATGGGGTCACACAGAGTCGGACACAACTGAAGTGACTTAGCAGCAGCAAACAGTAGATACACAAAAGCACAAAAATCAAAAGGATATTTGACCAAAATAATCAGCTTGTGTACATTTAGAAATAGAACAATAACATCTACTTTTAGTGAATTGTCTCATTTTGATGTAGGAGATTGACATTCTGATAATCATGGTGCAGTAATTTGTTGTCATACTTTCTCAAAGGCTTATAAAATATTCTTAGATATTCAAGGCAACACATGATTGCCATAGTTTGTCTCCACACACCTACCCTATGCAACAAGTGTAGGCAGCCTAGAAAACGCCAATAGTGGGGGTTGATCAAGAGTTTCAGTCCTCCTCCTTCCACAGACACACTGAATGTACAGCTACAGAGTAAAACCTCTAAAAGAGATCCATAAACTAGAGGAATGACTCCTCCACATCGGGCAAATGAGAAAATACCCACTGTGAAATGGATAGGAAAGGCTAAGACATACGTTTACCATAAACCCTACTCCCAGGACAGCACCATACAATTGAGAGGGTGCTTTAAACTCCCAGCTTCTTCCTGAAGATGGAAGAATTTTTGACCCTATAATTTAGTACCTCAGCTTTTAAGACTCCCACCAGAGGGTCAGGCACCCAAAACACCTAGCTCTGAAAGCCAATGAAGCTTGTGTCCATGAGACCCACAAGACTAGAGCAAACAAAGAAGAGGTTGTTAACTGGTACAAATGCTCACTATGGCTATCTACCCTAGGCTCAGTGCAGAGGGAGCAGAAGAAGCAAACTGCTCATCTCCCAGTTTTTACCTGAGAGAGGTCCATCTGCATAGTCTGAAAGCTGCTACCTGAGGCCTCCCTGGCGGCTCAGATGGTAAGGAATCTGCCTGCAGTGCAGAAGACCTGGTTAAATCCTGGGGTTGGGAAGACCCCCGGAGAAGGGGATGGCAACCCATTCCTTATTCTTGCCTGGGGAATCCCATGGACAGAGGAGACAGGTGGGCTACAGTCCATGGGGTTGCAAAGAGTCAGACTCCACTGAGGGACTAACACACACACTTGAGGGTTACGTTCCTAACTTATCACACATCCAGGGGCTGTCTGTGATCACCCCTGAAGACCACAGACACCAGTGGACACCTCCCTGTCTTCCTGCAGCTGGCTACAAATCACTAGTATCTCCCCGGAAGGAGCTTCTAGACATACCTGCACCCCTGCTGTTGTGCTGCCACTTGAGGAACGGATCCCTGGATTGGCTGGCTCTGACAGCCAACAGAGCTTCCACCCACGGAACCCATGAAAATTGTTCTTAAATGGCTATACCCCAAGGTTCAGTGCAAAGGGAAAAGGCAAAACTGCCCATTTCCTAGTCTCCCAGAAAGGAATAAATCTGCTTACTTTAAAAGCTTCTGCCTGACGGCCAGGCGTTTAACTGAACATGCACTTAGAGGCTGACAACTATTGTTCCTGGAGACCAGGGAAGCCGATGGACACGTCCTCCATTTTCTCCCCATAGGCCACTCCAGGTCACAAGTATCTCCATGAGGGGAGCCATACTCACATCGGACACCCCAGCTTTCATGGCTGCTGCCTGAGGGACAGGCCTCTGATCTACTGGCTCTAAGAGCCAATGGGGATGGCACTAATAATCCCACACTAATACAGCAAACAAAGAAGTGATTCTTAATGCGTATAGAAGCACACCTTCTTCCCCTCCCCATGACGGCTAAAACCCCAAGCCCAGACTGAGGGAACAGGTGAAAATGACTATTCCCCAAGTTCTCCCAGGAAAGGGCTTACCTACATAATTCCCCATATATATATATATATATATATATATATATATACACACACACACACACACATACACACACACACACGTATGTATATATGTGTGTATATATATATATATATATATAGCTGGTTTATTTTGTTGTACAGTACAAACTAAAACAACATTATAAAGCAACTATACTCCAATAAAAATTAATTTAAAAAAGTTCATGTCAAGGCAAACATCACTATGAACAGAGCTAGTGAAAGTGATGGAATTCCAGCTGAGCTATTTCAAATCCTAAAAGATGATGCTTGAAAGTGCTGCACTCAATATGCCAGCAAATTTGGAAAACTCATCACTGGCCCCAGGACTGGAAAGGGTCACTTTTCATTCCAATACCAAAGAAGGCCAATGCCAAAGAATGTAAAAAGCACCACACAATTGCACTCAATTCACATGCTAGCAAAATAATGCTCAAAATTCTACAAGTTAGGCTTCAACAGTATGTGAACTGAGAACTCCCAGATATTCAAGCTGGATTTAGAAAAGGTAAAGGTACCAGAGATGAAATTGCCAACATCTGTTGGATCATACAGAAAGCATGAGAATCCCAGAAAAAATATCTACTTCTGCTTCATTGACTACACTAAAGCCTTTGACTGTGTGGACCACAACAAACCTTGGAAAATTCTTCAAGAGATGGGAGTACCAGGCCACCTTACCTGCCTCCTGAAAAACCTTTATGCAGGTCAAAAAGCAACAGTTAAAACCGGATATGGAACAACTGACTGGTTCAAAATTGGGAAAGCAGTACATCAAGGCTGTATATTGTCACCCTGCTTATTTAACTTATATTCATTCAGAGTATACCATGAGAAATGCTGGGCTGGATGAAGCACAAGCTGGAATCAAGATCACAGGGAGACATATCAATAACCTCAGATATGCAGATGACACTACTCTAAAGCGAAGAGGAACTAAAGAGCCTCTAGATAAAGGTGAAAGAGAAAAATCTGGCTTAAGACTCAACATTCAGGCTGCGATCCAAAAGTCTACAAGCAATAAATGCTGGAGAGGGTGTGGAGAAAAGGGAACCCTCTTACACTGTTGGTGGGAATGCAAACTAGTACAGCCACTATGGAGAACAGTGTGGAGATTCCTTAAAAAACTGGAAATAAAACTACCTTATGATCCAGCAATCCCACTGCTGGGCATACACACTGAGGAAACCAGAGGGAAAGAGACACGTGTACCCCAATGTTCATTGCAGCACTGTTTATAATAGCCAGGACATGGAAGCAACCTAGATGTCCATCAGCAGATGAATGGATAAGAAAGCGGTGGTACATATACACAATGGAGTATTACTCAGCCATTAAAAAGAATACATTAGAATCAGTTCTAATGAGGTGGATGAAACTGGAGCCTATTATACAGAGTGAAGTAAGCCAGAAAGAAAAACACCAATACAGTATACTAATGCATATATATGGAATTTAGAAAGATGGTAACAAACTAATACAATTATGTAAAATTTAAAAATAAAATAAAATTTAAAAAAATAAATAAATAAAATGAAGACAAAAAATAAAAAATAAATTCCATATATATGCAATATATATATATATATATAAGGTTTAATTAGTAATTAAGTACTATGTACACAAAATCATTTGGTGATTAGTAGCAACCCACTCCAGAAAAAAAAAAAAAAAGAAAGCTGGTAACAATAACCCTGTGTACAAGACAGCAAAAGAGACACTGATGTATAGAACAGTCTTATGGACTCTGTGGGAGAGGGAGAGGGTGGGAAGATTTGGGAGAATAGCACTGAAGCATGTATAATATCATGTACGAAACGAGTTGCCAGTCCAGGTTCGATGCACGATACTGGATGCTTGGGGCTGGTGCACTGGGACGACCCAGAGGAATGGTATGGGAAGGGAGGAGGGAGGAGGGTTCAGTATGGGGAACACATGTATACCTGTGGCGGATTCATTTCGATATTTGGCAAAACTAACACAAGGAGGGTTCAGGATGGGGAACACATTATACCTGTGGCAGATTCATTTTGATATTTGGCAAAACTAATACAATTTGTAAAGTTTAAAAATAAAATAAAATTAAAAAAAATAAAATAAAATATAATTATTAAAAACAAAAACAAACAAAAAACTCAACATTCAGAAAACTAAGATCATGGCATCTGGTCCCATCACTTCATGGCAAATAGATAAGGAAACAACAGAAACAGTGACAGACTTTATTTTCTTGGGCTCCAAAATCACTGCATATGGTAAGTGCAGCCATGAAATTAAAAGACAATTGCTCCACAGAAGAAAAGCTATGACGTAGAAGAAAACCTATAGAGTGTGTTAAAAACCAGAGACATTACTTTGCCAACAAAGGTCTGAAAAGTCAAAGCTATGGTTTTTTCCAGTAGTCATGTATGGATATGAGTGTTGGACCATAAAGAAGGCTGAGTCAAAGGAGTGATGCTTTTGAACTGTGGTGCTGGAGGAGACTCTTGAGAGTCCCTCAGACCGCAAGGAGATCCAACCAGTCAATCCTAAAGGAAATCAGTACTAAATATTCATTGGAAGGATTGATGCTGAAACTGAAGATCCAGTACTTTGGCCACTTGATGCAAAGAGCTAACTTATTGGAAAAGACCCTGATGCTGGGAAAGATTGAAGGCAGGAGGAGAAGGGGACGAGAGAGGACGCGTTGGTTAGATGACGTCACCAACTCAATGGACACGAGTTTAAGAAAGGTTCAGAAGATGGTGAAGGACAGGGAAGCCTGGAGTGCTGCAGTACATGGTTCGCAAAAAGTCAGAGATGGTGAAGGACAGGGAAGCCTGGAGCGCTGCAGTACGTGGTTTGCAAAAAGTCGGACACAACTGAGCGACTGAATTACAAAACGACAAGTACACAAAAATTTTCTCATCAAATAATAAACGACCCTGGCATATCAGGAACTTAATTTATTGAAACTATTCTTTAAAATTTAGTGAGTTTTATATTGCACCTGAAATGCAAAAAGGCAAAATGGTAACCTGTGGAGGCCTTGCAAATAGCTGACAAAATAAGAGAAGCAAAAGGCAAAGAAGAAAAGGAAAGATATATACAATCCAAATGTAGAGTTTCAAAGAATAGCAAGGAGAAATAAGAAAGACTTCTTCAGTTATCAGTGGAAAGAAATAGAGGAAAACAATAGAATGGGAAAGACTAAATATCTCTTAAGAAAATCAGAGATACCAAGGGAATATTTCATGCAAAGATGAGCACAATAAAGGACAGAAATGGTATGAACCTAACAGAAGCAAAGGAGATTAAGAATTGGCAAAAATACACAGAAGAACTATGCAAAAAAGGTCTTAAAGACCCGCATAACCACAATGGTGTGATCACCCACCTAGAGCCAGACATCCTGGAGCATGAAGTCAAGTGGGCTTAAGAAAGCATGACTACGAACAAGGCTAGTGGAGGTGATGGAATTCCAGCTAAGCTATTTCAAACCCTAAAAGATGATGCTGTGAAAGTGCTGCACTCAAGATGCCAGCAAATTTGGAAAACTCAGCAGTGGCCACAGGACTGGAAAAGGTCAGTTTTCATTCCAATCCCAAAGAAAGGCAATGCCAAAGAATGTTCAAACTACCACACAATTGTACTCATTTCACGTACTAGCAAGGTAATACTCAATATCCTATAAACTAGGCTTCAGTAGTAATGTGAACCAAGAGCTTCCAGATGTACAAGATGGATTTAGAAAAGGCAAAGGAACCAGAGATCAAATTGCCAACATCTGTTGAATCATAGAAAAAGCAAAAGAATTCCAGAAAAACATCTACTTCTGTTTCATTGACTACACTAAAGCCTCTGTGTAGATCACAACAATTTGTGGGAAATTCTTAACAAGAAGAAAATACCAGACCATCTTACCTGCCTCCTGAGAAACCTGTATGCAGGTCAAGAAGCAATGGTTAGAATCAGACTTGGAACAACAAAGTGGCTCAAAATTGGGAAGGGAGTACATCAGGCTGTATATTGTCACCCTGCTTATTTAACTTCTTTGCAAAGTTCATTGTGTTAAATGCCAGGCTGGATGAAGCACAAGCTGGAATCAAGATTTCTGGGAGAAATATCAATAACTTCAGATATGCAGATGACACCACCCTTATGGCAGAAAATGAAGATTTAAAAAGGCTCTTGATGAAAGTGAATGACGAGAGTGAAAAAGCTGGTTTAGAACTCAACATTCAAAAAACTAAGATCATGGCATCTGGTCCCATCACTTCATGGCAAACAGATGGGAAAAAATGGAAACAGTGACAGACTATTTTCTTGGACTCCAAAATCACTGCTGATGGTGACTGCAGCCATGATTAAAAGACACTTGTTCCATGGAAGAAAAGCTATGACAAACCCAGCAGGGACATCATTTTGCCAACAAAGGTCCATATAGTCAAAGCTATGCTTTTTTCCAGTAGTCATGTATGGATGTGAGAGTTGGATCATAAAGAAGGCTGAGCACTGTGGGGCTAGAGAAGATTCTTGAAAAAGTTGGCTTAAAACTCAACATTCAGAAGATGAAGATCATGGCATCTGGTCCCATCACTTCATGGCAAATAGCTGGGGAAACAGTGGAAACAGTGAGAGACTTTATTTTAGGGGCTTTAAAATCACTGCAGATGGTGACTGCAGCCATGAAATTAAAAAACGCTTGCTCCTTGGAAGAAAAGTTATGACAAACCTAGAGAGCATATTAAAAAGCAGCAACATTACTTTGCCAACAAAGGTCCATCTAGTCAAAGCTATGGCTTCTCCAATAGTCATGTATGAATGTGAAGGTTGAACTATAAAGAAAGCTGAGCGCCAATGAATTGATGCTTTTGAACTGTGGCACTGGAGAAGACTCTTGAGACTCCCTTGGACAGCAAGGAGATCAAACCAGTCAATCCTAAAAGAAATCAACCCTGAATATTCATTGGAAGGACTGATGCTGAAGCTGAAGATCCAATACTGTAGCCACCTGATGGGGAGAGCTGACTCATTGGAAAAGACCCTGATTCTGGGAAAGATTGAGGGCAAGAGGAGAAGGGGGCTGCATAGGATGAGATGGTTTGATGGCCTCATCGACTCAATGGACATGAGTTTGAGCAAACTCTGGAAGATAGTGAAGGACAGGGAAGCTTGGCATACTGCAGTCCATGGGGTCACAAAGATTTGGACATGACTGAGCAACTGAACAACAGCAACACTCCTAAAGTTTTAAATAAAAACTATGAGATTTCTACCTGTGTCTATTTTTATCTATGTGTGTCTGTGTGTGTGTGTATGTGTGTGTGTATATATATATATATATATATATCAAATACTGATTCGACAATTAAATATAAATTCTAAAAATATAATAAAGCTAAGCAAAATATTTTTGAATTTCATATGATCTAGGATTATTTTTGGTAAATAAAAGCTAGTTTAACTCTGTTGGTGAAATTAATATAGACATGTCTTTAAAGGTATCAGTATTATGCATATTATGCATGTGTATTGTACCTTTGTCAAGTAAAATCAAATAGGCTCATTTTTATCTGTTACAAAATTTGTCAGTAAAATGAAAAAAAGATCTTTAAAATAATGACTTATTTAATGTCTCATACAACTTTCATGAATACCTTATGTATGATAGTTAAGAACAAATAAATTATGCGGATGTAAATTATATCAATTTTTAAGGAAATTTTTTAACTATAGTTTTTTTTTAAACAGTGTTTCTATCAAATAGCTTCTTACATCTCTTGGTAATGTGCAGCCTCATAGTTTTGCTAAGCTAAATTAGGGAGAGTCATAATGTTTTAGTGCTCACTTTGTTGTGCTTACCTTGACAATATATTTTGATGAACATTATGTAAAATATTAGTATATCATTTTGATATATAATCTTTTGTCTCAAAAACATATACAACTGGAACTTTGACTTCTAACAGGCAGAACAATTCTCAGAGCTTTCTGAGAATCTGTCTCCTACGTTATAAGCCTCAATTTGGCTCAGAAAAAAAATCCCTTTATTTTAACTGTTAAAAAAACAAACAAACAAACAAGTAATGATATAAAGATGCTCCCTGAGGAGATGAGAGCAATTAACAAACAAAACAAGAATTTTGACAAAGAGAAAATATAGAAACATACGAGAGTCACAGAGCTGAAAAATACAATAACTGAACCTAAAAATATAGAACCTTCTATGGAACAAGTGATTGGTTCAAGATTGATAAAGGAGTAGGACAAGGCTGTCTGCTGTCACCCTGTTTGTTTAACCTGTATGCTGAGCACATCATGAGAAATGCTGGGCTGGATGTGTTGTATGCTGGAATCAAGATAGGCGGAAGAAACATCAACCTCAGATATGCGGATAATATCACTTTAAGGGCAAAAAGCAAAGAGGAACTAAAGAACCTCTTGATGAGGGTGAAGGAGGTGAGTGAAAGAACCAGCTTAAAACTAAATATTAAAAAAATGAAGATCATGGCATTTGACCTAGTACTTCATGGCAAATAGAAGGGGAAAAGGTGGAAGCAGTGACAGATTTCCTTTTCTTGGGCTCTAAAATCACTGTGGATGGTGACTGCAGCCATGAAATCATAAGACATTTGCTTCTTAGCAGGAAAGCTATGACAAATCTAGACAGTGTGCTGAAAAGCAGAGATATTACTCTGCCAACAAAGGTCTGTATAGTCAAGGCTATGGTTTTCCCAGTGGTCACGTACAGTTGTGAGAGCTGGACTGTAAAGGTGGCGCACCAAAGAAGTAATGCCTTCGAGTTACGGTGCTGGAGAAGACGCCTGACAGTTACTTGGACAGCAAGGAGATCAAAGCAGTCAACCTTAAGGGAAATCAACTGTGAATCGTTGAAAGGACGGATGCTGAAGTTGAAACTTCAGTATTTTGGTAACCTGATGCAAATACCTGACTCTTTGGAAAAGTTCCTGATGCTGGGAAAGATTGAAGGCAGAAGGAGAAGAGGGCATTAGAGGATGAGATGGCTGGACGGCTTCGCCAATGCAATGGACAAGAACTTGGGCAAACTTTGGCAGATGGTGAGGGACAGAGAGGCCTGGTGTGCTGCATCCTATGGGGTTACAAAGAGTCAGACACGACTACACAACTAAACAACAACAAAAATTCAATAGAGGGGTTCAATAGCAGACTAGGTAAAACAGAATAAAGGATCAGTGAACTCAAAGACAGGGCAGTCATCCAATTAGAGGAGCCAAAAAAAAAAAAAAAAAAGAGAGAGAGAATAATGAAGACAGCTTAAGGGACTTAAGGAACACTATCAAGTGGACCAATGTATATACATTATAGAGAGTGTCAGAAGGAGAAGTAAGAGAGAGCAAAAAACTTATTCAAAAAATTAATGACTGAAAAATTGCATAACCTGGGGAAAGAAACAGATATCCAGATCTAGAAAGCCCAGAGAGAACCAAATAAGATAAATTTAAATAGACACACACCAAGAAACATAATGAAATTGTCAAAAGTTACAGAGAAGAAGAGAATTTTAAAAGCAGTAAGAGAAAAGCAACATGTTATGTGCATAAGGGAACTCCCATAAGACTATGAAAGTTTTCAGCAGAAACTTTGTAGGCCAGAAGGGACTGGAATGACATAATCAAAATGCTAAAAGAAAAAAAAAAAAAAGCTGTTAACCTATAATTCTCTACCTGGCAAAGTTGTCCTTCAGAATAAAAGGAAAAATAAAGAATTTCCCAGCCAAAGAAAAGCTGAAGGAGTTCATCACAATTACACTGGCCTTACAGGAAATGTTAAAAGGAATTCTTCAAGCTGGGACAAAAGGATGTTGTTTAGTAACAAGAAAATATATGACAGTATAAAACTCACTGGTAAATATATAGTTAAATTCAAAATACTATTATATAATGTGTGTGGGTAAATCACTTATAACTCTTGAATAAAGATTAAAAATAACTATAAAGAGAGGTCCAGGCCAAGATGGCAGAGTGGGAAAACCATGAGTTCACCTCCTGTCATGGGCACACCAAAATTTTAACTATTGATAAGAAAGACCAGAATCTAGCAAAAAAAATCTTCTATAACTAAAGATATAAACAACTTGTGGTATAGTCAAGTATGATACCCCAGGATGAGTGGCCCACAAATGGGAGGATACTTAAACTTGCAGAGGTTCCTCAAGGAGCAACGGGCCTGAGCCCCACACTGAGCTTCCAAACTTTGGGATCCTACACTGCAAAGCTGATTCTCCAAAATGTCTGACTTTGAAAGCCAGTGGAGCTTACTTTGGGGAGACCCAGAGGGCTATGGGAAATAGAGCCTCCACTCTTAAAGCGCACACACAAAATTTCACACATTCCGAGACCCAGGGAAGAAGCAATAATTTGAAAGAAGCAAGGGTCAGATCCATTTGCTGCTCTTGTAAAGTCTCCTGAAGAGAAAGGAAAAACTACAGTTCATGTTGTGGACACAGACCCTGGTGGCAGGCATTATAGAGAGCTCACTCTATCAAATGAACCCTGGTGCTGGCAAGCATCATTTTGGAAATCTCCCTCCAGCTTATTAGCACCTGGTCCCAGCCCCACCCACCAGCCTGCTGGCACCAGCATTGGGACACCTCAGGCTAAGCAACTAGCTGGGCAACAACACAGCCCCACCTACCAGCAGGCAGGCTGCCTTAAGACCTCCTAAGCCCACAACCATGCTGGGATACAATCCTGATCACTAAAGCACCCAGGACCCAGCCCCACATACCAGTGCGTAGGCAGTGGCCCGAGGACACCCAGGATCCTACAGCCAGAGACACTGGGACTCAGGTCTGACTGCCAGTGATCCAGCTCCAGTCTCAGAACCAGTCTCACCTACCAGAGTGTGAATACCAACCTCAGGAAATCCTAGGCCCCAGCCCCACCACCAGGAGGCTGACACCAACTCCAGGACATGCAGGGCTCTGTAGCCACAGAACTTGAGACCTGGCTGCATCTACCAGTGAGCTAGCATGAGCCCTGCAACCTCTTGGGCCTTGGCCCTACCCACCAAAGCCTCGCCCTGGGATCAGCCACACCCACCAGCAGGCAAACAGTAGTTCTGATATACCTTGCACCCCTCATTCAGGAACCCTGGGTCTGATCCCAGCAACCACCCACTGAGACAAGCTCTTGGACACCCCAGAACCCCCAGAAAGCTGTCAGGAACCAGTCCACCTACCAGCAGGCCTACACTAGCTCCTGGCCCTAAGGGCTGTGCAGACAGAAATCCCAGGACTCAGCTTTAACAGTCAGTTTGAACTACACCCAGAAACCCCTGGGCGTTGGACCTACCCACCAATAGTTTTAAGCCAGCTCAGAGACACCTAAGCCCTGCACCAGAGACCCCAGGATTTGGCTCTACTTGCAAGTGGGCCAGCACTAGCTCCAGGACGCAGCTTTTCTCACAAGTGGGTGGACACCAGCCCCATGATCACCTGAGCCTCTGCAGCCTGCCTTACTGGGACACAGTCAACACAGTAGCAGAATGGCATCAGACCTGGGACCCCTCAGATCCCAACCTTGCCTACCAGCAGGCCTACATGAGCTCTCAGACAACTAGAGTCTCTCAACCAGCAATTCTAGGATCCAGCCCCACACACCAATGGGCTGACACCAGCTCTGAGACCTCCAGGACTCTACAGCCAGAGGCCCTGGGACTTAGATCTATCTACCAACAAACAAAAGCTCTGAGACACCTTGATCTCCTTCAAGGAGATGAGCCACACTAAAACTTAGCCACACTCACCGGTAGACCAGCATCAGCTTTGGGATACCTCAGAACTCAAAGCCAACCATGTCTGCAACTAACCCCACCAACTAGCAGGCTGACACTAGATCTGTGAATCCAGACCCTGAAAACAACCACCTCAGGAGTCAGCTCTACCACCAGTGAACCAGCTGTAGCCCTGGGTGTCCCTGGGTTTCTGTAGCCAGCTGCCTCATGACCTAGCCCTGCCAACTAGAAATGGCAGCCTCTGTACAAGGAAGGGTCTGACAACCAGTTGGACTGGGGGCAAGCCATGTCTATCAGATAACCCATAGCAGCCAGGCCACCACAATAGAAGTACCCACACACCCCACAGGGGGCTACCCTTGGAGAACATATCTCTGGTGATCAGAGTAGAATGTGCTACTGGGACACATAGGACAGTTCTACATAAGGCCATTACTCCAAGTCAGAAAACATAACCAACCTACCAGATACATAGGAAAAAAAACAGCAAATTAGGCAAAATGAGATGACAGAGGAACATTTTCCAAAGTCCATGACCAGAGAGTAAATTCTACGAAACATTTAGAGAAGAGTTAACACCTGTCCTCACAAACTATTACCAAAAACTTCAGAGGAAGGAACACTTCCAAACTCATTCTACAAGGCCAGCATCACCCTGATATCAAATCCAAAGATATCACAAAAAAGAAAATTACAAGCCAATAAAAAAGAACAAAGATGCAAAAATCATCAGCAAAATATTAGCAAACCAATTTTAACAATACATTAAAAAGATCATGAATCATGAGCAAGTGGGATTTACCCAGGGATGCAAAGTTGGTTCAATATCTGCTAATCAATGAATGTGATACACCAGATTAACAAATGAAGAATAGAAATCCTATGATCATCTCAACAGGTGCAGAGAAAGCTTTTGGACAAAATTCAGCATCCATTTATGATAAAAATTCTCAATAAAATTGGTATAATAGAATTTTTCTCAACATAAAAATGGCTGTATATGATAAGCCCATAGCCAGTCTTATGCTAAACAGTAAAAAGTTGCAAGCTTTAGGATCATGAACAAGACAAGAATGCCCATTTTCACCACTTTTATTCAACATAGGGGCAGAAGTCCCAGTTAGACCAATGAGCAAAAAAAGAAAAAAAAAAAAGGATAATAAGGTGTCCAAATTGTTTGCAGATGACATGATACTATATACAGAAAATCCCAAAGACACTACCAAAAAATTACTAGAGCTCAATGTATTTGATAAAGTTGCTACCTAGAAAATTAATATACAGCAATGTTTCATTTCTATACACTAACAATGAACTGTCAGAAATAGAAACCCAAAAAAAATTCCATTCACCAAAATACCTAGGAATAAATCTATCTAAGGAGGTAAAAGGAAAATTATGAAACAGTGCTGAAGGAAACTGAAGAGGATCCAAACAGATGGAAAGATATACTTTGTTCATGGACTGGAGGCAGTAATACTATTAAAATGATGATATTACTCAAGACAATATACAGATAAGATTTAATGCAATCCTATTTTTCACAGAACTAGGAATAATTCTAAAATTTTATAGAAATATAAAAGACACTGAGTAGCCAAAGCAATCTTGTGAAAGAAGAACAGAGCTGTATGTATCATTTTCCCTGACTTCAGACTAAACTACAAAGCTACATTAAGTAAAACAATATGGCACAGATCCAAAAACAAGCACATAGCTCTCTGCAACAGAATAGAGAACCTAGAAATAAACCCATGTATGTATGGTCAATTAGTTTATGACAAAGAAGTCAAGAATATATGACGCAAAAGGGTTGTCATTTCAATAAATGTGTCGGAACTTGTCACATGAAAAAGAATGAAACCAGATCCCTAAATTATACCACACATCAAAATAAACCTAAAATAAATTGAAGACTTGAAGATTTGAACTGTAAAATCCCTAGAAGAGAACATATGGGGTAAACTCCTTAACATTGGTTTTGGCAGTGGTTGTTTTTTTTTTTTTTTTTTTCCGATTTAACTGAAAGCAAAGGCTTCTTAACAAATGGGATTACATCAAACCAAAGTTTCTGCTCAGTAAAGGAAACCATTAATCAAATGAAAATACAACCTGTGGAATAGGAGAAAATATTTGCAAAACACACACCTAATAAGGCATTAATATCCAAAATACATAAGAAACACATTAAAAACCAATAGCAAAAAAATAACCAAATTAAAAAATGAATAATGGACCCAAATAAACACTTTTCCAAAGAAGACATACAGATGACCAGGAGATATATGAAAAGATACTCAAGATCACTAATCATTAGGAAAATGCAAATTAAAAGCAAAATGTGATATAATTTTACATCTGTTAAAATGGCAGTCATAAAAAACCAGTAACGGATAACAAATACTAGTGAAGACAGAAAAGAGAACCCCTGTTCACTGCTGTACTGAAAACTTGTGTGACATCGCTTCAAAAAATTAAATAAAGAACTATGTGATCCATCAATGCCACTTCTGGATATTCAACTAAAGGAAAGTTACTACTCAAAGAGATATCTCCACATCCATGTGTCTCCGTGTTCACTGCAGTATTACTTAAAATAGCTAAGACATGGGAACAACCTAAGTGTTTATCTAGAGATGAATGGATAAAGAAAAATGTGATATGTATATGTATACACACAATGAAATAATTTTCAGTAATAAAAAAGATGGAATTCTGTCATTTGTGACTATATTTATGGAAATTGAAAGCATTCTGCTAAGTGAGGAAAATAAGACAGAGAAACACAAATACTGTACGATCTCACTTAATTGTGGAATTTTATAAAATCTGAACTCATAGAAACAGATAACAGATTAGTGGTTGCCAGAGGCAGGGGGTTGACAGTAGGGGAAATGGATGAAGGTAGTCAAAAGGTATAAACTTCTAGTTATAAAATAAAAAATTAAGGGGATATAGTCTATAGCATAATTACTATTGTTAACAACACTGTACTATAAAGTTACAAGTTGCTCAGTTCAGTTCAGTCAGTTCGTCACTCAGTCATGTCCTACTCTTTGCGACCCCATGAATCGCAGCACTCCAGGCCTCCCTGTCCATCACCAACTCCCCGAGTTCACTCAGACTCACATCCATCGAGTCAGTGATGCCATCCAGCCATCTCATCCTCTGTCGTCCCCTTTTCCTCCTGCCCCCAATCCCTCCCAGCATCAGAGTCTTTTCCAATGAGTCAACTCTTCACATGAGGTGGCCAAAGTACTGGACTTTCAGCTTTAGCATCATTCCTTCCAAAGAAATCCCATTCCTGATCTCCTTCAAGGAGAATTGGATCTCCTTGCAGTCCAAGGGACTCTCAAGAGTCTTCTCCAACACCACAGTTCAAAAGCATCAATTCTTCAGCGCTCAGCCTTCTTCACAGTCCAACTCTCACATCCATACATGACCACAGGAAAAACCATAGCCTTGACTAGATGGACCGTTTTTGGTAAAGTAATGTGTCTGCTTTTCAATATGCTATCTAGGTTGTCATAATTTTTCTTCCAAGGAGTAAGCATCTTTTAATTTCATGGCTGCAGTCACCATCTGCAGTGATTTTGGAGCACAAGTTGCTAGGAGAGTATAATTGTAACTGTGAGGTGATGAATATTAACTACACTTATTGAGATAATCCTTTCACAACGTAGACATAGCTAATCATTATGTTATATATCTTAAACTAATGCAATGTCACATATCAATTATAATGCAGTAAAACTGGAAAAAATATTGAATAATAAAAATGATAATCCCAAGAGTGAATTAAAAAGACAACACTTCACACTCACTTTTACTAATATTACCTTATTCCAGAATCCAATCTCTTCACTGTCTCCATTAAAATGATTCTTGTTACCAAAACAAAACTAAACTAAAAGGCCAACAATAAGATAGCATCTCACACCTGTTAGGATGGCTCTTATCAAAAAATCAAGATGATAAGCTGAGAAAGGAATGCTTATATGATGTTGGTGATAAAGTGAACTGGTATAGCCATTATGGAAAACAGCATGGAGACTTCTCAAGAAAATAAAAATAGAACTATCATATAATCCAGCAATCACACTTCTGGTTATACATTCCAAGGAAATGACATCATTATCTTGAAGAAATAATTAAACTCCCATGGTGTTTAGAGGTAAAGAACAGGCTTATAGGTAGAGAACATGCTTAGAGGTAAAGAACCCGTCTGCCAATGCAGGAGAAATAAGCAGACCCGGGATCAAACCCAGAGTTGGGAAGATCCCCTGGAGGAGGGCATAGCAACCCGTTCCAGTATTCTTGCCTGGAGAATGGACAGAAGAGCCTGGCAGGCCAGAGTCCACAGGGTCAAAAAAAGAGCTGGACATGACTGAAGCAACTTAGCATGCATACACATTGACTGCAGCATTATTCATAATAGCCAAGGTATGAAAGTAACCTAAGGGGCCCTCAACAGATGAATGGATAATGAAAAAAAATGCATATATATGTGTGTGTGTGTATATAATGAAATATTATTCAGCCTTAAAAAAGAAGAAAATTGTGGGGCTTCCCTGGTGGCTCAGTGGTATAGAATTTGCCTGCTAATGCAGGAGATACAGGTCCAATCTCTGGTCTGGGAAGATTCCACTTGCTGCAAAGCAACTAAACCCATGCACCACAACTGTTGAGCCTGTGCTCTATAGTCCAGGAACCACAACTATTGAAGCCCACGTGCCCTAGAGCCCATGCTCAGCAGTAAGGGAAGCCACTATATTGAGAAGCCATTGCAACTAGAGAGTAGCCCCCACTTGCTGCAACTAGAGAAAAGCCAGCGCAGCAATGAAGACCCGGCACAGCCAAAAAAACAAGAAACAAATTTTTTTTTAATATATTTTATTTTATTTATTTTTTTAGTTATTTATTTATTTATTTATTTTTAATTTAATTTTATTTTTAAACTTTACAATATTGTATTGGTTTTGCCATATATCAAAATGAATCCGCCACAGGTATCCTGAACCCTCCCCACTCCTCCCTCCCCATACCATCCCTCTGGGTCATCCCAGTGCACCAACCCCAAGCATCCAGTATCGTGCATCGAACCTGGACTGGGGACTCGATTTTTTAAAAAAGAAGAAGAAAATTCTGTAATTTGTAACAACATGGATGCATCTGAAGAGCATTATGCTAAGCAAAATAAGCCAGACAGATGAAGATAAATACTGCATGGCATCATATGTGGAATCAAAAAAATAAAATAAACTCCTAGAAACTGAGAGTAGAAAAGTGGTTGCCAGGGGTGGGGGAAAAGAAATGGTTGGTAAAAAGGTACAAATTTTTAGTTACATGATGCATAATATCCAAATATATTCCTTGACTTACATAGTTAGGTCCCCAAAAACCCATCATGAGTTGAAAATATTGTCAAAATACATTTAATACATTTAACCTACCAAACATAGTTTAACCTGAGAAAGAGTGAAAGTGTTAGTTGCTGAGTAGTGTCTAACTCTTTGCAACCTCACCAGGCTTCTTTGTCCATGGAATTTGCCAGGTAAGGTTACTGGAGTGGGTAGACATTCCCTTCTCCAGGGGATCTTCCAGACCCTGGGACCGAACCTGGGTCTCTCTCATTGAAGGCAAATTCTTTACTGTCTGACCTTCAGGGAAGCCTAGTCTAACCTAAATGTGCTCAGAACACTTGTGGTAGCTTATAGTTGGGCAAAATTATCTAACACAAATCCTATTTTATAAGAAAGTATTAAATACTTTATTAATATAAAGTTGATGTAATTTACTGAATACTATATTGAAAGTGAAAAACAGAAGGGTTGTATGGGTGCAGAGTAGTTCTCCTCAAGATTGCATGGTTTACTGAAAGCTGTGGCTAGCTACTGTGGCCCAGCATCATGAGAGAGAGAAAAACAGAGAGAGAATTGTACCGAATATCAGTAGCTAGGGAAAAAATCAAAATTCAAAACATGGTTTCTACTGAATGCATATAACTTTTATACCACTGTAAAGCTGAAAAATCACAAGGACCATCTGTATTTAATGGTGATTTTCAATTGATAACACTATTGTACAGTTGGATTTTGCTGAGTGTAGAACTTAAATGTTCTCTCACACAAAAAAATGATAAATATGTGAGGTGATGTATGGGGGGAATTCTTTCATAATATATACCATAATATATATCAAATAATGTACAATTATACTTCAATAAAGCCAAAGAGGAAAATGACTGAAACTAATAACCTGCAATTATTCTACATTAAGAGGCTGATCTTTGACTGCCTTATCATATCATGTATCCCATCACTGACCACTCATCCCACAAAATATCCCCATCCAAATCCCACCTATTACACACTGAATTATGCACCATCAAAATCCATACGTTGAAGCTCTAACCCTCAGTGTGACTGTATTTGGAGATAAGGCCGTCAAGAAGGTGATAAAGTTATAAGAGGGCACACAGTTGGGATCTAAATCCAATAAGACTGGTGTTCTTATAAGAGGAGAAACACCAAAAGCATGCATGCCCAGAGGAAAAGCCGTATGAGTTCACAATAAGAAGATAGCTACCTGTGAACCAAGGGGAGAGGGCTAAAGAAAAATCAAACCTTCCAATACCTGATCTTAGACATTTGGCCTCTGAGCTAAGAGAAATAAATTTCTGTTATTTAACCACCCAGTCTATGGTATTTTGTTACAGTAACTTTAGAAGACTTTTCACCAGCCTTCACAAGATTCTTATCACCTCCTCCATGTAACCTTACTTTCCTGACTTACAATACCTTCCTTCTCTGAATTTCTACTGTAAAAATGATTTGAGATTTAATACAACTTTTTTCAAGTGAATAATCTCACCAATCGATTGTAAATCCTTGAGATGAGAGTCCATGCTATATATTCCATCCTTCTATTTCTCAAAATTGCATACATCGTGGGCTTTCACTAAAGGATTTGGTTAATGGTACATCTTTGATTTTTTGATTATTAAAATCTGACTTCTCAGAACCACAAGAAAGATTTTATGAGATTCACAGGTTATAATTTTTATATTAATTGCAAGATTTTTCAATTATATTAGATTTCTATACTATAAATTATTTTCTATCATATTTATAAGACAACTGGGTTTCCATGATTTTGCTCAATGTTTAAAGGAGGTAGAAAAAAGGAAACAGGGTGATTTATCTGTATTAATTGACTTCATAATTTATCATATTATTTCTCCATTCACTGTAGTTTGCAACATGATATTTGGTCAGTTAAAGCTTTAATTAGGGATGTAAAACATCTGTTTTAAATATAACATCTTTATTTTGTGATGAACTAAGTGATTTGGGATGAATAGCTATGGGTTTCTATTACAACAAAGAAAAAACATGGACTCACCCATTTTCAATCATGAACCATAGAATTATACTGAAGTAGTCTGAACTCTTTCATATACATATGCATTAAAATAAAAGGGACAAGGCCCTGTGTATGCTTCTCTGTTCCCGTTTGTGTGTCTTTGTGTGTCTCTCACCGCCTTTCTACTCTCTCTCTCTGACTCTACCCCTGCTAGTTTTGTCAATATGTATTTGCCCCTGAAAACACTAATTATTTTCTCCTAGATGTGTAGGACTCCTGAAAAGCTCTTGGATCTTAGTTTGTTCTGAAATTACACTATTAAGAGCTTACTGAGCAAAACTCAACATTGATCAAATGGAAAAAGGAAGCACCACGAAGCTATAGCTCCAAGCAAAACCACTTTATGAGTGTGTGGCTGGACTGCCCATTAATGACACCAGTGCCCAGGTGGCCAAATTTATGTCCACCCTCTTGATCTGATGACACAGAGCAGGGGATGAATTGGTAATGAACCAGGCAGAAAACAGATGGTGATGCCACGTGTGTTTGCTGCTGAAAAGCCTACAAAGGGGAAACATTAAATATGTGTCTTTAAATTTAAATTAGTGCATTTCAAAAACACAGGCAATTGAGCTTTTGAAAATAGGCTGGCTGAATGTGTTTCATCTTATAGTTTTGAACTCTGATGTGTTTTGTGGAATAGCAACAGGCAAAATGGATGGTATGTCAGTTACCCTTTCTTTAGCTTTTCAGTATCAGTGGTGCTGCACTATAATTAGGTGCTTGTGTGCAGTTCTTTGTCATTAAATTTGCTACACCCTAATTAGGAAATTTAGAAAATTCAAAAGACCACCATCTAAAAATTGGCACCAATTATTAAATATATTTTCTCAGATTATGATTTTTTTTTAACTTCACAGTACTGATTAAGTGCTGACATGATTTGTTTTTAAAACTTTTTTTTTGATGTACAAACAGTATTTTATAAAAATAAAATAAATAACATTCTACTGACTGCATGTATACTTCAGCTGTGTTGGAGATATTTGGATCTGGCTCTACCCAGAAATGATTATTTCTTTGATTTACACTCGGAGACAAATAAAACTGGTGCTCAAATGCCAATCCAAACACATTCCAGAATAATTTGGGGGAAAAGCTACCACAAACTCACCCTATGATTCTGTGAGGGCCTTGGATGATTTAATATAAAACTACATAAAAATGAGTATAGTTGAAGGTTGGGTAAAGTTTATAGTGAGTCCAGAAACTGGTCTGGACTCCCTAGACAATGGAGTTACAGGAAATTGGGGCCCAGATAAAAGAAGGATAGGAGTGGTTTTTTCCCACTACCTCACATCCCACATCTGCTCTGCATAAATCTCTGGGCTATTATTACCTGAGCAATTCCTTCTGTGTTCTTCCAGGTAAAACTCAAACTGTCCCGGTTCAAGGCAGATTCAATTTATATCTTAGACATGCCCAAGTTTACCTAAAGTGACAGAATTTCTTAGTGGTGCCAATTCTATACTACTGTATAGACTTATTCCTTAAATATAACCTCTTCCTTCCTCTGGTAGCAATGATGATAATGATTTTGAGAAAACTTATTATAACTTAAAAAAATCTTTTATACGAAGATATTAAATGTTTACCAAGTGTCCTCATCCAGGAAATACAGTAAATTTTTCACAAGCCTAGGAGATAAGAGGATGAATATAAGATGCTAATGCAATCTTCGAAGACAGTCCTGATTCTACTCTATCAGCTTCCCACCCTCCCTTTCTGCCCCTCATATTCCCTTTCTCTCTTTCTTCCTCTCTCTGTTTCTTTCTTTCCCACTCCACCAGCCCCTCTGTTTTCCCATAATCTGTCTCAATTTGAGAAAAACAATTCAGGAAAAGTTATGGTCCATGATTTTTGTTGGAAATTATATGTTATTCAAAGCAGAAAAAACTCAAAAAGAACAATAAGAATCTTTGCCTGTCATTGTTTCAAATGTGCAAAATTACAAAAATTAAGGTTCCAAACTGTCTGAAAGTCTGAGCAGCTAAAAAGCACAGGTTCACAAAGTCTATAGTAGAAATAGGTGGCTTTGATGGATTGACTTATCATGGAGGTACTTCTGCTCTGTGATCCAAAAAAACAAACAAACTGCCCCCTCATTGTTAACCACTCCCCCACCATTGTTAGACTGAACAATTCAAACTTGTAATTTGATTATAAATTCCCTGAAGATAGGACTTTGGGGTTTAAAGCATTGCTTTCCCAGAGCATTTAACATGGGACTTATAATAAGTAATGTTTGCAGAGCTTTGTTATTTTTTAAAGTTGGCCTCTACAAGACTGTGAGGTACAACAAGCAAATAGTGGTATTCCCATTTGACACAACAGGAAACAGACTGAGTGAGTAATTTATCTACATCTATGGTTCTTTTTATACCAGGCTATCAACTAATATTTGTTCAGTAATGAATCTGAAATTGGCAGCCAAATGTTCTGTGAAACTGTAGAGGTGTTTCCTCTAGGACTAAACAGCTAGTATAACTAAATTTAAGGCCTATTTCCATCATCTTATTCAAAATTTTGACACCAAAACTTGGTTCTGTTTAATTTAAATATACAAAGCACTTATAAAGCTTTATTGAACACCAAAGGTCAAGCAATATGACCCACATTAGGATAAATAAGTCTTGCCTTTGCACATTCCTCACTCATTCTCAAAACATATATAGTGTCTTATTATCTGCCAGTGCCTGTGCTGTGCATTAGGAAGAGTGGTATGTGAAAAATACGTGGTGCATGCCCTCAAGCAGCATGAAGTTTAGCAATGAAAACAGACCTGCAAAGTGATCCTTGAACACTTCGAATATGAAGTGTTAAAAGTGAGCTGTGAATAAATTACTCTGTTAAAACAAAGGTTCTGCCACCATTTGTAAAGAGACCAGTTCAATAGACCCAGTCTTACATATTTACTTAGGGATCTGTCATTATAAAGTTCTTTCCCAAGTCCAGGGAATGTCTGTTGCTTTCCTACAGTGTTAAGGTGACTTGCAAAGTTGGACAGTTGGTGTTTGCCCACAGTGTTGATTCTCAGGCAATGTTTTTTGAAAGAATGGAATAAGGGAACCCTTTCCAAGTTCAACATCATTGCATTTAAGGATTCATTGGGGTTTACATCCATTCCTAAAAAATTCATATAGAACTTAAGAGTTTTTGTAGTTTAAATACAATCTTTGATACACAGGCATATAATTTTAGATTAACATCTTTAACAAAGAAGGAGGCAACCTCAAATGTGGAAAACTAATTTTTAAAAACAAGTAACAATCATTTTAATATAGTATGTATTGCTTAAAGACTGAATCCAACATTTGGAGGACAGAAGAAAATCATTTTCATTTATGCAGAATAGTGAGGTGGACATATGAGATGAACACCGAATATGTTTGTGATTTTGTTCTCTCATCTATGGGAACCAAGGAAATTTATATTTTACTCCTTTTTTTCCCTAACCCAGTCAATAAAATATAATTCTAAGAAAGCAAATGAAAAATATTTTAGCACAGGACATCGATAGTTTTTTTACAGTAAGAGTGAAGAGACCAACAGACCTTTTGGCTTTTAGTGCTTGGATTAACTTCAATGTCTAAAAGTTGCTAAGTAACACTTTTAATAATAAGAGATTGCAAGGCCAGGCAGGGAATTAATGATCCATGACCCTATTTAAGAGAAATATTAGTGCTTCGTAAAGTGAGATGGCTGAATACAGTAATGGGAATTTTGGGTAATAGGCTTAACCACTTTTATGTGCTACTTTTTCATTGCTGCTCAGGGTCAATTTGGCATGACACTTTTTATTAGACAATTTACTGAGATTATTTCATCATTATTTCAAGTTAGGTAAGAATTTCATGGGGAAAGAATTATATATAGAGAATAACCATTGTATAGTCCTTACCATTTGGAAACAAAGTTATTTCTAGATCTGATACATAAATGTTTAGAACATACTAAGCACACAATTAAACTTTTCAATACATATCTCCTGGGTTCACTCCAGTAAAACCAAACCAGTGCGCGCGCACACACACACACACACACCCCCACACCCACACCCATGCACACCACACACACACACCACACACACCACACACACCACACACACCACACCACACACACACACACCACACACACACACACACCACACACAGCACACCACACCCACACACACACCACACACACCCCTCACACACACACCACACACACACACCACACACACCACACACACCCCTCACACACACACACCACACACACACACCACACATACACCACACCACACACACACACCACACATATATACACACACACATACCACACATACCACACACACATACCACACCACACACATATACCACACCACACACACACATACACCACACCACACACACACACCACACCACACACACCACACCACACACCCCACACCACACACACACCCCACACCACACCACACACACACACACACACACCACACACACACCACACATACCACACACACATACCACACCACACACATATACCACACCACACACAGACACATATACCACACCATACACACACACCACACCACACACACACACCACACCACACACACACACACCACACACACCCCTCACACACACATCACACATACACACCACACATACACACCACACACACCACACACCACACCACACACACACACACCACACCACACACACACACACACACATACACCACACCACACCACACACACACACCACACCACACACACACCACACACACCCCTCACACACACATCACACATACACACCACACACACCACACACACACCGCACCACACACACCACACACACACACCCCACACCACACACCACCCCACACCACACCACACACATACACACACACACACCACACATACCACACACACATACCACACCACACACACCACACACACACACATACACCACACCACACACACACACCACACCACACCACACCACACACACACACACACACACACACACAACCCTGTCATCTCAGAGTGAAAGGAAACTTCAAAGGAGTAAAACATCTTCTATGGATTAGCGGTCAACTGAGTTTTAAAGATGAACACCCACCGCCACCCCCCACCACCAAATTGGCTTGATTCATTCTGCTGAAAAGCACAAAGGGTTTCAGAGAGAACAAATTACCTTTTAAAACACACGTTTAATTTTTTTTTATAAAAGACACTGAATTTTCATCTGAGAAACTTCTTTTAGTAGTAATTAACCTTTTGGCACTGGCAGTTAGGGCTTCCCTGGAGGTTCAGTGGTAAAGAATCCGCTTGCCAATGCAGGAGACATGGGTTCAATTACTGGATCAGGAAGATCCCTTGGAGAAGGAAATGGCAACCCATTCCAGTATTTTTGCCTGGGAAATCCCATGGACAGAAGAGCCTGCCAGGCTCCCACTGGACAAGAGCTATACAGCCCATGGGGTTGCAAAAGAGTTGGACACTACTTAGCAACTAAATAACAACAACTGGCAGTAAGATCCTCAAATTCACACTCAAGTACTTCTCACAGCCTCTGAGAAAGGAGACCTTGGGAGAGTGGGGAATGTTTTAGGGAACCCCGAAAGAAAATCCTGGAGGAGTTCATTTTGGCTAGCATATGCAAGTGTGGGATCCTAGAGCTAGGTTGTTAAAAATTCCTTGCAGAACTGAAAATTGCCAAAATCTGAGGTTTCATCATTTTTATGATAAATCCAGAAAGCTGTGATGTAAGAGTAACTTTTCCCTCTACGTGACTGAGGATGATAACACTAAGGAAGAAGTGCTATATGTTTAGAAATGTTCAACTGTTTGGGCTTCCAGTCAGATCTTTCTCAGTGGTGACCTGGCATCCACCTTTCTGAGATTTATATACTCTGTACATATGATACCTTCATTGTAAAGAAATGCTATGTGAGGTGTGGTGTGAAATAACCCAGCCATTTGCCAATAAACTGGTCATTCTCACTTGCAGGTGGGTGAGTCAACAACTTTAACTTGAGAATAACTAAATTCTCCTTCCCAGTGAATTTTAAATGAATCTAGACTTCATCACAAGGCAAGCTGTAACATATCGGTTATGACTATGGGTAAACTATTCTCTAGTATGAACCTCAGGTTTTTCATCTGTGAAATGGTTCAATAATCTGTTAGAAGTATTGATAAATCCAATGAGCTAGTGTCCAAAGTATTTCCTATATAACAAACAATAAATACAAGCCATAGGCATATTATTCATTATAATGTCAGAGAACCTTGAAGCAACATCCATCATGTTGCATGACTCAACAGGCTTTGTAAAGAAACTCTGGATACCAGGTATGGACTCCCTCATCTCTGTACAGCCCAGTGTTCTTTACCTTGTATACAGACAGACAGATTCATACCCAAGCTGATGGGTCCCAGGACTGCTGTCCTCAAGGACAGTTCCAGCCTAAGCTCTCCAGTGGGATGAGACCTTCCATTCTCAATTTTCTCTGTGACTTTCAACCATCAATGACCATTCTCTCTCCTTTATTTTCACCCTGTCTCTCTGCACAAGGATAATAAATGCCTTTTGACTGACTCTGGTCTCTCTAGTCCTTGAAAAATTTCCACAGCACCCTAAGTTTCACTCTACTTACTATATTCCCCCTCACTGCACAGATGGAACAATCACCAGGTAAAAACAATAATCCCATGTGTTGCTTACAGATTCCAGATTTGAAAACAAGTTAATTACAAAGAGGAAAACTGGGTGGTTGGGGATAAAGGTGGTAGGAAAATCTCATTTTTTTTTTAATGGTAGCAAGCAAATAGGATTTATTAGAAAGAAGGAAAGTACAGAGTTCTCAGCATAGACACTGACACCGGGTAGAGAGTCCCCCCAAAGGCAGGACTTACAGAATGACAGAGTTGAGAGTGAGTGTCTATGCTTGAGTTGGCACTGAGGAATCCCAGATGAGCGCCCAAAAGATGAAACAGGAATCTGAGTTCTTATTCACGCAAAGAATGGAATCCACAAACATGCAAACATTCAAGGTAGCAAGTGAATAGGATTTATTAGAGAGGAGGAAAGTACAAAGCTCTCAGCACAGACACTGAGAGGGCAGAAAGAATCCCCCTCATTTATGTTTTTAAAAATATATATTCCAAAAGATTCAATTGTATCCTATTCTGCTATGAAGACACATGGAAGAAACTGGCAAAAATTATTCATACAAGAAGAAACCCAAATGACCACTAAGCCCATGAAAAGATGCTCAGCTCCACCGGTAGAAAGGAAAATGTCAGTTGAAACCATATTGAATTACCATTTCACACCCTTTCATTTGAAAATGTTTTTTTCCACACTGTACATTTCATAACCCTGACTCATTTATTTTGAAATTGAAAGTTTGTATCTATTAACTTCCCTCATCTATTTCTCTCACCACCCACCCTCCTCCGCTCTGGCAACTACCTGTTTGTTCTCTGTCTGTATCTATGACTCTGTTTCCGTTTTGTTGTAAATGTTCATTTGTTTTGATCTTTAGATTCTACACATAAGTGAAAGCATATGGTATTTGTCTTCTCTGTCTGATTTATCTCACATAGCTTCATACCCTTTAGGTCCATTCATGTTGTTTTCAATGGCAAGATTTCACTCACTTTTTTTTTTTTTAACCACTGAAGTCACCTCATTTAAAATCTGTTTGGAGACACAAAAGACACAAAATAGCCAAAGTAAACGTGAGAAAGAAAAACAGAACTGGAGGAATCAGGCTCCCTGATTTAACACTTATACTACAAAGCTCTAATCATCAAAAATAATATGGTATTGGCACAAAAACAGAAATATAAATCAATGGGACAGGATAGAACATCCCAAAAGAAACCTACACACTTACAGTCAATTATTCTATGACAAAAGGGGCAAGACCATACAATGGAGAAAAAACAGTCTCTTTAATAAATAGTTCTGGGAAGATTGGACAGCTAAATGTAAAAGATATGAAACCAACATTCAATACCATACACAAAAATAAATGAAAATGGATTAAAGCCCTAAATGTAAGGCTGGATACTGTAATACTCTTAGAGGAAAACATAGGCAAAACACTCTGACATAAATCACAGCAGTATCTTTTCAGTCTGTCTACCAGAGTAATAGAAATAAAAAGAAAAATAAACAAATGGGATCTAATTAAACTTAAAAGTTTTTAACAGCAAAGAAAACCACAAACAAAACAAAAACAATCCACAGAATGGGGGAAAATATTTGCAAATGATGTGACCGACAAAGTACTAGTCTCCAAAATTTATAAAAATTTTGTGGCTTAATATCCAAAAAACAAACAACACAATTAAAAATGGGCAGAAGACTTAGACGTCTCGCCAAAGAAGACAGAGAGATGGTTAAGAAACACATGAAAAGATGCTCTAAATTGCTAATTATTAGAGGAACGCAAATCAAAACTACAATGAGATATCACCCCACACCAGTCAGAATGGCCACCATCAAAAAATCTACAAACAATAAATGCTGGGAAGGGTGCGGAGAAAAGGAAACCTTCCTACACTGTGGGTGGGAATGGAAAGGGAGAATCCCAGGGACAGAGGAGCCTGGGGGCTGCCGTCTATGGGGTCGCACAGAGTCAGACACGACTGAAGCGACTTGGTGGCGGCAGCAGCCCTATGGAGAACAGTATGGAGCTTCCTCAGAAAACAAAAATAGAGCTACCATATGATACAGCAATTCTACTCTTGGGCATATACCAGAGGAAAACATGGTTTGAAACAGTACATGCACCCTAGTGTTCATTATAGCACTGTTTACAACAGTCAGGACATGGAAGCAACCTAAAGGTCCACTGACAGACGAAAGGATAAAGACGAGTTGGTACATGTATACAATGGAATATTACTCAGCCACTAAAAAGAATGAAATAATGTCATTTGCAGCATGGATGGACCTGGAGAGTATAATACTAAGTAAAGTAAGTCAGAGAAAGACAAATCTTATATGATTTTTCTTATAAGAGGAATCTAAAAATGAACTTACTTACAAAATAGAAACAGACTCACTGACTTTATTTGCTTTTGTATATTCTATTGTGTATTTGTGTGTGTATCATAACATATCTTCTTTATTCATGTATCGATGGGCCCTTGGGTTGTTGCTTACAACAACAGTTTCAGGGCAATTTGGTAACATCTACACAATGGAAGCTGCATATATTCAATAACCCAACAATTTCACTTCCGAGTACAATGCTAAGAAACACATACATTTGCATATGACATCTTATATAGGAACATTTATAGGTAGCAGTGTAGGAGTAGCTTTTGTTAAAAGTCTACCAAGCATAGCAGAAATAAAGAAATCATGGAATGTTCACAAAGAAGACCTCAGAGAAGTAATTGAACCAGTTCTCTATATATCAACAAGGATGCGTCTTACAGACAAGTTTGCAGGAGAATCTTGATTTTCAGAATACCTACAGTATGAAGCTATTTATGTAGTTTTACAAACATACAAAGCAACATTGTACACACATGCAGTATATGTGTATACATAAGTAGTAAAAATACAAAGAAATGCATGGGTTGAAGGCTGCAAATTTTGGATAGAAATTACTTTTGGAAGGGGTTACTATTAGGAGAGGAGCAACCCCACGTCCAAAGTGCAGTGGCTGCATGGGCGCAGGAGGGCCGAGAGGAGCTACTCCATGTTCAAGGTCAGGAGGGGTGGCTGTGAGGAGATACCCCTCATCCAAGGTAAGGAGAAGAGGCTGTGCTTTGTTGGAACAGCCATGAAGAGATACTCCACGTCCAAGGTAAGAGAAACCCAAGTAAGACGGTAGGTGTTGCAAGAGGGCATCAGAGGGCAAACATACTGAAACCATAATCACAGAAAACTAGTCAATCTAATCACATGAACCACAGCCTTGTCTAACTCAATGAAACTAAGCCATGCCATGTGGGGCCACCCAAGACGGGAGGGTCATGGTGGAAAGGTCTGACAGAATGTGGTCCACTGGAGAAGGGAATGGCAAACCACTTCAGTATTCTTGCCTTGAGAACCCCATGAACAGTATGAAAAAGGCAAAAAGGTAGGACACTGAAAGATGAACTTCCCAGGTCGGTAGGTGCCCAATATGCTACTGCAGATCAGTGGAGAAATAACTCCATAAAGAATGAAGGGATGGAGCCAAAGCAAAAACAATACCCAGCTGTGGATGGGACTGGTAATAGAAGCATGGTTCCATGCTGTTAAGAGCAATATTGCATAGGAACCTGGAATGTCAGGTCCATGAACCAAGGCAAATTGGAAGTGGTCAAACAGGAGATGGCAAGAGTGAATGTCGACATTCTAGGAATCAGCGAACTAAAATGGACTGGAATGGGTGAATTTAACTCAGATGACCATTATATCTACTACTGCGGGCAGGAATCCCTCAGAAGAAATGGAGTAGCCATCATGGTCAACAAAAGAGTCTGAAATGCAGTACTTGGATGCAATCTCAAAAATGACAGAATGATCTTTGTTTGTTTCCAAGGCAAACCATTCAATATCACAGTAATCCAAGTCTATGCCCCAACCAGTAATGCTGAAGACGCTGAAGTTGAATGGTTCTATGAAGACATACAAGATCTTTTAGAACTAGCACTCAAAAAAGATGTCCTTTTCATCATAGGGGACTGGAATGCAAAAGTAGGAACTCAAGAAACATCTGGAGTAACAGGCAAATTTGGCCTTGGAATACGGAATGAAGCAGGGCAAAGGCTAACAGAATTTTGCCAAGAATGCACTGGTCATAGCAAACACCCTCTTCCAACAACACAAGAGAAGACTCTACACATGGACATCACCAGATGGTCAACACCTAAATCAGATTGATTATATTCTTTGCAACCAAAGATGGAGAAGCTCTATACAATCAGCAAAACCAAGACCAGGAGCTGACTGTAGCTCTGATCATGAACTCCTTATTGCCAAATTCAGATTTAAATTTAAGAAAGTGGGGAAAACCACTAGATCATTCAGGTATGACCTAAATCAAATCCCTTATGATTATACAGTGGAAGTGAGAAATAGATTTCAGGGACTAGATCTGATAGACAGAGTGCCTGATGTTCTAACTGTTGCTTCCTGACCTGAATATAGGTTCTCAAGAGGCAGGTTTGCGTCATTTTACAGGAGACAGGGATCAAGACCATCCCCATGGAAAATAAATGCAAAAAAACAAAATGGCTGTCTGAGGAGGCCTTATAAATAGCTGTGAAAAGAAGAGAAGTGAAAAGCAAAGGAGAAAAGGAAAGATATCAGCATCTGAATGCAGAGTTCCAAAGAATAGCAAGGAGAGATAAGAAAGGCTTCCTCAGCGATCAATGCAAAGAAATAGAGGAAAACAACAGAATGGGAAAGACTAGAGATCTCTTCGAGAAAATTAAAGATACCAAAGGAACATTTCATGCAAAGATGGGCTCGATAAAGGACAGAAATGGTATGGACCTAACAGAAGCAGAAGATATTACAAAAAGGTGGCAAGAATACACAGAAGAACTGTACAAAAAAGAGCTTCACAACCCAGATAATCACGATGGTGTGATCACTGACCTAGAGCCAAACATCCTGGAATGTGAAGTCAAGTGGGCCTTAGAAAGCATCACTATGAACAAAGCTAGTGGAGGTGATGGAATTCCAGTTGAATATTTCAAACCCTGAAAGATGATGCTGTGCAAGTGCTGCACTCAATATGCCAGCAAATTTGGAAAACTCAGCAGTGGCCACAGGACTGGAAAAGGTCAGTTTTCATTCCAATCCCAAAGAGTGGCAATGCCAAAGAATGCTCAAACTACCGCACAATTGCACTCATCTCACTAGAATTTTGAGCTAGTAAAGTAATGCTCAAAATTCTCCAAGCCAGGCTTCAGCAATATGTGAACCGTGAACTTCCTGATGTTCAAGCTGGTTTTAGAAAAGGCAGAGGAACCAGAGATCAAATTGCCAACATCCGCTGGATCATGGAAAAAGCAAGAGAGTTCCAGAAAAACATCTATTTCTGCTTTATTGACTATGCCAAAGCCTTTGAGTGTGTGGGTCACAATAAACTGTGGAAAATTCTTCAAGAGATAGGAATACCAGACCACCTGACCTGCCTCTTGAGACACCTATGTGCAGGTCAGGAAGCAACAGTTAGAACTGGACACGGAACAACAGACTGGTTCCAAATAGGAAAAGGAGTTCGTCAAGGCTGTATATTGTCACCTTGCTTAATTAACTTATATGCAGAGTACATCATGAGAAACACTGGGCTGGAAGAAGCACAAGCTGGAATCAAGATTGCCGGGAGAAGTATCAGTAACCTCAGATATGCAGACATTACCCTTATGGCAGAAAGTGAAGAGGAACTAAAAAGCCTCTTGATGAAAGTGAAAGTGGAGAGTGAAAAAGTTGGCTTAAAGCTCAACATTCAGAAAACGAAGATCATGGCATCTGGTCCTGTCACTTCATGGGAAATAGATGGGGAAACAGTGGAAACAGTATCAGACTTCATTTTTTGGGGCTCCAAAATCACTGCATGGTGATTGCACCCATGTAATTAAAAGATGCTTACTCCTTGGAAGGAAAGTTATGACCAACCTAGATAGCATATTGAAAAGCAGAGATATTACCTTGCCAACAAAGGTCCAGCTAGTCAAGGCTATGGTTTTTCCAGTGGTCACGTATGGATGTAAGAGTTGGACTGTGAAGAAAGCTGAGTGCTGAAGAATTGATGCTTTTGAACTGTGGTTTTGGAGAAGACTCTTGAGAGTTCCTTGGACCGCAAGGAGATCCAACCAGTCCATCCTAAAGGAGATCAGTCCTGGGTGTTCATTGGAAGGACTGATGCTGAAGCTGAAACTCCAGTACAAAAGGGCCACCTCATGCAAAGAGTTGACTCATTGGAAAAGACTCTGATGCTGGGAGGGATTGGGGGCAGGAGAAGGGGACGACAGAGGATGAGATGGCTGGATGGCATCACTGACTCGATGGACGTGAGTCTGAGTGAACTCCGGGAGTTGGTGATAGACAGGGAGGCCTGGCGTGCTGTGATTCATGGGGTCGCAAAGAGTCGGACACGACTGAGAGACTGAACTGACTGACTATTAGGAGAGGGATGAAAGAGTCAGATACATAGATGTCAACTATATTGATATTGTTTTGTTTGAGGCTAAGTTTACTGATTTATTCCTTAAGCTCTTTTGTATATGAAACATTTCATAATTTTGTAAACCCTCTGAAATGTAAAATAAGACATGATTTTTAAGATGAGTAAAACATGGGGGAAAGTAACATCGGTTGTACATTTAATCTGTCAGACATTTTATATTTGTTGTATATTTTAATTCTTATTGCTACCTATTTCCAACTTTATAGGTAAACAGCTGGAAGACATTTAAAGATATTTAAAGATATAATAGATTTGTTGGCTCCAAAGAGCTAAAGACATGGTATCACAGCGAGGGGAAAAAAACTCCACTCACAAAAAGGTGACCAAGGACACCCATAATAGTGGGCATGACAAGCCACCTTTCTCCTTTATCTTGTAAGTCAACATCTCTGACAATTTCATGTCTCACTTATTTACATGTATCTACTAAAAATACATGTAAATGTATTTACATTTATATGTAAATACATTTACATATAAATATATGTAGAAGACATATATTTACAGGAGACAATATTAGCCATTCAAGTTCAAGGTCTATGTTTGATTCATTTCCGTAGCCTCATGCACAGAGCACAGTAGGGGCTTAGTACATGCTGGCTGGATGGTAAATGGTAGACAATAACCCAGGGGGGCCAATATGCTCAGACAGAAATGATCTCATCATTCATTGATATGAATGTGTTGATTTCATCACATAAAAGTTAGTACAGACAAGAAAAGGTAAATAAAAAACAGAATGCTTAGGCTCAGCTGCAAAATGAAAGGGAGCTACATGTTCTATTATGGGGAGCAAGGTAATTCCTTTCCAAGTTGTAATTAAAGAGATGATTCTAATTTGAAACTAGCTCCCTAATTGGTGTCTGGCTTTTAGAATTCTCACAGGCCTTTAATTTATATACATTTTAACTTTTGTTTAACTTTCTGTAGCTCACTCCCCTACCACCAAACCCCCCAAATTCTTACTTAAGATAGAGGAAGTGAGTCACATAAAGGATCAAGGAATTATAAGTTGCTCTCCAGAACATTATTTCCCTATCCAAAATTTCAAAAAATGAAATTATGAAAATTTGTGAATTAAAAGCATTGATGTATGAAAAAGGTTTTATGCTCAAACGTTACCTGTCAGATCTTCCCTGAGCATCCAAATTAAAATAGAAACCTCTCCCTGCAACCCCGCATCGTTCCTGTCTATCTGCTTCCCCTGCTCTACTCTTTCTGACAAAAACAGGGAATCAGTTTGTCTATGCAATAAGTATTTCATCTCCTCTACCCCTAAAGTTTAATCTCTGAGAAAGTGGGAACTTTGCCTTCATTATTCAAGGATATATTTCTGGTGCCTAGAACAGCGCCTAGAAGATAATAAGTCCTAAATAAGTAGATACTAAGTGAATGAATGAATAGGTTCCCTGGTGGCTCAGACAGTAAAGAATCCGCCTGCAATGAAGGAGACCTGAGTATGATCCCCAGGTCGGGAAGATCCCCTAAAGAAGGGAATGGCAACTCTAGTATTCTTGCCTGGAGAATCCCATGGACAGAGGAGCCTGGCAGGCTACCGTCCATGGGGTCACAAGAGTTGGACATGACTGAGAAACTAAGCACAGCACAAGTGAATGAATGAGTCAATCTTACATTTGCAGCAATAGTCCTTAGTCAGATTTTCATTAAAAAAATGCAAGTCTTCCTCTGTGACTTATATTTATCCCTATGATTGGTATCTTCAAATACAGTGAAAGTAAGAGTTTTCCTTTTTTTTTCTCTTTTTCTCAGGTTTATGAAGGAATAATTGACATACAAAGAACTGCATATATTTAAAGTGTACAACTTGGTAACATTTGACGTATGTAAACATCCATGAAATCATTACTACAATGAAGATAATGAACATATTCATCACCCCTGAAAGCTGACTTATACCCCTTGGCAATACTCTGTCCTCAAGCAACCAATGACCTGATTTTTGTCACTATATATTAAAGTTTCTAGAATTCTATATAACTGGAATAATACAGTATGTATTCTTTTATGCCTGGTTTCTTTCACTCAGCATTATTATTTTAAGATTTAATATATGTTGTTATACTAGTCCATTTTTTTTTTTTTTGCTGAGTAATATTTCACTGCAAATACAATGGAAACAGTGACAGATTTTATTTTCTTGGGCTCCAAAATCACTGTGGATGGTGACTGCAGCCATGAAATTAAAAGATGCTTGCTCCTTGGAAGAAAAGTTATTAATAAACCTGGACAGCATATTAAAAAGCAGAGATATCACTTTGCCGACAAAGGTCCATATAGTTAAAACTATGGTTTTCCAGCAGCCATGTATGTATGTGAGAGCTGGACCATAAAGAAGGCTGAGCACTGAAGAACTGATGCTTTTGAACTGTGGTGTTGGAGAAGACTCTTGACAGTCCCTTGGAAAGCAAGGAGATCAAACCAGTAAATCAAAATCAACCCTGAATATTCACTGGAAGGACTGATGCTGAAAGTGAAGCTCCAATACTTTGGCCACCTGATGTGACAAGCCGATTCACTGGAAAACCTGATGCTGGAAAAGATTGGAAGCAGGAGGAGAAGGGGACAACAGAGGATGAGATGGTTGGATGGCATCACTGACTCAATGGACATGAGTTTGAGAAAATTCTGAGAGATAGTGAAGGACAGGGAAGCCTGGCAAGCTGCAGTCCATAGGGTTGCAAAGAGTTGGACATTACTGAGCAACTGAACAACAAATTTCATTGCAAGAATATACCATAATTTGTCCATTTACCAGCTGATGGATTTTTGGGTCCTTTACAGCCTTTGGCTATTCCCAAAAATGTTACCATGAAACATCTGTGTGCAAGTCTTTGTGAGAATACACACTTTTTTATCCCTTGGTGAAACTTGCTCAGTCGTGTCCAGCTCTTTGCAATCCCATGGACTATACAGTCCATGGAATTCTCCAGGCCAGAATACTGGAGCGGGTACCCTTTCCCTTCTCCAGGGGATCTTCCAGGGATCGAACCCAGGCCTCCCACACTACAGGTGGATTCTTTGCCAGCTGAGCCACAAGGGAAACCCTCTTCCCCTTAAATAGATTCCTAAGGGTAGAATGGCTGGGTCTTATGGTAGGTTTATGTTTAAGATTTTAAAAACTGACCAGTTATTTTCTAAAGTGATCTTACTATTTTACATTCTCAGTAGTGTATGAGATCCAGTTGGTCTACATCCTTACCAACACTTGATATGGTCAGGTTTTTTTTTTTTTTCATTTTAGAAATTCTAATAGGTGTATAGTAGTATATCATTGGGTTTAGTTAGTATGCTGTTGGCATATTTTTCTGTGCTTATTTGTTATCTTTATATCTTCTTCGGTGAAGTGTCTGCTTGACTCTTTTGCCCATTTAAAACATTGGATTGTTTGTTTTCTTATTAGTGAGTTTTGAGCAGTTCTTTGTATTTTCTGAATGTGTGTCTTGTGTCAGTTGCTCAGTCATGTCCAACTCTTTGCAACCCTATGGACTGTTTCATGAGGTCTGAATACAATTGCTTAACAATTCATTGGCCACTATTTTCCCCAAGTCTGCGGTTTGTCTTAGTCAGGGTTTCTTTATTGGACAAATGTACTATATGCAATGCTCTTTGCTAGGATCTAAGAATCCAGATACTTGAAAACAAGGTCCCACCCTTTGGTGTTCTTATAGGCTAGTCTAATGAAGAGTTACCATCAATCAGTGCAAGAAAATGGGATTACTACTAGCCACATGTCAATCTTCTGCTAATCCTGGAGATGAAGATTATACATCCAGGTAAGGCCCAGCCTTTCAGAGTCAGAGTTATAAAAAAAATCCCATGGAGACAATAATGTTGTAAAGAGTGGTCTAATTTAACTTGTATGTATAAAAATAAGCAACAATGAAACAGTTCTTCTGAATTGCAAATGACTTATGTATTTTAGGGGTATACTTCCATTTTTCTATTTTATTAGCTGTTTACTGAAATGGAGAGAAATGAATTTCCCTCTCAGTAGCTGTAGAGAAATATGGTCAAAACTAATTTACATTGTGATAAAGACTATAATTAATAGGCAACAAAACTTTAAAATAAAAAGTGTGGATGTGCTTATATGAAGAAATAGAAAGAGAGAGATTGAGGGATACTGTATCCTACTCTTTAACTGTACCCTACTCTTCAGTCCTCAGGAATAGAGTCAACAACTAGGAAAGGTGGGTAGAACATTTCTTTAAGTGGATCAGAGAACATTAGAAATAATGAACCAACATGATCAATGATTAATAATTTCTCAGGCTTGAGACACAGTACATCAGTGGTGACTACCAGATTTTGTGACAAAATCACGGAAAGAATAAAATGGTGCTATTGATAGAAATATAAAATTTAGAAACAGTAGTTAGTTTTGAGTTAAGGATAAATTTGATTAAATAACTTTGGAAAGACAGCAAGACAACCAACTGGACATATCCAGCAGGCAGCATGATGAGTGCTTAGAGGGGTAATCAGGACTAGAAGAAACCACTGAAGAGTCATCATCAAACAGGTGACTCTGAGAACAGGTCCATTTTCAAAGCAATGGGAAAATAAAAACAGTGCTGGGTATAAAATGAACACTGGATAAAGGACCTAGAATTGTCATTTCATACAAATATTGAGTTAAAAACAACTCAATTATTTTTATCTCTTACAGTAGGGTGAAAAAAGAAACCCACTAATTTTTACTATATCTGATGTGGTCAGTAGATATCTAGTTGACTAATGGAGTATTCATAGGTTTTTCAAGATAGACTAGATGATTGTTAGAGAATTCAAACTGGAAAAAGCCTTTCTTGTGTGGAGCCCCATGGGACCGAAATATTATCTTCAATCTTGGTTACAGTTCCTGGCAGATTAGGAACTCAAGCTATGTTTGTTAGGCGACCAGATGATTCCTCTTGTGTTTCTCAGCTAATTCCATAAGTCTACTCTCTTCCATGTATAAGCCAGATGGCTGAACAGTTACATGAACTTTTAGCCATATATAGAAGCAGTCTATCATTGTAATTGTCTATTGTGTACCTTGTGTTCTCACTTTCTGTATTTACAAAACAGTCCAATCATGGTATGATATCAAGACACATTTCAAAGAAGAGAATTGAGGAAATATGTCATATGGCTTCCTTCTCAATACAAGTAGGTGGAGTTATTTAATCTGAGTGGAAATATCTGGGGACCTTTTGTATAGTGGCTGTGGAGGAGGGTATTTAAGAGCCAATAAAATAAGTATAAAAATATTATAGAACATCAACTAAGCTATATGTATCACGGATTTTCAGTGAATCAGAATGGTTCTATAATTTTCTCCAGAAAAAAAATTATGGGAATTATAGAAAAGGGGGACTTTGAGAATACTGCCTAGTTTAGCAGAGTGAACAAGTTGGGTTTAGAAAAGGCAGAGGAATCAGAGATCAAATTGACAATGTTCATTGGATCAGAGAGAAAGCAAGGGGATTCCAGAAAAAACCCTCCTCCTGTTTCATGGACTACTCTAAAGCCTTTGAATGTGGGGATCACAACAAACTGTGGAAATTCTTCAAGACATGGGAATACCAGAACATCTTACCTGTCTCCTGAAAATCTGTATACAGGTCAAGAAGCAAGAGTTAGAACCAGATGTGGAACAACAGACTGGTTCAAAATTGGGAAAGGAATACATCAAGACTGCATATTGTTATACTCTTTATTTAACTTATATGCAGAGTACATCATGTGAAATTCTGGGCTGAATGAATTACAAGCTGGAATCAAGATTTCTGGGAGAAATATCAACAACTTTAGATATGCAGATGATATCACTGTAATGGCTGAAAGCTAAGAGCAACTAAAGAGACTCTTGATGAAAGTGAAAGAGGAGAGTGAAAAAAGCTGACTTAAAACCCAACGTTCAAAAAACTAAGAACGTTTTTGGCATCTGGTTCCATCACTTCATGGCAAATAGATGGGGAAACAATGGAAACAGAGACAGACTTTTTTCCTTGGGCTCCAAAATCACTGCAAATGGTAACTACAGCCATGAAATTAAAATATGTTTGCTCCTTGGAAGAAAAGCTATGACAAACTCAGACAGCGTATTAAAAAGTAAATCACATTGCCGACAAAGGTCCATCTAGTCAAAGCTCTGGTTTTCCCAGTAGTCATGTATGGATGTGAGAATTGGACCATAAAGAAGGCTGAGTGCCAAAGAATCGATGCTTTCAAACTATGGTGCCAAAGAAGACTCTTGCGAGTCTCTTTGACAGTAAGGAGATCCAACCACTCAAATCTAGACAAATCAGTCCTGAATAGTCGTCGGAAGGACTGATGCTGAAGTGAAACTCTAGTGCTTTGGCCACTTGATGTGAAGAGCCGACTCAATGGAAAAGGCTGTGATGCTGGGAAGAACTGGAGGCAAAAGAAGAGGGTGGCAGAGGATGCGATGCTTGGATAGCATCACCGACATGATGGACATACACTTGGGCAAACTCCAGGAGACAGTGAGGGACAGGGAAGACTGCTGTGCTATAGTCCATCAGGTCACAAGGAGTCGGACACAACTTAGCAACTGAACAACACCAACAACCAAAGCAGAAAGAGTGGAGACAGTATAAAATGTGACACTCATGAGTTGGACCATGAAAGGTCTACCTCACTGGATTTCTTCATAGCAGAATCCTACGTGTTGTTCTTTTATTCTGTCAGTTTATCAATGGGTTGTGTTCATCATGTATGGACCTCTGTAATGGGGAAAAGTCAGGAACTGAAACTCTGCTGAAGAGTCGTGAATTAGGATATGCCCAAGTTCAGATTTCTATAAATAGAAAGATATATGATTAATGGAATGCTCAACTTCAGTTAGGAATGGCCACAGATGAACTACCAGTCTTTCTTGAGTAGTTTCCGCTACTCAGAATTATCTCTGTTTTGGAAGGGTTGGCTGCCAAATGATCGTGGCTAATTGTTTTAGCTTCTCATCCACTAATCACTGATATGGCATAGTGATTAACAGTACACATTTGAGAGTCAAAGAAACCTGTGTTTAAATTCTGGGTGTGTGGCTTACTAGTTTGTATACATGGGGCTTCCCAGGAGGCACAGTGATAAAGAATCTGCCTGCCAATGCAGGATATGCAACAGATGCAGGTCTGATCCCTGGATCAGGAAGATCGCTTGAAGTAGGAAATGGCAACCTATCCCAGTATTCTTGCCTGGAAAATCCCAAGGACACAGGAGCCTGGAAGACTACAGTCCATGGGGCCGCAAAAACTGAGCAGGCACACATGTAGTTTGCATAGGTTATATTAAGTTACTTAACATTTCTGGTTAAGTAGTGAGGTGTTGAAATTCTCATCTGAAGTGAGGATATGCTATTTAGGTTGTTTTAAGTTTTAAATGGTTAAAGAATTAAATGAGGTAATATAATCTAAAGTGCCTAAAGCAATAGCTAGAATTATTTTTTTTTTTAATAAATTGTTGTTGGGTTCCTGGCCTTCCAAAATCCCTAACCTTCTTTTTACCTGGGGAGTTTATATTCTCCCATCTTCATTCTAAGGGATGCTCATGGGGATCATTATCAATATAAACACTCATGGTTCACAATAGCAAGACACTTTCAGTATTATAGAAACTGTCACTTGAGGAAAAGTCTTAAATTTGTTTTTGGTTACCCTGGAATAGAGAAGAGGTTTAGGGGAGGGGAATCAATGAATAAAACAGTGAGCCTTACACAAGGACTGAGGTAATTAAAGAAGAAGTTAAGTTTATCCACTACTGCTGCTGCTGCTGCTGCTAAGTCGCTTCAGTCGTGTCCAACTCTGTGCGACCCCATAGGCTGCAGCCCACCAGGCTCGCCCGTCCCTGGGATTCTCCAGGCAAGAACACTGGAGTGGTTTGCCATTTCTTTCTCCAATGCATGAAAGTGAAGAGTGAAAGTCAAGTTGCTCAGTCGTGTCTGACTCTTTCGGACCCCATGGACTGCAGCCTACCAGGCTCCTCTGTCCATGGGATTTTCCAGGCAAGAGTACTGGAGTGGGGTGCCATTGCCTTCTTCAAGTTTATCTACTAGGTACAGGCAAAAGCAGTTGCAAAACTGCAGAATTCCCCATCCTTCAGACCTACTTTCTCTTGCAGGGTCTGACCTTCCCCCACTAACCTTACTATAGAGAAGCAATCAGAGAAGTAAAGACTATATGTGGAAAAATATATGGATATTTGAAACTTCCCCCAAAAGGCAAAGCCCAGAGGAAGCTGAGCTATACATGTATAATGCTCAGTTACTCCTCAAGTCTTGAGAAAGATATGAATGTAAGATTGATTAAAAAATGGACAGCATTTCTTTCCAATACTTCTCAGAGAGTAGGAATTCCCATTTTACTGGCCCTGTCAGGAACATGGAGAATTTGAAAGGATAACTGATACTTCTGTGTTTCAAATGGGGATGACTTAGGGGAAGAAGAGACCCTTTCATCTTTTGTTTCTGTGTCTTGTTCATATTTGGTAAGGATATGGCCATGGCCATTTATTTAAGTACTGACTCATGTATGGATGTGAGAGTTGGACTGTGAAGAAGACTGAGCTCCAAAGAATTGATGCTTTTGAACTGTGGTGTTGGAGAAGACTCTTGAGAGTCCCTTGGACTGCAAGGAGATCCAACCAGTCCATTCTGAAGGAGATCAGCCCTGGGATTTCTTTGGAAGGAATGATGCTAAAGCTGAAACTCCAGTATTTTGGCCACCTCATGCGAAGAGTTGACTCATTGGAAAAGACTCTGATGCTGGGAGGGATTGGGGGCAGGAGGAGAAGGGGACAACAGAGGATGAGATGGCTGGATGGCATCACCGACTGGATGGATATGAGTTTGGGTGAACTCTGGGAGTTGGTGATGGACAGGGAGGCCTGGCGTGCTGCGATTTATGGGGTCTCAAAGAGTCGGACACGACTGAGCGACTGATCTGATCTGATCTGACGACTACTTTCATACCACAGTTGAGTTGAGTAATGTGACAGAGAACATATGCCCCACAAAACCAGAAAAATTACCTGTTCCTTTATGGAAAAAGTAAAGACCCCTCATCTGAATCAATTACCTAGGCAGAACAGGGGTAGCCTGTTCCTTCCTGTTTGTCAAATACCATGAAAATCCCCAATGGCAATGGTCAGTCACAGTTCCCAGTTCAATGCAGCAGTTGCTATGCCCCACTGTGGAAATATTTCTCTCTTGGGGTGCTAAATTCTCCAAACAGCAAAGCTCAGAGTTTGAGGACTGAGAGGAAAATTTTTGCAAGTGAGTAATAAGGTATAATAATGGGAGGTGTAATGTTCACATCCAACCCTGGGTTTCCAGAGCCAAGTGTTCTAGCTCTGAGGGTAACAGCACCTCATCTCAGTCACTGGTTCAGAGTATATGCCATGTCCCAATCTTGCAAGGTGTTGATTGCCAACTGATGCTGTACTGAATCTTTGATAAATTTTATTTCATGTGTGTAATGAGATACACAGTAAGACTCATGAGCTCCATGATGATTAGTGACTACAGGCTCACTTCTTTTGCTGAAAAAATGAGTTTCTTGATCAAGATATTTGTGGAGAAGAAAACTCTAACAGAGAAGAGGTTTAGATGTAATTTTTAGCCTAAGTATGGTGGGTAGGGGAGGCGAACCCAAATGTAGAAATATCATAAACACAAAACACTTTCTTCCATGATTGCTGTGGTCTTAATGGAAGTCTTGCCTCAAAAGTCATATGGTGAAATCCTGATTCTCAAGGTGATGGCATCAGGAGGTGGGGCTCTGGGGAGGTGGTTAGCTCTCTTATAAAAGAGACCTCACGGGGCCCCCTAACCCCTTCCACTATACATGTAAGGACACAGCAAGAAGTCTGTGACCTGGAAGAGGGCCCTCTCTTGAACATAAATTAACCTCAGACCTGAAGCTGCCGGAACTGTGAGAAATAAATTTCTGTTGTTTATAAGCTACCTAGTCTGGGGAGATGTGTATATATATATATATATATATATATATATATATTTTTAGAGCAGTGCAAACAGACTAACACAATGATGGCAGGGTTGAAATATCATTTCACCGAATTACTGGCTGATTCTCCAGGGACTCAGTTTTGGCTGTTTTTAGAATATGGCATACCCAGGAGTGGGGGTAATCTGACTAGGCTTGATGAGAGCAGTCTATGTTGTTGACCTTGCATACAATACATTCCTGCCATCATGGCACTTTTCAGATCAGATCAGTCACTCAGTCATGTCTGACTCTTTGCGACCCCATGAATCACAGCACGCCAGGCCTCCCTGTCCATCACCAACTCCAGGAGTTCACCCAGACTCACGTCCATCGAGTCAGTGATGCCATCCAGCCATCTCATCCTCTGTTGTCCCCTTCTCCTCTTGCCCCCAATTCCTCCCAGCATAAAAGTCTTTTCCAATGAGTCAACTCTTCGCATGAGGTGGCCAAAGTACTGGAGTTTCAGCTTTAGCATCATTCCTTCCAAAGAAATCCCAGGGCTGATCTCCTTTAGAATGGACTGGTTGGATCTCCTTGAAGTCCAAGGGACTCTCAAGAGTCTTCTCCAACACCACAGTTCAAAAGCATCAATTCTTCGGCACTCAGCCTTCTTCACAGTCCAACTTTCACATCCATACATGACCACAGGAAAAACCATAGCCTTGACTAGATGAACCTTTGCTGGCAAAGTAATGTCTCTGCTTTTGAATATGCTATCTAGGTTGGTCAAAACTTTCCTTCCAAGGAGTAAGCGTCTTTTAATTTCATGGCTGCAGTCACCATCTGCAGTGATTTTGGAGCCCAGAAAAATAAAGTCTGACACTGTTTCCACTGTTTCTCCATCTATTTCCCATGAAATGATGGGACCGGATGCCATGATCTTTGTTTTCTGAATGGTGAGCTTTAAGCCAACTTTTTCACTCTCCACTTTCACCTTCATCAAGAGGCTATTTAGTTCCTCTTCACTTTCTGCCATAAGGGTGGTGTCATCTGCATATCTGAGGTTATTGACACTTCTCCCGGCAATCTTGATTCCAGTTTGTGTTTCTTCCAGTCCAGCGTTTCTCATGATGTACTCTGCATATAAGTTAAATAAGCAGGGTGACAATATACAGCCTTGACGTACTCCTTTTCCTATTTGGAACCAGTCTGTTGTTCCATGTCCAGTTCTAACTGTTGCTTTCTGACCTGCATACAAATTTCTCAAGCGGCAGATCAGGTGGTCTGGTATTCCCATTTCTTTTAGAATTTTCCACAGTTTATTGTGATCCACACAGTCAAAGGCTTTGGCATAGTCAATAAAGCAGAGGAATCCATTAATCAAACTTTAGGGGGATTGGGAGTGGTTGACTTGATGAACATGGGGTATATCATTTTGTTCATGTTATTACCGAAAGCTTCTTTCACAAAGGGGACCTTCAGTGAACACGTATGATGCAATTATTCTCTCATTCTGTGCCCATTCTGAGAGGACCACCATGTGATCCTTTCCAAAACATCTTTATCACTTCAGTTCAGTTCACTTGCTCAGTCGTGTCCAACTCTTTGCAACCCCATGAATCACAGCATGCCAGGCCTCCCTGTCCATCACCAACTTCGGGAGTTCACCCAGACTCACGTCCATCGAGTCAGTGATGCCATCCAGCCATCTCATCCTCTGTCGTCCCCTTCTCCTCCTGCCCCCAATCCCTCCCAGCATCAGAGTCTTCTCCAATGAGTCAAGTCTTCGCATGAGGTGGCCAAAGCACTGGAGTTTCAGCTTTAGCATCATTCCTTCCAAAGAAATCCCAGGGCTGATCTTCTTCAGAATGGACTGGTTGGATCTCCTTGCAGTACAATGGACTCTCAAGAGTCTTCTCCAATACCACAGTTCAAAAGCATCAATTCTTCGGTGCTCACTAATCGGCTAAAATTTCTTGCTTTTGACTAAATGGTCAAACCATGCCTAAAGATCAGTATAGGCTCTTACCTTTGACCATGTATCCTTCAAGGCAAACAAAAAAAGTATCAGTGGTCCTCCCGTGGCATATAACTATGCAGACTCTAACTTACATGCACAAATTTCAGTTATCTCAGTTTAACAACAATCCCCGAATAACACAGTTCAAATTTCAGTTACCATGGTCTATTGCCCCTGAGAGACTGCATAAAGTACAAACTTCACTGCCAGCTCTTGGTCCACAGATCACTAAGGAAACAACAGACACACCTAATAATCAGTGACTGATCATGTCACTTCTTTCAATGTCTATCAATGGTCATTTCTCATCTGCTATTCAGTTCACACAAACAACACAGCATGTCATTTGTTGCCTCCTCGTCTCCCAGTGATAAATCTGTGTGATTTACAAAATTGGATAATCCTAAAAGGAAATTGGCCAACAAAAATGGATGTGCAGCAAAGAAACAAAAACTGATAACCCTGGGAGTGAAATTCAAATAAAATATAACTGGAGCTATGGGGGAAAATGGCTAACCTTAGGAATTTTGAGATTTTTACCATTTGAGAGACTCTAGATATGTAGTCAGAGGAAGTTACTGAAGGCAAACTAATGGACACAAGTGAGGAAAGTGGTTATGACAAGAGGTAGAGTCCGTTGGACTGCAAGGACATCCAACCAGTCCATTCTGAAGGAGATCAGCCCTGGGATTTCTTTGGAGGGAATGATGCTAAAGCTGAAACTCCAGTACTTTGGCCACCTCATGCGAAGAGTTGACTCATTGGAAAAGACTCTGATGCTGGGAGGGAATGGGGGCAGGAGGAGAAGGGGACGACAGAGGATGAGATGGCTGGATGGCATCATTGACTCGATGGACATGAGTCTGAGTGAACTCCGGGAGTTGGTGATGGACAGGGAGGCCTGGCGTGCTGCAATTCATGGGGTCGCAAAGACTCGGGCAGGACTGAGTGACTGAACTGAACTGAAAGACAATTTCAGAGGAAGTGGTGCTGACAAAAAACACATCACAGAGATAACACTCAGATATATTTCATGACAGTGTACGTTCAAAGAATAAAATGTTAGAAGGATGAAAAGGAGTTTGGCAATTCACCAAGGCATAGAAAGATGCTCTTTCCATATTGCAAGTTATACAAAAAGAAGGCAATCACTGCTCAAATTACTTTCGATAAGCTTTTTTTTTAAACAAAGAAATAAAACACTCTAATTCTCAATGTTTCTAATACTTTAAATTACATAATATTACATAAATATTAGTGTCACTTTTTATTGGCCTATGCATTTATAATTGACAGAGTTTTCAATGTTTGACAAAAAATTTTAAAGGTCACAGAACTTTTTCCTCTTGATCATTAAGATCGCTTTTCACAGTTACAGCTTGCGGAGTCATTTTTCAGCCCTAAGGTGCTGTACAAAGAGGATATTAGGAAGATTCTGCCCACTAGGAGGATATCCTTTCCTATATCTCATCCAAAGTTTATACCTGGACAAGCTAGAAAGTTTACTCTGGCTTCAGGTTCTGGTCAAAATTAGCAGCCTTTTGGGTCACTTAATATATTAGTCAGAACACTAAACCAAAATATGTCACATTTCAAAAGTCCAAAAAGTTCTAACAAATGATATCATTACTTTTCAACATATAGAATGCTGGGTACAGCAAGTTGTATTTCACTTTGGAGAGAAAATCCATTCAGACTCTAGGCCATGGATGCCCAGAAACTTAATCAAGGTAGAAAATTCCTTTATTTGGGGGGGATTTACTTCCTACCTTTTGTCCTACAAAACAACAATAATACTTGCTACTTTCTGTTTTCTAGATCCTATCAAAGTGGTGTTGTAAATGTACAGGATCAATGCGATATCATGAAGGACTCAATTATGGCTCAGAAATACAGAGGTGACCTAACTCAAGGCCCAGTAGAAATGGTTACTGCTATTCCTCATGAGTGCTCTTTTCTTCCCTGGAGCTCAGTGCAGTTCAGTTCAGTCACTCAGTCATGTCCGACTCTTTGTAACCCCATGGACTGCAGCACGCCAGGCCTCCCTGTCCATCACCAACTCTCAGAGTCTACTCAAACTCATGTCCATTGAGTCGGTGATGCCATCCAATCATCTCATCCTCTGTCGTCCCCTTCTCCTCCCACCTTCAATGTTTCCCAGCATCAGGGTCTTTTCAAATGAGTCAGTTCTTTGCATCAGGTGGCCAAAGTATTGAAGTTTCAGCTTCAACTTTCTTCAATTTAGGTCTGAATTTTTATTTGGCAATAAGGAGTTCATGATCTGAGCCACAGTCAGCTCAGTTACGGTATTTTTCAACTCTAGGATTTCTGTTTGTTTTAGATGATTGCTATTTCCTTTCCTCTAATTTTGTTTAGTTGTCTGTGTTTTCCTGTAGTTCACTAAGCTTCTTTAAGAAGTTATTCAGAACTCATTGTCTGACAGCTCATAGATCTTTTATTTCTTTAGGGTCACTTATTTGATCTTAATTAGTTTCCTTTGGTGGTGTCATATTTACCTTATTTTTCATGATTCCTTATGTTGGTATCTGCCCACTTGAGTAATGGGGCTTCTCTTCTAGAATGTGTGTATTTGTTTTGGCAGATGCAGTTCTTCACTAGTCACATCAGTTTGAGTTTCTGGCTGTGTTTGTTAGGCGGGTGGGACCTGCTATTATGGTCTATTTTGGGGCAAGGCAACTCCTTGAGCTCTGAGGTTAGGGACTGGGGGGTGTGCCACTGGCTGAGAAGAACTGGATAGGACTACTAGACGGTTCTCTACCCCAAAGGCTGTAGAATGGGCTCCACAGTTGCCTGAATTCTCTTGTCAGGCTTATTAGATGGTTGGGACTGTGTACTACATTCAGTAGTAGATAGGGCTATGAATTAGTTCCCATGCCCTGGAAGGGCAGTAGGCCAGGGTCCACAGCCTATACAGCCTATTATTTAGGGGCCCAAATCAGGCCTCAGTGTGCACTGAATTACCTGGTCAGGAGACACCACCAGTTTTGCTCGACAGATGGGGAAGCCCTGGGCTATGTTCTTAGTTCAAGAGCCACTGTACAAAGAGCTGTTCATTGGGCTAGGCAGCCTCTCATGTGCTCTAGTTAGGTTCTCTGATCAGACAGGCTGAAAGCTATATTCAGTGATGAGCAGGACAATGATTCAATTCCCTGCCCAGGCACAGTTGGAGAAGCAGCTCTGAAACCAGTAAAGCCCTTTCTTTGTTGTCTCAACTCAAGCCAAGAACCCACTCCCCAAGTTCTTTGGCTGAATAGGGCCACCGTATTTGCTCTACAAACTATTGGCTCTGTCTGCCCTTCTCTCTGCTTGACTCCCAATGAATTGTACAGCTTCCAGGATTTGTCACAATTCAGGTCAGTCCTTCAGGTCTGATGGGACTGGAAGACTCCACAGCAGGTGGAACTATCTTAGGTTATTTTTTGCAGGGGAGAGAGGAGGAGCTGCTACTCTAGGCTATTGGTTCACTCTCTTTTTAAAACTGAGTTAGAATTAACTTACAATAATATATTAGTTTCAGGTACACAGCATAGTATGTGGTATTTTATACATTATGAACTGATAAGCACAATATGAAATGATCATTGCAATAAAACCAGTTAATTATTGACTATAATATCTATATAGACATCATATCCCCATGTCTTATTCATTGCATATCTCTTTATCATCCTCATCTATTTCTCTCACCACCCTGAAACAACCATCAATCTCCCAAACAGGCTCTCTGGTTGGGAGGCCAGGAGGCACCCTAAGCTTTGGCTGTAAATTAATCCCATGCCTGTACATAGCATGAGATGACTTCAGGCCCAGTACTGGCTTTGCTCTGAGGACAACAGCCTTGACCGCCTGCCTCTCTGCTCAAGTGCACCTTGTCCACACACCTTCCAGGAGTTGTCACTAGCCCTCCTGGTCAGATCAAGCTTAAAGGCACTCTCCATAGCAGGTAGGGCTGTGACTCGGCACCCCACCCGGGTGTGGGCAAACTGGGCTCTAAGGTCAGCAAAACTCCTTATTTGAGAATTCAAATCAGTCAGAGGTGTACACTCAGCAAGTTTCATGTCCAGAGTATACCCCTGACTTTGTTCTGCAGATAAACAAAGCTGTTGGTTTGGAATGACTACTTGGGCATTTGCCAAACCCCATGGGCTGGTTGTTGCAAGCCCCACCCCTCTTCTCTGTCACAGTCATATTCCCAGTGACTGGGCCTCTTGGATTCCCCTGTAATCTCCATGGTGTGAGATCATAGTAAAAGTTGCTATAAAGAGACTCACAAAGCTAGAGAAGGTTGGTTGACCCCCCTTGGTCTCTTTCTCCACTGAGGGAGTCAGAAGCTCAGGGGAGACCTTCCCCACGTGGTGCTGCATTATCCTGGGGGAGGCACAATGCAATCAACATGTAGCCACTTCTCTTACCTTCAAATGCAGTCTGCCTTGGTCTCTGTGCTGCAGAGCATTGCTTCAGCTGCATCTGTGTTCTAGGATTCTCTCAGTTATGTCTTGTTCTTGAATAGATGTTATTTGTTCTTCTCCTGAGGGGAATTAAAGTCAGGAATGACCTATCTTGATAATGCCACTGTCATCGATTTATTTATTTTTAATGCAAATCCAACCTAAAGTCCCAGAAATAAAACTCCTTTGGTCATGATGTATTATTCTTTTAAATATTGCTGAGTCTGATTTGCTTATATATTCTTTGCGTTTATATTCATGAGGGATATTGGTCCGTAATCCTCATTTCTTGTAATGTCCTTACCTGAGAGCACTCGGCAAATATTTGTTGAATAAATAGATTCAGCAAAAATTGTAGAACACAAAGATACAGTGTATCCCCATAGTTACACACTAAAACACACACAAGATACATGCACATTTGAGGGGAAGACTCAGAAAGACCTCCCCACTTCCAGACGTGTCCAAATACAGTTCCTATTGCATAATGTAGACAATATCTTTCTCCATTTTATTTTGTTAATCTCATCTTAAAAATATATCACTGGCCTCACATCACCCTCAAAGCAATGTTCAAACTCCTCAACTTTTTAACTTCCCAATCTTTTACATCTCCAGAGTAGCAGCAGACAGAATCAGTAATGGGCGCTGTGCTTTGTTGTTCCTTTTGCACTTACTGTTCCCTCTATTGGGAACTCTTTATCTCCTTTCTCCACTGCCAACATGGGTACATAGGCCAGCACTTGTCATGGGCGAACTCCTAGGTACTCTTTTGGTCTCTTCTCAAATATAATTTCCATTCTTTCCACTAGAAAGATCTCCCTAGGCTCCAAGACTAAATATCTCTCATTATGTGCCCATGGTGGGGTGGGAAAGGGGATAAGGTGTAGCAGGCTTTGCTGATCGATCTGGATTCAAATCTCAACCCTGTCACTTATTATCTGAGGACATTATACAAGACCCTTAACCTCTGTGCCTCATATACCTCAAAAACGAACCTAAAACAGTTTGTTATGAGGAAAAAATAAAAGAGGGTATATATTGTATAAATGCATAGCTTGGCACAATGCGTAAACTCCTAATAAATGGATGCTCTTATTCTTTTGCAGAATTTTACTATGTCAGAAGTCCCCAGGAGAAGTGGGGGGGGGGTGACAGAAGGATGAGATGGCTGGATGGCATCATTGACTCAATGGACAGGAGCCTGAGCAAGCTCCAGGTGATGGTGAAGGACAGGGAAGCCTGCCATACTGCAGTACATGGGGATGCAAAGAGTTGGACATGACTGAGTGACTGAACAACAAATGTCAGAGTTTAGCACCATATTTTATAGTTCTTTATATATTTTTATATTTTTTAATTAGGGAAGGTCTTTTTTATTGGAGGATAACTGCTTTACAATGTTGTGTTGGTTTTTGCCATACATTGTGAATCAGCCATAAGTATATACATATTCCCTCCCACTTGAACCTTCCTCCCACCCTTCCAGGTTGTCACAGAATACCAGGTTGAGTTCCCTGTGTTATACAGCAGCATCCCAACTAGCTATCTATTTTACCCATGGTAATGTATATGTCCCAATGCTGAGCAATAGACTTGTGGACAGAGCAGAGGGGAGGAGAGGGTGGGAGGAATCAAGAGAGTAGGTAAGTTCTTTAATACCACATAAGCTGTTATAATTTTAGCTTTTACCATAGTTCTGGAAATATAAAAATGTTCACTAAATGTCAGCTATTGCTGATGCTATTATTATAAGATCTTAGAGCTAAATTTTTCTAGATCAGGTGTTCTTGAGGACTAGAAGAATGGAACCATTCATTGAGAGGTGAGTGAAATTGCTTGACCCTTGGAGCTACAAGACACATGGGACCCTGGAGGTGACAAGAATTTAGATAAGGTGACCATGTGAGTATTAGGGAACTTGTATTAAGAACTATATGAGAACTAGTATGAGTTCCATGGCTGTGGGAGCCTGGTCAAAGGCCATGGAGGCCAGATTTGCTGTAGGAAAATACTTTCCAGGGACCCACAAGGATCTGGTTAATCAGAAATGCAGAACAGAGTCCATAAGCTTGGATACTTATCACCAGGAAGTGCCAAGACTCTTATACAACCATAGGAAGAGAAGGAGACCTATAAAAGATAAGTGCAACTGGGTTTCCATGAGTCGTGCAGGGTTGACTTTGATCGAACTGATTTAGAAAAATAAAGAAATTACCAACATAAATAATAATTTATTATAGACTCTAACATCATACACTGTGTGTGTCTATACTCAGTCTTGTTTGACTCATTGCAACCCCATGGACTGTAGTCCGTTAGGCCTCTCTGTTCATGGAATTTTCCAGGCAAAGATACTAGAGTGGGTTGCCTTTTCCTCTCCAGGGGATCTTCCTGGCCTAAAGATTGAACCTGTGTCTCTCACATATCCTGCATTGGCAGGTAGATTCTTTACTACTGCACCACCTGGGAAACCCAATATCATACACTAGTAGGCCTGATAATTCGCACAGGAGCATTCTGCAATGGAGGTGGAAGGCAAGAGGTGATCAGTTACTAGTGAGCCACATCACATTGGACAGGAAGGATCTGGGCCAGGCAAAGAACCTGTGGTTCTTCTTTGGCCAGACCACCTGGGACTCCTAATCCTTCCTCCTGCTTTCTCATCTGTGGTCTAGCGGGTTAGGTGGAAGGAGGTAGGAAGCTCTATAGCTGTCATTGCTGTACCTTGAAAGTCATGGAAAAAGCTTGTCCTGATTCAGTAGTGTATTAAATTTTTTCTGGTACTATTTTTATTTACTATTTACTCTTAATAAATAGTAATGACTACTATCAAAGATAATAATTTATTATTACTATCAAAGATCCCCTAGTTATTTTGGGAGAACCTTCAGAGTTCACAAATAAAGCCCTTCAAACTTCTGTTAACCGTCCACACTTCTCATGGCTACCAGTTATTTATTAACATTTACCCCTACTGCTGTACCCCCCATATCCTGGAAGCTGCTGGCCCGCTCATGAAGTTACAGCTTCCTCCATCAGATCAAGTTGGCACTTGTGCTGGCTTGGGCACCTTTGGTATGAGTACTGACTCTGCTGAAGACCACCAAGTCAAGAATTATCCACATAAAACTCTGCCGAGGCCATTATGTTAAAGCAAGGAGGATCCTTTCTCTCATTTTTGTGATCCCTTCTTTTTCTTTCATTCCAGAGAAACCTTGTGGTCCCAGTGGTTCCTGGGGCTTTAATATTCCTACACCCACCAGTCATTGGCTAAAAGCCTCTGGGGGGAAACACAGAAAATGTCAGGGTACTTCTGGGGAGCACCAAAACTGTCCACATTATCATCATCTCAGTGCTAACATTTTTTCAGCACCATGTACTAGGTTCAACATTAACTTTGTATGCATTCTTCTATTTAATGTTCAAAACTACCCCCATTTTACAGATGGGGAAATGAAGACTGCATTAATTAAACCCTTGTCACTCAGTCAGAGTTTAGCGTATTCTGAGAGTCCAGAGGTCTTCATTGCAACAACACTGAATGACAGACAGAGTGAGTAGAAGCAAATGTGATGTCCCTAAGGACTGGGTCAGACTTAGCTGTCTGACTACTTGCAATTAACAATTCCTAGTAAGACTGGAGAAAAACAAACAGATGAAAAGTCTCCCATTTGACCTCTGGGTAGTCCTACATGTCTAGATCCTGTCCGTAGATGTCTAACTGTGAGCAGGGCTGCGGGTGTAATCAGCTACGAGGGTCAGGGAGGAGCTGAACTGTGAGAAACCAGGCAGCACAATGGTTGGCAGCTGCACGTATTTAGCTCGAGTCTAACACAGCCTCTCGTCATTAGACAAAGGGGCTCTTCCAGCTGCAGTTGCGTATCATCAGGGATGGGACAGTTTAAGTATTTTCAGCAACATTTCAACAAAAGAGCTCACTGGGGATGAGGAAACAAATGATTTAATGAGAAAGGAAATACCTCTGTACCTACGATTTTACTCTGAAATGGATAGGAAGGGATTTCATAGCAATTCGCAAACCATGCAGCCCACCCAGGCATGCCACTTAGTCAGAGAGTTAATGGGCAGTTGGGAGCTGAGACCTAGAGGTCATGATAGGATTAATTCCTTTTCCTTGAGAAAGAGCCAAGGGACCTTCCCCCATTCCCCGAGAAGCACAGAGTTGTGCCACAGAGGCCAGTAGACAATTGAGCATCTGTGTGGTGGTCAAGCTGTAATTGGAGCCTTTAAGACCGTGGCTTGTTGACCCTTGAAATTCTACCCATTGACCTGGCATGATGGGCTATTATATTTGTCTCTTGGAGTTTGAGGAGTCTTGTCCATAAGAATACTGCAATGTCCCCGTGTGCGGGAGGGGCATGTTTGAGGGACACTTTTCCTTTTGATTTCCTCTTACACGACTGAGCGACTGAACTGCAGTGCTGGGTGAATCAGGTGAGGAAAATGAGAATGGGAAAATGATGGTGATTCTATTTTGCTTTTTTCAAAGAACACTTTATTGAGGTACGATTGACATACAAAAAGCTGTATATGTTTAAATGTATACAACTTGAATTTGGAGATAAGTATATAGTCATGAAATCACTGCCACAATTTATGACCCATAACTTGATGAGGGAGTTACAGATAATACACAGGGGGCTGTTCAAGTTATCCAAGTTATTCCAGCCTACTGCTGAAGCTTCCCACGTGATAGATGCTCAACCAGGTCAACTGACGTGAGTAGTGAGAAGCCTCTAGACTATGCACAGAATTATGACTCTCTGGTGTTCATCACTGGGAGAGGTCAGAGCTTTGATTCAGATGATGCCTGAATGGAGAAATCTGGAGGTAACTCAGGTGTCTCCACAGGAGACACCTGCTTCCATGAACTTAAAACATCTTTTGCTTTCTTCTCATATGATGGTAATTCTAGCTCTACCTCTGACATTCCAGATTCTGGAGAATGACATCAGTAGTAAACATTACTAAATTAGAAATGTGAGCATCGTCCCAGACTTGCAGCTGAGGCATGACATCCAAATCCAGTCAATTCTACTAAATATCTCATAAATCTATCTAGCTTTCTGTCTTCCACTGCTAACCCCTAGCTCACCCTCTCTCCTCACCTCTCCCTGTAACAGTCTCTTAACCAATCTGCTGCCTCTACTGACGATCAATTCTCCATGCAGCTCTGGAAACCATGATCTCAAATGAAACCTTGGTCACCTGTTTATATCATTTTCCAATCAATACTTTATTATCAAATTTATTATTAAGTTCAAAAGTGTACTTCTTATACTTATCCTGTGCATTCCCATTCTCAGAGGACTGTCTGCTTGCATATTAACTAAATGTTAAGCATCTCAAGAGCAGGTGCAATGTCTTTTTCTCTTTGTATTCTCAGCATAGTCAGTCAGTCAGTTCAGTCGCTCAGTCGTGTCTGACTCTTTGCGACCCCATGAATCGCAGCATGCCACGCCTCCCTGTCCATCACCAACTCCCGGAGTTCACTCAGACTCACGTCCATCAAGTCAGTGATGCCACCTAGCCATCTCATTCTCTGTCGTCCCCTTCTCCTCCTGCCCCCAATCCCTCCTAGCATCAGAGTCTTTTCCAATGAGTCAACTCTTCTCATGAGGTGGCCAAAGTACTGGAGTTTCAGCTTTAGCATCATTCCTTCCAAAGAAATCCCAGGGCTGATCTCCTTCAGAATGGACTGGTTGGATCTCCTTGCAGTCCAAGGAACTCTCAAGAGTCTTCTCCAACACCACAGTTCAAAAGCATCAATTCTTCGGCACTCAGCCTTCTTCACAGCCCACCTCTCACATCCATGCATGACCACAGGAAAAACCATAGCCTTGACTGCTGCTGCTGCTAAGTCACTTCAGTCGTGTCCGACTCTGTGCGACCCCATAGACGGCAGCCTTGACTAGACGGACCTTTGTTGGCAAAGTAATGTCTCTGCTTTTGAATATGCTGTCTAGGTTGGTCATAACTTTCCTTCCAAGGAGTAAGCATCTTTTAATTTCATGGCTGCAATCACCATCTGCAGTGATTTTGGAGCCCCCCAAAAATAAAGTCTGACACTGTTTCCACTGTTTCTCCATCTATTTCCCATGAAGTGATGGGACCAGATGCCATGATCTTCGTTTTCTGAATGTTGAGTTTTAAGCCAACTTTTTCACTCTCCACTTTCACTTTCATCAAGAGGCTTTTTAGTTCCTCTTCACTTTCTGCCATAAGGGTGATGTCATCTGCATATCTGAGGTTATTGATATTTCTCCTTGCAATCTTGATTCCAGCTTGTGCTTCTTCCAGTCCAGTGTTTCTCATGATATACTCTGCATATAAGTTAAATAAGCAGGGTGACAATATAAAGATAATCATAATCTAATTAATAGCAAAAATATAGGTGCCAAACCCTTTTTACGCCTCATTTTTCAACTTTACTTGCAAATTAGACATCATTAACCCTATTTTTCAGACAAGGAAATGGAGGCTTGGCGAGGTTAAGCAACTTACTCAGGATCACTCAGCTAAGGAAGGGCAAAGCTGAGATTAAAATCCAGATCGCTCAGATTCAAGATAATATCATCCCAGATACTTCTTCCACATGGTGCCCAGAGATGTTTTCTTGTTGCTTCAATGGACCTGCTGATAATCTACCGTATCTAGCTTGCACATGAGACCCGCTTCCTGCAAGCCCCATAACCCATGTTCTCCCCTATGTCTGTGCCTTTACACAAGTGAGCCCCTCTGTCTGCAACATTCTTCTCATGTGTTTTGTTTGCTCATTTTTCAGCAGTTAGTTCAGGCCTTCCTCTTCTAAGGCGAGAGGAGAGCCTAAACTATTCCTATTCCTATTCCTCCCCAGCGCTTCCATAGCTTCTTAAATAAATCTGTTTTGAAAGTTATCACAACTTTGCTAGTCTGACACCCTTTCCCACTCTCATGAGTCTCCTGAGCTTTTTGGGGAAACTCACTTTAAAACCATAGTGCCTGAAATAAAGCATATGAATTAGTTAGGTATTTTGAGCTGCAAGGAACTAAAACCCTAACACAACATGGCTTACATGAAAAGGGAATTAAAATAGGCTCAGATAACTTGGATTCTACCTCAAAATAAGCTACAGGGATTTTGTGAAAAATAGATATCTTATACCCATACACATACATATAATATCTAATATTTATTGCACTGGCATAGAGTATGTGCTCAGTAAATAGCTGCCATTACCTTGGATGTTATCTTTCAGTATCCACATCTGGATCACCTATGTAAGGATTATTTACAAAAACTATAACTCTAGACTGGATTTTTTTTCTCTATTACCTAGGACAGGATTTCTCAAAGAGTAAGGATCACATACATGAGAACTGTGTGAGGTACTTGTTAAAATGCAGCTATATTTCAGTGTATTTACTAAATTGGCAGGGCTAGGTGGTGACTAGCAGTCTGGGGAGTGTGGTTGAACAGCTTTATTCAAAGATCTGCAAGTAATTCTTATCCCCATGTCCCTCCCCTCCCTTCTAATTCATAATGGAATCATAGATTCTTACTTTACTATATCTGGCAGAAATGTTTGGAATTATCCAGTTTACTCAACATCCTTTCTCTTGCAAGTGAAGAAACTAAGGCTTGGGAAAAGCTAGTGAATTGTCCAAAGTTAGCAAAGTAGTGGCAGAGCCGAGCTTTAATAATTTATTTTCTCCCTTAATTTGGTTCATTTTTTAACCATTGCCACTTCCCCACTGGTGTGTCAGAGCTCATTCTAGGTTCTGCAAATCAGAACAAATTGACATTAACTAATAGAGATTTCATTTTAAGAGCTATTTCAAGCACTTTTCAATAATATCACATTTAATACTTGGAAAACCCTAACCCTAACCCTTCAAAGGTGGGTGCTACTATGATCCTCATTTTACAGACAGAAGCACAGGAAAGTTAAGCAACTCAACCTAGGTCACACAGCTAGCAGGCAATGCCGAATTCACGCCAGAGGGCCTACTTGACACTTAATTTCTGCATGATCTGATTCCTCTGAGGAAAGAGCACAGCTGATCTCAGTGATGCTTCCTCTTTACTCATTGTTAGGACAGTTTATAGAAATGCAGTGTTTAAAAGTTTGACTCTACCTCCTGTGCTCCCGTCTTCAAGGACGGCAATCAACTGAGATGGAATCAGTTTGAGATGTGACAGCACCATGGAGAGGCAGTTAATTGTTAAATTCTAATTGCAGTCATTACTTCCAATACATCCACATTTTACAATCACGTAGTCTTAGTGCTCGGGAGAAAGAGTAAAGGGTTAAGAATCACAGTGCCTGGCCCTGGATCTGAGCTTTAGAACTTCATCCGCAATTTTATTAGCTCTATGTCATTGATTAATTTGCGGATGCCCCCTAATTTTCAAGAGCTGCTGGCATGTTCTCTACCACATTTTAGTTTGTTGAAATCCTCACTGGTCCCTTTAAGTCCTTGCTTTTGAAAGTGTGGTCAGAGGGTTGGTAGCATGAGAACTACGTGGAGCTTGTTAGAAATATAGAATCTCAGACCCCACCTGTGACCCACTGAATTAGAATCTAATTTCACCAGATTCCCTGATGAGTCCTGAGCTTCCCAGGTGGCCCAGTGGTGAAGAATCTGCCTGCCAATGCTGGAGACACGGGTTCAATCCTTGGGTCAGGAAGATCCCCTGGAGTAGGAAATGGCAACCTACTCCAGTATTCTTGCCTGTGAAGTCCCATGGACAGGATCCTGGCGGGCTATAGTCCATAAGGGTTGCAAAGAGTTGGACATGACTGAGCAATTGAGTGAGCACACACACACACACACACACGCAGACACACACTGGTGAGTCCTAATGGGCATCAACATCTGAGAAACCCCTCTTTAAAGTAACTCTGTCATCTTCTAGTTGGAATCTCAAATTTGCAATTTGCCAACTGTAACCTTCGCCTGTTATTTAAACTCTTGTCTCAGTTGCTTCACTTGCAAAATGAGAATGATTTTTGATTGTAGGATTCTTAGGAGCATGAAATGAGATAGAGTGCAGAAAGTATCTGACACACAGTGATGAGTCAGAAAAAAATTCATTATTCTTCTCAATCCACCGGCAGTGATCACAATTCTGCCTCTTTTGAATATGGCCCTTTGGTTCCCATGTACTTCTCTTCAGCCCAGCATCTGAAGGCTCAGTATTCTATCCCCATGGTGGCTGGCTTAATGCCCTCTGTTGTTTCATATATATTTATTGAGTTTAATACTTGTCGACTGATTCAGATTATTTTCTATGTGGTAAAAGGCCTCTCACGTCAGAGAGACAGATTAATTCTTTGTATTTTAATAAAGTCCCTACATTGTGCAGAATCTTCAAAAGAGCACAACATATGGGCAAAAGCCCTAATTAAACACTTGTTGAAAGTAAATTAGTTAATTAGAGTTGACCGCTGCTTCCCACAGAGGGTAATCAACACGAGGTCTGTGGAGAGCACCAACATCCTGTGGGGGCAGAAACAGGGCTGGTTTTTAGGCAAAAATATGTCCTTTAATAAATGCTTTTATGTGCTTCATCCTGTCCATATTAGAAAAAAAAAGAAAGGCCACCAAGTCCACAAACTAATAAAAAAGAACCCAGGGAACTTCTGACTCAGTTTCTTCTAACATTAAGGTATAGCTCACAAAAGGTGCTACCACATTTTCCCTAAGAATGAGTGATTTGAGAAGTTAGAAACTCAAGGCTTCCTTTTGTTTTATTTTATAAAGAAAGCTCAATTCCTAATTAGACCCCCTACAAGGAGCAACTGAGGAAATAATTATAATATATCATCAATTACTGGAATTTGCCTAACATTTACTGAGGTAGGCTAAATTTCTGAATATTTCTTTTTACCAGTACAATAACAATTTTATTCATATAAAAATCAAGGGTCTTTAAACCCCAACAAGAAATGAAAAGAAATCCTGATCTAACTAGTTAAAAAAAGTCAAGGATCAAGTTCAGATAAAATATGAGCTAACCTAAATCATCATTCGTTCACTCTTCACACTAAGCTCAGACCACTTCTGAGGGTTTGGTTTTTCTTTTTTTTTTTTTTTGGATTTATGTTTATTTTCATCTGGGTATGTAGTTTGGGTTTTGGCTAGAACCAGCCATGGAAATACCATGAGAAAAAGAAGTTACTCCTAAGGCATTTTGACCAAACCTGTTGTTTCATGAAATTGAAGTTTCAACATTAAACTTTTTGGAGAATAACCGCCAAATAATGCTGGTTTAAGTCATAATAGAGCAATAAATAAACACTTTCCTTCTTGTATATGGCCTGGTGGGAGATGGCTGGGAGCAAAAAAGAGCCCTGGAGCTGAGACTTGGAAATCTGAGTTTTAGTTTTTGTCTCAGTCACTGAATTAGTCTGCCTTTAATGCAAACAGCCTCCTCTAATACTAGAAGCTCTTAAAGGTATTCTACAGGGTAGCCCAATACTTTATCATCCCATTGATGATTCCTCTTTTGTGTGTATCTTTTTCCTTCCTCCTCCCCTTTCTCCTTCCCGACTTCTTTCTCCTCTCTTTTTCTTCCTTTTGCCTTTTTCTTCTTCCTTTTTTAAAAGGACTTTTCAGTGACCTTAAAACAGTACTTCAGAATAGGGGTGGGACTGCTTAATAGTTATGTGTTATTTATTACAGTTTGCATACAATGTCAAATTAAGGTCAGTCCTAAGATGAAAGATGACTAGATTCTGAATTGAAGAAACTGACCAGGCGATCAAGGAATGAAGAGGGAGACACTTGGTGGCAGAAAAGAAGCATGGCAGTCCTCCCCTTACCTGACAGTCTTTGGTGGTTTTGAAAATGTTAACACATTTCTTGCTTGTCAGAACAGCTACACAAAGTTTGATTTGAGTTGCTGTTCACTTAACCCAGCCACAGAGACTCTGTGTTAGAAACCACAAACGCTGTTTGTACTGAGAAAGCAGCCCCACAGCAGATGAAACCCAGCTATTTCATTGGCGCCTTTTCAGCATCATGTTCTTCCATTAGAAACTGGTTCTTCAATTAGGGGTGAAAAATGCAAATGAAATGTGCCTTCTATTTTTTTCTCAAATATAGAGAAATTTTAGGAGTTGAAGAAAGCTCAAAATGAGCCTTCTGTTTTTATCCACTTGCCACCTGTTCCTCTTAGTATCTAAACAAATCACAAATAAGAATTTGAGAATAACAATTCAAGAATAAACAATTCAAATAAGAATTTGAATTTCTTCTTACATTTCAGTGTAAGAAGAAAATCTCTTTTTTTTATGAGGGGTAGAAGAAAAAGTGAAATATCAGAGATTTTTTTCATTATTAAAGTCAAGCCAATATTTGTGTTATAAAAATGAATTCTGAGTTTAAATTTTATGATTTCCTAGGACAACGGACGCTAAGAGTCGGACCCGACTGAGCGACTTCACTTTCACTTTTCACTTTCGTGCATTGGAGAAGGAAATGGCAACCCACTCCAGCGTTCTTGCCTGGAGAATCCCAGGGACGGGGGAGCCTGGTGGGCTGCCGTCTATGGGGTCGCACAGAGTCGGACACGACTGAAGTGACTTAGCAGCAGTAGCAGGACAACCTAGTATGGAGGATTATTTCTTCAAGCTATTGTATTCACCTGACCTTTTAAAATAATTCTTTTAGTTATAGCTTTTTCCCCCCATTTTTTCAGCTCCTTTTATATACAGTGGAGAAGGAAATGGCAACCCACTCCAGTACTGTTGCATGGACAGAGGAGCCTGGAAGGTTACAGTCCATGGGGTGGCAAAGAGTTAAACACGACTGAGATGACTAACACTAACACACTAACACACTTATATACTATTCTTGACAAACTTCACATTGACTGACTCCAGGCTTATCTTGAACTTTGGGAGGGGTCTGTTGGTGAGGAACTAGGGTGCCTATGACCTCCCATAATATCCAATGTTTTGAACATGTTAGAGATTTCCATTAGAGCTGAGTTCCCTCCAGCTTACTGTTCAGTGTTAACTATAATCTTACTACAAGTGGTTGCAGGAAGCCCAATGTTAAGCACCCTGGCTTCACAGCCGTTACCCAGGAACATCCCACACCCCGGGGAAAACTGAGTGCACTTACTAGGATGCAAGGCTTCCTCTAGAACTGTGTTTAGCTTTTTCATGGGTCAGAGTCCTCATATATTTCATGATGGGCTCATATGCTATTGTTAACCTTGCTTCCATGCCAGAGAGATTTTATTTTTCTTCTTAAAATTTGTCAGCATACTGCTATATGATCTATCAAGCATATTATATCTGTTTGTTGGTTAATTGATGGATTTCTCTTCCTTTGCTTGTGTATTTACAATAGAATAGCTAATTTAACTTATATGCAGAGTACATCATGAGAAACCCAGGGCTGGAAGAAGCACAAGCTGGAATCAAGATTGCCAGGAGAAATATCAATAACCTCAGATATGCAGATGACACCACCCTTATGGCAGAAAGTAAAGAGGAACTAAAAAGCCTCTTGATGAAAGTGAAAGAGGAGAGTGAAAAAGTTGGCTTAAAGCTCAACATTCAGAAAACTAAGATCATGGCATCTGGTCCCATCACTTCATGGGAAATAGATGGGGAAACAGTGGAAACAGTGTCAGACTTTATTTTTTTGGGCTCCAAAGTCACTGCAGATGGTGATTGCAGCCATAAAATTAAAAGATGCTTACTCCTTGGAAGGAAAGTTATGACCAACCTAGATAGCATATTAAAAAGCAGAGACATTACTTTGCCAACAAAGGTCCGTCTAGTCAAGGCTATGGTTTTGCCTGTGGTCATGTATGGATGTGAGAGTTGGACTGTGAAGAAAGCTGAGTGCTAAAGAATTGATGCTTTTGAACTGTGGTGTTGGAGAAGACTCTTGAAAGTCCCTTGGACTGCAAGGAAATCCAACCAGTCCATTCTAAAGGAGTTCAGTCCTGGATGTTCTTTGGAAGGAATGATGCTAAAGCTGAAACTCCAGTACTTTGGCCACCTCATGCGAAGAGTTTACTCATTGGAAAAGACTCTGATTCTGGGAGGGATTGGGGGCAGGAGGAGAAGGGGACGACAGAGGATGAGATGGCTGGATGGCATCACTGACTTGATGGACATGAGTTTAGGTGAACTCCGGGAGTTGGTGATGGACAGGGAGGCTTGGTGTGCTGCAATTCATGGGGTCACAAAGAGTTGGACACGACTGGGTGACTGAACTGAAATGAACTGATAGTCCCTAAATAAAGGAATCATTACATTTGGTCAAGAGCTATTATGGTCTGGATCTTGGTTACATGACACAGACTTTTAAAGAATATTTCAAGGAGAAGTAGTTTCTGAAATTAGACTATAAGGAGTATAAGCATCTCCAGGGACAATGCCAAGCCTTACATATCTTTAAACATTCAGCACTTAGTGCCTGACACATGGAGGTATACAATAACTGTTGACTGACCTTGGTTTCTATGAACTAGGTAATATTGCATTTTTGTGTGTTCCCTATTACAGGAAGGTATTGACATTTTAGTGAACAAGTCACAGTGATAAAAAAAGTAACAACTTGTTACTCAATCTACTGTAGCTATTTTCAAATTTTAGCATATATAGGGATTTCTTAATGAATTTGTTTAAAATGCATATTCCATGGCTCTATACCCACAGATTCTCATTCAGTAGGATTGTGTGCAGCCCAGGCAATCTTTAAAAGCCCCAGAGGTATTCTGATGCAGGTGGGCGGTGCACTACAATGGAGAAACTCTATTTTACAGAGTACTCAGGAATATTTCCATGCAGTAATGAGATTTTTAAAGGCTCAATATGCACTGGTCCTCAACTACATGGAAGTTTGAAAATATTAAATAACACTTAATATGTTTAACATAACATTAAAAATCTGTTTAATATGCAATCTGAGCTTAATGAACTAAAAAATGGTGACATTTTCAGATAGTCACTCTAAGTAGTAATTACTATATATATCTGAAGATGGTTTTGTGTGTATGTGTGTGTGTGCGTGTGTAGCCTATCCATTCAGTTGTATTAAAGTACCAAATATTGAATTCTTATGAGGTGCCAGACACTATGAATCTGCTTCACATAAATGGACATATTTAATGTTCAAAACCACCCTAAATGATAAGTACTCATTATTCACATGTAACAATTAAGGAAACTTGGCTAAAGAGGTTCAGTTCAGTTCAGTTCAGTTCAGTCGCTCAGTTCTGTCCGACTCTTTGCAACCCCATGAATTGCAGCACACCAGGCCTCCCTGTCCATCACCAACTTCCGGAGTTCACTCAAACTCATGTCCATCTAGACGTTGATGCCATCCAGCCATCTCATCCTCTGTTGTCCCCTTCTCCTCCTGCCCCCAATCCCTCCCAGCATCAGAGTCTTTTCCAATGAGTCAACTCTTCACGTGAGCTGGCCAAGAGTTTCAGCTTTAGCATCAGTCCTTCCAAAGAACACCCAGGCCTGATCTTCTTTAGAATGGACTGGTTGGATCTCCTTGCAGTCCAAGGGCCTCTCAAGAGTCTTCTCCAACACCACAGTTCAAAAGCATCAATTCTTTGGCGCTCAGCCTTCTTCACAGTCCAACTCTCACATCCATACATGACCACTGGAAAAACCATAGCCTTGACTAGACAGACCTTTGTTGGCAAAGTAATGTCTCTGCTTTTGAATATGCTATCTAGGTTGGTCATAACTTTCCTTCCAAGGAGTAAGCATCTTTTAATTTCATGGCTGAAATCACCATCTGCAGTGATTTTGGAGCCCAAAAAAATAAAGTCTGACACTGTTTCCACTGTTTCCCCATCTATTTCCCATGAAGTGATGGGACCAGATGCCATGAAAGTATTAATAATTTACTTAAGGTCACAAACTTCAGAAGTTAACAGTTCAAAATATTACTGATTTTGCAAAAAGCAAGACTTACATAGAGAAAAATAGGTACAAAAGTACTCTTTGAAATAAATGAAGGAGATCTTTTTAAAACTGAGTTTGTGAGCTCCTGTATAACAGGTAAACGTTTTAGGACTAATTTCATAAGTAGTAGTATACCAATATATTATTTCTACTATAGTTTCTAGAATAATTTTGAGTTTGATTTTTAAAAAATAACGAGGACAAAAAAATAGAAGTTTCAGATGACCTGATACTATTATACAGGGATATTAATTGAAATTACCCCAAACTCTGATGTGGCTCCAGAAACCACAGGTGAAATCAAGTGCTGCAGGAGCCGTAGCCCAGGAGCCCCAGGGAGCAGTCAGGGTGAATGACATCTGCGCCTTTCAAATGGACTTTTACCTGGAAAACTTCCTTCCAAAATGGCCATTGTTGTTGTTGTTGTTTTCAAATTCAATAAGCATTAACTGAGGACCTACCCTGTGCCAGAAACTCTGCTAGTTTTTAAATTATATATTATCTTATTCCATCCTTACAGCCGTGGTCTGTGGTATGTTATTCATTACTGTTGTTACTGCTTGCCATTTTATGTATGTGAAAACTGAGGCTTTGTGAAATTAGGTAAATTGCTAGCAAGTGGCAAGACTCAAGATTTTAGCCCAAGTCAGATTCCAAGTTTTAAGGTTTCAGCCCATCTAACTGTCTTCAAATGTGGTTTCAGATTTTGTAACAATGGCACAAAGTTTGTGTAGTCTGTGGGTTTTATAAAGCAGAACTTAAAGACATCGCAAAGGTTTTAATATGAGTATATTCTACTCTTCTGGCAAATACTTAAAATCCCTGAAACAATGTGCGTGTGTGCATGGAAAGATTGGGAAGTGATGGTGGTATGAGGAATATTCACTCATTTAACAAAATGTACTGAACCACACAGTGTCAGGCACTGTGTTGGGAACTGGGGTGCTAGAAATAGAACAAGATAAACATGGAGCTTATAATCTAGCAGGGAAAACACTAGCAAATATAGTTGTGATAAGTGTCATTTGTTTCTTCAAAATCCTGTATCATAACAGAGATTCAAACTAATTTGTGAAGTAACAGAAGAACTCTCAAAGACAGTGAGATTTCAGGTAGGACTGAATGAGAAATCTGAGGGAGGCAAACCAAGAAGTGGGCAGCAGAATTCTTCCGAGAATTTATTCTCCCTTGCACTATCATCTTCTGCAGCAGTAGATTATGCAAACAACTTGGCTTGTGATGTGATCAAATCTACCCCACTCATTATCGTATCCCCCTAAGACTTTCCTGACTGGCTCAGAGTGAGTTCTACACTACAGAGGAGGTCTAGGAACCAATATTTTGAATACAAACAAAATAAAGGCAGCCTTGGAACGTTTTTAAATGCTTTTTCCCAAAACTCAACGTTGGCAAGCACTTCAAATGTACTACCTCTACCTTTAAGAAAACTTCAACATTTAGCTTAATTTTTATTATGTTTTTGAAGTCTATAAATCTCCATTGTACATTTTCCTCAGAAGGCAGCTTAATTCCATTGATATTAAAGAAAGTACATGAAGCTCTCTGGCCCACTAAATGGGGAAATCAGAATGTGACGGAGAGTGGCCAAGACTCAAAGTTTCCATTCTCTTCCAAGGGAAACCAAATAAGAAAAATAATACATCATAAAAGCCAAAGTTCTGATTACAATTCTGGAAATAGGGATGAAATAGGATATTTCATTTAAGAAAAAAAATGTGCCTTGAATTTCGAGCTGAATTTAAAAGGTTATGTAGAGTACACCATATCACCCTTCTACTAATAATTGGGCTTATCTGTGTGTCTTCCTGGGACTTCACAAAACACCCAGGTAGGCATTTAGAGACACCAAGTTAGATGCCTTTGTGTTGGTCATGAGTAAGGTTCATTAGTCAGCTGTTTTCTACCCTAAATTTCATTTTCACAGAATGAATTCATCTGAATTGTTTGAAAAGAAATGTTCCCCTACAGGAGGTCTCCAATGTAACAGTGATAGTGTGTGGACAGTAGGTAGAGACACCAGAGTCCTGCCTTGTTCAGGAATGTGTTCTATCAGAAACCCAGCCCTGCACATTAGAATTATACATGGAGCTTTACAAAAGTCTCCATGTCCATGTGCTAACACCAGAGACCCTGATTTAACTTGTCTGGCTGGAATGGTACCTGGGCAGCAGTAATTTTTAAAAGCCCCCCAGGTGATTCTCATGTGTAGTCAGCTCTTTACCAAGTCTCTCATTTATAAAATGAGATCTCAAACGTCTTTTTTTTTTTTTTTTAGTTAAAATAAATGGACAGAGGTTAGAGGTGTGGTCATGGTTTGAAAGTTTTCATGTTTACTCCATCTTTAACGAATGTTTCTTATTCATTAACTGATGACATGCTTGATTCTCCATCTGCTCTATCAGATTCAACAAATATAATAATAGCTCACATTTAATGAGTGTTCATTTGTGCTAGGTATTGTGTAAGGTGTTGCTTCTCAAACTGCGGTCAGCAGACCTCAGCCCATCAACTATTACCTGTGACTATGAGATGCATACAAAAATTAAAGTGGCCAGAAACTTTGTAGTAATTTGGGCATCAAAGTCCTTTATGGATGTTATCTTAATTTAATTCTCACCACTAATTCCAATGAAGTAATTGACTACTTTACAACTAAGGAAGCTGAGGACTGAGATAATTTGCTTAAGGTTACCCTGTGAGTAAGCTAAGTCAGAAGGACTGGAACCCAGAAGTCTGAATCCAGAGCACAGAGCCCCAGATCCAGGGGAGTGGAAGGTTACAGAAGAGACTTCATGTGACTCAGGACAGGGCAGCGTGGCCGTGTTGGGAAACCTACTGCCAGAAAGAGACACTTTCACACAATGCAACCCCAAATGTTCTGGGTTGTTTTTTAATCTTTTGTGCATAATTAAAACTGGCCTGAGCCTTGTGAACATTAGTTAAGCTCCTGTAAGGAGTCTGTAATTTAAATTGCCTGGATATTTATAAAACTAAACCAGAGTTCAATGAAAACAGACTATTTTAAACCTGGGAGAGTGGTCTTTCAGTGGCAAGTTTGAGTTTTTTTTCTGTCATCAGTAAAACAAAATTAAAGAAAATAAAGAAGTTATTTTTCACATACTTTGGTCATCTGTATGTTAAATTTTAAGCCTGCTAAAGATGTGCGGTGGGCCTTTTTAATCCTCTCTTTATAATCTATGTAGGAAGAAATAGCTTTTTGGAAAAATTTATAAGACTCTCACCCCAGGAAAAACAGACGTTTTACTGTATAATATTTTCCTATTTCCTCTCCAGAACTTTACATTTTATACAAAAGATATGAGATTAAAAATTACTGAATTTCCTCTTTTAAATATATTTAATGTAATATCCAACATATTTATTTTAATATATTTCATATTTAAATATCATGTTTATTATCATAGGTGGTAGTTCATAAGTAAGAAAAATTAAAAACAACATTTTTTTTTAATCTTACATCTATTGAATCATGTTTAAAATCAAATGTTCCCTCCAAGAGTATAAAATAGTCGAGATCTGGTTTACATCCACATTTTCAGAAATGTACCTATTATGCAGAGTGAAACGTATTGGGATGATCAAGAGCATTGGAAGAGGAAAGTCAATAAAGTCTTAAATGCCATTTGGGCACTGTTATGGAAATACGGAATACGTGTGAAATTTCAGAACCAGAAGAGCTAGACTCTACATTTCTACTAGGTGTGGACAAAGCAAATTGTGAACACCTCGTCTTGGTATCTAGGGTCCCAGTGACCCTCTCCAAGTGGTGGTGTCAACACATCTGAAATCTATATAAGCAACTGTTTTAGCCTTGGGTTATTATCTTTAATCATTACATAGTGGAAAGTAAATTTAATTTTATAGTAGATGCTTGCCAGTTCTTTGTGCTAAGTATGAAGAAATGCATAAGCTGGTGAGGGAAAACAGTGCTTTGATGAGGCACAGAGGAAAGGAGCAAGTGCACAGAGCAGGAAGCAGTCAAGTGAGTAGGCTTGACTTAGGGTGTGATGACCCTGCTGGGAATCAGAGGAAAAACATGGGATTTGGAATGGAAGGACTTAGTCCTCCCTTCTCAATTAGTCACTAAGCATCTTTTTCTAACTCTGTCATAGAATTCAGTCCTGGTGATAAAAAGGGGTGTAAGAAACAGTTCTCACCGTTGTGAAGCGGGATCTTTTCCTCAAGAAGAGAGAATTCTAAAGCACCGTGGGAGGCATGAATTATAGTAGAATTTCTCATCAAGGCTGTGGAGAGAGGAAGGAGGTGAAAGTAAATAACTCTACTATGTCTTGGACAAGGTACTTACCTCCTCAGTTTCCTCATTTGTAAGAATGGGGATAATTTCACTTACTACACCGAGCTGTGACAACAAATCAAATGAGCTAATGTGTAGGAGCTGCTTTTCAAATGTAAATCAGAGTCTTTATTTTTTAATTAAAAATTTTTATTTTATATTGGAGAATAGTTGATTAACAATGCTGTATTAGTTTCCAGTGTACAGCAAAGTGATTCTGTCATATATACACATGTATCTATTCTTTTCAAATTCCTTCCCATTTAGATTGTTACAGGATATTGAGCAGAGTTCCCTGTGCTATACCTTAGGTCCTTGTTGGTTATCTAGTTTAAATATCATAGTGTGTATAGGTCAGTTTCAGACTCCCAATCTATCCCTTCTCCCCACACCATCCCCTTGAATCTTCCTGCCTGGTACCCATGTTTATTCTCTGAGTCTTCTCTGTTTTGTAAGTAGGCTCATTTGTATCTCTCTCTCTTTTTTTTTTTTTTTTTAGATTCAGCATGCAAACAATATGATACTTGTCTTTCTCTGTCTTACTTCACTTACAATAATCTATTAATTACCTTAAAATATCTGATGGCTACAACAGGTTGTAGCTCAAATGGTAAAGAATCTACCTGCAATGCAGGAAACCCTGGGTCAGGAAGATCCCCTGGAGTAGGGAAAGGCAACCCACTCCAGTATTCTTGCCTGGAGAATCCTATGGACAGAGGAGCAGTGGGCTACAGTCCATAGGGTCACAGAGAGTTGGACACAACTGAGTGACTAACACTAATCACCTTAAAATATCTGAAGGCTGCAACACCACCTTTCAGATCAGTCGCTCAGTCGTGTCCAACTCTTTGCGACCCCATGAATCGCAGCACGCCAGGCCTCCCTATCCATCATCAACTCCCGGAGTTCACTGAGACTCACGTCCATTGAGTCAGTGATGCCATCCAGCCATCTCATCCTCTGTCGTCCCCTTCTCCTCTTGTACCCATTATAAATATGGTGGGGAAGGCAAAAGGTGGTGCTCTCCCCGGAATGATGTGCATTCAATTGCGGGGGGTGGTCCTTGACCTCCCCACACCCACTGTGATGAAGCAGCATAAAGGTTTTCATTTGCTTGGTGTGGTTGCACCATTGCAGATCACTGCACCATGTCATGCTGAACTCTAACCACTGTTGGGAATGCCATTTCCTTTACCTTTTGTCTCAATCAGCTCAGGATGCCATAACAAAATACCACAGAGGCAAAGGCTTAAATAACAGAAACTTCTTTATCACAGTCCTGGAGGATGGGAAGTCCAAGATCAAGGTGCCAGGAGATTTTGTTCCAGGTGAAAGCCTACTTCCTGTCTTGCTGCCAGCCACCTTCCTACAGTGTCCTCACATTGCAATGAAAGAGAGAGAGAGAGAGAGTGAGCTCTCGTCTCTCTTCCTCTTCTCATAAAGACACAAATCTCCTCACAGGAGCCCCACTTTCATGACTTCATTTAAACCTAATTACTTACCAAAGGTCCCAGCTTCAAATATCATCACGTTGTGGTGATGCTAGGGCTTCAACATAAGAATTTTGGGAGAACGCAAACATTCTTGAGTCCATAAGACTTTTACAGTTGGTCTGTCAAATCACATATCCTTCGAGAAGTTCAAGCATCTTTTCTCTGAAAACTTCCTTTACTCATTGAAAAAGAGCTGATTATTCTTTTTTTCCTATTAGTGATATCACTTCATTCCTCTCCCTATAATTATTGACTCAATAAATACTTGTTGTGTTTATCTTGCACAAAATGCTCTTGCCTTTTTCATCTTGGTTTTCACTGTTCCAAGCACGTAGATCACACATACATGCAAAGCAGTTAATAGATGTCCATGGAGTGATTGGGCTTCCCAGGTGGTGCTAGTGGTAAAAAACCCACCTCCAATGCAGGAGTCATAAGAGACATGAGTTTGATCCCTGGGTCAAGAAGATCCCCTGGAGAAAGGCATGGTAACCCATTCCAGTATTCTTGCCTGGACAGAGGAGCCTGGCGGGCTACAGTCCAGAGGGTCACACGAGTTGGACATGATGGAAGTGACTTAGCATGCAGCATGCACATGCAGTGAAAATTTAGATAATGAAGAAAATGACTTAGTAGATAATAGCCAATAAAAGTAAAGAGGAAGTTCATTAAGCAGGAAAGGGATCCATCATGTGTTTATCTCATGAGTAATAACTCATGAGAATAGGGTTAGGAGGAATATCCCAGGAATTTTTCTTGAAGATTCATAGCCCTGCAAACACACCAGGAGAAAGTTCTGGGAGGTAATGTCAGGATAGTATTTGGACCAAGGATACCATAGGAATGACAGTCCTAAATGCATTTAGCCAGATTTTGAACAGGAATGTTTTCGGCCTTTCAGTACTAAGTGTTCTTCAAAATGAGAGTAGTTTTATTTAAAATTCCAATATGGGCTAGATTTGGAGGCATTTTGATTCACTGGGTGTTCAGTTTTCGAAAACCTCAAGAAACGGCTTGCTAAATTTGCCCAAAGCTGCTTTTCGTTTCCCCACCTGCAATTTGTATCCCTGAAATAAATATTACCAACAGTTCGAGCTCCATTTGGTGTGGTCCCAGAATATAACTGCTCTAACAGGGCCCTCTTGGACGGTCTATAGTTCAACACTTTTATTGGCAGCTAAAGGAAAGAATGTAATAGTCTAACTACCTCCTGCCCACACCCCACTCTTTCACCCTTTCCAACAAGCAGCCTGCTGTAAGAGCTCAGTCCTGGAATAGGAAAATATTGCACCTTATCTAGGCCATCTGACAAAGTGAGTAATGTTGTGTGTTATGTTGTGAGATGTGAAATGGACAATGCCTTAAAACCCGAGACAAGAAAGATCAGGCCAAGAGGAGACTTTGGCAATGGTGGGAAGTTGCTGTCTTGGAACACATTAGAACCTCCAAGAAACAAATTAAATGTGACTTAAGGAAAATGGGTGTGTTCCTCTAATCCAGACATAAAAAGAAAATTGCAACCAGGGTTAAATGCTGTGGATGGTCCTCATGGTGGGCTCCATACAAGTCATCACTTTTCCCTTCAAAGACGGCAGAATGTCATCCTGCTGCTTTTATTTTTTTGTTTGGTTGTATTTTTTATTTGTTTTGCTTCACAGCTTGAGACTTTCAGGACATGCATTTTGATTCCAGGTTCCAATATCCCCTAAATGTGCAGAAGAAAGGCAAAATGAATAGATTTTATCTTTTTCTAAACTTTCAAATTGATGCCAACAGCCGGCTGTTGCTGGCCCCACTTGTGGCTTGTGCTATGGCCTCCAGCTGGCCCTCATCCCCCACTCGGGTTGATATACTGCATTGACTAACCTGCCTTGCAAATTTCAGCTCTCTCACTGTTTGGCTCACTTGACCCTAAAGACTCTTGTCTCATTGCAGGCAGAGGACTGACATCCTTCCTCGGCCAGAGGGATTAAAAGCTGCCTGAATCTGGTCAGTGAAGCCAGTCAGCATGAGTCAGCCCTATTGCAAGTGCATCTCTGAGCTTGCGCTCCACTTTGTATAACTAATCTCTCACCCCTATCTTTTTCTTAATAATCAGCCAATATGGTATCTCCTCTGAGCCCAGGGCTCTATTTTTCTGCCTCTGTGTCCCATGGCCACAGCACAATATCCTCCTCTAATTGTCCTTGATCCTGACTTCCTGGCACTACTTACCCTGCTTTGTTTTATCACTGACCAAACTGTCTGCTGCGGAGAAGGCAATGGCACCCCACTCCAGTACTCTTGCCTGGAAAATCCCATGGGTGGAGGAGCCTGGTGGGCTGCAGTCCATGGGGTCGCAAAGAGTCGGACACGACTGAGTGACTTCACTTTCACTTTTCACTTTCATGCATTGGAGAAGGAAATGGCAACCCACTCCAGTGTTCTTGTCTGGAGAGTCCCAGGGACGGGGGAGCCTGGTGGGCTGCCGTCTATGGGGTTGCACAGAGTCGGACACGACTGAAGCGACTTAGCAGCAGCAGCAGCAAACTGTCTGCTGTCACCAGAGCCTCTGGATAACCTGCTCTGTTTGCTTACTACAATTTGCATCACGACACTCATTCCACTGGGATCAGTCCTCAAACTGCAGCCTCTTTCTACAGGCTGAGATTTTGAATCCCTTGGTTTCAGAGGGTCTGTCTCATCAACCCATCAATGATCCTCCTGACACTTTATGAAAGGCAAGAAGAAAAGGCCTTGGTTGTCTTATCCTCAGAGGGGCTCATAGATCAATAGGGGGATGTTGATAAAGACTGACTTGCAAAGTCCATCTTTTCCATAAGAAGGGAGGGAACATGGCATAGACCAGTCAGAGTAAAGGTAGTGTGGCAACATCTTCAGTGCAGAATGGATGCTGTGTTAGAATTTGCAGGAGAAAAGAAGTTCTCTGGTTAACCTAAGTGCACAGTAGATCAAGGAGACAAATAGGACGGCATTTATTCACAAGGGGCTCCTTACAAACACACTTTGAAAGTAGGTACAATAATTGATTCAGGAAAAAACAAAGCTAAAAATTCCTTTAGTCTATATCCCACTTCACTGTGACATCTGACTAGTCCCCCACCAGTTTATTAGGATTATGACTGCTAATTCACTTTTATTTTATTTTTTTTAGAATACCAGCTTATGGTACAAATTCAAGGAAACCAAAATTGTGTAAAGTGAAAAGTTCAAATTTTCCTCCTGTCCATGGCCATCTAAGAAGTGTGCTTTCATGAATTTTTTTTCCATGAATGTGTACTATTTTTGTAGTTAAAATGTATATTTTTACCACACGTGAGATAAACATGTAGGATAAGTCACTTCCTTTTTCTGAAACTTTATTTTTTTTACTTAGTGTATTTCAATGTGTACTACTTGACATTAGTACACATACTGTGGATTGAACATACTTTTTTTACAACCGCATGGATCTGGATGACCTAGTCTACCCACATTAAATTCTAAATTCAGAAAACTACAGAATACACTTCCCTGATAGCTCAGTTGGTAAAGAATCTGCCTGTAATGCAGGAGACTCCAGTTCAATTCCTGGGTCCGGAAAATCCGCTAGAGAAGGGATAGGCTATCCACTCCAGTATTCTTGGGCTTCCCTTGTGGCTCAGCTGGTAAAGAATCCACCTGCAATGTGGGAGACCTGGGTTCGATCACAGGGCTGGGAAGATCCCCTGGAGAAGGGAAAGGCTACCCACTCCAGTATTCTGGCCTGGAGAATTCCATGGACTGTATAGTCCATGGGGTCGCAAAGAGTTGGACACGACTGAATGACTTTCACTTTCACTTTTCACTTTCACAGAAGAATACACAAACCCTAGTTTGTCTGTTGATGAGCTGTGCCAAAGGCCAGGGTGGCTGGATCAACCTGCATCCTTAGTTTGTCCCTGAGAAGAACAAATGTTTAAAAGAATGAGCCAAGAAAGGCTCAATACCTTTTAAGAAAGCCCAGGATAGGAGGGCTCATTTGAATGAAAGATCAGAGGGAAGGGCTGATAGATTCACAGGGGTTGTTTGTTCATAAAGAAAGGATCCATGTGCCTTTCTTTTTAAAAAAAATTTGTATTTATTTATTTTTGGCTGTGCTGGGTATTTGTTGCCACATGTGGGCCTTCTCCAGTTGTGGCGAACCGGGGCTACTGCTCACGGTGGTGCTCGGGGTTCTTATCATTGCGGTGGCTTCTCTTGTGGAGCATGGCTCCTAGAGCGAGAGGGCTTCAGCACTTGCATCTCAGGGGCTTAGTTGCTCTGCGGCATATGGAATTTTCCTGGACCAGGGACTGAACCCATGTTCCCGCATTAGCAGGCAGATTCCCATCCACTGTACCACCATGGATGTCCTCCAGGTTCTTTTCAATTGATTTAGAGGTCAGGAAACAGCTTCCCAGAGGAGAGTTTTCAGTTCATACCAGAAAAAGATGATAATGAAGGGGTTAAGTACCATGGAATTTTCTTTTGCTTCAGGATCTAAATGATGCCGTGCTGTATATAAGAAAAAAATCAAGACTAGATTTTATCGACTTACCAGCAAAGCCATATCATTTCTCCAGACACCAAACCCTGAGTTTTTCTATTAGGCAAGATCTTTTAAGACATTTTCTTTCTTCCTTTCTTTTTTTTTTTTTTTTTTTTTTTGGAAACCTCAGAAAGAAGAGTATTGTATTGAAAAGGGCAGAGAGCAGAAGGTACTTTTATGCTTTTATAGCAATCCTGAATCAATAGGAGTGTGATGGGTCCTCCACGGCACCAGACAACCCTGGAGCCTGGCTTTTGGCAGAATGCCCTGTAGAGTTCTCTGTTGGCTCTTAGAGCAGATGTGGATTGTACGGAGGGAACAGCTGGTTCTGGCAGGGAGGCAGCCAACAGCGTGGTATTTCATCACTCTCCATGCCTTCACATCTGAGCTTTGTTCGCTGCTCACTGTCATGGGTGATCTGCTGGCCAGAACAGAGTGCTAAATGTGTCTCTAAAGTAAGAGATAGAGGCTGCCAGGAGAGCACTTGCAGGGAAGCACTCTCATTTGGAAATCCAAGGAAGAAGGGAAACCGTTTCAGAAGAGTTTAATTCCAGGGTGAGGAGCTTGCCAAAAGATAGATGTTGTGGATGAAGTAAGAGCTATGCTCCCATGAGGATTGGGGAATGGATGGTTCATCGGGAAATGAGAAGTTGCTGACAGGGAGAGATGTTGTCAACTGCAAGCATCTTTCATATGATCTCATTTCTCATGGTCATGTTTTTGAGGAAGGGCATTGAAATGACTTTCACCTTGCCACTGTCTGAAAGTCCTGGTTCCATGGGGAGCCTGAACATTGCCAAAGCCAAATTGCCCTCAGTTATCTCTAAATTCAGGGACCTTCATTCAGGATTCTGAGAAACCAGGAAAATGGATGTTTCCTCAAGTAGAATTTTCAATGTTGATTTCAAATTTTGATGGTTCTAGGCTGGTCATTTGACATTTGTGTGTAGTTCTTTGGTTCACATTCCAGGAAAATAGAAGGAGCATCAAACCTAGACTTTAGTTTAAAAGGAACTTGATTGATTTGAGACCATTGAGTTCTAGGCAAAATTGCCACACAGATAGGGCTTGATTTAATTTTATAAGAGAGAAGATGGCTCATGTTTTATATTGCCTCAGGGAAAAATGAATTTCTCAATTGCCTGGGAGATTCAAAATTCCATCCACTGCTGAGCAGTGTCCAGCCTTTTTGGCTTGTTTCTGGTGAGGCTGTTTAAGTAATGTGGCTTTATTTAATTTGGCATAACTTTTTGTTATTATTGAACAAGAGTGAAGTCAGGTTTTTTGATAAAAAATATCATATTATATTCTGGGAATATTCAAATGTCAGTGAAAAAGAAGAAATGTAGGTGGTGTTAACAGTAAAAATCTTCACATTTTAGTCTTAAATACATAGCTACCACTCATTAAGCCAGTGGTAGTGGGACATTCATGGGACTTGGGTTTTTAAAGAACAGAATTCATATTCTCCTATCACCAAGTTGTGTGTTCCTTAACTCTCTAAATCTCCTTTCTTCACCTGTGCAATGGTGTTTGTCACGAGCAGCGTAGGTGTTACTCGTCATAACACTTACCACATGGCTCACAAAAGGCAGGGACTGAATATATCTCAGTTTACTCTTTTCCCTCTTTTTCCTGGCTTCCTTGGCAGGTTCTCCTTAATGAAGCAAAATTCTATGATAATCTTGAATATTTAGGTCCTCTTCTTTTCAGATAAGAATAAGGTAGGAGAGCAAAATATCTTCTTTTTATACAATTTACCCAGCCAGTTATTACTGAAAGTGAGGTATAATTGTTCAGTTTTTATATGTAACAGAGCTATTATAACTTCATACAGGGTAGCCTAGGTGTTAAAGGCATAGGATTTGAACATGAGAAGTCCTGAGTTAGGGTAAGTGACTTGTCCAAGATCAAACTCATCATATGAATGACCGTGGATAAACTGCTTAGCACAAAAATGTCTCCCTAATTTGGGAGAAAATTAATACCACTGCCACCACTAAATGTTCATTTAGTCAAAAATATTTTCTCTTCTAAGGACAGAGGACAGAGCTCTAAAGAAAACATATAAAAATACTGCTTTCACTGGGGCTAACATTTGAGCAAGGATGTACTAGAGATCTCTTCAAGAAAATTAGAGATACAAAGGGGACATTTCATACAAAGATGGGCACAATATAGTACAGAAACAGTATGGACCTAACAGAAGCAGAAGATATTAAGAAGAGGTGGCAAGAATACACAGAAGAACTGTACAAAAAAGATCTTCATGACCCAGATAATCACAATGGTGTGATCACTCACGCAGAGCCAGACATCCTGGTGTGTGAAGTCAAGTGGGCCTTAGGAACATCACTACGAACAAAGCTAGTGGAGGTGATGGAATTCCAGCTGAGCTATTTAAAATCCTAAAAGATGGTGCTGTGAAAGTGCTGCACTCAATATGCCAGCAAATTTGGAAAACTTAGCAGTGGCCACAGGACTGGAAAAATCAGATTTCATTTCAATCCCAAAGAAAGGCAATGCCAAAGAATGCTCAAACTACCACACAATTGCACTCATCTCACATGCTAGTAAAGTAATGCTCAAAATTCAATACATGAACCATGAACTTCTAGATGTTCAAGCTGGATTTAGAAGAGGCAGAGGAACCAGAGATCAAATTGCAAATATCTGCTGGATCATCGAAAAAGCAAGAGAGTTCCAGAAAGACATCTAGTTTTGCTTTATTGACTATGCCAAAGCCTTTGATTGTGTGGATCACAATAAACTGTGGAAAATTCTGAAAGAGATGGGAATACCAGACCACCTGACCAGCCTCTTGAGACATCTGTATGCAGGTCAGGAAGCAACAGTTAGAACTGGACGTGGAAAAACAGACTGGTTCCAAATCAGGAAAGGAGTATGTCAAGTCTATACATTGTCACCCTGATTATTTAACTTATATGCAGAGCACATGATGTGAAATGCCATGCTGGATGAAGCACAAGCTGGAATCAAGATTGTCGGGAGAAATATCAATAACCTCAGATATGCAAATAATGCCACACTTATGGCAGAAAGTGAAGAGGAACTAAAGAACTTCTTGATGAAAGTGAAAGAGGAGAGTGAAAAAGTTGGCTTAAAACTCAACATTCAGAAAACAAAGATCATGGCATCTGGTCCCAACACTTCATGGCAAATAGATGGGGAACAATGGAAACAGTGACAGACTTTATATTCTTGCACTCCAAAATCACTGCAGATGGTGACTGCAACCATGAAATTAAAACATGCTTGCTCCTTGGAAGAAAAGCTATTACAAACCTATACAGCATATTAAAAAGCCAAGGCATTACTTTGCCAACGAAAGTCCGTATAGTCAAAGGTATAGTTTTTCCAATAGTCATGTATCGGTGTGAGAATTGGATCATAAAGAAAGCTGAGGGCCAAAAAATTGATGCTTTCAAACTGTGGTGTTGGAGAAGACTCTTGAGAATCTCTTGGACTGCAAGGAGATCAAACCAGTCAATCCTAAATGAAATCAATCCTGAATATTCACTGGAAGGACTGATGCTGAAGTTGAAGCTCCAAAACACTGGCCACCTGATGCGAAGAGCTGATCATTTGAAAATACCCTGATGCTGGGAAAGATTGAAGGCAGGAGGAGAAGGGCATGACAGAGGATGAAATGGTTGGATGGCATCACCAACTCAATGGACATGAGTTTGAGCAAACTCTGGGAGATGGTGATGGATAGGGAACCCTGGTGTGCTGCAGTCCATGGGGTCACAAAGAGTCAGACACGACTGAGTTACTGAACAACAACAGCAACATTTGAGCAAGGATGGACAGAGAGATGTACATAAACAAATGAATACAGCAGATTTATTCAGATATTGCCATGTTCTGTAAAGGATATAAAACAGCTATGGAATAGAGAAAGAGTGACAAAGGAAGAGGGCATGATACTTTAGTTAGGATGGGCCAAGGTGAACTCTCCAGAGAAAGGACACTTGAGCTAGAAACCTAAATGATACAAATAAGGAAGCCTTGTGGGAAAGTCCAGGAAGAGGATGATGGAAATCCAAATGTAAAGGCAGTAAGTCAGGAATGAGATTGGCTATTGAAGGGAAAAAAAGCTATGAACAAGGAAGAGAATAAGGCTGGGGAGATGGGTAAAGGGGAGATTATGGAGGACTTTGTAGACTATGATAAAACGATTTTACTCTTAAAAAGACTTTAAGCATGTTGATGGATCAGATTTACTCTTCTAAAAGATGACTCTAGATAGTGAGTGAAGGATAAACTTCGGGAATGGCATATAAATTAAACTGGTTAATGTGTCACAAAGTTCTTAACACAGTGCCCAGTACACAGTGCTCTCAGTAATGTTTGCTGTTACTAATTATTGGTTTTTATTGGCTGTATACATGAATGTATCTCTTCTTCCTAGAGTAAACATGAAATGATTAAAAACCAATCATCTAACAAAGTATTCACATTTTAAACCTGCAGCTAGGGCTGCTTGGGGAGATGTCAGGGGTACATTTTAGGGTGCCACAATGGAAATCAGTAGGAAGAAACTGAATTAAAAATATTATGTTGAGGAAAAGAGGTGAGAGGAAATTTTGAAGTCAGCACCCACAGTAGGATTCTTCTGGGGGCCTTTGCTGTCTAAGTGCAGAAAGGTGTATAAGCCCTCTCTTGCTAAAGTATAGATATCTTGTAGCAAGTCAGGTTGGAGAAGTTGGCCAGACACAATGGGTATAATTTGCAGAATGGATAGGGCTTGAATTTCCAGTGCTATCTGTATAGTAGCAATATAGGAACAGAAATACCAAATGCTGAAAAAATAGTTGATATATATTTTGTTTACTTGAAGAGCTGCAGACAAAGCAACGAAGAATTTCCTCATGTATAAGAAAACATGCCTATGTATCAGAGATCAGATCAGATCAGTCGCTCAGTTGTGTCCGACTCTTTTCGACCCCATGAATCGCAGCACGCCAGGCCTCCCTGTCCATCACCAACTCCTGGAGTTCACTCAGACTCACGTCCATTGGGTCAGTGATACCATCCAGCCATCTCATCCTCTGTCGTCCCCTTCTCCTCCTGCCCCCAATCCCTCCCAGCATCAGAGTCTTTTCCAATGAGTCAACTCTTCGCATGAGGTGGCCAAAGTACTGGAGTTTCAGCTTTAGCATCACTCCTTCCAAAGAAATCCCAGGGCTGATCTCCTTCAGAATGGACTGGTTGGATCTCCTTGCAGTCCAAGGGACTCTCAAGAGTCTTCTCCAACACCACAGTTCAAAAGCATAAATTCTTTGGCGCTCAGCCTTCTTCACAGTCCAACTCTCACATCCATACATGACCACAGGAAAAACCATAGCCTTGACTAGACGAACCTTTGTTGGCAAAGTAATGTCTCTGCTTTTGAATATGCTATCTAGGCTGGTCACAACTTTCCTTCCAAGGAGCAAGTGTCCCTTAATTTCATGGCTGCAGTCACCATCCACAGTGATCCTGGAGCCCAGAAAAACAACGTCTGACACTGTTTCCACTGTTTCCCCATCTATTTCCCATGAAGTGGTGGGACCGGATGCCATGATCTTCGTTTTCTGAATGTTGAGCTTTAAGCCAACTTTTTCACTCTCCACTTTCACTTTCATCAAGAGGCTTTTGAGTTCCTCTTCACTTTCTGCCATAAGGGTGGTGTCATCTGCATATAATTCTCATATAAAAAAAGTGAGAAGTTTTTTATTGACAGAATTAATAAAGATGGATGTCAGTCAGGACAAATGAAGGATGCAGAAATAGACCAATCATACAAATTACTCTGGAGAAGACAAGGACTGGTTCTTAAAGCCATTCTTATCCTAATAAAGTGTGATTGGAATTTGTAATGGAAGTGCAATGTGGTCACAACTACTTATTATGATGTGTGTATGTGTGTTTACGTTAACTGTTTAGTTCATACCATAGGGATGTTTAAGTATCCTTACGTACTTTCTCTTGTTATCTTGATGAAGTCTGGACTTAAAAGAGCCTCTTATCTATCAATAAAAATATATACCTGAGTTGACTGGACTCAATTAACATTTGAATCTATGCTTTTGATGACTAAAAGGAAAAAAAAACAACAACATATGGGCAACATCTCCTATAAAAGGTTGAAGTCCTTTAATCATCCAAGTTCACATGGATGTTCCCAGAGCAGTGGGTCAACATTTATTGAATGTCTTGGTTCCTGGGTATCAGAAGATAGGTGTATCTTTGTTTTGTGTCTGTCTTGATTCTTTTAGACGCTTTAGTATAATTTACTTCCTATTCTCTACTGATCCACAGAACAGTGCTGTTGGGAGAAAAAAATCCTTACAGATTTAATCATAAACTTTGTATCTCAAATCTTCCAAAGCCAGACAAGCTTGGGTCCAGTGCTTAATTTTTCTATTCTAAGCCCTTTCCCATACTGTTTCCACTTCTTAGTTCTATAGGAAGAGGAGCAAGGGAAAGAGATGGGAAAGGTAAAGAGGAGAAGACAGGAGAGGAGAGGGGAGAAAAGAAGAGAAGGAACAGGAAATGGGCTGCAGGGAGGAGGACAGGGAAGGAGAATAGAGGGAGAGAGTTTTTTCATGGTCAAATAAACCAGGAGCACACCATCTCCTAGAACACACTGTGTACAATGCCACTCCTTACAACCTGATCCTTGCTTCCTTCCAGCACAAACACTGCTGTGGTGAAGATGCTTATTCCCCAAATAGGTTGTTTTCATTTCTGTAACCGTTCAATCAGTCCGCAGGCAAAAAGCCCACTCTTCAAGATTCATCATCATTCTGACAACTTCCATGCAGTGTTTCTCCACTCTCTCAGTTCTTTCTCTGATCCCCTTGCAGCTCTTGTTTTTTCCCCTCACTCATTTAGATGCTTCCCCCAAAAGTAACATTGCTTTTTCCAGACACTATAGCTTATTTCCATAATTAAAACAAACAACTAGATTATAAGCTTCTTCAGGACAGGACCACAATTTCTTACTTCTGTGTATCCCACAGGGCTGGACACATCGTGGGCCTTAACAATCTTTTTACTGAATTGAGCTAATAATAAAATAATGAGAATAACGATTTTATTGAGTGCCTTCCATATACCCGACTTATTTAAGCACACTGTATATGTTATCATACTTCATTTTTCAAAGCAATCTTATGAAATATTATTATCTTTATTTCACAAATGAAAAAAAGTAAAATTCAAGGAAATGCACTAACTTATTAATAAATGGCATAGTTGAAAATAGACCCACATCTGACTCCATAGCCAATGTCCTTTAACTACTAGGGCATATTGTCCAATTACACTCATACTGATGTTAACCAAATTTGGGGCCACCACACACAGCCATAGATGTCTGCACTTACCTTAATATATGTGATGAATGCCTGTACTATTTACTGAATGATCAAAAGTTCCAGGTTAGAGATTTTGCTTCCTTTCCTTCACCAATAACAATTACAATGTTCTGTCTCATCAGACTGGCATAGAAGCAGGATCACTGTGAGATAACAAGAGAAGCAAAAAAAAAAAAAAAAAAAAAATACCAGGACAGAATTAGAATAATCATTAAAATCATTAAAAGAAGTGTTAAGAGTTTATGATGAGCAATATCCAGGAGATACACAGCCCACAAGCCTAACTGACTGAGCTATATTTGCCATAATTAGGGATAGTTATGGTTTGCACATTTATTGTATTATATTTTGAGATCCTGTACATCACTTAAGTAAGAAAAGTTTTTTTAGGAATGATATTAGTTTCAGTCTAAATCTAATTTTTTGAAAAGTAAACAATGCACAGTACATCTAAACCACAAAGTGAAAGTCTTTTTTTTTTTAGTATCTCACTGTATTTTTATTTTATTTTATTTTTTAACTTTACAATATTGTATTGGTTTTGCCATATATCAAAATGAATCCGCCACAGGTATACATGTGTTCCCCATCCTGAACCCTAACAACATATCTTCCTTGGAAGCTTAAAAACCCAAGCTCCCACCACCCCTACCTCAAAAACTCATCTTGATTCAACTGTGGCTCTGCCACTCTGTTCTTTAATTTGGTCTATGCTGACAGCTGACTTCAATTTTTGCCTGTTTATGGAAGTAAATTAAAAGAACACACTGTCTATGATCCAGTGGCTCTTTGTGGCAGAGTCCTATTCAGTTTCTAAATCAAAACCCAGATAGTTGTCAGGAGAACTAATCCTTGTGTAAACGCATTTGCAGGGCAGAGCACACAGAGGCCCAGCGTGACCAGGAGGAAGTCTGCCTCTTTCCCAGGTACTTCAAGGGTCAAGGTCTCTGTTGTTTCAGTTTCTACATAGTGAGTTTAGAACAATTCGCATCAGATTTGGCGGCCTCTGACAGTTAGTGTCTGGGCTGTGGCCTTTGTTTATGCCTACGTAAGAGCTGCTGTTAGTTAGTGATGGCAGGAGCCTCCTTCTGGAGTCAGTACTTACCGAACATGGGAGACAAATACCTAAAACGAAGTACCCAATAGCCTCTAATTCATATAACTTCCCCCAAATTCAAGAATGCTTTGGTAAAAAATAACATTCAGTTTCATGAGAGGAGGCTTGATGTATACATATATATATTTCTTTGATGTGCGCAATTTTTAAAGTCTTAATGAATTTGTTGCAACATTGCTTCTGTTTTGCTTTGGCTTTCTGGCTACGCACTATACTGGATCTTAGCTCCCCAACCAGGGATTGAACACACACACACCCCCCTGCATTGGAAGGCCAAGTCTTAACCATTGGACCACCAGGGAAGTCCTGATGCTTGATTTTAAGTGTAAACAAACTGATAGTATTGCATGTGCTATTTTTAGGTTTCCTAAACAAGTGAAAAAAACAAAACAAAACATGATTTCATTGGCAGTGGAAAATCACTTACTAAAACTACAGGACTGATTACATGTTCTTGAAATCTTCAAATCAAGAAAGGACCAGATCAGAGCAATGGCTTCTTCTCCTTAAGACATTATCTTCTTGGAAATATTTGAAATCGTCACTGAGAAATTTCCCCATGAATGTCATACTCTTTTATTAGGTGTGAATTCTCTACCTTTTAGTAATAAGGCAGCATGTTGCTATGTAGTCTGATGATAGAAATATAAGAGGATCTTGTGAGCTGAATACAGGTCAAGAAGGATATTCTATGATTTCTACAAAGAACAGGCTAATTTAAGTGATAACCTTTGGGTATTCTTCATGAGTAGTTCTAATCCCAGTGTATAGTATAATAAAATATTCAAGCCCTATGATATCTTACCCCAGAAGAGGTCACATTTCATTAGAAGTGGGTGATAATTTTGCTTTGTGTGTGTGCTAAGTTGTTCCAGTTGTATCCGACTCTTTGCCACCCTATAGACTATAGCCCACCAGGCTCCTCTGTCCATGGAATTCTCCAGACAAGAACACTAGAGTGAATTGCCATGCCCTCCTCCAAGGGATCTTCCTGACCCAGGAATCGAACCCCCATCTCTTAGGACTCCTGCATTGGCAGGAGGGTTCTTTACTACTAGCACCACCTGGGAAGCCCAAGTGAAAGTGTTAATCACTAACTCCTGACAGACTCTTGGCGACCCCATGGACTATAGCCCACCAGGCTCTTCTGTCCATGGGATTCTCTAGGCAAGAATACCAGAGTGGGTAGCTATTCCCTTCTCCAGGGCATCTTCCCAACTCAGGGATCAAATCCAAGTCACCTGCATTGCAGGCAGGTTCTTTACCATCTGAGCTACCAGTTGAAAAAATTTTGAAATTCCATTTAGTTAGCTGTAGACAAACATACTCCTGAACCACATTATTAACTTCTTATCATTTTTAGAAAAGCAACTGTGGAGAGAAGAGCTTAAAAAAAAGGTTAAGGTGCTACTTCTGAAGACAATTTCATACAACAAGATTATATTCAAGGTATATCATATATCTTTTTAGGTGAACTAAGTCCCATGGGTTCCAGGCCAATAGGACAGCATGGTCAGAGCTACTGAGACAGGAACTGAAAAGAGGCTGGTGTGTCTGCAGCAGATCAACAGATGCAGGAGTGGCAGGAGCTGAGATTGTGAAGTAGGCAGTGGGCAGCTGTAAAGCCACAAGAAGGACTTTGGAGCCTTTTACAAATGCAATGGGAAGCTAAGGAAGGGTTTTAGGCACATCACTTTGCTCTTTGGGATGCAAGGAGGCAAGAGTGCTGACAGCAGACAGCTAAAGAGGCTTTTCAGGGATTCCCTGTGGCTCAGTGGTAAAGAATCCTCCTGACAATGCAGGAGGCATGGGTTTGATCCCTGGGTCAGGAAGATCCCCTGGAGAAGGAAGTGCCACCCTGCTCCAGTATTCCTGCCTGGAAAACCCCACAGACAGAGGAAACTGGCGGGCTATAGTCCATGGTGTTGCAAAAGAGTTGGACAAGATTTAGTGACTAAACAACAACAAAGAGGCTGTCAGTCATCCTGGGGAAGAACAATGGCAGCTTAGACTAGGGTAGCCAGTGTGGACGGAGACATTCAAATGCTTTCAAATCTATTTTGGATATCTATATGAAAAGTGCTGATAGAAAGGGGAGGTAAATGATAAAGGTCATAGTCTGTATGTATGAATTTTAATTTTCACAAATCTCAGCATCTACTGGAATGATAGATAACAAAGTTGTACTTGAGAATGATAAATGTTATAATAGAATCAAACGCAGGGTATTTGAAAAGCAGGTGGAACAGGAAACCAACCTATAAGCAAATTACATACAAAAAGTGTTGGTAACTAATTATTAACTTTTTTGTTGAGAAAGCTTTGTATGAATGCAGTTGCATCACTGTACTAAAGAACCTCAGAGATATTTCTATAGTCCATATATATGAATTTCTTGAAGAAGAAACTGGAGTTTGGAAAGGTTAAGTGTCTTGCCTAAGAGTAAATAGATGGGTAATTACAAAATCACTTAAACACTTAATCGACAGCGACTTGTTCGTGGTGGTAAATAAGAAGCATGATTCTTCTGGCTCACCGAGACTTCCTAATTGAGATGGAGAGGTTGAAGGTGACTATAAAGTTTCTTGCTTGAGCACCTGGGAGGATGGCAGTGTCACTGACTGAAATAAGGAACTTTGGGAGGAACAGTGTTTGCGATGTCAGGAGTGCACAGGAAGGACTGAAAAGATTTTATTTGGAGATGCATGTGAGATGTTCCTGTGGAAATAGAGAAAAATACAATCATTTTAATAAAAGCTAAGTATCTAACCTGGTAGGTAGGATAAAACTAGCTTTAGTGACATCATTTTACTTTAATTCCTAATTCAAATTAAACCAGAGATAATTTGTTTCCAAATAAAATAGTTATTTTAAATAGGGGTATCATAATATAAGAACTTCCCTGGTAGCTAGATGGTAAAGAATCTGCTCGCAAGGCAGGAGACCCAGGTTCAATCCCTGGGTCAGGAAGAACCTCCAGAGAAGTGAATGGCTACCCACTCCAGTATTCTTGCCTGAAGAATTCCACGGACAGAGGATCCTGGCAAGCTATAGTCCATGGGGTTGCAAAGAGTTGGACATGACTGGGTGACTAACACACATACACACACATGCACACCCCTATTTAAAATAACTATCATATTTGGAACAAATTGCCTCTGGCTCTGAAACACACAAACAGAATCTCTTATATTATAATTTTAATTTTTAGAGAAGTGGGGTAAATCGCAAGAAAAATTCATAGCAGAGATTTGTTATAGGAACACATATACACACACTGCAAATCAATATGGCCACCACTATAACCAGAATGGGGCTTCTCAGGTGGTAAAATGCTAAAGAAATCACCTGCCAATGCAGGAGACACAGGAGACATGGATTCAGTCCCTGAGTCAGGAAGATCCCCTGGAATATGAAATGGCAACCCACTCCAGTAATCTTGCATGGAAAATCCCATGGACAGAGGAGCCTGGCAGGCTGAAGTCCATGGAGTTGCAGACTTGGACATGGCTGAGCACATACATTCTACACTTATAATGAGAATAACATTCCTGCTGTGTTTTGGAACTGGTAGAATTCAAGTATTCCTTGATTTAAAACATCAGGTTTATAAGCAGCCCTCCTATACAATAAAGGGAGAGGTTCCTTGGAGAGGATGGAACTTGCATTGGCTCATCATGTTTTATTCTAATTGAAGGAAACCCTTGAGGAGAGGAGAGGGACAAGCTCTACTTACTGGAAAAAGCAACACGGATCATTAACCCTAACAAAACTTCCAAGTTCTGTTGGCCAAATGAAGAGCTCAAAATCAAGTTCCTTTCTCATTTTAGAACTTAGATAAAGGGACTATCTTTGAAGGTGTTTATTGTTAGTTTTTTTGAGATCTCCTGGTAGAGAAATACAGATGTCCAAAATGAGGATGGCGTGATTGGTCAGTCTCAGGAGGATGCGGGTTGGGTTGCTGGGGGAGGACTGGAAGTTACCCCATTTCATTACGTTCTTTGGCATTGGGGAAAAAAAAACAACTTATCAGTCACATCCCCCAAAGGGGTTAGGTCCAGCACTCTGAAATGCATCTGGTTACATCCCCAAGGGAAAGTAGCCCATGATGTGTCATCATCCTGTGAGGAAATCAAAGGTGTCTTCCAGCATCAAGACTCTAGTTTGCCTTTGTCCATTTTTTTTTTTTTGGTGACCCTCACCTGTGATTGACTTGCAGTTGCCTGAATGTACAGCTATCGCCACACAGCCCTTCTGTGGAGGTTGGCTGATTATACCCAGTTGTCATTTTTTCAGAGTAGTCCCACTAACAACATTTCAAATGAACTTTGGAATTTAATAACAATTTACAACACATTTATAGGGCAAAATATGTTTCAGTTTCTAAGCAATCAACTTGAAATGGTATTTCTACATCAAATGAAATGGTGACCCTTGTATCTACTTAGCCTAACTTTCTGTATTTCTTTGACAACAGTATAATACTCCTATGAGACAAGCAGTGTAGTTATTAAGTAAGATAACATTAGCATAGAGATTTTTTTCCTTTGAATCTTATGGTTGGAAGTTATCATTGTCATGTAGTTAAATTTTCTCAAGGGCTGAGCCTGGTAGGCTGCAGTCCATGGGGTCGCTAAGAGTCGGACACGACTGAGCGACTTCACTTTCACTTTTCACTTTCATGCATTGGAGAAGGAAATGGCAACCCACTCCAGTGTTCTTGCCTGGAGAATCCCAGGGACGGGGAGCCTGGTGGGCTGCCGTCTCTGGGGTCGCACAGAGTTGGACACGACTGGAGTGACTTAGCAGCAGCAGTGGCACCCTGGTGGCTCAGATGGTAAAGAATCCGCCTGCCAATCCAGGAGGCACAGGTTTGATCCCTGGGTCAGGAATTGTTACACTTGATTAAATTGTAGCCCAGGGACTCATAATTTATCAACATTATGAGTGATCATCTAATTGATTGCTCATTAGGAATACTCGTGGACTGCTAGAACTACAGGTGTAAAATGGGACAAAATGAGACACATACCCTCCTCATGATGAAGCTTGCCCAACATTCTGTGTTAATGTTAGTATAACAAGCCTGGGAAGCCTGAAGTTCTCTTCTTAAACCACATTGAATAGAAAGTTTGACTCATGCAATTTGGAGAGATTTTTCATTAATAAACTCCTCTCTCATTTTGCATTAGCACAAAATAAATCATATTTTCCACATTAATTTAACTTTATACCAAAGTTAATGTCCAAAATAGTCTTGTTAATGTTTTACTAATGATAAAATTCATATTAATGATTATAACATTTATTACATTTTATTTAAATTGAAATATAGACAGTACATTCCCTGCCAACTTTGGAGTGGTTGTGAGAATCAAATAGATCTGGAAGTTTTTGATAAAATGTATACCTAAACAAAACCTAAATATCAATAACTTTTTACAGACTACAAAATGAAAGCCTGTAAAATCAAAGGAAAACTATCATAGAGAAGCATCTAGTAAGTCACAGCCACAGAGCTTTCAAAATATATTCATTTTGGAGAAAACATATTTCAAAGTGGTGTAGTTTATATTAGAGAATAACTTTATTGATAGATTCTAGCATAAATACAGGCAACATTCTAAACCATCACATGATTGCTGTCACACAAATTCTAAGCTATCAAGATTGCAACAGATCACCTTTTAAAGCAAATAAACTGGAGGTGACCTAAATGGTGGAAACTGGAAGATTAAGAATACTATAATCCCACTTCTGGGATCCCAAGATCCTGAGTTTCCTAGACGCAGGCCACGGGCTCTTAGCAATTACAGCTCTGCATTGCTCTCCTTTCTTTTCAACTCCCTGGCCGATGGCGGCCAACTGAAAATAAATACTCTCATTTCCTTATTCAGAAGACAGCGTTTTACATTAGAGCTGCTACAAGGAAGACATCAAACTCATTGCAATGTGAGGTGAAAATCTGGCCAACTAAGTGAATTCTAAAAGAGACTTTGGGGATTAATTTTATAACAACATCCCAAAAGAGAGCGAGTCACTGGGAGATCAAAGCACCTGATAGATCCTTCCCTCACAGCTCAAATGGTAAAGAATGGGCCTACAATACAGCAGACCTGGGTTTGATCCCTGGGTCGGAAAGATCCCCTGGAGAAGGGAATGGCAACCCACTCCAGTATTCTTGCCTGGAGAATTCCATGCACAGTGGAGCCTTGTGGGCTATATAGTCCATGGGGTTGCAAAGAGTTGAACATGACTGAGCTACTAACACTTTCAATTTCAACACAATTAAATTCTGTCTTCACAATAGTCAGGTTGCTAACCAGACCTAGGATGTTTGACAGATAAGAAGCAAGCCACTCATAAGTGTAAATATCAACTTAAAAAAAAAAAAACTTTATAATTCTAAGAAAACAAAAGGACTGCTCCACCAAATGAAAAGACAGAAGCTTCGTATAAGTATTCCTTCAAACTGAAACATTTGTAAGAGTTATCTGAAGAGTATGTCAATTTTCTGGACCCTACCTCTAGGGTTTCTAAGTCTGTAGGACTGGACTGGAGGCCAGAATCAGAATTTTTGACAAATACTGTTGAAGTACCCTTCTGCAAGGTGATTTTGATGAAGGTGGTTCATATACAGCAATTTTATAAATTAATGGCAATAGGAAAGTGCTTAAACTGGAAAATTTATCTGTATATTCCCAACAATATTTGCCAACAAGTTCTCAGTTTTTATATGTTATAAAGAATTCTTTGCATAGTTCATGAACTCAGGGTAAGAAATATTTTAAAGAAATACCTTAATTTTAATTTCTCATTAAATATTATCATCATTGGAAAGTAAATATTATGTTATTGAAGTGAAAGTCACTCATCCATGTCTGACTTTTTGCGACCCCATGAACTATACAGTCCATGGAATTCTCCAGGCCAGAATACTGGAGGGGGTAGCCTTTCCCTTCTCCAGGGGATCTTCCCAACCCAAGGATCGAACCCAGGTCTCCCGCATTGCAGGCGGATTCTCTACCAGCTGAGCCACAAGGGAAGCCCTTTATGTTATTATGCTTCACTAATTTTTCATAGCATAGGAACTGTGTGTGGTGTGTATGTATATGTTGTATTGAAGGACTGAGAAATCAAGATGCAATAATCAATTTATTTTTTCTTTTACAAAGAGCAAATTTCTGATAAAATTGATTTGTTTGTAATCAAAATCAAATACCACATGATATTTCTCCACTGGCATAAAAATATGCTTTCTCCTAAAAACTTACAAAATTTGTTATTTATTTTATACAAATATCTCCTTAAAAGAGGATAACATTCAAAGGATAATGAAAGGCAATGGAATAAAATCTCAAACAACTTAGATTTTGAAGAAAGATATAAAAATTGATATGGATAAGCACAAAGACAATTAATGAAAGTTCTGAGGGAAAGTTTTAGGGGCTGGAATTGTTTAGTCTAGAAAAGAGATGTTTAGGGAATATTTTTTATAATGACCAAGCTTAAAACACTGTTTTATCCTAAGAGAGCTGACATTTCTTCATCTCAACTAGATGAAGAAAGTATGCTTCTTGATGATTTTACAAGCATTTGTTTAGATCTTTTCAATAAATATATTTTTCTTTCATCTCCCTTCATTTTCTTCTCCATTTTTGACTTCCTTTGTCCCTTCTTTGCTTGTGCAAATAGACCATCTGCTATATGCCAGGTGAAAGGGAGATGAGGTTGGGTCTTCAGTTCAGTTCAGTTTCAGTCGCTCAGTTGTATCCCACTCTTTGCAACCCTATGGACTGCAGCACGCCAGGCTTCCCTGTCCATCACCAGCTCTAGAGCTTGTTCAAACTCATATCCATTGAGTCGATGATGCCAACTCATCCAACCATCTTATGCTCTCTTCCCCTTTTCCTCCTGCCTTCAATCTTTCCCAGCATCAAGGTCTTTTCCAATGAGTCAGCTCTTTGCATCAGGTGGCCAAAGTATTGGAGTTTCAGCTTCAGCATCCAATGAATATTCGGGACTGATTTCATTTAGGATGGACTGGTTTGACCTCCACACAGTCCAAATGACTCTCAAGAGTCTTCCCTAACACCACAGCTCAAAAGCATCAGTTTCTTTGGTGCTCAGCATTGCTTATGGTCCAACTCTCATATCCATACATGACCACTGGAAAAACCATAGCTTTGACTATATGGAACATTGTTGGCAAAGTTAGGTTTGCTTTTTAATACGTTGTCTAGGTTTGTCATAGTTTTTCCTCCAAGGAGCAAGTGTCTTTTAATTTCATGGCTGCAGTCACCTTCTGCAGTGATTTTGGAGCCCCCAAAAATAAAGTCTGACACTGTTTCCATTGTTTCCCCATCTATTTACCATAAAGTGATGGGACCAGATGCCATGATCTTAGTTTTTTGAATGTTGAGTTTTAAGCCAACTTTTTCACTCTCCTCTTTCACTTTCATCAAGAGGCTCTTGTGTTCCTCTTCACTTTCTGCCATAAGGGTGGTGTCATCTGCATATCTGAGGTTATTGATATTTCTCCCGGCAATCTTGATTCCAGCTTGTGCTTCATCCAGCCCAGCGTTTCTCATGATGCCCTCTGCATGTAAGTTAAATAATCAGGGTCACAATATACAGCCTTGATGTACTCCTTTCCCAATTTGGAACCAGTCCGTTATTTCAAGTCCAGTTCGAACTGTTGCTTCCTGACCTGCATACAGATTTCTCAGGAGGCAGGTAAGGTGGCCTGGTATTTCAATATCTTGAGAATATTCCACAGTTTGTTGTGATCCACACAGTCAAAAGCTTTTGTGTAGTCAGTGAAACAGAAGTAGATATTTTTCTGGAATTCCCTTGCTTTTTCTGTTACCAATGGATGTTGGCAATTTGATCTCTGATTCCTCTGCCTTTTCTAAATCCAGCTTGAACATCTGGAAGTTCTTAGTTCACCTACTGTTGAAGCTTAGCTTGCAGAATTTTCAGGATTACTTTGCTAGTGTGTGAGATGAGTGCAATTGTGTGGTAGTTTGAACATTCTTTGGCATTGCCTTTCTTTGGGATTGGAATGAAAATACATTTTCCAGTCCTGTGGCCACTGTCGAGCTTTGCAAATTTGCTGGTAAACTGAGTGCAGCACTTTCATAGCATCATCTTTTAAGATTTGAAATAGCTCAGCTGGAATTCCATCACCTCTACTAGCTTTGTTCATGGTGATGCTTTCTAAGGCCCACTTGACTGCATACTCCAGGATATCTGGCTCTAGGTAAGTGATCACACTATTGTGGTTATCTGGTTCATTAACAGACTGAGTCAGACCTGCCTTTGAGTATTTGAGTATCTCCTGTGGAGGCACAGGTCAGCAGTGGCCTGCCATGTGGACAGGGGCTCTGGCTGCAGCAGACCTGGGAAGCACGGCATGTGGCATAAATAAATCCTCTTGGAGGAGGTCTCCATTAGCCTCCAACCATACAGCTGCCCAGCCCATGACCCACAAACTGGAGAACAATTATATCAAAGAAGTTCTCACACTATTGGAAAAGTTCTAAGGCCCACAACAGATTCCCCAACCTGGGGATCTGGCAAAGGGACTGAGAACCCCCAGGGAATTTGACTTTGAAACCCAGTGGGATTTGATTACAGAACTTTCACAGGACTGGGGAAACAGAGACTCTTGGAAGGGCACAAACAAAATCTTGTGCACACTAGGACCCAGGAGAAAGGAGCAGTGACTCCACAAGAGACTGAGCCAGGCTTGCTTGTGAGTCTCCAGGAGTCTCCAGCAGAGGTGTGGGTTGACCGTGGCCTGCTGCAGGGTCGGGACACTGACTACAACAGTCCTTTTGGATGTTGGGTATTAGGTGAGCTACATTTCCTCATTAAGGACATTTCTTCATTTTTTTCTTCAAAATTCTTCATTTCATGAAAAAATTCCCTTCTCTATTTTATAACTTATCTGTGTATAGAATGACATATACTATGGATTATACAGGAGGTTTCTCCCAAAGACCACTTACTTTGGAAAATTCCAGTCTGAAACTGAAAGTCTCTCAGTCATGTCCGACTCTTTATGACCCCATGGACTGTACAGTCTATGGAATTCTCCAGGCCAGAATACTGAAGTGGGTAGCTGTTCCTTTCTCCAGCAGATCTTCCCAACCCAGAAATCGAAGCCAGGTCTCCCGCATTGCTGGCAGATTCTTTACCAGCTGAGGCACAAGGGAAGCCCAGTCTAACTTTCACTTTATCAGAATCCAACAAGAGATTCTAGTAACATGATTCAATTTCAGAGTGTCGAATATTATAGAAATATTAAGTTCAGAATAGTGGAGAGCCAACAGAAAACTTTTTCTATTTCTAGTTTCACCGATAGCAATTGGAAAAGATTATTAAGTCTACTTGGCAGGCTTTTCCTCCAAATTGCCACTCCGTTCTTTCATTTAATGATCAAAGAAAGATACGATTGACCAAATGGAGTGCCAAATCAGGTGTCAGGAGTATCTGGCTCTATTTTTAGCAATTATCGATAAGAAATTTTGAGTAAGCTGCTTCACTGGTCTGACTTTAATCTCTTCCTCTCCATCAGCCTTCCTGTAACATTTAGATGACCCCTCCTTTTTTCTTTTTTTAAAAGAGAGAAAGTTTCCTCTCATATCTTGGGGCTCATTTTGGTTTAGAATTAGGACCTGAAAATTGAGCATCTTACTAGGTGCTGAGAAATAAGCTCATTAGGTCCCCCAGAGAGTTAAAAAAAAAAAAAAGGAGTTGAAAAGGTCAGAAAGAGTGACCATAGCTGGGCTCAGTCCAAGCAAATATGCAAGGGTGAAGTAGTTAAGGCTGCTGAAGAGATGCTAAGAAACATGATCAAGATTGTGACAGAAGAGAATTATAACTAGTGCCCAGGCAAAATGGTGGTTGGTCCTGAGAAATATTGTTAAACTGTTAGTCCCTGGGTTGGGGGAGACTGGCAAAGATAAGAAGTAGAGTTTGGGAACCATCCTTGCAGTAAATTGGGGCTTTAGCCTTAGGACTTCAGACAAGCATTTGAATTAATCAGTAAATGCTTTTAATTAGAAGAAACTTATATCCCTTAAAAATGATTATATCTCTTTACAAATATAGTACAATTATAGGTTTTCACTAACAAACTTTCTCAACTCCAAGTCACTTTCAACTTCCTCCACAGCCCCAATTTCATGTCACATTTCGCCATCTAGTGGGTAATCATGGTATAAGGTTTCCCGAAAAAAGTGAAAGTGTTAGCCTCTCAGTCATGTCTGATTCTTTGCGACCCCATGGACTGTAGCCCACCAGGCTCCTATGTCCATGGAATTTTCCAGGCAAGAATACTGGTGTGGGTTGCCATTCCTTTCTCCAGGGAATCTTCCCAACCTAGGGATCAAACCCTGGTTTCCTACATTGCAGGCAGATTCTTTACTGTCTGAGCCACCATGGAAGGCCATAAGGCTCGCTATTCAAACCCAAATTATTTCTGTATGTTTTGTTGAAAACCTCAGGCATTCAACTTTGCAAAACATCGGAGATCCTACTTGTTTTCTTTACATGCTGTCTTGCTCCAGAGAGAATACATGGAGTGTATACTTTGGGGTTGAAATTTCAGGTCATGAAAAGGCTGAGAAAGTTTGAGAAGGTAAAATCAAACAAAATTATAAATAAATTTCACTCACTATTTTTCTTAGCATTAAAAAAGTCATTTTTTTCTTGGTATTTCTTTCCCATTCAAAGTCTATATAAACTGAAATACAATAGGTTTCTCCAATTGAGTAATTCTGGTTGGTTCATTTTATGCTAAAACCAATCTAAAAAAAAAAGTGAAAAAGTTGCTTAGTTGTGTTCAACTCTTCGCAACCCCAGAACTGTAGCCCACCTGGCTCCTCTGTCCATGGAATTCTCTAGGCAAGAATACTGGAGCAGGTAGCTATTCCCTTCTCTAGGGGATCTTCTCGACCCAGGGATCGAACTCAGGTCTCTGGCATTGCAGGCAGAGTCTCTGAGTCACCAGAGAGGCCGATCTAACTTGTATTTAATTATGTCAAACAGTGTACATTATGCTCCCCAGACTTTGTCCAGCATTTCTCTTCCCTTTGTGTCCCTTGCTTGTGAAGGAGGTATCACTTGACTACTTTGCATTAATAAAAACAATCTACAGTTCAACTTCTTGTTGCCTCAGGTGAGATATACCACTGATTGTTAAATTAGCTTGCAATTTAAATAAAATATTCTGGAAACTTGAATTCTGTGTTTTCTCCAGCATCAAGTTCCTTTAGGACTGCTTAACACAGTGCTTGTAATACAGGAAATGGGCGAACTACTCTGCATTCACCATCTGGCTTGTGCAATGGTTGAGCAAAGAGGAAGCCCTTGTGGCAAACAGTTTATGTGATGCTCTGAGAAAAGTATGGCATCCTTCAAAACCACACTTGGAGAAAATATTGAATGCAAAGAGATTTAGTTTAGAGGGTAAGAGCATGTTTTGGAGGGAACTGACAGATTTGTGCTCCAGATTTGATACTTACTAGCTATAGTACCTTGTTTAAGTTGTACTGTGCTGTGCTAAGTTGCTTCAGTTATGCCTGACTCTTTGCGACTCTACAGGCTGTATCCTGCCAGGCTCTTCTGTCCATGGGATTCTCCAGGCAAGAATACAGGAGTGGGTTGTCATGCCCTTCTCTAGGGGTTCTTCCAGACCCAGGGATTGAACCAACATCTCTGATGTCTCCTGCATTGGCAGGTAGATTCTTTACCGCTATCGCCACCTGGGAAACCCTAGTTTAAGTTACTTAAACTAGGGTAAGTAGGTAAAGAGGTAAGTAACTTACCTCTTTAAGCTATAGTTCCGTTATCTGTCAAATAAGAAAATTGTAAGGATTAAACAAAATATTTTTCATACACCCTAGTCGTAGCACAGTGTCTGGGCCATAGTAAACAATCAAGAAATTGAAGGTATGATGATGATAAAGCTGGTAATGACTGTCAGACAATCCATGTTTTGCCATAAATTTCCAATTCTCCCTAAATAAACTTTTTTTTTAACTTCAATTTGTATTGGGGTATAGCTGATTAACACTTGGGATAGTTTCAGGTGAACAGCAAAGGGACTCAGCCATACATTTACTTGTCCATTCTCCCGTAAACTCCCCTCCCATCCAGGCTGCCACATATCATTGAGCAGAGTTCCCTGTGCTATACAGTAGGTCCTTGTTGGTTATCAATTTTAAATATAACAGGCTCATATGGTAAAGCATCTGCCTGCAATGTGGGAGACCCAGGTTTGATTCCTGGGTTGGGAAGAGCCCCTGGAGAAGGAAATGGCAACCCGCTCCAGTACTCTTGCCTGGAAAATTCCATGGATGAAGGAGCCTGGTAGGCTACAGTCCAGGGGGTCGCAGAGTCAGATGTGACTGAGCAACTTCACAGACATAATCTCAATCCCAAACTCCCTAACTATTTCTTCTCCCCAATTTCCCCACTTGGCAATCATAAGTTCCATTCTGTACGTCTGTGAGTTTGTTTCTGTTTTGTAAATAAGTTCATTTGTATCACATTATTTTAGATTCCACATATAAGGGATGTCATAACAATCCTCCTTTTCTGACTTATTTCACTCAGCACGACAATCTGTAGGTCCATCCATGTTGCTGCAATGTTATGATTTCATTCTTTTTAATGGCTGAGTAACATTCCATTGTATATATGTATGCTACATCTATTTTATCCATTTATACCTTGCTTCTGTGTCTTGGCTATTGTAAACAGTGCTGCAACAAACACCGGGGTGCATGTATCCTTTTGGACCATGTTTTTCTCTGAGTATCTGCCCACGAGTGGGATTGTAGTGTCATATGGTAGTTCTATTCTTAGTTTTTTGAGGAACCTCCATACTGTTCTCCATAGTGACTGTACCAATTTACATTCCTGCCAACAGTGTAGGAGGTTTCCCTTCTCTCCAGCATTTACCATTTTTAGATTTTTCTAATTCTGCCTAAATAACATTTTACAATGTAAAGTCTTGGCTTACTATCCTATAAGATCCTCTTTGGCGGAGCCTCTACTTTAAGCCTTGTAGCCTGAGGAATGATTTGTGTGTGAAGGTGAAACATATGTACTTCAAACAAGAGAGGAAAGAGTGTCAAAGAAAAGGAACCCCAAGTCATGGGTCTCATTCATTCCAGCACCACTGGCCCTAGCTGTGCCAAGCGGAATGCTTCGTGGTCAGCCTAGCGCATGAGGGAGGGCAGAAATCCATGCTTAAATTCTTGACATGCATTTTCAGTACTTCTGAAAATTTGAACTGGAACAGGAACTCAACAAGAAATAAAGGCCACTTAGTTTATAATAAGAAACTCCTCTCCAACCATGCAGGAGATGAGACGGGAGGAGCAGAGTTAGAGACTAAGTAAGCCACAGCTTTGGAGAAGGCAATGGCACCCCACTCTAGTACTCTTGCCTGGAAAATCCCATGGGCGGAGGAACTGGTAGGCTGCAGTCCATGGGGTCGCTAAGAGTCGGACACGACTGAGTGACTTCCCTTTCACTTTTCACTTTCATGCATTGGAGAAGGAAATGGCAACCCACTCCAGTGTTCTTGCCTGGAGAATCCCAGGGATCGGGGAGCCTGGTGGGCTGCCATCTACGGGGCCACACAGAGTCGGACACGACTGAAGCGACTTAGCAGCAGCAGCAGCAAGCCACAGCTTAGAGCTTCCCTGGTGGCTCAGAGGGTAAAGCGTCTGCCTGCAATGCAGGAGACCTGGGTTTGATCCCTGGGTCAGGCAGATCCCCTGGAGAAGGAAATGGCAACCCATTCCAGTACTCTTGCCTGGAAAATCCCATGGACAGAGAAGCCTGGTAGACTGCAGCCCATGGGATCGTAAAGAGTAGGACACGACTGAGCGACTTCACTTTCACTTTAGGGCTTAGAGCTAAGGGCTTAGCCCTAAGCTAAGGGCTTTCTTTCTACCATTTCTCAGTTAATGTGATTTGGGGCATATCATTGAGCACTGCGGAGTCTGTTCTTCTGATATCTTCAGAAAAGAATGTGGCCTTTGGAGGCCATTTACAGTACACTGTGGCTGCACCTTTGACATCTATGAGGAATAACACAACCAGGATGTTCATGGGCTCATACTGTCCTGTGACTGGGGAAGCTCCATGACAGCAAATACCAACCTGCCTTGCCTCTCACTGCATTTTCTGGGCCTAGCACAATGCCCGATACATTGAAGGTGTTCACATCTTATTTGCCAAAGGAGTGAGCCAAATGCACTCATTGCATTTATACATTCTGATACACAGATATGGATCCATAACTGCCTCTAGGAGATTTTCCATTGGATGTGTTGAAGGCTGCACAAAGTCAGTGGGAAATCAACCTCTTGATTTCCACCTCTATAGCCTCATTTTATGAATGGTGCTACTAATCTCAGTATTCATTTTCATCTGTGTTTCTTTTATTTTCCTCCCTCTAGGAAAAGACTCCTAACTATACTTGGAATCTGTGCAGCTCTCTCCACCTCCTCTAACACACCCTTATTTCAGAACACTGGGTTTGCCTGAATCACTGCAACACTGCTTTCCCTACCCCCATTCTCTCTCTCCTCTGATTCATTCATGATAAAGGACAAATGTCAGGGAAATGAAAACATTGAAGCATACATTCAAAGTTGAAGAAAAGAGGCACATGTTATGATGAGCAGAGTGCTGAGATGGAAAAGAAGCGATCTAAGACCTGGTTCTGGCTTTACTGTTACCTGGATAAGGGAGTTTGGGCATGTATCTGCCTCTTTGGATATTTGCTTTTTTATCTGTAAAATGAAAACCTTGAATCAGATGATTTATAAGGATCCTCAAACTTTGAAATTCAATGATATTTTTAAAGATGTTTCTAATTCTGGAGCAAATGTCTTTTATAATGCTTTTTAAAACTGATTTAAATAATTAAGATGAGTTAGATATCAAGGTTTGCCTTGGAAAAAACCAAAATCATTCTGTCATTTTTGAGATTGCACCTAAGTACTGTTTTTCAGACTCTTGTTGACTGAGAGGGCTACTCCATTTCTTCTAAGAGATTCTTACCCACAGTAGTAGACATAATGAAGTGAGGTGAAGTGAAAGCCTCTGAGTTGTGTCCGACTCTTTGGAACCCCATGGAATAGTCCATGGAATTCTCCAGGCCAGAATACTGGGGTGGGTAGCCATTCCCTTCTCCAGGGGATCTTCCTGACTCAGGGATCGAGCCCAGGTCTTCTGCATTGCAGGTGGATTCTTTACCAGCTAACTCACCAGGGAAGCCCAGTAGATATAACGGTCATCTGAATTAAATTCACCCATTCCCATCCATTTTAGTTCACTGATTCCTAAAATGTCAATGCTTACTCTTGCCATCTCCTATTGACTACTTCCAATTTACCTTGATTCATGGACCTAACATTCCAGGTTCCTATGCAGTATTGTTCTTTACAGCCTCTGAGTTCACTTCCACCACCAGACATATCCACAACTGGGCATTGCTTCTGTTTTGATTCAGCCTCTTCATTCCTTCTGGAGCTATTTCTCTGCTCTTCTCTAGTAGCATATTGGGCACCTAACAACCTGGGGAGTTCATCTTTCAGTGTCATATCTTTTTGCCTTTTCATACTGTTCTTAGGATTCTCAAGGCAAGAATGTTAAAGTGGTTTGTCAAGCCTTTCTACAGTGGACCACATTTTGTCAGAACTCTCCACCATGGTATGTCTTGGGTGGCCCTACATGGCATGGCTCACAGTTTCATTGAGTTTGACAAGGCTGTGATCCATGTGATGAATTTGATTGTTTTTCTGTGATTTTCATTCTGTCTGTCCTCTGATGGATGAGAATAAGAGGTTTGTGGAAGCTTCCTGATGGGAGGCATTGGCTATGGGGAAAACTGGGTCTTGCTCTGGTGGGCAAAGCAATGCTCAGTATATCTTTAATTTATTAAGGTGCAATCTCAAAAATGGCAGAAAGATCTTGGTTCATTTATAAAGCAAGCCATTTATTATCACAGCAATCCAAGTCTAGGCCCAACCACTAATGATGAAGAAGCTGAAGATGGATGGTTCTATGAAGACCTACAAGACCTTCTAGAACTAACACCAAAAACAGGTATCCTTTTCATAATAGGGGACTGGAATGCAAAAGTAGGAAGTCAAGAGATACCTGGAGTAACAGGCAAGTTTGGCCTTGGAGTACAAAATGAAGCAGGGCAAAGGCTAACAGAGTTTTGCCAAGAGAATGCACTGGTCATGGCAAACTACCTCTTCCAACAACACAAGAGACAACTCTACATATGGACATCACTAGATGGTCAATACCGAAATCAGATTGATCATACTCTTTGTAGCTGAAGATGGAGAAGCTCAATATAGTCAGCAAAAACAAGACTGGGTAGCTCAGATCATGAAGTCCTTGTTGCAAAATTTAGACTTAAATTGAAGAAAGTAGGGAAAACCACTAGATCATTCAGATATGACCTACATCAAATCCCTTATGATTATAAAGTGAAAGTGACAAATAGATTCAAGGGATTAGATCCAATAGACAGAGTGCCTAAAGAACTCTGGAGGGAGGTTTGTAACATATACAGGAGGCAGTGATCAAAATCATCCTCAAGAAAAAGAAATGCAAAAAGGCAAAATGGTTGTCTGAGGTGGCCTTACAAATAGCTGACAAAAGAAGAGAAGTGAAAGGCAAAGGAGAAAAGGAAAGACATACCCATCTGAATGCAGAGTTCCAAACAATAGCACGGAGAGATAAGAAAGCCTTCCTAAGTGAACAAAGCAAAGAGATAGAGGAAACAACAGAATGGTAAAGACTAGAGACCTTTTCAAGAGAATTAGAGATACCAAGGAACATTTCATGCAAAGATGGGTACAATAAAGGACAGAAACAAAAAACTGAACAACAACAACAGATATGATTCGTAAAATCTGCAGATTTAACAATGTGAAGTCGATCAGTTGTGTCCAACTTTTGCGACCCCATGAACTGTAACCTACCAGGCTCCTCTGTCCATGGGATTTTACAGGCAAGAATACTGCAGTGGGTCGCCATTTCCTTCTCCAGGGGATCTTCCTGACCCAGGAATCAAACCTGGGTCTCCCTCATTGCAGGAAGATGCTTTACCTTATGAGCCACCAGGGAAGCCCTGCAGATTTAAAACAGTGGTCAAATTTAAAAGGGTGTGATCATGCACCTAGAGCCAGACATCCTGGAGTGTGAAGTCAAATGGGCCTTAGGAGGCATCACTACAAACAAAGCTAGTGGAAGTGATGGAATTCCAGTTGAGCTATTTCAAATCCTAAAAAATGATTCTGTGAAAGTGCTGCATTCAAAATGCCAGCAAATTTGGAAAACTCAGCAGTGGCCACAGGACTGGAAAAGGTCAGTTTTCATTCCAATCCCAACGAAGGGCAATGCCAAAGAATATTCAAACTACCATACAATTGCACTCATTTCACATGCTAGCAAAGTAATGTTTAAAGTCCTTCAAGCTAGGCTTCAACAGTATGTGAAATGAACACTTCTAGATGTACAAGCTGAATTTAGAAAAGGAACCAGAGATCAAATTGCTAACATCCGTTGGATCATAGTTAAAGCAAGAAAATTCCAGAAAAACATCTACTTCTGCTTCACTGACTACATGAAAGCCTTTGACTGTGTGGATTACAACAAACTGTGGAACATTCTTAAAGAGATGGTAGTTCCAGACCACCTTACCTGCCTCCTGAGAAACCTATATGCTGGTCAAGAAGCAACAGTTAGAACCAGACATGGAACAACAGACTGGTTCAAAATTAGGAAAGGAGTATGTCAAGGCTGTATATTGTAATCCCACTTATTTAACTTATATGCAGAGTACATCATGTGAAATGCTGGCTGGATGAAGCACAATGTGCAATCAAGATTGCTGGGAGAAATATCAATAACCTCAGATATGCAGATGACATCACCCTTATTGCTGAAAGTGAAGAAGAACTAAAGAGCCTCTTGATGAAGGTTAAAGAGGAGAGTGAAAAAGCTGGCTTAAAACTCAACATTCAAAAAACTAAGATCATGGCATCCGGTCCCATCACTTCATGGCAAATAGATGGGAAAACAATGCAAACAGTGAGACTTTATTTTCTTGCACTCCAAAATTGCTGCTGATGGTGAATTGCAGCCATGAAATTAAAAGACACTTGGTCCTTGGAAGAATAGCTAAGATAAACCTAGACAGTGTATTAAACAGCAGAGATACTACTTTGCTGACAAAGGTCCACATAGTCAAAGCTATAACTTTTCCAGCAGTCATGTATAGATGTCAATGTCAGACCATACAGAAGGCTGAACATTGAAGAATTGATGTTTTTGAACTGTGTGTTGGAGAAGACTCTTGGGAGTCCCTTGGGCTGCAAGGAGATCAAATCAGTCAATCTTGAATATTCATTGGAGTATCAATATTCATTGATTCTATTCCTAAAAATATGAATATTTGATATTCAAAATTGGAATATCAATATTCAGGAAATCAATCCCAGATATTCATTGGAAGGACTGATGCTGAAGCTCCAATATTTTGGCCACCTGATGCAAAGAGCCAGTTCATTTGAAAATACCCTGATGCTGGGAAAGATTAAGGGCAGAATAAGAAGGGGACAACAGAGGATGAGATGGTTGTATGGCATCACCAACTCAATGGATAGGAATTTGAGCAAGCTCTGGGAGATGGTGAAGGACAGGGAGGCCTGGTTTTCTGCAGTCCATGGGGTTGCAAAGGCTCGGACACAACTGAGCAAATGAACAACAACAGATGTCATGATTCTTGCAATCTGAAGATTTAAAACAGTGGCCAAAATTAAAAGGTTTAAGGACTCAGATTGACATAATTGTTGATGCTGTGAAAGAAATTGACCATATATTAAATACTGACTTTTAACATGAATCAACCCTTGGATTGCAAGGAAATCAAACCAGTTAATCCTAAAGGAAATCAGTCTTGAATATTCATTGGAAGGACTGATGCTGAAGCTGAAACGCCAATATTTTAGCCACCTGATGCAAAGAACTGACTCTTTGGAAAAGACTCTGATGCTGGGAAAGGTTAAAGGCAGGAAGAGAAGGATGGACAACAGAGGTTGGATGGCATCACTGACTCAATGGACATGAGTTTGAGCAAGCTCCGGGAGCTGGTGATGGATAAGAAAGCCTGGCATGTTGCTATTCATGGGGTCACAAAGAGTCAGACATGACTGAGTAACTGAACTAAACTGAACTAAAACCTTATTTCAAATATTAAGAACCTCAAGCTGATAAATTATCTTTTCTAGTCATGAAACTTCTGGCAATTCTTACACCCACAGTTTTTAAAGAGATCAACAGATTATATATATCCTTTTGAAATTTGAAGTGAAAATATCATATTTGTTTGCATATTACCAAAATGGAGATGGGAGAATGGGAAGATCTTAGACTGTAGCTTCTCTGAAAACAGGGCTCATGTCTATTTTTGCTAATCATTGTAATCCCAGAGCACATAGTATTTGTTCCAAAAATATTTGTTGACTCAATTATGGCAAATAAAATGATAGCCTTATCTGCACCACCCTGACATTCATAGCACTATTATTTACAATAGCCAAGACATAGAAACTACCTGTGTCTAATGATGGATGAATGGATAAAGAAGTTGTGTGAAAACAGACATTTGGATCAATGAAATAAAATAGAGAACCTAGAAATAAACCCACAAACCTACAGTCAAGGGCTTCCCTGGTAGCTCAGCTGGTAAAGAATCTACCTAAAATGAGGGAGACTTGGGTTCAATCCCTGGGTTGGGAAGATCCCCTGGAGGAGGGCATGGCAACCCACTTCAGTGTTCTTGCCTGGAGAATCCCCATTAAAGAGGAGCCTGGTGGCCTATAGTCCATGGGGGTCACAAAGAGTCGGACACGACTGAGCGACTAAGCACAGCACAGCGCAGCACAGTACTTACAGTCAATTAATCTTTGACAAAGGAGGCAAGACTATACAGTGGGGAAAAGACAGTCTCTTCATCAAGTTATTCTGGGAAAGTTGGACAGCTACATGTAAATCAATGAAGTTAGAACACACCCTCACACCATCCACAAAAATAAACTCAAAATGTCTTAAAGACTTAAATATAAGACATGACACAATAAAATTCCTAGTAGACAACACAGGCAAAACATTCTCTGGCATCAACTGTACCAAGGTTTTCATAAGTCAGTCTCCCAAGGCAATAGAAATAAAAGCAAAAATGAACAAATGGGACATAAACAAACTTACAGGCTTCTGAACAGCAAAGAAAACTATAAATAAAATGAAAACACAATGTGTAGACCGAGAGAAAATATTTGCAAATGATGCGACAGACAAGGCCTTGATTTCCAAAATATACAAATAATCACACACGCGTGCATGTTCATGCGTGCTCAGTTGCTCAGTTGTGTCTGATTCTTTGAGGCTCCATGGACTGTAGCCCGCCAGGCTCCTCTGTCCAGAGAATTCTCCAGGCAAGAATAGTGGAGTAGGTTGCCATTTCATTCTCTGGGGAACTTTCTGACCCAGGGATCAAACCCGCATCTCCTGTTTCCTTCATTAGCAAGCGTATTCTTTACCTCTGCACCATCTGAGAAGCAGTTCATACAGCTTAACATAAAAAAAGAAAGAAACAATCCAATCACAAATGGAGAGAAGACCTAAATAAACATTTCTCCATTGAGAACATACAGATGGCCTCATGAAAAAGTGCTCAAAAGGCACGTGAAAAGATGCTCAACATTGCTAATTATTAGAGAAATGCAAATCAAAGCTATAATGAGGTACCACTTCACACCTGTCAGTATGGCCATCATTAAAAAGTCTACAAGTAACAAATCCTGGAGAGGGTTTAGAGAAAAGGAAATCCTCCTACAGTGTTAGTGGGAATGTAAATTAGTGCAGCCACTATAGAGAAGAGTAAGGCAGTTCCTCAGAAAACTGAACACAGAGTTGCCATATGATTCAGCAGTCCCACTCCTGTACACATATCCAGACAAAACTATAATTTTAAAAGTTACATACACTCTTTTGTTTATAGCAGCACTGTTCACAATAGCCAAGACATGGAAACCACCTAAATATCTATTGACAAATGAGTGGATAAAGATGTGGCACATATATACAATGGAATACTATGCATCCATATAAAAGAATGAAACAATGCATTTGCATCAACACAGATGGACTTGAAGATTATCATACTAAGTGAGGCAAATGAGAAAGAGAAATACCATCTGATATCACTTATATGTAGAATCTAAAACATGATACAAAAGAATCTGTCTATGAAACAAACAGACTCATAGTCCTAGAGAACAGACTTGTGACTGCCAAGGGGAAGGGGGTCGGGGAAAGGGATGGATTGGGAATTTGGGATTAGTAGATGCAAACTATTATATATAGAATGGATAAACAATGAGGTCCTACCGTATAGCACAGATAATTATATTGATATCTGGTGATAAGTAATAATGGAAAAGAATATAAAAAAGAATGTATACATATGTGGTAAGACTAGAAAGAATGACAGTATTTAGGGTTCTGGTTACTTCTAAGGGCTGGAGAGTTGGAGGAAAATGGAATCATGGGAGACCAGAGATGTTCTGGTTTTTTTAAGCTGGGTTAAGGGTTCATGGGTGCTTAAATCATTGTTAGTGTTTTGCAATTACAAATGTTGGAATATTCTAAATGGATTTATGTTTAATTAAAATAATATAAACTATAATATTTCATTCCATCATCACAGGCTAGTCATGTCTGGACCACAGAAGGAGAGGTTCCAAATTTAAAAGAGGCTGTCATCAGGGAGTTTTCTTTTCCATTAAAAAAGAAAAGATGGGCATGCAGTATCTTTTTCACACACTGTTCAGTGTTACAAATTGTTGTAGGTGATTCCAAGTCCCACTGCAGACTGACTTTCGTGATGTTTCAGGAAGAAGATAAACCATTTTATAAAAAAGTTTATACAATACTAAGCAGGCATAGATCACTGTCACATATTATTAAGGCAATGAAATTTAAAATATGATGTTCTTTCTTTAAAATAAAAAATACTTTATGGAAATGGGAAATATAATTTTATGGAAACAGGAAAATATGTTACCTTTCAAGGTAAATATTCTATTCAAAGAAATATTTCACCTTTCAAACTTGATCTTTTTTCAGAGGTCTTTTAACTTGACTCTCAGATTTTTATTTAAGCGCTTTTAGAACTACTATTTCTTCCCTTCAGAAGTCTCCTGATTTCTTAGATTCCCTGCTTCACTGAGCTTCACCAATAAATTACTGTATATGTTCATTATTCTTTGCTTCTGTTTTGTATTTATTCTCAGTTTTTAATTAGATTGTGTCCGTAAGAGCATTGTACCAGAGATTGATTCATCAGTTATGAAAATGTTATCCCCTCAATTTTATTAGATTGTTTTACAAAGTTAAAAAATATTTTTAAAAAACATATCCATTAACGTTTTCTAATGCATTCTTACACTTTTCCTTGAAATCTGAACTCCATTTGTGTTTCTCTTTTGATACTAGCCTTCTGGAATGACTAAGGAAAAGCAATCAGACAAGATGATTATGTTTCTATTCCCTATTCCCCTTATTTTCTACATTTGTGCTATGTTCTGTCTCTTTAACTTTTATTATATAGTATTAATTGATGTTGAAACACTAGGTAGTAATTAAAGTAAAAACTTGCTACTCTTTCCTTTTTCAGTAAAGTGAATATTTTATATAAAAAAGAATGTATACATAAGATGTATACATATGTATATCTATACTGAATCACTTTGCTGTACAGCAGAAACTAATACAACATCGTAAACCAACTATTCTTCAATTAAAAAAAGAAGTTGTGTGTGTGCCATAGAAAAAAATGAAAAATTGCTATTTGTGACAACTAAGACAGACCTTGAAGACATTATGCTAAGTGAGATAAATCAGATAAAGACATACTATGTGATCTCACTTATATGTTGAATCTAAAATCAAAACCAAAAAACTCCCCACCAAACTCCTAGTAAGAGAGATCAGACATGTGATTACCAGAGGTTGGGAATGATTGAAGGGGGAATTAGAAAACAGAGGTCAAAAGGTACAAACTTTCAATTGTAAGATAAGTACTAGGGGTATAACGTACAACATGATGCCAATAGCTAATATCGCTGTAGTTATACCAGAAAGTTGTTAAGAGAGTAAATCCTAAGAGTTCTCATCACCAGGAGAATATTTTCTTTTCTCTTCATTGTATGTATATGAGATGACAGATGTTAACTAGACCTATTATGGCAATCACTTCGCAATATATGCAAATCAAACCATTGTGCTGTCTACCTTAAACTTATATATGTCAATCCTTTCTCAATAAAACTGGGGAAAAAAATCAAAGAGGGGAAAAAAAAATGTTGTCTATTAGTTTACTTATCCAATCGTCTAGCAAAGTCAAGTTTTATGGACTCTAGCCAGTTGTAGCAGACTATTGATGGAATATGTGGTAGATTGATTGCAGGTGTGGCCCTAAATCTCCACCTCACATCCATATCTCTTGCAATGTGACTCTGAAACTTCTCCCATCAAGAGTCAGAGTCTGTTCTCTCCTCTTGATTATAGGCTGACTTTGTAGCTTGCTTTAGCTGATAGAATTGGCAGAAGAGATGCTGTGCCATGTTCAAGCATGGATCTCAAGAGGACATGTAGCTTCTGCTCTATTGGACACCTGCCTCTGCAATGAGATCAAGCCTTGGCTGATGTACTGCGGGTTGAGAGACCATATGGGGCAGAAATGAGTTGATCCAGCCAAGATTACACTAGACCAGCCAGCCGTCAGGCAATCTGGTGCTGACTGAAGATAAATTGTAAATCCAGCTGAGATAAAGCAAGACTGGCCATGTCAGCAGAACTGGCCAGGGAACTCGCAGATTCATGAGAAATAATAAATAGCTATTATTGTAATCTACTCAGTTTTGGAGTGGTTTGTTACACAGTTATTTTGGCAATAGTTAACAAAGTAAGGTCAAAAAGAGACTGAAGCTCCTCTTGTTAAGCCAGGAAGCCTAGTGTGGATTTGTGTCTGTCTTTTTTTCTAGTTTACATTTGAGCCACCAGTAGCCCTAACTCTAGCTGCTGGAATAGGCTCCACAATTTCCCTTGAAGTGAAGACCAAATTCTGAAAATTTGGTCAGAATATATTGCTTCTACAAAATCATCCTTTTACTTTCACCAACCAGATGTGGAATTTAATGCAACATTATGAAAGCAGGGTTTGCAAGGTTATTTATGAAAAATCTTCTTACAGGGAACTTTGTCTCCTTCTCACAGGCCACTTTCTATCAGGTGGGCTGTGTGTGGTATGTTGGTCCACTGAGTTGCCAGGCTTTCCATAGGAGAAATCGGCACCCATTTATACTTAACGATAAATCTAAAAACAGTAACACACACTTTACTGAAAGAGTTGAGTGTAAACATTGATAAATGAAGTAGACAGCTTTAGTGATCTCACTGTTAATTGGAAACAAACATCCAGAAACAATTGGGTAACTTTCCAAAGAGTTAACTGCCATTGATCTGCTTAAATTAACCAAGTTTTTTTCTGCCCACCTATAAGTAGTATGCCATCTAAACCTCATTCTGATCTTTTTAAAATTAGGATTTTTTTTAAATCAAATATTTCCTAGGACTTGTTAAAACTGGCTTTAGAGATGTACTTCTTAAAGGCATTCCTCCATGGAGACCACACATTGACTAATCCCCTACTGGGCTGATGATTCCAAATAAAATCTGGTCATTTGTTTAAGCTAAATCCCTGTTTTTCTTATCTCATTTTGTTTATACAAATGTTGGATGAGATCGATCTTGATGTTCTTATTTGTCTGTCTTGTGAAGACCTTCCAGGATTCTTTAATCCACTCAAAAAAAAAAAAAAGATGTCTGTTTTTTCTCTCACAAAATAACTTTAACTAGAAATTGACTTAATTAAAAAGAATATATCTTCCTCTGGTATTAATTTAATTAATTAAGAGTAAATTAATTAATTAATTAAATCAATCAATATCAGCTTGAAAATTGTCTTTTAGGAGGCCCGTTGATAAAGTAGAATGAGTCATGAAGATGACGTCATGTTGTTGCAGAGCTTGAGAACCCTGCCAAATTAAACATAGTTGAAGAAGCTGGAGATATCCATGTTAGAAAAGAGAAAAATTATGGGGAACTTAAGTGACTTCAAGTTTCTGAAGTTGGCATAGAAATTTGCCTTTCCTTAGTGTTTCCACAGATAGAATTCGGGATCTTTTAACTATTATAACTCAAATCACATTATTCTCACATATTAAAATGGCTCCTGAGGTCTCTCATTGTTCTCATAGCCTTCAATCCATCTGACATCATAGGTACCACCATGCTGCTCACTCATTAGGGGCCTGACACATTGGGTTTTGCTGTTCTTTCAGTACACAAAATTCAAACCCACCTCAGGACTCTTCTACTTACTGTTCTCTAATTGAACAAGATACATAATGAATAAATACATGAAACATTAGTAATGGGACTAAGATAAAGATAGCAGATTTTGCTCAGTACAAAGAACTGAGAATCAGAGACTTAAACCCAGAGCCCTGGTGAAAAATGAAGACTGTTCATCTGGAATGATTAAAGTGAGGGCTAATAGCCTCCTGCCAGTGAAGTTGTAGAAGGTGACTTGGTTGCTTTGGGTTGTATGGGACAGTAATTCATCATAAATTGTCTTAGGCTCTAAGGAGAATACCCTGGTTTATTTAACTGAAAAGTTCCAGTGTGGCTGAATCCAGGTAATTAAACAATGTCCATAGAAATGATATTTTTTCCAACCACAACTCTGCTTCTCTCTGTCTTTGCCCATCCTAAGGCAGGCTGCCTCTATGTGGAAGCAATGTAGACTCCAGAAGTTTCAGGATTATGTCCTGCCTGATTAGCAACCCTAGAAGAAAGAGAGTTGCTCCTTCCTAAAGTCCCCAGCAAGGGTCCCCAGATTCGGTGTGTTTGGTTTGACTTGGGCCAAATATCCACCCTTAGCCAACCCCTGAGCCATGCAGGTGGGATAGTCTCAGTTGCATCTTCTGGGACTGGTGATAGATCATACCTACCACTGATGGCAGGGGTAGAATCAGTCTCACTAGAATCACATGAAATGAAATTGTGGGAGGGTTGGTTCCCCAAAATAAAATAGGAGAGTAGCTAACAAAAGACAAAAGAACAGGATACTTAAAAGACAAAATATGAGATTCCTGTTATAAATTATGTTCAGATTGCCTGACTTCTAAGAATGTGTCTCAGCCTCTGTTCCAGGATAGAGTGAAAGTCATTCATTTGTCTTCACTTGCTCTGGTCCATCTCTCAGGAAGATCTGTCACGTCTAGTGGCTTGACAAGAAGGCAACATAATCTGTTCATGGCAGAGGCAGGACACATATTAGGGAAGGGAAAAGGAAAGCTGGACCTGATCTGAAATAAGAATGGGTAAGAGCTGGGGGACATGTCCCAGCTGCAAAGCCTGACTCTGGAGGTACCCCACTGTGTGGTCTACTGAGAGAATGCTGTCATCTTCCTCACAGTTCCAGAAATGACTGGAATCAAGCACCCTCGGTCCTCATGCTACTTCTCAGCAGCCAAGCACCTCCCACTCTGGGCTCAATCTGTCTACGCCATTTTGGGGCACTGCTACCTGACTTAGGCTTAAGTAGTCAGATGCCCTACTCCCATAAAGCCTATCTCAAGTCCCAGCATGAAGGACCTTTCTCTCAACCAGTATTCCCGTGTTAAATACACAAAAAGTGTTTTGATATCTTATGCTTCTCAGGGTAGCACATTTGCATAGTAGGGCTCCCAAGTGGCACCAGTGGTAAAGAACCTACCTGCTAATGCAGAAGACATACAAGATGTGGGTTCGATCCCTGAGTCTGGAAGATCCCTTGGAGAAGAGCGTGGCAACCCACTCCAGTATTCTTGCCTAGAGAATTCCATGTACAGAGGAGCCTGGTGGGCTGCATCTCATATGGCTTCACAGAGTTGGACATGGCTGAAGTGATTTAGCATACACACACACACACAAAACCTTTGCATAGTAAGACGTTTCTTTGCCAGAGGTGTTTCAGTTGAATCTGAACTAGAATTCATAGTTGGAAATGGTAAATGAATGAATGGCTGGCTCTTCCCTCACCCCACCACCAGCAATCTCTGTATGAAGCAATTTAGCTCTCCTCAAACGGGAAGTTTGGGGCTGGTCTCAGGAGATGGGGACAGAGAAAAAAGAAACGAGGAGGGCTGCATGGTTCCTGGCTCAGCCTGTCTCTAGAGACTAGATCTGACCTGGCAAAAATGAGAGCTGTGGGCAAATTTCATAAACAACTTTGTGGGTTACAGTACAGAGCTGATCTGAGGTGGCAAAGTGGGAAAAGGAGCTGGAGTGAGAAACACTCTTCCTCTCTAAAAGGAATTCACCTTTGCTTTGAGCATTGATGAAGGCGTAAATTAAAGCAGCTACATTTAGGGTAGAAAGAAGTGACCAAGGGGGGCTGGATAGAGAAGAGTGAGGGATCAGATGGGGGAGTGAGAAAGAGAGAGAACCAAGGTCTCTCCCCAGTTTAGGTTCTAGCATCTGCAGATGCAGATGACAGATGCCATTTACCATGTTGGGGAATATAGGAGGAGTTCAGGTAAAATCTCATTAACTGGACACATTTATTGGTAAGCATTTTTATGAAATTCCAGTTAATTTTGGATGTAACTAATAATTATATCCAAGAACTGAGTCTGAGTATATGTCTCTGTGTGGTTCTGATTGTCTGCATGTCTGTCTGTGTGTCTGTGTGTACAGGTGGTGGTGTCTACAACAAAGGGTGGAGAAGGGTTCAGATCTGAGATGCAAATGACAAAGCAACATTAGTCAAATGTTGCTCCACTCCACTTCCCAGAGGACAGTACATATTCTCATTTGAGTAAATAATATATCTATGAAATCAGGATAAAAAGTAGACTATGAGAGTGATACAGTAATAAAAGTATTCCTTTTTCTTAGATTGTGTTTTAGTTGTTTGAAATTCTACTACATCGAGAAAAATGTTTAGTGTCAACATAGATGAAGGTTTTATTCAACTTTTTCAAGACTGGTTATGGCCTTGGTTTCCTTTGTGATCACTTTATGTTACATAATTTTCAGAAGTTAAAAATAAAAAGCCTTCTCTTTTGGATATATATTATTACCCAGGAAAGCTATTTTATATCTGATAATTTTTAACTGAAGTGTAGTGGATTTACAAAATTCACTGAATATTTACCATATGCCAGGCATTCATTTAGGTTTTGATTATGTATTATTCATTTAATCCATGTTGACTCCTTGAGATCAGTAGGTACCATTCATAGCTCCATTCTACAGATGAGGAAACTGAAGATCAAAGTAGTTAAGTAACTTATTGAAGATTATATAACTAGCATGTAATAAGGCTAAAGGTTTGAATTTAAATAGTCTGCTCAGCCTAGCAATAAATCATATCTACAGGTGTGATAGGCAGTCTGTAAGATACTCACAATGACCCCTTCCCTTCTGGTGTTCACTCTTTTGTGTAATTCCCTCCCCTTTGCATGTGGGCTGGGCCTAGAGATTTCCTTCTAATGAATGGAATATAGCAAAAATAATAAGACATTACCTCCAAGATTAGGTTAGGGTATAGTCTAAATGTTTACATCCTCTCCCCAAATTCACATGTTGAAATCCTAACCCCCGCACATGATGGTTTGAGTAGATGGGGCCTCTGGGAGGTGTTTAAGTCATGAACATGGACACCTCTTGAGGGCCTAGTGCCTTCTAAAAGAGGCTCTGGAGAAAGCCCTCGCCCCTGCCACCAAGTGAGGATACAGTGAGAAGTCTCCCACCCATAGAGGACCCTCACCCAGCCATGCCAGCCCTGTCATCTCACACTTCCAGCCTCCTGACCTGGGAGCCATAATTTAATGGCTCCATTCATGAGTTGCTCAGTCTCTGGTACTCTGTCATACCAGCCAAATGGATTAAGGCAGGTTACAAGACAAATGCAGCATCCAGCCTGTTTTCTCTCTCATTCTCTCTCTCTCTCTCTCATTCATTTGGCAGAAGCCAGTTGACTGATTGTGAGCTGTGCTGTGGAGAGGCTTACCAGGAATGACTAGTAATTAAGGCCTTCAGGCCAACAACCCTCAAGGAACTGGATCCAGCCAGCAGGCCTGGGAGGGAACCAGAAGGCCAACCATTCAGCCTCCACTCGAGATGACTGCAGCCTCGGGGGACGCATTGAACACGAGGCACTTAATTTTTTTTTTTTTTTATTAAATAATGATAACTGTCTTACAATTTATCCTCTGAAATACTGACTTCTTTCCTGCTTCTGACAGAAGAGATTTTAGAAACATGGGCTTTGGATCCAGACACATCTGGGTCCAGATGCCTCCATTACTAGCCGCACCTAGCTGAGTGAACATGTAACCATGTCTGAGTTATTTCTTCATTTGTTAAATGAATAATAACACTAATGTCACCTTTTTTTGTTGTTGTTTAAACTGAAGTATGCATGAGTATGTGAAAGGGGAGAGAGAGAGAAAGAGAAGAGAGAAACAAAGAGAGATCTCTTTCTTTTCTGGGAAAGGTAATAGGAGCAATTGTGTTTCCTATCCTTAAGGAGCCCAAACCAGGAGCTTCTGGAAGGTAATCTCTCTTTCAATATTTCAGTATTTCCTGGAAATCTCAGCTTATTTAGAGTTGACTTTAAATGTCTCTGAGGAGAGAGGGGAGCAGAGACCAAGGGAAGCCCCAGATAGGGAAAGGTATGAGAACTGAATGAGCATACCTGCGAAGGTGCTCTGTGTACCTGGGAGGCTCGTTCACTTGGTCTTACAAAGACTCTGCAGAACATCATGTGCCCAAGGTAGCCCCGGAGTAGCAAAATCAGCTGACTTTCAGGATTCTACTAGGCATCTCAGTTCTAACCAGGGGACTTCTTTGGATTCTTTGCTCTGCAGAAGAAATTGAGGACTTGCAGGCAGGTAAACTGGTGAGAGAGGAACTACAGATGGAGAATTAATTTCATGCCATTCAGGCTGCATGGAACCCTAGAGCTGGATGTCTGAATATGCTTTAAAGGTAGGAAAGTAATGAGATATTCATTAACTCCCAAGAAGGGGTTAAAAATATATACTCACATGCCTATAGAGAGACACAGAATGCTTTTTCTGTTGGCACCAAGGGCCTTGGAAGCACCTTCCAAGAGTTCCTGTATTGGTGGAGCACTGTTATTGTTAGGACGCGTGTTTTCATGGATGAACTGCTCTAAGGCGTGCGAAAGGCTGATTACTTTCTCCCTAGAGCCGGAGTATTTTCCAGGCTTTGTTCATTCCTAGCCTGATAGCTAAGCAAGATATGATTTTGCAGATAAGACAAATACAACCTCGTTCCAGGACTCTGATATAAAACTTGTGATTTTCATCACTCTTTGGGTTACCATCCTTCAGGGAGAAATTTTCCAAAAGGCCAAGTTATCATTTTTGGTTTATGATGACTCCCCAGAGAGTGATCACTGATTCCAAATAGAGACACTGATTCTGCTTTGGGAGCTATTTGTGAAGCAGATTTAATTAGGTGCTGAGCTTGTTATCAATCCTCGGCAACCCAAACTAGACATTTATCCCCCCGAGAGTCCCTCAATACCGAGTTCTCAGCCTCTTCCCTCTTCCCACCTCCAAAGTCAGTAGGAGGCTGTTCTGTGTGAGGACCAATAACACTGCTAAAAGACCTGCCTTTTAGGTCTGATAGTTCTAAGTCATATTGCAATCTGAAAGCTGAACTGCCGTTAATGACTTGATTTTTTTATAATATTTAACAGGCTTTACGGGAGTTTAACTATTCAGAGTTGACTCTGGAAGCACTTCAACTCGGCTATTTTTCAAAGATGTTTATTTTCTGTATTTCTGGCAGTGCTTTGCTAAGAAATGCTGTGGACACGCTGTCTCAGTAGTGGCATTCCAGACCTCTGCATAAACCCCCAAGATGAGAGAAATAAAGGCCCAGTCGGACAGAGGTCAGACTTACATAGAATGCTGGGAAGTTAAATCAACGTAAGGGCATCTGAGTATAACAGAATGAGTCTCGGGTCTTTGCCTTGCTGGAAAATGCTTTGTAATTCAAGGAATAAATTATCAATGTTTCTTTATGAAAAAAGTCAGGACTTTACTAAAGAAAAGACAGAAGGAGTTCTTATATTAACAATACAACTTGTGCAGCTTGGGCCACAGGACTCTTAAGAAAAGCTTTGAGGACTGATAGCTAAAAGGATGATCAGAAGGAAATGGAATGATTTTAAGATCTAACCCTAAAGCACATTAAAAAAAAATGCAGGTGTCAAAGTTAGCTGTTAGTGTTGTGCATTAAATGCTCCCTAACTTGGAATTATTTTCTTAGTTTCCACCTTTTATTTACAAGGAGATGGGCAAGTAAGGGTTTCCTTTGCTGGTATCTGCAACAATACTGTATATCTTGAGTGAAGGCTTTTTATTTTCTGTCTTATTTGACTGAAATCAATAGCCTTGTGTTCATTCAAATTTTATCACTCATCTGGTTTCTTCCTAGCTGTTTGAAATTGACATATTAAAAAAAAATCCATATACTTTCTTTGATAAGCTTGGCCAGAGTTCTTTCTGATTGTTTTTCAAATTGTTTTGTCGCCAACTGTTCATTCTCAAGTTTGTTACTGTGATTCCCATTTTTACACATCTTATTTCTCTTGAATTTGTTGATGGACCAATTCCTAAAAATTGGTGGGTGATTTTAAACTGATTTGAAGAATTTTCAGAAACAGGGAATAGAGGGTTCAGGATGGGGAACACATGTATACCTGTGGCAGATTCATTTTGATATTTGGCAAAACTAATACAATTTTGTAAAGTTTAAAAATAAAATAAAATTTAAAAAAAGAAACAATAAAAAAAAATAGAGACCAAAACAATTAAATATTTTTCCTTTCATCATTGCTTATTTACTGGGGTCACATTACATATTATAAACTTTTGGAAAACAATATTTAATGATGCTTTATAGTTTAAAATATTTTGAGTTATTTTATATTAGTCACACAATTTCACATGTACAAGAACTAAACACAGAATTAGCTGGCTCTCCCAGGACCCCTCAAATATGTCATAGCAAAGTCAAGGCTTGAGATGAATATCTCACTCTTCAATCCTGATTCTGCTTCTGAACTCACCATACTGGTAAATGGCGCTACCATTCTCCTTATAACCCAAATAGAGCCCTGGCAGGAACACGGGGCCTCTTTCTCATTATCCTCCCTGTGCAAGACACACCATTTTGTCTGGATCCTTCCCTCCAGCTCAATCACTTCATTACTCAATTTATCTAGACCACAGCACATGTCCCCTCTATTTTTTATGCCTAGAGACACTCTCTATGATATAATAGCCAGAGTAACCTTTCAAAATTACAAATCTGATCAAGTCATTTTTCAGTGTGAATCTATCTTTAATAGATTTCCATTACCTAACTCTAATGGCAGAAAGCAAAGGGGAGCTAAAGAGCCTCTTGATGAGGGTGAAAGAGGAGAGTTAAAAAGCTGGCTTAAACCATGGAGAACAGTGTAGAGATTCCTTAAATAACTGGAGATAGAACTGCCATATGACCCAGCAATCCCATGGCTGGGCATACACACCAAGGTAACCAAAATTGAAAGAGACACATGTATCCCAATATTCATTGCAGCACTGTTTACAGTAGCTAGTACATGGAAGCAACCTAGATGTCCATAGGCAGTCTAATGGATAAGGAAGTTGTGGTACATATACAGAATGGAGTATTACTCAGCTATAAAAAGGAACACATTTGAGTCAGTTCTAATGTGAAGTGAATTCACTCAGTCATGTCCGACTCTGCGACCCCGTGGACTGTAGCCTACCAGGCTCCTCAGTCCATGGCATTTTTCAGGCAAGAGTACTGGAGTGGTTTGCCATTTCCTTCTCCAGGGAATCTTCCTGACCCAAGGATGGAACCTGGGTCTCCTGCATTGCAGGCAGATGCTTTACCATCTGAGTGGATGAAACTGGAGCCTATTATATAAAGTGAACTAGGTCAGAAAGAGAAACACCAATACAGTATATTAATGCATATATATATAGAATTTAGAAAGATGGCAACAACGACCCTATATACAAGATAGCAAAAGAGACACAGATGTAAAGAACAGACTTTTGATCTCTGTGGGAGAAGGAGAGGGTGGGATGACTTGAGAGAATAGCACTGAAGCATGTATATTACCATATGTAAAATAGATGACCAGTGCAAGTTTGATGTATGAAGCAGAGCACACAAAACTGATGCTCTGGGACAACCCAGAGGGACGGGATAGAGAGGGAGATGGGAAGGGGGCTCAGGATTGGTGGGACACGTGTACACCCGTGGCTGATTCTTGTTGATGTATGGCAAAACCACCACAATATTGTAAAGTAATTAGCCTCCAATTAAAATAAATAGATTAAAAAATTTTAAATGCTGGCTTAAAAGTCACCATTAAAAAAAACAAAGATCACGGCATCTGGCCTCATCACTTCATGGCAAATAGATGGAGAAAAAGTGGCAACAGTGACAGATTTTCTTGGGCTCCAAAATCACAGTGGACAGTGACTGCAGCCATGAAATTAGAAGACACTCCTTGGAGGAAAAGCTATGACAAACCTAGACAACATATTAAAAAGCAGAGACATCATTTTGCCAACAAATGACCATATGGTAAAAGTTATGGTTTTTCCAATAGTCATATATGGTTGTAAGAGTTGGACCATAAAGAAGGCTGAGCACCAAAGAATTGATATTTTCAAATTGTGGTTCTGGAGAAGACTCTTGAAATTCCTTTTGACAGCAAGGAGATCAAGCTGGTCAGTCCTGAAGGAAATCAACCCCGAATATTCATTGGAAGGATTGATGCTGAAGCTGAAATTCCAATACTTTGGCCACCCTATGCAAAGAACTGACTCATCATTGGAAAAGACCCTGATGCTGGAAAAGATTGAGGGCAGGAGGAGAATCAAGTGACAGAGGATAAGATGGTTGGATAGCATCATCAGCTCAATGGACATGAGTTTTAGCAAACACTGGGAGATAGTGGAGGACAGGGAAGACTGGTGTGCTGCAGTCCATGTGGTTGCAAAGGATCAGATATGATGTGGAGACTGAAAAGCAACAGTAAACCCTGAAAATCATTGCATGATGGAGGGATATCTTGATATTAACTAATTTTTCCTTTTATAGGCTTCCCTGGTGGCTCAGATGATAAAGAATCTGCCTGCAATGCGGGAGACCGGGTTTGATCCCGGGGTTGGGAAGGTTCCCCTGGAGAAGGGAAAGGCAACCCACTCCAGTATTCTTGGCCTGGAGAATCCCATGGACAGAGGAGCCTGGCAAGCTACAGTCCATGGGGTTGCAAAGGATTGGACATGACCTAGGGACTGAACAATGACAACAAACGCTGAACATCACTGCATAATAGAGGGATATCTTGATATTAACTGATTTTTCATTTTATTTTAAGAACAATTTTATTGCAAACTTTATTTTCATAAAGTGTTCCAACAATGAACATATAGAGAAAATAGTAGCAAGATGGTGGAAAGAATAGTATGTTGAACCCTTGTGGGCTATCACCTAACTTCAACAACGATCAAGTTATGGCTAATCTTGTTTCACCTATACTTTCTCACTCTTCCCATCTTAATACCCTTTGCTAGACTAATTTAAAGCAAATCTCAGATAACCGCTTGTGCTTTTCTTTATTAGCAATTTCCTTCTTTTCCCTGATTTCAGGCTGAGTGGAGGGAGTCCAGACTCACTCTCAGGAGATGGAGTGTTCAGAAGACTAGATTTTTAGGTTTCAAACATAGAAACTCTCACCAGAGATGCTGTCTTTAGATTTTGTTTGTTTGTTTCAAAAGACAAAGCTTATGTAAAAGAACAGATCTGGGAAGAACAGACCACAATGTAAAAGTTCATTTTCTTATCCCATTTTTCAGGGTAGAGAGGCAAGTAGAGAGGAGACAAGCAAGCATAGATGCACATGAAATACCAAGGGCGGTGGCTGTGTTCTGACCCTCAGCATGTCCCCTGGTGAGAGATGTTAGAAAAGTCCACACTTGGGGCTGAAGAAGAAAGGATACCCCGACATTGTGAAAACGAATGTGTTAGTCGCTCAGTCGTGTGACCCCATGGACTGTAGCTCTCCAGGTTCCTTCGTCTATGGAATTTTCCAGGCAAGAATACTGGAGTGGGTAGCCATTCCCTTTTCTGAGGATATTCCTGACCCAGGGATTGAACCTGGGTCTCCTGCATTGTAGGCAGATTCTTTACCGTCTGAGCCATGAGGGAAGCCCACTGGTGACATTATATCCATCTAAACCCCAGGAGGCACTTTGGGACACTATTGTGTATAACTAGCAGGGTGAGAAAGGTTGTTTGGCATATCTGGTCAGAAATATACAGTTTTTCCAGAGGTCTTCAGGGTTGTCAAGAGGCAGCTGGTCAATCTGGAGGGACTACATGGTCTAGACAAGGGGAAAGAGAGATCTGAGTAGACAGAAAGCAGGCTGGAGCCACGGGCTTCTCAGAAGTTGCCAGCGATAGGGAGATTCGGTAACTGATGGAAGCACAGATGCTGTTGTCCTCTGAATCAGCCTCAAGGGAAGGGGAGAGGACAGGCTCTGAGCTGACTGATACACTGAGTTGTCTCAGATTCATTGTTTTGCCTCCAAGTGAAATAAAACATTAAGACAGCAACTGCAAACATGTATGGAAAGTAAAGTACATTTCTGCACTCCTGAGTATCCCCTCCATAGAAAGTCGTCAGCACTCAGATTTTCTCTCTTTTCTTTATAGTCACGTTCTACCTTGTTGCCTGTTTTCCTCTTGCTTGTCATCAGGTACTCTCTAGGTGGGCTATGGCTGCTGACAGCTTCAAGCATACATGTAACCAATTGACAAGGGAAAAGAAAGGACCTCCTGGCCAACAGCTCCCTGCAGAGCACCAGTACTAACTCTCATGCAAGCGTTTTGCATCATGTCCTGGACCAATCACTGGGGCTGTTGACATGGAGATGCTCATATGGCTGACCTGAGATCATGGCCACATTGTAGTTGGGGATGGAGTCAGGTGATCTCCATTTCCTAACGGAGGATAAAGGTGATATTCCCAGAAAGGCAAAGAGATACAGAAAAGGCTGAAATAGCATAAATATTTAATAAAAATACTGCTTAAATGAGTGGAAGAACAAGGCCTTCAAAATCTAAGACCAGGACTGTTGCAGCTACATTACATTGCCTCTATCTTTATTCCATAGTTTATACCAATCTTTACCGAACAAGAAGTCATAACTTGGCTACCTTAAAATGGCATTAGGTCTGTAAGATGGTAAGTAAGCTAATTATGACACATTTTGCACAAGAATTACGGATTCTAAATTGTCTTTCTATGGTACCTAGCTTTCAAGATTTAAAGTCTTATAAAAATTAAATATGAGCTCTTAAGTGGCAAGAAAGTGGCAGAAATGAGGTGAGAGGCTGGATTTCAAGGTAAGCAATCTGACCAGTTCTAAGTGACATGTGAATTTAGGGAGATTCACACATCCTGGAAAAAAAAAGTTTCATTTATTCTTGAAGTTTCTGAGTTCTCCTCAGATTTAGCACTTAGGGTCAAGTGCCTGCTGAGTCTGCTGGGCGGTGAGTCACCTCTAGTTATTCTCCAAGATGGACCACAAGCTATGAATGCAGGACCTGTTCTCACCCTGCACCCCCAGTCTCGCACAGGCTGGTCACTTGGCAGAACGTCAGTGAGTACTTACTAAATGAATGAGATATGACCAGTGGTTTAGATGAGCAAAAGTAGTGTAGACACACTCAGTTTTGACTATAGAATTTTTTAAAGTTGAATTTGTCTTTTCATACTTCATGTCAGTTGATGATAGAGTTACATTGCACCTACGTTTCTTCTCTCATGGTAGGGATCATGCCTGTTCATAACAACAGCCGACATATACTGAATCTTACCATGTAGCAGGCTCTTCTGTAACTGCAGTTTACTTCATCCCTACAACAATTCTAGAAGCTTCTGTCATTACACATTGTTTCTTACAAAGTTTGTTGTTTATAGAATGCTGGGACTTGACCCTGGCAGTGGCAGTTCTAAGTACGTATTCTCGCTGCTAGGCTTACAAGGCCTTTTGTAAATACTTGCTTGTCCCATGTTTCTCTCTTAGAAGGAAAGAGCTATGATGCTGTCTTAATCACCACACCTGCACAGGGCTGGGCTCAAGTTAATTGTGTCAAATCAAACAAGGGATTTATCAGCTCATTTCCTTGCATACATTGATAGAAAGAGGAGTTGAGTTAGGCATCAGAGATCTAACAGATTTCTTAGACAATGTAGAGAGGATATAATGCATTATGACAAATAAGAGTAGTTAAATAATTAATATAGACAGACAGATATAAGTACAGGTATTTAGCATGTATAGCCTGCTTTTAGGCTTCCCTCATAGCTCAGTTCATAAAGAATCTGCCTGCAATGCAGGAGACCCTGGTTCCATTCCTGGGTCAGGAAGATCCCCTGGAGAAGGGATAGGCTACCCACTCCAGTATTCTTGGGCTTCCCTGGTGGCTCAGCTGGTAAAGAATCCACCTGCAATGCGGGAGACCTGGGTTTGATCCCTGGGTTGGGAAGACCCCCTGGAGAAGGGAAAGGCCACCCACTCCAGTATTCTGCCCTGGAGAATTCCATGAACTGTACAGTCCATGGGGTTGCAAAGAGTCAGACAGGACTGAGCAACTTTCACTTTCACTTTCAGTCTGCTTTTAGTTAGACATACTTCCCAGGTGGCGCTAGTGGTAAAAAAAAAATCCTGCCACCAATGCAGGAGATGTAGGAGATGAGAGTTCAATCCCTGGGTTGGGAAGGGAACCCACTTCATATTCTTGCCTGGAGAATCCCATGGACAGAGGAGCCTGCTGGGCTACAGTCCATGGGATCACAAAGAGTCTGACACGACTGAAGTGACTTAGCACATATGCGCCTCAACCCTAGATTTGAATAATAAAATCATCATATCTTTGACACTTTCCTAGGGAAAAAAACTACTTTTACTTTAGTGGCTTTTCTGAACCATTTCTTGGAAGTGTACTTGTAGACACAATGGAATGGAAGAAATATTTCCAGATCTGAAATACTTAAGTCTACTGTAATGGACATTTTATTCTGAATTATCAGCAATCTACAAGTTAAAAGAATGATGTCATAAGTTATGAGGAATATTGGTATCAAACGTTTTTAAATATTCATGTTTATAAGCCATCAAGCCCAACAGTCTCCAGCATTTCCTTAATTATGCTGAGTATAATGAGGAATACAAAGATAAATCATAGTAAGGATTACCCTAATTGTGTATTTCATAATTACCTTAAGATTTCAGTTGTACTTTAGAGTTTTAGACTGCCCAACAGGTGTTTTAGCTCTCATGGGTCCATCTAACTACACATCTGGTTTATTTAAAATATTTTTGTGAGGAATAAAAGTAAATTATCTCTAGAGGTCCAAAACAAACTCTATATTTAATCTGGGTAAGTCATCCAAATTGATGTTGGCTATTCATATAATTAGGTATTTAGTGTATGGAATAAAAAAGAAAGAAACCTGCAATTTCAAGGAATCCCCACTGAGGCTGCAGATGCTAGAATAGAGGTATAATTATATGATTTAATTTTCGAGTAATTGCTCGAATTTTCTTCTTCAAGGTAGCAACCTCTTTTAAATCCATCCAAGTTAAATTCCATAACTTTTCAGTCACTCTGTCTCAGGTTAGATCCACGGATCCAGGGCTGTAAGAGTGAGTATCTGGTCTGTTACCTCCCTTTCTCCATTCTCATTTCCTCTTGGTGTGCTACCAGTCTGGTGCTGCTAAGCTGGGGAGGAAAGTGAAAGTGAAAGTCACTTAGTGGTTTCTGACTCTTTGTGACCTCCAGGACTATACCGCCCATGGAATTCTCCAGGCCAGAATACCGGATTGGGTAGCCTTTCCTTTCTCCAGGGGATCTTCCCGACCCAGGGATCAAACCCAGGTCTCCCCCATTGCAGGCGGATTCTTTACCAGCTGAGCCACAAGGGAAGCCATGCTGGGGTGGAGGTAGAGGACAAATGATATTTCCTTAGGTGAAAGAGAAAGGTGGAGACCCTCTTCATTTGTTTTTAAAAGAAAAAAACAATCAAATTAAGGACTGCTCCTACAGTGTGCAGGATCCTGAGCAGACAAAAATAGTTTTGTAGGGCCCCTGTTCAACAATTTAGTTAAAAAAAAAATACTACAACATTCATATAAGGACCCATATAAAGTAGAATGATTTATCAATGATATGGATAGAGAGGACATACTTACATATTCGTTTATTTTCCAATCAGGGCAAGGGAAGATTCTTCATAGTGTCCACACCCCACCTCTTTCTTTTAAGGTCCAGGAATCATCTTTTTTGTGTTCTTTCTTCTCAAATGTGCTGTTTCCAAATAATTTCATGTCTCCCCCATGAGCCAAAGGCAGCAAGACTGTCATTAGTCACAATACCATAGCTCTTTGGAACGTGTTTGTGTGGACACAGTATTGACCAGTTTGCCTTTGCAGTTCCCTGATGCCATGTGCTTAATGCTGGTTGTGTCATTACTCATGAGGTTGCATCATCCTGTGGACACTGGCTTCCAGGGAGTCACCCAAACATTACTTTGCTTTCTTGATGATGGCATATACAACTTTATCCAGAGTATGCAGGAAAATGTGAACAATAATTTGTTTTCGGGATATGTTAAATTTATTATCTGAAATTTTAAGTATAAACACAGGATGATTCATCTTCCTTTCACGTCTTTTCTTGAACTTGTCAGGACCACAGTGGCTGCACTCCTAGAATGTGAAGTCCTCACTGGGGAAGTCATCCAGATACTAGATCTACTCTTTCTTTTTCTCAGAAGGCTCTTTTGACAGGTTGTTGTCTGTGTGACTATCACTATTATTCATGTTTAAATTCAAATGTCACGTCTTCAGAAAGGCCTTCACTGCCCACTCTAACTAAAGCAGCCATAGACATTAGTTTGTTTTATTATCTACATGTACTCATCACTGGCTAACATCAATTCGCTATTTCTCTGAGTTTGTCTGACTCCTCTATCTTGACTGTAGGATCCAAGAGCAAGGGGCTCAGTCATATTTCCTCCACTATCCTTAGTGTATAGACTAGGTCTTGGCATAAAGAAATTACTCAAGAAGGACTTACTGATGACTGTGATATGATTCCTAAATTTTTCATTTATATGTATAATTATACCTTATTTCTTTTTCCTAATGTTTTCTGTGGTGAATCCTTTTCTTTCTTTTTTTTTTTAATTATATTTGCCCATCTATTATATATTTTCTATTTTTCAAGAAACTAATTTTTGGTTTTATGACTCAGGAGTCATGTCTGTATTTTATAATATTTTAAAATTTCTATTTCTTGGTTTATTATTTATTTTATAAGCATTGAACTCATTCCAGGACTTGTACCCAGCATGGCATATAATTCTGGATCTCCTGTATGCTCCCTTTTAACCACTTAGGATAGTCAAAGTACACCTGAATTCAGAGATGAAATGTCAACAGAAGGCAGTTGGTTAGACAATGGTTGGGATGTAGCTCCTGATCTTTCCTCTCAGTGAAGTCTTTTGCCAGTGAAGAGTTCATTGCTTTTAGACTGCTCCATTGGATAATGAAGCCAACGACTACAGCAAAGTACTTGACTGTTAGTCTAATGAGAATTTATGAATGTATTCCTCAAATACCGTGAGATTGGGTAACCCCAAATCTACATCATGAACAAAAGTGGAGATGCACCCTGGCCTCTACCCTCAAGATTCTTGTTTTGTTATCTCTTTTGATCAGTCCTGCTAAAAGGAGTCAGATCAAGCTCCTACCATGTATGAATCTTTGATCTTAAGACTGTTCTTAAGATCTAGACTAGGAGAATGAATTGACTCAGATGCCATAAGAGCATGTTGCTAGACATGCTCTCATGGCATTATCCCTATTTTGTTTCCTGATTTTAGGAACTAAATTAAGAAGAATATAGGATAAAGGCAGGCTATGAAATATTTATTTGGGGACAGTCAAGGACGTTTGGTATACAGGAAAACCGCTATGTCATCTCAGTGTAGGGTTGACTGCTTTCCTCACCAACCAAGGCACATAAAGTGCACACTTGTTGAAGACAAATTTGAATGACTTCATTTCAACATTGACTAGGTGGAAAACTTGAAAAATTCACCTTTAAATACATGCTCTTTGTGCTGAAACTAGTTCCTAGCTTAACATCTGGTTTTCTAAACCTTTCTTTATTGGTCACAAAGGTAATTAGAAATCCATTTCCTGGCAGCAGATTCCAAAATAGAAGCTAAGGACAATAAGGACTTAATGAGTAAAGCATACATGTTATGTCCAAATAGCTTACTGAAGAAAGTAAAAGCCAGACTCACTGTTTGTATTTCATCCTGAAACTGTAAAGACACACACATCTGGACTACAGGTCCTTCATCCTAACTTTTGGTTTTCTTCAACTTGTAAAATGATTCACACAAATGGGAGTTATAACTAGTCTTAAATATACAAAAAAACAAATACCTTTATATGTACACACATATATATACTTATACACACACACACACATATATATACCTCATATAGGTAATATTTATCTCAAATGTGTATAGCCAAGTTATGTGAAGCATAATCAAGTCATCAGAACAATAATGTTGTCATTTAAGGCAGACTTCTCTGCATGTTTTGCTTTTTAAAATCAATCCTTGGAATTGAATTTTATCATGCAATTTCTATGTACATCTAGCCCACAGTTTATTTCGTAGAGAAAAGGAATAACTCAAAATTGTTATTTTCAACCATGACCTTATCTCGTGGGACATGGAGAAATATTTGATCATGAACTTTCAAAGCCATGGTAAATTTATTGTATCAAATTTGGCCTGGTCACAGCACTTGATGCTGTCTAGTCACTTTGTCATGTAATAATACTCTCTCTACTGTCTCTACCCACACAGACTCCTTCAGTTTGGTTTGTCATTGAATTCATCAGAGTAAGGTGCTTTTAATGCAGCTAATTAATATAAAAAGGTTTGGGGTTGATAATATCCCAACATATGCATGTATATTGAGAATAACCTTTCTTTTCTGCCCCTTGCAGTTTCTGAGAACATTCATGCTTCTGGTAAATCTTGACTAAAGTCAATAGAAACAGGGGAGTGAAGAATGCAGGGCTGGCCATGCAGGGTAGGCGGGAATGGTATTTCAGCCTGATGGGGGGTGGAGAGCAAGGAGAGGAGCACTGGGGAGAACTGGAATTAAAGCTAGAAAAACAAAACAGAGTCAGCTCATGGAGAGATGTGAATTCCAGGTTAAGGATTTTAGACTTTATCATGTTGAATACAGTTAATCCTCATTATTTATGGGTTCTGTATTTGTGAATTTGCCTGCTAACTGAAACCTGTCACCCTCAAAATCAATTTTTATACACACAGTGCTTTTTCAGTCATAATGGGATATGCACGGGGTTGGGGGGCACAAAAAACTTGGGTTATTTGATGTGTATGTTCCCAGTTGAGGCTGAACCAAACACTCTGTCTTCTTGCTTCAGCTCTCAGACTGTGGTTCTTTTCACAGGACATTTAGTATCATTTTTTCACATTTTTCTGCTTTTCTGTAGGTGATTTCACTGCTTAAAATGGTTCCAAGAATAGTGCTAAAGTGCTATCTAGTATTCCTATGGGTAAGAAAGCTATGACATGAGTTGCAGAGATGATTCAATGTTAAATGAGCTTTGTTCAGTTACGGTTATAGGGCTGTTCATTGTGAATTTAATGTCAATGAATATATATGTATATATACACATACATACATATGAAAGAAAAAAAATTTAAACAGAATCCCGCATACAACAAAGTTAATGTAGTGGCCAGTTAATGAAAATGTGACTACAGGCTTGTAGGAACCAACCCTGTTTATTGCCTAGGAGGAATGGTTCCATATTCACTAACTCACTGTTCCTGGTGACTCTGTAGAACCTATCCGTAATAACTAATGAGAATTGCGTGTAACTTTTTAAAAATGCAATTGAAAGTCACTGAAAGGTTTGAAACAGAAGACATGCTGTGCGGTGGTCCCCAACCTTTTTGGCACCAAGGACTGGCTTCGTGGAAGACAATTTTTCCACAGACTGGACAAGGGGGATGGTTTAAGGATGATTCAAGCACATTACTTTTACTGAACGCTTTATTTCTGTTATTATTACATCAGCTCCAGCTCAGATCATCAGGCATTAGATCCCGGGGGTCGGGGACCCCTGCTGTATAGTATTTATGTACACATTTGTGCCTATTTTGAAAACATGAGGGAAGTGATATTTGCCTGCATATTTTAAATAGCATTTAGATTTGCAGTTGTGTTGTACAGAATATTGCAATCTTTAGCAGGCCTAGTAGTCTTTCTAATTGTAATGTGTGTGTGTGTATGCATGAGCACACACACTTGCATGTGTGCATGCATGTGCACATGCACACACACACACACTGGCCTTAATTCAACTAGATGTATCAGTTTCTATAGTTGCTTCATTATTTTATTCAACAAATATTTTTGAGTGTCTTTCATGTGCCAGGTATGGTTTTTAAGCACTGAAGATTTAATGGTGGATAGAAAGTCCATCCATCTATGGAGCTTATAACGTACTGCAGAAGTACTTGATCCTGGATGCACACATAATTTTCTGATATTAAAAATCATGATGCTGGGCCATACTCCCAAATCAATTATCTGGGGTTGAGACAAAGTTGTCAAGAATATTTTAAAGTTTCCTAACGATTCTAATGTATGATGAAGATTGAGAATTGCTGTTTTAGAGGGAAAACAATCACTTAAATGGTGCTTATTTTGTGTCAGACATAGTTTTCAGCCCTTTATTGCTTTTTAAAATTCCCACAGTAAGGTCCCTTTTAATTCTCACTATAAACTTCTAAATGAGGTATTATTATATCCCCACTTGACAGATGAGAAAACTGACACACAGAGAAGTTGAGTAGATTATCCAAGATTCCAGAGTGCATATCAGAAACACATCTGCGCAATCAGGATTTAACCGTTACTCCATGTTACCTGTGCCCTCAGCTGGTTCATTCCTCAATGGCTCCTGATTCAAGCCAGGCAATAGTCTTTCCTAAGAGTTTTAAGTGGCAGGCATGGTGGTCATGGGAATCTAGGAAGCTGTTAGAGGACATATGCCTTCTGTGAGGAAAGATCTACACTAGAGATGAGCTGTTATGAATCGGGAAGCGCAGCTGATGAATGCTGAAAGCACCCTGTTCCTGTTGTTGTTTAGTTGCTCATCATGTCCAGCTCTTTGTGACCCCATGGACTATAGCCTGTCAGGCTCCTCTGTCCATGGGATTTCCCAGGCAGGAATACTGGAGTGGATTTCCATTTTCTTCTCCAAAGGATCTTCCCCACCCAGGGATCAAACCTGCATCTCCTGCATTGCAGGTGGATTCTTTACCAGTGAGCCACCAGGGAAGCCAGAAATCACCTTGGGAAGACCCTTATTTTAGCTGTTCCTAAGTCCCAGCCAGAGAAAGCAATGGCACCCCACTCCAGTACTCTTGCCTGAAAAATCCCATGGATGGAGGAGCCTGGAAGGCTGCAGTCCATGGGGTCGCTGAGGGTCGGACACGACTGAGCGACTTCACTTTCACTTTTCATTTTCATGCATTGGAGAAGGAAACGGCAGCCCACTCCAGTGTTCTTGTCTGGAGAATCCCAGGGATGGGGGAGCCTGGTGGGCTGCCGTCTATGGGGTTGCACAGAGTCAGATATGACTGAAGTGACTTAGCAACAGCAAGTCCCAGCCAGATCCCTGATTTTCCTGTTATTTATCTATATAAACTTCAGCTGAATTCTGTTAACCAACAAACTCCTATTTTAAGTTAGTCCAAGTTGGGAGTCATTTGTGAGTAAAAACATTGACTATCCAGAGATCATTGGCTATAGTCTCTAAATAACCCCATTTAACTCACTCAGGTAGCAATGTTGAATGAGTTTATCATCAACTCTACATGCACAACTCCATCATGCTCTCAGAAACCTCTCCATTTGTGATGTGGAGACAGTTGGCTAAGCACCACTGATGATGCTCATGGGCAGTTGGCCTCCCATAATACCATTCTGTCAGCAAATATTTTAGCCCTTGCTGAATCCAGGGTCGTAAGAAATCTTTTTATAGTCTGGGTTTTGACTCGTAAATGGTCAAGGACATATACAACATGCTTCTCTGCAGAATCCCTTGTTTCTTCGTTTTGATTTTGTATGAAAACCTTCTAGTATTTTAATTTGAGTCTAAACACTGATTGACATCAAGGCAGCCTTGCATATTCAGATTATCACATGTAGCATGGAATTTAATTTTCAGACCACAGAATACATTAACTTGTCCTGGTGGTATATGAGAGATTTTATACCACCTGCTGTTGTCCAGCTTTTCTTTAAAAAGATAAAATTTCATCGACTCTAGATGGTAAGCAGGAAAATGGGCAGGAGATGAACAAGCCTTCAGTGGAACATGTATTTTGTGGTTCAGATATATCCTAGGATTACTTTATCTTCTGTAACTGCAAGAGTAACTACAGGAGTTCAGAAGACCCTATGAAGCACTTTATCCACAACATTTATGAAATCTCCCAACTGTTAGCAGCATTCTCACTCCAACCTACTGACCCCTGGCATTCTACATATCCACTTCCTCATCTCTTTCCATAGACCTCCTACCCCAATATACTAAAATTTGATTCATATTTAAAGCATTGCTAGCATTCTATTGTTAACCTCTTATGATTATGATTCCCTGAAGAGGTATATCCTTGAACCTCACCAATCTGCTCAGGCTGCAAGGAATTAAAGGGTAAGTTTTCTCCCACTGGTTCTGAGCACTATGAATCCCTGTGTACCAGCAGATGGCAGCAGAAATAAATAAATAAGCTAAACAATGAATTACAAAGACCCAAAGAAATGGTGCCCTTTATCCAAATTTTATTCTAAGTCTTAAACCTTGTATCTTTCTCATTTTATTCCTTTCTCCCTAATTTTTCAGAATAATTTACTGATGTTGCAATACTACTTTTAACTTGACTTCTGTGGAAGAATCAGAAAGGATGGAAACAGTTCTATTTATTCGCTACATTGTTTTTCCTGCCTCCATGTCTGACTCCAGGGAGGTCCTTTGGGAAGCCTTCCAGCAGAAATTATTGGGAGATAATCCTTTACCCTGGCTGAAATGATAACCTGAACTCATTAAGGAGATTATGATGGGTGACCCAGAAAGGGCAGGAGAGAGGTGACTGGGAAGTGTTGAGAGTAGTGATTCTCCCAGACTAGGGGGCAGGAAGGTTGCCGGTTCTGGGAGCAGTGCAGACCTGCATCTGCTCCCAACAGTGTGGCTGGGTGAATGCAGCACACATGGACTTGGTTGCTGGCTAAATCAGGGCAATCTGAGAGCTTGGATTAGCTGAAGGTGCCATTCGCATTATTTTGCTGTATACAAGATTACTGGGATCTTCACCTGAACCTAGGGTGGGAGAAGCCCCAGAATAATGACTAAAACTGCAGTCTGGACATTCAGTGTGATGTGGCTCAGATTTATTTAGATTCAGAGAAAATAAAGTTAACTTACATGATCTTAGACCCTCAAGTTTACAATGCAATTGTAAAGTTTGTACAGTTTGTACCATCTTGGATTTTTGTTCTGCAGAAACACCTTGTCCCGTAATGGGTAGGGTTGCAACTTTGTCCTAGCAACTTCCTCTCTTGGAAGCTAAATCAGCCCTTCTGTTTTAATTCTTGTGACAAGTGAACAAGGGAGACAAATGGGCTTGGCTTATAAAACGTTATCTATACCTAAACTGTTCACCCTCAGGTCACAGGCTAAGAAATTCAGGATACCAGAAATATGGTTTTCCACTTAAGACCTCTAAAAACTAAATCCATATTAACTATCTAAACTTAACCCCCACATCTGCCATCCCCCAAATTTTAAAGAGACATCATCTCACGGCCATTCCTTTAAACTTTAAAAGCAACTTAGTTTCCAATACATTTTTCCACTAGTCCATATTTAGTTGATAAGTATAAATAAACTGAGGGCTAAAATAATAAAATAACATGCATTAGTTACCAAAAATTAGCTCTATAGCCTTGTGACAGCCTCTGCATTCAGAAAATCATGCCATTTCTTAAAGCATAAGAACGACTTTCTCACTGAAGATGCAATACACTGAATTTCTTGTCTGTGAACATCCCTGAGTGCAGTGCTATCATTCAGTTCAGTTCAGTTCAATTGCTCAGTCTTTTATGACCCTGTGGACTGCAGCACGCCAGGCCTCCCTGTCCATCACTAACTCCCGGAGCTTACTCAAACTCTTACCAATGAGTTAGTCATGCCATTCGACCATCTCATCCCTCTGTTGTCCCCTTCTCCTCCTGCCCTCAATCTCTCCCAGCATCAGGGTCTTTTCAAATGAGTCAGTTCTTTGCATCAGGTGGCCAAAGTATTGGAGTTTCAGCTTCAAGATCATTTCTTCCAATGAATATTCAGGACTGATTGCCTTTAGTATGGACTGGTTGGATCTCCTCACAGTCCTAGAGACTCTCAAGAGTCTTCTCCAACACCACAGTTCAAAAGCATCAATTCTTCAGCACTCAGTTTTCTTCACAGTCCAACTCTCGCATCCATACATGACCACTGGAAAAACCATAGCCTTGACTAGATGGACCTTTGTTGGCAAAGTAATGTATCTGCTTTTTAATATGCTGTTCAGGTTTGTCATAGCTTTTCTTCCAAGGAGCAAGTGTCTCTTAATTTCATGGCTACAGTCACCATCTGCAGTGATTTTGGAGCCCAAGAAAATAAAAATCTCTCACTGTTTCCACTGTTTCCTCATCTACTTGCCATGAAGTGATGGGACCAGATGCCATGATCTTAGTTTTCTGAATGTTGAGTTTTAAGCCAACCTTTTCACTTTCCTCTTTCACTTTCATCAAGAGGCTCTTTAGTTCTTCACTTTCTGCCATAAGGGTGGTGTCATCTTCATATCTGAGGTTATTGATATTTCATTTCTCCTGGCAATCTTGATTCCAGCTTGTGCGTCATCCAGCCTGGCATTTTGCATGATGTACTCTGCATACAAGTTAAATAAGCAGGGTGACAATATACAGCCTTGATGTACTTGTTTTCCTATATGGATCCAGTATGTTGTTCTATGTCCAGTTCTAACTGTTGCTTCTTGACCTGATTCTTGACCTGCTATCATTATCATTATTGAACCTCCCTTATCATTATCATTATTGAAAACCCTGTAGACAAGTTGACTAGTACAAATGAAATGTCAAGATATGTATCATCAAGGATTAAATGTTGTTTAAGTAAATCTCTTTTGGTTCTATAGAAATATAGAAAATCCGGATCACACAAGCCTTCTATAAAAATCTGAAAACCTATGCAAAACTCAGTGCAAATGTTTTCTGTAAAAATCTGAAGACTAAATAGTATACTCTGGTCAGCACACTGAAATTTAGCCAGTAGGGGGCAATCAAGGAATGGCTCATAGAATTCAATTTATTCCGATTCTACACAAAGTTCTTTTAAGAATTCTTTCAAGTGAGCTTCTATAATTCTATAAAATCCTGTGCAGTTATGGTACAATTTCTGGGTTCTGGATTCATGTTGCAGTCATAACCATTTTATGCTGTAAAAGTTCTGGTTTCTTTTATTTAGGATCTGAAATACATGCAGTGTTGTTAGCTAGATCACCATTAATTTAATATGATCTAAAATTAATTTTTTGTTCAAATTCATTGCAAGACTGAGAATGAACGTTTTCTCTGAATTGTTGAAAAATCTGAATGTAATTTAGAAACGTTAAGTGAAAGATTCATCTATAGCATGAGTGAGCCTACATATTAATAGAAGGAATTGCCTGATAAGAAAAGATAAGTAAGCCTTCTCATGTTTACAGTCATATCAGAAAAGTCAAACTCTTGGTTTTAATTTCCCAGTTACTCAAACTACTAAATCCCCCTGAGACACAGTGGGATGGAAATGCCCTTTTGGGGAGAATTTCTGGTACTTTCAGAAGGAAATTGTACAAAAATAGGCATGTTTGCAGCATCATAGCTTCAAGTCTTTTCTAATTTACATCCAGTCTTCCCTGGAAAATGGTGAATCAGAATTAAGAACTTCAAATGAAGACAATATGAAGTTTAGTTTTAAAAATGAGTGGAAATTCAACGTATAACATTTTTTTTCAAAAGTTATTTTCACATGTTAGTTGGCATGGAATCAAGCAACATATTAATATTCAATCAACAATATTCAATACAACAAATGTGCCAGCCCCTGTGCCCAACCCTGATGGAATGGGATGCTGTTTACCACTTTCTGTGCCAGTGGGTCTCAAAGTGCAGTGGCCTCCTCCCCTCCCCCACCAATCAGCAGCATCAGCATCACCTGGGCAGTCGTCAGAAATGCAAATCAATAATGCTGTGCAAGCGTGCCTGTACTAAATCGCTTCAGTCGTGTCCAACTCTTTGCAACCCCATGGATCGTAGCCCATTAGGCTCCTCTGTCCATCACCAACTCCCGGAGTTCACTCAGATTCACATCCATCGAGTCAGTGATGCCATCTAGCCATCTCATCTTCTGTCGTCTCCTCCAGGGGATCTTCCCCACCCAGGGATGGAATCCCTGTCTCTTAGATCTCCTGCGTTGGCAGGCAGATTCTTTACCACTAGCAGCCACCTGGAAAGCCCAATGCTGTGCATGGAACCCAACAATCTGTGTTTTAACAAGTGATGCTCAAGTTTGACACTGGAATCACTGTCCATGGGCAGACAGATCAAAATACCTGTTACAGTGGAAGAAAGAACTGGGCAGGCTTCACTCAGCTGCACTCTATTCCTATTGATTGAACTGTAGGCAGAGAGCAGGACTTAGCTTATTCATATCAGAGAAGTCAAAGTCTTGGTTTTAATTTCCCAGTTACTCAAAATACTAAAGCCTGCTGAGACACAATGGAATGGAAATGCCCTTTTGGGGAGCACAGGCTCTTCCTGCCCGTCTGGAGGTTTTAATTCTAGAGCTCAGTATCACCTTTGCCTGCACATATACCCTGTATCTTCCAACCCAGCTCTCAGTAATAAAGGTCATATTATAGTTTTTATCAACCTTATTCCCTGCCTTACTGTCCAGTTGATTCAGAATCCAGGCAGGAAAGAGAGTGTGTTTAGTGGACCCCCTTGAAGACATTAATGTAGCAGACAGATTAGCATGAAGTTTAAGTTTAATAAGTGTAAATCTCACAATCTTAACACAATTACTATTCCTAAAGAATCCAGCTCTCTCTTTGCAATATTAGAATTGTCTTTTTTGTTTCTTTCTGCAGTTTTTCCATATTTACTTTTCTCGATCTCAGAAATAACAACCTGATTCTTACAGGAAATTACACATTTTATGCTGCTGCTAAGTCGTTTCAGTCGTGTCCGACTCTGTGCGACCCCATAGACGGAAGCCCACCAGGCTCCCCCGTCCCCGGGATTCTCCAGGCAAGAACACTGGAGTGGGTCACCATTTCCTTCTCCAATGCATGAAAGTGAAAAGTGAAAGTGAAGTCTCTCAGTCGTGACCTCATGGACTGCAGCCTACCAGGCTTCTCCATCCATGGGATTTTCTAGGCAAAAGTACTGGAGTGGATTGCCATTGCTTTCTCCGACATTTTATAATGAGAAAAAACCAAGATGTTCACATATCTTTTACTTTAAAGAATGCATTGCTCAGAATGCATGCAAGGTGGATCCATTTAATACTCATTAAAATATATTTGAAAATGATAACTCAGTGTGTTTGGGTGACTTCTTTTGGAATTTTTGCATTATAAAGAAAGTCATAGGCTTCACCTGTAGCTGAAAATTAAAATTCCTGTTTCAGTTCTCTTTGTTAATCTCAGTGCTGCCCATGCTATATGGCCTGGTGATTTTTTTCTTCCTTGCCTTTCTCAGTCACCAAAGAAACCTTCCTACTCTGATGCCCGTAGAATTCACGACCTGCTCTTGTTGTCTGATACTTCACCTCCTTATTCATGTCCTATTTCCTCAAATTAATTGTGAATAGACAGCATGTCACTCTCTTTTATAGTCTCAGCACTATGGAATATGATACATATATATGTGTTGATCACATTTATTTCTTAAACATCTTTGATGCTTTCATTTCTGAGTATTCAATAAATGATTAAAATCTTATAAAACTTGTATATACTTTAGTTGTGTAATTTAAATCCATTCATTGATTTAACTTTTGAAATAGTTCCGTTAAAAAGGTCTGATAGAGATATAAATTAGATTAGTGATTGCCTAGGGCTGAGGGACTTGAAGGAAAATGGAGAGTGACTACTAATAAGTATAAGACTCTTGGGGGTGATGAAAATATCCTAAAATGATTGTGGTGGTGGGTGTGTAATAGTATGACTATATTCAAATGATTGAATTGTACATTTTACACGAGTGAGTTCCAGAATACATGAAATAGATCTCCACAAAGCTGTTCATTTTGACTTAGATGATGGTAGATTTGAAACCATGACCTATGATAACTTAGAGTATAAAAGGAAGTTTGAAATCATGAAAATCTTTATGAAAACTCATAATCTTTTTCTCCTTAATTTCCCTTTTCAATAGATGTATATAAAATGTGCTAAATCTTGCTCTATTCCTGGGAAGATTTTATTTCTAAATTCCAAACTGTTTTTATTTCCAGAAAAGGGAGTTCTTCAAAAATTGATTTCTCACTTAAGATGGACTGGCTTGGTGACATATCCAGTCCCATCACTTCATGGGAAATAGATGGGGAAAAACAGTGGAAACAGTGGCAGACTTTATTTTGGGGGGCTCCAAAATCACTGCAGATGGTGACTGCAGCCATGAAATTAAAAGACGCTTACTCCTTGGAAGGAAAGTTATGACCAACCTAGATAGCATATTCAAAAGCAGAGACATTACTTTGCCAACAAAGGTCTGTCTAGTCAAGGCTATGGTTTTTCCTGTGGTCTTGTATGGATATGAGAGTTGGACTGTGAAGAAGGCTGAGTGCCAAAGAATTGATGCTTTTGAAGTATGATGTTGGAGAAGACTCTTGAGAGTCCCTTGGACTGCAAGGAGATCCAACCAGTCCATTCTGAAGGAGATCAGCCCTGGGATTTCTTTGGAAGGAATGATGCTAAAGCTGAAACTCCAGTACTTTGGCCACCTTATGTGAAGAGCTGACTCATTGGAAAAGACTCTGATGCTGGGAGGGATTGGGGGCAGGAGGAGAAGGGACGACAGAGGATGAGATGGCTGGATGGCATCACTGAGTCGATGGACGGGAGTCTGAGTGAACTCCAGGAGTTGGTGATGGACAGGGAGGCCTGGCGTGCTGCGATTCATGGGGTCGCAAAGAGTCGGACACGACTGAGCGACTGAACTGAACTGAACTGAACTGAAAGCGATGGAGGCAGCACTTCTTGTGGTCCTGCCCTGTGGATCTGGCTCTTGCCTCAACAGTGTTTGGTTGGAACAGATGGGGTCTTCCCTTCTTCCAGCCTCCCTCTGCCCTCCAATATCCTCTCTGGCCACAAATTCCATATCACCTTGACCATTACCTGCTTTAGGGACCAAGCAACAACGTTGTTTGTGGTTAGCTCTTTTTACCAACCAACCATGGAGCCCCCAGATTTGTCAGAATTATTCCACTGAGGTGCACTGCCTGATCAACCAGCATCTGCAGGCCTCCTGCACCTACCTCTCTCTGGGCATCTATTTTCACTGTAAAGATGTGGTTCTGGAGAGTGTGAGCCTTTTCTTCCTCGAGCTAATCAAGGAGAAGCCAAGCATCTGTTGAAGGTGCAAAGCCAGCGTGGTGGGTGCACCTTCTTCCAGGATGAGCAGAGCTGTCCCAAGATGAATGGGGTAAAGCCCTGGATGCCATGAAAGTGAAAGAGTAGATCTCTCTATGAATGAGTCTTTCCCATTGCCATGGGTAATGTTCCCTCTGCAGATGGAAAAATAACACAGCATTAATACGTCTGTTGGGATGGAAAAGTAGAAACAAGAAAACAAAGTTTTGACAAAATACTGAATTAGAATAAGTTCAAATGCTAGCTCAATCAGCATGTCTTGCTTCTAATCGCTATACATAGAAGAATACTGTCTACTACAGGATCTAATGTTCTTAGTCGCTCAGTCCTGTCCAACTCTTTGCGACCCCATGGACTCTAGCCCACCAGACTCCTTTGTCCATGGGGATTCTGCAGGCAAGAATACTGGAATGGGTTGCCATGCTCTCCCCCAGGGGATCTTCCCAACCCAGGGATTGAACCCAGGTCTCCCATATTGCAGGCGGATTCTTTACCATATGAACCACCAGGGAAGCCCAAGAATACTGGAGTGGGTAGCCTATCCCTTCTCCAGGGGATCTTCCCAACCCAGGAATTGAACCTGGTCTCCTGCATGGCAGGAGGATTTTTTATCAGCTGAGCTACCAGAAAAGCCCAGGATCTAACAAGGATTAGGTAATTTATGTTAAAGTGTGTATCACCCTGTGGAGACCCAGTAATATTTGATTTATACATGAATGAACAAAAGGGCATATTCTGTCAATGATATATGTCCTCTTTCTTTAACATACGAGCTTCCCTCATAGCTCAGTTGGTAAAGAATCTGCCTGCAATGCAGGAGATCCCAGTTCAATTCCTAGGTTGTAAAGATGTACTGGAGAAGGGATAGGCTATCCACTCCAGTATTCTTGGGCTTCCCTTGTGGCTCAGTTGGTAAAAAATCTGCCTGCAATGCAGGAGATTCCAGTTTGATTCCTGGGTTGGAAAGATCCCGTGGAGAAGGGAAAGGCTACCCACTCCAGTATTCTGGCCTGGACAATTCCATGTAGTGTATAGTCCATGGGGTCAGATGCTTTATGGCAGAAATTCAAAGTAGTTTATAAATATTTTTATGTTACCCATAACCCAGCTTAAAATTGGGACAAATGTCTGAAAATTTGTAAAATTTGTGGAAACAGTATTAGGAAGGGGAAAATAATAAGTACAAACAGGAAATCACTCAGTGTTTTCATGTGGATAGATAGTATTATGTGTGTTAGTACTATACTTTTTGTTACTCAGTTAATTCAGCAATATTTATTCTCTCCTAAGTGTCTGATATTATTTGGCCACTTGAGATAAAGAGCCGTCAATGAATGAGACAGACCAAGGCCACATGGAATTTACCTTTTAGGAGAGGAAGAGAGACAATAAACAAGAAAAATAAACAAATGAACTAGAGAAAGCCTCAAAGTGATGACTGTTAATGGGTTAGCTGAAAGGATTTGGTCTAGCCTCAGGGTTCTTTTTTCTAACCCTAAGGGACAACTCCGGAGAAGGCAATGGCAACCTACTCCAGTACTCTTGCCTGGAAAATCCCATGGACGGAGGAGCCTGGTAGGCTGCAGTCCATGGGGTTGTGAAGAGTCGGACACAACTGAGCGACTTCACTTTCACTTTTCACTTTCATACATTGAAGAAGGAAATGGCAACCCACTCCAGTGTTCTTGCCTGGAGAATCCCAGGGACAGGGGAGCCTGGTGGGCTGCCGTCTATGGGGTTTCACAGAGTTGGACACGACAAGTGACTTAGCAGCAGCAGCAGCAGCAAAAGCAGCAGCAGCAAGGGACAACTCAGTCAGTTCAGTTCAGTTGCTCAGTCATGTCTCACTCTTTGCGACCCCATGGGACAACTGGACACTTGCAAACTACTGATCGTGCTACCAAATATCAGCTGTATTGCAGTATAAATCTGGAATAAATTTATAATCAGATAACTATATAGCATAGATCATCAATTTTTGCAAAGCACTTTACAGAATGGAAGGGGCTTCCTAGGAGATGTTAGTGGTAAAGAACTCTCCTGCCAATGCAGGTGATGTAAGAGACATGAATTTTATTCCTTGGTCGGGAAGATCTCCTGGAGGAGGACATGGCAACCCATTCCAGTATTCTTGCTTGGAAAGTCCCATGGACAGAGATCTTGGCAGGCTACAATCCACAGGGTCACAAAGAGTTGGACAGGACTAAAGTGACACACGCACGTCACAGGGTGGAAAACACCTTTAGGTATGCACACTAATAGAATGACTTGCTTCTGCTTTTGTTAAAGGCCAAGGTGCTGAACCCAGAAGTCCTCTCAACAGTACTTGTGAACAGCCACTACCACCTGCAAGCAAAACCTAAGCAGTTAGGGAAGCTTGATCAATAATATTTGTATGGTCTTGCCAGAGAAATAATTGCATTTCTGACCTTGTCTCTTCTGGACACTTTTTATTGTTTTTCTGATTGATGAATCTCCTATTTATCTGTTTATCCCCAAACTACAGGTATTTTATTTTCCATTTCTGATTACCTCAGTTTTGTTTGTAAGGAGCTAACACTATACAATGAGTGATTCATCTATGTCACTTGGTTGATCCGAAGGAAGTATTCTTCTGTGTTTATGCATTAACAAAGTATTTGTGTTCTCTGCCTTGAGAAAACACTACTGGGTATTGAGTGTAATAGGGATTGTGACAACCAAGGTAAACTCAGTACAGTGGATTTGAGGTAAACTTTGCTTAGGTCATATAACTAGGGGTGTTGGTAAGTTGGGAATCGAATTTGATGATGACACTTTGAGAGTCTCTGAAGGAAGCCTGTACCTCTAGTTACTTTCTCCTTGTCTCCCCAGTACCTAATGGGCAGTCAGAGCTCACTGAGTTGAAATAAATATTAGAGATAATTTGCAGAGCACACAAAAGACAAGGCAATTCTCATTAAAAGAGACTGATGAGCATACTGTATACTGAAGGAGTATAGAAACAGAAAACAGCATTGTTTAAAATGTAAAAACTGTCTTCTCCGGCAAATTAGATAGAAATTACTCAATCTGAGTTTTATCAGGTTGTTGTATTCCAAAAGTGTAGATTGGCATTTTTGATTGTCTGAAGATTTCTGGAACTAACTAATAACTGGACTGAAATCTTGCCAAGGGCATGAAGAGTGTAAAGCTGTGAACAAAGTTGGTATTGTATCGTTCTTAGTGTTGTCACAGGGCACTAAGCAAGCACTTCTAAGTTTGGTTACAGTTGCTTTCTTGTTCTGCCTATTGTTGGCATAATATATGTGAACTTAATCTTTCTTGGCAGTTCTCTTTGCAGTTAAGTAGTCCTGGCTTTTGTTCATTCTCCCTTTTCTCTAATGCAGTTTTAACTATGTACTGAAATGTCCTAAAATGATATGTAAGCACTGTCTTTAATTAATTGTGCTTACAGCTAGCATCTGGAAAGCATAATAGAACATCTGCTTTGCATACAGCCACCTAAGGATTATTAAAATCTGGTATTTTAAGTCTTTTTATATTGTAAGTATCATGTGTTAGCCATACTCAAATACAAATGATTTGAAAAGAAATTAAGCAAAATGGCTGTAGTTCAGCACTTTAAAAGAAACAATCAGAACTTAAGGTTAAATTTTATTTTATTTTTTTCACCTAAGGGAATTTATTCTTTTCTTGGTTTGTCTTGGATGGGGTGGGAAGCGTAAAAGTGTGGGGGAGGGGAATTATAGAGTGCTAAATGAATGTGGCTAACCTGCAGAGGAAATACTATATAATCTTTTTGTAGGTACAAAATGAAGATGGAGGGAGCATTGTTATTTAGTTGGAAACAATTTCTAACTCTGGGATCTTCTTTGATCCCAGAGTTGATTTAAGAGTGTACAATTATTAATGTGCTGTATGACAATGTCTGTTTCACAAATGTATATTTCTGCCTTACATCACCTTCTCGTTCTTATTTGGTACATGCCTTTAAAAAGTGAAGTTCCAGTGAATTTTAGCATTATGTAATTTTTACATTTTAATTTGGCATTGTAGTTGTCAGTGATACAAAGGATGAATATTCTTGTTTTTCTTCAAAGTCATACTACTTACTAGAAACACATACACTCATACATCATATATATATATATATATGCATATATATGAACATTTACCCTATCATTATTGTGAAAAGCCACAGGGAATTTTAATATTTCCTTGAATTGTCTTCTAGAATTATGCAAAATATAGTAGTAATACAATTTTATTAATGATGTAAGGTATTTTGTTAATGAACAAAATAGATAGTAATCAAGTGAGTACTGACTTTATTATTTGATAAGACCCAAGTACATTTGGTGTGAATTTCAAGTAGCTAAAATGAAAAAGCTGAGATGTTTACTTCACACCATTAGTTCTTTCTATTTTATAGATGTAAGCTAAATCTAGACCCTGTCCAGTTACCTTGCAAATATATAGATTGCTCAGAATAAATTTGTATTAAATAGCTAGAACAGATGGTATCAGAATAAACTTGTATTAAATAGCTAGAACAGATGGTATGCAAAGAATATCATCTTCCTACAAGAAGGAGATCACATTTTTAGAGCTCCGAAACTGTAAATGTCTGAAGAAAATAACAATTGCAATAATAATTTAAATAACAACTGATGTTTACTTAGCTCCTATAATGTGCCAGACACTCTGCTAGGTGCTTGATCGGTGTTTCATGTTACAATCCTGAGTCAAGTACACTTACTATCCTCACTTCATAGGTCAAAAAACCAAGCTCTAGTGGGATTAAGTGAATTACTTGTATCAATAGGTTGCAGTACTCCAATACTGTAATAGAAAGACATGACAGGGAGTTATTTTATTGAATTTTTCAATAAAATAGGAGCCAAAATGCTCAGCAAGTAGGCATTTTAGCATGCAGCTGAGTTTTATTTCTACTAAAAGATTTAATATATATGAAGCCTAGACTGAAAGCTAGAGTACGTTTAAAAGAATATATGAAGACAATCTTACTTGATCTGGGATATTGGATATGCCTAACCCCTGGTCGTTTGGCAAAGTGATGAATTTTTTTTCGACATTGGCCAGCTTAGTTCACAAATCCTAGGTCTTCTATAAATTTAAAATAAGAAAGACAGTGAGAAAGAGAAGGAGAAAGAGAGAAAGTGCAAGAAAGGCAGACAGATGAATATATGCCATTTGATCTCCCTTTTTTCAAAATGAGTATCGGATGTGATATGCATTTTGGCATATTTTGTTTTAGCCACTCGGGAAAGAAAGAAAGCCATTTGACTAAAATGACATTCCAGGTTTTGAAGAGAAATGTTTTAGTGAATTTAGGAGTACTTCCAACAGTCATCCTGCCCAGCTAAAGACGTAAACTGATTTTTGATTCACAGTAAATGATTTCATGGCTTCCATCTTATTAGAAGGAAATAAATCCTGAGACTGAAAGAGAAATGAGCCAGTCAACAAGAACCCTGACACCGTGGGCTCCATGTGCATTAATGAGCATTTGGGTTTGGTGGTATGTACAGGGACCCTGAATAACAGAGGCTTATGCATGATAGAGGGCTTCCTAGGTGGCACCAGTAGTAAAGAACCTGTCTGCTAATGCAGGAGACTCAAGAGATGCGGGTTTGATCCCTCAGTCATGAAGATCCCCTGGAGGAGGGCATGGCAACCCACTCCAGTATTCTTGCATGGAGAATCCTATAGCCAGGAGAGCCTGGTGGACTACAGTTCATAGAGACTGAAGCGACTTAGCATGCATGCAAGATAGAAACTTATGTTTCTCTCATCTGGTAGTTTGAAGATAAGTGGTAGTAGGCAGGCATGGATGCTTAGCTCCAGAACTGGATCCAGGCTCCTTCTGTCTGGTTGCTTTATCATTTATAGTACAGGTGCTGTATCCTCAGCTTCATGGTCTAAGATGATGCTCCATCATATCTACATTCCAAAAGCAGAATGGAGAAAGTGGGAGAAAGGACATATCCCATCCCTTTAAGGGCTTTATCCTAGAAACTGCACATATCACTTTCTCTTTCATTCTCTTGGCCTGAACTTAATCATGTGGCTATACTTAGATAAGAGGAAAATAGTGAAATGTAATTGCTATTCCAGGTTGGCTAAAATTAGAAAGTTCTATCATAGTAGAAAAATGAGAAAACGAGTAATGGGGAACAACTAGCAGTTGCTGTCGTATCATCTTTGTAAAAATTATTTCTCTCCTTTCATTTTTTGATAATTTGAGAAGTATAGGTCAATTTCCATTATTGATTTGACTTCATTTTTTTCTGGATCATTTTAATTAGCAGTAGTTCCTTCTTAAAAAATCTCCAGGACACATGTAGAAATGAATTCCTAATTATGTGTTGAATTCATAAACGATTATGCACTGAACTCTTTTCTAAAAATGAGCTCAGAGTTGCTACATTATGAAGTTTTCTTCCATCCTTTTTTCTTCAATATTGATTATACATCTCTTCTGAATCATTTGATCTGTTAGGTGCTGGAGGTAAAGGAATAACTAAGACAAGTTCTTTTCCCTGGAAACATGGTGTAGATAGAGAAAGAATGGGATTGAAAGCTAGAGGTGTTTGATTCCAAATCCTAAGCTCTTTTACTCCATACACCTGCTTGCAGAAGGAAGTGCATAACACAGTGTGAATGTTAGTTTCACCATCAACAACCAGAGATAATTTGTAGGGATGTTGCTAGAGTGAACTGTAAGGCATTAATAGTTTTCGAGTGCTTGACACAAAATATTTTCTTTACCTTCTACTCTAGCTCTGTTTACTTGAATCCTGAAGTTATTTTTTAGACATAGGAGTTCAGTTCAGAGAACACCATTGTTGGAATCGTTTCCCCGAAATGTCATTGAATAATTATATTGAGGTCTAGAACAGAGTCTTAAAGAATTGGTATTAAATCTGAAGATAAGAAATATTTAAGATATGAATTTATTTGTAAAAATTTTTATTAGAGTACAGTTGATTACAATGTTGTGTTACTTTCAGGTACACAACAAAGTGAATCAGTTATGTTGTTGTTGTTCAGTTGCTCAGTTGTATCCAACTCTTTGTGACCCCATAGACTGTAGCATGCCAGACTTCTTGTCCTTCACTGTCTCCTGGAGTTCGCTCAAACTCATGTCCATTAAGTACGTGATGCCATCCAACCATCTTGTCCTCTGTTATCCCCTTTTCCTCCCGCCTTCAATCTTTCCCAGCGTCAGGGTCTTTTCCAATGAGTCAGGTCTTCGTATCAGATGGCCAAAGAATTGGAGCTTCAGATTCAGCATCAGTCCTTCCAATGAATATTCAGAGCTGATTTACTTTAGGATTGATTGGTTTGATCTCCTTGCCGTCCAAAGGACTCTCAAAAGTCTTCTCCAGTACCACAGTTCGAAAGTATCAATTCTTCGCCAGCCTTCTTCATGGTCCAACTCTCACATCCATACATGACTACTGGAAAAATCATATACATATATTCACTCTTTTTTTCTTTTTAGATTCTTTTCTATATAGGCCATTACAGAGTTCCTTGTGCTATACAACAGGTTCTTATTAGTTATCTATAATAATGTCTCTTGCCCTGTTTTCACTAAACATGCAAATAATCAGTACAATGAACACTTGTAAATTTTAAATTACAGAATAAATTAAAATGCTTTCACTTGGAATTTATTGTTTTGATCTCTCTTATAATAGTGCTTATCTCCATATAGAGAGTTTAAATAATACTATTCTTTGGAAGATGGTTGGTAATAGAAATTATCAAATGAAATGCTATTTATTAAGCATCACTTATATTTCAGGCACATTCTGGGTGCTTTTACATATGTTAACTCATCAGGTTCTTTGATGTCACCATAGACAGTCTATACTGATTACCTTTCAAAAATTTATAAAATATACTTGGTATCAAGACTGTAATATACAAGCTTTTATCTTTCCTCATATTTCATTTTGCCATAAATATCATTAGGAATTCACTATTTTATCAATTAACAGAGAATTTTAAATGCTGGCGTGTTAGTCTGGTTTATTTTTTTTTTAGTTTTCTTTTTTTAATTTTAATTGGAGGCTAATTACTTTACAATATTGTATTGGTTTTGCCATACATCAACATGAATCCGCCACGGGTGTACACATGTTTCCAATCCTGAACCCCACTCCCTCCTCCCTCCCCATACCAACCCTCTGGGTCATCCCAGTGCACCAGCTCCAAGCATCCTGTATCTTGCATCAAACCTGGACTGGCGATTCATTTCTTATATGATATTATACATGTTACAATGCCATTCTCCCAAATCATCCCACCCTCTCCCTCTCCCACAGAGTCCAAAAGACTGTTCTATACATCTGTATCTCTTTTGCTGTCTCGCATACAGGGTTATTGTTACCATCTTTCTAAATTCCATATATATGCGTTAGTATACTGTATTGGTGTTTTTCTTTCTGGCTTACTTCACTCTGTATAATCGGCTCCAGTTTCATCCACCTCATTAGAACTGATTCAAATGTATTCTTTTTAATGGCTGAGTAATGCTCCATTGTGTATATGTACCACAGCTTTCTTATCCATTCATTTGCTGATGGACATCTAGGTTGCTTCCATGTCCTGGCTATTATAAACAGTGCTGTGATGAACATTGGGGTACATGTGTCTCTTTCAATTCTGGTTTCCTCAGTGTGTATGCCCAGCAGTGGGATTGCTGGATCATAAGTCAGTTCTATTTCCATTTTTTTAAGGAATCTCCACACTGTTCTTTCTCTCAGCTTCTAGTTCTCTAAGAGATTCCTAAAATGCAAATTTGTACTTGAAACTTTTTAATAGTTTTCCATTACTTCAAAGATAGAACTGTGAGTATGATTTATAATTTCCTCTGCAATCTGTTCCTACTTCCCTGTCCATCCCAAGAAGCTCTCTTGCTCCCGAGAGCTTCTCCCTATATCTCACCATGCATATCAGCCAAGTCTGAGTTCTTTGCAGTTCTGAGAACAAACCATGCTGTTTTACGTTTTTATTTTTTACCTACATTGATCCCTCTGTCTGGCAGCTTTTCCTCACCTCAGAGATATAATGAAAACAATTGAAAACATACAATTTGGTGGGATAAAGCTTGGTTATGCCTTCTTGGTGGAAATGCATTTGAAAATCATCATTTTTTTTTGCCAGTAGTTTTTCATGTATCAAAAATCTTTGTACCCTGCAAAGCAATTTTGCAAATTACTGTGCTTTTAAGCACTTTTAAAATTGTTTTTTATTTTTTCAACTTTCCCCCCCCTTTGCTTTAAAAATTTGATAATCTTTTAATTGAAATATAAAACATAAAAACAATGTGGCTCTTGTAATACAAAGACTGTGGGGAGAAAAATGTTCAACCAAGTAACTTATTTTTTTTTTTAACACCAGCACCTTTGGACACACTATTCATTCTGCTGAAACACTACCCTCTTCTCCTTGCCCCCTCTCTGTGTCCACAAGTCCGTTCTGTACTGTCTGCACTTCCATTCCTGCCCTATAAATAGGTTCATGAGTACCATTTTTCTAGACTCCATCTACATGCATTGAGGAGGGAGGATGAACTAAGAGAGTAGCACTGATGATATATACACTATGCACGCATGCTCAGTGTCTGACTTTTTGCAACCCTATGGGCTGTAGCCTGCTGGGCTCCTCTGTCCATGGAATTCTCCAGGCAAGAATACTGGAGTGGGTTGTCATTTCCTCCTCCTGGGGATCTTCCTGACCCAGGGATTGAACCCACATCTCCTGTGTCTCCTGCATTGGCAGATGGCTTCTTTACCAATAGGGCCATAAAATAGAAAGCTAGCAGGAAGCTGCTGTGTAGTACAGGGGGCTCGGCTTGGTGCTCTGTGATAAGCTAGAGCGGTGGCATGGGAGGGTGGGAAGGAAGCTCAGGAGAGAGGGGATACATATAACTGATTCACGATGTTGTACAAAAGGAACTAAAACAACATTGCAACATTGCATTTATTTTCCAATAAAAAAATCCCAGTATGCCCACTCCTCCCACCACTCTCTTCTCCCTATTTTCAGTTCTTCCAAGTCTCAGCTTCAAAACTGATGCTCTTAATTCCCTTGACAGCCCCAAGTTAAATTGGTTTTGTGTGGCTCAGACGGTAAAGCGTCTGTCTACAATGCGGGAGACCTGGGTTTGATCCCTGGGTCAGGAAGATCCCCTGGAGAAGGAAATGGCAATCCATTCCAGTACTATTGCCTGGAAAATCCCATGGACAGAGGAGCCTGGTAGGCTACAGTGTATGGGGTCGCAAAGAGTCGGAGACGACTGAGCAACTTCACTTTCATACATTTTTTTGTAGATTGTGTTTTTCTTTATTTCATCCATCCATCACAATTTGCAGTGCTCTAGGTGAAAAATGTGTACAGTGTAGTAGTTGAAAATATAAGCTCTGAAGTCAGAGTGCGTAGGTTCACATCCTAGCTCTGCTAAGGCTATATGACCTTAGGCTATCATTTAACTTTTTAATGCTTCAGTTTCTTCACAAGTAAAATGGGGCTGAGAATAGTAATGACCTCGAAAATCCCATGGACGGAGGAGCCTGGTGGGCTGCATTCCATGGGGTCACTGAGAGTCTGACACGACTGAGCGACTTCACTTTCACTTTTCACTTTCATACATTGGACAAGGAAATGGCAACCCACTCCAGTATTCTTGCCTGGAGAATCCCAGGGATGGGGGAGCCTGGTGGGCTGCTGTCTCTGGGGTCACACAGAGACAGACACGACTGAAGCGACTTAGCAGCAGCAGCAAGGATATTATGGGGATTGAATGACAGAATATATTTAAGTACTTTGCACATTGCCCTGGCACATCAAACTTACCACTTTATATTTGTGTTTATCTGCGTGCCTGTGTGTTAAGTTGCTTCAGTCGTGTCTGACTCTCTGTGACCCCATGGACTGTAGCCTGCCAGGCTTCTCTGTCCATGGGATTTTCCAGGCAAGCATATTGGAGTGGGTTGCCATGCCCTCCTCCAGGGGATTGTTCCTACCCAGGGGCCGAACCCTGACTCTTGCGTCTCTTGCATTAGCAGGTGGGTTCTTTACCACTAGTGACACCTGGGAAGCCCCTATGTTTATCTATTTATTTATTTTTAAAGTTTTTATTGAACATATTACAATATTGATTCTGTTTTTGTTGTTGTTGTTGTTTTTGTTCTTAGCCAATGAGAATTTGCTGTATGATTTAGGGAGTTCAAGCATGGTGTTCTGTGACAACCTAGAAAGGAGGGTAGAATGGAATGGGAGCTGGGAGGCAGGCTCAAGATGGGTGGGACATATGTGTACCTCTGGCTGATTCATGTTGATATATGGCAGAAACTAACACAACATTGTAAAGCAATTATCCTCCAAAAAAAATAAATTAATAAAATAAAAAATATGTTTTTTGTTTTTTTTTCTTGGCCATGAGGCTCCTGGACCAGGGATTGAACCCACATCCTCTTCCCTGGAAGCTCAGCTGGTAAAGAATCTGCCTGCATTGCAGGAGACCCCAATTCGACTCTTGAGTCAGGAAAATCCACTAGAAAAAGGATAGGCTACTCACTCCAGTATTCTTGGACTTCTCTGGTGGCTCAGCTGATAAAGAATCCATCTGCAATGCAGGACACCTGGGTTTGATCCCTGGGTTGGGAAGATCCCCTGGAGAAGGGAATCCCCTGGAGAATACAGCTGCCCACTCCAGTATTTTGGCCTGGAGAATTCCATAGATTGTATAGTCCATGGGGTCGCAAAGAGTTGGACACGACTGAGCAACTTTCACTTTCACTTGCCCCTTCCCTGGAAGGTGAGTCTTAACAACTGGACACCAGGGAAGTCCCTATATTTATGTTTGCTTATGAAATCTTTTATTATATTATAAGCATTATGTGGTTTGTGACCATGCCTGTTTGTGAACTGCTGCACCCATCATGAGATAGACATGCCAAAATCATCTATTGAATGAACAAATGAATTAATAATATAGCAGTTTGAAAGTTTAATATACTTGACTACATAAACATTTTTATTATTTTAATTAGGCCTCAAAATTATTGAAAAGGAGTAGGTCAAGGCTGCATATTATCACCCTGCTTATTTAACTTATATACAGAGTACATTATGAGAAACTCTGGGCTGGATGAAGCACAAACTGGAATAAAGATTGCCGAGAGAAATATCAATAACCTCAGATATAGAGATGACACCACCCTTATGGCAGAAAGTGAAGAAGAACCTAAGAGCCTCTTGATGAAAGTGAAAGAGGAGAATGAAAAAGTTGGCTTGAAACTCAACATTCAGAAAACTAAGATCATAGCATTTGGTCCCATCACTTCATGGCAAATAGATGGGGAAAGAGTGGAAACAGTGACAGACTTTATTTTTGGGGGGCTCCAAAATCACTGCATCCATGAAATTAAAAGACGCTTGCTCCTTGAAAGAAAAGGTATGACCAACCTAGACAGCATATTAAAAAGCAGAGACATTACTTTGACAACAAAGGTCCATCTAGTCAAAGCTATGGTTTTTCCAGTAGTCATGTATGAATGTGAGAGTTGAACTATAAATAAAGCTTAGTGCCGAAGAATTGATCCTTTTGAACTGTAGTGTTGGAGGACTCTTGCGAGTCCCTTGGACTGCAAGGAGATCCAACCAGTCCATCCTAAAGGAAATTAGTCCTGAATATTCATTAGGACTGATGCTGAAGCTGAAACTCCAATAGTTGGCCACCTGATAGAAAGAGCTGACTCATTTGAAAAGATCCTAATGTTAGGAAAGATTGAGGGTGGCAAGAGAAGGGGAGGACAGAGGATGAGATGGTTGGATGGCATCACCGACTCAATGGACATGAGTTTGAGTAAGCTCCAGGAGTTGGTGATGGACAGGGAGGCCTGGCATGCTGCAGTCCACGGGGTTGCAAAGAGTCAGACAAGACACAGTGACTGAACTGAACTGAACTGATTGTCTTATGTAATGCTTAAAGAAGTATCATGAAACTTTGAAAATAAATTTACCTGGAAATCATGCATTAACTAAAAATGGTAAAAATGTGAATAGTTATCTTTCTAATGTAATTACAAAATAACTATCTTTGTTGAATTTTAATCCATACTTTTCTTTACATGTTTTAGTTTAGGGGTTAAGACCAAAAATATTATTTTCATTCAATTGTTCCTTTATAATACATATCTTAATACTATCCTATAGAACATTTGGAATTTTGTTTTCTGGTTTTGGCCAAAGGGTACTTTGAAAAGAATCCTAATTCCCTGAAATGGTGGCTTGAACTCCAATATTGAATTTGTCCCAAAATGATATATATATTTCACTAATGTTAAGTTAATGGACTTTATTTTGACACAGTCGTGTTATGGCAATTTTGCCAGTTTTCTTTTTCCCCCCATTACAAAAATGCATATACATTTTCTTACTTTAGAGAGCAAAAGGTGAGTAATTCTAAAGTGAAAAAAAAATTTTTTTAATTCTCATGTAAAGGAAAAGTAAAGGTAGCATCTTACTCAAGCTTCTCTCTTTTTCTGTTTGATCCAAATGGAAACAATGAAATCCTGGGTTATTATGCAGAACCATATGCCACTTGTTAATGGATGCTCAATTTACATTTCACTCTATTGTTCTTCTAAGTAGTTATTTTCACATTAAGTTAAGCTTAATTTTTCTGTATGATATATATCACTTTTAAAAATAAACTGCACAAAATTGAAGGAGTATCACTTTGACAACTTACATTACATCACAAACTGAATTTTATGCCAAATCTGATCCATACAAGCTGAAACTATGCTCAGCCAGTGTTTGGTCTAGTTTGAATTTAATACTCAACTGGCCTAAATCTGACAGACTTAATTTTATTAATTCAAGAAAGTTTAATCTGTTCTGTAATATGTGCCAAAAAAGACTGGTTCATTGAGAAGACTGAAGGGCAGATGGCTGAGCAAACCGTTATTAAATATTGAAATGAAGGGCCACAGTGACAGGAAGTGATATATTCAATTTACAGATTTTGAACTGATAAGGGCATCTAGTAAGAACATTTTTATACTCTTTACAAGTTGCTATTGTTTAAATAGCAGGACATAATTATAAGAAAGTGTGCTATGCTCATTTGTATTTAACAGTGTGAAAAAAAATCCATGGATTGGTTTCAATTATCTGAATATCTTACACATGGCAGTGCTCAAATTAATTGCATGATGGCTAAACAATGAAATTGGTTTGCATTTTCTGGATCTTGCCTTGCCCTGCCTTCAGATATGTGTTGTCTTAGTCAGCTCAGGCTGCCACAACACACTACCATAGAGTGGCTGGTTAAACAAAAGAAATTGATCTTTTCACAGTTCTGGAGGCTGAAAGTCCAAAATCAAGGTGCTGGCAGGACTGATTTCCTTTGAGGCTTCTCTTCTTGACTTGCAGGTGACTGCCCTCTTGCTCTCTCTTCACGTGGTTGTCCTTTTGTGCTCAAAATCTGTCTCTATGTGTCCAAATTTCTTCTTCTTATAAGAAGACTGGATTAGGGCCCACTCTAATGATCCCCATTTTAACTTAAAGATCGTTTTGAAGGCCTTATCTTTAGATACAGTCACAGTCTGAGGTACTGGGGTTAGACCTTTAAACTATGAACACAATTTAGCTGATAACACCAGAGATACACTTTCCCAATACTGACATTTTGAATCTCTAGTGATAAAAGCTGGGCTTCCCGGGTGGCGCTACTGGTAAAGAATCCCCTGCTAATGCAGGAGACATAAGAGACACAGGTTCGATCCTGGGTTGGGAAGATCCCCTGAAGGAGGGCATGGCAACCCACTCCAGTATTCTTGCCTGGGGAGTCCCATGGACAGAGGAGCCTGCTGGGCTACAGTCCATAGTGTGGCAAAAAGCCTGAGACAACTTAAGTGACTTCGCATGCACACACAATTATAAAAGCTACAGTATAAAATAGCTATTTCAGTTACAATCACCAGCATTACCCCAAGCAGCATAAGCTCTAAGAGCACTATTTTACCTTCCAATAGCTGCTTTTTCTGCATTTTATGTTTGAAGTTACATTAAAGATACTGTAAGTAGGCCAGGGTAATAAATGGAATTAAGGTAAATAAAGCCAAGTGTCTTCATAAAACCTTTTCATGAATTCCCTTTTCTTTTACCCCAGAGAGCCGGTAAGGGTTCAAGGGGTGGAGGGCATGTTTGTTTGTAACCCCAGTTACAATTCTAATACAGTCCCAGACTCAGACTAGATGATTAATGAATATTTACTTATTGAATATATACTAATGATTTGTTTAGTAATATCTGATTATAAACCATAAAATAAGGATAGAATTTTCTTCAAAGTGACAAACAGGCTGTTAAATTAATAAATATGACCTATTGGAAAAAGTTTTTTTTTTAAGCTTGTTTGCATTTTCATGTTTAAATGATATCACCTGATGTGAGGTTTGAATCTACAGAAACTGAAAAGTAATAGTTTTGGGTACATTTATTTCAGTCCTTTAAATTATTCCTCTAACATTCTTCTCACTGATGACTTGTGCTTTTTCTGAGTGGAAATCAGAGCTCTAGCTCATTGTAGGGCTACAGATGGAAATTGGGTGGTCACTTGGGCAACTGCATGGAACTCTGTGATGATACAGTTATCTTGTGACAAGGAAGTTATGAAACAGCAGAGAGACTCATCAGGTGATGAAATAATACATGCTCAGATAAAATAGGAGTCTTAGCCATTTTACAAACACTGCAGTTCAGCAGAAGCATCTTGGGTGCCATCTTTAGGAAGATATATAAAAATGTAAATGTGGCTAAGAAAGCTAAATTTTAGTTTCTATTCACTGTAGAAATGATAAGGTGGACAGAATGGAGTTAAGAAAAATGAAACCTAAGAACAAGAGGTTATCATGAGTTTCAGCACGCCTGAAAAAGGGTTGGTTCTCCTGCAAGCATTTCTTTATCATGGAGATGGAGCATAAAGCTAGAGTAATGTCTGTACTAGTTTTCTAGGGCTGTCATAACAAAGCACTACAAACTGAGTGACTTTAGCAACAGAAACTTATTTCTCACACTTCTGGAGAGTGAAAGCTCAAGACCCAGATCTTAGCAGGTTTCGTTTCTCCCTAGGCCCCTTTTCTTACTTAGCTTGCAGGTGGCTGCCTTCTCCCTGTGTCCTCCCGTGGTCTTCCTCTGTGCAGACTCATCCTTGATATCTCTCTGTGTGTCCAAAAGTTCTCTTCTTAGAAGGATACCATTAAGTTAAATTAGGATCCACCCTAGTGGCCTTATTTAGATTTCCTGCTTACAAACAACTCCTTTTTATAAATTGATTTTACATGTACATTTTCTTATTGGGAAAAACTGGGCTGTTCAAATTTCCTTAAAGTCACATTCCTTAACATTCAATTTCTCACTGATACTAGGTTATTCCACAGATACTTTCAAGTCAACATGTCCTTGAGTTGAGTTGTTAGTGACTCCCCAGACTTGTACCTCCTTCTGTGTTTTCTATATTTGTTATTGATGCCACCATTCATCTATTCACTCAAACCTGGAACTTATCCTGTTGATTCTTTAATCTTCATCACCTCCTTTCCCATCATAGACTTGGTTGATTCTGCTTTCCGAATCTCTTTCTCCTGCCCATTATAATTGCATTGCTCTGGTTAGGCTTTCATTTTATTTTGTTTCCACTGCTAAAATAACTCACTTTGTTTCCAAACCATCTATCCTTTGTCGAAAACTTCCTCCTAAAATGTAAGTTTGGCTATTTCATTCTTTTCTTTAACTTTTTCAGTTGCCAAAATTCAGCCATATTAAGAAGGTTCACAGGACCTCTGTCTACCCCTTAAAACTCCTTTCTCTTCCTACCTGCAAAAATGTTTACTCCAGCCAGAACATGTTCCCTGAATGCATATCACTCATGTTTCCTTCTTTTTAGCTCTGGATATGTTTTTAACTCTTTTGAGAATGACCTTCTCTCCCTCCCAAATCTTGCTGGTAAACTCCTATCCATCTGATTTATTCAGATGTTATTTTCCCAGGCACGTGATGCTTTTTCCTGCCTCCCCTAGAGACTGAAACCACCTCTATTCTACCATTTACAAGGCTGTTGCAATTATTTACTTTTTTGTCTATCTCTCTTATCCCCCTGGAATCCCTCAGGGAAGAAATAGTTTCTTAGTAATCTGTTAATCTTTATCTCTCTAGGGAATTTAATGAGATTATGAATATTATCTCTGGAATCTGACTGCTTTGGTTTATTTTACTCCAATATTTAATCTTGAGATGTTAGTTCACCTTTTTAAACTTGTCACAAAGTAAATAATAAGTACTAGTTATCTCATTATTTGTACTAATTTTTTTGTTGACTAAAGATGGAATGAATACACTTTTAAGAGAAAGAAATGTATTATACTTTTATTCTGAATGGTGTAAATAGATCATCACCAAAAGGTAGCAAAATAGAAAACATTTCAGTTGTTTTTCTTGAAAATTATAGAAAGTTAGGACGGGTGTCTGAGGTTATGTCATTAGGACTATGGATGCTTCATACTTACCTTCTGTCATCTTACTTTGGCACTAATGTTCCCTTAACTCTCTTTTTAATGGAATCATATTAACATATTGTTTAGGGAAAATAAGCAAAACTTAAGCTCTGCTGCATGCTCAAACATGATTTAGTGAGGATAAAAATGCATACTCTTAGGGGAAAGCCTAATAACACTATCATTTAAGTGCCTCCTATTAGTATTTTATAATTTACTCTTGGAATTCTTCCCAAATATAATTATTCCATCATCATAAACATATCAATTAAGAAGATACATAGTCTTTGCTATCAGTTTTTTTGGCATCAGATATTTTAATATTTATTTTAAAGAAAATATTCAGTGTATTTCATCATCTCTTTTTCTTCAGAAATATATTTTTAAAGTCTGGGATCTTTATTAATTTCTTTATGTTGGAAATACTACTCTTTTATTTTCATAAGCAAAATATGAAGCTAATAATTAAAACATCATGGAAATGGGTCCTAATAGGCATTTGATACATATTTATCAGAAGATATCATGTATTATTTACCTTTGAAATGTTGATGTCATAATCTATAAATCATACAAACAAGAATAGTTTCAGATTGTTTTTGATGAACAGGAATTTCAAATTACCAAAGGAAATCAACTGAATTCTTGTATTGGTAGTTGAATTTAGATCTTAGAATACTGTTCATTTCTGAACTTTGGGTTCATGTTACAGATCATAAATCAAATTTTCTCTAATCCTTTTAAGTGTCAAACAATTTTATAAAAATAAGCCAAATACTTCCCTCTTTTACATAATGAGATGTGACTTCAGATAAATACCAACGAACATAGATAAGAAAGAATGTTTCATTAAAGGAAATACAAGGGGTTGAACATATAATATTTTCATAAATTTATTTATGTTCAGAAAGCATAATACAGCCAATGAGAAAGATATAAAACTCTTCATGAGTAATAACAAACACATTGCAACAACAAAAAAAAGAAATCCAAGGCATGCCCTTTTCCTACTAGAATAAAATACAGCATTAAAAATAGGAAAAGAAAAATAATCAGTTATATACACAAATGTGATTTTTTAAAAGTGAAAAACAGCAACAGAATCTTTGTTTACATATGTAGTTCTCACGCATTTTTGTATGAAAAGAAACATCATTGACACACGGATGAGAAAACTGAACTAATTTTATTTTAAAATTTAAAATTATATACCTTAAATAACTTATCCATGCCATGATTTTAGATTACAATCTAGGGTATAACATTATATTAAATTATATACCTAGGCTCGCCTTCAGATAATCTTCATGTTGATTTGCAAATGCAAAATCCTAGATACACACATGCACGTCTAACTGTGCTCTCAGATTTGGCATTTTTTTATAGTTGGATTAACATATTTCGGAAAGAAGATAGTAACTTCAAACAGTTATCAAAATTTCATTACATGCTTCACTGTAAGAAATTGAGATGTTAAAAAGCTTATGCTTTTGATTTTATCTCATTAAAATAATGTAGCATTAAGAAAGATACAAACAGACGGAGAAAAGCCTTAGGACTTTTTTTCCCCTCCAATCTAAGAATAGAAAAGAGACAGGCCAGTGATGGAACACACTATGTAATGAGGCAAAATCCTTGCCAATAGGTCCCAACCCAAGTTCTTTGAGAGGGTAAGGATGCATTTGGACTACAGAAATCAGTGTGCCTAATTTATTTAGACTTGTACAAAGCTTTTGACAAGGTTCTACGCAAAAGGTTAACAAAAACAGAACAAAATCAAGTTGTCGTTGGATTTAAGGAAATATTTGCTTTAAATGTAGGACTGGATTGGATGCTTGGGGCTGGTGCACTGGGACGACCCAGAGGGATGGAATGGGGAGGGAGGAGGGAGGAGGGTTCAGGATGGGGAACACATGTATACCTGTGGTGGATTCATTTTGATATTTGGCAAAACTAATACAGTTATGTAAAGTTTAAAAATAAAATAAAATTAAAAAAAAAAAAAGAAGTGTAATCCAAAAAAAAAAAAAAAAAAAGATACAAATAAAAGTTAGAGATAATGGGGAAATGCCTGGATGTAAACGTGTGCCTCAAATGTCTCTTAAAGGGTATAACTGATTTGCAACATTTTGAAAATTAACTTATTAAATTAAGAATAGAACCTGGAATTCCAGGCAAATGGAAGTAAACTGGAGGGAATTTACTAAAACAAAGCAAACAAAAACAAAATACTGTGAAAGGGAACATCACAAATAGAGCTGTACTTTAATTTTGACCCATATTCTAAGTACTTATAGCTTATTATTTGGCCTAACAGAAGTCTCTCGTCACCAACCTCTCACTGTCACCAGCTACAGAATTATTTTCAGAGTCATCATGGGGACAATTTAGAAGCACGTGGGTCATTTTACATGAATTTTCCATTTCCATTTCTATTGCCCACCTGAAGGTGAGCTTTTAGAGGAAAGGGATAGTGTGTGATTGGCTTTACATCTTCAATACCTTGAACAGTATGCATAACATAATATGAGCACACATACACAACAAAAGTTCATCAAATGGATTAAAGGGGAACTAAATCTATTCTGTATCTTAACACACAATGCATGATATAGCAAGCAATCTTTCTTTCTGATGAAAAGTGCTTTTCTTAACAGCTCAGTTTACTTTCAATTTTTTTTTTTTTAATTATATTTCAGGAGTAGCCTCTCTTCCATTGATTTCAATAGTTTTTGGAGGTCTAGCCTTTGACAGAGTCCTATTGTGATGAGTTTTGAAGGGGACAGCATGAGAAAGATTCCTCTCCTGTTTATTATATCTGGCAACTGGCCAGAGGTAGGAAGGAAGGCAAATGTGAAGGCAAAAGAGAGGAGCTCTGTGGCCTTCCCTTCTCTGTGGTTCACTGCCACAGGGAAGAGGATGGAATGAAACAGGAAGGTGTCATGAGACCTGTGAGGGCTCAGTTTGAGTCTTTCAGCCGGTCACAAACTTAACCTAAAATTAAACTTGAAAATGACAAATACCAATTACAGAACATGATATGAAATGAATACCTTTGTCTGTTTTAAAATCTTTGTTGACTGTAAACTCATTGATGGAAGAAGTTTTTTGCCTTACTAGGCATTTTGTCTGTGGGTCTTAGCATTGTGCTCAGCACATTAGCTGGTACTACATATTCACTGAATGACTGAACAAATAAATAAGCAAAACTCCTTAAAACTGAGCAAAAAAAAAAAATAGTATGTAGACAATTCATATTACAGGAACAAAGTGAACTGCCTAAAAATTTTTTAAGGAATGATTAAAGAATAGCAAAAAAAAAAAAAAAAAATAGTAAATAGGGTTAAGGCTTTTTCCCAAGGACAGCTGACCCACAAATTTGAACTGTGCGGATCCGCTTTTATGCAGATTTTTTCCCATAAATATGTATCAGAGAAGCACAAAATCTGCAGTTGATTGTATCCCCTGATGTAGGAGCACAGATACAAAGACTGACTCAAAGTTTTACTTTGAGTTTTTATTGCACAGGGGTGTTGGCAGCTCTAACCCCTGCACTGTTCAAGAGTCAGCTATATTAATTTGCAAGATGGTGTTTGGAACTCAGAATTTCCTGAAGACATGTGTTACACACAGTGAATGGCAAGCACCCCTAATTCTATTTTACCAATAATGTAACAGTCCAGAATTATGCCTACCAACATTTCCTTAAGACAATGCAAGTTCAATTGAAAGGCATCTGCCATGATGTAAATTCCTCCTATGGGGCATTCTGAGGAGTTTGTCTGTTTAAATACATTGTGCTTGTGCTCAATTATGTCTGACGCTTCAAGACCCCATGGGCCCCATAGCCTGCCAGACTTCTCTGTCCATGGGGTTTCCTAGGCAAGAATACTGAAGTGGGTTGCCATTTCCTTCTCCTGGGGATCTTTCTGACCCAGGGATCAAACCTGTGTCTCCTGCATTGGCAGGTGGATTCTTTACATTAGCACCACCTGGGAAGTCCCTATATAAATACAATAATGCATGAAAAGATGCTTGGCATCATCAGTCATTATAGAAATGCAATTTGATATCAAAACACACCTGTCAGAATGGCTAAAATTTTTAAAAAGTGATAATATCAAATGCCAGTGAAGATGTAGAGAAACTGGATCTTCATGCATTAGGAATGTAAAATGGTATAGCTATTCTAGGATAGTATGTGGCTGTTTCTTATGTAGGTGCACTCAGTTAGCTACTGGTTTTGAAACAGAAGCAAAAAAGCCTCTACTGAATCATATGAAGCTATGAAAAAGACCAAGATGCCCCAAAATTACTTAGCATATTACTGTAGCACAGAATTTATACTGCTAATTTGTATTCTAACTCAAGAGATTTTCAACTATTTAACCTAAAAATCAAACTCTTGGGATGAATAAATAATAGAAACTGTTTATAATGAAGAAACTCAAACCAGCAGTAGATGATTGATCTGATGGTGCAAGACTATTCATCCACCCAAGAGAATTGAATATGTGACAGTTGTATTTGGAGTCTTATCCATGAGGTATTTATGGCCTCTGGAGATAGGCAAGATTTTTTTTTTCTAACTGAACTGTAGTTGATTTGCCATACTGTGTTACTTTCCGATATATAGATAGTGATTTCAGTATTTTTGCTGGTTATATTCTATTATAAATTATTATAAGATAATGGTTTTCATTTCCTGTAGTATATGGTATATTGTTACTTATCTATTTTATATCTAGTAGTTTGTATCTGTTAATCCCATACCCCAGTTGGTCCCTTCTTCCTTCTCTGTCCCTTTTGGTAACCACAAGTTTGTTTTTTATATCTGTAGGTCTGTTTCTGTTTTGTATGTACATTCATTTTTATTTTTAAGATTCTACATGTAAGTGATATCACATAGTGTTTGTCTTTCTCTGATTTATTTCACTTATCATAATATTCTCTACATCTATCCACATGATATATGTATAATGTGGATATACATATATATATCTATATCTATATATACACACACACACACACATCACATTGTCCTAATCCAATCATCTGTTGATGGATACTTGAGTTGCTTCCATGTCTTGACTGTTGTAAATAGTGCTGCTATGAACACTGGGGAGCATGTATCTTTTATTTAGTTTTTTTCTGGATATATACTCATGATCAGGGGCTTCCCTCGTGGCTCAGATGGTAAAGAATCTGCCTGAAATGCAGGAGACCTGGGTTTGATCCCTGGATTGGGAATATCCCCTGGAGAAGGAAATGGCAACCCACTCCAGCATTCTTGTCTGGGAAATCCCATGGATAGAGGAGCCTGGTGGGCTTCAGTCCATAGGGTTGCAAAGAATTGGACTCGACTGAGGGACTAACACTTTACCCGTGATTAAAACTGCTGAATCATATGGTAATTCTACTTCTTGTTTTTTAAGGAACTCCCACATTGTTTTCCACAGTGGCTGTGCCAATTTACATTCCCACCAATAGTGTATGAGGGTTTCCTTTTTGGTGACAGGCAAAGGAGAGAAGGAGGAATTCATTTTAAAAAGTTCAGTCATAACTAGCTAGAACTGCTATCTCATATAGATTACAATACAGAAAGAACATTTCACAAGTATTTTATATCCCTTTGTTCATTGTAACATCTGTATGGTGCTGACAAGATAAAATAGTCTGGACTTAGAGCAGCTATTGAAGGCTATTTACCTTATGGTGAGAGATGGTGTTCTGGTTGAGAAAGAACAATACTTAGGTGTAACAGAGTAGAACATGCAGAGAACTGAACTTGTTATTTTAGCATTTGGAATTCCTATATATTGTTGAGCTTGACATATTTAAATAGTGTGATTATGAGAATTCTGAAGTACAGCTATTAAGGTGATTCTATCTGGAAAAGTTTTGATACTGTTTGGCCAGGCATAACTCTTACATAATGGTCCATGTCCAGATACTGAGCAGGTCCCTGGAGTTCAGAGAGAAACAACAGAGGCTGATCCAATCATTTGGTCAGAGAAGCAAGAGGTATCCCCATTGTATTTGCATTGTGTGTGCAGAAAATGCTCAAATCTTGGACACATTATTTAAAATGTCTTTGTCTCAGTTTCCTTATTGTTAAGGTGGGGATCAGTGAATCCACCTCTAGGATTATTATAAGGTTTAAGTGAAGTAAACCTGGAATGTACCCCAAGAAGTGCCTAGCGCAAGTGTCAGTCACTCAGTCATGTCTGACTCTTTGCAGCCCCATGGACTATAGCCCGCCAGACTCCTCTGTCCATGGAATTCACCAGGCAAGAATACTGGAGTGGGTTGTCATTCTCTTCTCTAGGGGATCTTCCCAACCCAGGGGTCAAACCTGTGTCTACCACATTTCAGGAAGATTCTTTAGCATTTGAGCCACCAGGGAAGCCTGGCACCACCAGGGAAGTAGTTCCTGTGTGTGTGTGTGCTAAGTCACTTTAGTCGTGTCTGACTTTGTGTGACCCTGTGGACTTCAGCCCACCAGGTTTCTCTGTCCATGGGATTCTCCAGGAAAGAATATTGGAGTGGGTAGTTGTACCCTCCTCGAGGAGATCTTCCCCATCCAAGGATGGAACCTGTGTCTCTTATGTCTCCTGCATTAGCAGGCTGGTTCTTTACCACTAGCACCACTGGGAAACCCCAGTAGTGTCTGTGCTGTGCTTAGTTACTCAGTCATGTGCAACTCTTTGTGACCCCATGGACTGTAGCCCACCAGGTTCCTCTGTCCATGGGGATTTTCCAGGGATGAATACTGGAGTGGGTTGCCATGCCCTCCTCCAGGGGATCTTTCTGACCCAGGAATCTAAATGGGGCCTTCTGCACTGTGGGCAGATTCTTTACCAGCTGAGCTACCAGGGAAGCTCTGTTAAAGTTAGTGTTACCATTAAGACACAAAATTGTAGCATATGGTAGTGTAGTGCCTTGCTACATAATGAATAAATGTGTGGTCCATGGACTAGTAGAACTGATGTCACCTGGAAGCTTGTCAGAGATGCAAAATCTCTGGCCCCACTCCATGGATCACAATCTGTGTCTTAATAAGATCCCTGAGTATCTTTATAAACAGTAACATTGAGAGTCACAACACAGAAACTGAAAAGGAGATACTGAATTTTGTTAAAGGCAGAGCCCAAGAGGGAAGACCTACAAATTCCAGCAGTTGAAATGATAAGAGTTGCCTCAGTTTCTACTCTCATCCTCTGTTGTTCTGCAGTGCTTGCTGGTTTATATTTCCACATGGGTTACAAAAGATGTCCTCTCATATATTTAGTTCTTGTTCCCAAATCACCTTAGTGTCCCTGGGTCCTTAGAAAAATTTCCCACCTGTCCCCAGAGTTTTGGAGAAATATCCTGAAAGGGCACTATAGAGCAAAATAGAACTCTTCACCTTACATATGCATCACTAAAAAGGGCCCACTCAAGGATGTGAAAGGATTAGTTCCAAAGTCCACTGGGCAGTGAACAGTAGACAATGCTGACTTACTGAAAATGTCACTTAGCTTTTTGAGAATTTCAGCTTCTAGGTTTCTCATCTTCCTTGAAAGAGAGTAAATAATGACAATGAATGAACCATACTGGAGAGGAACAAAGACATAACTGGTGCCAATCCACCTTCTCTAGATCCTGGGCATTCATACTGAAAAACCCATTATTTTCTTAGGTTAGAAGGTAGCAGTTTTGCTCTGGAGTTTTTGTTTTGCTCTAGCTAGAGAGGTTCAGTCTATCAGATTGAATCTAAAATAGAACCATTTTTTCAAGTCAATATAGCTTACTGAATGAAGCTTCTTTCAGGTACAGAACATTCCTAAGGACAGCATCACTCATATTTTAACTGGGCCTTTTAAGACACAATGTACTTAATGAGCTCAGTAGGTGCTCACGCTGGTGGATTTCTGAGCCCAGGGAACGATGTGCTAGGAAACACCTGGGGCAGACTTCAGTAGGCTAAATTCTGCTTGCTACCTTCAGAGCAGAATCTGTTATATCTTGCTCCTTTTTGAGTGTAATATTTAATCAGCATTTTTTTTATAAGGACTGGAATTTCCATAAGTCAGAAATGCAGTCTCCAGCAAGTACATGTCCTGAAATCCTAATCTCTATTCTTACACGTGCTCTCAATCATAATGCACAAACCTTAGGACAAAAAAAAAAAAAAAAAAAAAAATCAAGCTTCACTCTCAAGTATTTCAGTACCATAAATGGCTTGCATAGCCCCATGGGTCATAAAGTCTCTTAATTTACTGAAAGCCTGAGTGCATTTAATAATTGCTGGACATACAAAGCCAAAGCTAGTCATCATCAGTTATTTACTTCTCTTTTCCTCTGCACTAAGGGAGAAAGCCAAATTCCCATAGCTGTCCCAACATTCCCCCTCCCAAATGGAGAGAGAGAAATCTTCTGCCAAAGCAGATTGTGTGCAGTTCTCCTTGTTTCAGAGCTGCCAGTTTTCCTAAGCACAGAATCAGAACTAATACATCATCCTTGAACTTTAAGCCTCTGATGTACCCTGACATTTGGAATAGCCTAGGATCCAGAGGGATTAAGAAGCAGTAGATTCTCCTTTAATGATTTATGTTGTTTTCAATCTCCTTTCACAGGTTAGAGCAGCTTCCTGTTCTCAGCCTATATGAGGCACAAAAGGGTGGTCTTCCCATGATTTGGAGGAAAGGCAGGCATACATATATTAAGACCATCCTGCAATTAAATACTTTCTCTAGTTGTTAGGAAAAGGAAAATAATGATTAATTTCCAAATGTTTAAAGTGAAAAAAAAAAAAAAGGGACTTGGACGAACCTTTGAGTAATCAAAAGGAAAGAAATGCTTAAGGACACGTATAGAAGAGCACCTATATTTTCCAGTTCTCATTTCCAGTAATCTGTCTTTATCCCAATGAGCTTCTGCTTAATTTTTGAGTTGAACTAGCATTTTTAGCCTATGTAGCAAGGACCACAGGTTCTATCTAATCAGAGCACAAGGCATCACTGAGAATTAATATAATTGCAGCTGTGTCTATATGTTGCCAAATATCAATGTGGATCTTAAGGAGAGGAAAAAAAGAATGCAAAGGGCAATAGAAACTTTGTTTTTGGAAATTGTCTCAAATAGCTCCAAGCTGGAGAGATATCCAAGAAGTAAATGTCTTAGTCAAACTAATCAGTTACCTAGAGACTAAGGATGAGCTTCAAGATACTCCCCTTGTGTGTTAAAAATACATCGAATGATCCAGGAATGATTATCTTTCTGTTTTATTAAAGAAGCTGCTATCATTTTGTTAACACCACTCTGGATTGCTTGGGCCACCCAGAAGTAAGAACTTCCAATCACTTGTCTGTGGAGAACTCTCCTGAGATAAGGACCGACCTGTATTATCAGTTATCTTTCTGGGAACTGACAACAACAACAAAAATGTAACTTCCCACATTAAGGTGCTATTGCAGTAGTGGTTTTGTGGTAGTAAACACATAATAAAATCAAAATTATTAAATTCTAAATTATTAAAATATTTGAATAGCAAATAATTGCAGCACATATATTTCTTTTCCAGTGTTAGAAAATACTTTTGACATAAATTAGCCTGATTGGAGTTGGTTTCTGAATTCTATTCCTACAAGTAATATGGAACAGAAGGCGCTCAAAGGTATGCCCATATACCTTCACTTTCCTCTTTTACCCTCTGACTCACCTCCACAAAAGAAAACACAATTTTGTATGGATGTATGACCAATCATACTCTGGGCTGGAAGAAGCACAAGCTGGAATCAAGGTTGCTGGGAGAAATATCAATAACCTCAGATATGCAGATGACACCACCCTTATGGCAGAAAGGGAAGAGGAACTAAAAAGCCTCTTGATGAAAGTCAAAGAGGAGAGTGAAAAAGTTGGCTTAAAGCTCAACATTCAGAAAACTAAGATCATGGCATCTGGTCCCATCACTTCATGGGAAATAGATGAGGAAACAGTGGCAAACTTTATTTTTTTGGGCTCCAGAATCACTGCAGATGGTGATTGCAGCCATGAAATTAAAAGACGCTTACTCCTTGGAAGGAAAGTTATGACCAACCTAGATAGCATATTCAAAAGCAGAGACATTACTTTGCCAACAAAGGTCCGTCTAGTGAAGGCTATGGTTTTTCCAGTGTCACGTAGGGATGTGAGAGTTGGACTGTGAAGAAAGCTGAGCGCCAAAGAATTGATGCTTTTGAACTGTGGTGTTGGAGAAGACTCTTGGGAGTCCCTTGGACTTCAAGGAGATCCAACTAGTCCATCCTAAAGGAGATCAGTCCTGGGTGTTCATTGGAAGGACTGATACTGAAGCTGAAACTCTAGTACTTTGGCTGCCTCATGCAGAGCTGACTCATTGGAAAAGATGCTGATGCTGGGAGGGATTGGGGGCAGGAGGAGAAGAGAATGACAGAGGATGAGATGGCTGGATGGCATCACTGACTCGATGCACATGAGTTTTGGGTGAACTCCAGGAGTTGGTGATGGACAGGGAGGCCTGGTGTGGTGCGATTCACGGGGTCGCAAAGAGTCGGACACGACTGAGTGGCTGAACTGAACTGATGACCAATCATAATGTTGATCTTGTGATTTTATAGCCAGAGATGACTCTAGCACAAGCTTTGGATCCAGGTTACTCAACTGGAATCTTGCTCTAGACACTTAAACTGCATGTGCATGCTAAGTTGCTTTAGTCGTGTCCCACTCTTTGCAACCCTATGGGGTGCAAACTAGATACTACATAATCTTGGGCCAATTATCTAACTTCTTTTGGCTCTATTTCCTCATTTGTAAGATTTGTGGTCTATAAGTTTTCCTCTAGATACTCTGACCCCAATTCCTGCCAATGTTCCCTTGAAGGTTACATTGTACTCAGAGCCCTGAAAACAGCATATTGTCATAGTTTTATCTCAAACCTGTGGCAGTTTGCAACTTAGCTAATATGGGGTTGAAACAAACCTTGGAAATTTATCATTTAGGGGTGACTAAGGCAATATTTGTGTCTATTTCATAATTATACACAAGGGATATTGCTTAAAATAGTTTAATTTCTCTTAATTTGTAATACATTTCTCACCTTGTTCTATCCATCAGATCATCATTTTTAGAAAACTCTAATCCTGTTAAAATGGTTTGGATAGATTCTATGCTACTTTGAAAATCCTCCATTAATAAAATATAGTTTTGATGTCAGTGATGTTATCATTAGTTAAATATAGCATTGATTTTGATTCTTATTCTATGGTTTTTCTCTGAATTATTATCACTCTTTCCTCTAATTAAGTAGGTAAAAAACCTGGGAATATAATGATGTTTTCTCGTTCTGCTTCTTTATCTCTCACTTCTCCAAACCACCGACTACATTTTGCAAGTGCAGGTTACTTAAGGAAAGAAAAGTGCTTGTTACAATTCAGTAACTGGAGTGAGCAGTAGGCACTTTAAATCTGAGTACAATAATTTACAACAGCGAGTGCATTTCTGAGAACCCTATGTGAGCTCCCAAGAACCCTGGCTACACTGTCAGACACCTATCTTTAAACTGCCTCCTGCCAAATGATGACTGTGGCCCTGTCACCCTGGTCAGCCCCATAAGTCTCATTCACACCCCTTCTAATTGGCAGGATCCCACTCTGGGCACCTCCATGGCCCTTGTAACATTTTTTTAGGCAGATAACTTGACACTGTAAATTTGGCTGCGAGCCTGCTACTGTGGGATGTCTTTACATCCGCCCTCAATGGTCACCTCAGTTCATACCCTTGAAATTCCAGCCTCAACAGTCTGCAAATTAAATTACAGGACAGAAAGATGTGATTGCTTCAGGGTGGGTGGCCAGCCCTCTTCACCTGTTCAAAGAAGAAAAATTTGATTACTGGGAAAAGAAGGAGTGAAAAAGTGTTTTTTATGGACGGGAAGAGGAGGGCGAAAACTATCAACCAGAGTATCTCAGGACTTGAGGAAGCCTAGAGTGTGTGGCGTTTGGTTTCCGACACGAATGTGGCAGCAGGCTCAGGAAACCTGATAACAGCTTTTGTGACCTTGAGGTCTGGAAACGGTTTCACTGATTGAAGTTATATAAGTTCAGCTAAATTTGAATGTGTTGTAAATATTTATCTGGCAGCCTGACATACAGTTGTTCTTGAAATTATGGGGTAGAGTCTTATCTTTCCTAGCATATAATTTTTGAAATGTTCTTCTGGATGGTGTTTAAGATTATAAATATAACTGAGTTATTGTTTTGTGCTAAGGTTTTCTCAGGCTTTAAGCCTGTTTAAAAGAATAGAGAGTGTTTTCTGGCAGCTTTGTTTTCCTAAATATATTGGAGGCTGCAATAAAAATCTGCCTGGAGACTAAGCCTTGGTGAAACATAAACAGTCTGCTTCAGCTGCAGTTATATATTTTCCTTCACATTTCCAGATATGCTGGTATATAAGGTCTCAGATCCAATGGGTATTTTATGTGAGAAAACTGTTAGTATGCAGCATTCCTTTCCAGTGAATTATTGAGTTGTCCAGCAGCAAAACAGGCAGGAGACAAGCTAGTCTACAATGAAATAGTCCTTCATTGCTTCAAAAGCTACTCTGAGCCAGCCCTGAGCCAGCCCTGCCCTGAGACACCTGGGCACATGAATGCTGAGACCTTTGAGGAGGAGTACAAACAGACCTGAGCAAGTTCTTAACGGGTGCCCCATAACATACACCACTCATCTCCCACTGACCAACAGCATCTCAACCAGCAGGCAGGTGCCTTTTGGGGAAAACGTGGGGAAAGCGAGCAGTAGGCCAGGATGAAAGGAGTGACAAGAATGAAGATGTCCAAGGTTAAGTCTTAGACCAAAGCTGATGATGTATAGCCACTGTAGATGGCCCAAATCTCATCCCCACAGTTGTGGTTCCATCAATTGTAACAGCCCATTTAACTATCTAATGTTACTCTCACATCTTGAGGCATTTTTACCAGGTGGGACCACTCCTCGATTCATTAGCATTTCCCAGTTTGATTTAGAGGTGCCACTGGAGAACTTTACCACTGTGCTCTAAGAGGCCAGTCAACCCTGTGGCTGGCTAATACAAAATCGCTGCATTGAGAGATCTTACAGCTCTGCTACATAAATAACAAAATCTTTGTCATGCTGTTGATTCCATTTGTAGTGCTTATATTCAACAATCATTTATTAAAGACATGTCATACATCAAGGTCTCAGAAGCTTTTGGTGAGTAGTTGATATAAAGGTAAATCTACCATGGACCTTACTTTCAGACACTTTACAATCTTGTAGAGAAAAGAAGATGAGAGGGTCTCCAATCTAATTAATTACAATATAATTTTATAATTAGTATGTTAGTAAAATGTGTTTGTGGCATGACATCTAAGTTGAAGTAGGAATAAACAGAAATTTTAATCTTATTACATAGTTATTTTTGGCGAGATGGAGAATGTTATGCAACAGACTGCCTAAAATAACACATTTCTATTTAGGGCTCTCTATTCTGTTTGCTTTAAGATCAAATGGAAGTGTTCAGCATTTCAAATGTAGGACAAATTTACATCACACTTATAAGCAGACATTATCATATAGGGCAGGGAGGGTTGATATGAGACATGCATGTTTATAGTCCTTTTGATGTTGATAGATAGGTAAGTTAACTGTGACTTTCTGAATGAATCTGAATTTAGTTTCAAACTACTTACTCTGCATAGACTTCAAGAAATTACTACTAATCAAGCTTAGTAGGCATAACACATGAAATTTATTTTATCATCCCAGCTATAAGTACTCTCAGATTCTAAGGTACAGACCATTTTATTTCCTGATTAATGATTTTTGACAATCGATTTATATTTTCTGTCTTTTGTCAACATCATTTTTCAAGTATTTCAATTTTATCATCAGAAAATATCCCAAATAACTGCAAAATAGGTAAGAAGTGTGTATGTTATCATTTAAACAGCTCTATACTGCCACAAAACCTACATGGATTTAATGGTACCTACCTGGATTTAGATCACATCATTAAGAGTTTGAAAAGTCTACAGTGACTCCATACTAAAGAGTTCATAAGTGTAAATTAAAACAGAAGAAGAAAAGAAGACTTCATGGGATTTAAATGCTTCCAGATACATTATTATTTCAGCTCAGATTGTATGAAGATTCTAATTGTTGGCTTAAGGCATCATTTTATTTATAAATATGTGAGCAAATATAACTCTTTTACAAACCCTAATGTGTCTGGTAGTCAGGATAACATAAGTTACACTGCAGTCATTAAAACCCCCAAATTTCAGAGGAGAAGTGCGCTACAGAGGATGAGACGGTTGGATGACATCACTGACTCAATGGATATGAGCTTGAGCAAACTCCAGGAGATAGTGAAAAGAGGGAGGCCTGGCGTGCTGTTGTGCATGGGGTCACAAAGTCTGAGACACGACCTAGCAACTGAACAACAACAAACGAGAGTTCACTTCTTTATCATGAAATTCCTCTGCAGACCCTGGCCATTCTATGGGGCAGCTGACCTCCCTGTGGTGGCTCAACATTGTTCCCTCCATAACAGCACGGACTTCCATGGCAGCCTCAGCAAGCAAAGAGAGAGACGTAGATAGTAGAGAACTGGGGAATAAACAGCTTCACCTGGGAAGGATGTACACCACGTCTGCTTACTCACTGGCTGAAACAACTTGCAAGTTGTACTTAAGTTCTGGGGGCAGGAAATACAATCTTTCTATTGTGTTCCAGTTGGAGAAGGAAACAATATCAGAGAATGGTAGTAATATTTGCCTCAGTGACTTAAGCTTTTTCTATCACAACTTTTGTCTTAAGGGATATAGTGTATAGGGCGTTATACAGTTTGAGCTTTAGACAATGAAACAAAATCTCAGTACAGTTCAGTTCAGTCACTCAGACGAGTCTGACTCTTTGTGACCCCATGGACTGCAGCACACCTGGCCTCCCTGTCTATCACCAACCCCCAGAGTTTACCCAAACTCATGTCCATCGAGTTGGTGATGCCATTTGACCATCTCATCCTCTGTCGTCCCCTTCTCCTCCCGTCTTCAATGTTTCCCAGCGTCAGAGTCTCTTCAAATGAGTCAGCTCTTTGCATCAGGTGGCCAAAGTATTGGAGTTTCCACTTCAACATCAGTCCATCCAGTGAAAATTTAGGACTGATCTCCTTTAGGATGGACTGGTTGGATCTCCTTGCAGTCCAAGGGACTCTCAAGAGTCTTCTCCAACACCACAGTCCAAAAGCATCAATTCTTCGGCGCTCAGCTTTCTTCACAGTCCAACTCTCACATCCATACATGACCACTGGAAAAACCATAGCCTTGACTAGATGGACCTTTGTTGGCAAAGTAACATCTCTGCTTTTCAATATGCTATCTAGGTTGGTCATAACTTTCCTTCCAAGGAGTAAGCATCTATTAATTTCACAGCTGCAGTCACCATCTGCAGTGATTTTGGAGCCCCCCAAAATAAAGTCTGACACTGTTTCCACTGTTTCCCCATCTATTTCCCATGAAGTGGTGGGACCAGATGTCATGATCATCATTTTCTGAATGTTGAGCTTTAAGTCAACTTTTTCACTCTCCTCTTTCACTTTCATCAAGAGGCTTTTTAGTTCCTCTTCACTTTCTGCCATAAGGGTGGTGTCATCTGCATATCTGAGGTGATTGATATTTCTCCCAGCAATCTTGATTCCAGCTTGTGTTTCTTCCAGCCCAGCGTTTCTCAAGATGTACTCTGCATATAAGTTAAATAAGCAGGGCGATAGTATACATCCTTGATGTACTCCTTTTCCTATTTGGAACCAGTCTGTTGTTCCATGTCCAGTTCTAACTGTTGCTTCCTGACCTGCATACAGATTTCTCAAGAGGCAGGTCAGGTGCTCTGGTATTGCCTAGCTAATGTTAGAAAGTTCAGTTTTGTTGTGTATTCTGTGGGTTTGGACAATGTATAATGACATGTATCCTTCATTATTGTATCATAGAGAGAATTTTTTACTACCCTGAAAGTCATCTATGTGTTTCATCTATTCATCCTTCTTCCTATTAACCATTGATGTTTTTTATCATCTCCATAGTTTTACCTTTTTCAGAATGTCACATAGTTGGAATCATATGACACAGCCTTCTCAAATTTGCTTCTTTTACTTAACAATATGCATTTAGTTTTCCTCTATGTCTCTATGGCTTGATAGCTCATTTCTTTTTAGTACTGATAATACTCCATTTTCTGTATTCTACCACAGTTTGTTTATCCACTCATCTACTGAGACATTTTAATTGCTTCCCAAGTTTTGGTAACCATGAATAAGGCTGTTATAAACAAGCGTGTGCAGGTTTTGTGTGGTCCACTAGGTTTTTAACGCCTCAAACAGTAATAAAATCTTCCTTTTTAAAAAATTCAGCACAATAACTAGAATTTTATATGGAATACACAAAATAGACACTCAAAAATACTTGGTGAGTGTATATTTAAAAATTAACTTCAAGGGTAAATAGACCAGTCTCCAGGTTTTATTGTTTCCATTCTAACAATAATAACTGATCCTTATTGAGTATCTATTTTATTCGAGGTACTATACTAAGTGCTTTATTTCCTATAATTCATACAACAAGCCTATGAACTATATATTTTTAGTACTCTGATATTACAGTGAGAAAACTGAAGCTTAGAGGGGTTAAGCAGCTTGCCTTCTTTTCAATAGTGGCTAAATCAGAATTTAAACTAAGCAGAGAGAGCCCCAGAATTTAACCACCACTCTATACTGTTTCCATGTCTACTTTAATGATAACTTGAATAGACTGTCGAAAAGAAAGTCTCCAAGATCTAAGAAAAAAGGTTAATGGAAATAATTTGTCTAGAAAAATAAAACTGATTTCTGGATTCATGCAAGTTATATCCATGTTATGTGTCATGTGCTTAGCTGTGTCCGACTCTTTGTGCCCCAGGGACTGTAGCCTGTCAGGTTCCTCTGCCCATGGAATTTTTCAGGCAAGAATACTGGAGTGGGTTGCCATTTCATACTCTAGAGGAATTTCCCAACCCAAGGATGGAACCCGGGTCTCTTGAATCTCCTGCATTGGCAGGCAGATTCTTTACCACTATCGCCACTGTGATTAACCAGTACAACACATCTCTTCTAAATCAACATCAAAGGATTGCCTGCGACATACTGCAGAAGGGTAGTAAGGTGCAGACCTCTAATTTTAATATCATGTCGCATTTAAGGTCAAATTTCCTATAGGGATAAAACAGAAAAAGGACAAATAAAAATTTTAATTTTTATATTACTATCATTAAAACATAAGTTCAATAATGAGATAAAGATTGATTTTATTCTTATTTATAAAAAACACATTAAGCAATGCATTAGTTTTAATCAAACCATTAGAAACATGAAGCAATGTATTATGTAATACTGGGGCAGGGAAAAAATAAACTTGAATTTTGACTTAAGCAGGGATGAAAAAAGCTTAGATTAAAAAATACACATACATTGTAAATCTAAAAAACTATTTGAAAGAAACATATGCCAGAGACTTAAAGTTTACTGTGTATACACATTAGACACTAATGATGGCTCTTGTGTGAAGTTGCAATAAAGGTATTATTATCAGAAAGTAAAGAAATAGCCAAAATGGTACCTTATTATAACAGGATCAGGATGCTATTTAAGCCAGTTTTTGGCACTCAATGTGGTGAGTTACTTAACAAGTTATTCTAAGACTACAATTTCAGTTACATCATTTAAAAGTGTCAGATGTTGATTTAAAAGCATTTTAAATGACTTCTTGCAGTGATAGGGTACTAAAAATTTAAGGGAGTTTAGAGGAACTTCAAAAATGTTCACTGAGTTAATCACAATGGAAAATTCATTACCTGATATTTATCATGAAGATATATGGAAAAACATATACAAGCATATAAAAATTGCTGATAATTTTATTGAGTTTTCTACTAAAAGAATCCTATATTCAGCATAATCTTATCTGTTTATAATATACTTTGAATTTGGAACTATTTGGTGAGAAATTTAGGTTACTTTTCATGTGGAATTATACCCTCACTTTCAGAAGTTAAACTGAACCTCTAATAGTTATTGAGAATGTTCATAAATGGTGATTGATAAATTAGAGTGAGCTAGAATATTTTTGAAGGGAACTGGAAGATGAGTTGAAGCATTACTTTGAGTTGTCAGTCCCTCTGAGTTCAAACACTAATGTGAACACTGTTGAACTGTGAATTCCTCGGCACATCACTTAACCTTTCTGTGTTTCCATTTCCTTATCTACACAATGAGGCTAATAATACTGATTGACCTCATAACATTTAATTAGGCCATTGGGAAGCTCTTTGAAAATGCTAAGTATCATTTGTTGGCACTTAGCTTCATGAAAGGTTTGTGTTTTTAACACACTGTGGTTTGAAGATGTGTTGGTACAGCTCCTGCCAACTTCTTGTTTTTCAACCATATCTTTTCTGAGCTCCCTTTGAAGTCCATGGGAATTATGGTGATTGAAGGCACTTAGGGGAGGCAGCAGTAATGAGAGTGTGTTCTCTGGCACGTTTATAATAGGTTTACTTTACCGTTATGAAGAAAATGCCATACTTCTCAATGGAAAAAGGGCTGATGGCTTCCCAGTGGTTTATGGGTGGGTAAAATCATGATTGCTCATGGATCTTAAGCCCTAGAGGAAAAGATTCTTTGGCAAAGACAATGAGAAAGTTTAAAGTGTTTGAATTTAACTTTCAGGGAATATAAAAAATGACAGTCTCCTGTAGGGGAGGATTATATCTTTTACTTTCTGTACAGAACACATAGTCAGTACTAAATACATGCTTACTAAATAAATGCATGATGAATGGGCAGAAATTACTATAACAGTAGCATATTACATGATAATTATCACATTATATAACATTAATGCAGCATTTAGAATACACATTGGTTACTACTTTTTAATTCTTTTTGTGTGTTTCCCCCTCTATTATAGCATTAACTAGTATGCTTGTAGTACCATTTACAGAAATATATTGCAACATATTTCTACTCAAAGTTTAAAAGAAAGGGGGTGGGAGGAGTCCCATCACACTTTAAATTTGTATCTATTTGGAAGCATCACCATAGTCTCATGATGCCTATTGCAGACTATGTCAATAGCCTTCTAGTTGGGATCCCTGTTTCTAATCTTTTAAAGATCTATTTTATAATTCACTGCCAAATTAATCTTTCTTTAACATCACTTTCTTTATGGTACTCATTTCAAAAGTTTCAGTGGCTTTTTATTTCCTATTTTGTCATGTCCATTTCCAAAACTGTGATTTTAAAGCCATCTGTCATTGGTTGAATTGCATCCCTCCAAGTTTCATGTTGAAGTCCTAACCTCTAGTACCTCATGATGTGATTGGATTTGGAGATAGAGTCTTTAAAGAGCTAATTAAGTTAAAGTGATGTCATTAGGGTGGGTCCAAATCCAAACTGACTTGTGTGCTTATAAGAAGAGGACATTTGGACACAGACATACACAGAGGGAAGACCATGTAAAGACAAACAGAAAACAGCTATCTATAAGCCAAGAAGAATGGCTTTGGAAGAAACCAATCCTGCCAATACCTTGATCTCAGACTTGCAGTCTCCAGAATTGTGAGAAAACAAATTTGTTGTTCAAACCACTTGTTGTTTATTTTCTAAGTTGTGTCTGTCTCTTCTGCAACCCATGGACTATAGCCCATCAGCCTCCTCTGTCCATGGGATTTCCCAGGCAAGAATACTGGAGTGGGTTGCCATTTCCTTCTCTAGGGAATCTTCCTGACCATGGATCAAACCCATGTCTCCTGAATTAGCAGGCAAATTCTTTACCAGTGAGTCATTGGGGAAACCCCTTAAGCCTCCTAGTCTGTGAAATTTATTAAGGCAGCCTTGGTAAACTAATATAACATTCATAATATAGAAGCCCCCACATGGTTTTATGACCTTATTTCTCTAAGATAATTTAAGTTTTAGTCATCTGGTAAACTTAGTTATTTTTACTGTGATCACAATTCCTCTTTTTTCTGTGTCACCCTAAGATTCCCGACTTTTCAAAGGGAAGAACCCTGAGCAGAAGACAGAACATGTCTTTTACTGACCTCAGGACTTGGGCATGTCATGTCTCCTCTCCAAAACTTAGAAAATAATGCCAGATTTTCCTACTTCAAAGGTCTACAGACTTTTGAAGTCTCAAATAAGATGATGCACAAGGAAACATTTAGATGGTCACCAAGTGCTGGGACTCTGCTTGAAACTGGATCATCTAGCCCAAGATGATGACAGCCCCTTGCATGCTTCTGCCTTTTGATGACACTATTATGGACCGAATGTTTGTGTCCCCACCCTAACTTCATATGTAGAAGCCCTAATGTGATGATATTTGGAGATGGGGCTGGAAAGCATTAAGTTGGATGCCAGGGAATGCCTTAAACCAAGTAAATTATTGTTTAGAGCAGAAACAGGTTTCTAATAATAACCTTGAATAAAAAATAAGAAATAAGTCTGAAGCCAAGCAATAAGGACTGGGTAATTCTAAAGGGAAGATGCAGGTTCCACAGGTAGTTTAACCTAAGCCCACTAGACAGAGAGTTTCAGTCGGCAAAGCTAACTCCAGATTCTACCTACTGTTATGGATAGGGTGGCTAAATTATGGGCTCCAGGTTAACGAGGATGGAGCTAAACATGCCAGTGTAGACTGAAGATCTTTGTTACTGTAGCCAACAGCATTTGGGAGGTAATTAGGTCATGAAGGTGGACCTCAATAATGGGATGAGTGTCTTTATAAAAAGAGGAAGAGAGCTAGCTCTCTTTTTCTCTGCCAGGTGAAGCCAAGTAAAAGACTACCACCAACAAATCAGGAGAAGAGCTTTCACAAAGAACCCAACAATGGTGTCACTCTGATCTAAGATTTCTAGACTTCAAAACTGTGAGAAATGAATGTTTATTGTTTAAGCCACCTAGTCTGGTATTCTGGTATTCTGTTATAGCAGCCTGAACTAAGACACTTGTAAAAACAGATGTTCTGTGTCCAAACACCAGGCTAAATCAAACCCAACTTTGCCATCCCATTTAGACACTGCAATTTAGACTTTGAACCCACCTCTCTAGGGTTAGCCTCATAGCTAACTAGGCCATTTACGTACTGCTCTTCCTCTGTGTATTCCATGACAAAAACTTCAAGACTGAGCTCATATATGATCCATGCAAAGAGACTCCTCTTATTTTATTATGGAATATCAAAGCTAAGTTCAGTTCCTATTTTTCTAATAAGTATTCTCTGATAAATATTTCCTTTCTTTGAACTTTTAAAGTATTTTCAGTCCACATTACAGAACTAAGCCCTTACTTATACAGCTGATCTCTTACCCTCTTTTTGTGATTTTTCTTCACATGAATGAATGACTTTTGATTAACTAGATTATGAAATCTCAATGATATACTTATATTGATTGTATATTCTGAGTATAACAAAATATAAAACCTTAAATGAGCTTCAAAATTAAAAATACTTTCATTGCATGTACTTTTATGCTTTTTATGAATGCAAGTTTCAACTTTGGGCTACACAAGTACATTCTGTCTTATCCTTTTCAGAAAGTTTTTAATATTCATGAGTTTAAAATTTAATGTAATTAATTTTGTCAGTGTTTTTCACTTTATATTTTTGCTAAAAACCTTTCCATTTTCATAGTCAGTTTGAATATTTAAATACATTTCCTCTAGTTATTATGTTTTATTACTTTAATTTTAAAATTCACACAGTACATAATTAAATTTGCAAATGCATGCCCACACTGAATAATGCAGAGGAAAAGATTGGCAGGAAATAGCAAAACATTAATATGATTACATGATTATGTCTGAGCAGTAATTATTTTGTTTCCTTCCTATATTTCTATATATCACATAATTTTATTTCTTTAATGTGCAGGTCCTCCTGCTTAATGTTAAAAATATTGACCTAAGAAAAAAATTAAATCACCTATTTCTGTGCTTTCTTGTACTATTACATTTAAAATATTTTTCCTAGCCTTCTAGTTCATTGTTATCTCTGTATCTCTATTTTCTTCTTCTATCTTTACAAACTTTCCTTAAAGTGGAACAAGATAAGCATCATGATTAAGTAAATGTGTGTAGAGGCTACAAAAATGAGACCCTAAATTCAAAGATTGTAAGCAATTTTTAAAGTCAGGATAGATTAAGCTATGGTAAACAAGCAAATTATAAAAAAAAATCTACCTCCAGAAATCTGTGGTTTAAAACAATAAAGGTTATTTCTGACTCATGTTACATGTTCATTTTGAGTCAGCAAGGGGCTCAATACATCACACTCATGCAGGGGCTGAAACTGACAGAGAGGCTACCATCTCAAACTTTATGGATCACTTTGCTGAGATAGAAGAGCTCAGGAGGGTATCACATCAACAGCTAAATACTCAGTGTGGAAGTGACATAAGTTATGTGTTCTCACAGCTCAATGGTTGGAACTAACCATACGGCCCCAAAACAAGTGGAAAAGGAAGTTCAATCATACTATAAGACAGAAGTCAGAGAAATAGACATATTTGGTCAATTATTAGCACTAATAAGCATTTGTCTGAAATCACTTTAGCTAAGAATATTTCCAGTGTAAATTTTTAAGTACAATCAATTACACTGTGGCCTAAAATAAATAATAATTTTCATTAAAAAATTTGCATTTTCCTTTATGTTACAAAAAATAGGGATATATTGAAATTAATATTGATATATTGATATATTCAAATTAAAACAGTATTAAAATGAAACTACAGATTGATTAGCTATGAAAATAACAGTTTATAAGCCCAAATTGTTAAATATCCTGTTTACTTAAAATGAGATAGTGATCAGAGATACCATTTTGACAATTAATTTCAATTTTTCATTTTGTTAATTAACAAATCATTATATTGCATAAAATGAATTTAAAAGAAAAAGACTGTCGTTTGATAGACAAAAAAAGAATATCATGAAACACAAACTTTTGGATAGAAATTGTGACAGAATATCCCTGCATTTCTCGTAGGAGTACTTAGTAATTTAAAGAATTGTATAACAAGATAAAATTAGAAGAAAATTTAATTGTTTTACCTAATATGAAAAGTATTTAAAATACAAACAAACCCATGCTAAGACTAAGTATAGGACTAGTTTTTAGATTATGTTAATTGTATTCATGGCTTTGAGAGTCAACTTTTGCAGGCTTTGTAAATCCTTTAATAGTGATAGTGAAAGTCGCTCAGTTGTGTCCAACTCATTGTGACCCCATGGACTATACAGTTCATGGAATTCTCCAGGCCAGAATACTGGAGTTGGTAGCCTTTCCCTTCTCTAAAGGATCTTCCCAACCCAGGGATAGAACCCAGGTCTCCCACATTGCAGGTGGATTCTTTACCAGCTGAGCCACAAGGGAAGCTCAAATCCTTTAAAAGGCCCTCCAATTTGAATTTTGATATTTTCCCACAACATAAGGGAATATCTTAGATAAAGGTATTTAGAGGAAAGAACCTAACAACTTCTCTCCAATCTTTTCCATTGAAGTATTTTCAGTTACCTTGCCAAAATAGAATAGATTTTGATCCAGTAGGTTTAATGAAAAATAATAAATTTTCATTTTCTTCTTTTCTACCAAGCAGATGTCTTCATCAAGTCTTTAGTCTCTGAAAGTATTTTTCCAGGGAGGTGAATCATATGAAGTAATTTATAAGGTTTAATATGTCAAAAGTGCTGTCATTAAACTAGTAATGTATGTCTATAGGGGAAACATTCTCTTGAGACCTGCTGCTGTTCATAAACTTGACCCGTGATTTCATATTTTATATTTTCAGCAGAACACCTCTTGTATATTACAATTCCTTGTTTGCTTGGAGGTGCTCCATTATTCTCCATGTCAAGTATAGTAAATGCCAAACTCAAGATATATTCATTCCTCTCTCTCTAATAATAGCAAAGATATTCAGGTTTCAGTTTACACTACTATATTACCAGAAGTCATTCAAGAAGAGGTCAATGCTGGACCTATTCCAAAAAAAAAAAACAAAAAACAACACCGAACAATTCACTGAGAACTGTCTGCATTCAGATCTAAGTACTTGTTAGTTGATAAGTTAAACCACTAAACAATTAAAGTTTTGTATTCTGCATTATTTTTGGTAGATTTAGATAAGAGAACATTTCAAGTATGAAGGGAGAGAAATTGCAGTCATTTGGCAGGCGAGATTTTTATTATTATTATTGTGATTTTGGGAGATTGATAGAATGTCCAGGAGTTGCAGGAGACTGTTCCAGATGTCAGAAGTTGCAGTGAAGATGACTTTGACAAGGAGAGTAGCAAAAGTATGTCATGGCTTTGGTTCTGTTATTAGACGCTCTGAGAAAGGTGGAAAACACTATGATGTAGTCACAAAAGTATGTGATGGCATTAGGAGTTTAGGCATTAGATGTTCTGAGAAAGGTAGAAAATATTATGGCTTTGATGTATTTACAAATGAGATTAGGCAGTATAGAGAATATTGTAGGTAAGTTATTTAAATTACATCTTAGAATTACTGGGAAATTAGGTCTTCATGTATCTAAAGGAACAAGCTGCATTTTTTCATAAGGATTCAGAAGTGTTCTGGATTTGGGGGGCCTCTGAAGAGGACAATTGTAGTAATACAGGAAAGTCTTTCAAAAAGTTCAAAAGAAGTGAAGATGATAAAAAAGAGTACAGAGTACATTATTATTACTATTATTTTTAATTTTATTTTATTTTTAAACTTTACAAAATTGTATTAGTTTTGCCAAATATCAAAATGAATTACATGAGAGTCATGTAAAACTGACATGGTAGATAGTTGGGTCTATAGGACATGATGTGGGAGGAAAACATTGAGGGATGTTTCTTCAGGAAAATTGTATACTTTTATACCAGAACCATCAGGTACCATTACAGAGGGTGAAGGAAATGAAAGAAAATTACATTGGTAATTATCCTATCAGGATAAAGGGACAAAACCAAAAAAAAAAAAAAGTGAATAAAATAAGACTAACCTAGAAATTAAGAAAAGCTATGACCAACCTAGACAGCATATTAAAAAGCAGAGACATTACTTTGCCAACAAAGGTCTGTCTAGTCGAGGCTGTGGTTTTTCCAGTAGTCATGTATGGATGTGAGAGCTGGACTATAAGGAAAATCGAGTTGATGCTTTTGAACTGTGGTGTTGGAGAAGACTCTTAAGAGTCCCTTGGACTGCAAGGACATTCAACCAGTCCATCCTAAAGGAAATCAGTCCTGAGTGTTTATTGGAAGGACTGATGTTGAAGCTGAAACTCCAATACTTCGGCCACCTGATGCGAAGAACTGACTCACTGGAAAAGACCCTGATGCTGGGAAAGATTGAAGGTGGGAGGAGAAGGGGACGGCAGAGGATGAGATGGTTGGATGGCATCACCGACTCAAGGGAGATGAGTTCTGGTAAACTCCAGGAGTTGGTGATGGACATGGAGGCCTGGCATGCTGCAGTCCATGGGGTCACAAACAGTCAGACACAACTGAGTGACTGAACTGACTGACTGAACCTAGAAATTAATATAAAGATTTTAATACATTGCCTGAAGTAAAGACAGAAAATCAAGGACTGGAATCAAGGAGCAGTTGATGTTGTGATGTATTCACTGTATTGGCTTATTCAAAAAATTTTTATGCTTATAATTGTGATGTTGCATCAGTTCTGAGGGAAAAAAATCATTATGGAAAATGAACCATTTCATGTTTCAACTGATGGAGGCTGTTGTATAGTGAAATCAGTGTTGAATTTGGATCAAGAAAGGGATTCATATCCTGGCTCTGACATAAAACAGATGTGTCACCTTTTGAGTGTTCATTTCCTCAACTGTAAAAATGAGAATTATAATTGCAGTAGAGACTAGAATGCCATTTTCCATCAATATCCACTCTTTCCTTCCCCCATGGGAATAAAATTTACACTCTTTGGCTGGAAAAATGTCCCAAATAAAGTAACATTTTCTATTTTCCCTTGTAGATAGGCTTGACCATATGATTAAATTCCAAATGGAATCAGAAGTGTCATGTAACAGTTTAAGGAACATTCCTTAAGAGATACTGATATGAGCCTATTGCTTCCTTTATTCTTCAAAATCTTTCCCCATCCAACTGTCTGGAATGCAGGTATAATGGCTGGAGCTCTGGCTGCTCTCATGGACAAAGAGGACACGGCCACATATGAAGGATGACAGAACAGTGAGCTAAAGTGAGCCTGGTTTCTTTTCTTATTTTTTTCTTTCAAACTTTTTTATTATGAAAACTTACATGAAAGTTGATAGAAAAGTACAATGATCACCCATCATATACCATTTAAGTTCAGTGAATGTTAACTTTTTGCCATATTTGTTTACTCATGTGTGTATGTTCGTATTTTGCTGAACCGTCTGAAAATAATTTGATGTTTTACCCCTAAATACCCAGCATGAACCTCATAAGAAATAAAGATATTCTCCTACATGATCAAAAAACCATTATCAGACTGTGGGAAATTACAGTTCCTGAATACTGTCTAGTATCCAGTCCAAATTTAGATTTCTCCATTGCTCCCAAGATTATTTTAGTGTGTGTGTGTGTGTGTGTGTGTGTGTGTGTGTGTGTGTGTGTGTTCAGTCGTGTCTGACTCTTTGCAACCCCAAGGACTGTAGCCTGCCAGGCTCCTCTGTCCATGGGATTTCCCAGGCAAGAATACTGGATTGGGTTGCCATTTCCTTCTCTAGGGGAGCCTGGTTTCTTTATAAAGCAGAGTCAACATATAACTTTTCAGACTTTTATGTAGGAGAGAAATAGATTATATCTTATTGAAATCTGCTATTTAGAGCTAAATTTAATCTTGATAATATGCCTGTCTGATAGTCTACTAGGAATGATAAATAAAGTATTGGGTACAGAAACTATTATTGGGATTCTGGTACATAATGGGAGAATAATTAATTGAAGCTGATTGAACCAATCCATATTGAACAAAAATATTTTCATATGAATTTAGTTTAGCATCAATATGTAGCTCACTGGCAGTTGAGATCTAAATTTTAAAAAATCTATCTTGAGAGTGCATGAAACAATTTAGAATGTAGAGTAAAATAAGTAGAGAAAAAATAAAATGAAGGCAAGAGGTGAGTTAAATTAAGCTACAATGAGGTCTCACCTCCTTCATGAAGTCTTCATTGTTTCCTTAAATAGAACTACCATTCTTCTTTTTTGTCCCTTCCAAATATTTGAACCCCAAGCCACACATTACTTCCCCATTTTATGGCTCTGAGGGATCATCCTTGAGAGCAAGCCTGAATGTCAATGCCATGCCGAGCGTCTGTATTTCATCAGCACCACTGGACAGTGAGTTCCCTGAAGAAAGTGCTCGTTCTACAGTTATCTCTGTCCTCCACTTAGGGCTTGGGAGACTGCTCAAAAGTATCAATTAACTCCTATTTACAGATTCCTTTAGTTTTGAAGCTAATCCAACTGCAATATACTGTCAAACACCTGTTTTGCCATGTGGTAAGTGCCTAATAACGGAGAAGGCAATGGCACCCCACTCCAGTACTCTTGCCTGGCAAATCCCATGGACAGAAGAGCTTGGAAGGCTGCAGTCCATGGGGTCACTGAGGGTCGGACAAGACTTAGCGACTTCACTTTCACTTTTCACTTTCATGCATTGGAGAAGAAAATGGCAACCCACTCCAGTGTTCTTGCCTGGAGAATCCCAGGGACGGGGGAGCCTGATGGGCTGCCGTCTATGGGGTCGCACAGAGTCGGACACGACTGAAGCGACTTAGCAGCAGCAGCAGCAGCAGCAGCAGTGCCTAATAAATGTTTATTGACTATTTGAACATACTTTTTTTTTCTAATAAGGAAGTACAGAGTGTGTAATGTTGTAGTTTCTAAATCCTCTTTATTTTACTGTGATTGTAACCTTGTTACCCTCTTGTCTTCTACCTCTCTCTCTCCAACCCCTGCCATCCAATCCATAGCTCACAGCTGTCCATGCTTTTCCATTCCTTTTGGAGGCTGTTCTCAGGACCCTGGTCTCAATCTTCTACACCTACCCCTCCTATTTCTGTTTGTCCTAAACATACTGCAGAACAACTTTTCAGGCATGCACATGTAGTAATGTTCTATCTTTCCTGACGTGTATGACTTCCTTTAGCAAACACTATTGGTGACATATTCTACAACTTCTTTCTAAAAGAATCATTCTTTTGTTGAAGTATAAGTCAGCAATATGCTAAGGGAAAGTGGGTCCCACTCCTTGACCACAAGGAGTTTGTCATTAGTTAGTTTTAGCCTTGGCTATAAACAAGAGAGGACAAATATACTAGCAATTTAAATATGACAGAACATTATTTCTTTTTCATGGTAATGAATCAAGCTGACAGTCTGCAGCCACCTTGGTAGGTCTTTCTTTATGAAGTGTGCAGAGAATGAAGTTCCTTTTACCTTGCAACCCTACTCTGGAGGATTCCATACCTAAAGTCATTTCATGGTCCCAAATATTGGTTCAGGCTACATCCAGACATCGGGAAAGAGAAAGGGATACAACACAGAAGAAAGGGACAAAGGAAGCATTCCCAGTATCCTTTAAGAAGGTTTCTAGAAATTTCCACTTAATGTGTCAGTTTACAACCCAGTGGCTAGAACTTGGTCATAGGGTCAAAGTTTGTTTCAAAGAGGGGCTGGGAAGCATATTCTTTGCTCAAGGTCAACATATATATATACTCATCCAGAAGCTGAAGATTGCTCACTGGGAAGATAAGCAGAAATGCAAGAAAAGAGACTGAGGAAAAACTAGCTCTCTGTTACTTAAGTATGGTGCATGCATACCGAGAACTCAGTAATGAGTAACTCAAACGGGTAGCCAGAACTTGGGGCTCATAGCGCATCTGAACAAAGGACAACGCATTTGTTGAGAAGTGACAAGACAAAAAAAGAGGCGTTAGGCTCAACCCACTCCAGTGCTCTTGCCTGGAGAATCCCAGGGACGGGGGGAGCCTGGTGGGTTGCCGTCTATGGGGTGGCACAGAGTCGGACACAACCGAAGTGACTTAGCAGTAGCAGCAGCAGTGAGCTCCTTTGTGCAGGTCCATCTAGGTGCCACTCCACTGTTGTTTCTGGTGATAAGGTGTTATCCCCTTCCTGGTATAGGAAGGGCAGACATACCTTCACAAGAGGGATTTCTGTTCTGCTTACGGGCAGACTGGGGGAGGCCAGAGAGCTCATCATATGTCCACTTTTTCTCAATTGCCTTATGCACAAAATAATCCTTATATTAGAGTAGCATATGCCTTATGCCTCAGAACCCCTTCAGTACCATCATTCTCCTTTGCCAAAGGTGAGACTAGGAATGTATAACTCAGTTCTGCCAGTAATATGAGGAAGCCTGATGGAGGCTTTTAGGAAAGATTTTCTCTGATAAAAATTTTTCTTAAAAAATGAGAAGAGCAATGCTTAGTTAGCAGCCCCTTTTTCCTTGTCTTTTGGATGTGATGCCTGGAACATAATTGCCAAAATGCTCCCAGTACGGAGAAGCTGAGAGAATCACAGAGAAATCAACTAAAGAAGAGTCTGAGCAGATGCTGTTATTGAGCCTCTGAATCTATTGTATAACCTTCTACATGTGGACCTCTTGTTAAGTGCATTCAAAAAATTTCTGTAATGCTTAAGTCATCTTTACTGGGGTATTCAGTGGTGAAAGCACTGAAATTGATACACTCTTATTGGCAGAATAAAACCTAAACTACTTCGACACAGTAGACAAAAATGCTTTATGATCTGGCTGCTAACTTTTTTTCCCTACTCTCCTCCTTCCCTGCACCATACATACTACATTTAGGTGCAGAAATTCACAACTTCTTTTTGTTGTACACAACACAGAGTCATGTCTTTACACAGAGTCATTTTCAACTCACTTATATGAGCTGGGGTTTGATTACCTGCATATCTCAGGATTGGACCAATATTAGTAATTTAATGGCAAAAAAAAAATGATTTATTTTCCCCCCAAATAAGAAGTCGAGGTGTAGGCAGTTGAGAGTCAGAATACCAGTTTTGGAAATTACCAAAGATCAACGCTCCTCAATTCCTATTCACATCTTGTGAAGCACTTTACTTCACATGGTCTCAGGATGGCTACTGTGCTGCCAGATACTGAATGTGCGTCCCAGACAGGAAGAAATTAAAAAATAAAAAAACATCTGTGACTAGCTGAATCTGTCAGTTTTTATGAGAAACACAACTTTTTTTCTGGCAGCTCCACCTGGGAGACTTCTGTCTACATCTTTATTGGATGAACTAGCAGCCAGGGAACCTGAAAGATTGAGTATTTTTAACTGAATAGGAACTAATCCAACAAGTTTAGGGTTCCATAAGTAAGGAAGAAAAGGAAAATAGATTCTGAGTAGACAACTAGGAACATCCATCTATGATCCATTGTGCTTTGAATTTATCTTGATTATGATAGGAGCTATAAAAGATTATTTACATCTATATCTGGCTCTCTATGAGATCATTCTAGAGGGCAGTATACATGTCACGGCCTTTGCAGGAAAAGGACTGCAGAATACAAAAGGAATATTTAAAATAGTTTAAAAACAGAACTATTACAAAGGTGTGGATAGGATTATAGGAACAAGAAATGGTGAAACACCCAGAGATTACCAATAAAGGACAGCAATTATTACCCAAGGGCTAAAGGGACAAGAAAGTCAGCTACTACCAGGACAGAGTGAGACCTGAAACATTTGGAGCTGTGGCTGTGGGTAGAGGGACACGGTCTTAGCCAATTTATATCCTGTGAGCTGTGAACAGGGAGAATTAACACTCTGACCCTTCCCCCTCACTTCTGGCATTATGTCTCACTAGGCACACCTAACAGGAAACCAGAGGGCAGGTGTAGCTCTACTGATTACAGGTCAGCCTCTCAGGGCTCAAGGCGGGGTGCAGAGGGACAGAGATGGATTTTGATGCGTAAACAAAGAATAATCTGAACAGGTGAAAACCATTTCTATAGGGCAGTGTCTAGTACAGTGCCTGGAATATAGTAGGTGTTCCTTAAGTATTTACAAAATAAGTACTGTTAACTAGACAGAGAAAAATACTCTGCCAATATGTAACCTCAGAATTTATACAAGTTTAAACAAGAGTTGAAAGTGCAGTTTGACCCTTGGCAATGAATGGCTTGGGGAGCATTTTCAAATCATCAAGTGTCTTTGAGGGTGTATTTACTCTGGATGATTCACTACTTAAACAATTTAGTAAACAGAATCTGGATTGCTTATCTGTCCCCTCAAAACAAGAATACCTTTCTCTAGGAAGCCTCTTTTGAGGAAAATCATGATACATACTTCTGGTACAGGAATTGCCAAACCCATAGGAGTTCATAGTTGGGTGATACTAGTTGTCCTCCCACCCTTCATCTAACTTTACTAAATGCCTTGGGGAGATAATATATTTCATGTTGGTTCCTTAGTATGAAATCCAGTTAAAAGAGTGTCCATTTAATTTTTGAGGTGTTTGGTAATCTCAACCATCAATAGGGTATTTATAAAATTTTCTATGAGTAGCCATTTGAGTTCTGGGTGAATAGAGATATTAAAAAGTGTTGTTGCTGTTTATTCACTAAATCATGTCTGACTCTTTGAGGCCTCATGGACTGCAGCAAGCCAGGCTTCCCTGTCCTTCACTACCTCCCAGAGTTTGCTCAAACTCATGTTCATTGAGTTTTTGATGCTATCCAGTCATCTCATCCTCTGTTGCCTCCATCTCCTCCTGCTCGTAAATCTTTTTCAGTATCAGGGTCTTTTCCAATGAGTCAGCTCTTCACATCAGGTGGACAAATATTGGAGCTTCAGCTTCAGCATCAGTCCTTCCAATGAATATTAAGGGTGGATATCCTTTAGGATTAATTGTTTTGATCTCCTTGCTGTCCAAGGGACTCTCAAAAATTTTCTCCAGCACCACAATGTGAAAGCATCAATACTTGGGTGCTCAGCCTTTTTTATGGTCCAACTCTCACATGAAACAATGGATTTTATTCAAAAAACCAATGACCCTCATGAATTACTATAGATTTTGCAAAGGACCATTGTTAAGTGCAACAAGTATATAATAAATACATAGCATATAAATATTTTTTAACATTTTTGATGTTGGTAAGAGATTTCCTTTGCAAGGAAAAGCAATTTAGTTGAAACAGAGTTTTGATTAATTTCCTGCATTGTAGTGACAATATTTTGGATGGTAAGAGATGGAATAAGAAAACTGCCTTCTTTCTGCATTGGCAGGTGCTAGAACTGTGAGGGGCAAGGAAGAAGATACAAGTTGTAAAAGTATTTATGAAATTATATGCTGCAGGGTATGTGGCAGAAGTTGATAAGAAATCTTCTTTTTTTTCCTCACTACAAAATCTTTATTAAAATCTGCCTCTCAAATGTGTTTGGTTCAAGTAGATATTCTCAGTGGAATGTAAGGAGGCCTTGAATACTTGTAATCACTGGACTGAGCCAGTATAGACATGGGATACAAGCATTTTCTTGATCAGGATATGAAAGACTTTGCTCTATATTCATTTTTAAACAAGGAAACGAGATACACACTAAATAGTTTTGGGGAATTAAGACCATGTACTGTGGCCTGAAGGTGGTTCTGGATAATTAACAAGTATTTTGATGACTTGCCCTTCACTGGAGAAGGCAATGGCAACCCACTCCAGTACTCTCACCTGGAAAATCCCATGGACAGAGCAGCCTGGTAGGCTGCAGTCCATGGTGTCACTGAGTCAGACACGACTGAGCGAATTCACTTCTGATTACAGCTTAACCTGGATGTGGGGGAGCATGAGAAGCACCACTTTCATGGTTAGAAGGGAGCAAGATTAGTTCTCAACTACATATGTGAAAAAATTCATGTTTCTCAAAAAGAATCTCATGTTTTCAAGACTTTTCTAGCATGAAAAGTGAAATATAAAACAAACTCTAAAAACATGGTTGTAGGCACCTAACATAGACTTTCATACCTATGATTTGCAAATTCCTCTATAAATATATATCTTTTGTTTATATTGCTAAGTCACTGGTATTAAAAATAGTATGAGAAAATGTTTATTTTTAAACTGATATGGTATCTTGATGTTGTGACTGTGTACTGCTGCTCCTGCTGCTGCTAAGTCGCTTCAGTCGTGTCCGAATCTGTGCAACCCCATAGACGGCAGCCCACCAGGCTCCCCCGTCCCTGGGATTCTCCAGGCAAGAACACTGCAGTGGGTTGCCACTTCCTTCTCCAATGCATGAAAGTGAGAGGTGAAAGTGAAGTCGCTCAGTCGTGTCTGACTCTTAGCGACCCCATGGACTGCAGCCCACCAGGCTCCTCCGTCCATGGGATTTTCCAGGCAAGAGGACTGGAGTGGGTGCCATTGCCTGTGTACTACTATTTATGAAACAGTAGAATGGTTCTAAACCTTTATAACAATGGTCTTAAATTCCTTGAATTTTAGAATAACAAAATGGCCTAGAAGATTTATTTTTTTAAATGAATAACAAAATATACCCATTAGATTTTATGAATGATCATTAATTGTTTCTCTGCAGTGGATCACAAAACATTAGAGTCCAAGGAATGGGTTCAGGTTTTCAAAGGGATATATTCTACTTACTATCAAATGTTGGGTATGTGATGAATTACCTACTTTTTTTTAGGAAGTTTATTTAGGATTCTTAACAAAAATAAAATGTCTCTGACCAAAGTCTAGGGTAGAGAAAGGTTTTTAACTTGTATGTTACACTTCTGGGTTGTATCTTCTTTTAGAATTTATATGCAGAAAACTGATATACTTGGGTACACAGAAAAATCAGGCAGAAGCAAGATGGAAGAGTCTACATAAGGAACTGCTGTGCTTTCCCCATGAAGACGTGTGTGTGCAATTAGTTTTGTTTAATGTAGATTTAATGTGACTGATGGGAATAGATATGACTGAAACGGTACAAGTTAAAAGACTATCTTAGCCACTTACAATTTAATTTACAACAAAAGGCATTTACTATAATTCCTTTGGGGTAGGTATGTTTGGATAAACTTTTTCACCATGATTAACCTGCTATTATTTAAGAAATTGTGTTTTTTCAGCTAGTGTTGTTTAATTTCCTAAAGTTTAACTGTCTCAATGTAGTAAATATATGATACACTCTGACACTTTCTTTTCTTTTAGGTATCTGGTTCTCCTTGGAATGCTTCCCAGGATCTTCTGGAAACCAGATTTTTTATATCTAGGGACTTTGACTCATTAAACAGTTGTAAATACAAAAAATGTACCACAGAATAGCTCATTGTCTTTATTTCACAAGAGCTATTTAATGTAAGAGTTCACTGATAATTTAGTTCATTGCTATATATCAGCATGAGTTCTGAACATCTATTAATGGAAATTAGGTCCAACTGGATACCCTTTCAAAATCTATAACTCAAATCTGGTCCCATCATTTAATTTTATTTGGTACAAACACCAAAGTCAAAGACACAAACCTGCTAACTTGAAACAGGTCTAACCTTGGCCATATTTCCCTTTCAATTGAGTATATTGGTTGAGGTCTTCATGCTTTCTATGTGCAATTCAATCAACTAATAATGTCCTTATCTTCTTTGAGTTGGCATTCTTCCTTCAAACTTTTATTTTCCCTAATTAGCAATGGAATTGAAAGTTTTCACATAAGTATATGTATCCTCTTGAGGAAAGAGAACTAATGGAGATTAGTTCACCAAATTCCAAAATGAGACCTATTTAGATTAAGATGAGATATTTAGGCCTGGGCTAAGGTTTTCAAATATTGGACTTCAAAATCAGATTATGAGTAGTCAAGGGAAAGAGAAAGTGTCTTATTTGAAGCACTCCCTATAATTAAATCTGGACCTATATCAGTCTTGGCCTTAAAGGGGTCATTCAGAGACAGGTTGCAGGTAATTAGACACGCTTTTGCTGAAAGTGGGCCCAGGAATATACAGGAATACTAGCATAACCTGGGAGTGGTTCCTAAATGGCACCTATGTTTTGCCTTCTTCCCTCTCTTTTGGGGAAACTCCCCACTCCCTGTGGGGTTCTACTGAGAACAAACAATTGAAGGCCTTTCCTCTCTAGGTATAGAAACAGAACTCTACTTATGCCCTTTGAAATCATCCTTCAGACTACTTTTGAACTGGAGTTTAAGAAAATCTTTGTCTAAACATCAGCTAACAACTGAGTTAATCAAGTGGAGACTTCAATGGTGCATATGACAAATAATACAGACCATAAAGAAATAGTCCAGGAAATTCACTAAAAAAGCAAACAGCAACAACTCTGGGAAGAGGAATCTAATTTCCAGAGTGCCACATGAAGTTATTTAAAATAACTTTTTTTTTTAATATCACAAGTCATGAAAATAAACAAGAAAATATAGTTCATACAAAGGAAAAACAAAAACAGTCAACAGAAACTGTCCTTGGGGAAGTCTAGATATTAAATTTATTAGACAAAGGCTTTAAATAAAGCATTGTAACTATGTTCAAGTGTTGGGGGCCAGCGTGAGGCACTCCGCCCATGGCAAAGGTCATGAGGAAGGAGGCTCGACATACGCAAAGGCGGGATCGAGCCTCAGGAGTCCCCCTGGAAATACTCGAGCATCTACCCCCCTAACCAGAGCCTGCCTACTTTACTACTTTGTGCTCTCACCTACACCTCTGACCTTACGGGGGGCTGTCCCCCACCACCTCTTTCGGAGAAGGAGTTAACTTAGAGCTCCAGTTAATAATAATTCCTGGGCGTGATAGGAGTGTTTCAACCTACAAACTCCTCTGAAGGTTCTCTAGCCTGCCTGACAGGCTTGTCCGGCCACATGTGATTGCTCACAGCCTCCCAACCGTGAGAGGCATGAGATGCTTTAAACCTTCTAAAAACAGGTTCTTTAAAGAAGTTAGAAAACTATTAGTATAAGTATAATGGGCTGATTAGAAATTGTATTGGTGAAGGGTTTTTCATTTGTTGAGCCAATATTTACTGCTAAGTCTCCACATCCCCTGCCCTTATACACATTAATGAATATATAGAAGAAATAAGTATTAACCTTTGATATAAATCACGTTAGACCTTAGGCCAAGTAAATTCTTTCCTTAACTAAAACCCACTACACCCTCACCCTATAGGAATGTAACGTTATTTGAGTGACGTCTGTTTTAAGAGTAATCACCCCTGGAGAAATAAGTGTTGACTGACCACTGTCACAAGGAGAGGGTCATAAATTGTCAGCAGGCCCCCCTGGCCAGAAGATGATGTAACACCCCTAAGACCTCTGTATACATTTGTATGAAGCACCTGACTTTAATAAAAGTCCGGACTGCTGTCCCCGTGTGACTTTTGTATAACATCCCAGTGTATAAAAACAGACTCTGGAAAATAAAGAACTGGGATCAGTTTCTCGAAATACTGGTCTCCCCATGTCGCTCTCTCTCTCTCACTCTGGCTGAGTCTCCATCTGGAGCGTGGAACCCACCATGCTTACTAATTATGCCTGGGCTTCTAAGATCCGACCGGGGAGGCCTCAGTGTCTCCTCTCCTTCGGGAGAACAGAAGGACGCCTGTGGCCTACGTAAGTGGTGCAAGCTTCTTGTCTTGAAATTTTATTGGTCTCCCGCGTAAACCAAGCTACTCAGCCTCTTTTCTCCACTGATTTTTTCTACTGAGCTATCCTCATTCTATTATTCTTTGTATCTTTGATGAATAAATAAATAAATAGGTCGCTGATGCCGTCCCCGCTTCGAATACTCTGGATCAGCTGGGGCTGGACCCCGGCATTCAAGGAACCAAGGAAACCATGTCTAAGTGATTATTTAACTGTGCTGAAAATATCACTGATAAGGCTTCTGCCTCTCTAGATTGGTTTGAAAATTCTGGAATTTCATAAATGAAATCATACAGTATGGGTTTTTTTTTTTATTCAGCATAATTAAGATTCATCCATACATTAATTGTGTGCTGCTTTTTGTTGTTGTTGAAAAGTAATTCACTGTGTATAGCTCAGGCTTTTTAACCAATCCAACAGGCCAAATCCAGCTGGCTAGGTGCAGCTTGTTTTTGGCCAGATCTGACTACTCCCATCTGTTTACATATTGTTTATAGTTGCTTTCATGCTAAAACAGCAAAGCTGAGTAGAAATCATACAGCCCACAAAGCTGAACATATATGTTATTTGTTCCTTAAAAGAACAAGTTTGCATACACTTAGTATAAATATATCACCATTTTTAATTTATCTGTTAGTGGAAATTTGAGGCTTCATTTCAGTTTGAGGATTTTAAAAATTAAGTTGCTGTGAACATTCATATACAACTGAATGTACAGACATATATTTTCATTTCTCTTGGGAAAATTCCTTGAAGTAGAAGAGCTGAGTATTATAGTAAATGTACGTTAAACATCTTAAGACACTGCCAGACTGCTTTCCAAAATAATTGTGTTAGTTTACAATCCAATTAGTAATGTATGAGAGTTTCAGTTACTCCTCATCCCTAGCAACACCTGATGTGTTTTTTTTTTTTAATTTTAGCTATTCTATTGAGTGTGTAGTAAGATATTAGAATTGTAAATTGAGTTTTCCTAACAACTAAGGATAATTAACATCTTTGTCCTTATTTGACATTTGTATATGGTAAGTTGTGTGTTCAAATATTCCACCTGATTTTTATTGGACTGTTTGTATCATGAGTGGGATGTATAGGCTTATCTTATTTTACTGAGATTTGCAGTATAGCATTTTATGCAAATTGAAGGTTTATGGCAACCCTGTGTTGAGAAAGTCTATCAGTATTACCTTTCCAACAGTATTTGCTCACTTTGTATCTCTTTAAAATATTTTGGTAATTATCACAATATTTGAAACTTCCACTATTATATTTGTTTTGGTTATCTGTGATTAGTGATCTTTGATATTAAGACCACAAAAAAAAAAATAAGATCTGTTGAAGGCTCAGATAACAGCATTTTTAAGCAATAGAGTGTTTCAAAATTTAGATATCTACATTTTTTAGACATAATACTATCACATACTAAAAATATTACAATAGAGTATAAACATAACTTTTATATGGTCTAGGAAACAAAAAATGTGACATTCGCTTTACTGTCATGATCTGGGACCAAACCTCTGATATCTAATTGTGCCTATATATTTCTTTCCATATCCTAGATATAAATCACTTGTCACATAATATCTTGCAAATGTTTTGTACAAGTCTGAGTCTGCCTTTCTCTTTCATGACTATCTTTTGAAGAACAAAACAGTCCAATTGATCAAGTTCAGTTTATTGATTTTTTTTTCTTTTATCCTTTGTGCTTTTTGTTTTGTTAAAGTAATGCTGGCCAAACTCAAAGGAACTAAGATTTTTTACTCCTATGTTTTTTTCCCTAGAAATTTTATAATATTAGTCCTTACATTTAGATCTGTGATTGACATTGTTAATTTTGTATATAGGAAGAGGATATAATCTAGATTTATTTAACATTTTCATATTGATATCAAATATCACACCATCTTGACTGCTATAGCTTTATGAGCCTTGATATCAGGGTGTATTAGTTCTCTAAATTTTTCTTTCCAGTTATTTTAGTTTTCAAGGTCCTCTTCATTTCTATATAAATTTTAGAACAAATTTGTCAATTTCTATAAAAAAAAAGGCTTACTTAGATTTTGTTTAATATTGCACTGAAAAATAATTTGGAGAGAGCCAACATGCTAACGATATTGAGTTTTCGAATCCATGAATATGTTATATCCTTTTACTTATTTAGGTCATCTTTAATTTCTCTCAGAAACATTTTGAACTTTTTGGTGTTTCTGTCTTACACATCTTTCATCAAATTTATCTGTTTCATGTTTTTTTATATTGTAAATTGTCTTTTTAAAAAATTTATATTTCATATTCCTTCTCATATATAGATTCAATTAAGTTTTGTTATCAACTTTATATCCTACACACTTGCTAGGATTATTCCAATGGCTTCTTTGGTAGATTTCTTATAGACCTTTATATATAGACAATCAAATCTTCTGTGAACAAAAACAGTTTTATTCTTCCTTCAAAAACTGTATCCCTCTTTCTTTTTCTCTTGTTTAATTGCACTGGCAAGACCTGTCAGTACAATGTTAAATAGAAGTGATCAGAGCAAACACACTTGATTTTCTCTCAATCATAAGAGGAAAAATTCAGGCATTCACCATTTGTATGGTATTAAATGCAGGCTTTTTATGGGTGACCCTTATGAGGGGCTGTGAAAAAGGGAATGGCAACCCCTCTAGTATTTTTGCCTTGAGAATTCCATGGAAGCTACAGCCCATGGGTCTCAAAAAGTCAGGCACAACTGAGCAACTAACACTTCACCTCACCTTATGAGGCTGAGGACTTTCACTTCTATTCTAGCTGAGAGTTTTAATCATGAGTAGACACTGACTAGTAAAATGTTTTTCCTGCATATATTAAGATGATCATATGGCTTTTTATTAAGCTTTTAGTACATAAATTATAGTATTTTATTTTTTAATATTTGATACTAATATTCATTGATATTTTAAAATGTTAATATTAAATCATTACCTTGAATCTAGAGATAAACCTCACTTGGCCATGATATATTGTTTTCTCATGTATCACTGAATTTCAATTTCTAAAATATTTTTAAGGAGCTTTTTAAAAAATCTACATTGATGAAGGATATTGGTCTGTAGTTTTTTCCTGCTAACAGCTGGCCTTTACACTCCTGTCATACATTTTACTTCTATATGCTAGATAAGTGCCTAAATTCACTGTAGCATTTTTGCTTTAAACAGTTTAGTATATTTTAAATGTAATTTAAAAATAAAAGTTAATTATTTGATAATTATAATTTCTGGTGTTTTCCATTACTTTAAAAAATCCAGACTATCATCCAATATCATTTACCTTTATCCTCAATGACTTCCTTTAGTATATGTCTGCTGGTAATAGGTTCCAGCAGATTTAGATTCTGGAAAAGATTTCCCTCACAGGCAGGTCAGGTGGTCTGGTATTCCCATCTCTTGAAGAATTTTCCACAGTTTATTGTGATCCACACAGTCAAAGGCTTTGGCATAGTCAATAAAGCAGAAATAGATGTTTTTCTGGAACTGTCTTGCTTTTTCGATGATCCAGTGGATGCTGGCAATTTGATCTCTGGTTCCTCTGCCTTATCTAAACCAGCTTGAACATCTGGAAGTTCATGGTTCACATACTGATGAAGCCTGGCTTGGAGAATTTTGAGCATTACTTTACTAGCGTGTGAGATGAGTGCAGTTGTGTGGTAGTTTGAACTGGACATGGAACAACAGACTGGTTCCAAATAGGAAAAGGAGCTCGTCAAGGCTGTATATTGTCACCCTGTTTATTTAACTTAAATGCAGAGTACATCATGAGAAACGCTGGACTGGAAGAAACACAAGCTGGAATCAAGATTGCCGGGAGAAATATCAATAACCTCAGATATGCAGATGACACCACCCTTATGGCAGAAAGTGAAGAGGAACTCAAAAGCCTCTTGATGAAAGTGAAAGTGGAGAGTGAAAAAGTTGGCTTAAAGCTCAACATTCAGAAAACGAAGATCATGGCATCCGGTCCCACCACTTCATGAGAAATAGATAGGGAAACAGTGTCAGACTTTATTTTTCTGGGCTCCAAAATCACTACAGATGGTGACTGCAGCCATGAAATTAAAAGACGCTTACTCCTTGGAAGGAAAGTTATGACCAACCCAGATAGTATATTGAAAAGCAGAGACATTACTTTGCCAACAAAGGTTCGTCTAGTCAAGGCTATGGTTTTTCCTGTAGTCATGTATGGATGTGAGAGTTGGACCGTGAAGAAGGCCGGGCGCTGAAGAATTGATGCTTTTGAACTGTGGTGTTGGAGAAGACTCTTGAGAGTCCCTTGGATTGCAAGGAGATCCAACCAGTCCATTCTGAAGGAGATCAACCCTGGGATTTCTTTGGAAGGAATGATGCTGAAGCTGAAACTCCAGTACTTTGGCCACCTCATGCGAAGAGTTGACTCATTGGAAAAGACTCTGATGCTTGGAGGGATTGGAGGCAGGAGGAGAAGGGGACGACAGAGGATGAGATGGCTGGATGGCATCACTGACTCAATGGACGTGAGTCTGAGTGAACTCTGGGAGTTGGTGATGGACAGGGAGGCCTAGTGTGCTGCGATTCATGGGGTCGCAAAGAGTCAGACACAACTGAGCAACTGGTCTGATCTGATCTGATTGAGCATTCTTTGGCATTGCCTTTCTGTGGGACTGGAATAAAAACTGACCTTTTCCAGTCCTGTGGCCACTGCTGAGTTTTCCAAATTTGCTGGCATATTGAGTGCAGCACTTTCATAGCATCAGCTTTCAGGATTTGAAATAGCTCAACTGGAATTCCATCACCTCCACTAGCTTTGTTCATAGTGATGTTTTCTAAGGCCCACTTGACTTCACATTCCAGGATGTCTGGCTCTAGGTCAGTGATCACACCATCGTGATTATCTGGGTCATGAAGCTCTTTTTTGTACAGTTCTCTGTGTATTCTTGCCACCTCTTCTTAATATCTTCTGCTTCTGTTAAAGTGAAAGTGAAGACGCTCAGTTGTGTCTGACTCTTTTCGACCCCATGGACTATAGCCTACCAGGCTTCTCTGTCCATGGGATTTTCCAGGCAATAGTCCTGGAGTGGATTGCCGTTTCCTTCTCGAGGGGATCCTCCCAACCCAGGGATCGAACCCGGGTCTCCTGCATTGTAGACAGACGCTTTACCATCTGAGCCACTGCTTCTGTTAGGCCATACCATTTCTGTCCTTTATCACGCCCATCTTTGCATGAAATGTTCCCTGGGTACCTCTAATTTTCTTGAAGAGATCTCTAGTCTTTCCCATTCTGTTGTTTTCCTCTATTTCTTTGCATTGATCGCTGAGGAAGGCTTTCTTATCTCTCCTTGCTATTCTTTGGAACTCGGCATTCAGATGCTGATATCTTTCCTTTTCTCCTTTGCTTTTCGCTTCTCTTTTCACAGCTATTTGTATGGCCTCCCCAGACAGCCATTTTGCTTTGTTTTGCATTTCTTTTCCATGGGGATGGTCTTGATCCCTGTCTCCTGTTCAATGTCACGAACCTGCCTCTTGAGAAACCTATATTCAGGTCAGAAAGCAACAGTTAGAACTGGACATGGAACAACAGACTGGTTCAAAATAGGAAAAGGAGTATGTCAAGGCTGTATATTGTCACCCTGTTCATTTAACTTCTATGCAGAGTACATCATGAGAAATGCTGGGCTGGAAGAAGCACAAGCTGGAATCAAGATTGCTGGGAGAAATATCAATAACTTCAGATATGCAGATGACATCACCCTTATGGCAGAAAGTGAAGAGGAACTAAAGAGCCTCTTGATGAAGGTGAAAGAGGAGAGTGAAAAAGTTGGCTTAAAGCTCAACATTCAGAAAACTAAGATGATGGCCTCCAGTCCCATCATTTCATGGGAAATAGATGGGGAAACAGTGGAAACAGTGTCAGACTTTATTTTTTTGGGCTCCAAAATCACTGCAGATGGTGACTGCAACCATGAAATTGGACGCTTACTTTGAAGGAAAATTATGACCAACCTAGATAGTATATTGAAAAGCAGAGCTATTACTTTGCCAACAAAGGTCCATCTAGTCAAGGCTATGGTTTTTCCAGTGGTCATATATGGACATGAGAGTTGGACTGTGAAGAAAGCTGAGTGCTGAAGAATTGATGCTTTTGAACTGTGGTGTTGGAGAAGACTCTTGAGAGTCCCTTGGTCTACAAGGAGATCCCACCAGTCCATCCTAAAGGAGATCAGTCCTGGGTGTTCATTGGAAGGACTGATGCTGAAGCCGAAACCCCAATACTTTGGCCATCTCATGCGAAGAGTTGACTCATTGGAAAAGACCTTGATACTCAGAGGGATGGGGGCAGGAGGAGAAGGGGACGACAAAGGATGAGATAGCTGGATGGCATCACAACTTGATGGACATGAGTTTGAGTGAACTCCGGGAGTTGGTGATGGACAGGCAGGCCTGGCGTGCTGTGATTCATGGGGTCACAAAGAGTCGGACACAACTGAGTGACTGAACTGAACTGAAAGATTTCCCTAGATTTTAAAAAGGCAATTTGACTGAATTTAGGATTCTAGGTTGACAGTGTTCTCCTTTTAGTACTTTAAAGTTGTTGTTCTACTGTTTTGGGGCTTGTGTTCTGAAGAAAAATCTATTATTTTCATCTTTGTTCTTCTATATGAAGTGTATTTTTTTTCACCTGGAGTCTTTTAAGATTTTTTTCTCTTTACCTCTTGTAAGCAATTTTTGTATGTCACTTAGTGTTGTTTTCTTTAAGCTTCTTTTGCTTGCTATCTTAAGATTTCTTGGATCTGTGGGTTTATAGTGCTTATCAAATGTGGAAGGTTTAGGCCATCATTTCCTCAAATATTTTTCTATCCTGTCCCATTCTCCCCTTCTTTGAGACTTCAGTTAAACTTACATACGGCTGCTTAAAGTTATCCCAGAACTCACTGATGTACTTAGTCTTTTTTCATTCTATGTTTCAATTTGAATAGTTTCTATTAGAAGGCCTTAAATTAACTTTATTAGACTTTCAGAAATGTCTAATCTGCTATTAGTCTCATCATGTAAAGTCTTATCTTAGACATTGTACTCTCTATCTCTAAAATTACATTTTGGATCTTCTTTTATACCCACAGTGTTCTTAATATATTAATATTCTATGTTCTGAAATATTTGCAAAGTAAATATTTGAAATATTTGCAAAGTAAAACTTTTATTTTATATTTTTGCTTATTAATCCCATCATCTGTCAATTCTAAATTGTTTCAATTGATTGCATTTTTTTCACCTTTTATGAATCTTAAAGCTTGCTTCCCTATATCCCTGATACTTATTTATTGGATGCCAGACATTGTAAATTTTCTTTTGGCTGTTCACATTCTTCAAAGTGTTCTTAAACTGTGTTCATGGATATAAGTAAACTAGAAACAGTTTTATTCTTTGAGTCTTTTACTTTTAAATTTTTTTTTGGCAGGAGCAGAAGAGAAGTTATTTTAGAACTCATTTTTTTTTCTACTACTGAAAAAAATCCTCTTCAGTACCCTACATGGTATCACATGAATACCAAGATTTTTCTTTTCTACCTGGTAGAGACATGGACTGACTACTCCTGGCCCTGTTTGAACTCCAGGGATTTTCCTTCCTGCTCCATTTGATGTTTTAATAACTTGGTCTCCAGTAGCTTTCCTCACAAACACAGTGATCAGTATTGAGCTTTTTTTCCCTTCTGTGATACTTTCTCTTCTCAGGTGGTTGCCCCGCTAACTCTAGCTATTTCAGGAATTGTAGAGATTGTCTTATTTGTTTCCACTCTTTCATGGATCAGTGTCTAACAACTGTTATATGTTTTGTCTACACTTTAAGTGATGTTAGATGGAGGAGAAACCCATTTACTATTGCTCCATTATAGCCTCAAAAAATATCTTTAAAGGTGGATAAACTTTGAAGGTGAGAGGTATTACCTGAAATGAAATCCTAAAATCCTAGTGTAGGGTAGCAAAAACAAGATAAACCAGCTAGTGCCAGGAGTTTCCTGGACTTAGTTTAATTCTGACAAATATAGAGAGTAAGTCTAAGTCAAGACTCACTTGTTGGGAAAAATTAAGGACTAGTTCATAATCAAAACATCTGGATTTGGGGAAAAAACAAAAAAACAAAAACCTCAGCTGTCTAGGAACATAGCTCACACCCATACTAATTTTTTTCTGTAAACAATTAATCTCAGGAATTAAAACCTACTTTGCTCAAAAGTGAGTGACAAAAATAGAATAGCCTGTATAAAAACTTGCTACACCAGAGAAAAAAGAAGAGAAAAAGATTTTGTTTAGAAAAGTTCTCAAAGACATAATATTATCTCATAATTTTTGTGAACAGAATGGGTATAAAACATGATGTCATTATAGTCTTGATCTTTATTTTCCTGACCAATAATAAGTATAAATATCTCTCCAAATATCATATCCCACATGTTTAATTGGCTTTTATAAAGTTGAAAAGAAGATCAAACAATATATATTTTAGAAATATGTGTACTTGTATTATATGTATTTAAACATATATACATGTATCACACATAACATATATGTGACAGAATTATATTTTGGAAAGACAGAGTATGATAAAGCTAAGTTACAGGATAGTGATTACTTTCTATGAGGGTGGGAGACAGAATGAGGAAACTACAAACATTTGTTGATTTATTCAATATTTCAGTTCTATTATTAATATGAATAAAAACAAATAAACAATCAAAAATAAAAGACGTCCATTCATGGATTAGTGATGAAAGCATGTTAATCAGTCCAATTTTGTTTCCCTTATCAAACAGCAACAACAAAAAAATATAAGATGGAGGAGGAGAGCAAGAAAAAGAGAAGGAGGAGAAGGAGGAGTGACAGGAAAAATAAATAGCAGATTTAGGTCTCTCACAGGAAAAAAATTGCAAAGTGAATTAAAAACACATGATGAAGAAATTGCTTCCATGAAACAAGAGCACTGGGCAAAAATGCAAGAGCTCTGGGAGGAGATGATGAGATAATGGAAAGAAATGAAATGTGAGCTGGCAAAACTCAGGAACTATGTGAAAAAAAAAATATCAGAGAAATGATAGTTACAATAGAAGAAAAACAAGGGAGAACAGACAAGAGAGACTATTAAAAACATCTATGCTAATATTCATATTTGTATTGTTATTTATATTTTATCTGTATTTCTTTTATCCCCCATATTTGTATCTCCATTTACATCTTCCTGATATCAGGCTTTCCTTGTGGCTCAGCTGATAAAGAATCTGCCCACAATGCAGGAGACCTGGGTTCAATCCCAGGGTTGGGAAGATACCCTGGAGAAGGGAAAGCTACCCACTCCAGTATTCTGGCCTGGAGAATTCCATGGACTGTAGTCAATGGGATTGCAAAGAGTCAGACATGACTGAGTGACTTTTCACTTCACTTTATATCTTTCAGTTGTTGTTTGTAAGGAAACACTGTTGAAAACAAAGTATAAAATATGTTCTCCTCTAAGAGTTTTATAGTTTCTGGTCTTATGTTTAGATCTTTAATCCATTTTGAGTTTATGTTTGTGTATGGTGTTAGAAAGTGTTCTAGTTTCATTCTTTTACAAGTGGTTACAGGAAGCTTGGGGCTGGTGCACTGGAATGACCCAGAGGGATTATATGGGGAGGGAGGTGGGAGAGGGGTTCAGGATGGGGAACACGTGTATACCTGTGGCGGATGCATGTTGATGTATGGCAAAACCAATACAATATTGTAAAGTAAAAAAAAAAATATGAAATGGTGATGAAGAAAAAAAACAAAGAAGAGTTAGAGAAAAAAGAGGAGATATAGAGGACAGGGAAAGAATGACTTTGCAATTTCCAATTGATAAAAACAAAACAAGGGGTCAGTAGCAAATATTTACAACTTACTTTCTTGAAGTTAAAAAAAAACTTTGAATCTACACAAATACACATCACGTCCTGGGGAAAGTGAGCTAGGAAAGACAGCATAGAATTATAATGAAGTAAGTAAGCTGAATTTTGAAGACAAAGAAAGAAAACCTCAAGGAGTAAAGCAAAATGTAATTACCTCTAAGGAAGGAAAGCATCAGGCTGTTCTCAGACTTCTCAACAGTGAAAGCCAAACTAAGAGAATGTGAAGGAAATTCAACAAAAAAATGTCAAAGAAACGAAGCATGATGAAAGATTTTATACTTCTTAAAACTGATGTTCAGTATAAGGCAACATTTTGACACATTAAACATCAGATATTCTTAGAGAATGTTGTTTCTATGAGACTTCTTGAGGATTCTCATAAAGAACTGCAATTAGACAAATGGAAAGTATAAAATGAATATAAGAGTGCTGCTGACGAGCACTGAATCTTTAACTTCATCTGTGTAAAATACTGAACTAAGAGTGGGGATTAGGACGACAGAACAGAGTGTTGTATACTTGGATGATGTAGAAAGTGTTACAACAAAAATTAGAAGTGGAAGGTGGAAAGAAGAATTAATTAAAGAATAATTTAATGAATTATTTCTCCTCATTTTAAATAATGGTGGTGGGAGGTGTCAAAGTGACAAATGAATCAAATATAGTTAGGACCACAAACTTAAATACTAAGATAACATAGTTGGTAAAAATCAGATGGTAGAGGAGAAAGAAAGGAAGAAGAAAGGAAATTGCATGCAGTAAGAAATTAATAGAAACCAGAGAAGTAAATGAATAAAAAATGACAGACTATAATTATGTCAATAATGACTAAACTCACTTATTAAAAGAAAAAGCTTTCAGATCAGATCACATATTAAAGCCCTATTTTATGTTGTATACAAAAGCCACACCTAAAACAAATGAGTCATAATGGCTGAAAATAAAACAATTAGTAAACATAGTCCAAGCCAGTGAAAACAAGAAAACAGGGGTTGTAATTTTACTATCTGGCAAATTGAACTCAGACCTCAAAGCATTAAATAAAGAATGGTACATTTTAATGCTAAAATGTATACTCCATGATAGTTATGAATACCTGTGCATAAAATAACATAGAATCAATATTCAGTGTCAAAAACACAGCATAGGAAATGTAAGAAAAGTAGAAGAGATTTACAGTGAGTGATTTTAATGACTATTTTATAATTCATGACAATTGCCTGGATAGAAAGAAGAAAATCTTTAAAAAAAAAAAGTGAGGGGAGCAGTCAAGAAAGAAAATATTAAAACTTTATCTTCAAACTCTTGGGTCAAGAGAATATCCAAACAGAAATTGTAGAATACATAGAAAAGAATAACAAAAATGTTGTATATTACACCTCAAAACTTATGCATTTTTGGGTTTAATGCTCAGATTGGCTAACGAACACTAATGCATTATTTTATAATTTTTGAACTTTGAATCAACTGAATGGATTATGTAGTCAACAGAAATGTCAAACTTCTGTTTTTAAAAACTATGAATATTTTTCTATATCTGAATAAAAAGTTTTCCATAAATATTTCTGCAGATAATCATTGATGAGGGATTAATCCTTTGTTTGTGGAGCCTTCACCAGAACTCATCAGTGAGTGATCTTGGTTGGTTCAGCTGACTTTAGATACACTTCATTAAAGAGCCTGAATTATTGCCCTTGATTTGCACATGAGACAATGAAGTGGGAAGAAATGACCAAGCGGACAGTCTTTCCTACAGGCCCTCTATTGCTTATAATTTCGACTCTGCCATTTAGTCCGTGAAATCTGGGCAAATTACTCAGTTGAGGCTGCTGTAACAAAGTACCATTGACTGGGTGGCTTATAAGCAACGGAAACTTCTCAGAGTTCTAGGGGTTGGAAGTCTGAGATCAGAGTGCCAGCCCTGATGAGTTCTGGTGAAGGCTCTCTCTTGAGTTGCAGACTGCTGAGTTCTTGTATCCTTGATTGAGAGCAGAGAGGGGAAGCAAGCTCTCTTGTGATTCTTAAAAGGTACTAATGCCATTCATGAGGGCTCCAGCTGCAGGACCTCATCTAACCCCAATTAATTTTTAAAGGCCCCACCTCCTAATACCATCACATTGGGGAGTTATGAATTTGGGGATGGGGGACACAAACATTCAGTACCTAACACTAGCATTCTCTTTTGTAAAAAAAAAAAAATTATCATTAGTCTTGTTATTTTTAAACTAGGATAATGAAATTTTTTCCTAAGGGTTTTTGAAAGGAAAAATTAGATGATAGATATAAAATGGTTGATGGTATACTATTAAACAGTGGATCTTATCTGCTTGGGAACATAAGGAAAAGTCAGCTTTTGCACTGGGGCATCAGGTTTTGGAAAGATTTTAGAAATATTAATTAGATATTCTATGTAGTAGGCACTATTCTAGACCCAGAGGATACAGCTATGAATAATACAGATAAAAACTCATGGAATCTAATTCCTCAATGTAAGTGACATCTATCAACCTGCCATTTTAAAAATTTTAAAGTGTTACATGAGGAGCTTCCCTAATATCCCTAGCCATCTCTGCAACCTCAGAGAGAAAGGGTCAAGGGCATTGCTTCAGACCCTGATGGCTCTAATTTAGACACTGGGTATTATTTGTTACAGCACCTTTCTAGAGTGGCTGATAGAGATTCTGCTTGTCCTGAAAGCCAATTCCAGGTAAGAGAACTTAAATTTCCCAAGGACATACTTGAAAAACAAATGTCTTCATCATAGAGTAAATCTCATTTCAACAATAACAAGTAGAATTTTTTTGTTGTTGTTGTTGTTTTTTAATTTTATTTTATTTTTAAACTTTACATAATTGTATTAGTTTTGCCAAAGAACAAGTAGAATTAAAGCACAACATTTCTGGCCATTCAGTGGCTATGAAAAGAAGTGCGAAACAAACTAGAAACAAACTAAAATCCAACTAGATGACACGAAGTGTCTTCTGTCCTCCAGAAAAGCATTATGATTCTATATCTTTCTGAGAAAATTACCCTTAAACAGAACCAAAGACAACAAAATGTGACTTACTATTTCTTTCTTGAGACTCCTTGACATTTTGTTTTCTTTAACTGACAAGGATAAATTGAGTTGGGAAAGAAGTTGTAGTTCCCTATTCAGGAAGCATCTGGATTAGGTCACAAGTACAGAAAGCACCCAATTGTGTAACAAATGTGTATTTTCAACCTGTGCAAAAAAGGAGGAATTTCTGAAATATAGTATTGTAATCAGAAATGTTGTCTCTGATTATTATGCAAAAAATTCAACTTGTACCCCACTCATATAATTTCAGGCATTATCAGATAAGGAGCCACTTAGATTTCCAGGGCACATCTGTAGAGCTCATTCAGGAGAGCAAAAGACAAATATGATGGAAAAACTTCTCCCCAAACCCTAAATCAAACAATCTAAACTCTACACTTACTGAAAAGTGCTTCTTCTTCTTTTTTTTTTTTTTTTAAGGAGTGAGAAATAAAAATTCTGGCATAGTCATGATTAGTCATAGCCATTTCCAATGGTTGTACTGCCAACCCTTTTTCCTTAAGTAAATTACTCTGAGTTCTCTATAAACAATTACAAAGATGCTTATCTTTGGTGAGAGTTTCCCTTCACTGATTCAAATTTTGTCATTGAAATGACCTCCCAGAAACCAGCAGTCTCCTATCATGAGGGTGGGATGTCTTTTACATAGTTCTTGATCAAATCAAGAGAAAAACTTTCCTAAAGATTTTGGTTATGTATTAAGATAGTATTTTAAGAAGTAAATCTTTCCTCCTCCCTGTTCACTTCAGGTTTACATATTATAGTTAAATAACAAAATAAGGTTGATTGAACCAAATAAAAACTGTCACTGGTCCACAAAATGATCTAGAAAATTTTACTTTATACTAAGCAGAAATCTATTCTTAAAATTGAAGGGCATCAGAAGCCAAATGATTTTTCATGTCTGATGGTAAAGCAAGCACATTAAACATATTTTTGAGTAAGCAAGAATACTTGGCAAATAAAGGGTAAATGAAGAATTGGGCAACATTTTGGACAAAACAAGAGGCATTTATTTCAGTAAATATACAATCTTGTTAGTATATTGATTCCTCATTCTAGTGATTGAACTCCTGAGTTGTGTGCCTATAAGTTACATTTAAAAATCTCCAGCAAGTGGGCATAGAGGGAATCTACTCAATATAATAATGGCCATATATGACAAACCCACAGCAAAGATCATTCTAAAAGGTAAAAAAACTGAAGCATTTACTCCAAGATCAGGAGCAAGACAAGGATGTACACTCTCACCACTCTAATTCAACATAATTTTGGAAGCCCTAGTCTTGGCTATCAGAGAAGAAAAAGAATAAATAAAAGGAATACAAATTGGAAAAGCAGTAAAACTGTCACTGTTTGCAGATGACATGATACTAAACATAGAAAATCCTAAAGATGCCACCAGAAAACTACTAGAGCTAATCAATGAATTTGGTAAATTGAAGGATATAAAATTAACACACATAGATCTCTTGCATTCCTATACTCTAACAATGAAAGATCAGAATGAGAAATTAAGGAAACAATCCTATTTACCATCACAACAAAATGAATAAAATACCTAGGAATAAACTTAAAGAGGCAAAAGACCTGTACTCAGAAACTATAAAAAAATGATGAAAGAAGTAAAGATGATACAAACAGATGGAGAGATATACCATGTTCTTGGATTGGAAGAATCAACATTGTGAAACCGATTATACTACCCAACGCAATCTACAGATTCAGTGTAATCCCTCTCAAATTACCAATGGCATTCTTCACAGAATTAGAATAAAAATTTTTACAATGTTTATGGAAACACAAAAGACCCTGCATAGCCAAAGCAATCTTGAAAAAGAAAAAGAGACCTGGAGCAATCAGGCTCCCTGACTTCATACTATACTACAAAGCTACAGTAACAAAGACAGTATGGTACTGGCACAAAAAACAGAAAAGATCAATGATATACGATAAAAATCCCAGAGATAAACCTATGGACCTATGGTCACCTAATCTATGACAAAGGAGGCAAAAATATACAATGGAGAAAAGATAGCCTCTTCAGTAAGTGGTGTAGGGAAAACTGGACAGCTACATGTAAACAAATGAAATTAAAACACTCCCTAACACTATACACAAAAATAAACCCAAAATGGATTAAAGACCTAAATGTAAGACTGGACACTAAAAAACTCTTTGTTTTTGTTGTGTAGTTGCTAAGGTGTGTCAACTCTTTGCGACCCCATGGGCTATAGCACATCAGGCTTCCCGGTCCTTCACTATCTCTTAGATGCAAACATAGGCAGAACACTATTTCATATAAATTGCAGCAAGATCTTTTTTGACCCATCTCCTATAGTAATGAAAATAAAAACAAACAAATAAGACCTAATTAAACTTAAAAGCTTTTGCACAGCAAAAGAAACATAAACAAGATGAAAAGGCAACCCTCAGAATGACAGAAATAATTCCAAACGAAGCAGCGGACAAAGGATTAATTTCCAAACTATACAAACAGCTCATGGAGCTTAATATCCAAAAAACAAACAACTCAGTCAAAAAATGGGCAGAACACCTAAAAAGACATTTCTCCAAAGAAGACATAAAGATGGCCAAAGGCATATGAAAAGATGCTCAACATCATTAATTATCTAAAAAATGCAAATCAAACTACAATGAGGTATTGTCTTACACCGTCAGAATTGTTGCTGTTGTTGTTCAGTTCCCAAGTCATGGCTAACTCTGTGATCCCATGGACTGCAGCATGCCAGGCTCCTCTCTCATCCACTCTCTCCCAAAGTTTGCTGAAATTCATTTGCTCATGTTCATTGAGTTGGTGATGCTATTTAACCATCTCATACTCTGCCACCCGCTTCTCCTTTTGCCTTCAATCTTTCCCAGCATCAGGGTCTCTTCCAGTGAGTCAGCTCTTTATATGAGGTGGGCAAAATAATGCAGCTTCAGCTTCAGTAACAGTCCTTCCAATGAATATTCAGGGTTGATTTCTTTTAGGATTGTTAAGAAAAGGTGGAAGAATACACAGAAGAACTATACAAAAAAGATCTTCACGACCCAGATAATCATGACAGTGTGATCACTCACCAAGAGCCAGACATCCTGGAATGAGAAGTCAAGTGGGCCTTAGGAAGCATCACTAAGAACAAAGCTAGTGAAGATGAAGGAATTCCAGTTGAGCTATTTCAAATCCTAAAAGATGATGCTGTTAAAGTGCTGCACTCAATATGCCAGCAAATCTGGAAAACTCAGCAGTGGCCACAGGACTGGAAAAGGTCAGTTTTCATTCCAATCCCAAAGAAAGAATGCTCAAACTACCACACAATTGCACTCATCTCACACGCTAGTAAAGTAATGCTCAAAATTCTCCAAGCCAGGCTTCAGCAATACATGAACCGTGAACTTCCAGATGTTCAAGCTGGTTTTAGAAAACGCAGAGGAACCAGAGATCAAATTGCCAACACCCGCTGGATCACTGAAAAAGCAAGAGAGTTCCAGAAAAACATCTATTTCTGCTTTATTGACTATGCCAAATCCTTTGATTGTGTGGATCACAATAAACTATGGAAAATTCTTCAAGAGATGGGAATACCACGCTACTTGACCTGCCTCTTGAGAAATCTGTATGCAGATCAGGAAGCAACAGTTAGAACTGGACATGGAACAACAGACTGGTTCCAAATTGGGAAAGTAGTACATCAAGGCTGTATATTGTCACTGTGCTTATTTAACTTATATGAAGAGTACATCATGAGAAACGCTGGGCTGGATGAAGCACAAGCTGGAGTCAAGATTGCTGGGAGAAATATTAATAACCTCAGATATGCAGATGACACCACCCTTATGGCAAAAAGTGAAGAAGAACTAAAGAGCCTCTTGATGAAAGTGAAAGAGGAGAGTGAAAAAGTTGGGTTAAAACTCAACATTCAGAAACCTAAGGTCATGGCATCTGGTCCCATCACTTTATGGCAAGTAAATGGGGAGACAATGAAAACAGTGAAACACTTTATTTTGGGGGGGCTCCAAAATCACTGCAGATGGTGACTGCAACCATGAAATTAAAAGATGCTTGCTCCTGGGAAGAAAAGTTATGACTAACATAGACAGCATATTAAAAAGCAGAGACATTACTTTGCCAACAAAGGTCCATCTATTCAAAGCTATGGTTTTTCCAGTTGTCATCTATGAATGTGAGAGTTGGACTATAAAGAAAGTTGAATGTTGAAGAATTGATGCTTTTGAACTGTGGTGTTGGACTGTAAGGAGATCCAACCAGTCCATCCTAAATGAAATCAGTCTTGAATATTCATTGGAAGGACTGATACTTAAGCTGAAACTCCAATACTTTGGCTACTTAATGTGAAGAACTGACTCATTTGAAAAGACCCTGATGCTGGGAAAGATTGAAGGCAGGAGGAGAAGGGACGACAGTGGATGAGATGGTTGGATGGCATCACCGACTCAATGGACATGAGTTTGAGTCAACTCTTGGGATTTGGTGATGGACAGGGAGTCCTGGCTTGCTGCAGTCCATGGGGTCACAAAGAGTCAGACATGACTACGCAACTGAACTGAACTGAATCTCCTTGCAGTCCAAGGGAGTCTCAGTAGTCTTTTTGAGTACCACAATTCAAAAGTATCAATTCTTCAGCACTAAGCCTTCTTTAGGAGAAGGCAATGGCACCCCACTCCAGTACTTTTGCCTAGAAAATCCCATGGATGGAGGAGCCTGGTAGGCTGCAGTCCATGGGGTCGCTAGAGTCGGACACAACTGAGTGACTTCACTTTCACTTTTCACTTTCATGCATTGGAGAAGGAAATGGCAACCCACTCCAGTGTTCTTGCCTGGAGAATCCCAGGGACGGGGAAGCCTGGTGGGCTGCCGTCTATGGGGTCGCACAGAGTCGGACATGACTGAAGCGATTTAGCAGCAGCAGCAGCAGCAGCAAGCCTTCTTTATGGTCCAACTCTCACACCCATACATGAGTACTGGAAAAACCATATCACTGACTACACAGAACTTTGTTGGCAAAGTGATGTCTTTGCTTCTTAATACGCTGTCTAGGTTTGTCATAGGTTTCCTTCTAAGGAGCAAGCATCTTTTTTTTTTTTTTTTTTCCCATGACTGTCCACAGTGGTTTTGGAGCTCCCCAAAATAAAACCTGTCACTGCTTCCAATGTTTACCCTTCTATTTGCTATGAAGTGATGGGACCAGATGCCATGATCTTCGTTTTTGAATGTTGAGTTTTCTGCCAGCTTTTTCACTCTCCTCCTTCACTCTCATCAAAAGCCTCTCTTTCCGCTTCACTTTCACCATTAAAGTGGTATAATCTGCATATCTGATGTTGTTGACATTTCTCCCAGAAATTTTGATTCCAGCTTGATTCACCCAGTCTGGCATTTCACTTGATGTATTCTGCATATAAGTTAAATAAGCAGGGTGACAATACACAGCCTTATGGTGTGTAACAATTTGGAACCAATTTGGGAAACAACTGGGAAACAATTTGGAACCAGTTCGTTGCTCCATGTCTGATTCTAATTGTTGCTTCTTGACCCCATACAGGTTTCCCAGGAGACAGGCAAGGTGGTCTGGTATTCCTATCTCTTTAAGAATTTTCCATAGTTTGTTGTGATTGATTCACATAGTCAAAGGTTTTAGTCAGTGGAGCAGCAGTAGATATTTTTTCTTGAACTCACTTGCTTTCTCCATGAAAAATGCAAGTCAAAACTACAATGAGATAACACCTCACACCAGTCCGAACAGGCATCATCAAAAATGCTTGGGGCTGGTGCACTGGGACGACCCAGAGGGATGGTATGGGGAGGGAGGAGGGAGGAGGGTTCAGGATGGGGAACACATGTATACCTGTGGCGGATTCATTTCGATATTTGGCAAAACTAATACAATATTGTAAAGTTTAAAAATAAAATAAAAATAAAAAAATACCTCCCCCCCCAAAAAAAAATCTACAAAGAATAAATGCTGGAAAAGGTGTGGAGAAAAGGGAACCCTCCTGCACTGATGCAGGAATATCAGTTGATAGAGCCACTGAGGAGAACAATATGGAGGTTCCTTAAAACACTATAACCAGAACTACCATATGACCCAGAGACTCCACTACTGGGCATATATTGTGAGAAAACCTTCATTCAAAATGACACATAAACCCCAATATTCATTGCAGCACTATTTACAATAGCAGGAAATGGAAATAACCTAAATGTCCAAAGACAGATGAGTGGATAAAGATGTGGTACATTTATAAAATGGAATACTGAGCCATAAAAAGGAATGGAATTGGGTCATTTGTAGAGATGTGGATAGGCCTAGAGTCTGTCATATAGAGTGAAGTAAGTCAGAAACAGAAAAACAAATATATTAATGCATACATGTGGAATCTAAAAAATGGTACAGATCATCCTATTTGCAGCAGGAATAGAGACACAGATGTAGAGAACAGACCTATGTATATGGGGGAGGGGTGGAGGGAATGGGGCAGGGGGATGAATTGGGAGATTAGGATTGCTATATATATATATATATATATATATACTACCATGTATAAAACAGATAGCTAGTAAGAACCTGCTGTATAGGGCTCAGCTCAGTGCTCTGTGGTGACCTAGACGATTGAGATAGGGATTGGGGGTGGGAGGAAGTGTAAGGTGGAGGGGATGTACATATACATATAGGTGATTCACTTCGTTGTACAGCAGAAACTAACACAATGTGGTAAAGCAATTATACTCCCCCCAAAAAAAGCCAAGGCCAACTTGCATAGTCAGAATGAGAAGTATTTCCTCTATTAGTGACATAGAAATACCACCAATTAAAAGGATACATACTAACGCATCATCAACTAGAACAGTTAGCTCTCTGACTCAGTTTTTAATTCCTGTAGAGACAGTTATAATTCATTTGATCACTATACCCTACAGCATGTCATTTTACTGAACAAGTGAACCAGATCCTTCAGGCTTTGCTTATAATGGAAATTAGATCCCAGAACCAAAACATACTTACATATTTATCACCAGTTTCAAAACATTGTTGTAACAGGAAGATAATATTAAACAGACTTATAGTTGTGTTTCTTAATGTTGATATTGCTTTTTAAAGCTCTCATATGAAAAAATGAGAGCATGAATAGTTTCAGATGCTAAATAATAACAAAATTTATTTTAATAAAAAATTAAGAAAATAAGCTAAAAGCTCTGCACATTTACCAGTTAATAAGACCTTATTAGTAAGGTCAGACAATAATTGAATCTAAATAGTTGTTATAATAATCATGAACATTTGTGCTGAGCATAAATAGTTTAAAAATAGGTCATAAAAATTTCTAATCTCTTAAATTTTCTTCACAGCACACAATCACAACATGAAATTGTCTTACAGAAAAATCTTTAAAACCTCTTTTATTATGCATACAGAACAAGTTCTTGGTTGTTAAGGAAAATGTGCAAGGGGCTATTTAAATGGAAAACTGTTTCCATAGACATGATGATAGGATATGCTGACAAGAATATTTAATATACATCTCTTCTCTATATGACAACTTTTCAAAATCTTTGAGTTGAAGAACAAATAGGTAGATAACAATCTGGAGGCTTTTGAGTTATTTAATACATCAGTAAAATGTTTTATTTACGATATGTTTATCAATGCCTTTTCTTAAAATTATTATGATACCAATGCCTTATGTTTTTGCCAAAATGCTCTGACAATCTTGGCTTGGAGTAGTTTTACTTTGTATCAAATTTATAGTGACTCAGAGTCTGGGTGCAGATATCTTAGGTGTGGAGAGAGAGCCAGATTTATCAAGCCAGTGACCTTCTGTGATGCACAAGGCCAATCTGTCCTTTTAAGATATATATTTAATTGCTTTGGTGATTTTGATGCTATGCTATCAATGCTTTTTCAGTCATTTAAAATGATCAGCATAAAACATTTCTATTGTACTAACCTCTGCTCTAGGAGATATGTATGAAGGCTTATTCTGTGAAAAGAACCTTCAGAACTATAACCAATATATTCTGTTGAAAACCATATAAAGAACTTTAATATTTTAGAAGAACTGTTAATAAAAAAAACATTTATATGATCATTTTTTTCCTTATTAGTCAATTAATACTTTCTGGATACTCCAATGTTTTTTGAATATTTTTCTTCCTTAACTAAAACATACGATTTGGAAAATGAAATTACTTAAAACAAGTGCTCTTGAGTTAATCAGTAAGTTGTGAGGGGTCAGGAATTGTGGTGACTGGAAACAGTTTGGGGAAGGAGAATTATTAAAGCACTGTTCCTCAATAACAAGTAATAGCATAAAAATATTTAACAAAATGGGAAATATTTATAACATTAAATAAAAGATAAATACAGAATATGTATAATACAATCTAAAAACTAGACCAAAATAAACTAGAACATTAACAATCATGATCTCTAGGTTATGGGAAGGGTGGTTTTTATTTTCTCTATACTATTCAGTGGACATGAGTTTGAGCAAACTCCAGGAGATAGTGAAGGACAGGGAAGCCTTGGTGTGCTACAGTCCATGAGGTCACAAAGAGTTGGACAGTGACTGAACAACAAACAATATACCACCTCTCATTTCTACTACTGTGTAGCAACTTAAAAAATAGACTTAGTTATGTCTTAATTCTACCACTTACTTGGATGAGTCAAATAATCTTTTTAAATCTTCTTTTCTTAACATATGTTAATAAAAAGGAGAGTAATGTCTACCTTATAGGGTTGTTGTGATGCCTCAGTGAGACATTAAGAGAAATGCTTAATGCTATGCTTTACCTATAGTAAGTGCATAATAAATTCTAACTAGTATGGTTACATACTTTACTGAAACAGATTGATACATCTACAAAATATTTACCACTTTAAAGTGAAAGTGTTAGTCACTCAGTTGTGTTCGGCTCTTTGCAACCCCATGGAGTGTAGCCTGCCAGGCTCTTCTGTCCATGGAATTCTCCAGGCAAGAAGACTGAAGTTGGTAGCCATTTCCTTCTCAAGGGGATCTTCCTGATCTAGGGATTGAACCTGGGTCTCCCGCATTGCAGGTAGATTCTTTACCATCTGAGCCACAATGGAATCTCCATTTACCACTTTAAAGCATCCTCAAATATGAAGAATATTTTTAATCTAGGTGATATCTAAATAATAAAAGTGACTACCTTAATTCAGGAAAATTATACGCATTTTTAAATTATTCTAAGCCAATATTGTAGATCTATTATACTATATATATGTATATACAATACAAAAATTTTTTATGTTGGTATACCAATATACCTGGGGCTTCCCTGGTGATAGGGGCTTCCCTGGTGGTTCAGCTGGTAAAGAACCCAACTGCCAATGCAGGAGACACAAGAGACTCAGGTTTCATCCCTGGGTTGGAAGATCCCCTGGAAAAGGAAGTGGCAACCTGGTTCATTATTCTTGCCTGGAAAACTGTGTGGACAGAGAAGCCTGGCAGGCTACAGTCCATGGGGTTGCAGAGCTGGACACAACTGAGCACACTCGCACAGACACTTATAACAATATACTAATAGTTTATACTATTTCAGAAGCATGCACGTTTGTATGTATGTGTGTTCCTTAATACTAAATATTACATAAAGTTAAAATTACTATCTAAAATTTCTAGTTTTTCATTACAAAGCCAACTCTATAAAATTTAAAAAGTAGTTATAGAAACACATAAGTATATAAATGTTTTAAAATTTCCAAAACTTTAGAAAATCTCTATTTAGACATGAAAAACAATTATCTCTGTGTTATATTAAATCATAAATAATTCACAAAACTAACCATGAATTATTTATGGTCTTACTGAATATTTTTCAGGATAATAAAATAAGAAGTATGTTCTGGAAATCTAGCTAAATAGCCAGAATTTTAGTTTCTGTGTGAGCTGAAACTTTGAAAAGAGAAGTTTAAAAGACTGAACTTAGTTTTCAAATTCTGCAACCAGAACACTTAGAAAGTTTATTATTTTTGCTTGGGGCTGGTGCAATGGGACGACCCAGAGGGATGGTATGGGGAGGGAGGGGGGAGGAGGGTTCAGGATGGGGAACACATGTATACCTGTGGCGGATTCATTTTGATGTTTGGCAAAACTAATACAATTATGTAAAGTTTAAAAATAAAATAAAATTAAAAAAACAAATAAATAAAAAAATAAATATAATTAAATTAAAAAAAAATAAAGTAGACTTACCTACTTGGCTATTTAGAGAAGATTGGCCCATATGTGGCTGAGGATACAATATGAAATTTAAGTTCTCCTCTTCTTTTGATAGCAGAATGGGGCCTCACAGAATTAGAACCAGAAATTATATGACAGTCAGCATCCAACAATCTATCTATCACTCCTGCCACCCATCATCCAGCCATTTATCCATTCCTTCTCTAAATATTATTAATAGTTGAGCTCTTTTAATATGACATGCATTCTGCTAATATGACATGCTTCCTGTTCACAAAGGTGAATAAGAGGGACAAGGTACCTGATCCCAGGGGACTTACTATCTCTCGGAGGAATCGTCGTTGTTGTTGTTCTTTCCCTAAGTTGTGTCTGACCCTTTGCGACCCCATGGACTACAGTATGCCAGGTTCCTCTGTCTTCCACTATCTCCCAGAGAGTTCAAATTAATGTCCATTTCCAGTGATGCTATTTAACCACCTCATCCTCTGCCACTCCCTTCTCATTTTGCCTTCAATCTTTCCCAGAATCAGGGCCTTTCTCAATGAGTCACCTCTTTGCATCAGGTGGTCAGAGTTTTGGAGCTTCAGCTTCAGCATCAGCCCTTTGTTGAATGAATATTCAGGTTTGATTTCCTTTAAGATTGACTGGATTGATCTCCTTGCAATCCAAGGAGATTCTCAAGAGTCTTCTCCAGCACCACAATTTGAAAGCATCGACTCTGAATGCTCAGTCTTCTTTATGGTCCAACTCTCACATTCATACATGACTATTGGAAAAATCAATAGCATTAACTATATGGACCTTTAGCAGCAAAGTGATGTCTCTGTTTTTTAATATGCTGTCTAGGTTTGTCATAGGTTTCCTTCCAAAAGTAAGTGTCTTTTAATTTCACGGCTGCAGTCACCATCCACAGTGACTTTGGAACCCCAAAAAAGTCTGTCACTGTTTCCATTTTTTCCCCTCTGTCTATCATGAAGTGATGGGACCAGATGCCACGATCTTAAGTTTTTGAATGTTGAGTTTTAAGCTAGCTTTTTCACCCTCCTCTTTCACCTTCATCAAGAAGTTTTTAATTCCTCTTCACTTTCTGCCATTAGGGTGGTATCATTTGCATATATGACATTGTTAATATTTCTCCCAGTAATCTTGATTTCAACTTGTGATTGATCCAGCCTAGCTTTTCACATGAGCTATTCTGAATAGAAGTTACATAAACAGGGTTACAATACACAGCCTTGACGTACTCGTTTCCCAACTAGAAACCAGTTAGTTGTTCCATGTCCAGTTCTAATGATTGCTTCTTGACCTGAATACAGCTTTCTCAGAAGGCAGGTATGGTGGTCTGGTATTCCCATTTCTTTAAGAATTTTCCACAGTTTGTCATGATCCACACAAAGGCTTTCAAATAGTATAGGTGTTTTTCTGGAATTCCCTTGTTTTCTCCATGAGCCAACAGAGTTGGAAAATTTGATCTCTGGTTCCTCTGCCTTTTCTAAACATTTGAAAGTTCCTGGTTCACATACTGCTTGAAGGATTTTGAGCATGACCTTACTAGCATATGAAATGAACACAATAGTACAGCAGTTTGAACATTCTTTGGCATTGCCTTTCTTTGGGATTGGAATGAAAACTGACCTCTTAACAGTCCTGTGGCCGCTCACTGCTGAGTTTTCCAAATTTGCTGGCATATTGGCTGCAGCACTTTCACAACATCATCTTTTAGGATTTGAAATAACTCAGCTGGAATTCCATCACCTCCACTAGCTCTGTTCGTAGTGATGCTTCTAAGGCTCACTTGACGTCAGACTCCAGGATGTCTAGCTCTAGGTGAGTGACCACACCATCATGGTTATCTGGGTCATTAAGATCTTTTTTTGTATAGTTCTTCTGTGTATTCTTGCCACCTTTTCTTAATCTCTTCTGCTTCTGTTAGGTCCTTACTGCTTCTGTCCTTTATCTTGTCCATCCTTGCATGAAATGTTCCCTTGTTAGCTCAAATTTTCTTGAGCAAACAAATGGATATTAAAGATATTAACAGGGTGACATGAAATATATATTATATATATATATTTCATATATGTTTGTTTGGGTTGGGGCTAGGATGGAAGATATTTCAGATAGGTTGTCTGAGAAGTTTCTCTGAGCTGTGACCTAAGGGAGAAGACAGAGCCAGCCAGAAAGAGCTGGAGCAAGAACATTCCAGAGAGGGAAAACCACAAGGGTTTGGAGAGTAATCATGATACAATATTAAGTGAAACAGAATGCTAAACAGATTTATTCATACAATGGGCCGTAGTTAAAGAAATGTATTGGATTCATGTGCATCAACATGGAGAAAACTCAAAAACACTATGAATGGAGAAAGGAAGATTCAAAATGATATTCCTCAAGATATTTATCTATGAGACTGTTAAAAGCACAAAGGATATGGTGATGGACAGGGAGGCCTGGCGTGCTGCGATTCATGGGGTCGCAAAGAGTGGGACACAACTGAGTGACTGAACTGAACTGAACTGAAATGAAAAGCACAAAACATATATGTATTTGTTTATATACATATATATTATAAAGCTTATATACATAAATGATTGCAGTGTATACCAATTTCAGGATTTTGCTTACTTCCAGGGAAAAAGAGGGAAAAAAACGGAAAGCCGGGCTTTAAAATGCTTGTTTCTTTAAAAGAAATAAATTTGAAGCAAAAAAACTCAAGTCAGAGGATGGTTACAAGTGTCAGACTTTTTACTCTTTTCTGTATGTTTAAAAAATTTTGAGGATTAGAAAGTTTAAATAAAGCATACACAAATCGTCTAACAATAAAACTAAAATCAAATATTGACAGTATAATCTTGATATTCAAAAAGTGAAATGACATATTCTCAAATGTCAATAGTCATTATCTCTGTGTGGTGGGGTTGTCAGTAATTTTTGTTTTCCTTTTTCTTTGCTCCAAATAGCAGTATGCTGCATGGATTAAGAATGTAAGAAAAGATACTGACTACGTGAGAAGTGAGTAGTAAAGAGGTACATTGTTGAGGAAGAACAAATAACTTATAGCCATTCTGTCATTTTGGTTGTTGGGACAATGCTGTGTAGCTTTACCCCCTAGTGTGTTTCACAGTCTTTTTAAAACATGTTTATTCATTTGTTATTTTTCAAATAACTTTGCTATGCTATGCTAAGTCACTTCAGTCGTGTCCGACTCTGTGTGACCCCATAGACGGCAGCCCACCAGGCTCCCCCATCCCTGGGATTCTCCAGGCAAGAGCACTGGAGTGGGTTGCCATTTCCTTCTCCAATGCATGAAAGTGAAAAGTGAAAGTGAAGTCGTTCAGTCGTGTCCGACTCTTGGCGACCCCATAGACTGCAGCCTACCAGGCTCCTCCATCCATGAGCAAGAGTACTGGAGTGGGGTGCCAAATAACTTTACTGAGGTATAATTGATATAAAATGTGCTGCATATATTTAAATCATACAGTTTGATACATTTTAACATATGTATACCTCCCATGAAATCATCACAATCACCTCCTGAACATATACATCAGCCCCAAACCTTTCCTTATATCTCTTTACCCTCTCTCCCTTTCATCCTCTTCCCTTTTCTGAAACCACTGATCATTTTATAGATTTATACATAAATGGAGTCAGAGACCAAGAACTCTGTTTTGGTCTTGCTTCTTTTACTTAGCATCATTATTTTGAGATTTATACATGTTATCACATGTGTTAATAGCTCATTACTTTTTATTGATTAATTGTATTCCATTGTATGGATATATCACAATTTGTTTATTCATTTAATTGTTGATGAACACTGGATTGTTTTCAGTTTTTGGCTATTACAAATAAAGCTGCTATAAACATTTATGTGCATGTGTTTGTATGGGCATATTCTTTCTTTTCTCTTGAGTAAATACAATCTATTTTTATTTAATATTTAATACATATTTATATTATAAAGCTTACTTCCAAAGTAGAAGATCTTCCATCTCACTTGGGATTATTCTTTGTTATTTTGAGTTCCCATGGTGAAAATGCTTTCCATTAAATATCCTCAAGTTGATTTACTTAATTAAATTCATCCTTTCCCCATTCATGCTTAGATGTGACAAACATCTCTTAGCTATTATTGTGCCTTTGGTCACTACTTTGTTAAACAAACTTCATAGTCAAGATTCTTGATTGTTTTCTTGTATGAGTTAGTCCTTTTGGCTTTTTAATCTCATGGATATTCTGATTGATATTTATCAAAATAAATAATATTTGTCTTGTTACAGTGACAAAGCTGATTCTAGAACACATATTTACATTTGAGGGGGAATAGACTTGTTAATCCTTTATCCTATAATTAAACTTAGCTCCTACCTCTAGTACTGGCAAGCTAGCCAATCCTGGGCTTCCCTCCCTGGAGCAGACTTCCAAGTGCACAGATGGAGCAATGCACAAAACACTCTCTCAGCTGCCTGGCAGATCTCAGGAGGAATGGGTCCCATGGAGCATGATGAGATATGTGGTACATTTTTGAAACTCCCCATTCAAATATTTTGTTTCTCTTCCCTTAGGTGAAGAGAAAGAAGTAGTGGAATGTTCATCTAGGTGGAGTCCTTCAACAGAGAAACAGAAGAATATGGAATAAATGTCTCTTCTTCACCCAGTAAGAGTTTCATACAGTTCATGGGGCCCATCACCTTTCAGAGTCAGGGAATGATGAGTTTCCATCTTAAGAAGCGGTTGCATGAGTCTATGTTCCTTCATACTACGTCCCTTGAAGTCAGGGTCCTGGTTCTTTCTCTTTTCCTCTCAACTCTAGGTAGAGTATTCAGCACCGCAGAGCATGGAGTGATTTTAAAGTGATTTTATTCTTGAATAGAGAGGATATGGCAAAGAATAGAGATAGAGGAATGTGTCCTTGGTTGTCCTGCCAGGAGGCAAGGCGCTAATCTTAACAAAACATTCCTCTGCTTTCAAAGCTTTCCCTTGGCACTGGAGGGAACCTTTCACTTACTTTTACATTCATTGAGAACTTCCAAGAAGGAGCGTGTTTCTTTTTCCTTTGCACGTGAAGATAGCATTCCTGTTTCATATGACTCTTTCTAAACAGAGACAAGAAGATATAAAGGTTTAAAATGTGCCAATTTCAATGTGTGAAGCTTTCATGAATTTGTTCTGCTAAAGCAGTTGATATCAATAGATTGCAAGTCCACTCGATTCCAGAGAAAGGATGCTTGTCTGTTAAGAAAGCACTTCTCTGTATTGAGCCATTTTACTTCAGCTTTATCTTAATCATGTTCCAGCACCAAAATTTTATCAATATAAGAAAGTTTTTAATCCTAAAAAATGCTTTAAAAAGAAACAGGAAAAGAATCAGTGTTTTGATTAGAGGTTACTTGGAATTTTCCCTTGTGAAGCTATGATCTTCAAGTTTGGAAATTTTAGTATTATCTATCATGCAAGGATAAGTATGTGGATTATTTCTATCCCTTGAGGATCAAATGAGAAAAGACAAATATTACTGTGATACATCAATTTGTGTCAATTGAAGAATAGGACTGTGGAGGAGAAGTTAAATTCGTGTTATAATTACAATCCATTTTACATGTTATGTAGGTAGAGAGAAAACCTAATCATTTTTATTTAAAAAGCACCTTTCCTTCAATTTTTTGCATAATTTTTGAAACTGTTTTATCTCTGCTAATATCCTGAATTTTGTTCAATAAAGAAATGTGATTTTCATGTTTATGATAACCACTATTAGGGACCAAAATAGTGTTATGGGTTGCTGTGAGTATAAAATGGCTATTACATCCATCTACCAAAGTATTTCACATTTTGTTTCTGAGGTAAATAGTCTCATCTGGGTCATGACATTCATACAAAAGTAAAGTTCTGCACTATGTCTCCTAATGTCATATTATGCTTTTTCTAGGGAGGAAAAATCACAACTTGATAGACGTTAGTTCACTCATCAATTAAATGAGCTTCATGTAAAATGCTTCAGTAAGTTCTAATTGCTCATTTATAAAGCAGTCTCTAGCAAAAGTGACATTTCAGATGATAGGCATTAATGACTTACTAGGAATACAAAAAAAGTATTCTGATACAAATCTCAGGTTTTCCCCAGAAAAAGGAATATGATCTGTTATAATGTTTTCCAATACTCATTAATTGTTTTAACTACAGGAAAACATTGATGTGGATAATTCAGCCACTTATGTCATGGGTACTTCCCCAGGCCAATTAAGCCTGGGAATTTAGTTAGGATACAAAGTAATCAGAAGTCTATTTTCCTGTGGTAGTGTCCCATCTTCTCCAGGGTCTTAGTTGCTTCTAGCAACCAGATGATTCAAATTAACCCTGGTTCCCAGCTCATGCCCAGAGAGACCACATGCCACAATCCCAACAACCTCCCAAATCCTGTGGCTATTAAAGAGATTCCCCTGAACAGTTGGGATGCTTCTTCTTCTTCATTTCTACCACTGACATTCTTACTCTTTCCTGATGAGTACTCCTTCTTTTTTCTTTTTCTTCTTCCCATGGGGGAAATATGCACTTTTGAGCAAGAACAGATCAGATCTCAGGAGTTTTATTTGAAGTTAGATACTGATTTTAAGATCTGACAACTATATTACGTGAGGATAGATGAGTCACTTGTTAATGTCTCAGCCCACGCAAGTGTATCAAAATTGGTTGCTATTTGCTGTTCTGATAGAGGCAGAGACTGCATGGGAACAAGGTATTTTTGTGAGCCATTGGAACTGCTATATCCCTGAGAAGGTAGAGATATTTTATTTGGTTGTTAACCTGAATCCAGGTCATTAGTTAGGAGACATAGCTATGCGGGCAAATAGGAAACATTACTCTGCTTTACTTTTAAACTGGTGCAACTAATACCTGACAAATAGTTAATATGTGTTTATATCGTGAGAGAAACTTCTACTCATGTTATGCAATAAATATACTGCTAATGCCCTTCATGAGGGAGTAATGACAAAGTGTTGATCCTCCATGACTTGCTACAAATGTAAACTTTTCTAATGAACTCATCTGTCTCTCAGATATGAATCCTTTAAATGTTGTTTTTGCTATCTAAACCTTAGACTCAGTGAATAATAGATTTTTGTTATAGCAAACTATTTTCGCTCAATTTTTAATCACTTTTTTCTGCTACTAATAATATATAAAACATTAAGCACACCACTGAGGAAAGTCATACTTTTAAATTGTTCTTGAAAAATTGGCATTGTATTGTTTCCCTTTGTCCTCTCCTTCACGTTCCTTTGGTTACTCTATCTAAATATGCTCTTAAAAAAAAACAAACTGAAGTATAGTTGATGTGAATTTTTTTAACTTAAAATTTTTCTTATTGAAGTATAGTTGGTAAAATATTCTTAACTGCACATATAGTTGGCTCTCCGTATTCTCAAATTCAAATCCATGGATTATACCAACTGCAGCTCAAAAACAATAAAGTTCCAGAAAGTTCCAAAAATCAAAACTTAAAATTGCCACAGTTATGCAACCAATTACATAGTATTTACAGCTATTTACATAGCATTTTTTACTGTATTAGCTATTATTTAAGTAATCCAGAGGTGATTTAAAGTATGTGGGAGGATGTACATAGGTTATACACGAATACTATGGCCATTTTATACAAAGGACTTGAGCATCCAGGGAGTGTTGGAGACTTGAGTATTCAAGGAGTTCTGGAACCAACTCCCCCCGCCCCTACCCCAGATACTCAAAGACAACTGCATTTCTTAACATTCATTGAATGTCAACAGTACCCTTAAGTATATCCCCAGCTCTTAGCACTCTTCCTGGCACACCCTATGTGATCCATAAATATTTGCTGCATTTTATTGAAGCATAATCTAAACATGGAATTAAATTCTAACAAATTTGTAAATAGACAAAAGTCAACCTCTTTTTTAAAAAATCCAAATATTTATTTAAATATGCTTACTTATTTATAGAGCATTTTTGGAAGTAGTCTAAGTAAATATCTCTAAACAAAAATTTAGAAACATTAACCAATTTTAGTTCTTCTACCACTTAGCTTTCAATCAATGCAAATGCAATACAATTTCATGACAGTCATGCTGAATTAATCTGATTCACTTGTAGGCACACATTTACTTAAATGAAACTTAGGAGAATGTGACTAAAGTTATTTTATTTGAATTTCTTTGAAACTAGTGTGAATTCTATTTAGTTTTAAGATCAAACATTTGGATGCTCTGATTTTTCTGTCATGTACACATGCCGTTTTTTATTTGCACATACTATTTTTTCTCTTAGCTAAAACCAGAAATGGAAAAGGCAAAAATACCGTGAGAACAGTGGTTTTCTTGTGGTATTTCCAGCTCATTGGAAGTGGAGTATACTGGAAATCATGGGAGACAGGCCTTTCCCAGGGGGCTCTAAGTCCAGTGATGCTAATCCAAGATATTTGGTTTATTTAAAGCAGTCCTTTTAGGCTCATCTATCACTAATCTCAAGACCCTGAACAAAACCCTTAGCAGTCCAAGCAATTATACACACACTCTGGCAGTCTTTTTTCTCTATACGGAGTTATTGTCCAAAAACACACTTTCCTTTCAACAAATGTGTAACAGATTTTCATAACTCTGAAAGATGGATCTCCAAGTATGGGTTTTATTTTCATGTCCTGTGTGGAGGTTTGGACCACTTTTTCTGATAGCAGGATGAAAAACAAACTACCTTTTAAATAATCAATTCTTTACCTTCCGCTTTCAATTTAGGTGGTATGATATGATACCACCACCACTACTCTAGGCCAGGACATGCAAAATAATTTGAAATACCAGGGTTTCTCAGCCACCACAATTTCAATTTTTTTATAAAAAGTATACTTTTCTTTTGGCCAAAGAGACAACTGAAGGACAAAAATATGTAGATAATAAGAAGGAAACTGAATTTGTTTCAGTAAACATATCCCAAACACTTGCTCTGTGGCAAGTTCTGAGGATTCTAAAATGAGCACACAAAAGTAGGTGACACTTAGGGGTGCTGATTGTTTTCCATGTAAGGGAACACCGTAACAACAACACTATAAAGAAAATACCAGTATTTCCCCTATTTTACAGAGACCACTGGGGTGCAGAGAAGTCAGTTAACCTGCTTAAAGTCACATGGGTAGAAAATGATAGCACTGAGATGAAATCCATGTAGACCATTTTTAGAAACCAAGATTTTAATAATTTAGTCTCAAAATATTAACATTTTAAGGTAAAGGCAGTGCACAATTTAACAGGAACAGTGGTTAGTACAATAGAGATACAAAGTAGCAATCTGAAGGGGGGAGGATAGAGGAGAAAGTCCGGGAGGCTTCAAAGAAGAAACCATATTTGGATAGAGATAGTTCTTGCCTGGAGAATCCCATGGATGGAGGAGCCTAGTGGGCTGCCATCTATGGGGTCTCACAGAGTCAGACACGACTGAAGCGACTTAGCAGCAGCAGCAGCAGAAAGGTGGAAATGGAGTTCACCGCATAGAACAGCTTGGGCAGGATGACAGGATGGAGAAACTCAAGAACAGCACATGAAATACAGATACATGAAATAGTAAGACGACGTTCTAGACTCACAAATGACCTGATATTACTGAAAAATAAGGCATTGATGTGGCAGAAAGTGAGTCTAGAGATACAGGCAAGTGTTAATTCAAAGGAGAGCTCATAGAGATGACAAACCTAGGCAGTATATTAAAAAGCAGAGACATCACTTTGCTGACAAAGGTCCATATAGTTAAAGCTATAGTTTCTCCAGTAGTCATGTATGGATGTGAAAGTTGGACCATAAAGAAGGTTGGGCACGAAAGAATTGATGCTTTCAAACTGTGGTGCTGGAGAAGATTCTTGAGAGTCCCTTGGACAGCAAGGAGATAAAAGGAGAAAGTGAAGAGGAATTAAAGAGCCTCTTGATGAAGGTGAAAGAAAGTGAAAAAGCTGGCTTAAAACTCAATGTTCAAAAAATGAAGATCATGACATCTGGTCCCATCATTTCATAGCATATATAAACAGGGAAACAGTGACAGACTTTATTTTCTTGGGCTCCAAAGTCATTGTGGATGGTGACTGCAGCCATGAAATTAAAAGACTCTTGCTTCTTGGAAGAAAAGCTATGACAAACCTAGACAGTATAGCAAAAAGCAAAGACATTACTTTGCCTATAAAGGTCCATATAGTCAAAGCTATGGTTTTTCTAATAGTCACGTATGGATCTGAGAGCTGGACAATAAAAAATGTTGAGCACCAAAAAATTGATGCCTTCGAACTATGGTGCTGGAGAAGACTCTTGAGACTCCCTTGGACAGCAGGAAGATCAAACCAGTCTATCCTAAAGGAAATCAACTCTGAATATTCATTGGAAGGCCTGATGCTGAAGCTGAAGCTCCAATACTTTGGTCACTTGATGCGAACAGCTGACTCATTGGAAAAGACCCTGATGCTGGGAACGATTGAAGGTGGGAGGAGAAGGGGATGCTGGAGGATGAGACGGTTGGATGCCATCACCGACTCAATGGACATGAGTTTGAGCAAACTCCGGAAGATGGGAAGCCTGATGTGCTGCAGTCCATGGGGCTGCACCATCTAGCAACTGAACAATAGATAGGTAGAAGCCTCCCTGGTGGCTCAGTGGTAAAGAATTTGCCTGCAATGCAGGAAACTTGGGTTCAATCCTTGAGATGGGAAGATCCCCTGGAGAAGGAGAAGGCCTGGAAAATCTCATGGACGGTGTTCTTGCCGGGAAAATCTCATGGACAGTGTTCTTGCCTAGAAAATGTCATGCAGAGGAGCCTGGTGGGCTACAGTTCATGGGGTTGCAAAAGAGTCAGACACAAATTAGCAAATAAACAGCAACAATGACATAGATAAAGAAATAAAAACTCTGAGGCTGTGGCACTGTAATCCATGTAATCCAACGTCCTCATGTCAGAAGCCTAGTTTAAATTTTATGCAAATTTACTTTCTATTATATAATATAATGTGCTTATTTTAATATGTAAATTATTGTTTTAAATTATTTCTCACTGAAGAAAATCAATGTTTTAGAATTATTTACATGCTTTATCTGTGACAAAGTCCACTGTGGTTGAGAAGTCCAGTTGAAGATGTTGGTGGGGGAGAGGAAAAGCAATGATATAATCATATTTGCCTCTCTGACAATACTAAGGAGACAGAGAAAGAAGAGGAAAATACTTCAGATCAGATTAGAATTGATGAAGGCTGGCCACACCGAGGCAACGACAGTGGTGATGAAGAAAAAGAGGTGACTTTAGAAACATTTGTAAGAACATATTAGCTAGTTATCAAATGGATGCAAGGGGTAAAGAAGACCAGAGGCTACCAATCAATTAATGACAGGGCAATCTCATTAACTGAGATGGAGGATTTAGGAAGGTTTTCCAACAATTTCCAAGAATTTCATTACAAGGAAGTCTTAAGACAGACCCTAAATCCATGACAATTAAGAATACGGTACAGTATGCATGGAAAACGGTATAGAGGTTCCTCAAAAAACTAAAAATAGAATTACCACATTGTTGAGCTATTCCACTTCTGGGTATATACCCAAAAGAACTGAAGCAGAAACTCGAACAGATATCTGTACACTGATGTTCATAGTAGCATCATTCCCAACAGTCAAAAGTTTGAAACAACCCAAGTGTACACCCACAGATTAATGGATAGACAAAATATGGTACATTCATACGATGAAACATCATTCAGCTTTAAAAAGGCTTAAGACTTAAAAGGGCTTCCCGGGTATTGCTAGTGGTAAAGAATCTGCCTGCCAATGCAGGAGACTCAAGAGACACCACTTTGATCCCTGGGTAGGGAAGATACTCTGGAGTAGGAAATGGCAACTCACTCCAGTATTCTTGCCTGGGAAATTCCACAGACAGAGGAGCCTGGCAGGTTACAGTCCATGGGCTGCAAAGAGCTGGACATGACCAAGCACACATAAGACTTCAAAAGCTTTAAAATTCTCACTTCAGTTCAGTTCAGTCACTCAGTCATGTCCGACTCTTTGAGACCCCATGAAGCGCAGCACACCAGGCCTCCCTGTCCATCACCAATTCCCAGAGTCCACCCAAACCCATGTCCATCGAGTCAGTGATGCCATCCAACCATCTCATCCTCTGTCATCCCCTTCTCCTCCTGCCTTCAATCTTTCCCAGCATCAGGGTCTTTTCAAATAAGTCAGCTCTTCACATTAGGTGGCCAAAGTATTGGAGTTTCCACTTCAACATCAGTCCTTCCAATGAACACCCAGGACTGATCTCCTTTAGGATGGACTGGTTGGATCTCCTTGCAGTCCAAGGGACTCTCAAGAGTCTTCTCCAACACCACAATTCAAAAGCATCAATTCTTCAGTGCTCAGCTTTCTTTATAGTCCAACTCTCACATCCATACATGACTACTGGAAAAACCATAGATAAAAAGTGACTGGATTACTTCACTTTTTAAATGTCTGAGGTATGAGACTGTGATAAAATTTTTGAAAAGTCAGCTTTCCGGAAATTGTTTATTAAATGATTGACTACTTCCCTATGAGTTGATGATGATTCTTTATTGTGACTTAATTTCATATTTATCAGTTCAGTTCAGTCCCTCAGTCATGTCTGACTCTTTGCGACCCCATGAATCACAGCACGCTAGGCCTCCCTGTCCATCACCAACTCCCAGAGTTCACTCAGACTCACGTCCATCGAGTCAGTGATGCCATCCAGCCATCTCATCCTCTGTCGTCCTCTTCTCCTCCTGCCCCCAATCCCTCCCAGCATCAGAGTCTTTTCCAATGAGTCAACTCTTCGCATGAGGCGGCCAAAGTACTGGAGTTTCAGCTTTAGCATCATTCTTTCCAAAGAAATCCCAGGGCTGATCTCTTTCAGAATGGACTGGTTGGATCTCCTTGCAATCCAAGGGACTCTCAAGAGTCTTCTCCAACACCACAGTTCAAAAGTATCAATTCTTTGGCGCTCAGCCTTCTTCATAGTCCAACTCTCACATCCATACATGACCACAGGAAAAACAATAGCCTTGACTAGATGGACCTTTGTTGGCAAAGTAATGTCTCTGCTTTTGAATATGCTATCTAGGTTGGTTCAGGACCATATCTTTTGTCATTCAATCTGTATGGATGAAGAAGCTACGCAGAGGTAAGAATATTGACTTTCAGTGAAGTGGCTTGTGTTGAGGCCCAGAACTTCACTTTCTAGTTGTGTGAATTTGGGGAAATCATTTAATCTTTATTAGCCTTGGCCTTCTGCATGAAAAATACAAATAACACTATTATCCACCTTATGGAATTGTTGCCAGGTCTGAAAATGGAAGACTTGCAAACTTTCAAAGTACCTTGCATACAACTAGTGCTTAATCAATGTCAACTATTATTATTACATTGCAACTTGGCAGTTTTATATGTATATTACAAATCTGTCTTGACTCAAATACTTACATTTGGGTCCCACAATTTTCAAGTTGTTCATTATAGGGATGTATCAAGGCAGAAACTGCATACCTATAGCTTACAGACCTCTTTTGCATCCATTATTGATCTGCTTTCCATCTACACAAAAATTCTACAAGACATTTTTTCTCTCCCCTATGGAGATGCAGAAACTCTAAAAACTCACAAAAATGTTAAGGCCAAGACTGTGGACTTCAGCTACAAATCATCTGACATCCAAATTCAGTGCTTTTTTTCTGATTTATCATGCTGCTTTGGGGAACAGAATCTCTTGTATTATATAGCTAAGTAAACTGTGAACATAGTCTTTTTATTGATGAAAGTGTTTAAGTATGAAAAGAATCTTTCTGATGCTTCTAGGGTAGTCCACATGTCCATAGCTGAAATAACTCTAACTCCTAAAGCGTGAACAGGAAAGATTAAAGAGACTACTGGAATAATGTATATAACATAGCAGGTGCTTAATTTATCCCTGTATAAAATTTCAGGAGGATTAAGGAGCCTTACTGTGAAAGTGGTGTCAAAACTAATTATAATACCTGACTCAAGACAGACATTCTTCAGACTTCTTTCTATCTGTGGGAGCTTTCTTGGCAGTCTGCTCTCATCACAAAAAGGTGTTGGAAGAGGGAGATTTTTCTCTGAGAAGCCAAGTTCTACTGAATTTTCCAGAAGGGGGGAAAGTGTGTTTAAAGCTTTTCTTGGTTGTTAAGAAGTAACTGGAACTTCTTGCTGAATGTAAATTGGCCCTTTCTACTTTTCCATTCTGGTTTGTCAAGGTAACTTAATTTTTTTTTTTTTTACTATAAATTAAGTCTGTCAACCAAATCACATATGATACATTGTTTTGCATGCTTAAATGACTATTAATCATTTAGAATTTCAATTACATGAAAACTGCTATTTCTTGCCTTTATTACCCATAATTAGCCATTCCTCCCCCAATTTTTTTTCATATTTTCAACTTACTGAGGAAATTCAATCAAGTTCAAAGTATCATACTGAAAATACAAGTTTAAGTCAACATCTGTATAGTCATAAATTCTCTTTGGAAGCTATCGCATGCAGTTTAGAAATATGTTTCCATTTATTATGCAGAATTCTAAAAACCAGAATGAATTTCAATTTAGCTCTCAAAGAAACCTAATTTACAGAGAAAGATTAGCTAAATCATTATACAAAAATAAATTTAAAGTGTCTGCAGCTGGATTAAACTGCAAAGCTGTCATTTCTTATCTTGCCACAGAATATATTGATTTACACAGCCATGTAATTTGTTTACTATAGTGGACAGTTGGTTTTGTTTTGTTTTGGTTTTGCTTCCCAGCTTGCATTAATTTTCTTTTGGTACCTACTGGTACTCTATGATCTTCTGAAGAAGTGCCTCCTCTATTCCGTGTGTTTCTCTCAGAATGAACTCCATCTTTGACTCCAGGGATGAGCATGTTATTCAAGCCCAGTTAGTCAGAGCATCTTATTCTCCTTGGCCAGAGTGATTACTTCAAGAATGGTATGTGGCCCAATCAGAGCAGAATGGCACTCAATCAGAACAGTCCCAGTTCTGCTGGGACTTCAGAGAGAGAAAGCTACTTTTTCCCACTGGGCTTGTGGAATATAGACCTTGACCTGTAGTCAGACATGTTTGTCAGCAGGAGCAGCCTGAATGAAACCACCATGTGAGAGAGCAGAATTGAGGACCAGAAAGTAGCTGGGTTCTGTTGACCTTGCTTTCAGCCTTGGATCAAGTTGGAATGCAAACCAGCCCTACTCCTAGAAATTCACCTTTTTACTTAAATACACTTATTGAGTTATTTCACAGATCTTACAGTATAAAAGATAGTATAAAGAAAAAAGTTAGTATGGTATAAATTGGCAAATATAATATGGTGTAACAAAGATTAGATCAAAACAAGGTGCTAAGAGGAAATTAGGATTACTGTGGATGAATCAGACAAGAAATTCAGGAGGAAGAGATCCATTCTAGTTGATCCTAAATAAAGAACAGAAAGTAGTGATTATTTGAGAGGAAGAGGGTGGTGAACAGAGAAAGGGATACAGATGAATGGTCTTGAATAAGAAAATAGTGCAAAATTCTAGAGAACAGAATAATGATTTCAAGTAACATTCAGTATAGTATGATGGATCAAAAATTTAATAAGTGGAGAAAGAGTTTTCAAGTCATGAGACATCTAGCTGGCAGCATAAGCAGGAGCTAGATGAAGGAGATCCTTATACATCATGTTTTTAAACAGAAGTCTTCTGTTTTAGAAATCTCACTCATAGCTGTGTAGAGAAATAGTTTGAGACACAACAAAACCAAAAGTAATAAAACTTAGAAGAGGAGAGATGATGGCGATATGATCTGACATAGTAACTTTATAAATGAAGAAAATTAGATAGATTTCAAAGAGGTTTTCAGTGGATGAAAAGTCAAGGCATCTCATTGACTGGGTGTGGAAGAAACCCAGGATGTATTAGAAGTGATTAAAATAAGAGAAGGAGGTTTGGTAGTTAAATTCTTCTCCCATACTAAGGTTCTGCTCTCTGTGAAAAAACTGTTTTCTTCTTTTGTGACTGTTTATAGTAAATGATTGGAGAAGGAAATGGCAACCCACTCCAGTACTCTTGCCTGGAAAATTCCATGGATGGGGGAGCCTGGTAGGCTACAGTCCATGGGGTCGCAAAGAGTCATACACAACTGAGCGACTTCACTTTCTTGCTTTCTATAGTTCCTTTTGGAGAAGGAAATGGCAACCCACTCGAGTGTTCTTGCCTGGAGAATCCCATGGACAGAGGGGCCTGGTGGGCTAGTCTATGGGGTTGCATAGAGTCAGACATGACTAAGCAACTAACACATACATAGTAAATGATATTACCAGCCACCCAACTGTTCAAGCCTCATCCCATTATTTATCTTTTTGGATTTCTGAGTGCATGTATAACTGTTTCTTGGTAGTCATTGTTGGGGAAATAAAACAATCCTGACTGTAAAAGTCCTCTCTGTACCAATATATTGAAAGAGAGATAAAGAAAGAAAAGAGAGAAGAGAAAGAGAACACAATTTAATATCGGAAAATTATTAGCAGATTTATTTGCATTTAGTGAAAGTCACTCACTCTTTGCAACCCCATGGCCTATACAACCCATGGAATTCTCTAGACCAGGATACTGGAGTGGGTAACTGTTCCCTTCTCTAGGGAATGGCTTATTTGCATTTAAGTTCAGATGAAAGTGACCTGCAAGGTACAAAGAGAATTTCACACAAATGTACACAATAAAGCAGAAAAAGAACAAGAAACTTCTCTTATTGCCTCAAGGGAAAAATGATGGTACCTGTGATTGCTACCTCCTGAAAAATACTCTGTTCATTTTGGAGATATGTGTTTACAGTTCCAAAGGTCAGAAGGTCTGGACTTTACACTACAAAATCAAAAGGTGAGGTCTCTTCTTAGGCCTATTATTAGGCCTGTTTTTAAGGAGACACCTTAAAAATGGAAGGGTAGGGAGGCAACCACTTTCATTTTATTAACAAAGAAAACTTCATCATTTAACTCTGTGTCACCAAAATCTCTCTGTTACATCCCAGCTGGTTCAGTCTGCTTCTTTTTTCTTCCCCTGAATTTAGTAACTGTGATTAACTTTCATACTTCATAACCCACATTACAGGGTAAAAGACATATGAGACTGTAAGTCCTTGACAGGTTCAGAGACTAACAAGGTCCCACTCAAGTGGTTGGCTGACTTAGTAATAATTATTGGAGGTCCTATCATATTTGTTAATTGGGTACCTCCATGTGTTCAAATGTGTTTCCAATCATGGGACAACATTCAGGTCACCCAGGTAAAGGATGCTTGTTTCCTTATCTTCTCATCTCTTGTCTCCTAGTGTCTTAATAAAGTGCTGTGATGGCCACATCCCAGGAAGATGAAAAATAGGATGAGACTGAGGAAGGCTTATGTTGTTCTCCTCTGGTTTATTTTACAAGTACCTTACAAGAATGTGTATCAGAAAGAAAGGTAGAGAGGAATGCATGCTACTCAGGTACATAGAAATTCTTCCTCAAATCAACAAACTTTCTCAAAGTACAGTGAAATAAGGTGGTGTCAGCGATCTGCCGCCTCCAGTGTAGACTGGCCTCTGGGTTCTACCTGACACCTCCTCTATTGAGAATCCTAAGGGGGATTTTGGCTCTTTTGCAAAAATTTCTCTGCACGGTGCTGTGGTGAGAAGCTGAGTAGCAACAGCTGCTGTCCCTTTGGGATATTATGCTCGGGTGAACAGCCCCTGGTTGGTTCTTGAAAGGGAAAAAATCCTGGCATTTGGGTATTGGCTGAGGTGGTCTGGAGTAATGTGTTTACAGGTAAGGATTTTACTGATGATGTCATAGGGAGAGTGAGGAAAGGATTTTATCTTACATGACATAAATGTCTTCCTAAGGTATCTCTTTAAGCATCTCGCTCTTTCTCCAAAGTCCTTTTGGTCATTTCTCTCCTTGCCTCTTCTTCCATTTCTTTTACTTTCTCTTCCCCACCTTTCTCTTGACAATCCACTTCAGCTTTCGTTGCTTTTCCTCTGGATCCCTCTATTCCTTTCCTTTTCAATTCTATTCACTCTTCTTTTGTCTTTTTCAAAATATATCCTCAACAGACATGGTGCTGAGTACCATGAAGGATCAGCCTTTCTTAGTGGGCTGAAATGAAAGAATTGCCTAAACCTATGATTTAATATGGCTTTCCTGGTGGCTCAGTGGTAAAGAATCCACCTGCAATGCAGGAGACACAGGTTTGATCCCTGGGTCAGGAAGATTCCCTGAAGAAGGAAACGGCTATCCACTCCAGTATTCTTACCTGGGAAATCCTATGGACAGAGGAGCTTGGTGGCCTACAGTCCATGGGGTCACAAAAGAGTTGGACACAACTTAGCGACTAAACAAAAATAACAGATGATTTAATACATAGATTTTCCTATCACTTTAAAAATGAGCTGTTCTTGAATCTTAGAGAACCCAAATGAAAGTATTTCTGTCTTGTATTATGGAATTGACAGGCCCAGTAAAAAACTTTATAATCTCTCACTGGCTTTGTTAGAAGGGGAACTGATCATGAAGTGATATGCTGATCATCTGCAACTAGCAACTTTCTCAGAGAATGGAATTACCATTGTTAAAATTAAAAAACAATATATCCAGAAGGTTAAAAAATTATTATTGTCTTATTTCAGAATATATATATATATATTATATACATATATACGCACAAACTCTACATATAATCATTTAGGCTTTAGCCTTGATGAGGAATGTAGTAATGAAAAGTGAATTGCTTATTTTTTGAACACCAATACTTGTCAATCTAGTAGTCTCCCTTATACAAATACAGCAAAACTTTCTCCTATAAAGATTTTTGCTATTTATCAGGTATTAATCAGGCAGTAGAAGGTATCTATCAATCACAGACTGTCCTGAGTTTGATTCTTAACTTGAATTTTATCTCCAAGGCTCAGTCGTCTTATCTTTAAAGTGGGGGAAATAATCTCCACAGGGCTGCTTATAGGACTGAATTTGTGATATACAATACCTAGTAGACACTCATGAATGTTAATTTCATTTCTTTTTCTCTTGACCTTGATTTGCATTGTTTGAAAAAAAAGTAGGCATTTGTTGTTCTTTTTTTTTCACCAAAATCAATGTAAATGTAATACAAAGGTAAACTTATCTCATTAGTTGTTGAAATATTTATGCTATCTAACTTCTGATGTATAGAGTTTCAGTTGTTGGTATTGGAGGAGGTGATATTTTCTTCATAGTTAAACTTTTCTCCATGAAAAGTTGGCATCGTTTTAACTTTATTTCAACCATTCAGCCTAAAATAACACTATTTGTTAATCTTGTTAACCCAAATTTATTTTATAGCTGTTTACTTAGAGTGGATTTCATTTATAAACTCTCAAGATGTCAAAGAAATAAGGTAACTTTTGCTAATATTCTGGATTCATATTTCAACTCTTTGAAACTAAGTAAGTCTGTTTATTTCTTTTCTTTTTGATTACACCTGTAAGCTGAAAGTCTGTGATGATTAGCTATTTATCATTGCAGTTTGGAATGCTGATTGTTTTGTTAATTAAAAGCAGATGGTAGAAGCTGGAGAAAGAATGTGTAGCAGCTGATTAGTGGAGTAAATGAATTTGAAGATATTTAACTTCCAGATAATAGATGGGTCAAACACAGTTTATACTTCACTGTGTGTACTTTTAGAGTAATTCCATGCCCGATGTTTGATAATATATCAAGAAGTAGGTGTTTGTTCCTCATCTTCTTTTGCTCTATGTCTCATGACAGAATGCTCACTTTCCTTGTACAGCATATATACAAACACATTAACTTCAGCTCAACTTGGTTACTTGGGTCACCAGTGGCTTCTTGATAAGGATTTGCTTTGCCGGGGGATAGGTTGAGGCTAAGAATTATGTTGCTCTGATTTTTCTTTATGGAATTTGCTACTGGTTTTCAAAGCCAGCATTCAACAAAGTTCAGTCACCCTACAAAGTTTATCTGTCAGCCTGAAACTTTTCATTTTGCTGCTGAAAAAAAAAAAAAAAAAAAGGCCTTCATTAGGTAAAATTAAGTTTTTCAGCAAGTTAGACATGTTTTAAACATGTCCATAGGCTGACCTCCATATTCTCTCTGATTAATGTTAATTAAATTCTAATTTCCACTCCCCTGGAATTGTGAAACCAATTTGAAAGGTGTGGATAACTTCCCTAATTTCAGCAAACTTGTGTAAGGAATTACTGGCCATAAAGGCTCAAGGATCCAGATATAAATGTAAATTCACTAAAGCACTGAAAATTCATGTTCCATGAAGGAAAGTCACCAAGCTGGTTTATTTTTCATCATTTTCAGTCATTTTCTGAGAAGTGTCTGCTGAAGTGGAAAAAGTGGGAGAATCAAAAAATATGCTTCTAAGGGTAATAAAATTCTTATCCTTCTCTGGGTAATCATCCTTTATTTCAAGACTTTTATTAACTTTTTGAGAATAGTTCTACTTTTTTCTTTGTCTATTTCTGCCTTGATAGAGAACGTAGTGCATGGTATCAATTATATTATTTCTCATTAAAGACCAATCTGTATGGGTTGAATTGTGCTCCCCTCCCCAAAAAAGAGATATGCTGAAGTCCTAACCACCAATACCTCAGAATATGATGTTATATGGAAATAGGATCTTTGCAGCTTTAACTAACAAAAACGAAGTGATTAAGGTGTGCTCTAATCCAATATAACTTGTGTCTTTACAAAAAGGAAATCTGCATGAATATACACAAAGAAGGAAGCTGATACGAAGGCAACTACATGATGGCGAAGATGGGACAGACGAAACTGCAAGCCAAGTAATGCCAAAGAACTGCCTACCACCAGCAACTAGGAAGAGGCAAGTAAGGATTCTACCCAGAGTCTCAGATGGAGCATAGCTCTGCTGACACATGGATTTTGGATTTCCAGCCTGTAGATTTGTAAAATAATACATTTCTGCTTGTTCTAAGCCACCTAGTTTGTGATACTTTGTTACAGTCAGTCAGTGTTAGTCACTCAGCTGTGTCCAACTCTTTGTAACCCCATGGACTGTAGCCTGCCAGGTTCCTCTGTCCATGGATTCTCCAGGCAAGAATACTGGAGTGGGTTGCCATTTCCTTCTTTCGGGGGATATTCCTGACCCATGGATCGGATCAGGTCTCCCGCATTGTGGGCAGAAGCCATACTTTGTTTTAGTAACCCTAGCCAAATAATATAAAATCCACTACCTGTCATGAAAGTTTTTCCTTGAGAAAGACATCTGGAAGAATGGGTTAATAATAGAGAATGTAATACTCTGCTTATTAATATATAGCCCTTCAATATATTTTTAGATGTTTTTAAATGTGAAATTTCTGTTATTAATACAAAAGCTATGCATGTTCACTAAAGAAAATGTTCAAAATAGTGATAGGTGGTATGAATGGGTCCTTCCTTGCCCTGTAGTGTTTTCTCCATAGAGCAGCTAGGATGAACTAACTGAAATATTGATCTTGCCTCTTCTCTCATTAAAACCCTTCAATGACTTTTTCATCTCACTCAGAGCAAATCTATAGAATTTAAGTGACTTATAATCCATATAAATCATTACAGTAATTATTCTCAATAAACTGGGAGCATTTGAAAACTGCTGTTGTCTTGAGTTCCTTCTTAAATTCAAACAGATCTCTGAGGGTGTGGACTGGGCATGGGTATTTTGAAAGTCTCTCTTGGTGATTCTGAAGTAAGATAAAGAACCACTACCTGTCACAGTTTCTCCTACCCACTCCGAAAACCCCTATTTTTTCTCCTGTTATTCCTTCTACCTCATGTCCTACTTCCTTCGTCCTGGCTGCACTGGCCTCCTTGCTGTACCTTAGAATCCTCAAGCATGCTCTCACTTGCTTTTTGTTCTGTCGCTGCTCCATCAGGTATTCATTTACATGACTGGCTTCTTCACTTCATTCAGGTCTTTGCTCAAAGGAAACTTTACCAGTGAAGCCTTTTCTGACCTTTTTAAAAAATACTCTCCACATTCCATCTCCTACTCCTGCCCTAGTGTTCCTTTTCCCCTTTCCCTTCTTTACTTTTCTTCATATTATTTACCAACTTCTGACACATTATGCACTTGCTTATTTTTTGTCTGTCACACCCAATTTGAAAAAATGCTCCTTTAGGGCAAGAATTTTGTGTTGTTCATTCTCTAGCATGAACGACAAACAGTAGGCACTCAATATATTATGATAGGGTTGGTAAATATACAAAGATGTGAATGAAATCATGTCCTAATGGATTCTTGAGTTCCTTCTCAGCTCTGGAGTTAACTTAGCCTATCAGGACTGTATTAATCATTTTATTATAATAAAATAACACAAGAGAAATTCATAAACGTTTTGAACCATGCTTGGTATCCTGACATTTCTATGTCTACTTTCCAGTCATTTTTCTTTCTTGATATTTTAAAAATCTGCTTTTTCCTCCTACTTTTAAAACTCTGGATCAGTGTTTTCCAAATCCTTTACTTGTATCTTGAATATTGGTGTTGGCCCTGTTCTCGTTACACCCACCACTCCCAGTGGCTTCAGTAGTTCTCACTTTGGGTGCCCTTTAGAATATCTGAAGAGCTTTAAGAAATACCAATGAATAGTTCCCACTGTAAACTAACTGAATAAAAATCTCTGAGTTGAGTCTCAGGCATTGGTTTAAAAAATTCCTTGGGTAATTCTAACGGATAACTCAAATGCAGAATCAGAGATAGATGCTGAAAACTCAGATCACAGTTTGAACTTTTCCTGATTTGGGGGAATACACACACTATATAAATAAGATGTGAGGAAGCAAGATAGATGATGGATTGTGGAAATGAAAATCAACCAGGGAGAGACTGCTACTGCTAAGTCACTTCAGTCATGTCCGACTCTGTGCAACCCCAGGCAGCCAACCAGGCTCCCCCATCCCTGGGATTCTCCAGGCAAGAACACTGGAGTGGGTTGCCATTTCCTTCTCCAATGCATGAAAGTGAAAAGTGAAAGTAAAGTCGCTCAGTTGTGTCTGACTCTTAGCGACCCCATGGACTGCAGCCTACCAGGCTCCTCTGCCCATGGGATTTTCCAGGCAAGAATACTAGAGGGAAGGAAAAAAAATCAGCTTTTATAATACTCTAGGCAAGCGATGAGAACCTGAATTTAGGACATTGACAATGGGAGTGTAAAGATAGACACACATTAGGGAGGATGTCACTACAGATGTTGACTGCAGCCATGAAATTAAAAGACGCTTACTCCTTGGAAGGAAAGTTATGACCAACCTAGATAGCATGTTCACACGCAGAGACATTACTTTGCCAACAAAGGTTCATCTAGTCAAGGCTATGGTTTTTCCTGTGGTCTTGTATGGATGTGAGAGTTGGACTGTGAAGAAGGCTGAGCGCCGAAGAATTGATGCTTTTGAACTGCGGTGTTGCAGAAGACTCTTGAGAGTCTCTTGGACTGCAAGGAGATCCAACCAGTCCATTCTGAAGGAGATCAGCCCTGGGAGTTCTTTGGAAGGAATGATGCTAAAGCTGAAACTCCAGTACTTTGGCCACCTCATGCGAAGAGTTGACTCATTGGAAAAGACCCTGATGCTGGGAGGGATTGGGGGCAGGAGGAGAAGGGGACGACAGAGGATGAGATGGCTGGATGGCATCACTGACTCGATGGACGTGAGTCTGGGTGAACTCCAGGAGTTGGTGATGGACAGGGAGGCCTGGTGTGCTGCGATACATGGGGTCGCAAAGAGTCGGACACGACTGAGCGACTGATCTGATCTGATCTGATCAGTTATCTACTGTTGCATAACAGACTACCTCCAAATTTAATGGGTTAAAAGACAAACAATTACTGATTTTGCTTAAATTATGCAATTTGGCTAGACCTCAGTGGGAATGGCCTGTCTGATCCATGGCTGGCATCAACCAGATGGCCTCAAAGAGATCTGAAGGATCTACTTTTAAGATGGGTTACTCACATGTCCGTGTCAGATAGGTGTTGACTGTCACTCTGAAGCTTAGCAAGGGCTGAGGCTGAGGGCGTTTGTTAAAAAGAAAAAAAGTTTTAGTTTAAGTTTCACAAATTTCATGAGGGCCCGGTGGGGTATACATTTGGGAAGATGCCCCAAAACTGGCTCTGAAGGCTCCTCTCAGGGTAAGCCAGCTCTGAGCTGCCTGCTTCTTCTCGGGTCCAAGCCCTAGGCCCGAGGGGTTCTGCATTCTGACCTTGGGCAGAAGGGTCATCGATCAGTGCGGCGCAGAGTGACAGCCACAGCTAGGCAGACAGGTCTGGCTCTCGTAGCCTGGTTTGGGCACGGCCTGTCCTCCGGTCTCACTTCCAGCAGTGCCGGCTTTGTCTGTCCTTCAGCGCTGGCGCTTGAGGGTACGAATGGCAGTGGCGGCGTCTTGGTGGAGTCCTGGAATGTTTCCTGTTGACCTGTTTGTGGCTGAGTGTGCAGCGAGGCCGCGGGAGACATCTGCTGGGAGAGCGAGGAATTTCTGGGTGAGGGTGAGGCCTGCATCTCCAGGATGACTTCTGGCTTCTTCTCAGACTCATGCCAGGGCCAGTGACTGAGGTTGAGACAGTCTTGCTGCGCTGACTCTGTCGCTACCATACGAACCAGCGCAGCTCCCTTGCCTCCTCTGTCAGGATCATCAAGTAAAACTGGTGGTGCTCCTTCTGAAGCAGCTTCCGCACCTCCTTGAGGAACTGCTGGGGTCTCGGTGACTGCCTTCGTCCGCCGCTCTTTCTGCGTGTGGAAGCCCGTAAGGTGTTTTCAGCAGGTGTTCCCGTGGCTTCTCGCGGTAACTAGCCGCGACCTCATCCCGCGGCCATTTTGCTTCTTGTCCTCGCGACCCCTGGCGGTGAAAGCGGTGTTGCATGGCTCCGGCTCGCCTCAGGCACCTGTAGGGTCGAGAGCCAGAGAGCTTTGATTCCCCTTCAAATGAGTCTATCCACGGGTTGCTCGGGCTTGCTTCCAGCACAGAGACTGACTTCCAGTAACATGCAGAGCAAGAGAACAAAAGGGGACGTGGATTGGCTTTCGTGACTGAGCTTTGTAAGTGACAGGGCGTCACCTGTCGCGAAGGCCAACTTCCATTGAAGAAGGGACTCCAGACTCCAGGTCTTGATGGAGGGAAAGCTAGGTTGTAGAAGAAATACAGGGATAGGAAACAGTGCGATAGCCGTTTTAGGGAACAACAATCCTGCACAATCTTGGGGACTAATTGGAAGGGGACAGGGAAAGAAAGTGAAAAAAGAAGAAAGTCATTTACATAAAAGCAACTTTGAAGGTATGCTTATTTGGATTATTATGAAAAATAAAATAATATTAGCTAAAGATGTGGGGAAATAGTTTGTGATATACAGCGTGGAGGGTAATTGTTTCCTTTGATTTTTTGAGAAGTTAAACATGGACAGTTCTTTTGAAGGGTAATAGTAGTTTTCTAAAAGCTTTTGGAGACTGGTACTTAGGCTGTTTTTACACATACATACTGTTAAAATTTTTTGTAAGCTTAATTTATTTACTTGTGGTTGTGCTGGGTCTTCATTGCTGCTGACTGGGGTGGAGGTCACTCTCTAGCTGTGGTGCTTGAGGTTCTCATCGCAGTGGCTTCTCTTCTTGGGGAGCACTGGCTCTACCAAGGGCTCAGTGGTTATGGCACACAGGCTTGGTCCCTCCATGGAATGTGGGACAGTCTTGGATCAGGGATCCAGCCCATGTTTCCTGCATTGACAGGTGGATTTTTTTTCCCATACTGTTAAATTATTTGAATATACACTTCACCTCAAACAACTGGTAAGGTTAGTGCAAAAATAAAACCAAACCAATTACTGTAACTTGTCTTTTGTTTTAAAAATGAAAAGGTCATAACTTTTTCTCTCTTTCTTATTTTTCTTTTTTAACATAAAAATAGGAAGCCATTCCTTCCAACTCACTATTATTATTTTAAGGGATTAACACAGAGAATTTCCTGAGTTAACTGTAATCTGTCTTCAATTATAATGCTTCCCTGGTTGATAATACAAAGTGGGCCCAGTGGAATCACATCTTTGTCTTAGGTAAGTTTGCTGTTGGTTAGAAGTGGCAGCTAGAATCATTTTGAAAAATGACCTTCTCATGCTAATCCCAGGGTCAACTGCAATAAATATTATGTGATGACAGTAACTGTGATGAGTGGTATTGAAGAGAACATAGAACAGTGTTTTGGGTTCCTTTTGGCTCTTTTATTCCTATTGGCAAATACTAAAAGAGAGGTTCATGCTCAGCTCTACCTTTTCCATTTGAGTTTTTGGTTCACGTATTAAAGCAGAAGAATGAAGAAAAAGGGGATTGAGAAATCTTTTTTAATGGTTTCATTGAAAAGCAAGTGTACCACACACTTTGGTTTCCTTTTTTTCCCTGGAATGAACTACTCAAACTTCTGCCTAGGTTTGTTGTTTTGCCAGAGTTCAAACTTTGTGAATCATGTGAAAAGAGCATAATGTATCAGATATTTTAATATTAGGAAAACAGGTGTGTGGCAAAGCATATTAATGCACCTAGCAGCGATTTATTAAATGTCTTTTATGTGCAAAACACAGTGCTAAATGAAATTAGAATCTTGTTCTGATTTAGCTTAGCTTTGGATTCAAGAGTTGGTTTTTGTAACTATCTTTTTCATTAGTCCAGTATTTCACTTTTACTCAGCCAAGTTTACAGATCAGCACATTGCTTACAGTTGGATTCATGTAGTGGCAGATTTTTATTGCTGCTTTCTCTTTTCTCAGTCTTTTCATTGACTATATGAATACATATAAAATCAACACCATTGGCTTTGAAGACATTTATTATAACAATGCATTTGTGAGAGGAAATTTTATGGGACCCATGGCTTACAAACTCCTTGATCCGTTTACTCCAGATGATTGGATCCTAATCCTTGCAGGGTGGGACATGTCCTAATGCTTACAGGGTGGGATGAGAGAAGATTTTAAACTTATCAGTCACAACTGGAGTGCACTGCTCCCTCTCAGTGATTATGATCCTCATGTTTATTATTTTTGGCCCTTGATCTACCTAGCATAAAGTTAAAAGTGTACTTATGTGGTAGGTAGTTCTCTTGAAGGAATGACATTCTAGCTACTATAACTTTAAAGGTATATTTTCTAAGTTACTAAATTTTAGTGAGTGTGTATATGTGATCTGTTCTATTCAGATAAATGTACCAATCAGTATTTAGTACAGAAAAAGTTGAGAATACATTTCTTAAAAAAACAAGTTTTCTTAAGTAGTATTCTTATGTTTTGGAAGAGGGCTCAGAATAGTAACATAAATTTTTGACAGAGGAACGAACCTTCTATCTGCATGCTACACACTGGATAGTTATTGGAGAATTAAAGATGACCAAGATTTGTCTCATGGCATTCCCTGGTGGCTCCGAGGTTAAAGTATCTGCCTCCAATGCAGGAGACCTGGGTTCGATCCCTGGGTTGGGAAGATCCCCTGGAGAAGGAAATGGTAACCCACTCCAGTATTCTTGCCTGGAGAATCCCATGGACGGAGGAGCCTGGTAGGCTGCAGTCCATGGGGTCACAAAGAGTCCGACAGGACTGAACGACTTCACTTTCACTTTCACTTTCAAGATTTGTCTCATACCCCTGGGGAAGTTGCTGTGGGAGTGAAGAACTTGATTCAGATGTAAAGGAGGATAATGCACCACCATATATGCTATGGTATTTGCATCTGGGAAGGGATGCAAGAGGAGGTATCTTGGAGAAGCGGATACTTGAATTGGCTTTTAAAGCGTGACTAGGAGTTTTCCAGGCAGGAAGAGCAGGGCTTTGTGTTCTAGGCGAAGAATCACATGGAAAAGACACCAAGGAATGAAAAGACACAAGTGCAATTGAAAAGCCAAACCCTAAGGACTTTTAAGAGAATGCCACACAGGACAAATGAAGGCAGCTCACAGAACTTGGATGGTGTGAAACTCAGGGTAGAGACTGGCAAGGCTTGAAAGTTAGTAAGAGCTCTTGAAAAACAAAGAGGGACAGGATAACTGGCTCTTCAACAATAACAACAACAGCATTTGTAAGTCAGACTAGGCAAGAGGAACCTAATATAAAATCAGAAATATTTCCCCTTGCCTAAAAGCCCTTGCTTTGTGGGGTTTCTACCTACTTTTGTAAGCTCATCTCCTGCCACTCTCCTCCTTATTTACTATGAATTTCTTTTGCTTTTCACACATACTAAGCCTAATCTCACCCGAAAAATTTCACTCTAGGTCAGTGGTTCTCAATCAGGGGTGATTTTACCCTCCAGAAGACTGTCTGAAGTATCTTGAGACATTTTGGCAGTAAGGACTTGGGGAGGGCTGTTGGCATCCTATAATACTGCTAAACATCCTACAATGCACAGGATGATCCCCCATAATAAAGAATTATCAGTTCCAAAGTGTTAGTAGTGCCAAAGTTGAGAAACTTCTAGGTGTCCCCTTGGCATCAGGACTCTTCACTTTGTCACATCCTTGTTTTATTTTCTTTAAGCAAATGATCACGACCCAGTGAATTCTTGTTTATTTGTTTCAATTATTGTGTAGATCCTCTATCAGGACAAAAGACAGGGGCCTGTAGTATATCCCTAGCTACCAGAACAGTGCCTGGCATACTGTGGGTGCTCAATGCTTATTTGTTAAACAAATAGATGAGAGGGTTGCATTCCTGGTTCTAGCCCTTACCAGCTCTGTGACTTTGGTAGGTTACTTAAATTTTGTAATATTCTTACGTGTAAAATGAATTTTTTAAATATTAAGGATTCAAAGTATTTTGAGAAATAGCAAGATAATATAAAATACCTCACATAAAGCAGGTAGATGCTTAATAAATATTAATACCCTGTAGTATTTGATAATGAAGCAATTATATAATATTGTAACATATTATACAATTATACAACATTGTAGCATCATAACAAATTATAACTAATTAGGCAGAAAATATTTTACTTTAAGCTTCATTTCCTATAAAGAAAGAGAAGCTTAAGTATTTAAAGGTATGGACTGGTATCAGATTCCCTGGATTCAAATCCCATCTACAACATTTACTGCCTGTAGGACCTTGAGCATTGGATGTAACCTTTCTGTGCTTCACTTTTTTCATCTGAACGCTAGGCTATTAACAGTGCAACTATCTCTCACAGGAATTTTAGCTTGGGCTCTCCCAAAATACTGAGTCTGAGAAGAAGGATTATGTGTGGATGGTTTAGTTTGGAAAGTAATTCTCAGACTTCATTAGATCTCTAGAATCGGGAAGTGGAAGGAATAAAACAGGTTGGTCCAAGGGATCATGAGTGAGCATGTAGAAGATGATCTGAGATTCTAATGGGCCCTCCTTGTGAAGCAGTAAAAGATAGTTCAGGGTCATCTCCCTGAGAAAGGGGGTTTATCTATTAGCTCCCTGGTGCCATTAGTCAGCGGTTGTTGCCCTAGAGGGTGTACCTCCCTGAACTTCCAAGTTTGTGCAGGCATCAGTGTGACTAAGAGAGATACCCCTGGCATCCCACTCAGTAGAGGCACAGAGCACTGGTAAAAAGCATGAGACAAGTAATGTGGCTGAGGGGAGGCCAGAGTGGAAAAGTGGGCTGAGAGGATAAAAGTGAGGAACATAAAAATATCTAGGACATCTGGCTGTTTGAGCATTGAAAGATAAGAATAGCATTTACAATACCGGCCACATAAGGTATTGGTATTTTATAAAAGTATTATATTAGCATTTTTATGATTATTATTTTATATTAAAGTTCTATTTACTTCCTCTTAAGGGTTGATTATGGTATTACTTAGTAGAAAGAACACCAGATTGAGAATCAGGAAACGTTGAGCCTGTAAGGTCCACTTGATAAATCAGTTCTTTAATATTTTTCAAATATGCTTTCAGTTCAGTTCAGTTCAGTTGCTCAGTCATGTCTACCTCTTTGCAACCCCATGAATCGCAGCACGCCAGGCCTCTCTGTCCATCACCAACTCCCGGAGTTCACTCAGACTCACGTCCATCGAGTCAGTGAGGCCATCCAGCCATCCTCTGTCGTCCCCTTTGGGTTCCTGCAAAGTGCAAAGTGCTGAACTTTTGCATTAGAGTATACAAAAGCACAAGCTGGAATCAAGATTGCCAGGAGAAATATCAATAACCTCAAATATGCAGATGACACCACCCTTATGGCAAAAAGTGAAGAGGAACTAAAAAGCCTCTTGATGAAAGTGAAAGAGGACAGTGAAAAAGTTGGGTTAAAACTCAACATTCAGAAACCTAAGGTCATGGCATCTGGTCCCATCACTTCATGGGAAATAGATGGGGAAACAGTGGAAACAGTGTCAGACTTTTATTTTTGGGGGCTCCAAAATCATTGCAGATGGTAACCGAAGCCATGAAATTAAAAGACACTTGCTCCTTGGAAGGAAAGTTATGACCAACCTAGGTAGTATATTGAAAAGCAGAGATATTACTTTGCCAACAAAGGTCCATCTAGTCAAGGCTATGGTTTTTCCTGTGGTCATGTATGGATGTGAGAGTTGGACTGTGAAGAAAGCTGAGTGCCGAAAAATTGATGCTTTTGAACTGTGGTATTGGAGAAGACTCTTGAGGGTCCCTTGGACTGCGAGGAGATCCAACCAGTCTATCCTAAAGGAGATTGGTCTTGGGTGTTCATTGGAAGGACTGATGCTGAAGCTGAAACTTCAGTACTTTGGCCACCTCATGCGAAGAGTTGACTCATTGGAAAAGACCCTGATGCTGGAAGGGATTGAGGGCAGGAGGAGAAGGGGATGACAGAGGATGAGATGGCTGGACGGCATCACTGACTTGATGGACATGAGTTTGCATGAACTCTGGGAGTTGTTGATGGACAGGGAGGCCTGGCGTGCTGTGATTCATGGGGTCACAAGAGTTGCACATGACTGAGTGACTGAACTGAACTGATAGAAAATGATTAGCCATGGTCAGCCCTTGAGGAAGCTGAAATCTGTCAGTGGAGATAAGATAAGTATGCATACAGCTGAAACACCAAGTCAGAAAATAATACCACATTTCGCTTATTCTAAAATGCATACCCCCCTTCCCACCTTGAATTTCATATTTCTGAAATCAAGAGTTTTAATAGATGATATCTTAATTGGATAAAAAATAAGGTAGATTTTGCAAGAGATTTACCTACAAAATTCCATGGGAATGAAAAGGAGGAGGTGATTATTTCTAATTGGGGAGCTTAGGAGACTGAGGAAAGATATAGAAAGTGACAAATAGTAGGTATATTGGTCAACGTTAGAAAGTGCCTTCTTTTTCTTTCTAAAATGAAAGGCTTAGGCTAAACTAGGATTTCCTCTGTTATGTAATCTGAAATTTCAATGATAGGCCTGGAAGCTTGTTGAAGCTGCAGTAGTCACTATCCACATGTTCCTCATGAAGAGGAGGGCTTTCCTGGTGGTTCAGATAGTAAAGAATCTGTCTGCAATGTGGGAGACCTGGGTTTGATTCTAGGGTTGGGAAGATCACCTGGAGAAGGGAATGGTGACCCACTTTAGTACTCTTGCCTGGGAAATCCCATGGACTGAGGAGCCTTGCAGGCTACAGTCCATGAGGCTTCAAAGAGTTGGACAGGACTGAGAACTAACACTTTCACTTTCATGAAGAGGTTTATCTGGACTTCCAATAACAAAGAGAGTCATTTGGGTGTGGGACTCCTATGGGGCTTCTGGGTGCTCCCAGGGACTGTTATTATCAGGCTGTGGCATACCTGCCAGTATCTGCCATCTTCATGAGACTCTGAACTCTGTGAGGCAGGGACTTGTGTCTGTTGGGTGCAGAGTTTTGCCTACTCCCCCATAACTTGCTTGGGCTATCACTAGACCCTCACTGGCACTAGTTGAATGAATGTCAAAGGTATTAAGTCTCTTACCAGCACCTACTAATACTTGCTTGGATGCCCAGGTAAACATAAGAAAGTAAAGTTGCTCAGTCGTGTCTGACTCTTTGCGACCCCATGGACTGCAGCCTACCAGGCTCCTCCGTCCATGGGATTCTCCAGGCAAGAATACTGGAGTGGGTTGCCATTTCCTTCTCCAGGGGATCTTCCTGACCCAGGGATCGAACCCAGGTCTCCCGCATTGTAGGGAGACGCTTTGCCATCTGAGCCACCAGGGAAGTCCCAGGTAAACATAAGCACCAGGTAAACTTAGGAAAATGGAAAGGTAAGTAGATATTTTTGCTACTGCTGTTTGGAGTCTCTAAAACTAGATGATATAATACTTTTTTTTTTCCTTTAAGAAACTATTTTTGTTGGTGGTGTTTTACTTGTGACTGACAAGTTCCAAATGAACCCCCCCTCCCTTTTTTTTTTCCTTAGAAAGAAAGACTGGTTAAGCAGTTTAAAGTAGCTAAACTGTGTTTAGACCAATTCAAGCCAAACTTGAATGCTCAGCAAGGATAGAATTAGCACTGAGTCCAATGTGAGCCATCTTGGTGACAAAATAAGTAATTCACATGGTTGATTCTTAAAATAATTAATTTCACAGTTTCCATTTTTGGAAAAAGCCCTGGGGATACCTCAGATTCAGAAAAAATTTGATGAGACCGCATTAGAGGAGAAAGAAAATGTCACATTTAGCTTATGAAAAATATTGAGAAACAAACCAGAAAGATTCCCTATTGGTAAAACAAGCAAGAACTGGTAAACTGCCCCCGTGGAAACCTGCCAATATCAAATCGCCTGCAGAGACTTTGCAGACTCTTGTTCATTTCTATTTCATGTAGTTTCCCCTGTCTTTCCAGTACTTCCGTCATCTTTAATCAAGCATAAAATTAAACTGGGAAGCAATCTTTTCTGGTTTATGTTCCATTGTTTCATCCTCATCAGAGTTTAAAATTACACCTTAGCAAATATTCATGTCTACAAGATAATGTTCTCAACTATTCTAACCATGAGGAGATTGTACAGTCTCAGGAAGAATGTTTTGAACAAACAAATATTATTACTAATCTAATTTTAATAAAGTATTATCGTTTGAATAGGGAAAATAGTTTAAAAATGTTTAGAGCACTTTTGAAAATCTCTGTGCACCTGTTATACAAAGCTTGAAAATTAGTTGCCCATGGTACACTTGTGGCACAAAAGTCTTTTGTTTATCTAGCAAGAGTTCTTTTTAGTTCCGAATTTAAAATTCAGTATATAAATTTTTATATAAAAATTTAAACTTTTGTTTTCTTTTAAAAAATCAGGAAGTCTGCTAATCTAGGACCTTTTTATCCTGCATTTTTTCATATAGCCAACAAATATTTCCTACATGCCTACTATTTGGCAGGCACTTAATGGAATCACCTAGGACCTTGTGCAGTTATCCGTCTTAATGGGCGGAATGATGGTTGTGTGTATTTTCCAGTGTGCCACAGTCCAAGCCATTTCAGTGAGGCCTACTTTCAGTAGCTATTTATCATTATTCTTGCACAATTGATTTTCTCATAATGGAGAAAAAAATTTTGAATCGATATCTGGCAAAAACAATAATTTGTTATCTCTCATAGAGTAAAGGTGCCATTGGAAAATGGCTTTTTAAACCAGGTACTACATTTTATGGTCTCCTTTTTATCCAGGTGATAAGAAAAATTCTCATTGGTGGAATGAAAGTGAAGTAATGGGTTTCATTCTTGAGTGGCCTTTTTTCCCCCAACAAATTCAAACTCATGCTATTGAAAGTTATTGAGAAGCTATGAGCATTGCTAGTAAGGAGGATAAATGAAACACAGGCTCTTTCCTTTCTTCCTGTGGAAAAGACAGACATGTGGACAACCAGTTTGAAGTGATAACCAGCATGAAGCTCAGGTGGGTAGGATAGGACAACTCCTTCTTCAGACCTCAGTTAGCCTTCCCTCCTTCCCCAGCCACTCTCATTGTCTAATGAGCTCACAAACAAAGGCTGCTTCTTTCTTTCTTTTAATTTGGAGAAGATATTTAAGAAAAAAAAGGAAATAGGCTCTCTTCACTCTTTTTCCCTTATAAAGTTTGTCTTAGAATATCTGAGGTCTTGAGAACCACAAAATGGAAGAAACTTGGATTCCTCCGTTCCGTATGAAGAAAGTCAACCCCTGAGCACAAACACATGCATGGTCTGATACACTGCGATCATGACACCAGCCAGCAATTACTTTGGTAAGATATCATGTTTGTTACCAAAACTGGGAAAACAAAATATTATTCAAGAGAGTGATATGTTTCAATGGAGAAGGCGATGGCACCCCACTCCAGTACTTTTGCCTGGAAAATCCCATGGACGGAAGAGCCTGGTAGGCTGCAGTCCATGGGGTCGCTAAGAGTCGGACACGACTGAGTGACTTCCCTTTCACTTTTCACTTTCACACATTGGAGAAGGAAATGGCAACCCACTCCAGACTCTTGCCTGGAGAATCCCAGGGATGGGAGAGCCTGGTGGGCTTCCATCTATGGGGTCACACAGAGTCAGACACGACTGAGGTGACTTAGCAGCAGCAGCAGATATGTTTCAAAAGTGGAAGAGAAAATTACCTACTCACATCAATAATTTACAATACCTGACTCCTGCAGGCCTTTGAGCTTGAGAATGTTTCCCTTAATGAAACTGTTCAAATCATTGGTTTCCCTGTAATTTCATCCTTGGTCACCTTCTCTATAACAAGAGCAGATTTGATCATAATATTCAAAAAGTTGAAAACAAAGTCTTAAAATTTTAGACAAAAAGAAATGGCTTGAGAAATCATTTCAAACATTTTGTATTCGTTATTTTATCTATGGAAAGCTATATTGCTTAATGAAATCAAGGATTAATAAAATTGAAGTCAGTCTGCTGCTGCTGCTGCTGCTAAGTTGCTTCAGTCATGTCCAACTCTGTGCGACCCCATAGATGGCAGCCCACCAGGCTCCCCCGTCCCTGGGATTCTCCAGGCAAGAACACTGGAGTGGTTTGCCATTTCCTTCTCCAATGCATGAAAGTGAAAAGTGAAAGTGAAGTCGCTCAGTCTTGTCCGACTCTTAGCGACCCCATGGACTGCTGCCTACCAGGCTCCTCCATCCATGGGATTTTCCAGACAAGAAGTCAGTCTAGAGCCATCTAACCTTGTCCTCTATATCCAGTGTGTGGATTTTCCTCTCAGTTGTTACCTTTGAGTATTTACTACTATTTCTTTTTAAATACTTAGAGCGATGGGAGCTCCGTACCACACAAGACAACTTCAACAGTTTTTGTTGTTAGAATATTTTTATTGTTTTAGATAAAAATCTATCACGAAAACCTACCACTGACTGTAACAAGTTCTATTCTCAAATGCCTATAAGTCAAATAGGATAAGCCTGATTTCTTCTCCGTGTGCCCATGAAATAGCTCTTTGTCTGTTGGAAGATAGATGTTAGATATTATGTCCATTACTAAATCTTTATTTTTCCACACCAAAGAGTCTCAGTTTTTTTCATTGTTACTCATATTTACTATGCCATCACAGTCCTGATTGGCTCTTCTAGAAATACTACATGAACTTGTAGGTGTATTATTAATTATATATTATTTTGCATTTGCTTTGGGTTATCCTCATCAGGCAGTTGAAACATATTTGAACTTTTTGTCAACTACATGTCCTGTATTTTTCTGGTATTATAGCCTACTACTTGCTATTTGCTATTTCAGCCTAATTAATTAATTCTTCTTCTGTCATTTTGAAGTATTTCTGAAGTTTCCCTACCCTCAATAGTTAAAATTTTATAGTTTCTGCAGTTTTGATCTGATGGAAAAATTGATTTGATTTCCATGGAAAACTATATGTTTATTTTTTAAGCTTAAACTAAAATTTATGAGAGATTTAGAGGTAACTTCAAATTTAGGATTTTTTCAGCTCCATTTTTAAACATAATTATTTTATCATTTTTTCTTCACATTTTTAAGATACCATTAGATTCATGCATTTCTAAGTGTTTGTAATTTCTTACAGAATTTTAAAGGTTTGTTTATTCTTATCTTTGTTCAGTTTGAGGAAAAGCCCATTTTGTTTTCAGAGTATCTGATAGGATGCTTCATGGTTGTGATTGGTTCACAAAAGTTAATGAAATTTTAAAAAAATGAAGCTCTTATTTTATAACTATACAGACTTCTCTAAAAGAGAAACCTCTTGTTTTGTCTCGCTCAGAGGACTTATTTTAGACTAGTAGACATATTGATGTTTCTTTAAACAAATATAGATTTTATTAGTCGAGTTTAAAACTCTACATATCAAGCTTCTTTTCCCTTCAAGTGCCTTCCATTCCTTCCTGATTCTAATTTCTTAAGGTGTTAGAAAGTTGTATGGTGTTGGTAGGAGGGGGAATGTGCATATGTGTATATGATTGCCCAGTTGGGTTACTACTGGGAGGTAATCCAAATAGTCCAGGAGAGCTTTATGTTGACTCCAGCTGGTAGTGATCTAAAAGTTCAGTGATTAGTGGTTAGTTGTTAATGCCCTCTTAGCACAGTGACCACAGTACTGGTGCTTTAGTGTGTCATACTGGATAGCTGGTGTGCTCAGCCGGGTCTCCATGAAATTTCATGGCCTAAGTGGTCCTTTGACCTTCACCCCAGGGACTTTTCTACAATTCATGCCAAGGTCCCTCTTGGGGACTTGTGGATTGACTAATGTGCCCAGCTAACATTTGTAGCCTCTTATAAGATTACAGGAAACTTAGGATTCTCTTTTGTACCAAAGGTATCCACAGAAAACTGTGGTTGTCCCTTGCTCTTTCTAGCCTAGACATGCCTTTGTCTCATTCTTATGGTCTATCTCAGATGGATTTGCAGGTTCTACTGTTAAGCTACTCTAATCAAGGAGTGGTTGATAGTCTTCTATTACTAGATTCCAAGTCCTTTCTCCAGTTTCATGAGAGGGAATATTTTGTGGTTTTTTCTGTTTCCCAGTAAGCACCCAGGAAACAGCTAAGGGGAATTGCACTATCATTTCCCTTCTATTTCCTGTTCATTTTTTATAGCTGGAGAAACACCAACTTTTCAGATTTGCATATCTTTCTCCAGTCTCAGCCTGATGAGCTGTTTTTCAAGCCAGATAGTTTATACCATCCTTATTTATTGGTGGTACATAGAGGAGAAGGAAGAAAGTATGAGGATGTGGTCAATATATGGCACATGTTGAGGCCACATCTATCACTCAATTTCATGCGGTTATGAGAGACAACATGCTACTGAAAAAAGATGAGTCATAATGAAAATAAAGAGGAAATCAGAAAATGCCTCCAGAAAAATGATGAAGAAAAGAAAGTCTTACAAAATCTATAGGATGCAGCAAAAGCATTTCTAAGAGGGAAGTTCATAGCAATGCAGGCCTTCCTCAAGAAACAAGAAAAATCTGAAATAAACAACCTAACCTACCACCTGAAAGAATTAGAAAAAGAAGCCCAAAGTGACCATAAGGTAGGAAATAATGAAGATCAGAGAGGAAATAAGTGAAATAGAGATTAAGAAAAAATATTATCAATAAGACCAAGTGCTGTTTTTTTTAAGGGTAAACAAAATCAACAAATCTCTAGCTGGGCCCACCAAGAAGAAGAGAGAGAGAATCCAAAGAAACAAAATAAGAATAGAAAAGGGAGAAAGAACAGCCAGTATTAGAGATCACAGAAATAGAAAAGTCATAGGAAGTTATTATGAACAGTTATATACCAGAAAATTGTACAGTCTAGAGGAAATGGCAATGGCACCCCACTCCAGTACTCTTGCCTGGAAAATCCCATGGATGGGGGAGCCTGGTAGGCTGCAGTCCATGGGGTTGCTACGAGTTGGACACGACTGAGCGACTTCACTTTCACTTTTCGCTTTCCTGCATTGGAGAAGGAAATAGCAACCCACTCCAGTGTTCTTACCTGGAGAATCCCAGGGACGGGGGAACCTGGTGGGCTGCCATCTATGGGGTTGCACAGAGTCGGACATGACTGAAGCGACTTAGCAGCAACAGAGGAAATGGAGAAGTTTCTAGAAACATAAAGCCTACCAAAATTCAGTCAAGAAGAAACAGATAATTTGAACAGCTCTATCACTGGATGTAAAATATTATAGAATCTGGAGAAAAAAAAAAAACTTACAGCAAACAAAAATTCAAGACCACTGGGAAATGGCTTCACCGGGGAATTCTGCCAAACATAAAATGAATGTTTATACTGATATACTCAAACACTTCCAAAAGATTGACGAGGAGAGAACATTTACAGAGTCATTCTGTGAAGCCACAATCACCCTGATACCAAAACCAGACAAAGACATTACCAAAAAATAAAACTATAGGCCAATATTTTGAAAATAGATGCAAAATATTCAACAAAACACTGGCAAACCAATTCCAACAAGCCATAAAAAGGATCATACACCTTTACCAAACTGGATACATTCCATGGATGCAAGGATGGTTCAGCATACACAGATGAATCAATGTGATATACCACGTTGAAAAAAGAAAAGACAAAGTTTACATTATTATCTCAATAGATGCACCAAAAGCATTTGGTAAAAATTCAACATCCATTTGTGATAAAACCTCTCACTAAAGTGGATATAGAGGGAATATATCTAAATAGAATAAAAGCCATTTATGACAAACCCACAGCCAATATAATAGTCAGTGGTGAAAAGCTGAAATCCTTCCTGCTTAACTCTGTAATAAGACAAGGGTGCCCACTCTCACCACTTCTATTCAACATAGTATTGGAAGTCCTAGCCACAGCAATTGGATAAGAAAAAGAAATTAAAGGTATCCAAATCAGAAGTGAAAAAGTAAAATTGTCATTATATGCAGATGTCATGATAGTCTAATAAGAAAACTCTAAAGATTCCACACAAAACTATTAGGAGTAATAAATGAATTCAGCAAGGTAACAGGATACAAGATTAATACACAGAAATTTGTTGCATTTCTTTCACTAACAGTAAAATATCAGAAAAAAAAGAAACTGAAAAAATAATCACATTTAAAACTGCAAAAAAAAAAAAAAAATACCTCCATATAAAATTAACTGAAGAGGTAAACAACTTACATGCTGAGAACTATAATAAAATGATAAAGGCAACTGAAAATGCTTCAAAGAAATGGAAAGATGTCCCATGCTCTTGGACTGGAAGAATTAATATTGTTAAAATGGCCATACTATATAAAGCAATACACAGATTTAAGGCAATCCCTATTATATTACCCATGACATTTTTCACAGACCTGGAATGTATAATCCTAAAATTTATATAGAACCATCAAAAACCCAGAACTGCCAAAGCAACCCTGAGAAAAAAGAACAAAGCTGGAAATATAACCCTCTTGGGCTTCAAACAGTATTACAAAGCTGCAATAATCAAAATAGCATGGTATTGTCACAAAAATAGATTAATAGAACAGAATAGAGAGCCCAGAAATCCACACACCTAAGATTAATGATCAGAGTTAATCTTTAATAAAGGAGGCATGAATATACAATGGAAAGAAACATTTTCTTCAGCAAGTGGTTTTGGGAAAGTTGGACAACCTCATGTAAATCACTTTTTTATCCCATATACAAAAGTAAACTGAAAATGGTTTGAAGACTTAAATTCTTAGATTACTCTCCCAAGGAAAAAGAAGCAAAAGCCAAAATTAGCAAGTGGGACCTAATCAAACTTACAAAGCTTTTGCACAGATAGCCAACAAGCACATGAAAAGGTGCTGAACATCACTAATTATTAAAGGAATGCAAATCTAAATATAATGTGCTATCACCTCACACCAGTCAGCATAGCTGTTATCAAAAAGTCTACAAATAATAAATGCTTGAGAAAGTGTAGAGAGAAGGAGATTCTCCTAAACTGTTGATGGGAAAGTAAACTGGTGTAACCACCATGGAAAACAGTATGGAGGTTCCTTAAAAATCTATAAATAGAGTTACCATATGATCCAGCAATCCTACTTCTGGGCTGGAAAAGATGAAAACTCTTAATTCAAAAAGATACATGCATCCCAGTGTTCATAGCAGCACTGTTTACAGTGGGAAGCAGTGTGTTGATCACCAGATGAATGAATTCAGAAGATATGGCACATATATATGTGTGTGTGTGTATGTGTCTCTCTCTATATATATATATACACACACAATGAAATATTGCTATTTGTAGCAACATATATGGACCTAAAGATTATTATATTGAGTGAGATAAGTCAGAGAAAGACACATATGATATCACTTATATGTGGAATCTAAAAAATGTACAATAATTTATTATAAATTTATTGTAAACAAATTTAGTTTAAAAAAAAAAACGAAAACAGACTCACAGACATAGAAAACAAACTTAAAATTACCAAAGGAGATAGAGGGGAGAGTGGAGGTAAATTAGTAGTATGGAATTAACAGATACACACCACTGTATATGAATTAGATAAACAACAAGGGTTTACTGTATAGCAAAAGGAACTATATTCACTTTCTTGTAATAACCTACAATGAAAAAGAATCTGATAAAAAAAAAATGTATAACTGAATGACTTTGCTGTGTACCTGAAACTGACACAACACTGTAAGTAACTATTCTGCATGAAAAAAGTAGTTTCTATGATTCCTATAATCTGTTCATTTGTCTTTGACCTCTTCTTTTTGCTATATAAATCTAGGCAGCTCTTCTACTCTGTTTACATACTCAAATTAGCAATGTAAGAAAACATTGTGCACTGGCTGCCATAAAATCATCAACTTGATTTCCTACATTTCATTTGGACATTATTTAAACTTTGCCTAACAGCTGCATTTAGGAAACAGTTTTACATTTTTTCAAAAAATCTGCTTATTTGAATAGATTATCATGCCATTTACCTTAAACTGATATCCTGATTCAGTCAGAATGTTCAGTTGTAGCTAGCTAGGTAGATATCTTCCTTTATCCAGGAAAAATGTAGCATATAAAATCATTGCATTGTCTTTCCGTTGACTTATACTTTTGTGTTTCAATACTAACACCTTCAATTTAATGTGAAATGTATAGTGAGTTAAAGCCTTTTAATTTAAATGTTTTCTCAGGATATTAAAGAAAAATATTATTTTAAAAATCAAGTGGGTTTTAAATACTTTTATTAAAACCACACTTATATCTGAATTTCCTGAATTTGAGAGGTAGTGATGGATTTTTCCTTTTTTAGTGTGAAAGGAATTAGAATCTAGAGGTGGTTTGTTGTGTCCACTATGTGTATGTAATAATTCAAACATTACCAAAACTGATCTGGCACAACCCATCTGCTTTTCCTCACTTCTTCTTACTACTTGAATTATTCTAATCCCTGTCATTTATCTACTGATTATGTTATTCTTTTATGGCATTTATTTTGCCAAATAGAAACAGGAAAAGAGTAATTAAAACATGTCAGATGATTTCCATGAAAAATATTCTGGTCAACCCCAAAGAGAACTAATACCAACCATATTAGAATTCTCTTAGTTTCACAAACATGCCAAACTCTTTCATTCTTTGGGGACCTCTGCTACCTCTGTCTTGGGCTGGTCTTTCACCAACTCTTTGTCCTGTTGATTCTCTCATTTTGTACCAGAAGTATTGGATCAGTCCAAGGCATTTATGATTACTAAGATTCAGTTCACTTCAGTTCAGTCGCTCAGTCGTGTCCGACTCTTTGCGACCCCATGAATCGCACCACACCAGGCCTCCCTGTCCATCACCAACTCCTGGAGTTCACCTAGACTCACGTCCATCGAGTCAGTGATGCCATCCAGCCATCTCATCCTCTGTCGTCCCCTTCTCCTCCTGCCCCCAATCCATCCCAGCATCAGAGTCTTTTCCAGTGAGTCAACTCTTCACATGAGGTGGCCAAAGTACTGGAGTTTCAGCTTTAGCGTCATTCCTTCCAAAGAAATCCCAGGGCTGATCTCCTTCAGAATGGACTGGTTGGATCTCCTTGCAGTCCAAGGGACTCTCAAGAGTCTTCTCCAACACCACAGTTCAAAAGCATCAATTCTTCGGCACTCAGCCTTCTTCACAGTCCAACTCTCACATCCATACATGACCACAGGAAAAACCATAGCCTTGACTAGACGGACCTTTGTTGGCAAAGTAATGTCTCTGCTTTTGAATATGCTATCTAGGTTGGTCATAACTTTCCTTCCAAGAAGTAAGCATCTTTTAATTTCATGGGTACAGTCACCTTCTACAGTGATTTTGGAGCCCAAAAAAATAAAGTCTGACACTGTTTCCCCATCTATTTCCCATTAGATTCATCTTATTCAGTATGGAAGATTTCAAAATGCTATCTATGATATGGGTCACTGGTATATCCTTGGTTGCTTTGTGGCACAAACTACTAGGTAAGTTTTAGGCAGAAATTTCTTTCAAATTGTCTGCTGTTTCTTTGTTCCTCAGTCTTTCTAAAGTGGGAAGCATGTTAAATACTCTTCCAGAAGATGAGGCTAAAAACCCTAATAATTAGAGACGAACAAGGTAATAGTCACTTGGTCAGTTTGCCTCCTGTGTAGGGTGATTTCCTTTAGTATATTTTCTAGTGATTCAGGGTATTGAAGTTATATTATTTAAAGGAGATAGTTGCTATTATTCCCAAAATAAAATATTTTCTAATGCAAGATGGGAAGTAGAAAGATCATATAATTTGAATTCAAACTTCTGAATTCCAGTCAGTTCAGTCTCAGTCATTTCTGACTCTTTGCAACCCCATGGACTAAAGCATGCCAGGCCTCCCTGTCCATCACCAACTCCTGGAGCATACTCAAACTCATGTCTATTGAGTAGGTGATGCCATCCAACCATCTTATTCTCTGTTGTCCCCTTCTCCTCCCACCTTCAATGTTTCCCAGCATCAGGGTCCTTTCAAATGAGTCAGTTCTTTGCATCAGGTGGCCAAAGTATTGGAGTTTCAGCTTCAGGATCAGTTCTTCCAGTAAGTATTCAGGACTGATTTCCTTTAGGATGGACTGGTTGTATCTCCTTGCAGCCCAAGCGACTCTCAAGAGTCTTCTCCAACACTGCAGTTCAAAAGCATCAATTCTTCATTGCTCAGCTTTCTTTATAGTCCAACTCTCACATCCATACATGACTACTGGAAAAACCATATCTTTGACTATATGGACCTTTGTTGGCAAAGTAATGTCTCTGCTTTTTAATATGCTGTCTGAGTTGGTCATAACTTTTCTTCCAAGGAGCAAGCGTCTTTTAATTTGATGGCTTCAGTCACCATCTGCAGTGATTTTGTGACCCCAAAATAAAGTCTGTCACTCTTTTCATTGTTTCCCCATCTATTTCCCATGAAGTGATGGGACCAGATGCCATGATCTTAGTTTTTTGAATGTTGAATTTTAAGCCAACTTTTTCACTCTCCACTTTCACTTTCATCAAGAGGCCCTTTAGTTCTTTGCTTTCAGCCATAAGGGTGGTGTCATCTGCATATCTGAGGTTATTGATATTTCTCCTGGCAATCTTGATTCCAGCTTGTGCTTCATCCAGTCCAGCATTTCTCATGATTCCAGCTTAACTAATCATTAGAAGAGTAATCATTTAATTATCTGTGAAATGAGGATAACAGTATTTCATAAATTTATGAAAGTAAAAGTTGCTCCGTCATGTCCAACTCTTTGTGACCCCATAGACTATACAGTCCATGGAATTTTCTAGGCCAGAATACTGGGATGGGTGGCCATGCCTTCCTCCAGGGGATCTTCCCAACCCAGGAATAGAACCCAGCTCTCCTGCATTGTAGGCAGATTCTTTACCAGTTGAGCCACGAGGGAAGCCTAAGAATACTGGAGTGGGTAACCTATCCCTTCTCTGGTAGATCTTCCCAACCCAGGAATCAAACCAGGCTCTCCAGCATTGCAGGCAGATTCTTTACCAACTGAGCTATCAGGAAAGTACTCATAAATTTGTAGAAAGGACCAAGTGAAATGCTGAATAAGAAAGTATTTGGTAAAGTGCTGGCCATAAATTAATGGCATCAGTTTTTCAACATATCATTTCTATATCTCATTTTGCTCCCAAGTGGGGGCAAAAAGTATTTCTTGGGAGAGGTGAAAAAAACTTAACTTTTTTTAAATATGTAAAGCACATACAAATGTGGCACATAAATAGATACACAGTATATCTGTGTTTTTAAAATTTTATGAGGGGTAATTAAGGGCGAAAATGTCTAGGAAGGCTCTCTTTAGGGGTGATAATACCAAAAAGAGTGAGAAATATTACTTCATAAATCTCAGTCTAGAAATTTGGTGTGGGAGAAATGTAACTTCTTATTTCTTGTTCTCTGTTTTATGCTTGTTCTTTGTTTTATGCTCACTTTCTGCCAGGAGAAATAAGTGGAATCTGAGAAATCCAAGGTTTCATTCCCTTCCCTCCTTCCATTCCCAGAATCAAATCTATGCTGAGGAGCTTATGTAATAGTAATGTTTGGAGGCTCTGACTCTCCCTTGAATTCTGAGATCTCTGTGGAGTTTATTCTCTCTCTTTCAGCTACTTCTGCCTTTCTAATGCACAAGTCAAGCTGGCTGCTTCCTTGCTACTTTAGAACTGTGGAAATATGGTGGAGTTCTCTGAGGCCTTCTGCCTAGATCTTTCCTCCAGATAGTTCTGCTCTGTTCACCTTTTTGAAAATGAGGAATTCAAAGATTTTGTCTGTGTTTTGAGCTTTATCCAAATACAGGAGCCAAGAGTTTCTATCCATTTAGATTCTTCAAAATTTTACTGGTTTTATTGTTACCACTAGCTGGTTACTGCATGTTTCAGCCTAGGGGTAGATGGTTGGGTGGGGTAGGATGTGCAGAATTTACGTCCCTTTTGGGAAAGTAGTCTCAAAGCTAATATTGCTTCCAGGTGTTTTAGAAATGTATTTTGAAATTTAAAGGAAAAAAAAAACCCAAACGACTTCTTTGTATTAATACTCTTGTTGTTAGTAATAATCCTATCCTGATGAAATAGCTGCCTCATAATATTATTTAATGGAGAATGGCCACAATATAAAATAGAAATATGTAGGTAATCGGTATATGCAAGGAACATGTTAGACTATTAAAAAATTACTTCAGAATGTTTCTTTCACTTTGTTAATCCATCATATAGCAAATTATTCTTTTGTAAACAAGAGTATTGATATATAATTTACCCATTATATGTACAATTAAACAAATTTAGTAAATTATACAGTTGTGCAACCATTCAGTTTTAGAACATTTTCATCACTCTGTAGATTATCAAAAGCCTATTTTAAGTCCATCCTGGTTGGATTTTACCATCCTGGTTGGATTTTGTGGATATACCACATTTTGTTTATCTGCTGAATATTGTTAGACATTTAAATTGTTTCTAGCTTTTAGTTATGATCAATGACTCCTGTGACCATTCACATGGAAGTCTTTGTGTGGACATAAATTTTCATTTCTCTTTGGTAGATTTCTAGGAATGGATTGGCTGATTTATATGTTAGGTTTACGGCTTATGATTTATGGTTAATGGTTAACCAGAAAGTACTAAACTGTTTTCCAAAGAGGTGGTACTGTTTTACATTCTGGCCAGCACATATGAGGGTTCTAATTTCTTCACATCCTTGTCAATACTGGTATTGTATGTCTTTTAATTACAGTCATTTTGGTATGTCTACTGTCATATGTCACTGTGATTTTAATTTAGCAGCTAATGATGTTGCACATCTTTCACATGCTTATTAGCCAGTACTGTGTTTTCTTTAGTGAGCTAGCTGTTCAGATCTTTTGCTTCTTTTTCAGTTTTGTTATCTTTTTTTTATTATTGAGTTGTATGATTTGTTTGTATATTCTGGGTCTAAGACTTTTATCAGATATATAGTTATCAAATACATTCTCCCTCTTTGTGATTTGTCTTTTCAATCTCATAATATTGTCTTTATAACAACAAAATTTTTAATTTCAATGCAGTCCAATTTGTCAGCTTTTTCTTTTTAGTGGTATGTACATCTGTTGTCCTGTCCAAAAACACTTTTCCTAACCCACAGTAACAAAGATTTTCTTGTACATTTTCTCCTACGTGTTTTTAAGTTTTAATTGTTACATTTTGATGTCTATGATCCATTTTGATTTAATTTTTGTATATAATGTGATATAAGGTCTAAATTTAATTTTAATTTTTATTTTATTATTTGCAAATGTATTTCTAATTGTCCCAGTACTACTTTTTAAAAAAAATTATTTTTCCTCTTAGAATTGACTTTGTGGCACCCTTTTTGAAAATCAGTTGACTGTGAATGTAAGGGTTTCTTTCTGGAATATCAATTTTGTTCCATTGATCTATTCTAACTGCTTATCTAACTGCCAATATTGCATTATCTTATTATGCCTTTTTACTAAGATTTGAAATCAGGTAAATTTAAGTCCTCCAATATGCTTCTTCTTCTTCAAAATTATTTTGCCTCTTCCAGGTTCTTTATATTTCCATATCAGTTTTAAAATCAGCTTGTCAATTTCTACAGGAAAGATTGTTAGAATTTTGTTAATAATTATGATAGATCTACAGACAAATTTGGGGAGATTTGCAGTCTTAATATTGAGTCTTCAAATACATGAACATTGAATTTTTCTCTAATTATTTTGACCTTCTTAATTTCTTTCTATAATATTTTATAGTTATCAATTTACAGATCTATAATTTCCTTTATTAAATTTATTCCTAAGTACAATATTTTATTCTTTATTACTTCTATTATGTATATAATTTTTTTTCTTTTATTTTCATATTGTTCATTGGTAATGTTAATTTTGATTACTCAAGACTCCTAACTTGCATCCTAAAACTCCTGTTAAGTCTCTGGCATTTCATTAGTCCATGTTTATCCCCTATAGGACTGTAAACTCAGATTAGTGTAGCTGCTGTCTGTCATTCTTTGCCCGCCACCAGGGCCACCACTTTAAATGTAAACACTTTGTATCAAAGGAGCTTATTCTGGTGGAATCAGAACTATATAGTTGGTTTTCTGTCAGGCTCATAGTTGGAAACAACTTTTTTTCTATTATTTTTTCTCTAAATTTATTTTAGTATTTAAAAGGTTAGCTATTTTATTTTATTTTATTTCTGCTGGTAGATTCTTTTTTTATTTTATTTTATTTTTTTTTAATTTTATCTTATTTTTAAACTTTACATAATTGTATTAGTTTTGGCCAAATATCAAGATGAATCCGCCACAGGTATACATGTGTTCCCCATCCTGAACCCTCCTCCCTCCTCCCTCCCCATACCATCCCTCTGGGTCGTCCCAGTGCACTAGTCCCAAGCATCCAGTATCGTGCATCGAACCTGGACTGGCAACTCGTTTCATACATGATATTTTACATGTTTCAATGCCATTCTCCCAAATCTTCCCACACTCTCCCTCTCCCACAGAGTCCATAAGACTGTTCTATACATCAGTGTCTCTTTTGCTGTCTCGTACACAGGGTTATTGTTACCATCTTTCTAAATTCCATATATATGCGTTAGTATACTGTATTGGTATTTTTCTTTCTGGCTTACTTCACTCTGTATAATAGGCTCCAGTTTCATCCACCTCATTAGAACTGATTCAAATGTATTCTTTTTAATGGCTGAGTAATACTCCATTGTGTATATGTACCACCACTTTCTTATCCATTCATCTGTTGATGGACATCTAGGTTGCTTCCATGTCCTGGCTATTATAAACAGTGCTGCAATGAACATTGGGGTACACGTGTCTCTTTCCCTTCTGGTTTCCTCAGTGTGTATGCCCAGCAGTGGGATTGCTGGATCATAAGGCAGTTCTATTTCCAGTTTTTTAAGGACTCTCCAGACTGTTCTCCATAGTGGCTGTACTAGTTTGCATTCCCACCAACAGTGTAAGAGGGTTCCCTTTTCTCCACACCCTCTCCAGCATTTATTATTTGTAGACTTTTGGATTGCAGCCATTCTGACTGGTGTGAAATGGTACCTCATAGTGGTTTTGATTTGCATTTCTCTGATAATGAGTGATGTTGAGCATCTTTTCATGTGTTTGTTAGCCATCTGTATGTCTTCTTTGGAGAAATGTCTATTTAGTTCTTTGGCCCATTTTTTGATTGGGTCATTTATTTTTCTGGAGTTGAGCTGTAGGAGTTGCTTGTATATTTTTGAGATTAGTTGTTTGTCAGTTGCTTCATTTGCTATTATCTTCTCCCATTCTGAAGGCTGTCTTTTCACCTTGCTTATAGTTTCCTTTGATGTGCAGAAGCTTTTAAGGTTAATTAGGTCCCATTTGTTTATTTTTGCTTTTATTTCCAATATTCTGGGAGGTGGGTCATAGAGGATCCTGCTGTAATGTATGTCAGAGAGTGTTTTGCCTATGTTTTCCTCTAGGAGTTTTGTAGTTTCTGATCTTACGTTTAGAACTTTAATCCATTTTGAGTTTATTTTTGTGTATGGTGTTAGAAAGTGTTCTAGTTTCATTCTTTTACAAGTGGTTGACCAGATTTCCCAGCACCACTCGTTAAAGAGATTGTCTTTAATCCATTGTATATTCTTGCCTCCTTTGTCAAAGATAAGGTGTCCATATGTGCGTGGATTTATCTCTGGGCTTTCTATTTTGTTCCATTGATCTATATTTCTGTCTTTGTGCCAGTACCATACTGTCTTGATAACTGTGGCTTTGTAGTAGAGCCTGAAGTCAGGTAGGTTGATTCCTCCAGTTCCATTCTTCTTTCTCAAGATAGCTTTGGCTATTTGAGGTTTTTTGTATTTCCATACAAATTATGAAATTATTTGTTCTAGCTCTGTGAAGAATACCGTTGGTAGCTTGATGGGGATTACATTGAATCTATAAATTGCTTTGGGTAGTATACTCATTTTCACTATATTGATTCTTCCAATCCATGAACATGGTATATTTCTCCATCTACTAGTGTCCTCTTTGATTTCTTTCACCAGTGTTTTATAGTTTTCTATATATAGGTCTTTAGTTTCTTTAAGTAGATATATTCCTAAGTATTTTATTCTTTCCGTTGCAATGGTGAATGGAATTGTTTCCTTAATTTCTCTTTCTGTTTTCTCATTATTAGTGTATAGGAATGCAAGGGATTTCTGTGTGTTGATTTTATATCCTGCAACTTTACTATAGTCATTGATTAGTTCTAGTAATTTTCTGGTGGAGTCTTTAGGGTTTTCTATGTAGAGGATCATGTCATCTGCAAACAGTGAGAGTTTTACTTCTTCTTTTCCAATTTGGATTCCTTTATTTCTTTTTCTGCTCTGATTGTTGTGGCCAAAGCTTCCAAAACTATGTTGAATAGTAATGGTGAAAGTGGGCACCCTTGTCTTGTTCCTGACTTTAGAGGAAATGCTTTCAATATTTCACCATTGAGGAGGTTAGCTATTTTATACTTAGCAACTCTTTTTTGTTGTTAGAACTTTATGTCACGATCAGTGGTTATACATATTATTTTTACTAAATAAAACCATTTCAAAACTGTTTTCACTTAGATACAATTTTAGATATTTTGTGTTATTTGAAAGGTGAAAGTAACTATGAATAACCAAAAGTAACCATGCAATAAAGTCACTCATTGTTAATTAGGTGAAGTCATTATTAATATAGCTTTGGTAGTGTGGCATTTTTCAATGCTTTGTTTCTTTTTCCAATGTTTCAAATTTGTCATTCCACTTCAATGTTTAAAAAAGTGTCATAATTTCAGTATTATTCTAATAGTGAGGGTTTTCAGGTTCTTAACTGTATAATTGATTCATTAATAACAGTGTTCCAAAATCTACATACTTGGATACAGATACTAAGCCAGAAATATTTATACAAGTTTTATTTTACTTCAGTATTTTCATTCATTGAGATTAACAATTTATAATATTATGTAACCTTTAGGCCAAAGTTTTGAATTATAGGGATCATAATAAATAAAATAACTTGCTTTATTCTTGACTACATTTTAAGTACTTTGAATGAAGGTAGATATCACATTCTTTTAGGAATAATACTCTAGTAGTATTCTTCATAATACTTTTCATAAGTAAATTCAAGATATGTATTCTCTACCCCACTCAGTCCTGCAATGTGAATTATATATCACATTATTAAAAAACTAGAAATGAAAGATAAAGTTGAAAGTACCTAGATATTAATATAAATGTATAAAACTAAATAGTTTTCCACCATCTAATCAAAAGATGTTTTTTCTGTCTCCCTTGTACAACTCACTAAATGAGATGCTGGTGTAATGGTAAACAATAACAAGCATTATTCCTGTGCTCAGGAATTATTTCACAGGGAGATAATCAGGAAAAAATAAGCAAACAAATAATTCAAATCATTTGACTGCTACAAAAGGCATTATCTGGATGAAGCAACAAAGAATAATAGGAAAGTCTACTTTGATAGGATGGTTCAGAGAAAAGGCTTTTGACTAATTATCTCCCACTGTTTCACTATTTTACATTTATTTTTTATTAATTTTTTTTAATTTGGAATGCTTTCAGACTTACAAAAATTGCAGAAGTAAGTACAAAGAATATTTATATACACTTTCCCATATATGTATAATGCTAATATTTTATATTATTCTCTTTATCATGTTCTCTAAATCTGTAAGCTATGTACCTGTCTCATCTATCTCTATCTGTCCATCTTTCTTTCTTCTGCATCATCAAATACACCTGAGTCATTTAACGTCCATTTGTCTTAGACCCTTTACCCTAAATAATTTTGTGTGTATTTCTCAAGAAGAATAATATTCTCATATATAACCCCAGTGCAGTTATCAATTGAGTAAAATTAACATCAGTCAGTCAGTTCATTCACTCAGTTGTGTCTGACTGTTTGAGACCCCATGGACTGCAGCATGCCAGGCCTCCCTGTCCATCACCAACTCCCAGAGCATACTCAAACTCATGTCCTTTGAATTGGTGATGCCATCCAACCATCTCATCCTCTGTCGTCCCCTTCTCCTCCCGCCTTCAATCTTTCCCAGCATCAGGGTCTTTTCAAATGAATCAGCTCTTCACATCAGGTGGCCAGAGTATTGGAGTTCCAGCTTTAGCATCAGTCCTTCCAATGAATAATCAGAACTGATCTCATTTAGGATGGACTGGTTGGATCTCCTTGCAGCCCAAGGGACTCTCAAGAGTCTTCTCCAACACCACAGTTCAAAAGCATCAATTCTTTGGTGCTCAGCTTCCTTTATAGTCCAACTCTCCAATCCATACATGACTACTACTGGAAAAACCATGTCTTTGACTGCTGCTACTGCTAAGTTGCTTCAGTCGTGTCCAACTCTGTGCGACCCCATAGACGATGGCCCACCAGGCTCCCCTGTCCCTGGGATTCTCCAGGCAAGAACACTGGAGTGGGTTGCCATTTCCTTCTCCAATTGTCTTTGACTAGATGGACCTTTGTTGACAAAGTAATGCCTCTGCTTTTTAATTTGCTGTCCATATTGGTCATAACTTTTCTTCCAAGGAAAAGCGTCTTTTAATTTCATGGTTTCAGTCACCATCTGCAGTGGTTTTGGAGCCCCCAGAAATAAAGTCTGTCACTATTTCCACTGTTTCCCCATCTATTTGCCATGAAGTGATGGGACCAGATGCCATGATGTTAGTTTTCTGAAAGTGCTGTGCACAGCACAATCAGAAGATGTCATTAGGCGATGTTGTCTTTTACGGGCTATTACATCTGGAAGCACCCTATGTACATCTGCCCCTATTGGTAATACTAATTTTTATCACTTGTGGAGATAATTTCTCTATTTTGAAATAAATATTTACCCCATTATGACATATAAGCAGGCTACAGGAACACATTTTAAGACCATGTAAATATCTTTCTTCTCAGCAAAATATTCTCCTGGATTTTGCCTTCACTAACCGTTTTTCCTGGTTCAATCTTTACTGAGATATTTGCAAAATAATTTTTTTTCAACCTTTACTGGCCCCTCCCTAGTCTTCAGTCAGCATTTGTCATTCTTCTATAAGCAGAGCCCATTTTTCTCCTTCATTTAATTATTTATCTGATTATTATTGGTATGGATTTACAGATTCCTATTTTTAAATGATTTATAATTCATTGCTGAACTTAATATTGATGCTCAGATTGTCTCAGATTTGGCCAGTAGATCCTCTTCAGTCTGAAACCTATGTCCTTATAACACATCCATCAATTTTTTAAAGCCATTTTCTTACTTTCTGGCAATACAGATATTCCAGGCTTGTCTAGTTACAAACCTGTGTTGTACTTAAAGTCAATCATTTCTCCAGAAACCATGATCAATAGCTCTTATATGTAAGAAACAACCAATTATAAGAATCACTGGCCATTTGATTCTAAGATTAGCATTTAAATAAAAATTACATGTAACCAACATTACCCACTGAAAATCTTTACAAAGACCAGTGTATCTTCTATTTGCTAATTAAACCCAGGAAAAAGAGCAAAAAAACAGATTTAATTTTATCAATTAAAAATTTGTTAAAACTTGAGACATTTATAATAGTATGTTATGGTTCTAGACTCAACAGGCATAGTACAGCACTAGGAAGGGCTAAAACAGAATAAGCGATGATTTTTTAAAGGGTTTAAGAATCACTCATTAATTAATAGATTATTCATTGAATACTACAATATTTGGCTGTTTCCTCTCATTGAGCAGGATTCATTTAAGTGTATTAAAGAGTTAATGTAAAAAATTCAGTGTTAAAAAGAAGTTATATAAGAATATTTACTTAAACTCAGGATGACCAAGGACTTTGTCCATTGTCATTTTGGCTCATTTTCTCTCCAGTGCCTAGCACAGTGCCCAAAACATCATAGGGCCTGAGTAAATATTTTCTGAGTGAAATGAATCAACAATGTGAGGGAATTTGTAATGATTTGTAATACAAAATGATTTGTAAATACCCTTCCAGCTGCTGGATTAAAATGAAGGCTTTTTGACTTCATACCTACTGTGTTTTCCATTATATAATGTCTGTCATCTAAAGGGAACTTCATTTATATGTGTCCAGATATTGGCTGTGATGAGCATCCACAAACGCATTTCATTAATTTGGGCCTTCCTTTTCTTATCCTAACATTAGCTTATATACACATCTTCTAATGGACAGAATGGTAAAGTGGCCTGAGGACCATTTTAGTGTTTTAAAGAAAATGTGATTTTAAGCCTCTTTCAAATTTCTGAATATCTTTTGCACTCACACCCTTGGGATGACTAAAGTTTGGAGAAAGAAAAAAGATTGGAAATGATTTTGGAACCCAGGGAGCATGAATGTTACCAGTTTCCGTTCTTTAGCAGCTGTTAGTAATGATAATAAAGAAAAAGAATACAGCTGCCAGCTTGGGCCTGAGGAAATGAACTGGGAAGCTCCAGGCCAGCAAAGGCTCCTAAAAAGATGTTAATTTGAAAGAGCTGTGTAAAATATCCATAATGAACATATTTCACAATTCTTTATTTTTGTATTTGAACAATTGAATAATTACAATAATGCTTATATTGACTATTGTTTTTTAAAAATACTGTTTTGTCATGTTAGACTAAGTGTGAGGAATTATATCTAGTATTTTTTTTGTACCCTCAATATCTGGCTTATATTATTCTTGTCTAATTTCTGTATTTGAGAAGGTACCACAGAACATGTGCATAGGTATGTGATACCTTTCCCATTATAAAAGCCTAATGCTGTGAAGGTCAAAATATTACAGCCAATTTTACAGAAGACCTAAATTGACATTTCTCCAAAAAAGAAATGCAGGTGGCTAATAAACACATGAAAAAGTGCTCAACATTGGCTGAAACTCCAATACTCTGGTTACCTAATGCAAAGAACTGACAAATTTGAAAAGACCCTGATGCTGGGAAAGATCAAAGGCAGGAGGAGAAGGGGATAACAGAGGATGAGATGGTTGGATGGCATCACCGACTCAATGGACATGAATTAGAGTAAACTCTGGGAATTGGTGATGGACAGAGAGGCCTGGCATGCTGCAGTCCATGGGGTCGCAAAAAGTCAGACATGTCTGAGTGACTGAACTGAACTGAAATCACAACTATAATGAGGTATCACCTCACACCAGTCAGAATGGCCATCATCAAAAAATCTACAAACTATAAATGCTAGAGAGGATGTGGAGATGCACTCTTGGTGGGCCTGTAAACTGATACAGCCACTGTGGACAACAGTATGGAGATTTCTTAAAAAACTAGAAATAAAACTAACACATGACTCAGCAATTCCACTACTGGGCATATACTATGAGAAAAATCATAATTGCAAAAGACACATGTACATTGTCCAAATGTTCATTGCAGCACTATTTACAGTATCCAGGACATGCAAGATACCTAGATGTCCTTCAGTAGATGAATGGATAAAGAAGTTGTGGTATATATACAATGGAATATTACTTGGCCATAAAAAGTGATGAGTCAGTTTTAGTGAGGTGAATGAACCTAGAGTCCATTATATGAGTGAAGTAAGTCAGAAAGAAAACATCAAATATGTATTAGCACATACATTTGAAAATGGTATTGATGGACCTATTTGCAGGTCAGGAATAGAGACTTAGACATAGAGAACAGACTTTTGTACCCAGTGGGGGAAGGAGAAACTGGGACAAATTGAGAGAGTAGCATTGGAATGTATATATTACCATGTGTAAAATAGATAGCTAATGGGAAGTTGCTATATAGCACAGGTTGCTTGTGATATAGTTGCCTGTGCTATAGCCTGGTGCTCTGTGACAACCTAGAGAGGTGTGGAAGGTGGGAGGGAGGTTTAAGAGGGAAGGGATGTGTACACTTATGGCTGATTCACGTTGATGTATGTCAGAAACCAATACGATATTGCAAAGCAATTATCCTCCACCTAAAAATAAATTTAAAAAAAGAAAAAATATTATTGCCAATTTTATACTATTTAATCTTTACAACAAAACTACTGGGCAGGTATTGTGCCTGTTTAATAGGTGAGGAACCTGTCACAAAAAGCTCGAGCATCTTGTCCAAGAAACACACATCTATCCAGATCTGCCTATCTTTGCAGCATGGGCTGCCTTTGACTTCTCATGTGCTTATGAATTCAGGCTAAGAATCCAAATGTATTTATTGAACATGAGTGATTTTTTTAGGTATAGAAGCCCTCCTCCCCACATACTCTTTGTGTGCTTATTATTGTCCCTATAATTATACATACACATTCATTGATCAATAGAGAAAAGAAAGGAGAAATACTGGCTGTAAAGCAGATACCTAAAAAAAAAAAAGAGAGAGATTTTTAACATGATTACCTACTATTACTTAAAAACAGAAACTCATGACTTATAACATTGATTCTCAGTTAATTTTATGTTAACTCAGATCTTTCAGTTCCTGTCTTAAAACCTGAAATAGCTTCCGTGGTAGGTAGAATAATTTCTCTCCTCAAATCTCCACATCCTAGTCCCCAGATCCTGTGACTAATGTTACCTTACACATGGCAAAAGGAATTTCACATATGTGATTAAATTGAGTATCTTGAGATGGGTAAATTATCCTGGTGGGCCCAATGTAATCATTTTATAAATGTGAAAGTGGGAGATATGACATTGTAGTATTGGAATTTTTGTAAAGGATACATGTGCTTAGAAATGTGAATGTGGACACCCACTGGAACTTGGAAAAGAAAAGATAATGGATTCTTTCCTAGAGTTTCTAGAAGGAAGGCAGCACGGATAACCAGTTTTGGACTTCTGAACTCAAGAACTGTAAGATAATAAATCTGTGGTGTTTTCAGCCACTAAGGTGAAAGTGAAAATTGCTCAGTTATGTCTGACTCTTTGTGACCCCATGGACTGTACCCCACCAGGCTCCTCTGTCCATGGAATTCTCCAGGCAAGAATACTGGAGTGGGTTGCCATTCCCTTCTCTAGGGGATCTTCTAGACCCAGGGATCGAACCCTGGTCCCCTGCTTTGCAAGCAGATACTTTATAGTCTGAGCCACCAGGGAAGCCCTTTAGGGCACTAAGTTATCTTAAATTTAGGCTACTGAGTTTGAGATAATTTGTTAGAGCAGCAATATGAAAATAATATAGCTTCCCACTGCAATTAGGATAAAATCCAAAGTCCTCAACCTTGTCTCTAAGCACCTTTAAAATAAAATCTTGTTCAAATCTCCTTCCTTAAATCTGAACACTGTGTTCTGTGCTCTGCTCAGAGCTAATCACTCGGAGTGAGCTTGTATAATCTTTGCTTTCTCTGTCTTCTGGCCTTGCTTTTCTCTGCCCTAGGTGGTACCTTCTTCTCTGTTCTCTCTCAGTCCTCTCTTACCTGCCTTAACCCCAATTCTACACATACAGTAACCATGTTAATCAATACTTACATTCTGCTCAGGTTTCGTTACTGAAGGAAGCTTTCCTGATGTCTTACTATCTCAAAATAAGCACTCTGTTTATGCTTCCTACAATATTGTGACTTATACAAAATATATGTTTAGTTATTCAGATGACCAAGATGTATTTTTCACATACATTTGGTCTTTGAACTTGGCTTCTGGCTCACAGCTCCTGAAACCCTTGCAATTTCCTGTTCAGTTCAGCTGCTGAGTCATGTCCGACTCTTTGTGACCCCATGGATTGCAGCACACCAGGCTTCCCTGTCGGTCACCAACTCTCGGAGCTTGCTCAGACTCATGTCCATCGAGTTGGTGATGCCATCCAACCATCTCATCCTCTTTTGTCCCCTTCTCCTCCTGCCTTCGATCTTTCCCAGTATCAGGATCTTTTCCAATGAGTCGGTTCTTCGCATCAGGTGGCCAAAGTATTAGAGTTTCAGCTTCAGCATGAGTCCCTCCAGTAAGTATTCAGGACTGATTTCCTTTAGGATGGACCAGTTGGATCTCCTTGCATTCCCAGGGACTCTCAAGAGTCTTCTCCAATACCACAGTTCAGAAGTATCAATTCTTTGGCACTCAGCTTTCTTTCTAGTCCAACTCTCACATCCATACATGACTACTGGAAAAACCATAGCTTTGACTACTAGAACCTTTGTTGGCAAAGTAATGTCTCTGCTTTTTAATATGCTGTCTAGGTTGGTCATAGACAGAGGAGCCTGGTGGGCTACAGTCTATGGGGTTGCAAAGAGTTGGACACAAGTAAGTGATTAACACACACACAGGTTGGTCATAGCTTTTCTTCCAAGGAACAAGTGTCTTTTAATTTCATGGCTGCAATCACCATCTGCAGTGATTTTGGAGATCAAAAGAAATATCTCTCACTGTTTCCACTGTTTCCCCATCTGTTTGCCATGAAGTAATGGGACCAGATGCTATGATCTTAGTTTTCTGAATGTTAAGTTTTAAGCCAACTTTTTCACTCTCCTCTTTCACTTTCATCAAGAATCACTTTAGTTCTTCTTCTTTTGCCATAAGGATGGTGTCATCTGCATGTCTGAGGTTATTGATATTTCTCCTGGCAATCTTGATTCCAGGTTGTGCTTCATCCATTCCAACATTTTGAATGATGTATTCTGCATAATATAAGTTAAATAAGCTAAGTGACAGTATATAGCCTTGACGTACTCTTTTCCCAATTTGGAACCAGTCTGTTTTCCATGTCCAGTTCTAACTGTTGCTTCCTGACCTGCATACAGATTTCTTAGGAGGCAGGTCAGATGGTCTGGTATTCCCATCTCTTTAAGAATTTTCTGCAGTTTGCTGTGATCCGCACAGTCAAAGGCTTTGGCATAGTCAGTAGAGCAGAAGTAGATGTTTTTCTGGAACTCTCTTGCTTTTTCGATGATCCAACAGATGTTGGTAATTTGTTCTCTGGTTCCTCTGCCTTTTCTAAATCCAGCTTGAACATCACAGTTCACTTATTGCTGAAGCCTGGCTTGGAGAATTTTGAGCATTACTTTACTAGCGTGTGAGATGAGTGCAATTGTGCGGTAGTTTGAGCATTCTTTGGCATTGCGTTTCTTTGGGATTGGAATGAAAACTGACCGTTTCTAGTCCTGTGGCCACTGCTAAGTTTTCCAAATTTGCTGGTATATTGAGTGCAGCACTTTCACAGCATTATCTTTCAGGATTTGAAATAGCTCAACTGGAATTTCCTGTGCTAAGAGCCATAAGATGTTTTTGTTATGTTAATGAGATGACTTTGGAAAGCCTGTAGGCATTGTAAGGAAGGGACACTGGTTGCCAGGAGATCCAAACATGCCAATCATGTATTATATAATGAAAATTCATGATCTAAAATCACAGTTACTTTTTCACCAACCTAATAGAGAATTGGAACTTTCATTCCCCCTCCCCTATCCCCCGCCACCATTCACCACCTCCTCCTCCCAAAACACAATACTTTCAGTAGGTGAGAGAGATTAGAGATTGAATTCAGTTGTTGGTGGCCAATGATTTAATCAATAACGCTTCCCTAAAAACACTGAAGGACAGGGTTTTTTCCGACTTGGTGCACAGGTGTAGATTTGGGAAGAGTGAGTGGCAAGCTCCAAGAGAGCATGGAAGTTCTGTGTTCTTTCCCCAGGCATAGCCCCATGCCTCTCTCCCATTTGGTTGTTTCTGAGTTACAACCTTTCATAATAAACTGGTTATCTAGTGAGTTTCCTGAGTTCTGTGAACTGCATAGCAAATTAATCAAACCTGAGAAAAAGGGTCTTGGAACTTCTAATTTATAGCCATTGGTCAGAAGTACAGGTAGCAACCTGGGCTTGCCTCTTGCATCTCAAATTATGTGTGTGAGAGGGCAGTCTTACAGGATTTGTGGGGGAGGGAAAAACATCGCCTTTAACTTTCTAGATTCTTCTGACTGTTATAAGAATTAACACAAATTAACAAGAGATGATTTAATTTTATATATACTGGAACCCCACATACAGGAAAGGTTCAAAGGCAGAAAGATATAAGTCATTTCGAGCTAAGGAATGGGGTAGGGGCCTTGGACATCCAAGGACTGAAGGATAATTCTAGGACTATGGGAGGAAGAGCAAATGTTGGGTAATTAGATATTTGCCCTGCCGTATAGATGGGCTACTCAGATACAACTTATCTCTGGTAATAACTTTTTCTGGGAAAGATGCTCAGTTAAATTCTTCTAGGTAGTTAAGTGAAGCGAAAGTCGCTCCGACTCTTTGGGACCCCATGGACTATAGTCCATGGTATTCTCCAGGCCAGAATACTGGAGTGGGTAGCCTTTCCCTTCTCCAGGGGATCTTCCCAATCCAAGGACTGAACCCAGGTCTCCCGCATTGCAGGTGGATTCTTTACCAGCTGAGCCACAAGGGAAGCCCAAGAATACTGAAGTGCGTAGCCTATCCCTTCTCCAGAGGATCTTCCCAACCCAGGAATTGAACTGGGGTCTCCTGCATTGCAGGCAGATTCTTTACCAACTGAGCTATAAGGGAAGCCCCAGGTGGTTAAGGGAAGGGCACAATTTTCTCTTGAACTCACAGAGTCTCAGTTACTTTTGATTCAAAATAATCTTTAGGCAAAAGTGGCACATTTGCAGGGGGTGGCTCATTTTGAACCCCATCAGACTCAACCCTCAACCTGTGGAAGCTGAACTATCTCAGGTTGCCTAATGTCAGAATTGAGTTGAATTGCAAGACATGCAGTTGGTGTTGCGAGAATTGCTTGGTGGTGGTGGGGAAACTAACTTCTCCCATGAGTTGGAACTAGAATCTGGACACTTAATTCCACCTCCACTTTAGTTGATCTTTATTATAGCATCTGTAATACTACATGAAACAATCAATTTATACTTTATCATGGTTTTGTCCCATGGCCCAGCGCAGTGCTGCTGGTACATAGCCAATGCTCATAAAACATTTGCTGAATTAATGTGCTCAAGAAATTTGCAAACTAAAAGTAACTGAGTTATTTGTAAAGGAGGAAAGGACTTCTTGAAACTAGTTCTAGAAAAAAACTATAAATAAATACTTTTGATTGTAAGCCTATACACCTATCTATGTCCTAGGCACAACATTTGTGATATTGATAGATATAACATTAGGTTCTTATAAAGGGGAAGGTACAAGAAACCAGCTTATAAAATGACTCATATTCTATAGCTGTTTATATCTGAAATGCAAATATATCACAACTAATGAACTGTGGTGTTGGAGAAGACTCTTGAGAGTCCCTTGGACTGCAAAGAGAGCCAACCAGTCCATCCTAAAGGAGATCAGTCCTGGGTGTTCATTGGAAGGACTGATGTTGAAGCTGGAACTCCAATACTTTGGCCACCTGATGTGAAGAGCTGACTCATTTGAAAAGACCCTGATGCTGGGAAAGATTGAGGGCAGGAGGAGAAGGGGACGACAGAGGATGAGATGGTTGGAAGGCATCACTGACTCAATGGACATGGGTTTGGGTAGACTCCAGGAGCTGGTGATGGACAGGGAGGCCTGGTGTGCTGCAGTTCATGGGGTCGCAAAGGGTCAGACACGACTGAGCGACTGAACTGAACTGAACTGAATGTATCCAAAATTTGCAGTGTGTACAAGTAACTGTAGCACATTTCTCACAGAGTTCTAAATTTCTTTTAAAAATTCATTTTCATTTTAGTAGTATAAACAGCTTGGAGAGTTCCAGGAAGAATTGAGAGCCCTGTCTCTTTACAGTACTGATATGACTTGTTAATAGCCTGGGAAGTTAAGGGATGCTTCAGAAAGGTTGAACGCAGTGAAAGAGGGTTTCACTTGAGGGAAGGGTTAGGATCTGCAAGTAAAGACTTGCCATCCTCACACTTGCTACTTCAGAAAAGAATAGAAGAAATTGCATAGGAATTTTTCAAAAATTAGTTTTCTGTTTGGACTGTTTAAGTGATACATAGCCTGTAGTTTCAGCTGGTAAGAACAATTATATTAAACAGATACACCCTGAAATCAGGGACAATTTGTTTATCAGCTTTGCTTATCTGAGTCTGAGTTAGGTCCTCCAGTGTTTGAAAAGCTTTGATGCCTCAACATGATGTTTGCCAAAGTGATGTCTGTAATGAGCAGCCAAATTCTCCGTATTTCAGGCACTTTCTTTTAAACCGTTTTTGAAAGAGACTGTCAAGTGTTGCATGCGATATGTCAGTTAACACTTGGGGAGTGAAATTCACAAAGGGCACTTATTGTACCTTCACAACAGGATATCTTTGCCAACACTTCAGAGCTATTTTAAGTTTTGGAGTTGTAAGTATCTCACTCTTGGAGGTGATAGTGGCTGACCCAGAACGCCTGGGTTTTAAGTGAGTTTGCACTTTCAAGACCTGCTGGCACATGCTGGGATTTCAACTGCATTGCCTGCCCAGGAAATTGTCTTTTACTAATGTGGTTTCCTTCATCTATGAGGTTTAATAATAATGACAATGATAAAAAAATAGGCAACAGTAAATGACATTTATTATTTCTTAATTACCCAACACTGTAAGCATTTATCTCTATAATCTCATTGAATATATTACTACATTAGAACCTAGAGGTAGGCATTATTACTCCTATTTACAGATGAGAAAATTGAGGCTCATAAGGTTTGAGTAAAATGCTTAAGGAAATAGAACATAAGTGGTGCAGTTGAATTTGCTCCCCGGATCACATGATTTGAGATCCTATACTTTATATTTCTTTATTCTTAAAATGGAAGAATGTCAAAGGAAGAAAAAAAAAGTGTGTATGATTAGCAGGGTATGAAAATGTACATAGGTACCAATTAAGTTCTTTATTTCTCAGTATTCCTCAGTGGAGAATATATTGTGTATGTATATATGCATGTTTATGTATGTGCTTATGTGTGTGATGTATGTGCATACTCTGTGTGTGTGTTTTCCTATTTTCCAGTTTCCTTGTGTCTCAAAAAGGTTCTTGTGAGTAATGATAATGTGTATTTTGTTCTAGTAACTTGAGATAATTATATTTTTCTATCACTCTTGTAATCCATTTTGTTGCTAATATATGAAGTCATAGTTCCTGCAAGGCTTCCCTGGTGGCTCAGTGGTAAAGAATCCACCTGACAATTCAGGAGCAGCAGGTGACCTAGGTTCGATCCCTGGGTCAGGAAGATCCCCTGGAAAAGAAAATGGGAACCCACTCCAGTATTCTTGCCTGGAAAATTCCATGGATGGGTGGAGCCTGGTGGGCTACAGTCCATGGAGTTGCAAAGAGTTGGACATGACTGAGCGACTCAGTACCCATGCAATATGATAGTTCCTGCAGATTGGAGCTGCAAATTTAATAGACAACTCTTTACTTCCCTTGTTGCAAGTAGACTACAGACTGCCTTTGTACACTAGTGCTTTTGAGAATAATGGAAAAATAAAAGCCAAGGTTAACAGTGGGGGTCTAAAGACTGGGAAAATAAGCATGAAACTCGTTTTGGAAAAACTGTAGATTGGCTTACACATTTTTCTCTGTTTTTCATTCATGTCATCGTAATTGCTCTCTTTGTAATTGCTAGACAGATGAGTAGCAAGGAAGACAATAGAATTAAACATTGACGTCCCTTTTTCCCAATTCCTTGACGTTCCTTCCTTTCAGAACATGGACATTTAATGATGGGAGGTCCCTTCTGATTAACTGGAATATTTCTACCTCAGTAGTCATTGCTTTCATCAAAACAAGGAAATATTTGTAAAGGGGTAAAGATTGAGTTAATTGACCACTTTGAAGATAATCTGCTAGAAGAAAAGGTGAACCCTGCAAATTTAATCTTGTCTGTGAAGAACCACATGATGAGGTGCTGGCCAGGCACTGCCTTTCGTTTGGAAGATGCAAACTTTCTGTGTCCTTAGGGCTTAATGTTACATCTAGAGACTCCTTTCGGAGAAGGCAATGGCACCCCACTCCAGTACTCTTGCCTGGAAAATCCCATGGATGGAGGAGCCTGGTAGGCTGCAGTCCATGAGGTCGTTAAGAGTCGGACACGACTGAGCGACTTCACGTTCACTTTTCACTCTCATGCACTGGAGAAGGAAATGGCAACCCACTCCAGTGTTCGTGCCTGGAGAATCCCAGGGACGGGGGAGCCTGGTGGGCTGCTGTCTATGGGGTCGCACAGAGTCGGACACGACTGAAGTGACTTAGCATAGCATAGCATAGCATAGAGACTCCTTTTATGTCCTCTTCAAGTATCTGACTTCTCTTTCTCTTGGCCTGTTTATCCATATTTTTACTTTACTGAACTGCTCTAATGTCTACCCCTTGTCTTTTCTTGTCTTTCATCTTACTAGTTGGCTACCTAGCTAATCTTCCTCAAATACAGATCTGATTAGAATATTTTGCTGCACAAAAAACTTTAATGACTTACCTTTGTCTAAACAACAAAAGTCCGATTTTTCTGGTTTGACCGTCAGAGAACTGTCAATGACCTGGCCCTGTTCAGCACCTATCCAAACGTTTTTCTGTCTCCCCAACTTTTTTTGTTTTACTGATTAATTGATTGGTTGATTGGCTCCTTTGTTTCTATCAAACTGAAAGTTTGCTTACCTGCAATAGACAGATAGTAAGTTCCTCAAGGACAGGATTTTTGCCTCTTTTCTTTACTGCCGTATCTCAGGCACCAGCAACAGTAGCTGGCTTCTGGTTGTGGGTATTAGTTGCTCAGTCATGTCTGACTCTTGGTGACCCCATGGACTGGAGCCCACCAGGTTCTTCTGTCCATGGAGTTCTCCAGGCACGAATACTGGAGTGGGTTGCCATTGGCACAGGGTAAATTTATGCTGAATAGGTTGAATGATGAAAAGACCTTTTCCCATGATTCCTTGATGCTGTAACTTAGTTTATCTCTCTCTTCCCCTGAATAAAGGTTCCACCTTTGTTCATAACTTGTTAATAAACTCTCTCATTAAGCAACATTGGATTACTCAGGATAAATCTCTCCACTTTGTAAGTTCCAACAATTTTTTATGTTCCAACAATTCTTTATCACATTCTTTTGTCACTTTCATCTTTTGATTGTGATTATTTAGATGTAATTCTTATGTATTTTATTAAACTTGAAGCTCAATAGAATAGAAAGCTTAGTGAGTAGAATATACATCTAAGTTATTTTTGTCTCCTTGTCTCCTCCCCCATAGCAATGTTTCTAACTCAGAAAAGCACTTGGTTAAGAATTTTATATTATAATATCACTTATTATTTCACTAAAATAGTAAAATCCTTGCAGTGAAAGCTATATATTTTAGTGCTATTTTGTTATATCCCAGTCAACTGAAACAAGATGTGTTTTATTAGTAGTCACTGAATTATTTAAATATACTGGTAAAGGACTATTTCTCAGCATTTTTGGAAATAATCATTTACATAAACACCCATGGAATGTACAACACCAAAAATGAACCCTGATTGAAATTGTGTCCTTTGGGTGATAGTGATGTGTCAGTATGGATTCCTGGAGAAGGAAATGGCAATCCACTCCAGTATTCTTGCCTGGAGAATTCCCATAGATAGAGCAGCCTAGCAGGCTACAGTCCATGGGGTCACAAGAGTCGGACATAACTTAGCAACTAAACCACCACCACCAGTATGGATTCACCAGTTTTGGCAATTGTACCACTCTGGTAGGGGATGTTGATCATGTGAGAGAGTGTGTGTGTTGCAGGGTGGAATATATGGCAACTTTCTGTACTTTTCTCTCAGTTTGCTGTGAGCTTAAAACTGCTCTAAAGAATAAAGTGTATTTTAAAAAATTATCATATATATACCTTTTTGTTTACTGCCAGAGTGTGAAGAATACAGAGACTGACAACACACATACACACTCATTCACATAGTATCAGTATTTATCATAATAATAGCTAATATTTTTGATATTTAGACACATGGCAATCATCTTAAACACTTAAATTATGTGGCAAGTGGATTTTTATTTTTAGGTAAAGCTTAGAAATGTTAAATTACCTGGTCACATCATCAAACTATTAATTTATGGGTCTGGAACCCAAATTCTGGTAGTCTGATACAGGAGCTGAGCATCTTAAGCCCTAGTCTACTTTCATCAAGCCATGTAAAGAGTGGTCTGGGATTGTGTGCATCTGCTTTGGCCTCTAAGAACAAAACCTTTCTTCTAACACAAAACCAAGAGGAGTGAAGGATACTACTCAGTCAGGGTAAACCCCTTCAAGTAGTCTAGCCTCCTCCAAGTTCTGTAATGCCTTGCTTTGTCTCTGCTTTCCCAATTCCAATGTCCTATCTTAGGAGCTGCATTTTCTCCATAAATGACTTTGGGAATAATAATTCATTTTCTGTTCCCTTCCTGTTGGGAGTAGATGCTGACACCTACCCATAGGAATTGTCCCTTTCCATAGATCGCACCTGGGTGCCATAGTGAAAGACAGTCAGTTGTTGTTCAGTCACTCAGTCATGTCTGACTCTTTGCAGCCCCATGGACTGCAGCATACCAGGCTTTCCTGTCCTTCACTATCTCTCAGTGTTTGCTCAAACTCATGTCCATTGAATCAGTGATTCCATCCAGCCACCTCATCCCCTGTCGTCCCTTTCTCCTCTTGCCTTCAGTCTTTTCCAGAATCAGGGTCTTTTCCATTGAGTCTGCTCTTCACATCACGTGGCCAAAGTATTGGAGCTTCAGCTTCAACATCAGTCCTTCCAATGAATATTTAGGGTGGATTTCCTTTAGGACTGATTGGTTTGATCTCCTTTCAGTCCAAGGGACTCTCAAGAGTCTTCTCAGTTCAGTTCAGTTCAGTGGTTCAGTCGTGTCTGACTCTTTGCATTGCCATGGACTGCAGCATGCCAGACCTCCCTGTCCATCACCAACTCCTGGAGCTTACTCAAACTCATGTCCATTGAGTCCATAATGCCATCCAACCATCTCATCCTCTGTCATCCCCTTCTCCCCAACCTTCAATCTTTCCCAGCATCAGGATCTTTTCAAATGAGTCAGCTCTTCGCATCAGGTGGCCAAAGTACTGGAGTTTCAGCTTTAGCATCGGTCCTTCCAATGAATATTCAGGACTGCTTTCCTTTAGGATGGACTGGTTGGATCTCCTTGCAGTCCAAGGGACTCTCTGGAGTCTTTTCCAACACTACAGTTCAAAAGCATCAATTCTTCAGCACTCAGCTTTCTTTATAGTCCAACTCTCACATCCATACATGACTACTAGAAAAACCATAGCTTTGACTAGATGGACCTTTATTGTCAAAGTAATGTTTATGGTTTTTAATATGCTGTCTAGGTTGTTAATAACTTTTCTTCCAAGGAGCAAGCATCTTTTAATTTCATGGCTGCAGTCACCATCTGCAGTGATTTTGGAGCCCCCCAAAAAGAAATTCTGTCGCTGTTTCCACTGTTTCCCCATCTATGTGCCATGAAGTGATGGGACCAGGTGCCATGATCTTAGTTTTCTGAATGTTGAGTTTTAAGCCAACTTTTTCAAGAATCTTCTCCAGCCCCATAATTCAAATGCATCAGTTCTTCAGTGCTCAGCCTTCTTTATGATCCAACTCTCATATCAGTACATGACTGCTGGAAAACCAAAAAACCATAGCCTTGACTATACTGACCTTTTTCGGCAAAGTGATGTCTCTGGTTTTATTATGCTGTCTAGGTTTGTCATAGCTTTCCTTCCAAGGAGCAAGTGTCTTTAAATTTCATGGCTGCAGTCATCATCCACAGTGATTTTAAAGTCCAAGAAAATAAATCTACCACCGTTTCCATTTTTTCCCCGTCTATCTACCATGAAGTGATGGGACCAGATGCCATGATCTTAGTTTTTTTGAATGTTGAGTTTTAAGCCAGCTTTTTTACTCTCCTCTTTCACCCTCATCAAGAGGCTCTTTGGTTACTCTTTACTTTCTGCCATTAGAGGGCCATCATCTGCATATCTGAGGCTGTTGATATTCTCCCTGCGATCTTGATTCCAGCTTGTGATTCCTCTGCTCAGTATTTTGCGTGGTATACTCTGCATATAAGTTACATAAGCAGAGTGACAATCTACAGCCTTGTCATACTCCTTTCCCAGTTGGAACCAGTCCATTGTTCCATGTCCAGTTCTAACTGTTGCTTCTTGACCTGAAAATAGGTTTCTCAGGAGGCAGGTAAGATAGTCAGGTATTCACATCTCTTTAAGAATTTTGCACAGTTTGGTATGATCCACACAGTCAAAGGTTTCAGCATAGTCAATGAAGCAGAAGTAGATGGTATTCTGGAATTCCCTTGCTTATTCTATGATCCAGTGAATGTTGGCAAATATATATTTGCCTTTGATTTAAGCTTCCTATAATTTTAGGTAATAGAACAGAATAACATTAACACTTAATTGACTGAGGTTAATCTCATATTCGGGGCTTTCCTGACAGTTCAGACAGTAAAGAATCTGCCTACAATTCAAGAGACCTGGGTTTGATCCCTGGGTCAGGAAGATCCCCTGGAGAAAAGAATGGCTACCCACCCCAGTATTCTTGCGTGGAGTATTCCATGGACAGAGGAGCCTGGCAGGCTATAATCCATGGGGTCGCAAAGAGTCAGACACGATTGAGTATCTAATATACACGCAATCTCATATTTATGTATTTCTGGAGAATTTATAGATGTTATAGCAAACACCCAATCTTGATAACTTTTTTTCTGTTTTGCTGCTTCTCTAATCTACATATTTAAATATTTGTATGGTCTCTTAGGGGAAAAAAGCAAACCCAAGGATAAATGAAGATCAGTTTCTATCAGGTTGTTGTTGAGTTGCCAAGACGTGTCTAACTCTTGTGACCCCATGGACTGCAGCATGCCAGGCCTCCCTGCCCCCCACCATCTCCTGGAGTTTGTCCAAGTTCACATCCATTATACTGGTGATGCCATCCAACCATCTCATCCTCTGTCATCCCTTTCTTCTGTCTTCAACTTTTCCCAGCATCAGGGTCTTTTCCAGTGAATCAGCTATTCATATCAGGTAACCAAAGTATTGGAGCTGAAGCTTCAGTCCTTCTAATGAGTATTCAGGGTTGATTTCCTTTAACATTGACTGATTTGACCTCCTTGCTGTCCAATGGACTCTCAAGAGTCTTCTTCAGCATCACGGTTTGAAAGCATCAATTCTGTGGTGCTCTGCATTCTTTATGGTCCAGCTCTCAGAACCATACATGACTCCTGGAAAGACCATAGCCTTGACTGTATGGACCTTTGTCGACAAAGTGATATCTTTGCTTTTTAACACACTGTCTAGGTTTGTCATAGCTTTCCTTCCAAGAAACAATTGTCTTCTAATTGCATGGCTGCAGTCACCATCCACAGTGATTTTAGAGCCCAAGAAGAGGAAATATGTCACTGCTTCCACCTTTTCTCCCTCTATTTGCCATGAAATAATTGAACAGGATTCCATGATCTTAGGTTTTTTTTAATATTTAGTGTTAAGCTGGCTTTTGCATTCTTCTCTTTCTCCTTCCTCAAGAGGTTCTTTAGTTCCTCTTTGCTTTCTGCCATTAGAGTACTATCATCCGCATATCTGAGGTTGTTGATGTTTCTTCCAGAAATCTTGATTCTAGCTTGTAACTCATCCAACCCAGCATTTCTCATGATGTGCTCTGAGTATAAGTTAAATAAACAAGGTAATGATAAACATCCTGTTGTACTAGTTTCTCAATCCTGAACCAATCAGTTTGTTCCATATAAGGTTCTAAGTGTTGCTTCTTGACCCACATACAGATTTCTCAGGAGACAGATAAGATGGTCTGGTGTACACATCTCTTTAAGAGTTCACATCGCTTTAAGAGCTTGTTATGATCCACATAGTCAAAGGCTTTAGCGTGGTCAGTGAAGCAGAGGGTAGATGTTTTTCTGGAATTCCCTTGCTTTCCCTGTGATCCAGCAAATGTTGGTGATTTGATCTCTTTTTCCTTTGCCTTTTCTAAACCCAGCTTGTATATTTGAAAGTTCTCGATTCTGGTAATGCTGAAGCCTAACATGCAGGATTTTGAGCATAATCTTACTAGCACGGGTGATGAGTGAAACTGTCGAGTATTTTTGAAAATTCTTTAGTACTGCCCTTCTTGGAAATGAGGATGAGGATTGACCTTTTATAGTCCTGTGGCCACTGCTGGGTTTTCCAAATTTGCTGACATAATGAGCACAACACTTTGATAGCCATCATCTTTTAGGAATTTAAATAGCTCTGCTGGGATTCCATTTGAGCAGGTACTTTTATCTAATAAAATAGATGTCTTCTAAATTATAAGCTCTAATTCCTAAATTGGTTATTATTTTCAAAGGCATGCTTCTTCAGGAAGGAAAATATTTTCCTGCAGGCTTCTTTCTTATTTGTTTCTACCACAGAAAGTAATAATTCATCCAAAATAATCTTGAGTTTGATGAGACTCTTCAAGATATAATAGGGTTTCAATACAAAACTGCCAAAAAGAAACTGTGAAGTTGCTGATGTCTACATGGTTATCCCATTTCTCTGTTTTTTTTTTTTTTTTTTACCTGCTCTGTGTGGGAATATAATTATGTTTATTCCTACTATTGATATCCTATTATTGTTGGGTTTGAAGATTGATGTTCTTCCACAAAATCTCCCTCTTTCAGTAGGGACTATATGAATTGGCAATAAGAGAGAAAGGGTTCAGCAGAACCTGCGAACTCAGAGACCTTTATGCAGAGATACGTGTTTCTCCTGAGACGTTACCAGTATCATTGATGAACAGGAGCATGCTTTTTCCTAAAACACCACTAAAGAGGTTTTACTTAGATTCTCTTCTAGGAAAAGAAGTTAGAGATTATATGTACTGAGATTTCCTCCGATCTGGAAACTATATTTATGTGTGTGTGTAATATACACACACACACATATATATGTGTGTGTATGTATATATACCACTGCCTCCTTAAAATATAGCATTGTCTACATTTACATTGAGTCATTGTTTTACTCAAGTGCTATCTACTTTTCAAAGATAAGTGTAGACAGATAGAGCTGACAAATAGATTCAAATATTATCTTACTTTGAGCACAGAGATTGACAACTAAATGGAGAAAAGACTAAACCTATTGTTTGATCCTAAAACTAAATTCTCCATCTTTTAAATATTTTTTATTTTTACTGGTTCCTATACATTCCAAAAATTAAAAAAGCAAAAGTCCCAAACCAAAATAGGTCTCTATTTGTGGTTGTTCTTACTCCTCCAGAGCCAGAAAAGGCTAAAGGTATTATAAGTCCTACTTCTTTAATATGATTCCTAGAAAATGATAAATATTTAGTTAAGTAAAAAAAATATGCTCATTTACATGTTTCAAATATACTGATATTTTGTCAACATAGAAACCAAAAAGTCTAGTTTTGAGTGGTTATACTTTTTTTTAAAATTAAATTTATTTATTTTAATTAGAGGCTAATTACTTTACAATATTGGTTATACTTTTTTAAGTTTTATAGCCACACACCAATAAGCATCCATGTAAGCTGAGTTTGCCATTCATATACTAATTTCTTTATTTGATAAAATATATAATCACTGCTTTCTGTATGACAGACAAGTGTTGTGCTTGTTACTGAATAGTGAATAAAATAGATGTGATCCCTGTCCTCTGGGACTTATAGCCTATTGGAGAAAACAGTCTTACAACAAAAACAAAGAAATGTAGTTACCGAAGCCTAAAATATAAATGAGCAAGATGTAAGCACCCATCATTGTATATAAGTATATTTAGTAACATTTCCCCCCTACCTCTTTTGTTCAAAACAGATATTCATTACTAGAGTAAACATTTTGCTATGTGGCCCCACAGTATCATAATTTTTTTCTGTCACCTTCATTCTGTCTGTAAGCCTCCACAGTTGTTTTGTGTGTTGACCTTCCCTACTTTCCCACATGATCAAGGACATTCTCACTCAAACAATAAGACATGAACAGCCAAATAAAAATGTGCTTTTGACTGGTCAAGGCTGATGTCTCTTAAACTGACTGCCCAGTTTTCATGCTGAGTACTGCATGCATCTCTGCAAATTGTCCTCCCCTATTCACCTCTTTGTGGCCCACTTTGTCACCTGCCATCGTCTGCTTACTTCCCAGAGGTTTTCTTCCCATCAGCTTTCTCTGCTAGTCAGTTTTTTTCCTGTTTCTAAACATATATCCCAATGTCTGGCATGATCTTCACACTTTTCCCAGTCACCTTCCTCAGTTAAACCTGTCTATTTGGCAGACAAGCACTTTGGAACTTCATATCTTCTCTTTCTCATGCCACTGACATATTCTTTTTTTGGCATACAAATGTCAACAGGTAGGATCAAATGGAAAGAGGCATGAAAGGTCAATTCTCCCATATCAGCACCAATTATAGGAAATGTATTTACAGAGTTACAGCTAAGTGGAGTCCATCGAATGAGCTGTGGTCTGTAACAACTAGTAAATGAGAACATTTCTGTCACAATGAAGACAAAGTTAGGTTGCTTCAATGTCAAGAGTCACTGGGTGAAGAGCAGAGAAAGTCAGGTCTTCATTCTTGCTCAAGAGCTCTTCAAACATGGGAAACTAACATTACAGACTGTAAAGGTTTAACTAAAGCATGAGCAGTTGTTGTCAAAAATCAAAGGATAATTCTTAAAACACAATTATCTATCTTAATCAAATCCCTATTCAGACATGGCCAATATCAGTCCATCATTATGACATATGAAGAAAAATAAGTATTATAAATGTGTAAATGGACTAGCATTGTTCATTACATTATATGAGAAATATAATCAATGGCTAGTTCTAGAATGGAGGCTATATAATGAGTTTTACATTAGTGGGTCTTTTTAGAAAAATTATGGAGTGAAAATGTCATTTGTTAATCTAAGTTTAAAACAAAACTCTGAGCTCTTTTTTTCAAAATGGCTCCCATCCAAATTTCTTCTCTTTGCAGGCCAAATTTTCAATCAGATTAATTTACAATGGGGGGAGAAGTTCAATTAAGCATGAAGATCTTTCCTAATAAAATATTAATAGGAATTTATTTGTTTAATGATTGATTTATTTAAACTCATCTTTAAAAAATGATTTGAAGTGGCTTATAAAAATACATTTAAGCCAAGAAGATAGATAAATGAGAAAAAGAGTAAAGAGAGCACAAAAATATATAAGTAAAGCTGAATCAGGAATAAAGTTAGTTTTCATAATAATGGATAGAGTTGGAATTTCCTAGCTGTGAAGACTGCATGAAAAGATAATTAGGAACATATAGATTTGAACGTTTAAAGAGAACACAGTTATTTGTGTACTGACACCTGAAAAATACTTCTCTTGAACAACTCTAAAAAAATTAAATATATATATATATATATATATAAATATGGTATATAGTAAGCAACATACTTGACAAATTAGTTCAATAAAATATGTAAAATCTTCCATATTATTTTTTAGCCTACTATGTTAGTTTCTTATTGCTGCTATAACAAATTACCATAAACATAGTGGCTGAAAACATGAAAATTTACTATTTAAGAGTTTTGGAAGTCAGTAGTCTGATAGTGCCAAAATCAAGGTGTTGGCAGGACTATGCTTTTTCTTGAGGCTTTAGGGGAGAATCTATTCCTTGCATTTTATGGCTTCCAAAATCTTCCAGCATTCTTTGGGTTCTTGGCCATATCACTCCAACCTCTATTCCTGTCATTAGATTTCCTTCTCTGCCTCTCCTGCCTCCATTTTATAAGGACTATTATGGTTATGTTGGGCTCACTGGGATAATCCAGGATAATTTCCCCATCTCAAGACCTTAAGTCCCTTTTGCCATGTAAGTAACATATTTAAGAATTAAGACATGTTTATCTTTGGGAATTGATTATTGCACATGCCTTATTGTAGGCAGATGATGGGATATGATAAAATGTTCATATATGTAGTTCTCTAATATTTTCATCTGATGTGAAAAAAAAAGATGAATTACATGGGCTCCAGGCAATTCTTTCTTAATGTGATTTATTTTAGTGAAAATTTTGACTAATGTTGGGTGGCAAAAATGATTTAGGCTTTGTATTCTGGTAATAATCTGTAATTCATATATTCTGTGCTGCTGATAAGGGCATATCTAAAATTTTGCCCTTAATTTTATAGGAAACAGGGATATTTTCAGTTAAAAATCGAGAATTTTAACCAGATCTTCAATAGAAAGCCGCCTTCCTTGGAACAAAAAGTCCCTAGTCAGGGCTATTATTTATTCAGCAAACAGTTCTAGGTCTTATTGAACATAGAAAGAATGAAGACCCTAAAGTTCTGCATCATAGCATATAGTAGAAATTATTTTAGGTTGTATTTCTTAAACGTTTCAAAATATCTACTGCAACCATGAAAATTCTCAGAAAAGCAATTTTATTGATGCAACAACTTAGTTGAGAAGTTCCCAGGGTAACATTTTGCAAAATATTCCCCCTCTGTAATGGCACCCCACTCCAGTACTCTTGCCTGGAAAATCCCATGGGTGGAGGAGCCTGGTAGGCTGTAGTCCATGGGGTCACAAAGAGTAGGACACGACTGAGCGACTTCATTTTCACTTTTCACTTTCTTGCATTGGAGAAGGAAATGGCAACCCACTCTAGTGTTCTTGCCTGGAGAATCCCAGGGACGGGGTAGCCTGGTGGGCTGCCGTCTATGGGGTCCCACAAAGTCGGACACGACTGAAGCGACTTAGCAGCAGTAGCAGCAGTAAGGAGATTAACTCATTTAAAGGCTTCTTTTCTATCAGTGTTTGGGAATGGTTCTTTAAAAATGATGGGTGGAATCATTTTACCTAAATACGAGGTTTTCATTTTGACAGTAGTCAGATTAACTAGATTGAAGGAACACTTATCTACTAATTAACCATGAATATTAGACAATAATAAATCCTATTAGTACATAGGAAAATATTAACTTTTCTCTATAGTAAAGTCACTCAGTTGTGTCTGATTCTTTGTGACCCCATGGACTGTGTCCATGGAATTCTCCAGGCCAGAATACTAGAGTTGGTAGCTGTTCCCTTCTCCTAGGGATCTTCCCAACCCAGGGATCAAACCCAGGTCTCCTGGATTGCAGGCAGATTAATTACCAGCTGAGCCACAAGATAAGCCCCAAGTGGAAAGTAGACCCACTAAAATGATCTCAAGTCTTCAATATACAAAGAAAATCGTTAAGAGTTCAAAGCACTTTTTACCTTCAAGATGGGAAAGCAAATCTGTTCTGACAGCTCTGGTTTTTGTTTTGATGTTATGCTATAGGTTCTACTCTGAGCTTACATAGCTTATCTTAAGACCTATCTCTGCTTCAGAGTCAAAGGTCAAGAAAACATTAATAAAAACTGTAAGTAAATATTTAAAGATTAATCAACAAAATGATAAAAAGTGTAACAATAGTCAACAGTAGTAGCTGTGTGTAAACTGCTTGTCTCCATGGAGAATGTTGATCTAAGAAGTCCAGACTTGAAATTTATGGAAGTGGAAATAGGCTTTACATTTTGTGAGGAACTAGATGGATAGTTTTAGAGAAAAATGCCTACTAATCTAAAATATATATATATATATATTTTTTAGCTAGTTAGCTTGTTTCTGCTGGTTAAGTCGTTGTCCCCTTCTTAAAAGCTCCCCCATCTTTAAAAGTAATTCTTTTGGGGTTTTACATCTTTGGTGTCTCAGAAAGGTAGAATCCACGCAAGATTTGAAGTAAGCATAGCCACTCTTGCTGAACATTACATGCCCTGAAAGTTGATGTTCTCTTTACTAATCTCATCCTTAAATTAATTGAAAGTGGAACTGAAGGAGAGTTAAGCTTTGGCCAAAATTTTGGAACTGGCATCTCTCTGGAGGGCCAGTAGGGAATTGTAGCCAGTAAAAGATCTATAAAAGAAAATGAGGTGTATTTGGCTTTTGTAGTCTTGTTTGAGTCTTAGCTGAATTTGAGAACAACAGGAAAAATTCCATAGGACATCTATTATCATTGCAGACACATTAATTTTTATATCCAGTAAGTTACCTAGTAAGTTAGCCAGAGATAATCACAGGAAAGGAAATATTTGGTAGCTGGTAGCTTACATAGCCATTGGAGAAGGAAATGGCAACCCACTCCAGTGTTCTTGCTTAGAGAATCCCAGGGACAGAGGAGCCTGTTGGGCTGCTGTCTGTGGGGTTGCACAGAGTGGGACACGACTGATACGACTTAGCAGCAGCAGCAGCAGCAGCTTATGTAGCCACTGCCTTTTGTGCAAGTGTGTTTAGCACTTCTACATCTCTCCTTATAAAATAAGGCATCAGATCCCCATCTCCCACCATTGGTCATAGCCCATCATAGCCAATTGACTTGGTCCAAGGCATAGATCAGTCAATATCTCCTCAGAATCTTCCAACCTGGAACTGGGTAGGGGAAAACACATTTTTACTCTATAATCCATAACCATAAGTAAAGGAAATCCCCCTTTGGAGAAAGTAGAAAGAAATGAAGCTAAAATGGGGAAATAGTATAGAGAAGGGATCAAGGGTCCCAAAGATTTTAGCACATGGATTTGTCATCTCTGAGCTGTTGTTATTGTTCAGTTGCTAAGTCATATGTGACTCTTTGCAATTCCATGGACTGTGGCATGCCACGCTTCTCTGTCCTTCACTATCCCCCGAGTTTGTTCAGATTCATGTCCATTGAGTTGGTGATACTGTCTAACCATCTCATCCTCTGCTGTCCCCTTCTCCTTATGCCTTCAATCTTTCCCAGCATCAGGGTCTTTTCCAACGAGTCACCTCTTCGCATCAGGTGGCCAAAGTATTGGAGCTTCAGCTTTAACATCAGTCTTTCCAGTGTATCTTCAGGGTTGATTTCCTTTAGGATGAACTGGTTTGATCTCCTTGCAGTCCACAGGACTCTTAAGAGTCTTCTCCAGCAGCACAATTCAAAAGCCTTGATTCTTTAGCACTCAGCCTTCTTTATGGACCAACTCTTACATTCATACAGGACCACTGGAAAAATCATAGTTTTTTGTCAGCAAAGCTAAGTAAGTGGGGTAACAATATACAGCCTTGATGTACTTGTTTCCGAATTGAAACCAGTCAGTTGCTCCATCTCCCATTCTCACTGTGGCTTCTTGACCCACATACAGGTTTCTCAGGAGGCAGGTAAGGTAATCTGGTATTCCCATCCCTTTAAGAATTTTCCACTGTTTGTTGTAATCCACACAGTCAAAGGCTTTAGAGTAGTCAACGAAGCAGGTGTTTTTTTTTTTCTGGAATTCCCTTCTTTCTCTATGATCTCACGAATGTTGGCAATTTGATCGCTGTTCCTCTGCCTTTTCTAAACCCAACTTTTACCTCTGAAAGTTCTCGGTTCATGTACTGCTGAAGCCTAACATGCAGGATTGTGAACCTTACTAGCATGTGAAATAAGTGCAATTGTATGGTAGTTTGAACATTCTTTGGCATTGCCCTTCTTTGGGATTGGAATGAAAATGGACCTTTTCTAGTCCTGTAGCCACTGCTGAGTTTTCCAAATTTGCTGACATATTGAGTGCAGCACTTTAACAGCATCGTATTTTAGGATTTTTAAATAGCTCAGCTGGAATCTCTGAGATGGGCTGCACATAATCTTTGAGACCTTTTGTTATGTTTGCCAGTAAATCTCCCTCTTTGACATGCTCTCGCTCAGCTTGAATATTTGTCATTTGCAACCAAGGTGTTCTGACATCTAACACTGTTGACAGGTGATTGAATGTTTCCCTTCATCCTATCTGAACTTGTGTATGCATGTGTGTGTGCATGCTCAGTCACTTCGGTCGTGTCTGACTCTTTGCCACCCGATGGACTTTAACCCTCCAGGCTCCTCTGTCCATGGGATTCTCCAGGCAAGAATACTGGAGTGGGTTGCCATGTCCTCCTCCAAGGGACCCTCTCGACTCAGGGGTCGAATTCATGTCTCCTGTGTCTCCTGTATTGCAGGTGGATATTTTACCCACTGAGTCACCTGGGAAGTCCTGTACTTGTGTATCACAGTCATCAGATAAATTGCCTCAAAGAAATTAATGAGTATTTTTAGTATTCCCAGAATGTACTGCTGTTTTCTACTTCACATTTTTTTCTCATGTAAGCCATTGAGGCACCCCTGGTGTTTTTCCAAGACTGAATGCTGGACTTCATTTTCTGTTATGGTGGATTCAATGGTAGCAGAAGTTTCATGAAAGTCAAAAGCAAGGTTTATCTGGTACCTGTCTGTTCAGTATTCGAAATCAGATGAGAAGTTAAACTTCATGGAATTGCTATACCTCCCAGGTTGTTGTTATTTTTGCAGCTATTAATTTCTTAGAGTAAAATATGATTTCCATTTCTTAAGGAATATTACAATGATAATATTCTATGAGTATTGGTGTTCTATACCTTTTGGTAAAAACCAGTGCTTTGGTTTTTCTACTTTTTGTCTGTCTCCTACTCTTCCTTAGGTGTTTATCACTGCCTGCAACATTTGGATAAATCAGTTAGTTTAATATATGTATACATGTAGACATAAAATATATATGATTAAAAATACGTATGAAAGTGATTCATTTATTTACATCCAAGATTACTGCCATCACTTTTGCATTTGGTCCATTAGTATATCAGGGTCAGAATACTTTCTGTAAAGGACCAATTAATAAATAGTTTGGGTTTGTATCCCAGATGATCTTACAGCAACTACTTACCTCTGCTATTTATTTTATTTTTTAGTATGAAAATAGCCATAGACAGTGTGGAAACAAATGGGTTTGTCTGTGTCCAGTGCAATTTCATTTCTGAAAACAAGCAGTCATGGGCTGTATTTGGCCTTAATTCACTGACTCCTCATATAAATTGTGACTTTTATTGTGATACTTTATATCTGTAACTCTGATTCTATGTCCCTTTTGACCAGAGGACTTACTAATATTTACCTAGATACTCCAACACTGGCTCCGATATAACTGGAAGAAGAAACGGTTGGGCCTGTTTCAGTGATTCAGATGACAGAAGGTGATGGTGTGGTTTCGGGTGACAGTGAATGTGGAAAGGAGTGGGGATGTGTATATATTCATAATGTAAGCTTAGCAGGATTTGTAATTAACTAGATGTGGGGCAGTGAGGAAGAACAGATGAATCAGGGTGCATTCCCCTTCAGAAAATACAGTATTTCCTTTTGAAAACCTTCTTGTGGATGGTTTGACCCCCATTCCATCACAAATTCAACTTGTACTCATTATTTGGAAAGCAACTATGCTCACCATTATACCACCAGCGCTAAATCCCACTCATTCTTTAAGTGAAAACTCACATCTTAATTATCCAAGATGCCTTTCCTTGCTGCCCAAGTTCACAGTGACTCCCTGTTTTGAACTCCCATAGTATCTATTGTCTGTTTTTTTCTTTCCTTTTGACATTTACACTAATACTATATTACACTATTGTTAATGCAGATGCCAGATTGTAGTATATTGTAGGATATGTGGGCTACGTTTTGTACTTCTTCTGCTTCCTATTAAATTTCTAGCATAGTTTCATGTACTTAGTAGATATACATTTAATGCTTATACATAAGTGGATCAGTGAGCAATAAGTAAATTGCATTAAGATTTAATAAAGAACATGAGGAAACTTCAGAAGCAGTTTATATCTTTAACAATCTAGTGTTATTTTTCATCTTAATTCTATCAATTAATAACAGTGCCCAGTCTTAATGGCACTCAGGTTTCTTATTCCTTCATTAGTACTTATCCTTATTACACTGACGACATTTTGCTTTTTCAAATTATTCCATTTATTATCATTCCTTGACTATACTTCTCATGTTTCATTGTAATATTTAATTTCATATCCATTTTCAAGGTCTATTACTTAACATATGTAGCTATCATTTTGACCTTCTCTTCACCCAGACTTTTCTTTAAACTCTGGCAAAGATTTTCTCTGAATTGATGTCTTTTCCCAGTGAGATTTGAGCTCTGGAATATATGTTTGCAGACAAGATTCAGATCTGTAATAGTTTCACAGGGTTTAGGCAGTCCAGACCTGTTCCCATTGCCTCACTAAACAGTGTCAAGGGTTAGAGTTGAAATTTGGGAGCAGATAGTAATGAGGTAATGCTTTGGGGTGTAAGGATAACTATAACTAGAGAATGTCAGGAGGACAAATGATTTCTCCTTCTAGGAGTTGTTTCTCATCTTGGTGTCATAGACTTTCAATGTTTTCAGTCCCATTTCCCAACATAATTGGAAGATTTTAATCACATTTCTTATATGTACTTATGTGCTTTCCAGATTGAGTCAAAAATATTGATTCAGAAAGGGTCATTTAAGAAAGTCACAAATGAGCACTGAAGCTTTAGTTATCAAATTATAATCACTATGATCCTTGGATTAGTGGAGCAAGCATAGACTAGAAGTTAAGTCTGATATGCAACTCTGAAAATATATGCTTGAATTATATATATATATATATATATTGCATATAGTATATTAAAAACATATGAAACCAATATAGATGAAGAGAAAATACATTTAATGATTAATTACTATCTCCTATTAATTTCTTAAAGTACATATGGAAACTAAATTCTAAAAATTATTTCTTTTCCTTTTCCTTTTTCTGGCCACACTGCATAGCATGTACAATCTTATTAGTTCCCTGACTAGGAATCGAACCAGTGCTCCCTGCACAGGAAGTACAGAATCCTAACCACTGAACCACCAAGGAATTCCCCTAAAATTATTTCTTAATTTATTAGGTATAAAATTTATAAAATTACAGAGTTGAGAAAAATCCTCTTCTTTTAAATTCTTTTTCCTAGTTGAAGTATAGTTAATTTACAATATTGTGTTAGTTTCAGGTGTACAGCAAAATGATTCAGGTGTGTGTGTGTGTATAATTTTGTATTCTTTTCCATTGTAGGCTATTACAACATATTTACTAAAGTTCCCTTTACAGTAGTAGGTCCTTGTCATTTATCTGTTTTTTTCATGTTTTTTAATTGTAGTATAATTGTTTTACAATGTTGTATTTGTTTCTGCTGTACAATTAAATGAATCAGCTATATGTATACACATATACACATATCCCCCTCCCTCTGGAATCTCCCTCACACTCCTTTCCCCATCCCACCTATCTAGGTCATCACAGAGCACCTGAGCTGAGCTTCATGTGCTATATAGCAGGTTCCCACCAGCTACCTTTTTTACACATGATAGTGTATATATATCGGAGAAGGCAATGGCACCCCACTCCAGTACTCTTGGCTGGAAAATCCCATGGACAGAGGAGCCTGGTAGGCTGCAGTCCATGGGGTCGCTAAGGGTTGGACACGACTGAGTGACTTCACTTTCACTTTTCACTTTCATGCATTGGAGGAGGAAATGGCAACCCACTCCAGTGTTCTTGCCTGGAGAATCCCAGGGACAGGGGAGCCTGGTGGGCTGCCGTCTATGGGGTCGCACAGAGTCGGACACAACTAAAGTGACTTAGCAGCAGTAGCAGTGTATATATTAATATTAAGTTGGTACAGAAGTAATTGCAGTTTTGGACTGTGAATTTTTAATCATTGCAACTAGGCTCACATCTTTATTAATCAAAGTAGCAACTATTACAATCAATACATTTTTGCCAATGAGAAATAAACTTGTTTATTCCTACAGCATAAAAACCCATGCTTCAGAATGCAATGAACTCTTGGAAAGCACTTTCTACTGCTGGTTGTGGGAGTATTTTCCCTGCAAAAAGTTGTTGAGATGCTTCAAGAAGTGATAGTCATTGGCAAGAGGTCAGGTGAATACGGTAGATGAGGCAAAACTTTGTAGCCCAATTTGTTCAACTTTTGAAGCATTGATTGTATGACTTGCAGTTGGGCATTGTGAAGAAGAATTGGGCCCTTTCTATTGACCAATACAGGCTGCAGGCATTACAGTTTTTGTTGCATTGATCTGATGAGCATAATTCTCAGATGTAATGGCTTTGCCGAGATTCAGAAAGTTGTAGTGGATCAGAAGGGCAATAGACCACCAAACAGTGACCATGACCTTTTTCTGGTGCAGATTTGGCTTTGAGAAGTGCCTCTTCTCGGTCCAGCCACTGAGCTGGTCATTGCCAGTTGTCTTATAAAATCCACTTTTTGTTGCAATTCACAATCCAATGAAGAAATAGTTCACTGTTGTTTCATAGAATAAGAGATGATGACACTTAAAAACGGTTTTTTGGTTTTGGTCAGTTCATTAAGCACCCACTTATCGAGCTTTTTCACTTTTCCAATTTGCTTCAAATGCCGAATAACCATAGAATGGTCAACATTGAGTTCTTCACCAACTTCTTGTGTAGTTGTAAGAGCTTCCGTGATTGGTCTCAGTTGGTCATTGTCAACTTCCATGGCTGGCCACTATGCTCCTCATCTTCAAGGCTCTTGTTGCCTTTGCAAAACTTCTTGAACCCCCACTGTACTGTACATTCTTTAGCAGTTCCTGGACCAAATGCATTGTTTCTGTTGCCAGTTGTCCCTGCTGCTTTACAGGCCATTTTGAACTTGAATTAAAAAAAAAAAATTGCTCAAATTTGCTTTTTGTCTAACATTATTTCTGTTCGTTTCCAAGGCAAACCATTCAATATCACAGTAATCCAAGTCTATGCCCCAACCAGTAACACTGAAGAAGCTGAAGTTGAACGGTTCTATGAAGACCTACAAGACCTTTTAGAACTAACATCCCAAAAAGGTGTCCTTTTCATTATAGGGGACTGGAATGCAAAAGTAGGAAGTCAAGAAACACCTGGAGTAACAGGCAAATTTGGCCTTGGAATACGGAATGAAGCAGGGCAAAGATTAATAGAGTTTGGCCAAGAGAACGCACTGGTCATAACAAACACCCTCTTCCAACAACACAAGAGAAGACTCTATACACATGGACATCACCAGATGGTCAACACTGAAATCAGATTGATTATATTCTTTGCAGCCAAAGATGGAGAAGCGCTATACAGTCAACAAAAACAAGACTGGGAGCTGACTGTGGCTCAGACCATGAACTCCTTATTGCCAAATTCAGACTTAAATTGAAAAAAGTAGGGAAAACCACTAGACCATTCAGGTATGATGCTAATCAAATCCATTATGATTATACAGTGGAAGTGAGAAATAGATTTAAGAGCCTAGATCTGATAGATAGAGTGCCTGATGAACTATGGAATGAGGTTCATTACATTGTACAGGAGACAGGGATCAAGACCATCCCCATGGAAAAGAAATGCAAAAAAGCAAAATGGCTGTCTGGGGAGGCCTTACAAATAGCTGTGAAAAGAAGAGAAACGAAAAGCAAAGGAGAAAAGGAAAGATATAAGCATCTGAATGCAGAGTTCCAAAGAATATCAAGAAGAGATAAGAAAGCCTTCTTCAGCGATCAATGCAAAGAAATAGAGGAAAACAACAGAATGGGATAGACTAGAGATCTCTTCAAGAAAATTAGAGATACCAAGGGAACATTTCATGCAAAGATGGGATTGATAAAGGACAGAAATGGTATGGGCCTAAAAGAAGCAGAAGATATTAAGAAGCGGTGGCAGGAATACACAGAAGAACTGTACAAAAAAGATCTTCATGACCCAAATAATCATGATGGTGTGATCACTGACCTAGAGCCAGACATCCTGGAATGTGAAGTCAACTGGGCCTTAGAAAGCATCACTACAAACAAAGCTAGTGGAGGTGATGGAATTCCAGTCGAGCTATTTCAAATCTGAAAGATGATGCTGTGAAAGTGCTACACTCAATATGCCAGCAAATCTGGAAAACTCAGCAGTGGCCACAGGACTGGAAAAGGTCAGTTTTCATTCCAATCCCAAAGAAAGGCAATGCCAAAGAATGCTCAAACTACCGCACAATTGAACTCATCTCACATGCTAGTAAAGTAATGCTCAAAATTCTCCAAGCCAGGCTTCAGCAATATGTGAACCACGAACTTCCTGAGGTTCAGGCTGGTTTTAGAAAAGGCAGAGGAACCAGAGACCAAATTGCCAACATCTGCTGCATCATGGAAGAAGCAAGAGAGTTCCAGAAAAACATCTATTTCTGCTTTATTGACTATGCCAAAGCCTTTGACTTTGGATCACAATAAACTGTGGAAAAATCGTCAAGAGATAGGAATACCAGACCACCTGACCTGCCTCTTGAGAAACCTATATGCAGGTCAGGAAGCAACAGTTAGAACTGGACATGGAACAACAGACTGGTTCCAAATAGGAAAAGGAGTACGTCAAGGCTGTATATTGTCACCCTGCTTATTTAACTTATATGCAGAGTACATCATGAGAAACGCTGGACTGGAAGAAACACAAGCTGGAATCAAGATTGCCGGGAGAAATATCAATAACCTCAGATATGCAGATGACACCACCCTTATGGTAGAAAGTGAAGAGAAACTCAAAAGCCTGTTGATGAAAGTGAAAGTGGAGAGTGAAAAAGTTGGCTTAAAGCTCAACATTCAGAAAACGAAGATCATGGAATCCGGTCCCATCACTTCATGGGAAATAGATGGGGAAACAGTGGAAACAGTGTCAGACTTTATTTTGGGGGGCTCCAAAATCACTGCAGATGGTGACTGCAGCCATGAAATTAAAAGACGCTTACTCCTTGGAAGGAAAGTTATGATAGATAGCATCCGTCTAGTCAAGGCTATGGTTTTTCCTGTGGTCATGTATGGATGTGAGAGTTGGACTGTGAAGAAGGCTGAGTATTGAAGAATTGATGCTTTTGAACTGTGGTGTTGGAGAAGACTCTTGAGAGTCCCTTGGACTGCAAGGAGATCCAACCAGTCCATTCTGAAGGAGATCAGCCCTGGGATTTCTTTGGAAGGAATAATGCTAAAGCTGAAACTTCAGTACTTTGGCCACCTCATGCGTAGAGTTGACTTGTTGGAAAAGACCCTGATGCTGGGAGGGATTGGGGGCAGGAGGAAAAGGGGACGACAGAGGATGAGATGGCTGGATGGCATCACTTACTTGATGGACGTAAGTCTGGGTGAACTCTGGGAGTTGGTGATGGACAGGGAGGCCTGGCGTGCTGTGATCATGGGGTCACAAAGAGTCGGACATGGCTGAGCGACTGAACTGAACTGAACTGATTTCTATAGTCTAAAACAAATATAAAATAAACAGCAAGCAATAAATCATTAGCCAAAAATAGTGAGAAATGCACATTATATAACATAATCACTTATAAAACTTAATCCAATATCAAACAGCAAAGTTCAACTGTGTAAAACCACAATTGCTTTTGCACCAACCTAATGTATCAATTCCAATCTCCCAATTTGTTTCACCCCTCCTTCCCCCCTTCCCCCTCCCCCGTGTCCACATGTCTATTCTCTAACTCTGTGTCTCTATTCCTGCCTTTCAAAGAGGTACCATTTTTCTAGATTCCACATATATACATTAATATATAATATTTGTTTTTTATATAGTAGGTTATATCTACAAATCCTATACTCCTAATTTATCCCTCCTTCCCCCATTCTCCCTTTAGTAACCATAAGATTATTTTTTGAATTTATTTTTAATTGCAGGATAATTGCTTTACAATGTTGTGTTGGTTTCCTCTGTACAACCTTGTGAATGAACCTTAAGTATACGTATATCCCCTCCCTATGTAGCCTCGCCCCCAGTCCCGCATCCTACCCCTCTGAGTTGTCACAGGGTGAGATCCCTGTGTTACACCACAACTTCCTACTTATGAGCTATCTGTTTTTCATATGGAATGTTTATGTTTCAGTGCTACTCTCTCAATTTGTTTCACCCTTTCCTTCCCCCGCTATGTCCATAAGTCTGTTCTCTATGTCTGCATCTCTATTCCTGCTGTGCAAATAGGTTCATCAGTACCATTTTTCTGGATTCCATATATATGTGTTAATATATGTTTTACTTTCCTTCCTGATTTACTTCACTCTGTATAACAGTCTTTAGCTTCATCCACCTCAGTTCAACTGACTCATATTCATTGTTATGACTGAGTAATATTTTGGTGTGCATATGTACCACAGCTTCTGTATCCGTTCATCTATCAATGAATGTCTAGGTTGCTTACATGTACTGGCTATTGTAAATAGTGCTGTAATGAATATTGGGGTACATGTGTCTTTTTCAGTTATGATTTTCTCAGGGTATATACCTAGTAGTGGGATTGCTGGGTCATATGGTAGTTTTATTCTTAGTTTATTAAGGAATCTGCATACTGTTCTCCATAGTGGCTGTATCAATTTACATTCCCACCAACAGTTCAAGAGGGTTCCCTTTCTCCACATCCTCTCCAGAATTTATTGTTTGTGGATTTTTTGATGATGGCCATTCTGACCCTTGTGAACTGATACCTTATTGTAGTTTTTGATTTGCATTTCTCTAATAGTGAGTGATGTTGAGCATCTTTTCATGTGTTTATTGGCCATGTGTATATCTTCTTTGGAGAAATGTCTGTTTAGATCTTCTGTCCAATTTTTGATTGGGTTGTTTGTTTTTCTGATATTTAACTGCATGAGCTTCCTGCATATTTTAGAGATTAATCCTTTGTCCATTGCTCCATTTGCAAATATTCCCTCATTCTGAGGGTTGCCTTTTGGTCTTGTTTATGTTTCCTTTGCTGTGCAAATGGTTTTGAGTTTAATTAGATCCCATTTGTTTATTTTTGTTTTTATTTTTATTACTCTTAAGAGGTGGGTCAAAAAAAGATCTTGCTGCAATTTATGTGAAAGTGTTATACCTGTTTTCCTTTAAGAGTGTTATAGTGCTTAATCTTACATTTGGGTCTTTAATCCATTTTGAGTTTTTTTGTGCATAGAGTTAGGGAGTGTCCTAATCTCATTCTTTTACATACAACTGTCCAGTTTTCCCAGCACCACTTACTGAAGAGGTTTTCTCCATTGTATATTCTTGCCTCCTTTGTCATAGATTTGGTGACCATAGGTGCATGGGTTTATCTCTGGACTTTTTATCCTGTTCCATTGATCTAGATTTCTGTTTTTGTGCCAATACCATACTGTCTTGATTAATTTATAGCATAGTATGAAGTCAGGGAGCCTTATTCCTCCAGATCACTTTTTCTTTCTCCAGATTACTTTGGCTATTCAATGTTTTCTTCTTTTCCATACAGATTGTAAAATTTTTTGTTCAAGGTCTGTGAAAAGTGCCATTGATAATTTGATAGAGATTGTATTGAATCTGTAGACTGCTTTGGGTAGTATAATCATTTTCACAATATTGAGTCTTCCAATCCAGGAACATGCTATATCTCTCCATCTGTATCATCTTTGATTTCTTTCATCAGTGTACTGTAGATTTCTGCATACTGGACTTTTTCTCCTTAGGTGGATTTATTCCTAGGTATTTTATTTTTTTTATTGTAATGGTGAATGGGATTGTTTCTTTAATCTCTCTTTCTGATTTTTCATTGTTAGCTCCTATCATTCTCAAGCTCTTCCAAGAAATTGCAGAGGGAGGAACACTCCCAAAGTCATTCTACAAGGCCACCAGCACCCTGATACCAAAATCAAACAAAGATATCACAAAAAAATAAAATTACAGGCCAGTATCACTGATGAACATAGATGCAAAAATCCTCAACAAATATAATTCAATGACACATTAAAAGTATCATACACGATGATCAAGTGGAGTTTATCCCAAGGATGCAAGTATTCTTCAATGTACACAAATTGATCAGTGTGATACACCATATTGTCAAATTGAAAGATACAAATCATATGATAATCTCAATGATACAGGAAAAACTTTCAAAAAATTCAACACCCACTTATAAGAAAAACTCTCTGGAAAATGAGCATAGAAGGAACCTGTGTGTGTGTTAAAAGGAACCTACCTTAACATAATAAAGGCCATATATGACAAACCCACAGCAAACATTATTCTCAATGGTGAAAAACTAAAAGAATTTCTTCTAGGATTAGGAATAAGACAAGGATACCCAGTTTCACCACTATTATTCAACATAGTTTTGGAAGTCCTAGCCACAGAAGTCAGAAAGAAAAAGAAATTAAAGAAATCCAGATTGTAAAAGAAGTAAAACTCTGTTTGCAAACTACATGATACTATACATAGAAAACCCTAAAGATATCATCAGAAAATTACTAGAGCTAATAAATGAATTTAGTAAAGTTGTAGGATACAGAATCAATACACATAGGATTGTTTTTTTATGTCTATGAGTCTATTTGTTTTGTAAATTAGTTCATTTGTATCTTCTTTTTAGATTGCACATATAAGTGATAACATATGATATTTGTCTTTCTCTGTGTGAATTCACTCACAATGATAATCTCTAGGTCCGTCTGTGTTGCTACAAATGGCATTGTTTCATTTTTTTTATGGTTGAGTAATATCCCACTGTGTATATATAACCATATCTTCTTCATCCATTCATCTGTTGATGGACATTTAGATTGCTTCCAAGTCTTGGCTAATGTAAATGCTGCTGCTGTGAACATTGGGGTGCATGTATCTTTCTGAATTAGAGTTTTCTCCAGATATATACCCATAAGTGGAATTACAAGGTATGATGATTCTATTTTTAGATTTTTAAGAAACTTCCATACTGGTCTATGGCTGCACCAATTTGCATTCCCACCACAGTGTAGGAGGGTTCCTTGTTCTCTGCATCTGCTCCAATATTTATTGCATAGACATTTTAATGATGACCTGTCTGTCTGAGGTGATATACCTCATTGTAGCTTTAATTTACATTTCTCTAATAAATTAGTGATATTGAACATCTTTGTATGTGTCTGTTGTTCATCTGTATGTCTTCTTTGGAGAAAAGTCAATTTAGGTCTCCTGCCCATTTTTTATTTGGGTTGTTTGGTTTTTTTATGTTGAGCTGCATGAACTGTTTTTATATTTTAGAAATTAATCCCCTCCCAGTAGCATTGGTTACAAGTATTTTCTTCAAATCCATAGGTTGCATTTTTGTTTTATTTATGGTTTCCTTTGCTGTGCAAAAGCTATTAAGTTTAATTAAGTCCTATTTGTTTATTTTTGTTATTTCCATTACTCTGGGAGATGGATTCATAAAGATATTGCTGCAATTTTTGTCAAAGAGTTTTCTGCCTACGTTTTTCTCTAAGAGTTTTATGGTATCCAGTCTTACTTACACTTAGGGCTTTAATTCATTTTGAATTTATCTTTATATATTAGAGAATGTTTTAATTTCATTCTTTTACATGTAGTTGTCCTTTTTACTAGCACAACTTATTGAAGAGACTGTCTTTTCAGCATTATATATTCTAACCTCCTGTATTAATTTATCGTAATTAATTTATCGTAAGCACATGGGTTTATTTCTGAGCTTTCTATCCTGTTTCATTGATCTCTGTGTCTGGCTTTGTGTCAGTACCATAATGTTTTGATTACTGAAGCTTAGTAAAGTCAGTGCATGTAGCTGTGTAAATGGTAGTACACTTAGAGGGTCTTTTTGATTCCTACATATACCCACCTGCTTCTACTGAATCTTAAGTTCTGAGTGTCTGTACAAATCTAGTTTTAGAGAAGCAAAACAGCTGGGTTGTGGTGTGTGTATGTGTGCATACTTGGGTGTCTTAGCCATTACATTTCAAGGATTTGACCTAATGCAACAGTGGGAGCTCATTAAGCACACACTGTAAAGCTGTTTTTTGTTTTGTTTTTTTTTTCACATGATGGTTAAACTTGAAGTCCTAAGGAAAGGTACTTGGAAAGGAGAGGTGGTATAAAGTGCAGGAGAGCAAGAAAAGCTGGAAACACAAAATATACAGTGGAAGAGAACAAGAACAAGCCCTTGAATTTGTACTGAGACCCTTGCCAGTTCTTATTGCCTCTGACCTGGAATGGCAACCCACTCCAGTACTCTTGCCTGGAAAAATCCCAGGGATGGAGGAGCCTGGTAGGCTACAGTCCATGGGGTTGCAAAGAGTCGGACATGACTGAGCGACTTCACTTCACTTTAAAAAAATACTAGTACACTTTTTTTGTCATTATGATTATTATTTTTATTATTCATCTGTTCTCCCAGCAGACCTTTTGCAAGAAGTATTAATATTACAGCAAGCAGCTTTTAGAGATGTTTTTCTTTAATCCACTGTAGAAAAATTGTCAAGGCAAGCTGCTATTTTGATATTTGAAAGGTATCAGAAAGACCCAGGACCACAGAGATTGCAAAACTGCCAGTTTGCCAGAGTATGTTTGTCAAGAATGGCGCCTCCCCTCTGGTAAATTAAATGAGGGAGGCATCTTGATCTCTGTACATCAGAAGGTCAGTGTTGGGGCTCCTTTCATAGCTGTTTGCCTACAGTTTCTCAGACACATAGGTGTAGGCAAAGTCCGTATGTTCTTTGTTCAGAACAAGTGATAAAGATTTGGAGAGAAGAGAAATCTCAGCTTAGTGTTTGAATTTGGTATTTGAGAAGTGAAACCACAAAGTGAAACCACAATGAGATATCACATTACAGTCACTGAACGTAACGTGAAGTCACTCAGTTGTGTCCGACTCTTTGCGACCCCATGGACTGTAGCCTACCAGGCTCCTCAGTCCATGGAATTTTCCAGGCAAGAATATTGGAGTGGGCTGCCATTTCCTTCTCCAGAGGATCGTCCCAACCCAGGGATTGAACCCAGGTCTCCTGCATTGCAGGCAGACGCTTTACCATCTGCAGACAATAAATGCCATAAAATGGTTCAGGAAAGCAGCTTGAACTTTAAGAATGTTGCTTTTCCTCTCTTCTCCCACTTCCCCCTGAGATTTTTCACACTTATATTAATTAGCTCCACAACTCATATTAGGTTATACAGTAGAATCTGGATTTCAAATAAATGTCAAAATCAGAAAATAGACCTTCACAAGCAGCTATGAAGAAAATGGGCTTTTTTGTTTCTGAAGCATTTTGTCATCTGAAGCACAGATCTTATTTTTCAAACAACTGTCACCAAAATAACAAGGAAATAACATTAAAGATTCTCCAGGGTGCTGGAATTGTTGCATAACATGGTCTTATGGAAGAGCAAGTCATGGAATGGCCATGCCTGGTCCGCCTCCCCCAGTTCCAATAGCCTGTCACCTGGAAGTCTCTCCCAAGCTTCTCATCTGGAGAGTAAAGATAGTAAACAAGCTGATCTTCAGTGAGCTTTCCAGTATTCGTTTCTATCAAAAATATTGTCATCAAAACAGTATGGTACTGGCACAAAAACAGAAGTATAGATCAGTGAAACAGGAAGAAAGCCCAGAAATAAACCCACACACCTATGGTCTATTAACCTATAACAAAGAAGGCAAGACTATATAATGGAAGAAAGACAGTCTCTTCAATGAATGATGCTGGGAAAACTGGACAGCTGCATGTAAAAAAAAAAAAAAAAAGGAAATTAGAACACTTGTTAACACCATACATAAAAATAAACTCAAAGTGGATTAAAGACCTAAATGTAAGACTGGATACAGGAAAACATAGGCAGAGCACTGTATAACTTAAATCACAGCATTAATTTTTGATCTGTCTCCCAGAGTAATGGAAATAAAAATAAGTAAATGGGACCTAGTTAAACTCAAAAGTTTTTGCACAGCAAAGGCAATCATAAACAAAGTTAAAAGACATCCCACAGAATGGGAAAAATATTTGAAAACGATGTGACTGACAAGGAATTAGTCTCCACAATGTACGAACAACTCATGTGACTTAATATCCTAAAAACAAACAACTCAATAAAAAATAGGCAGAAGACTTAAATAGACATTTCTCCAAAGAAGACATACAGATGGCCAAGAGGCACAAGAAAAGATGTTCAACACTGCTAATTATTAGAGAAATGAAAATCAAAACTACAATGAGATATCATCTCACACCAGTAAGAATGGCTATCATCAAAAAATCCACAAACAGTGAATGCTAGAGAAGGTGTGGAGAGAAGGGAACCCTCTGACACTATTGGTGGGAATGTAAATTGGTATAGTTACTGTGAAGAACAGTATGGAGATTCTTTAAAAAACTAAAAGTAGAGCTACCATATGATCCTTCAATCCTGCTCCTGGGCATATATGTGGAGAATAACATGATCTGAAATGACACATGCATTCCAGTGTTCATTGTACACTGTCTACAATAGCCAAGGTGAATAGATGGGGAAACAGTGGAAACAGTGTCAGACTTTATTTTTTGGGGCTCCAAAATCACTGCAGATGGTGACTGCAGCCATGAAATTAAAAGACGCTTACTCCTGGAAAGAAAAGTTATGACCAACCTAGATAGCATATTGAAAAGCAGAGACATTACTTTGCCAACAAAGGTCTATCTAGTCAAGGCTATGGTTTTTCCAGTGGTCATGTATGGATGTGAGAGTTGGACTGTGAAGAAAGCTGAGCACCGAAGAATTGATGATTTTGAACTGTGGTGTTGAAGAAGACTCTTGAGAGTCCCTTGGACTGCAAGGAGATCCAACCAGTCCATCCTAAAGATCAGTCCTGAGTATTCATTGGAAGGACAGATGTTGAAGCTGAAACTCCAGTACTTTGGCCACCTGATGCGAAGAGCTGACTCATTGGAAAAGACCCTGATGTTGGGAAAGATTGAGGACTGGAGGAGAAGGGGACAACAGAGGATGAGATGGTTGGATAGCATCACTGACTCAATGGACATGAGTTTGGGTAAACTCCAGGAGTTGGTGATGGACAGAGGCCTGGCATGCTGCAGTTCATGGGGTCGCAAAGAGTCGAACACAACTGAGCGACTGAACTGAACTGAAAGAACAACTTAAATGTCCATTGAAAAATAAATGGATAAAGAAGATGTGATACATATAGGTATTCATACAATGAGATATTAGTTAGCCATTTAAAAGAATGAGATAATGCCATTTGCAGCAACGTGGATAGACCTAGGGATTATCATACTTAGTGAAGAATGACCGAGTAAAATATACAGTGTTGCCTCCTATGTACAATCATAGAAAATCTAGTCCTGTTAATCATAGCACTATATGCAAACTCCTTCCTAGGAGTTGGAAATGCTGAAGGACAGTACAAAGAAGGATGGGGAAGTACAGACCTGGCTACTGCCCCATGTCCATGAGGTGAGTCAGAAGATAAGCAATTATGTGGCTGAAGAACAAAATCGCCACTGCTTTACTTCTCCCTTCAAAACTTCCCACAAGATCCTCTCTTATAGACTCTGTTATGAGATATATAGGGAAAGGAATTCTGAGATATATGGATCAATTAATCAGGTAGCTACGTTAACACATTATAGAGTCACCACAGCATCAGAATCTTTGAAATGGTTTAGCGTATTGTAAAGAAGTTTAAAATGTATGTTGTGTGTGTCTCTGTGTGTACGAGAAAGGAAAAGTGGTGGTATGAGTCTAGGATGAGGAGTGTAGAAAGTAGGTGTTTATAAAAGAAAAAGCATCTTAAACAGAGTTATCACTATATTTCGTATTGGAATATCACTTTGCAGAGTGATTTTACATGCATAAATTCCTTGATACTTTGATGAAATTTCTAAAATTGTTATAAATATATTTTTGGAAGAGAGTATAGTTAGCCTTAGGATTTCCTGAAGAAGTGTATTTCTCCTTCTAGTAATTATTGGAGTTTCTCATGATATTCCCTTCTGAATAGTATAAATAGAATTTTATGATTGTGGTGTTTTGTTTAATTCAGGGATGGGTACTTTTGGCCAGTTTGTGTATTTTTTACATCTTAAACCTAGTTTGTTCTAAGTTTGATGAGACACGTAGCCTGAAGGGATGTTCCTTTAACTTACAAGCCCTGTGCTTTGAGAAGGAAGCTCAATCCATATATTTCTGATTCGTTTATACTGAAGTCATTAACGTGTTGTAGTATATACTCTCTGTCTTTAAAATAAGCGTTTTTTCCTTAAAACAGAAAGCTTCATTTTTCTAAGAGTAAATGAACTCAGAGATCAATGATCTAAATCCTGTTTGAAAATTGAACTTCATGAAATTAGGGTATACACTTTCCCAAGTCATATATTTTATTTTTTATGTCAGAGCTTTCGATTTCCATGCTAATCTCCATGCCAAAATCTCTAATTTTATTAACGTCTCATTTTGGTGTAGGGTGTCTTCATTCATAAACATTTAGGTAAGGACTGTCATTACATTATTTTCCTATCAGAATTCTTTCGTCAGATGTACTACTCACTAAAATTATTATCAAAATTCTTTTATTTTTATTTGCTTTCTAATTGAAGGATACCTCATTTCAGAAAAGGCATTATAAATATATTGAAAAATTTTTAATTTTGATTAAGTTCAGTTCAGTTCAGTTCAGTTCAGTCACTCAGTCATGTCCGACTCTTTGCGACCCCATGAATCGCAGCATGCCAGGCCTCCCTGTCCATCACCAACTCCCGGAGTTCACTCAGACTCACGTCCATCGAGTCAGTGATGCCATCCAGGCATCTCATTCTCTGCCGTCCCCTTCTCCTCCTGCTCCCAATCCCTCCCAGCATCAGAGTCTTTTCCAATGAGTCAACTCTTCGCATGAGGTGGCCAAGTACTGGAGTTTCAGCTTTAGCATCATTCCTTCCAAAGAACACCCAGGGCTGATCTCCTTCAGAATGGACTGGTTGGATCTCCTTGCAGTCCAAGGGACTCTCAAGAGTCTTCTCCAACACCACAGTTCAAAAGCATCAATTCTTCGGCGCTCAGCCTTCTTCACAGTCCAACTCTCACATCCATACATGACCACTGGAAAAAACCATAGCCTTGACTAGATGGACCTTTGTTGGCAAAGTAATGTCTCTGCTTTTCAATATGCTATCTGGGTTAGTCATAACTTTTCTTCCAAGGAGTAAGTGTCTCTTAATTTCATGGCTGCAGTCACCATCTGCAGTGATTTTGGAGCCCCAAAAAATAAAGTCTGACACTGTTTCCACTGTTTCCCCATCTATTTCCCATGAAATGATGGGACCAGATGCCATGATCTTCGTTTTCTGACTGTTGAGCTTTAAGCCAACTTTTTCACTCTCCACTTTCACTTTCATCAAGAGGCTTTTGAGTTCCTCTTCACTTTCTGCCTTAAGAGTGGTGTCATCTGCATATCTGAGGTTATTGATATTTCTCCCGGCAATCTTGATTCCAGCTTGTGCTTCTTCCAGCCCAGTATTTCTCATAATGTACTCTGCATATAAGTTAAATAAGCAGGGTGACAATATACAGCCTTGACGTACTCCTTTTCCTATTTGGAACCAGTCTGTTGTTCCATGTCCAGTTCTAACTGTTGCTTCCTGACCTGCATATAGGTTTCTCAAGAGGCAGGTCAGGTGGTTTGGTATTCCCATCTCTTTCAGAATTTTCCTCAGTTTATTGTGATCCACACAGTCAAAGGCCTTGGCATAGTCAATAAAGCAGAAATAGATGTTTTTCTGGAACTCTCATGCTTTTTCAATGATCCAGCAGATGTTTTCCTTCAAGATGATTAAATTGATTGATTAAATTAAGTTGATAGTATTTAAATAATACCTAGATTTGTAACTAAATTTAAAATAGAATTTTCTCAGTGATTTTTTTTCAGAGACTTTTTTCACACCATTATATTGCTATAATTTCAGTGGGAAATTTAAAAGGATCAAATGCTATTCTTCCTATTTAGATCCTGAATTTAAGATTATAAGCATCAATAAAATATGTTAGCGCATATATATGAAGTTTAGAAAGACAGTATCGACGATCCTATATGCAAGGCAGCAAAAGAGACACAGATGTAAAGAACAGACTTTTGGACTGTATGGGAGAAGATGAGGGTGGGATGATTTGAGAGACTAGCATTGAAACATGTATATTACCATATGTAAAATAGATGACCAGTGCAAGTTTGATGCATGAAGCAATGCATTCAAAGCCAGTTCTCTGGGACAACCCAGAAGAATGGGGTGGGGAGGGGTGTAGGAGGGGTGTTCAGGATGGAGAGACAAATGTGCAGCCATGGGTGATTCATGTAGATGTATGGCAAAAACCACCACAATATTGTAAAGAATTTATCCTGCAATTAAAATAAATTAGTTTTTAAAAAAGATTATATTATTATAGTACAAAATTGTCTTGAGGCAAATCAAAGCAAAAACTCCCAAAACAAACTAGAAATATTACCACAAATGACACATTTAATAAATGTTTAAGCATTTTTATTTAGTCTTCTTTTATACACTAATGTATGTGTATGCATATATATATTCACATACACTTATATATATATATTCTACTTAGTTTTTAAACATGTATATAGTACTATATTACCTATCTTTTATGTGTATATGTCTAAAAGTTACACATATAAATAAATTCTCTAAGAATTATGTTTACTTGCTATGAAAAAAATGCACACACTCAGTTAAACAATTCAAACAATAAGGAAAAGATGTTAATTCTATCTTTTAACCATCACATGTTGAAGCAATACCTTAGTCTATAACATTTTTCCGTATGCTTATAGGTATATTTCTATATTCTTATCTGTTCTACTGATTAGTCTATGTCCAGTACTAAACTATGTTAAATACTACAGCTTTATAATAAATGTTATTATCTGACAGAATGAGTCCCCCATTCCATATTACTTTTTCAGAATTCCCCACCTGTTCATGGAGAGCATTATAATTTTTTAATATACATTTTAAAATAAAATTGTCATAATTTTAAAAGCTACAGTTTGAGGTTTTATTAATATTAAATTGAATTACTGATGAATTTAGAAATAACATTAGAATATATACATATTGAAAAATATTTTTATATATCCCCTGCGTATTTCTTGCTTATTTCTGGTTCTTTAATTTTCTCATTCCTATGTGTAAACATAGTTTTACTTCCACTTTATTTTCTGATTTCTTTTGCAAAACATACAATATTTTTTTTAGAAAGTGTTAGTTGTTCAGTTGTGTCCAACTCTATGCGACCATACCCACTGTAGCCTGCCAGGCTCTGTCCATGGAAATCTCCAGGAGATCTTCTTGACCCAGGGATCGAATCCAGGTCTGCTGCATTGCAGGCAGATTCTTTGAGCTACCAGGCAAGCCCTATAAGCTGCTGCTGCTGCTGCTGCTAAGTCGCTTCAGTCATGTTCGACTCTGTGTGACCCCATAGACAGCAGCCCACCAGGCTCCCCCGTCCCTGGGATTCTCCAGGCAATGGAGTGGGTTGCCATTTCCTTCTCCAATGCATGAAACTGAAAAGTGAAAGTGAAGTTGCTCAGTCATGTCCAACTCTTCGCGACCCCATGGACTGCAGCCTACCAGGCTCCTCCATCCATGGGATTTTCCAGGCAAGAGTACTGGAGTGGGGTGCCATTGCCTTCTCCAATAAGTTACTCATAGTGAATGTAAGAATTTATATGCATGACTATGATGTAAGGAAGTAAATTAATTAAAATTTTGACTTTTAGTTGTTTTTGTATATGTCTTTGTTACTAAAAAATCTAAAATATATACATATTGCAAATATTCTAAATGTTAACTATTATGTAGATATTTATCAACTGAATAAATAGCTTCTTTTTCAGGTGTTTGGAGACTCATTGTTAGGGTTATCTCAATCAGCTATAAACATCCTAAGGACTAGAAATTTTGAAAACTAGATTTTTCAATTATCTTCGAACAAATTTTCTTCCAAGAAATATAGGAACCGTTTCAACATCTTTGTTATTTATCTAGATTGGAAAAGAATTACATCATTAAGAATTATACCATGTTATATTGTTGAAGTATTTAAAATTAATAAGGTCCAATGTATGAACAGGAAAGGACCATGAGCACAAAGAATTCTATTTATATTGTTACTCTGAACCTTATTCTTTTTAAAAAGTGTGATTTATTTACGTGAACTGCCCTGCTCTCCTTTATTCACTGAAAAATGTCTTTTCTTCTCAACTCATGACATATTTTTTGTATTTTTATCTTAAAAATTGTATTTAAGAGTTTTTCATATTTCATGGTGAAACCGAAATTTAATTGCATTTTTGTACACTAACAGTTTTATTATAGAAAAGTAATTTTGCATAACTTTCTTCAAAGTGGGTTGCAGTAATATGTTATCCTTTCGTATTATAATTTATTCCTGTTTGTAAATATGCATCAAAATGAAAATACAGGAAAATGTATAAACACTTCAAAACCACAAAAATGCCTAGGTAAAAATTAGCCATAAAAGTACATCAAGGCTTGAGAGGGAAAAGAAAGAGGAATAAAATGTTATGAAATAGGCATAGAATTTTCATTTCCTTATTCCTGAGGGTATAAGGCTAATATGACAGCATTGATTTAAAATTTTCGGTTTTGCTCTTTAGAAATGTTTTGGGAATCAGCGAATGGAAAATCTTTGATTCTATTCTGATACATTAAAGGAAATAAAGGCATACGAATTTAACATGGTCGAGAAGAAATCAAATAATTTTTGGTTGTCATTCTTTCACTTTAATTTCTCTTTTGTCAACCATTAGAATAGCTTTTTATCTTCAATTTTTCTTTTCTTTCAAGAAAGTAGTAATTATTAGGAAGAACAAGAGAGAAGAAATATCATGTTTTATGCAGTCATTGAATAAATTGGGAAACTTACCAATACATAAATCACTTAGATTATATTTGAGAACTTGATAGAATTTTTGAAGCAGCTATTATTTTAAAAAGTACAAACACAGGGCTTGTCTAATTCAAAGCACATGGCGATAGGAAAATAGCTATAAAAATCCCAAATATCTAAGTCATTTTAAGTTTTGAAATCTATACCTATAAATTAGCACAGGACTACCAAGGAAACCTAAGTTAATAGTAACTAGCAATTAAAGATCATATGCCTTTTGAACCTTTATTGACATTACAAAAACTATGGATTTAATAACTAACAAAGGCAAAATTTAAACAGCAGCTCATATTGCTTTTGCTTATTTCTCTGAAGGCACAATTTAAACATCAGTCCATGTTGCTTTTCCTTGTTTCTCTGAATTTTTATTGTAAATTTAGCATTTGTTTCTTTATACAATTATTAATTAAATTATACTGCTATGGAAGACTTAAAGAGGTTGCACATTTTTCTTCTGTAGTGATCTACAGTCATCTTCCAAAGTACAGTGGATGAGTGGATGATCTCAGTTCTCCTTTTAATAGCAATAAATTTTAAATGAAAATTCGTGTGGACTTGAGAACTGGTATAACTGCAAGAGAGGTTCTGCTTGTTTCCCTGTTTAAAAAGTTCTCTTTATTTAGTTATGCCTGCTGCTGCTGCTGCTGCTACTGCTAAGTCACTTCAGTCGTGTCTGACTCTGTGCGACCCCAGAGATGGCAGCCCACAGGCTCCCCCGTCCCTGGGATTCTCCAGGCAAGAACACTGGAGTGGGTTGCCATTTCCTTCTCCAATGCATGGAAGTGAAAAGTGAAAGTGAAGTTCCTCAGTTGTGTCCGACTCTTAGCGACCCCATGAACTGCAGCCCACCAGGCTCCTCCGTCCATGGGATTTTCCAGGCAAGAGTACTGGAGTGGGCTGCCATGCCTAGTAGATTATCAAAAACTATTTTTTCAAAATTTAAATGCCAAAAAGTTTTAAGAATAAAACTAAGCAAAAATTGTATCCCTAGCGCAGCTGTGGATACATAATTGAGTCTGTCTACAAAGACTAAGTCTTTAAATGGAAATTTGTTTTAAAAGAACTAGAAAGTACAATAGATATGATAATAATTTGAATTAAGGATGCCCATGTGATACTGTGGCTTCCCTGGTGGCTCAGATGGTAAAGTGTCTGCCTGCAATGCGGAAGACCTGGGTTTGATCCCTGGGTCAGAAAGATCTTCCTGGAGAAGGAAATGGCAACCCACTCCAATACTCTTGCCTAGAAAATTCCATGGATGGAGGAGCCTGGTAGGCTACAGTCCATGGAGTTGCAAAGAGTCGGACATGACTGAGAAACTCCACTGGTTCACTGGTGTGATACTGTTAAAGAAAAATGGAAATCTTTCTCATAAACCTAAGTTGAAAGTTTATGAGCTATACTAAGCTGTTAAAATATGTAATACAAGCTGAGTGTGTTTATAAGTTAATGATGTGCTAAGTTACCTAGCTGTTCACTACACAGTTTGTACATTTTGATGTTCTGATCTTATAACAAAAGTACTGCAAAAGGCCTTTGAAATTAGTTTGTATGGTAGACAAAACAGGAAGAGGGAAAGTTAGCAGATACAAATTTATAGTCATAATAAAATGTTTTTATTTACAATTTTTCCATTATCATAAGTGTAGCTAAAAATCATGGTGTGGAGATCATAAGTAAATCTTAGCCTATGCCTTCTCCAGCGGATCTTCCCAACCCAGGAATAGAACTTGGGGTCTCTTGCGTTTCAGGTGGATTCTGAGCTGCCAGGGAGGCCCCAAGTAAATCTTAGTCTCATGATTTTCATATGCTGTCCTTGTACAGTTATGAAATATAGTTGTAGAAGCTTAAATCTGTGAGATTAAATAGTAAAATCCTTTCATTTTACAGAAGAGATTCAGAAACTATCAAGAGTATCATGTTTCCATCTATGACATTAAGTTGAATTCATGGAGTGAAAAGATGAGGAGAGAAAAGTAGGCAGGCATCCTGTGATAAGGAGCTAAACCAAGGACCTTTCTTTTTATCCTGTGACACTTCAAATGATGGGTGGAGAACTCAGACCACAAGACTAGAGCATTGTGTGTTGTGCTCTCAGATAGAAGGGAATCTTATTCAGGGAAGAGTTTTGTTGTGGTTGAAAGCAGAGATTTATTAGTTGGATGCACTTACTGTATACATGTATCTTTAAAAATATCTGAGAATATTTTAAAATTTCATGCTTTATAAAGAAGGAAATGGTTTTAAGAGTTAAAAACCACATTATAGGATAAGAACTATATAGATGTATGGAAATAGATTAATGCTATTTAAGTTTCTGTATTGTACTGTATTTATTGTGATTTCCTCTTTTATTTTCAGCAGTAATACCAGTTATTTCTGTCTAACAGATCAGCACTTTCAAAAACTATCCTAAGTTTTAATTGGTAGTCTATATTTGTAAGTTGTTTCATTCAATCTTTCCCAGCATCATGGTCTTCTCTAATGAGTCAGCTCTTTGCTTCACATGGCCAAAGTATTGCAGCTTCAGCTTCAGCATCAGTCTTTCCAATGAATATTTGGACTCATTTCCTTTAGGATGGACTGGTTTGATCTCCTTGTAGTCCAAGAGACTCTCTGGAGTCTTCTCCAGCACCACAGTTCAAAAGCATCAATTCTTTGGTGCTCAGTTTTCTTTATGGTCCAACTCTCACATCCATACATGACTACTGGAAAAACCATAGCTTTGACTAGATGGACCTTTGTCGGTAATATCTCTGCTTTTTAGTAGCTGACTAGGTTGGTCATAGCTTTTCCTCCAAGGAGCAAGCGTCTTTTAATTTCATGGCTGCAGTCACCAACTGCAGTGATTTTGGAGCCCAAGAAAATAAAGTCTGCCACTGTTTCCATTGTTTTCCCAACTATTCGCCATGACGTGATGGGACCAGATGCCATGATCTTCATTTTTTGAGTGTTGAGTTTTAAGCCAGCTTTTTCACGCTCGTCTTTTACCTTCATCAAGAGGCTCTTTGATTCCTCTTCACTTTCTGCCATTAGAAGGTTATCATCTACATGTCTGAGGTTACTGGTATTTCTCCCAGCAATCTTGATTCCAGCTTGAGCTTCATCCAGTTCAGCATTTTGCATGATGTACTCTGCATATAAGTTAAATAAGCAGGATGATAATATACAGCCTTGGCATAATCCTTTCCCAATTTGGAACTAGTCCATTGCTTAATGTCTAATTCTAACTGTTGCTTCTTGACCTGCATACAGATTTCTTAGGAGGCAGGTACGGTGGTCTGGTGTTCCCGTCTCTTTAAGAATTGTCCACAGTTTGTTGCAATCCACAGTCAAGACCTTTAGTGTAGTCAGTGCGGCAGAAGTAGGTGTTTTTCTGAAATTCTCTTGCTTTTTCTATGATCCAACGGATGTTGGCAATTTGATATCTGGTTCCTCTGCCTTTTCTAAATCCAGCTTGACCATCTGAAAGTTCTTGGTTCATGTTCTGTTGAAGCCTAGCATGGAGAATATTGAGCATTACTTTGCTAGAGTGTGAAATGAGTGCAGTTGTGCAATAGTTCGAACATTCTTTGGCATTGCCTTTCTTTGGGATTGAAATGAAAACTGATCTTTTCCAGTTCTGTGGCCACTGCTGAGTGCTGAGTTTTCCGAATTTGCTGGCATGTTTGTGCAGCACTTTAACAGCATCATCTTTTAGGATTTGAAATAGCTCAGCTGGAATTCCATCACCTCCACTGGCTTTGTTCGTAGTGATGCTTCCTAAGGTCCACTTGACTTCACCCTCCAGGATGTCTGGCTCTAAGTGAGTGATCACACCATTGTGGTTATCTGGGTCATGAAGATCTTTTTTGTATAGTTCTTATGTGTATTCTTGCCACCTCTTCTTAATACCTTCTGCTTCTGTTTTATTATATCTTATATTATCTCCTATATTTCTGTCTTACTATATAGTCTCCTATAAGATATTATGAAAAACTAGAAGTGAAAACATTAAATGTCAGGTGGTGATAAGTACTACTGAAAAATAAAGCAGTGGAGGAGAAACAGAATTGTTGGGAATAGCTTGAAATTTAGATTGTGTTGTCAAGAAAGGCCTCATTTTATTCAGGCACCCAGAATTCCTTGTTGAATGCTGGGTAGCTGCCATCCATACCCTCTCCACTCAAGCATTTATGATAATGAGAGGAATGACACATAGGCACCAATGAGATAGAATATAGAGGTTTTTACTTATATAGTAAGCAGCAAAAGGATTCCCAAAAGAGAATTAACTCAAATTTAATTGGGAGTGAAATAAGAGAGGATGCTGAAAGCTTGGGCTTTTATTGTGGTTAGTAGATGAAGCCAGAGTTGGGGTTTAGGGTTTTGCTACTCAGACAAAAATGGAGTTTTTGTCTTTCTTACAGCATCACTGGACAGAAGGAGCAGTTGAGGAGAGACCTATCCTTTCAACCATTTTTATCCTTATTACTTGTTACTGGATTGGTTTTAATTCAATCTAGATATTTGTGTCTTGATCACATAAATTTATTCCATTTCCTATTCTTATTATTTGTATCAGATAGGACTTATTTTCATCTATTTAGTTCTATTATCACATTCTTTTGTCGTACCTTTTTTCTTGTTGTTTTACATTGGATGTACTTTTTTTCTGTTTTATATCTTATGGGCATTATCACTATTGAAATCTTTTATTTGGCTATATTGACCTTTTTGCCTGAAATTTATCAAATTCTATGTACCATTTTGTGTTCCCTGCTCTGAGGGCTTCCCTGGTGGCTCAGCAGTAAGGTAAAGAATTTACCTGCAATGCAAGAGAAGCTGGTTGGATCCCTGGGTCAGGAAGATAGCTTGGAGAAGGGAATGGCAATCCACTCCAGTATTCTTGCCTGGAAAATCCCAAGGACAGAGGAGCCTGGTGGGCTACAGTCTATGGGGTCACAAGAGTCAGACAAGACTAAATCATCACCACCACCACCACCTCCTGTCCTGAATGCATAGTAAACCCAAAACTACCTCCTGTGATGATATTTGTTGTATCTAAGGAATTTTAGTGTATTAAGGATATACATTTTTAAAGATCACCATTTAATCAGAAAAAAAGGCCTTATTAAATTCTGCATTTATCTTCCTCTGAGGTTAATCTTTCTTACAAATGTAGTAAAATCTTCCAAGAATTATTTCAGATAGTATTCTCATATATTAAACTTGAATAAAGGTGTTTTTAATTATAGATTCCACCATGGTTTTTCCTGGTAAGCAGTAAGTGATAAATAAATATTTATTGACAGTTGAATAAATGAGTATGAAAGTGTGTAAGAAGAATGTTTTTTTACAAAGCCAGAGAAACTAATGCTTAAAATGAACCAGAATCAGACACACAAAAAACAGTGTATCCTAATGCTTTTCACAGTAAGATCCTTAACAGGAAAATAGATTTCTTGTTCTACACCTACCACAAGTTTCACAGAAGAATAAAGTGATATATTTATTTTTAGAAAACTCTGGGAGATGGTGAGGGACAGGGAGCCCTGGCGTGCTGCAGTCACAAAGAGACAGGACTGGGTGACTGAACGACAACAATAAGGGTGTAAATGATCTTTAATAAGCCTAAATTTTGACTTGTAAAGCTGTGGCATTTGTAAAATATATTTTCTCTTTAAATCACCGGAAGGGATGAGTAGAAGGAGAAAGAATGTATAAATGACCTTTCCTTAAGTGCCTTTTAGGATTTAAATTAGAATATTTTAAAATTGTAAACTCCATTTATACAAAACCAATTTTATGCTGAATTTTACTACAGTCAGAGGGCCTCACAGATTTAGCAGCTCCCTCTCATGACCTCTCATTTGTCTTTTCTTATTGCCTTTTAATCATTTGTTCACGTGTGTGTTTCCCTTATTAGACCACAAACTCTTTGAGGAATGTATTTTTCTCATTTACTTGTTCAACAGTTACTGAATGTTGTCTCTATGCTATACACTGTCTCCCCTATGTTCAGATGTTTCAGCCAGTTGAGACATGCTACTCAATAAGTCTCAAATGTTTTGATGAATCTTCTCTGCTCCTTGTAGGGAACATTTAATAACATTTGGATCATCCATCTTTATTTTATTCATAGACCTTTTGTTAGGAAAAGTGCTGCAAATTTATCCTAAAAATCCAAATGCTAATTTATTTCTCTACATCATGAAATAGTATCTATAGAAAAGTCTTTTATCAGTATTTTCCTTAAAACTTTTGTAAAAGGTTCATACCCAAATTGATGTATAGAGTCAATGCAATCCCAGTGAAAAATCAGGTCACATTTTTTTTTTAACAAATTGATAAATTACAAATTTATATAGACTACAGGACTTCCCTGGTGGCTCAGATGGTAAAGTGTCTGCCTACAGTGCAGGAGACCCAGGTTCAATCTCTGGGTTGGGAAGATCCTCTGGAGAAGGAAATGGCAACCCACTCCAGTACTCTTGCCTGGAAAATCCCACGGACAGAGGAGTGTGGAAGGCTACAGTCGATGGGGTCACAAAGAGTCAGACATGACTGAGCAACCTCAGTATGGACTACAAAGGATTCAGAAAAGTCAAGGTAATATCAAAAAAGAAAAAATTGAGGACTCATGCTCCTTGATTTCAAAGTTATTATGAACTTAACAGTAATCATGTGCAGCATAACAGAAAAATAGATCAATGGTACAGAAATAGACTTATACTGTCAATTGACATTTCACAAAATCTTCAAAATTCAATAGGAAAAAATGTATATCCTGTAGAATAAGATGACACAACTGGTATCTATATGGGAAAAAAATTAACCTCAATTCCTAGTTCAACTCAGAAACAAACAGATTTTGAGATGGATTTAGATACACAAGCTTCTAGAAGAAAACAAAGGATAATATCATTGTAACCTTGGGATAGGCAAAGAGTTTTTTCATAAAATCTATACATAAAGAATTTTAAGTTGGATTTCATCAGTAGCTAAAACTACTCATCAAAAGATGCTATTAAGTGCAGAGATATGCCTCAGGCAGAGAAAAATGTAATGCATAATAATATTTATATTTTGAATATATAGAACTTGTATTAAGATTATATAAAGATCTTCTATAAGTCAAAAATAGAAATAAAAGCAATCCACTAAAACAACGGAAAAATGACATTTCACAAAGAAAAATACATAAGCAGCCAATCATCTTATTAAAAAATCCTCAAACTCATTAGAAAAGTGAAAATTAGTATCATAATGAGATAGTAATTCATATGCACTGGAATTACTAAAATTAAAAGTCCTAACACTAAATTTTGACAAGAGTGTGGAGGAGTCAGAGATCTCATATATTATTGTTGGAAATGTAAAATGGCTGAGGTGGTTTGGAATACCATCATTTTCTTTTTAAGTCAGACATATGTTGATGCTCTGATTGAGCAACTGTCCTAATTTTCTCAAGTTAAAATAATTTTTTTCAAAACAGGCTTTACAGCAATATATACAATAATCTTATATTTAAATGGCAAAAGCTAAAAACCAACAGGAAAATAAGTAAAAGAATTGTGATATTTCATACAAGGGGATATTAAGGAACCACAGGAAAGAAATGAGGAATTAGAATTAAGGAAATAAGAAATTAAATATTAAGGAGCAATAAAGAGAAGCAAGCTGCTGATACATACAACAGCATGAATACATCTCAAGAACATTCTTAGCAAAAGAAAGAAATCAGACAGAAAAGAATATCTTCAGTGAATGTATGTATAGATAGTTCTAAGACAAGCTAAGTCTATCTCTGATGAAAGAAATTGGAATGATAGTGTTCTGGACTGTAGCCTGCCAAGCTCCTCTGTCTGTGGAATTTCTCAGGCAAGAATACTGGAGTGGATTGCCATTTCATTCTCTAGGGGATCTTCCTGACCTAGGGATCAAACCTGGGTCTCCTGCGTTGCAGGTAGTTTTTTGCATTGCAGGTGGCTTACCATCTGAGCCACCAGGGAAGTCCTAACAAAAGAAAGAAACCAGACACAACAGAATATCTTCTGCGAATCTATTTATATATAGTTCTAAGACAAGCTAAGTCTATCTCTGGTGAAAGAGTATAGAATAATAGTGTCCTCTGGAGTTGGTGGTTGGGAGGTGGTTATGTGGCAGGACTGAATAGAAAGGGGTATGAAGAAATATTTTGATGTAATGAAAATGATCTATATTTGATTTTGATATGGATATGGATTACATGAGTGTATGCATTTGTCAAAATTTATCCAAAATGTACCACCTGTGCATTTCACTGTATGTGGGCTTCCCTGTGACTCAGCTGGTAAAGAATTTGCTCTCAGTGTGGGAGACCTGGGTTCGATCCCTGGATTGGAAAGATCCCCTGGAGAAGGGAAAGGCTACCCTCTCCAGTATTCTGGCCTAGAGAATTCCATGGATTGTATAGTCCACTGGGTGGAAAAGAGTTGGACAAAACTGAGCAACCTTCACTTCACTTCACTTCTTCACTGTATGTGAATTACATTTCAATCTTAAAAATTTAAAAAGACATATGGATTTTCTCAAAACCCCTTTGAAAAATATATAAGGTGTTAGAAGATGTTGATTTGTTTTGTTGAATAGACAGGTAAGGTAATAGAGGCATCAACAATTAAATGACTTGTCCAAGTCATTTATGATCCCTACTAGACATTTTTATTATTGTTGCCTATTGCCAGACTCCTGGACATATTTCTCCTCTAGGGCTTTTGAGCCTTGCACAGAAGAACTGTGCAAAGAGAGAGAAGGAAAGAGAGGAAGGTTGATTGTTTTATCAGTTTAAAGGGATATAGTGACTGTGTGGATCACAACAAACTATGGAAAATTCTAAAGGGGTAGGAGTATCAGACCTCCTGAGACATCTACAGGTCAAGAGGCAACAGTTAGAACTGGACATGGAAGAACAGACTGGTCCCAAATTGAGAAAGGAGTGTGTCAAGGCTGTATATTGTCACCCTGCTTATTTTACTTATATGCAGAGTACATCATGCAAAAAGCCAGACTGGATGAAGCACAGGCTGGAATCAAGATTGCTGGGAGAAATATTAATAACAGATCTCAGATATGCAGATAACACCACCCTTATGTCATAAAGCGAACAGGAGCTAAAGAGCCTCTTGATGAAAGTGAAAGAAGAGAATGAAAACACTGGCTTAAAACTCAACACTCAAAAAATGAAGATAATGGTTTCAGGTCCCATCACTTCATAGTAGATGGAGAAACATTGGAAACAGTGACAGACTTTCTTTTCTTGGGTTTCAAAATCACTGGAGATGGTGACTGCAGCCATGAAATTAAAAGACGCTTGCTCCTTGGAGGAAAAGCTATGACCAACCTCAGTTCAGTTTAGTTCAGTCGCTCAGTCCTAACCTTTGTGACCCAATACTGCAGCATGCCACGCCTCCCTGTCCATCATGAACTCCCCGAGTTTACTCAAACTCATTTCCATTGAGTCAAAGATGCCATCCAACCATCTCATACTCTGTATTGCCCTTCTCCTCTCGCCTTCAATCTTTCCCAACATCAGGGTCATTTCAAATGAGTCAGCTCTTTGAATCATGTGGCCAAAGTATTGGCGCTTCAGCATCAGTCCTTCCAATGAGCATTCAGGACTGATTTCCTTTAGGATGGACTGGTTGGATCTCCTTGAAGTCCAAGGGACTCTCTGGAGTCTTCTCCAACACCACCGTTGAAACATCAATTCTTTGGCGCTCAGCTTTCTTTATAGTCAAACTCTCACATCCATAGGTGACTACTGGAAAATCCATAGCCTTGACTAGATGGACCTTTGTTGGCAAAGTAATGTCTCTGCTTTTCAATATGCTGTCTATGTTGGTCATACCTTTTCTTCCAAGGAGTAAGCGTCTTGTAATTTCATGGATGCAGTCACCATCTGCAGTGATTTTGGAGCTCAGAAAAATAAAGTCTGACACTGTTTCTACTGTTTCTCCATCTATTTACATGAAGTGATGGGACCAGATGCCATGATCTTCGTTTTCTGAATGTTGAGCTTTAAACCAAGTTTTTCACTCTACTCTTTCACTTTCATCAAGAGGCTCTTTAGTTCTTCTTCACTTTCTGCCATAAGGGTGGTGTCATGTGCATATCTAAGGTTATTGATATTTCTCCCAGCAGTCATTCCAGCTTGTGTTTCATCCAGCCTAGCATTTCTTATGATGCACTCTGCATATAAGTTAAATAAGCACAGTGACAATATACAGCCTTGATGAACTCCTTATCCTGTTTGGAACCAGTCTATTGTTCCATGTCCAGTTCTAACTGTAACCAACTAGACAGCTTATTAAGAAGCAGAGACATCACCAACAAAGGTCCGTCTAGTCAAAACTATGGTTTTTCCAGTAGTCATGTATGGATGTGAGAGTTGGACTACAAAGAAAACTGAGTGCTGAAGAAGTGATGCTTTTGAACTGTGATGTTGGAGGAGACTCTTGAGAGTCCCTTGGACTGCAAGGAGATCCAAGCAGTCCATCCTAAAGGAAATCAGTCCTGAATATTCATTGGAAGGACTGATGCTAAAGCTGAAGCTCCAATACTTTGGCCACATGATGCAGTGTGTTGACTCATTAGAGAAGACAGTGATGCTGGGAAAGATTGAAGGCAGGAGGAGAAGGGGATGACAGAGGTCAAGATGGTTGGATGGTATCACCAACTCAATGGACATGAGTTTGAGTAAGCTCCAGGAGTTGGTGATGGACAGGGAAGCCTGGAAAGCTGCAGTCCATAGGGTTGCAAAGAGTCAGACACAACTGAATGGAACTGACCTAAGTAGAAATGTAGATCATATTAAAGGAAAAATAATTGAGGTAACTTAAGAATTCTGTTTGACTCAAGAGATATTGATAGCATGTATAACATCCTTTGTCTAAACCCTTCAATCAGCAAGCAGAATTTGGAGGCAAATTTTTAAGAGGTTCCTCCAAGACAGATATATTTTTCTAATGCTATATGTTCTATACTCACATTTTGAGGTATATTATTTTGGCAAGATTCAGTTCAGTTCAGGCGCTCAGTCATGTCCAACTCTTTGTGACCCCATGAACCACAGCACGCCAGGCCTCCCTGTCCATCACAAACTCCCGGAGTCCACCCAAACCCATGTCCATTGAGTTGGCGATGCCATCCAACCATGTCATCCTCTGTTGTCCCCTTCTCCTCCTGCCCTCAATCTTTCCCAGCATCAGGGTCTTTTCCAATGAGTCAGCTCTTCGCATCAGGTGGCCAAAGTATTGGAGTCTCAGCTTCAACATCAGTCCTTCCAATGAACACCCAGGACTGATCTCCTTTGGGATGGACTAGTTGGATCTCCTTGAAGTCCAAAGGACTCTCAAGTGTCTTCTCCAACACCACAGTTCAAAAGCATCAATTCTTCGGCGCTCAACTTTCTTTATAGTCCAACTCTCACATCCATACATGACCACAGGAAAAACCATAGCCTTGACTAGACAGACCTTTGTTGAAAGTAAAGTCTCTGCTTTTTAATATGCTGTCTAGGTTGGTCATAACTTTCCTTCCAAGGAGTAGGTGTCTTTTAATTTCATGGCTGCAGTCGCCATCTGCAGTGAATTTGGAGCCCAGAAAAATAAAGTAAGCCAGTTTCCACTGTTTCCCCAACTATTTGCCATGAAGTGATGGGACCAGAGGCCATCATATTAGTTTTCTGAATTTTAGCTTTAAACCAACTTTTTCACTCTCCTCTTTCACTTTTATCAAGAGCCTCTTTAGTTCTTCATTTTCTGCCATAAGGATGGTGTCATCTGCATATCTGAGGTTATTGATATTTCTCCCAGCAATCTTGATTCCAGCTTGTGCTTCCTCGAGCCCAGCATTTCTCATGATGTACTCTGCATATAAGTTAAATAAGTAGAGTGACAGTATACAGCCTTGTCATGCTCCTTTTCCTATTTGGAACCAGTCTGTTGTTCCAAGTCCAGTTCGAACTGTTGCTTCCTGACCTGCATACGGATATCTCAAAAGACAGGTCAAGTGGTCTGGTATTCCCATATCTTTCGGAATTTTCCACAGTTTGTTGTGATCCACACAGTCAAAAACTTTGGCATAGTCAACGAAGCAGAAATAGATATTTTTCTGGAATTCTCTTGCTTTTTTGATGATCCTGAGTATGTTGGCAATTTGATCTCTAGTTCCTCTGCCTTTTCTAAAACCAGCTTGAATATATGGAAGTTCATGGTTCACATATTGCTGAAACCTGGCTTGGAAAATTTTGAGTATTACTTTACTAGCATGTGAGATGAATGCAATTGTGTGGTAGTTTGAGCGTTCTTTGGCATTACCTGTCTTTGGGATTGGAATGAGAACTGACTTTTTCCAGTCCTGTGGCCACTGCTGAGTTTTCCAAATTTGGTGGCATATTGAGTGTAGCACTTTCACAGCATCATCTTTCAGGATTTGAAAAGCTCACCTGGAATTCCATCACCTCCACTAGCTTAGTTCATAGTGATGCTTTCTAAGGCCCACTTGACTTCACATTCCAGAATGTCTGGCCCTAGGTTAGTGATCACACCATCATGATTATCTGGGTAGTGGAGTACTTTTTGTACAGTTCTTCTGTGTATTTGTATTCTTGCCACCTCTTCTTAATATCTTCTGCTTCTTTTAGGTCCCTGCCACTTCTGTCCTTTACTGAGCCCATCTTTGCATAAAATATTCCCTTGGTATCTCTAATTTTCTTGGAGAGATCTCTGGTCTTTCCCTTTCTATTGTTTTTCTCTATTTCTTTGTATTGATCGCTGAGGAAGGCTTTCTTTTCTTTCCTTGCTATTCTTTGGAACTCTTCATTCAAATGGGTATATCTTTCCTTTTCCCCTTTTCTTTTCACTTCCCTTCTTTTCACAGCTATTTGTAAGACCTCTTCAGACACCATTTTGCTTTTTTGCATTTCTTTTTCTTGGGGATGGTCTTGATACCTGGCTCTTGTACAATGTCACAAACCTCCACCATAGTTCATCAGGCTCTCTGTCTATCAGATCTAGTCCCTTTAATTTATTTCTCACTTCCACTGTATAGTCATAAGGGATTTGATTTAGGTCATACCTGAATGGTCTAGTGGTTTTCTCCACTTTCTTCAATTTCAGTCTGAATTTGGCAATAAGGAGTTCATGATCTGAGCCACAGTCAGTTCCCGGTCTTGTTTTTGCTGACTGTATAGAGCTTCTCCATCTTTGGATGCAAAGAATATAATCAATCTGATTTCGATGTCGACCATCTGGTGATGTCCATGTGTACAGTCTTCTGTTTTGTTGTTGGAAGAGGGTGTTGGTTATGGCCAGTGCATTCTTTTGGCCAAACTCTATTAGCCTTTGCCCTACTTCATTCTGTACTCCAAGGCTAAATTTGCCTGTTGTTCCAGGTGTTTCTTGACTTTCTACTTTTGCATTCTAGTCCTCTATAATGAAAAGGACATCTTTTTTGGGTGTTAGTTCTAGAAGGTTTTGTAGGTCTTCATAGAACTGTTTAACTTCAGCTTTTCAGCGTTACTGGTCGGGGCATAGGCTTGGATTACCATGATATTGAATGGTTTGCCTTGGAAACGAACAGAAATCATTCTGTTGTTTTTGAGATTGCATCCAAGTACTGAATTTTGAACTCTTTTGCTGACTTTAATGGCTACTCCATTTCTTCTAAGGGATTCTTGCCCACAGTAGTGGATATAATGGTCATCTGAGTTAAATTCACCCATTCCAAAAAAGAAAGAAAATATTCCTTTGCTCAGATTCAAAATGGCTTTCTAGTGGTTACAATCAATCTGAATTGCAATGAACTCTTCTATTTAGACAAAACGGACCTGCCTATATTTGATTGGAAAAGAGCCAGAAAGCCCGCCTGCCTCTCAAGTGCCTGGCTTTCCTTGTTGCTGTTATTATTCAGTCACTAAGTTGTGTCTGACTCTGCTATGGACTGCAGCATGCCAGGCTTTGTTGTCTTTCACAGTCTCCTGGAGTTTGCTCAAATCCATGTCCATTGAGTCAGTTATGCTATCTAACCATCTCATCCTCTAATGCCCTCTTTTCCTTTTGCCTTCAATCTTTCCCAGCAGCAAGGTCTTATCCAGTGAGTCAGCTCTTCCCATCAGGTAGCCAAAGTATTGAAGCTTTAGCTGCAGCATCACTCCTTCCAGATTCCCTTTAGGAGTGACTGATTTGATGTCTTTGTTTTTCAAGGGACTTTCAAGAGTCTTCTCCAACACCACAATTGAAAAGCATCAGTTTTTTGCCCTCAGCCTTCTTTATGGTCCACCTCTCATATCCATACTTGACTACTGGAAAACCCACAGTTTTGACTATATAGACCTTTGTTGGCCAAGTGATATCTCTGCTTTTTAATATGCTGTCTGGGTTTGTTCTTAACTTTTCTTCCAAGAAGCAATTGTCTTTTAGTTTCACGGCTGTAGTCACCATCTGCAGTCATTTTGGATCCAAAGAAAGAAAAAAGTGTCACTGCTTCCACTTCTTCCCATCTGTTTGCCATGAAGTGATAGGACCAGATGCTGTGATCTTAGTTTTTTGAATGTTGAGTTTTAAGCCAGGCTTTTCACTCTTCTCTTTCACCCTCATCAAGAGACTTTTTAGTTCCTTTTCACTTTGTGCCATTAAAGTGGTGTCATTTGTATATCTGAGGTTGTTTATATTTCTCTTGACTATCTTAATTCCAGTTTGTGATTCATCCAGCCTGGCATTTCCCTTAATGTACTCTGCATTTAAGTTTAATCAGGTGACATACACAGCCTTGTTGTACTCCTTTCCTAATTTTGAACCAGTCCGTTGTTTCATGTAAGGTTCTAACTTTTACTTCTTGACACAAATACAGGTTTCTCAAGAGACAGGTAAGGTGGTCTGCTATTCCCATTTCTTTAAGAATGTTCCACAGTTTGTTGTGATCCACACAGTCAAAGTGTTTACCATAGTCAATGAAGCAGAAGTAGGTGTTTTTCTTGAATTCCCTTGCTTTCTCCATAATCCAACAAATGCTGGCAATTTGATCTCTTGTTCCTCTGCCCTTTCTTAATCCATCTTGTACATTTGGAAGTTCTTGGTTTACATACTTCTTAAACCTATCTTGATGGATTTTGGCTATAACATTACTAGCATGAGAAATGAGCATAATTGTGGGGCAGTCTGAACATTTTTTGGCACTACCCTTCTTTGGCATTGGAATGAAAACTGACCTTTTCCAGTCCTGTAGCGACTGCTGAGTTTACCGAATTCCTATATTAGAGTAATTCTGTGGTATCAAGAGTCATGATATTAAAGGTAAAGACACAATTCATCCATACTTTTCTAGCACTTATTTTACCCTAGAGCTTTACCTGAGAGAATGCTGGTTTATTCTTTGTCCCCTCAATAATGAAATCTTCTTTGGTCTCCATTCTCGTAAGCAGTATCATGTAAGAGAACATCTAGCAGCAGAGGAAAGAAGAAAAGAGAGCCTTAAATAATGTCAGAGCTGGGAGATTGTTGTTTTTGTGGAGAAAGATATTAGCAATTTGATTAAGCTGGAAATATAGTCATGTATAAAAATTTTATAAAATTATTCAGGTCCTGTACTCATGTATTCTGATCATCATTCAGTTCAGTTCAGTTCAGTCATTCAGTCGTGTCCAACTCTTTGCGACCCCATGAATCACAGCACGCCAGGCCTCCCTGTCCATCACCAACTCCTGGAGTTCACCCAGACTCATGTCCATGGAGTCAGTGATGCCATTCAGCCATCTCATCCTCTGTCAACCCCTTCTCCTCCTGCCCCCAATCCCTCCCAGCATCAGGGTCTTTTCCAATGAGACAGCTCTTCACATGAGGTGGCCAAAGTACTGGAGTTTCAGCTTTAGCATCATTCCTTCCAAAGAAATCCCATTCCTGATCTCCTTCAAGGAGAATTGGATCTCCTTGCAGTCCAAGGGACTCTCAAGAGTCTTCTCCAACACCACAGGTCAAAAGCATCAATTCTTCGGTGCTCAGCCTTCTTCACAGTCCAACTCTCACATCCATACATGACCACAGGAAAAGCCATAGCCTTGACTAGACGGACCTTTGTTGGCAAAGTGATGTCTCTGCATTTGAATATGCTATGTAGTTTGGACATAACTTTCCTTCCAAAGAGTAAGCGTCTTTTAATTTCATGGCTGCAATCACCATCTGCAGTGATTTTGGAGCCCCAAAAAATAAAGTCTGACACTGTTTCCCCATCTATTTCCCATGAAGTGATGGGACCGGATGCCATGATCTTCGTTTTCTGAATGTTGAGCTTTAAGCCAACTTTTTCACTCTCCACTTTCACTTTCATCAAGAGGCTTTTTAGTTCCTCCTCACTTTATACCATAAGGGTGATGTCATCTGCCTTTCTGTTGATATACAAATCAAATAAAATAATTGCTTAGAATTCGGGTAAGCATGTTAGCTAGATACCTAACATAGGTCTGAGTCAGAAGATCTGGAAAATAATAAATGAGCTTTATAACAAGAAAAGGGCATATTTAGAAGTTATTAATTAACATAAAACGTTTGAAAATGAAGTTGTGAAATCCCTAGATTGCTAACATTGGAATACCTGTGTAATTATATAGTTTTTATAGACTGATAACTCTCTTGATGCTAGTTTTTTGGGGGCAAATTATGCTATTTCAACTAAATGAGCAATGGAGGAAAGGGGATGAATTATGAAATCATAACCAGCAAAGGTCTGTTTTTAAAGATTCAATTTCAGTAACACTTTACTGACCTATAGATTATCCTTGAAAACAGTGCCTCTTACCTTTGGTGTGAGTGGCACTGTACTAAATTAACTGACTCATCATTGATGAAGAGAGGTTAGTTTTTCTATGAATCAGACATACGAAAATTCTTTTTCTGGGCTTGAGAATTGAAGCCTCTTTGTGAGTCTCAGATTCTCTCAGCATGATTGATTCACCCCAGGTCTCTTTTGAATACACCCTGTTGTTAAGGAATTGATGATAATATTCGATCTCATCTTTGTCTCCTCAGTGCCATGTGGACTGGGTGTTTCTTCCTTATGGAAATTCTGAAATAAAAAGCAATATTGTCAACTGCCTCTTAATTAAATAAGAAGTGCTTGACTTCTAAATGAAGGGTGATCATGATAAGAAAAATAGTATAAAGTAAGTTCTCAGTTTCTTTTTAGAGGTTGTCTGGATCTCTCTGTGTCATAGACAAAAATGAACTAACAGAGGCAATTGATACATATAATTTTGTAGTCTTGATACCACTGACTTCTTTGTGTGGGCCAATTTATGGGCAGGCCTGGGCTTGCTGTTATTCACAGTGACTCCTGGTCACTTGTCCCTTAGTTGATATGACCATATACACAACTACTTCTCTTCTTAGCAATCAAGAAGGGGATGCAGGGTTCAGCCATTGGTTTAATGGGACTTATCAGGCAAAGTCTTGGTATGATTTCTTCCATTGCAATCTTAGTTGTTATAACAAGCTAGCATGGGAGATACTGCAGTTTGCTCTCTCAAGTTCAGATCACAGGAATTATCCAAGGAATAGGTAGAGGGGGCTTCCCTGGTGGCTCAGACAGAAAAGAATCTGCCTTCAATGCAGTTTGATCCCTGGGGTGGGAAGATCCTCTGGAGAAAGGTATGGCAGCTTACTCCAGGATTCTTGCCTGGAGAATCCCCATGGACAGAGGAGCCTGGCGGGCTACAGTTCATGGTTCGCAAAAAGTCAGTCACCACTGAGCAACTAAGCAGATAGAGGAGAATAATATATCTTTATTGTTGTCTGAGATACATAACGTGTTATCTCTAAAGCTGGAAGTCAGGATTGTATCCTTCGAAACCAGGCCTATTTACTGCACCCAAGCAAAGGCTAAGCATGTCCATCTACATTTTTAAAGTAACAAATGTCAAGCCTTAGTGTGCATGTATGTGATAATCATTGTAAGTGACTTAGAGATCTCTACAGAAACCACCACATCCAGTTAGAAGGTAGACTGTAGTCTGAACATGAGGTTAGAGATCTTAGTACAGCTGACTGTGCATTGGTCCCACCTATTCCCTCATGCTTCCTGCTCTACCTCAGCTGTAGGATTGAAGATTTGACTTTAACATCTATGTGTCTTTCTGGTCATTATAGCAATACTCTGTTCCCTGTCAGAAATATATTTTTTAAGGTTTTCTAAGTTACTTACTAATAAAATAGGCACTTTCATTTAAAAGGTTTTTTTGCAGTTAAGAGATTGAACCGCATTGTCTGAAAGCACAATGTTTTGTGTGTTAAGATGGAGTGTTGATGCCTAAGAGAGTACTCATGCTGGGTTAATTGTTCATTACTGCAGAATGGTCAGGAAGCCAGTCTCCCTCAGAACAAATCAGGATAACTTTGAGAAAGTTAATTAAATTTTCTGGGTCTGAGTCTTAGTTTTCTTGTTTGCTGTGAGGACTAAACAGGAAATATACATAAAGCACTTAGCACACAAAGTCTATGGAAGCTAGTAGTAAATGTTTAAGAGTGATGGGTATTATTATTTTGTATTTTTACTTAGATGCTAATAAAAAATTGGATAATATAAACAATTGGATAAGAATTTTGAGGAAAGATAGTTAAAATAGCCTCTATCCCTTCCCCATGACACCTCCAAGTCGGTTTCTAGCATCATCTTCATGGTATTTAGACAAATAAGATAGTAATTTTTAGAAGTTAATAATATATATTTTTTGTACTTCTTGAGAAAAAATACTGTTTTGGTGAAACCACAATTTATATTGTTGAATGTAATTAGCAATAAGTTGGTTTTCCCTTATAGTTAGTTTGTATCCAGATGAGAGCATTCCATTATCTACAGAGTCAGGAGTCCTAATATTTACATTTCCTTGTATCTCTATCAAAACAGCAAAAAGGAATTTTATTTACTTTGTTGAATTCTCAACTTTTGAATATTTTAAAATCATATATTAAGCAGAATTGAAAAGCATTAGCTCTTCCTTTGAACCAGAATAAATGCTATAGATAGCATTATCTTTTCCTTTTTTTGTTTGTAATATTTGCAAACTTTATGCTTTCCCCTTGGTATATTACAGATCTCAGTAAGATGAAATGGTAAAAAAAAAAGCTGTTTAAGTGCTAATTGATCCAACAAATATTGGTAACATGGTAGTGAAGAAACCATAGTACCTACCTTTTTGGGGTAATCTGACATAGAGAGATAAATTAATAAGTATCTTTTACAAATCCAGGTAGTGACATTAGTAATAAGTACGAGGGTAAAAGTGGGCTTCCCACGTAGCGCTAGTGGTAAAGAACCTGCATGCTAATGCAGGAGATGTAAGAGACCAGAGTGCGATCCCTGGGTCGGGAAAATCACCTGGAGGAGAGCATGGCAACCCACTCCAGTATTCTTGCCTGGAGAATCCCATGGACAGAGACTCCTGGCAGGCTGTAGTCCACTGGTCACAAAGAGTTGGGCATGACTGAAGTGAATTAGCACACATGCATACTAAGGTAAAAGTAAAGTAGGGAAACAAGAAAATTAACAAGTGGGAGGAAATGGCTACTTTTTCCAGGGGGTTAAGGGAAGAAGTCTTTTAAGAGGTGATTTTGGTATAGATACATAATTGAAATGAGCTATGTGAATATCTGGGGGGAAGAGCTTCCAGGAGATGGACTAGAAAAAGGTCCTGAAAAAGAATGAATTTGAATTGTCAAGACCTGTATAGCCAGAGCGTTGTGAGTGAGAAGGAGAAAGGGAAGATGGAAGGTAAGAGCAGCATGGAAGGGGCTTCCCTGGTCGTCCAGTAGCTAAGACTCCATGCTCCCAGTGCAGGAGGCCCAGGTTCGATCCCTAGTCAGGGAGTTAGACCCCACATGCTGAAATTGAGAGTTTGCATGCTGCAACTAAAGATCTTGCATGCTACAAGTTAAAAAGATCCCATGTGCCACAACTAAGACCCAACACAGTCAAATAAATAATTTTTTTTTAAGGAGTAGCATGGAAAAGTACTTTAATAAAGACAAAAAGCCCCTGAATTCCAGGTGGAAATTTTAATTTCTTCCTCTAATTCCTCATCTATTTAAGAACAATTTGATTTGTTTGTAATAGTTTGATATTTAAGAACAATTTGATTTGTTTGTAATAGTAGACTCCTTTCTTCTTGAGACTGATGATTTATTTTAAAATGACAAGAGCAGCTTCAGCTCCATGCAACAAATTCTGGTAAATTCTCTTTTCATTTTTATTCTGTTAAAATATTTTCTAATTTCCCTTTTTATGGTTTCTTAGTTATACCCATCAGTTAAAAGTGGACATTAAATTTCCAAATACATGGAGACTTTAAAATATTTTTGATATTAATTTCTCATTTTGATATTAATTTCTTATTTAAATGCTTTATTCTGCAATAACCTTCTGTGTTTTTTGAGTCTTCTAAATTTATTTAGGCTTTCAATGGCTAAATCAAAGATATCTCTTGGTAAATATCATATTGCACTTGAAAATATATGGGTTATTTACAAATATCTTTTGATATTGATTTCTAACATAATTCCACAGTGGTAAGAGAACAGACTCTCTATGATTTCACTGCCTTTAGACAATGAAATTTTTGCACCTTGTTTTATGTCCCTGCATATGTTCCAGTGTCTCCTACTTTATAGTCTATGGGAACTTGAATAGAATTTGTATCTCACTGTTGTGACAACTGTATAAATTTTAGTTGTGTTGAATTGAATATGGTGCTTTTCAGGTCTACTATATCCTTCTACTTCTCTGTGTATTCATCCTATTAATTTTTGAGAGTTTGATATTGAAACTCCAACTAAAAATCTTACCTACTTAAAAAAATTGTAATATATAGTGGAACGATACGTAACTTTGTTCTGTATTTTCCAAGTCTCCTGTAAATGTGTTATTATACTTCCATTATTTAAAAAATAAAAAAGAAAGAGAAAAAAAGAAAAAAGAGAAAAATTAAACAATAAAGAAAAAGATAAATAAAATGACCAGAAATAGTGAAAATTGGTAAACAGTTCAAAATATTTTTTGTATTAAAAATGACTTAATAGATTATGCATGAACTGCTAAATGGACCTTTACTTAAAAGAGTACTTTTAAACTTCTTATTTCTTGTTTCAAATCTCTTATGTAAAAGCTATATCCTCAAATATAATGACTGAAGTATCTTGAAATCAGAGTGCATTTTAGTTTGATTGTGACTTGTATTCGTGCAAGATACATAGTATATGATTGACACAACTATCTAAATAATTAAGGGCAGATAATAATTTTGCCTTAAATATACAAACAATTATCCAGTTAGGGAAACAAAAAACTAGACAGCCGAATGGGATTGTTAAGTAATGTTTTGATGATTTAAGTGTAAATGAATCATAAACATTAGGATTAAATTTCCTCTGAAAATATCTTTTGTTTAAAAATCTGTGGAGAAGTATACTTGGCAGGATGTATTTTGAGTTTTGTTAAAATCAAAAACTCATGAAAATTGTTTGAGGTAGTTTGCTGGAACAAAATCTAGGTCTCCCCATATAACAAGCATGCAACTAAAATAATTAGCTGACAGTTTGAAGATACAAATATATTTATCAGAAATTCCCTGACCATTACACTCAATCACTTCAGTCATGTCCCCCTCTTTGCAACCCCATGGACTGCAGCCGCCCACCCCCTGCCCCCAGGTTTCTCTGCCTATGGTATTCTCCAGGTAAGTATACTAGAGTGGGTTGCCATCCGTCCCCCAGGGGACCTTTCCGACCCAGGGATTGAACTCACATCTCCTATGACTCCTGCATAGCAGACAGATTCTTTACCTGCTGAGCCACAGGGGAAGTCATTTATTCATGCTTTAAATGAATTTTGTTTGAATTACTACTATGTGTTAATCATTGTGCTGGGTTCTACGTTTACAAAGGAGAACAAGAGAGTCTTGCTTTTCACCCATTGGAGCTTATACGTGCTTAAGGAAATTAATGGGTAATAATGAATGCCACTCCTCAACTCTCTGCAGTGGAGTTGTTGTTGGTGATGTTGTTCAGTCGCTAAATCGTGTCCAACTCTTTGCAACCCCATGGACTGCAACACACCAGACTCCCCTGTCCTTCAGTATAGCCCAGAGTTTGCTCAAATTCATGTCCATTGAGTTGGTGATGCTATCTAACCATCTCATCCTATGCCGCCCCCTTCTTCTCCTTTTGCCTTCAATCTTTGGCAGCATCTGTAGTGAAGAGGGGACTTCAACTCCATTCCAAGGATGAAAAGTTTAGAAAGATCATCTGGTCTTTGTATGTATCCTTTCTTTAAAAACCGAGGAACTGTCTCTCTGATGAACTGTATTTTCTCTACTGAGAAAATAGATTAGTAGTTGAGATATAAGGGAGGAATGGCTTGAAGAAGTAACGGTTACTATTGCCAAGTGACACAATTGCTTCTCTCCTATTATTAATAAGGACAGGAAAGAGAAAACTCAACTATTGGTTCAATGGCCACTCATGTGACATCCTAGTTGACTTTTCTGGATAGAGACATTTTCAAGTATAGTGTCAAGGAAGGAGAAGTTTAGAAGTGATGAATCAGAGATGTAGAGGATAAAGAAGGAAGCAGTAGCTAATAAGCAAGAAAGTAGAAAGATTTGTGAGTGGAATCTAATGAAATTGAAAAGATCTATGGTAAAGTCAGAAAACTGTGGTCTTATGAGTAGAGAGAAGGCATTTCCAGTTTCAGAAGTGGAACATTTCTGGGTATGTCCAATGAGAAGGATAATAAGTGGAGTAAAAAAGATAAGTTCAAAGATTATTCTGTTTAGGTTTGGATAAGTCATCCAGTAGATGATGATATTACTCAGAATACCAAGAAAAAAATGATTTCAACAGGTGCCAAATATTTTATTAAATCAAGGGAACTTACCAAGAGAATAATAGAAGATAATATCAGAATTGAGTAAAGACTGTATAGTCAATTGGGGGGAATACTCTGGTGGTTCAGTGGTTAGAACCCTGCACTTCCACTCTAGGGGGCAAGGATTTGACCCCTGGTTGGGGAACTCAGATCCCACATGCTGTGTGGCATGACCAAAAAATAACACCCCGCCCCCCAAAAAATATATATAGTCAATCAGCAAGAGCTTCAAGAAAACAGATGTATTTATTTACTTGTTTGTTTATATAAACATGAGGGACTCCTGAACTGAAGTTGTTTGGAAACCCTGAAATATGTAGTGTGTTGGAAAAAGAGATTCTACACTTTGGAAAACAGGGAGGAATTATAGAAAGAGTCAGTGTCCAGTTAAGTCAATCTGAAATAGATGATTAACAGAGAACAAGTGTTATAGAGGGATTTGTCTAGCTAATAGACAAAGAAGTCCATATAATGAATGTGAGGAATAGTAAGATCTTTGTGGTTTGGACCTTGAACTAGACTGTTAAGTTCCAAAGTTACTTTTATTTTAATATCAGGGGGATAAAAGCATTAGAGCTCCTTAGCCTGTAAAAATCAACATATTGCCTGAATTTACTTCATTTCATAGGTATAGATCTTACATTAATATCCTGTTGTCAGTATATCATCTGATTTTTAAATGTCTTGTATTTAAAGCCTAAGTGTACTTTGCCAAGAAAATATCATCTGTGATTTTAGGCACATTTATTTTAGGAGAAATACAATCCTTATGTTTATGATTCATTTACACTTAAAATATTGTTAAGAGAAACCTATAATACATCCAAGATAGTTCTTGTCATTCAAGAATCTTTTTAAGAGAAGTTTTATTTCAGTTTTATAACTGTAAAGATTAAACCATATCTAATTTGAAAAGTTAAGAGATATGACTTCTCAATTTAGGGAGCGACACAACCACATTGAACCTACACCACTAGAAAGGACTTTGGGCATCATCTAATAGACTTATTATAAAAGAAGAAACTGAGAAGCAGAGGAATCACCTGACATACCTATCAGTTCAGTTCAGTCGCTCAGTCGTGTCCGACTCTGCGACCCCGTGAATCGCAGCACGCCAAGTCTCCCTGTCCATCACCAACTCCCGGAGTTCACTCAGACTCACGTCCATCAAGTCGGTGATGCCATCCAGCCATCTCATCCTCTGTCATCCCCTTTTCCTCCTGCCCCCAATCCCTCCCAGCATCAGAGTCTTTTCCAATGAGTCAACTCTTCATATGAGGTGGCCAAAGTACTGGAGTTTCAGCTTTAGCATCATTCCTTCCAAAGAACACCCAGGACTGATCTCCTTTAGAATGGACTGGTTGGATCTCCTTGCAGTCCAAAGGACTCTCAAGAGTCTTCTTCAACACCACAGTTCGAGAGCATCAATTCTTCAGCGACATACCTATAATCACACTCAATTTAGGGAAGAACCAAACCAAATAATTTAGGTGGTTTTAATTAATGTTTTACTTTAGAGCACATGAGCACTTAGCACAGAGTTTTAAACATAATAAATGCCAAATAAATATTTAATGAATAGATCAATATCACTGGGACTCCACCTACCAGATAAATGTATTCTAGTTTGCCATTTGGCATATTTATTGTGTGTGTGTGTGTGTGTGTGTGTGTGTGTGTATGTGCACTCAGTTTCTCAGTCGTGTCTGACTCTTTGAGACCCCATGGACTGTAGTCCGCCAGGCTCCTCTGTCCTTGCATGGAATTTTCCATGCAAGAGTGCTAGAGTGGGTTGCCATTTCCTCCTTCAGGGGATCTTCCGGACTGATGGATAAACTGTGTCTCCTGCATTGGCCCCCTGGGAGGGGGCCCCCTACTATTGAGCCACCTAGGAAGCCATACCTGTAATCACACTCAACTTAGGGAAGAACCAAACCAAATAAGTTATGTGGTTTTAATTAATGTTTTACTTTAGAGCACATGAACACTTAGCACAGGATTTAAAACATAATAGGGGCCAAATAAATGCTTAATGAATAGATCATTGTCACTGGGACTCCACCTATCAGATAAATGTGTTCTAGTTTGCCATTTGACATATTTATTATCATCCTCAAATGAGGAGCCTAATGGGCTTTGTACCAGATTTTGTTATCAGACATAATTACTGGCCTCTAGAAACTGTGGCCTCAAAAATAACAAAGTGAATGCAGTGTTCACATGTTAAAGAGATTTATTACATTAACATATAAGGATATAAGTGTCATTTTGTCTCTATTAATATGAGAATGTCTGTGAATCAAAATGTACACATTACAATAAGTGAAATACCAGTGTTTATTGCAAGTTGATGGAAAATGCTTATGGAAGAGAAGGATTTGAAGAGCTTTTTAATTAGGCAGTACTGCTCAAGGAATCATTCTGTGGAATCATTGAACAGACTGAGAGATATAAGAGCAGGAGGGAGAATTTAAGGAAGTGGAGTTGATGAGAAAGTTTGCTACCATGAAGCAAAGTACAGTGCAGAACCGTAGGGTGACAATGTGAAAATGATCTAATGGAAAGAAATGTTTTGGAAACTCCAGAAAAATATTAAAAGTTGAAGGGAAAGATTTTTATGGTGTGATAGAGGTTTAGCTGTGTGACCGTGGAAAAGTGACTTAATTTTCAGTTCAGTTGAATTCAGTTCAGCTGCTCAGTCATGTCTAACTCTTTGCAACCCCATGAATTGCAGCACGCCAGGCCTGCCTGTCCATCACCAACTCTCAGAGTTTACCCAAACTCATGTCCATCGAGTCGGTGATGCCATCCAGCCATCTCATCCTCTGTCATCCCCTTCTCCTCCTGCCCCCAATCCCTCCCAACATCAGGGTCTTTTCCAATGAGTCAACTTTTCGCATGAGGTGGCCAAAGTATTGGAGTTTCAGCTTTAGCATCATTCCTTCCAAAGAACACCCAGGACTGATCTCCTTTAGAATGGACTGGTTGGATCTCCTTGCAGTCCAAAGGACTCTCAAGAGTCTTCTCCAACATCACAGTTCAAAAGCATCAATTCTTCGGTGCTCAGCTTTCTTCACAGTCCAAGTCTCACATCCATACATGACCACTGGAAAAACCATAGCCTTGACTAGACGGACCTTTGTTGGCAAAGTAATGTCTCTGCTTTTTAATATGTTATCTAAGTTGGTCATAACTTTCCTTCCAAGGAGTAAGCGTCTTTTTTGTAAAGTTTAAAAATAAAATTAAATTAAAAAAATAATAATTTTAAATATGGCTTTTTTTGTGATAATCTTAAAAACACAGATAATCATAGTACCTCTTTCAGAAGGATTAAATTAAATAATGACTCTGAATATAGATCAAGTTGAACCTTGAGATGAGAATTTCAATAAGATCCTGAATTCAATAAGACCCAGAATTCTCCCAGAATTCATCAAGAGACTCTACTACTACATTTCCTTTTTAATTGTAGATCTCAATCAGAGAATTTTCATACATAATCATTTCCCATAGGCCTTCTCTTTTCTGGGAGAAGTTTTCCTATATGAACTTCTGTATTCTACCTGGAATGCTTTTAAAGATCACAGCCTTATCTTGGTGAAGGGGCTTACGTAACTCAATGAAGCTATGAGTCCATACTTTGCAGGTGGTCACCCAAGACAGATGGGTCATAATGAAGAGTTCTCACAAAACATGGTTCACTGGAGGAGGGAATGGCAAACCACTCAAGTATTCTTGCTGAGAAAACTTCATGAACAGTATGAAAAGGCAAAAAGGATATGACACTGGAAGCCCCCCAGGTCAGAAGGTGTCCAGTGTGCTAATGGGAAAGAGTAGAGGGCAATTACTAATAGCTCCAGAAAGAATGAAACATCTGGGCCAAAGCAGAAACAACACTCAGTTGTGGATGTGCCTGGTGGTGAAAGTAAATTTCGATGTGGTAAAGAACAATATTGCACAGGAACCTGGAACCTTACATCCATGCATCAAAGTGAATTGGAAGTGGTCAAGTGGGAGATGGCAGTAGTGAACATTAACATCTTAGGAATCAGTGAATGAAAATGGATGGGAAGGGGTAAATTTAATTTAGATGGCCATTATATCTACTACAGTGAACAAGAATCTCTTAGAAGAAGTGGAGTAGCTCTCATAGTGAACAAGAGTCCAAAATGCAGTTCAGTTCAGTTCAGTCGCTCAGTTGTGTCCTACTCTTTGTGACCCCAGGAACTGCAGCACACCAGGCCTCCCTGTCCATCACCAACTCCCAGAGTTCACTCAAACCCATGTCCATTGAATCGGTGATAACATCCAACCATCTCATCCTCTGTCGTCCCCTTCTCCTCCTGCCTTCAATCTTTCCCTGCATCAGGGTCTTTTTAAATGAGTCAGCTCTCCGCATCAGGTGGCCAAAGTATTGGAGTTTCAGCTTCAACATCAGTCCTTCCAATGAACACCCAGGACTGATCTCCCTCGGGATGGACTGGTTGGATCTCTTTGCAGTCCAAGGGACTCTCAAGAGTCTTCTCCAACACCACAGTTCAAAAGCATCAATTCTTCGGCACTCAGCTTTCTTTATAGTCCAACTCTCACATCCATACATGACCACTGGAAAAACCATAGCCTTGACTAGATGGACCTTTGTGGACAAAGTAGTGTCTCTCCTTTTTAATATGCTGTCTAGGTTGGTCATAACTTTTCTTCCAAGGAGTAAGTGTCTCTTAATTCCATGGCTGCAAGCACCATCTGCAGTAATTTTGGAGCCCAGAAAAATAAAGTCTGACACTGTTTCCACTGTTTCCCCATCTATTTCCCATGAAGAGATGGGACCAGATGCCATGATCTTCGTTTTCTGAATGTTGAGCTTTAAGCCAACTTGTTCACTCTCCTCTTTCACTTTCATCAAGAGCCTCTTTAGTTCTTCACTTTCTGCCATAAGGGTGGTGTCATCTGCAAATCTGAGGTTATTGATATTTCTCCCAGCAATCTTGATTCCAGCTTGTGCTTCCTTGAGCCCAGCATTTCTCATGATGTACTCTGCATATAAGTTAAATAAGCAAGGTGACAATATACAGCCTTTATATACTCCTTTTCCTATTTGGAACCAGTTTGTTGTCCCATGTCCAGTTCTAACTGTTGCTTCTTGACCTGCATACAGGTTTCTCAAGAGGCAGGTCAGGTGGTCTGGTGTTCCTTTGTCTTTCAGAATTTTCCACAGTTTATTGTGATCCACACAGTCAAAGGCTTTGGCATAGTTAATAAAGCAGAAATAGATGTTTTTCTGGAACTCTCTTGCTTTTTCAATGATCCAATGATCATTGGATTTTTCAGAGATCCAAAATGCAGTACTTGGGTGCAATCTCAAAAATGACAGAATGATCTCAGTTCATTTCCAGTGCAAACCATTTAACACTGCGATAATCCAAGTCTATTCCCCAACCACTAATACTGAAGAAGCTGAATTTGACTGGTTCTATGAAGACCTATAAGGCATTCTAGAATTAATACCAAAAAAAAGATGTGCTTTTCATCATAGGGGATTGGAATGCAAAGTAAAAAGTCAGTAGATACCTGGAGTAACAGACAAGTTTGGCCTTGGAGTATATAATGAGACAAGGCAAAAGCTAACAGAGTTTTGTCAAGAGAACACACTGGTCATAGTAAACATGCTCTTCCATCAGCAGAAGCTCAATACTGAAATCAGATTGATTATATTCTTTGCAGATGGAGACAGAGAAGTTCTATACAGTCAGCAAAAATAAGACCTGGAGCTGACTGTGGCTCAGATGATGAGCTCCTTGTTGAAAAATTGAATTCTGTTAAATTGAAGAAAGTAGGGAAAATCACTAGGCCTTTCATGTATGACCTAAATCAAATCCCTTATGATTATGCAATGGAGATGATGAACAGATTCAAGGAATTAGATCTGGTAGACAGTATGCCTGAAGAACTGTGGATGGAGGTCCATAACATTTTTCAGTAGTCAGTGACCAAAACCATCCCCCCAAAAAGGATGCAGTTAGGCAGAGTGGTTGTCTAGGAGGCTTTGAAAATAGGTGAGTAAAGAAGAGAAGCAAAAGGCAAGAAAGAAAGGGAAAGATATACCCAATTAATATAGTTCCAGAGAAGAGCAAGGAGAGAAAATAAGAAGACCTTCTTCAATGACCAATTCAGGGATATAGAGGAAAACAATAGAATGGGAAAGACCAGAGATCTTTTCAAGAAAATTGAAGACACCAAAGGAATATTTCTTGGAAGGATGGGTATGATTCAGGACAGAAGGGTTATGGACCTAACAGAAGTATAAGTGATTTTAAAAAGGTGGCAAGTATATACAGAAGAGCTATACAAAAAAGGTCTTAATGACCATGATAACCACAATGATGTAGTCACTTACCTAGAGTCAGACATCCTGGAGTGTGAAGTCAAGTGGTTCTTAGGAAGCATTGTTATGAACAAAGCTAGTGAAAGTGACTTAATTCTAGCTGAACTATTTAAAATCCTAAAAGATACTACTGTTAAAGTGTTGCACTCAATATTTCAGCATATTTGGAAAGCTCAGCAGTGGCTTCAGGACTGGAAAAGGTCAGTTTTCATTCCAATCCCAAAGTAGATCAATGCCAAAGAATGTTCAAACTACCATATAGGTGCGCTCATTTCACATGGTAGCAAGACAATGCTCAAAATCCTTCAAGCTAGGCTTCCACAGTACGTGAACTGAGAACTTCCAGATGTACAAGCTGGGTTTAGAAAAGGCAGAGGACCCAGAGATCAAATTGCCAACATCTGTTGGATCATAGAGAAAGCAAGGGAATTCCAGAAAAACATCTATTTCTGCTTTATTGACTACACTAAGGACTTTAACTGTGTGGATCACAACAAACTATGGAACATTCTTAAAGAGATGGGAATTTCAGACCACCTTACCTGCCTCCTGAGAAATCTGTATGCAGATCAAGAGGCAATGGTTAGAACTGGACATGGAACAACTAACTGGTTCAAATTTGGGAAAGGAGTATGAGAAGGCTGTATATTGTCATCTTGCTTATTTAACTTATATGTAGAACTACTGTTGTTGTCAATCAGTCACTCTGTCATGTTTGACTCTTCGTGACCTCATGGACTGCAGCACACCAGGCCTCCCTGTCCCTCACCATCTCCCAGAGTTTGCTCAAGTTCATGTTCATTGCATGAGTGATGCTGTCCACCCCTCTTATCCTCTGACACCCTCTTTTCCTTCTGCCCTCAATCTTTCCCAGCATCAGGGACTTTTCCAGTGAGTTGTCTGTTTGCATCAGATGACCGAAATACTGGAGCTTCAGCTTCAGCATCAGTCCTTCTGGTGACTATTCAGGGTTGATCTCCCTTAAGATTGACTGGTTTTATCTCCTTGCAGTCCAAGGGACTTTCAGGAGTCTTCTCCAGCACCACAGTTCGAAGGCATCAGTTCTTTGGTGTTCTACCTTCTTTATGGTGCAGTTCTCACAACCATACCTCTGGGAAGACCATACCCTTGACTATACAGACCTTTGTCAGTGGAGTAATATCTTTGCTTTTCAACACACTAAGTTGTCATCGCTTTCCTGCCAAGAAGCAATTGTCTTCTGATTTCCTGGCTGCAGTCACCATCATCAGTGATTTTGTAGCTTAGGAAGAGGAAAACTGTCACTACTTTCTGTGTCCACCTTTCTCCCTTCTATTTGCCATGCAGTAATGGGGCTGGATGTCATGATCTTAGTTTTTTAATATTTAGTCTTAAGCCGACTCTTTCACTCTCTTCCTTAACCCTCATCAAGAGGCTCTTTAGTTCCTCCTCGCTTTCTGCCATTAGCGTGGTATATCATCTGCATATATGAGGTTGTTGATGTTTCCCCCACGTAACTTGATTCCAGCTTGCAGCTCATCCAGCCTGGCATTTCTCATGATGTGCTCAGCATATAGGTTAAACAGAGTGACAGCAGACAGCCCTGTTGTACTCCTTTCTCGATTCTGGACCAATCAGTTGTTCCCATACAGGGTTCTGACTTTTGCCTCTTGACTTACATACAGGTTTCTGCCTATCTGCTCTGGTTGTGGAAGCAGATATGCAGAATACATCATGCAGAATGCTGCAGGGCTAGATGAATCACAGGCTGGAATCAAATTGCTGGAAGAAATATCAACAACCTCAGATATGCAGATGATATCACTCTAATGGCAGAAAGTGAAGAGGAACTAAAGAGCCTCTTGATGAAAGTGAAAGAGAAGAGTGAAAAAGCTGACTAAAACTCAGCATTCAAAAAACTAAGATCATGGCATCTGGTCCCATCACTTCATGGCACATAGAAGGGGAAAAAGTGGAAGTAGTGAGAGATTTTCTTTTCTTGGGTTCCAAATCACTGCAGCCATGAAATTAAAAGATGCTTGCTCCTTGGAAAGAAAGCTATGACAAATCTAGACTGCATATGAAAAAGCAGAGACATCATTTTTAAAAAAAAGACATCACATGTTAAAGAGGTCAACAGTGGTCTGTATAATCAAATCTATGTTTTTTTCCAGTATTCATGTACAGATGTGACAGTTGGACTGTACAGAAGGCTGAGCACTAGCCGTGATGCTTTTGAATTGTGGTGCTGGAGAAGACTCTTGAGAATCCCTGGACTGCAAGGAGATCAAATCAGTCAATCCTAAAAGAAGTCAACCCTGAATATGAATTGGAAGGACTGATGCTGAAGCTCCTATACTTTGACCACCTGATGCAAAGAGCTGGCTTATTGAAAAAGTCCCTGATGCTGGGAAAGATTGTAGGTAAAAAGAGAAGGGGCAGCAGAGTATGAGATGATTGGATGGCATCACTGACTCAATGAATATGAGTTTTAGCAAATTCCAGGAGATAGCAAAGAACAGGGGAGCCTTGTGTGCTGCAGTCCATGGGGTCAGGTATGACTTAGTGACTGAACAACAACAATAAATGAGAATTATGCATGATGACCATATTAGAGTGGTTCTGACCATTCCCTTGGTGATATGTTCTAGATTATCAGCGTATAGGTCATAATGAGGTATCCTGATGACCTGTTTCTATGTGGGGGTTGTCACTGGAAAAGCACTAGACATAGAGTTGGAAGACTGACCTAGGTTTGACGGAAAAGCCTGCTTATGCCACTTGCTAGCTGCATGACTTTGAATCTAACTTTTCTGAGCCCTCTATAAAATAGAGATAATAATACAAATCACAGGTGTTTTAGACATTAGATGACATGTGCCTGTGTGCTGTGCTCAATTGCTCTGTCATATCTGACTCTTTGCAACCTCATAGCTGTAGTTCGCCAGACTCCTCTGTCCATGGAATTATCCCAGCAAGAATATTGGAGTGGGTTGCCATTTTTCTATTCCAGGTGATCTTCCTGAACCAGGGATTGAACCAGCATCTCCTGCACTGGCAAATGGATTCTTTACCACTGAGCCACCTGGGAAACATAGATGACATAGTATATTACAAAAAGCCTAGCACTGTGCCTGACACTCAGTCAGATCTTGATACAAACCCCTGTACTCCTCCTTCATCCTATCATTTAATTAAAGTGATTTTCAGATTCTTTAAAGAACCCAAAAAGCACCCCCAGAAAAGAGTGGAGAAGGAGGAATACTTTTATCTTAATCATGTAAGGGAACAAGAAATGAAAGTTATGACTGATTTGTGTTTTTGTACGGCAGAAACCAACATGAAATTGTAAAGCAACTTTCCACCAATTAAGTAAAAAGCAATTCACGTGGGCTATCTGTTATTCTCAGTACCTGTCAAAAAATTGCAAACCTTGTGAATTTTTTAAGCATTAAATATTAATATCTAATGCTGTCTGATGATGGGTGTAACACTTTGAAATGGTTCTTATAAGTCACATCATAATTGGGTAACAGAGTCTAGTTAAATGGTGGAAAATAAGCATCTCTTCCAACCCTTTAATTTTGTGAAATGATCACAAAAGAGAGATGAGAAAAAATATGAACTTTATTTGTGACATGGGCATGGTAATACAGCATAGTGAGTAATCAAGTTTCATAACATTATAGGGTATTAGAAAGACATTACTGGAATCTTTTAGATTTCTGCTGTGCTTTCTTACCACAGAGCTGAAAGTATCTGTCCTGTTGTCTACATGGCTTTCATCAAATGTGGAACTGTTTGGAGAGCTAACCTTAGGAGTGTAATCTTTTCAGGTGGCTTTACCATCATCACCTACTCACCATGTCATTTCCACCAGGTAGGGAGTCACCTGTGCAAATAAGCCTGAAACTAATTATTGGGTGTGACAGGTACCAGAGGAGATTTGTTTTTAGCTTTAAAACAAATTAAACATCATTTAGCTTCTTAGCTGGAGAAGGCGAATGGCACCCCACTCCAGTACTCTTGCCTGGAAAATCCTATGGACGGAGGAGCCTGGTAGGCTGCAGTCCATGGGGTCGCTAAGAGTCAGACACGACTGAGCGACTTCACTTTCACTTTTCACTTTCATGCATTGGAGAAGGAAATGGCAACCCACTCCAGTGTTCTTGCCTGGAGAATCCCAGGGACGGGGGAGCCTGTGGGCTGCCAGCTATGGAGTTGCACAGAGTTGGACACAACTGAAGTGACTTAGCAGCAGCAGTTTCTTAGCCATATGTATAATAGAATCAAAAACTTTGTTTCGAACACTTGAAAAGATGTAATTTATGTGTTATCTGGATAATTACAGAAGAATGGCTTTTGAAAAATTATATTATTTTGGACAATTCAATTCACAAGTCAGATTTCTAAGAGTGTGTAATATGTAACTGTGAGGTAATGAGCTTTTCCTTTGTACCCCAGAAATTTCATTGATTTATTTTGGTGGTAACTGATATGACTCTATTGAAAAGGTAAAATTCAGGCAGGATATATACTATTTTACATTCAAATAAAAGTGTTTCTAAACTTAAATTAGAAAATCCATAGAGAATAAGAACATGTCCAGCATTGTGTGTCTATCACTTAATTACAAAAAAGCACCTAAGAAATACCCACTAGCTAGACTTGCATTCTTCATAAACATTGGCCTATAAAATCCTTGAGGAAAGGATATCTGATCTACTTTTCTTTGCATCCATTATGTACAGTGCAAAAATTTTTATTCTAGTGTCAGAGTCTGCAACGCCACAGTGAAAATTATTCTTAAGTAAGTTTTCTGGCAAATGTTAAGGGCATCTTCTCATTTCCTTCTGATCTAACTCTAAAATGTCTATATGTGGTAGGCATAGTATTTTCTTTCATCGGCATTTGAGATCTAAACTTTTACAGTCTTGTACAACATTCACCTTTGTTTTCTATGTCCCCATTTGAAGATCATACACAAAGGGCTTTCGGTGTGGAAGTTGAACAGTGAGACTGTTACATCCTGCACAGAATAAAGGCCAGCTCCCTTCAGGGTGGAAATCAGCAGCATGCTTTGTAATGGGAGTTGATTATCCATTCACTCCTTCTTTCAACAAGCGTTTGTGGGCCAGGCCTTATGCGATGTTGGGTATAGAGAAATAAATAAATTACAAAGAGCCTCTGATATTAAGGAAAGTCAGCAGTAGTTTTTGTTTTCATTTTCAAATAATACAATTATGTAAAGTTTAAAAATAAAATAAAATTAAAAAAAAAAGTTTTACATTGTTTTAAACACACTAGTCATTGGTTAAAAACTGAAAATTCTACATTACAGCATGTAACTTTAACCCAAGTTTCCTCAATCTCAGCACTAATGACATTTGGACCAGTTAATTCTTTGTTGTGGGGGGAAGGCTGTCCTGTCCATTGTAACAACTTTAGCATCATTTATCACCTCTACCAGTTAGATATCAGTACTGCCACCCCCTCCAGCTATGACAACCAAAAGTCTCTCCAGGTATTACTCTTCCTTGAGAACAACTGCTTTAATCTGAAAATAGTTATAAGATACTGGAGCCCCCCAAATGACAATTACAATATACCTATCTAAGGAACTAAAACATTTACTGTTTACGCTTATTTTAGATTGATCATTTTAAACATTAGCAAATGCTTAAGCCAAATATAGAAGCCAGAGTCTTTATTCAGGGTAAAATTTTCTCCTGGGAATATCATTCCTTTCTTACCAACCATGGTTATTATGTAGACCTGAAAATTCTTAATCCCAACTGCTAACATCCTGAATTATTCTTCTAGTCACTCAATTCAGATAAAGGAGCTCATCCAAGGTCTGATTAGATTTAGCTTGAGATCACCCATTTAACCACATGTTTCTGTTTCCCATAGCTGTAAAACATGTGTCTGAAGGACTAATAAGACAGCATCCCACTTGTAAATTCTTTGTAAATATAGTAAATACTCAATGAACAATTATTTGATATTTATTTTTATTTAATCATTTACTCCTCCTTTTTTTCAATAAAAAAGATTTCAGGAAGATTTCAAAGAATAAGCAATATGAACAGCTAAAGAAAAGAAATGCATTGTTTAAAAAAAAGCAGTTTTATTAAAAATGAGTTAAACTGTGGCATGAGGTCAACCCTCAAGTCATGTTCTCCCAGTTGCCAACATTAGGCAACAAATTTGACTTTTAGCAGACATAGCAAAGAGGAAACCAGAACCAGTTATGTGATTCAGGGTGTCAAAGACAGTTGCTCCAGAGAAGTTGAACTATTTCTGTTAGTGAGAAATTTTGCATGCGTAGTCTCCTAAAGGGGGCAAGAGTGGTGTTCTGAACCATAGCTTCAACTACATTCAAATAATAATCAGTTCAGTTCAGTCGCTCAGTCGTGTCCGACTCTTTGCGACTCCATGAATCGCAGCAGGCCAAGTCTCCCTGTCCATCACCAACTCCTGGAGTTCACTCAGACTCACGTCCATCGAGTCGGTGATGCCATTCAGCCATCTCATCCTCTGTCATCCCCTTCTCCTCCTGCCCCCAATCCCTCCCAGCATCAGGGTCTTTTCCAATGAGTCAACTCTTCGCATGAGGTGGCCAAAGTATTGGAGTTTTAGCTTTAGCATCAGTCCTTCCAGTGAACACCCAGGGCTGATCTCCTTCAGAATGGACTGGTTGGATCTCCTTGCAGTCCAAGGGACTCTCAAGAGTCTTCTCCAACACCACAGTTCAAAAGCTTCGGTGCTCAGCCTTCTTCATAGTCCAACTCTCACATCCATACATGACCACTGGAAAAACCATAGCCTTGACTAGACGGACCTTTGTTGGCAAAGTAATGTCTCTGCTTTTGAATATGCTGTCTAGGTTTGCCATAACTTTCCTTCCAAGGAGTAAGTGTCTTTTAATTTCATGGCTGCAGTCACCATCTGCAATGATTTTCACATAATAATGGGTATCATAATAAGCTTTATAGGTATAATAATAAGCTTAATAAAAAGCTTTAAAAGGCAGTGTCTTATTAATACTGTCAATGTGAGGTGATGGTGTAATGTCAAAGTTCAATTTCGTAAAGATTACTAATAGGACATTAGAACTGTGTTGTGCTTATTCGTTCAGTTGTGTCCAACTCTTTGCGACCCCATGTACTGTACCCCACCAGGCTACTCTGTCCATGGTGATTCTCTAGGCAAGAATATGAGTGGCTATGCCCTTCTCCAGGGGATCTTCCCAACTCAGGGGTCAAACCTAGTTCTCCCACATGGCAGTCAGATTTTTTACTGTCTAAACCACCATTGAAGCCCAGATGAATCCAAGTACAAATGAGGTTTTGTTGTTGTTCAGTCGCCCAGTCATATCTGACTCTTTGTGACCCCATGGACTGCAAATGGCTTCCCTGTCCATCCCAATTCCTGAAGCTTGCTCAAACTCATGTCCGTTGAATCAGCAATGCCACCCAACCATCTCATCCTCTGTCACCCCCTTGTCCTCTTGCCTTCAATCTTTCCCAGCATCACGGTTTTCTAAAGAGTCAGCTCTTTGCATCAGGTGGCTAAAGTATTGAGCTTCAGCTTCAGCATCAGTCCTTCCAATGAATATTCAGGACTGATTTCCTTTAGGATTGACTTGTTAATCTCCTTGATGTACAATGGACTCTCAAGAGTCTTCTCCAACACCACAGTTTAAAAGCATCAATTCTTCAGCGCTCAGTCTTCTTTACAGTCCAACTCTCACATCCATACATGACTACTGGAAAAACCATAGCTTTGACTAGATGGACCTTTGCTAGCAAAGTATTATCTCTGCTTTTTAATATGCTGTCTAGGTTTGTCATAGCTTTTCTTCCAATGACCAAGCATCTTTTAATTTCATGGCTGCAGTCACCATCTTCAGTGATTTTGGAGCCCAAGAAAATAAAGTCTGTCACTGTTTCCCCATCTCTTTCCCAAGTGATGGGACTGGATGCCATGATCTTAGTTTTTTGAATTTTGAGTTTTAAGTTAGCTTTTTCACCCTTCTCTTTCACTTTCATCAAGAAGCTCTTTAGTTCTTCTTCACTTTCTGTGATAAGGGTTGTGTCATCTGCATATCTGAGGCTATTGATGTTTCTCTCTGCGATCTTGATTCCAGCTTGTACTTCATCCAGCCCGGCATTTTGCATGATGTACTCTGCATATAAATTAAATAAGCAAGGTGACAATATACAGCCTTGATGTACTCCTTTCCCAATTTGGAACCAGTCTGTTCCATAGCTGGTTCTAACTGTTGCTTCTTGACCTGCATACAGATTTGCAGGAGACAGGTAAGGCAGCCTGGTATTCCCATCTCTTTAAGAATTTTCCAGTTTGTTGTGATCCACACAAAGGCTTTAGCATAGTCAATGAAACAGATGTTTTTCTGGAATTCTCTTGCTTTTTCTGTGATCCAACAGATGTTGGCAATTTGATCGCTGGTTCCTCTGCCTTTTCTAAACCCAGCTTGTACATCTGGAAGTTCTCAGTTCACATACTGTTGGAGACTTGCTTGAAGGATTTTGAGCATTACTTTGCTAGCATGTGAAATGAGTGCAATTGTGTCATAGTTTGAGCATTCTTTGGCATTGTCTTTCTTTGGGATTGGAATGAAAACTGATCTTTTCCAGTCCTGTGGCCACTGCTGCGTTTTCCAAATTTGCTGGCATATTGAATGTATTACTTTAACAGTATCATCTTTTAGGATTTGAAATAGCTCAACTGGAATTCCATCACCTCTACTAGCTTTGTTTGTAGTGATGCTTTCTAAGGCTCACTTGACTTCATATTCCAGGATGTCTGGCTCTAGGCGAGTGCTCACACCATTGTGTTTATCTGGGTCATTAACATATTTTTTGTATAGTTCTTCTGTGTATTCTTTCCATCTCTTCTTAGTATCTTCTGCTTCTGTTAGGTCCATACCATTTCTGTTCTTTATTGTGTCCATCTTTGCATGAAATATTCTCTTGGTATCTTTTATTTTCTTGCAGACATCTCTAGTCTTGCCTGTTCTTCTGTTTTGTTCTGTTTCTTTGCATTGTTCACTTAGGAAGGCATTTTTTAATCTCTCCTTGCTATTCTTTGGAACTTTCCTTTGAATATATCTTTCCTTTTCTCCCTTTCCTTTTGCTTCTCCTTTTCTCAGCTATTTGTAAAGCCTCCTTAGCCAACCATTTTGCCTTTTTGCATTTCTTTTTCTTGGGGATGATTTAGATCATTGCCTCCTATACAATGTAATGCATCTCTGTCTATGGTTGAAACTCAGTCATATGAGTTTCAACCATAGACAGAGACTGAGTCATATGAAACTCAGTCTATCAGATCTAATCTCTTGAATCTATTTGTCACTTCCAGCGTGTAATTATAAGGGATTTGATTTAGGTCATACCTAAATTGAGCTTCCCTTGTGTCTCAGCTGGTAAAGAATCTGCTTGCAATGCAGGAGATCTGGGTTCTATCCCTGGGTTGGGAAGATCCCCTGAAAAAAGGGAAAGGCTGCTCACTCCAATATTCTGGCCTGGAGAAGTCCATGGACTGTAGAGGCCATGGGTTTGCAAAGAGTTGGGCATGACTGAATGACTTTCACTTTCACTTTCTGAATACCCTGGTGGTTTTCCCTACTTTCTTCAATTTAAGTCTGAATTTTGCAATAAGGTGATCTGAGCCACAGTCAGCTCCCGGTCTTATTTTTGCTGACTATATAGAGCTTCTCCATCTTCAGCTGCAAAGATTATAATCAATCTGATTTTGTAATTGGCGACTGGTGATGCCCATGTGTACAGATTTTCCAACATGGGGATCTGTCTAAAGGATTGAGAATTCCCAAGGAAACCGAGTCTTGCAAGGCACAAACAAAACCTTGTGTGTACCAGAATCCAGGAGAAAGGAACAGTGACCCCACAAATGAGGTTTGGGGGGCTGCAGTACCAAACCTTCTCAGGAATTCATTATTTCTAATACTTGTTCCAACTGATTTTGCCAAGCTGTCAATGGCTATTAGGTAGAAGTTATACTATGAAGAAATACTTGTAATGTGGGTACTTTATCTTACAAGTTATTTTCACAGTCATTTTCTTAACACTTGGCCACGTTGAGAGGATTAATATTCTCCAGAATTTGAGTAGCCTATCAAGGCAATGTAGCTGCAAAGAAAGTTATTTATGTCAAAGACATTAATATCAAAGGCAAGAATAATTTAACTTGTCTGTCACAACTATGCTTCCTGTCTGTGTTTCTCCCACATATTAATTAGGAACTACCTTTCTGTGTTTTAAACTCATTGAATTATTGGATATATATATATATATATATATGGAGATATATATATATATGGAGATATATATATATGGAGATATATGATATATATATATATATCACATTATAATTATATACAGTTTTTTTCCTGCTAACATATAAACTCTGTGAGGGCAGAAATAGTCTATCTTTGTCACTTCTGCATATTACTTCATGTAAGGTAAATTTTTGTTGACTGATGATTTGTTCCTGATAATATTAATCATTTATTTCTATCCCTAGTGTGTAGTACATTGGCTAATACATGGTAGACGTTCAACCAAAGTTTGAAAAATGTTGTTATTGAGATAGTTCAGGAGAATTTTATTCAGTGAAAAAGAATTTCACTGTTAGTTTATAATTCAGAGGAGCTCCCTAAAATATCAGTAACCAGGATTACAAATATCCACGTGTAAAGAAATTTCACAAACAACATTAGAATGCATGGGAAGAAAGGGATATTCAAAAGAGCACAAGCTGTTCTGTGAATACCAAGTCTCCTCCTCTGATGTAGCTGAAGATGATCTGTATGGTGGTGAGGAAGTCATACTCCTGAAACCACATGCTTAATTTCTCATTGTATGCCCAAGGTTCAGCAGCCTTGCCTTGTGAAGGGAACATAAAAACTGTTTTTGCATTCTGTTCTCCACGTCTTCCCATTTACCTAGCAGATTGCCTGGCTACAGCTGGAGTGCCCTTATTTCTGAGTGGCTATATTCCCTTATTCCTATGAACTGAAGAATATGCTTCCTAATAGAAATAATGGTATACATTTTGACTGGCTTCCTGGGTCAGCCAATAATATAAGTCTAACTCATTAAATGGCTGAAATACTATTTTTTTTTAAAGAGATTTTTATTTTCACTTTATTGTCTGACTTGGAGTATTGAAAGAAAAATTTTAGTCACAGTAATTTTTGTTGATTTGCTTTCAAGGTTTTCCACTGCAATAAGGAATGTAAGCCTAACTGATAAATGCATTCATGAATTATCAATATTTGCTTTATCTTACATAGGTTAATTTCTTTTTTTTCTTCTTTTTTTTAAATTTTATTTTATTTAACTTTACAATATTGTATTGGTTTTACCATATACCAAAATGAATCTGCCACAGATATACATGTGTTCCCCGTCCTGAACCCTCCTCCCTCCTCCCTCCCCATACCATCCCTCTGGGTCATCCCAGTGCACCAGCCCCAAGCATCCAGTTTTGCATTCAAAGTTCTAGAATGCAATATGTGGCCAGTTTATTTATACCACTGTATTCTAACTACAGTACGGATTAAACAGATTTCTGTAGACTAGCCTGAGGGCCTGAGCAGTAAATAATTGTAAACCTTCATCTGAAATATGGTTCTCTGTGATTTTAATTAATTTATTTATTAATAAATTTCTGAAGACTTTTCTATGTACAGCCAGAATATTACCAGTATGTGGCTGTCATAGCCTTAAGCAGATGACAGTGCAGCAGTGAGAAGCATCTGTGTAAAATGATAATTGTTGTTTAATGCAGAACCTGTGTTAGAGAGGAAGTTAGCATGCAGCGCTCTGGAACACCAAAGAAGGAGACTGCCTAATGGAGAACTTGAACCTGTCTTGAAGAATTAGAAAGAACTTATCATAAGTAGAAGGGATAAAAGGACATTCTAAGCCAGAGGATTATTGCATGCAGAAGCCACAGAGTTCTGAAAGGCATGTTGTTTAGGACTGACTGGAAGAAATCTGGTAGCGATAGATAATGAGAAATGATGAGAGATGTAGAAAATGCTTGTCAGAGCCTTGATTGAAAAGTTACTATGATAGAGACTGAAATGTTTCTGGAAGGAATTCAGCAACAGTTATGCAGAAGAGTGACTGGATATGATTTATTTTGTAGGAACTCTGGGAGCAGAAATATCCATTAGAAAGCTCATGAAAATGTGTAATTGAGAAACAGTGGTAGTCTTATTTATGACAGTGACAGCAGCAGAGTTTCAAAGGAGAAACTTCATGCAACAGATAGTCTGGAAGCAGACTTAGCAAAATTTGTTGGCCAGCTGGGGAGGCAGTGGCAGGGGACAGGATGCCTAATGATGCTGGAATAATGGGGGGGAAAAAGAGTAGAGAATACTAAAGAGATTTGTCTTTGAGGATTTTAGGAAATTATTGCTCATGAAATATGGGAGAATGAGTGGATTTGAAATGATGGATCACGAGTAAGTGATGTTTGAAGTGGAATTACAGTTCTGAAACTTAGGTGCCTACATCATTTTCTAAAAATCTCTTCCAAGCATCAGTCTTTCCTTTTGCTTATTTAATATCTTGGGGTCCAAGGAAGTGATTGGTTTTCTCAAATGTACCTTCTAAACAATAGACAACAATCTCAATGAAGCTTTCCTTTGAAATCCAAACCAGGCAGAATGACCATCCCTGCCTTGAACCCCCACTCTGCACCATTCAGACAGTTATATTCACTTATTGTTTTAATGAAAAGTTGTCAAGACCATTTTCTTATATGAAATATGATTTTGGCACTTGGAATAAATGGAGAAATGAATAAATAATTAATTGGGTTTTGGTTCAAGGTGGCAGTGTAGGAAGGTGTTGAACTCATCTCCTCCCAGAGATACACCAAATCTACATCTATGTAAAGAGCAGTTGCTCCTGAAAAATAGCTGAGGGCTTATTGAACACCTTTTGCACAAAAAAAGATAGAGGAAACACATAGAGATGGGTAGGAGACTCAGAGATATGATATCAATGGGAACTCTATCCCTCAGCCTTCAGCCTACAGGAGGAAGGGATATAGCTGAGAGACTTGTGTGCAGACTCAGCCACCCTGGGAAACAGTGAAAAACAGTGGTTTGAAGGCTTCTGAACTGCATGTGCACTAAATCCATTTATTAACCATAGTAAATGGATGCCAAGTGGGCAGGGAACTGCTGGAATTCTCTCCAGAGTTGGAGATGCCGGGGAATACTATGCTTTGCAGTCCTCCTCTGCCTTGATAGTGCCAGTGGGAACACAGTCCAGGCAGGGTAGCCAACTTGTCAGGCTGCCCCAGAGTGCAACATTGCCCTGGCCCACACCAGCTATAACCTTTCCCCCAAGGCAGCCCTGGCACTGCATGCCCTGGGCTCCCCTGCCCCATTCTAGATCAATTTCTCACACCATATACAAAAATAAATTCAATATAAATCATAGACTTAAATGTAAGACTTGAAATCTTAAATTTCTAGAAGGAAACAGGTAGTATGCTCTCTGACATTGGTCTTAGTAATAAGTTTTTGGATGTGTCTCCCTAGGCAAGGGCAACAAAAGCAAAAATAAAAAAAATGGAACTACATCAAACTAAACATTTTTACTGAGCAAATGAAATCATCAACAAAATGAAAGGGCAACTTACTGAATTGGATAAGATATTTACAAATGATAAGAGGTTAATATCCAAAATATATAAGGAATTCATATAACTCAATATCAGACAACAAATAGACTGATTTAAAAACTGGGCAGAAGACCTGGATAGACATTTTCCAAAGAAGACATCCTGATGGACAGTAGGCACATGAAAAGATGTTCAGTATCACTAATTATCAGAGAAATGCAAATCAAAATAACAGTGAGATACCACTTTATACTTATCAGAATGGCTATAGTAAAAAAGACAAAAAATAGCAGGTGTTGGTGAGGATGTGGAGAAAAGGGAACCCTTTGCCCTGTTGGTGGGAAAATAAATTAGTATAGACCCTATGTAAAGTAGTATGGAGGTTCCTCAAAAAGTAAAAATCAAACCACCATACAGTTCAGCAATTCCACTTCTGGATATTCATCAGGAAGAGTGGAAACACTAACTTGAGAAGATATGTCCACTTAATTGTTCATTGCAGCATTATTTATAAGAGCAAACATATGGAAGCAATCTCAATCCTCATCCATAGATAAGTGAAAAAGATGTGGTATATAAATATACAATGGAGTATTACTCAGCTATCAAAAGAATGAAATCTTTCCATTTGCAATAAAATGAAAGGGTATTATGCTAAGTGAAATAAGTCAGAGAAAGACGAATGCCTATGATTTCACTCATATGTGAAATCTAAAAATAAAAGAACAGACATAGCAAAACAAACAATAATAGAGAAAATAGATAATATTTTTTCTCATTGATAATAGAGAAAAAAATTGGTGTTTGCTGGAGGATATGTGCTGGGTGAGTGAAATAGGTGAAGGGGATTAAACGGCACACATTTCCAGTTGTAAAATAAGTCAACAGGATGTAATGTACAGGATGGGGAGTATAGTCAGTAATATTGTGGTAAATTCGTGTGGTGACAGATGGGAGCTAGACTTACTGTGGTGATCATTCCATGATGTGTAAAAATATCAAATAACTATTTGAACACTCAAGCTTATGTAGTATTATTAAGTCATTTATACTTCAGTTTAAAATAATGAACAAATAAACTGCAGGATTTGCCATCATTTCTAGACATTTACTTCTGGTTCGGTCAGAATTCAACTAGAGAAGAAATAGTAGGAATATAGTTTATATATTTATATTACAAATCAGAGGATTAATTACAGGTAATTAGCTTGTGAAACTAGGTAAACAGGAGGCTGTCTTTGTGTCTGTTGCTGACCTAAAGTTCATAGGATAGGCAGCAGGCTGGAATCCCATAAAGATGAGCAAGAGCCTCATAACAATGGAGTAAAATCCATATTTGTTCTTGCTTCTTCTGACTTGGTGATATGGGTAATCTCCAGTAGCTGAGACCCTGTCTTACAGAGTCATTCTTTGGCAATGCCAAGAATACTCAAACTACTGCACAATTGAACTCATCTCATACGCTGGTAAAGTAATGCTCAAAATTCTCCAAGCCAGGCTTCAACACTACGTGAACCATGAACTTCCATATGTTCAAGCTGGTTTTAGAAAAGGCAGAGGAAACAGAGTTCAAATTGCCAACATCTGTTGGATCATCGAAAAAGCAAAAAAGTTCCAGAAAAACATCTACTTCTGCTTTATTGACTATGCCAAAGCCTTTGACTATGTGGACCACAACAAACTCTGGAAAATTTTTAAAGAGATGGGATACCATACCACCTGAGCCTGCCTCTTGAGAAATCTATATGCAGGTCAGGAAGCAGCAGTTAGAACTGGACATAGAACAACAGACTGGTTCCAAATAGGGAAAGGAGTATGTCAAGGCTGTATACTGTCACCCTGCTTATCTAACTTATATGCAAAGTACATCATGAGAAATTCTGGGTTGTATGAAGCACAAGCTGGAATCAAGATTTCCGGGAGAAATATCAATAACCTCAGATTTGCAGATGACACCACCCTTATGGCAGAAAGTGAAGAAGAACTAAAGAGCCTCTTGATGAAAATGAAAGAGGAGAGTGAAAAAGTGGGCTTACAACTCAACATTCAGAAACCTAAGATCATGGCATCTGGTCCTATCGCTTCATGGCAAATAGATGGGGAAATAGTGGAAACAGTGACAGACTTTATTTTGGGGGGCTCCAAAATCACTGCAGATGGTGACTGCAGCCATGAAATTAAAAGATGCTTGCTCCTAGGGAGACAAGTCATGACAAACCTAGACAGCATATTAAAAGCAGAGACATTACTTTGCCAACAAAAGTCTGTCTAGTCAAGGCTATGGTTTTTCCAGTGGTCATATATGGATGTGAGAGTTGGACCATAAAGAAAGCTGAGCACCAAAGCATTGATGCTTTTGAACTGTGGTGTTGGAGAAGACTCTTGAGAATCCCTTGGACTGCAAGGAGATCCAACCAGTCCTTCCTAAAGGAAATCAGTCCTGAATATTCATTGAAGGACTGATCTGAAGTTAAAACTCCAATACCCTGGCCACCTGATGCAAAGAGCTGACTCATTGGAAAAGACCCTGATGCTGGGAAAGATTGAAGGCAGGAGGAGAAGGAGATGACAGAGGATGAGATGGTTGGATGCCATCACCAACTCAATGGACATGAGTTTGAGTAAACTCTGGTGATGGACCGGGTGGCCTGGTGTGCTGCAGTCCATGGGGTCACAAAGAGTCAGACACGACTAAGTGACTGAACTGAATTGTACTGACCCTGGCCCTGCTTTATACCAATAAGATTAGTCCCCAGACTGGCAAAGTGTATATGGTGCACAATCGCTACTGCTTCCCTTCCTCTTCCTAAATTTTCCCTCTTCACTTTGAAAGCTTTATACAACCAGGGCATCCTGTTCTATAAGTTTCATTATTTTCACATAAGAAAGAGAAGAGGCCCCTTATCCTTCAATCACATTTACTTGGTCAATTTTGAATCTTGTGTTAACCTACGAAAACTTAGCTCTGTTGGCAGAAACAATATCATTGTGTCAGCCATGCCGCTGAATATTTATGCTATCCAAACTCCACTGGCTCTTCACTGTTCATTTTCTGAGCTTTTATTATTCCACAGTGAAGACATGCTACTGTGTCTTTTCCAGGCCTTTCTCAAGCTCTCAAATTCACCCTCAATCTTCTAACTCTCAGACTATAGCCTCATCTTGTTCATTTCAGAGAATATAGGAAATAAAATCATGTGAAATCTGTGAATTTCCTTTCCTTCCCTGTGGCATCAGAGAAAAAGTATCCTGAATTCTTTCCTTTGCAAGTTGGTTTTATAAAACAGGTGTGTGTGTGTGCTAAGTTGTTTCAGTCATGTCCTACTCTTTGCAACTCTATGGACTGTAGCCCACCATGCTCCTCTGTCCATGGGATTCTCCAGGCCAGAATATTGGAGTGGGTTGCCATGCCCTCCTCCAGGGGATCATTCTTACCCATCTCTTGTGTCTCCTGCATTGGCAGGAAGGTTCTTTACCACTGGTGCCACCTGGGAAACCCTTACTATGTCATCAATCTCCTCTTCCTTTTGAATTTTTAATCTTTTGTGCATGTGTGCTAAGTCTCTCTCAGTCATATCCGACTCTTTGCAACCCTATGGACTGTAGTCCACCAGGCTTCTCTGTCCATGGGATTCTCCAGGCAAGAATACTGGAGTGGGTTGCCATGCCCTCCTGCAGGGAATCTTCCTGACCCATCTCTTACATCTCCTGCATTGACAGGCAGGTTCTTTACCACTAGTGCTACCTGGGAAGCCCCTTTAATCTCTTCCCCTCCTCTAAAATTATAAACATGTTCACATCATCTTTATCCTTAAAAATGTATCTTGAGTCCCACCCAATTCCCTTTTTCAATCTAGATTCTACCAGAAATACTCTATGAAAAGTCTTAAAAGCAAATTACCTCCTAATTGGCAAATCTATCAGTCTCTTTCTGTTGACATCATCCCTGGCCTTTCTGCAATCTATGACCAAGTTTCCATCTTGATATTGTAATCCTGGATCACTCTATAGTCTCCTTTGCCATCTCCTCTATCTTTACCTGGCACCTAAATGTAGGCTTCTCTCAATATTCACAAGATTCTTCCCTTGACTGATTTCTCTAGGCTGTGCCTTCTGTGACCCTTTACACATTTCATGAGGCTCCTTTATGAGAAAACAAGAATAGCAATGTCCAAGAGAGTTAAAATGCATGTCACATATGTGATTTTAGTTTTCCTAGTAGCCAGTACACAAAAAGTAAAAGGAGCATTAGTTCACTTCAGTTCAGTTCAGTCGCTCAGTCGTGTCCAACTCTTTGCAACCCCATGAATCGCAGCACGCCAGGCCTCCCTGTCCATCACCAACTCCTAGAGGAGATCTTTCCCAGAATCAGGGTCTTTTCAAATTAGTCAGCTCTTCGCATCAGGTGGCCAAGTATTGGAGTTTCAGCATCAGCATCAGTCCTTCCAGTGAATATTCAGAACTGATTTCCTTTAGGATGGACTGGTTGGATCTCCTTGCAGTCCAAGGGACTCTCAAGAGTCTTCTCCAGCACCACAGTTCAAAAGCATCAATTCTTCGGTACTCAGCTTTCTTCACAGTCCAACTCTCACGTCCATACATGACCACTGGAAAAACCATAGCCTTGACTAGATGGACCTTTGTTGGCAGAGTAACATCTCTGCTTTTGAATATGCTATCTAGGTTGGTCATAACTTTCCTTCCAAGGAGTAAGCGTCTTTTAATTTCATGGCTGCAGTCACCATCTGCAGTGATTTTGGAGTCCCCCAAAATAAAGTCTGCCACTGTTTCCACTGTTTCCCCATGTATTTCCCATGAAGTGATGGGACCAGATGCCATGATCTTTGTTTTCTGAATGTTGAGCTTTAAGCCAACTTTTTCACTCTCCTCTTTCACTTTCATCAAGAGGCTTTTTAGTTCCTCTTCACTTTCTGCCGTAAGGGTGATGTCATCTGCATATCTGAGGTTATTGATATTTCTCCCAGCAATCTTGATTCCAGCTTATGCTTCTTCCAGCCCAGTGTTTCTCATGATGTACTCTGCATATTTAAGTTAAATAAGCAGGGTGACAATATACAGCCTTGACATACTCCTTTTCTTATTTGGAACCAGTCTATTGTTCCATATCCAGTTCTAACTGTTGCTCCTGACCTGCATATGGGTTTCTCAAGAGGCAGGTCAGGTGGTCTGGTATTCCCATCTCTTTCAGAATTTTCCACAGTTGATTGTGATCCACACAGTCAAAGGCTTTGGCATAGTCAATAAAGCAGAAATAGATGTTCTTCTGGAACTCTCTTGCTTTTTCGATGATCCAGCAGATGTTGGCAATTTGGTCTCTGGTTCCTCTGCCTTTTCTAAAACCAGCTTGAACATCTGGAATTTCACGGTTCACGTATTACTGAAGCCTGGCTTGGAGAATTTTGAGCAGTATTTTACTAGCGTGTGAGATGAGTGCAATTGTGCAGTAGTTTGAGCATTCTTTGCCATTTCCTTTCTTTGGGATTGGAATGAAAACTGACCTTTTCCAGTCCTGTGGCCACTGCTGAGTTTTCCAAATTTGCTGGCATATTGAGTGCAGCACTTTCACAGCATCATCTTTCAGGATTTGAAATAGCTCAACTGGAATTCCATCACTGCCACTAGCTTTGTTCATAGTGATGCTTTCTAATGCCCACTTGACTTCACATGTTCCTGGCTGCTCTCGGGCTGCTGGTTGTCGTTGGCCTTCATCAGCTCCTGGAATCTAGAAAGTGCAAGAGGTGCATTCAGAAGGTAGAGATGGGAACCTTGAGTCAAAACAACATTGACATGAGCTGGATTCCTCAGGAAACTCTGAACCAAATCAATAAAGCTTCACCAAGAAGGTCGCCCAGGAAACGGGCACAGAAGAGATCAGTGGGATCTGATGAGTAAATGTTCCTTTGTGCAACAATTCGGTCTTTGCTTAACCCACGCTAATGTTTTTCAGCCTGATGGGAATTAGTGCAGAGAAGCCGTATCGCCATAGAAGGCAGCTACTACTTATGTGTGGACTGAGCAATCAGAGTCTGTGGCGATCATATTGCTAAAAATGCAGTGCATTTATTTTTCTAAAGTAGCAAATTTGGTTTTTTTAAAAACCATTAAAATCTATGTGGACATTAACATACTTTAATTTTTTAATACTAAAAAAAGGAACATCAACATACTTTAATTCAGAATAGCCATAATGAACATTTTAACATGTAATTAATTAGTTATTATTGAAATAGTTTACATCCTTTATATGTACCATGTCTTTCAGTATCCAGTGTGTACTTTACACTTCGACCACATTTTAGTTTGGACTAGTCCCATTTTAAGTTCAGTTCAGTCACTTAGTCCTGTCCGACTCTTTGTAACCCCATGGACTGCAGCACACCAGGCCTCCCTATCCATCACCAACTCCCAGAGTTTACTCAAACTCATGTCCATTGAGTCGGTGATGCCATCCAACTATCTTATCCTCTGTCATCCCCTTCTCCTCCTGCCTTCAATCTTTCCCAGCATCAGGGTCTTTTCAAATTAGTCAGCTCTTTGCATCAGGTGGCCAAGTATTGGAGTTTCAGCGTCAGCATCAGTCCTTCCAATGAATATTCAGGACTGATTTCCTTTAGGATGGACTGGTTGGATCTCCTTGCAGTCCAAGGGACTCTCAAGAGTCTTCTCCAACACCACAGTTCAAAAGCATCAATTCTTCGGTGCTCAGCTTTCTTTATAGTCCAACTCTCACATCCGTACATGACTACTGGAAAAACCACAGCCTTGACTAGACGGACATTTGTTGGCAAAGTAATGTCTCTGCTTTTGAATATGCTATCTAGGTTTGTCATAACTTTTCTCCCAAGGAGCAAGCATCTTTTAATTTCATGGCTGCAGTCACCATCTGCAGTGATTTTGGAGCCCCCCAAAATAAAGTCTGTCACTGTTTCCACTATTTCCCCATCTATTTGCCGTGAAGTAATAGGACCAGATGCCGTGATCTTAGGTTTCTGAATGTTGAGTTTTAATCCCACTTTTTTACTCTCCTCTTTCATTTTTATCAAGATGCTCTTTAGCTCTTCCTCACTTTCTGCCATAAGGGTGGTGCCATCTGCATATCTGAAGTTATTGATATTTTTCCATGTAATTTTGATTCAAGTCCCATTTTAAGCACTCAATAGTCTCATGAGGCTAATAGCCACTGTCTTGGACATTCCAGCTCTGGAATCTACAGTGGGTAGCCATTCCCTTTTCCAGGGGGTCTTCCTGACCCAGAGATGGAACCCGGGTCTCCTGCATCCTAAGGAAATTCTTCATGATCTGAATCACCAGGGAAACCCAAGAAATCTACAAACCTATCCTGAGTTCCAGATCTGGAATCCAGCTGCTGCTAAGATCTAACATTCATCCTCTTGGGTAATCTGTCACTCATAATGGTGAGTGAAATGGTGTGTGAAAACGCAAGGCAAAGATTTTACTCCACTCCTCATATCTCTTTATGGCTTTCTATTTGCCTGATGAAAGGCAGCATGATAAGCATGCATTTTGAAGTCACAGAAAATTAGATTTGAATCTAGGCTTCATGGCTAACTTGTGTGTAATTTGGGACAAGTTACTTAAACTTCATGAAAGTCTGTTTTCCCATCTAACATGGGGAAAATAATACTTCCTTCTGGGTTGGTTATAGGAAGATGTTGTTATTCCTCACACAGTGTATGATCCACGTGTGCATGCCTGCTTGCTTAGTTGCTTCAGTCATGTCTGACTCTTCATGACTCTATGAACGGTAGCCCACCAGGCTTCTCTGTCCATGGGGATACTCCAGGCAAGAATACTGGAGTGGGTTGCCATGCCCTCCTCCAGGGAATCTTCCCAACCCAGGGATCAAACCTATGACTCCTGCATCTCCTGCATTGGCAGGCTGGTTCTTTACCACCAGTGCCACTGGGGAGGCCCATATGATCCTTAGTAATAGCCTAATAAATGGTAACTAGGCCATTAACATGGAGAAGGAAATGGCAACCCACTCCAGTGTTCTTGCCTGGAGAATCCCAGGGACGGGGGAGCCTGGTGGGCTGCCGTCTATGGGGTCACACAGAGTCGGACACGACTGAAGCGACTTAGCAGCAGCAGCAGCAGCAGGCCATTAACATGACATTTACGTTTTTCCATGAAATGTTCCTAAATACCTTTCCAGTCTTGTGTCCTGCTCTGAGATCCAGGCACATACCTGCACTCTCATAAATCTATGCCTTCGTTCCTTCGTTCTTCAAAGAGCACAGCCACTGTGAGCCAGGTCCCATAACTAAAACTTTCTTTAAGGAGTTCGTTTATTTGTTCATTCAAGACAAATTGATTAAACATAAACTTTGTGGTTACTTGTTTTTAGATGCTTGAATGAATTACTGAATAAAACAAAGCGAAATTACTGAATAAAACAGACAAAATATTTGCACTTAAGTAATTTACTTGGAAAGACAGAAAACATAGAGTAAACATAATTAATTAGAAAATTATGGGAATTTAGAATTAATTAGAATGGATGGGGAAATGAGATCTATTTTCCAGCTAAACAGTTTAGATATGTACTTCATGAGCACTTTTTATTTTAAATTGGAGCCCCTTTGATATTCTCTAGCAGAGTTATTGGACCTGGCATTTTAACACGTACCTTTGTTTCCTCACAGTTTTAGTCCTTCAGGTGCATGCATGCGTGCTCATTCAGTCTTGTCCAACTCTTTGTGACCCTGTGGACTGCAGCCCACCAGGCTCCTCTGTCCATGGAATTTTCCAGGCAAGAGTAGTAGAGTCGGTTTCCATTTCCTGCTCCAGGGGATCTTCCCAACCCAGGGACTGAACCAATGTCTCCTGTGTCTCCTGCATTGGCAGGCAGATTCTTTACCACTGAGCCACCTGGGAAGCCCCTCCTTTAGGTGGGATATAGCTAAAGAAGTGTATAAATGAGGTTATGGATCCAGTGATAATTGGAAGTGAGCACTTGTGTAACTATGGATAGTTTTACCTCCATGTTGCATTATTATTATTTTTTGCATACTTACGTATTACGCAAAAAAAAAAAAAATGGTGGGCTGGTAATTAGTCCAAAATTTTTGGAGTTTTAGAAGCATGCAAAGTTGAGCAGCCTTAAATATGTGAATGTAACTCTCCAAGAAGGTTGCTGCATATTAACCATAGAAATCTTGAAATATGGAGGAATTAAAATTCAGGTAAATGCACATTTGGAAATGATGTTCTAAAAAACAAATGGTAATGTTGTCAGAAGTGTTTAGACTATAAATAGGATGGTCTTATAATTTATCTTTTAGAACAGACATGTTTGAGGATAAAATGTCATGGTTAATAATTATACCAGAAAAAGAGGCATTAACCAAGATTGTCCCCAGTAAATTGGAACATGTGGTCTCTGTATTTATAGTTCATTTTACATTGATATCTTTCCCCAAATACATTTTCCTCTTAGTTTCTCCAGTTCCCTTGGGAGGTAAATCCAAGGGGAAACCCTGTATGAAAAGAAGTAATAATAGCTATGCATTCCTTTTAGAGGAATATCCTTTGAAATTTCTCTAAATTTCATAATGTACTTTAAAAGAGGAGATTAAAAATGAAAACGCTGAGGAAATATGTGTTAGCTTTTTCAAGCAAAGTAAGGAACTATCTCATCCCTGAAGATACTAATTTAGTGAAACTTTTCAACTTAGGTAATTGTTTTGGTTACTTTTCCAGAGATATTATAGAAGCGTTAATTTTAAATATATTGATGTATTTGTGGCTGTATTTGATACAGAGGCCACTATCAATACCTATAATCTATGGTTTAAAAATTTAATGAATTCAGAATTTTATAATAAAGTATAAATAATAAGAATGTAAAGTTCATGAAACAGTAAAACAAATTTTTCTTTTTAATGGATACATGAGCACTCACTTTTATATTTATATTTTGTGCATCTCACTGTAAAAATCTACACTGAACTAAGGAACAGATCAAAATCCAGTCTTCTGCAAGAAATTCTATTTCTGCTCTGCATATTAACACAGAAAGCCAGCCAATAACTTGCCATTCTCAAAGCGGAATTCAGTATTCCTTATATTAATTATAGTCTTCCTTCAGCAAGTAATTTTTAAACACAGCATCTAAATTCAGGATCATTAAGCACTAAAAAAGAAAAGAACCTTATTCAGAACTGGTCCGTAGCTAAGTGGGGTAATATTTTTATAGAGTTCTGGATAAATGTTTTATAACTCTTGGAAGAGAAAATTTCTAATTTTATTAAAGAACATTTCGTCCTCACATCTCCTTTCCAAGTTCAATAAATATAGAAAGCCCCCAATGCAAAGACATGATGTGCCTACGTATTCACTGGAACATAATTGTTTTAAGAAGACAGTAATATTTGTAACATTTAAAGAAATACATTATTAAAATGAAAACTTTTCTGAGTTGAGTTGCAGGATAAACCACATTGTAGTTTATCTGAAACAGCCTGAACGTCATAATTTGCATTTTCTGTTTCCTTTGACCTGATAGTCTGATTGTCTCTAAATGAGGCAACTGGCCTTGACATGTATAGACAGAGGACATGGTTACCCTGACAACAGGTACCATGTACCACATGCGACCCCTCTCCAAAGAAAATCAATGCCTCTTTTTTTAAAATATAAAACGAAACAAGTCTGCTGCTTCCTACTTAAGACCAAATAAAATCCCTTTTAAAAAAACTAATAGAAAAAGGTATCCCCAACCAATTTCAGTTTATTTGGTAAATTGTTTTATTGTGAATTTTGAAATGGATCATTATCACTTCTTTGTGTTAATCTCATCACAATGAGTAATCCAATTGATTAGGTAAATATAAAGTACTAAAACCTCTTTCTGGCTTTCACAGTCTGAAGATCCAGCAGAGGGAGCTCACACATTATTGTTGTTTTTTAAATGTTAGTCTAAATGATGATACAGTTTTAAATGTTCTAGTAGTAGAGCTCTTGGTACTTTTGAATTCTAGGATATCTACCCTGCAAAGTATAAATACTCTAGTGTTATTTTGTTACTGTTGCTTTTTAAATATAATTAACTGCCAGTGTTTCTTAACTTTCAATATATTTATGTAAGCAAACAATTTTTAGATCAGTTTTATGCAACCAATTCATGATTACCCTGTGGGACAGATCTAACCTTTATTTCAGATTTCCCAACGTTTTAGCCATACCCACCACTCCATTCACACACACACCCCAAAAATACTTGACTGCAGACAACAAGGGTACATCCATGAAAAATGTCATGGAACAGTTTTTTTAACTGAGAACAAAAGACTTAAGGACTCCCTAGCTGGTTCCATAAAAAGAACACAAGTGGTTTACATGGCATTGTTTTCATGTCAAGAAAGACGTCTTTGAAAATGACATGCCTTCCATAGGAAGCTGTGGGATTCCAGGGCCTGCCTTGCTCCCAGAAGACACACAGAGATTCTGGGTGTTGTTCATCAACCAAGGAACAATTATTTGCCCAATTATTCCTTCAAAAATATTAATTGATTTTCTTCTTTATTCTAGTTACTGTTTCAAGTTTAGAGGACATAAGCCTAATAAAGATAGCCATCATTTATTGTGTTGTTATGATGATATGGATACTTCACTGCATTCTCTCTTCTAAGCCTTACAATAACTAATTTACAGATGAAAAACTGCACCTCAGGGAACTTAAATAAATTGCCTATGGTCCTAAAGGTTATAAATGACAAAGCTTGAGTTTGAATTCAAGTCTATAATACCCTAAAGTACACACTGGTAACCACTATAAAATACTGCCTTCCTAGACTGAAGAGATTCACAGTCTATCAAATTAACTCTTGTTGTTTTGAAACAAGAATTTCTTGTCCTTAGTGCAAAGAGTTTTAGAAAGAGAAATAGATAGTGGATAATATTTGAGTGTTTATCATGAACCAGTTGTCGTGCTAGATGCCTTATATGTTTTATTTAATCTTTATAGCAGCCTTATATAGTTCAGTCGCTCAGTCGTGTCCGACTCTTTGTGACCCCATGAACTGCAGCACACCAGGCCTCCCTGTCCATTACCTACTCCAGTTCACTCAGACTCACGTCCATCGAGTCGGTGATGCCATCCAGCCATCTCATCCTCTGTCATCCCCTTCTCCTCCTGCCCCCAATCCCTCCCAACATCAGAGTCTTTTCCAATGAGTCAGCTCTTATCCCCAAACTTACAGGTGAAAAAATGGAGGCCCAGGAGATTATATTATATAACCAGGATGATACCACAAACCTTGAATTTGAATCTAGATTTTTCTGATTTTAAAATTTCCATTGTCATCCTGCCTCTACTTACAGAATTATTTCTTCCAAGTAGTTCCTTAAGAAAAGATTTCTCAAGTAGCTATTTGGAGTTAGTTCATAGTCCGGGAGTTAGTGATGGACAGGGAGGCCTGGCGTGCTGCAGTTCATGGGGTCTCAAAGAGTTGGACACAACTTAATGACTGACCTGAAACATATTGCTGCTACTGCTAAGTCACTTCAGTTGTGTCCAACTCTGTGCGACCCCATAGATGGCCTCCTACTAGGCTCCCCCATCCCTGGGATTCTCCAGGTAAGAACACTGGAGTGGGTTGCCATTTCCTTCTCCAATGCATGAAAGGGAAAAGTGAAAGTGAAGTCGCTCAGTCGTGTCTAACTCCTAGCGACCCCATGGACGGCAGCCTGCCAGGCTCCTCCGCCCATGGGATTTTCCAGGTCAGAGTGCTGGAGTGGGGTGCCATTGCCTTCTCCGGAACTGAAACATAGTAAGAAGTATTTTTAAGGAAAATTTCTAACCCTCAATTCAAATTTTCATTCACACAAGTTTAAAAACAAACAAACAAACAAAAAATATATATATACACACATACTTATGTGTGTGTGCTTATCAGTTGCTCAGTCATGTCTGACTCTTCCCAACCCCATAAACTGTAGCTCACCAGGCTCCTCTGTCCATAGAATTCTTCAGGCCAGAATACTAGAGTGGGTTGCCGTTCACTTCTCCAGGGGATCTTCCTGACCCAGGGATTGAACCCAGGTCTCCTGCATTACAGGTGGATTCTTTACCATCTGAGCCACCAGTGAAGCCCTGTAAATGCTTATATTAAGTTTTAAATAAAACATAGTTTGTTTTGCATTCATCAGATAATCTAAACATTAACTGTAAAGTGAGCCAAAGAATCAAGGAGTTTAAAAACTACAATGGGCCTTAGTACTCATCTAGTATGATTCTCTTAGTTTATTAGTGAGAAAGCTGAGACCCAGAGAAATTGTGACTTAATTGGTTTCCTGTCATTAGTCAGTGACAACGTAGGACTACCATTCCAGCCTAGGAAAGTAACATTTCCCTACTCTGTTTCAAAAAAGAATTTAAGATGAATTGTATTAGAAACAGATCTAATCCTCAGGTCTTACCCTGGTTCATAACCTGATGTTGAGTTTAGAAAGTTAAAGTCATTTTTACAAAGGCAGTACTGGATTGTACTCATGGTGTGAAAATAAAAATTAAGGTAAGTTTTATCCAGGGTTAAAAACGAAAATTGATTCATAGCTTAAAATTTAATAAAATTAGTGTCAAAATTCTTTTAAGACCAAAGTAATGACCAAAGACACTAAAATTTACAGAGCTTTTTATTTGGATAAGACATATATATGAATATTAAAGTATCAAGTTCAGAAGACAGTGCAATTACATCATTGGCTTATTATATTAAACCACTAACTTGAGCTATATATGTATAGTGTACATTTTAATTCAGCATTACATACAATTTTCTGTGGCCTTCTTCTGTCATTTGCAGATAGACTATTTCCACAGGTAAGTGTTAAAGCACATACAGAGCACACATGCACGAGTGCACAAGTGCACACATACAAACACACATTTTTTTAAAGCAGTACATGACATTTTAGCATGTGCTTAGAGTCACAGTGGCAAATTTGGTAAGTGAAGACTGGACAGCAGCTAAATCCTGATAAGATCCTGACCCCTGATGTCTTGAACAGTTCTGAAAAGGACACGTCTCTTCTGGGGTGAAGGCACCTCATTGGGAAGACAAGTTAGTTTTCAGAGATTTTGCTTTCATTAAGGTCCTCAAATCCTGTCAATATGTACAGATGTCCATAGTACAATCTCAGCAGTGATCCAAAGTGTAAGGAAGTCTGACTGAGCCTTAACTATGTTATTGGTTGAGTATATACCTCATAAACTTTCAGAACTTGCCTGTGGCAGAGAAAAATTAGTCAACCAGAAAGTAACTATTGTATGCTAGAGCTAATCAAAAGAAATTGCAGGTATGGCATATAGAGTAGCGTACAAGCCATTGGAGGAAATAAGGCCAATGGAAAAATACCCAAGATCACAAACATTAAAAAAAATAATAAAACTTAAAAACACTGTTTTGGTTAAGTTCTTTTTTTATTTGTTCCTGTTAGCTTAGTCCCTGATAATTGTAGGCTTTCCATACTTGTTGGTTGAATGGGTAGACTAGCAGCCAATATTTACTGAGTCCTTTCTGTGAGCCAAAACAGTATAGTGAGAACTTCTAACTACATTATCACATTTAAACCATGTGATAATTCTATGGGGTATAGTTGCAGAAACTGAGACTTCTGTTACATATTCAAGGTCACCCAGTGAGTGAGGAAGGCAGGATTTGAAGCAAGATCTGTTACCCAAGGTGGTGTTTTTATTTTATTTTATTTTTTTTTGGTGGTGCTTTTAGTAACTAGAATTTGAGTTCTTAAGGCAGATTAAAGTTTTAACATTTTCATCAGGAGCTAAATTGTTGGTGTACTCTCTAGTTCTGTTCATAGAAATTTCATTTTTTTTTCAATGGCAGTGATTATAGTATGATCATATTGTTGCTACAATTTTTACTGGCTTATGTAAGACATTTTATTTGGTTTTCTATAAATGCCTCTTTAAGGAACATAGGGACACTGGACTTAAATGTAATTTCAGGTCACTGGTTGACCCAGCTCCAAAAATTCCTGTGAAAATGTTGCTTCCCACGGGTAAAAGATACATTCAGGATATAGGAATTGGTGTACGACATTTTAATTCTTGACACAAAGCCCAGAACTTCTGTGTATAAATGGACTTTGGATCATGTTATGTTATAGCAACCTATCACCTTGGCACCTGGTTATTACCTTACTGACATTTAAATTTCAAGAGAGGTAGAAAAATTGAGTTTTTTTCCCCCACTAAATAGTATTTTAAACAAAACTTAACTCCACAGTGGGATTTGGAGTTCACCTCTGAGCTTGTGGAAACGTGAAGAAGGTCTAAGACCAAGGTCAAAATGGTCAAATAGCTTGAAATTTAGTCTGATATTTTTTCCTTGTTAATTGAAAAACGGATTATTTTCCCTTGCCAGTGAGTGGCTCTTGGGCTGGGAATATTGTATAACCCCTAAAACCATCATAATAAATTAGTCAGGAAATACATAGTTCTAACAATCTTATTTTTTGGCCTGTGGGGACGATATATATGGCTAAGTGAGCCAAGGGGTAGGGTAGGGCAGGATATTTACAAGATGAATGTTGGAGAACTGCATTCTTTGTGCATTCAAGATCTACCATAACTTACTGCACTGATCAAATTCCTATAAAACAAATTCTAGTATGTTGGATCTATAGAAGACATCACCATTTTAGAATAGCTTACTACCTAGAAAAGTCATTTGTTATGCAACTGGATGAATCGGTATGTCTTCCTGACCACCCCTCCATGATGCCATACAATAGATTAGCTCTATTTTTTATCTTGAACTATTTTCTCACAGGATACAAGCTGAGACAAACTATGTCCTAACTGGCCGTTCCTTTGCAGATGACCTCTTTAGTTTGTTATAAATATGACTGAGTGTCTTGCTTAGTCCAAGTTATTTCTTTGAAAATAGCCTGAGTTAAATATGATTTCCAAGAGACAGTCTTAAGATGCAATCTAGAAACAACTAGATTAAGCCACCTCTTTAATCATAGAATCTCCTGTTTGGAAGGTACCTCAAAGGTCACACAGTACAACCACATTAACTACAGTTTATCATTAACCACAATCAGTTAATATTCATCAAATACTTTCCAGTACCTATGCTTCAAAGTTGTTTAATTAAAAAATAGACATTTTAATTTTATTTCCTCTGCTTTTGTTGTCACTTCAAAACCCCTGACATAGTTCCTGGTCAGTTCTGTTTGATGCAGCACATTAATGGTCAGGCAAGGAACATGTCTGTGAAAAGTTTGATGGTAGAGTGATACTATTGACCACTGATAGGTTGTTTTGCCTGATAACCAAGCAAAGGGACTCCTCCGCAGACAGGCTGTCTGGATTTAACATGGTTCTGATGTTTGCCAGCTCTGTGATTTCCAGTGCTGTACCAATGTCTCAAAATCTCAGTGTCCTAATATATCAAAGGGATGGCAATGCACTGACCTCACAATTTTGTTTTAAAGGTCAAATGCAATAATAAACATACATGAGTTAGCCTAGCACTTTACTCACTGTATGTACTTAATTCATGCAGCCATTATTTATAGCATTATGACTGTTATTATCAGGCTTCCCTGGTGGCTCAGACAGTAAAGAATCAGCCTGCAATGCAGGAAGACCTGGGTTTGATCCCTGGGTTGGAAAGATACCCTGAAGGAGGGCATGGCAACCCACTCCAGTATTCTTGCCTGGAGAATCCCATGGACAGAGGAGCCTGGCAGGCTACTGTCCATGGGGTCACAGAGACGTTACTATCACACTGTACTCTCCATGGGGTCACAAAGACTGTTACTATCATACTATGTTCTTTGTGACAGCATAGCACCTGCCATATAATTGTACTCAGCATTTATTTATCAGGTGAGTGAATGAAATAAATGAAAGAGATATCTTCTTTTCTATGAGGTAGGTCAGTTAGCATTAGTGAATAGTCAGCCCAAACATTTGTTATATGTTACAACATACAACATAAGTAAGTTATAATAAGGTTGTCAAAGTTGGTCAATAATCCCTGCTCACTCTTGGAAATCTAGATCTTGAATACAAGGAAGTTGAGGTTTAGGGAGAAACATGGCATGAGGTCAATGCACCCAGAAGAAAAACTTGTCATCTTTTATGTACAGCTAAATATAGGAGGCTTGGCTCAGACCTGCTTCATGGCCCAAACAGGTTTGGTAGGTTTGAAGCAAATAAAATCAGGAACAGCTGTTGTTCAAATAAGGTCACGCAAAGACATGGATTCAGTGTCTTTACACTGATTTTAGTTAGTGTTTATATTTCAAATCCAAAGTGGTGTTGGCTAATTTCCATAGAAGAAACTTGCCATGGTGAATGTTTTCAAGCAGTTTCTTTTTCTTCCTCATTCTTTTTTTTTTTTAATTTTATTTTATTTTTAAACTTTACAATATTGTATTAGTTTTGCCAAATATCGAAATGAATCCACCACAGGTATACCTGTGTTCCCCATCCTGAACCCTCCTCCCTCCCCATACCCTCCCTCTGGGTCGTCCCAGTGCACCAGCCCCAAGCATCCAGTATCGTGCCTCGAACCTGGACTGGCGACTCTTACACTGTTGGTGGGAATGTAAACTAGTACACCACTATGGAGAACAGTGTGGAGAGTCCTTAAAAAACTGGAAATAGAACTGCCTTATGATCCAGCAATCCCACTGCTGGGCATGCACACTAAGGAAACCAGAAGGGAAAGAGACACATGTACCCCAATGTTCATCACAGCACTGTTTATAATAGCCAGGACATGGAAGCAACCTAGATGCCCATCAGCAGATGAATGGATAAGAAAGCTGTGGTACATATACACAATGGAGTATTACTCAGCCATTAAAAAGAATACATTTGAATCAGTTCTAATGAGGTGGATGAAACTGGAGCCTATTATACAGAGTGAAGTAAGCCAGAAAGAAAAACACCAATACAGTATACTAATGCATATATATTGAATTTAGAAAGATGGTAACAATAACCCTGTGTACGAGACAGCAAAAGAGACACTGATGTATGGATCAGTCTTTCTTCCTCATTCTTAACAAAGAAAAACAAATTAAGTATCTCTCATTTATTATTGAAAAAAGCAAATGTAGATGAGAAGGAAAATTTTATTGCAGATCATCAATAACATTACTAAACAAAGACATTATTTAAATAATAAGATGTATACTATAAACATTTTTAAAAGAAAATGGTTTTTCAAATATATTTTTGAAATATTGAGGGACTGTGATATTTTACAAATTCTTAACAACTTTATATTATCATCTATTACTTTCATTATGAGCTGGTTTATTTCAGTTCAGTGACTGTTTTTTGAGTACTTACTCTGTACTAATGATTTGGTCCCTGAGGAGATTGCACAAATAGGGAAAAAGCTAGTTTTAGTTAAAAGTTGGTAAGTGCTGTGATGAGTAGGGGGACATTGCGAGAAAAACCAAACATAGGTTCAATCAGTTCAGTTCAGTTCAGTCGCTCAGTCATGTCTGACTCTTTGCGACCCCATGAATCGCAGCACGCCAGGCCTCCCTGTCCATCACCAACTCCCAGAGTTCACCCAGACTCACGTCCATCGAGTCAGTGATGCCATCCAGCCATCTCATCCTCTGTCGTCCCCTTCTCCTCCTGCCCCCGATCCCTCCCAGCATCAGAGTCTTTTCCAATGAGTCAACTCTTCACATGAGGTGGCCAAAGTACTGGAGTTTCAGCTTTAGCATCATTCCTTCCAAAGAAATCCCAGGGCTGATCTCCTTCAGAATGGACTGGTTGGATCTCCTTGTAGTCCAAGGGACTCTCAAGAGTCTTCTCCAACACCACAGTTCAAAAGCATCAGTTCTTCAGCGCTCAGCTTTTCCTAGAGGAGATGAAACTTGAGATGTGTTTTTAAAGATGAGTAGGAGTTAGTCAGAAGGTGGAAGTGGTTGATAGGTTTAGAATATGGCATTTTAGGTAATGGCAGCCAGAGACACATGGGAAGGAACATGGTGCTCATGAGGAGTGCAAGTCATACAGGATTCTTAGGATGTGAACTGTAGGGTGGAGAGAGCAAAAAATAAGAATGGAGTCATGGACAGAGTCAATCCATTTACTTTACTTTATTTAATGAAGTAGCTGTTACTTCGGGGAAAAAAAGAGCTCACGAGTCAAAGGCTTGTGGGATATACTGGGTTGTAAAATGCTATGTGTTTCTTTACTTCACGTCTTTTCAGGACCTTTATTATGTCAGTGGCCTTTATGATGTTGGAAATGAGGATATACTGTACAGCATTTTCTAAACTTACCTGAACACAGATCATCTTGCACTTTTGTGTTTCATCTCGCAAGATTTGTGTTTCATGGAATATACTTTTGGCACCATTGCTATAGACAATAGGGAGTCTGAAAATAATTTAAAATATTGGAGTATAGTTCATTCTGGTAGCAAAGTAGAGGAAGGATGTAAAGGGAAATCTAATTTTAATCTCTAGGCATCTAAATATGATCTGTCATTGTCCTGGAGTGGCCTAGAGAGAGACAGGACAGGCCGAACCTTCATCAGTAGACAACAATAATGAAGAGAAGGTGATTGGTTGAGAGGTACTTAGGCATCTATGGGGAACAGAGATCTGATGATTACCTTCTCCTATTTAATTAGCGGGTTAAAATCAGCAGGATTAGGCAATTAATTGCATGTGAAGGGTGAGGAGTGGATGAATGACTATAGTGACTCAGGTTCCTGATTTGGAAAAGTTGGTGACAAGTGGTACTTTTGCTGAGGTCTGAAAAGCTAGAAGGACAACTTAGAACTGGGAATAATGAGAAGGAGACCTTTAGACATATAAATTTTAATGTGTCTAGGGAACAAGTTGAATATTTAAGTGGATGTGGGAGACATGAGTATAGAGTTGTAGTTCAGTCCTTGTGAGTGGATAAGGTTACTCATCCAGGGAGGACCATGAACTATTTTACCAAAAAGCAATTTGCAAAAAGCTATCTTTTTAGGGAATTGCTTTCAGAGAATTAGACATTTAGAAAATTGCATTTTGCCTAATTGTACATTGGCAAATTGTCATATGCAAATTGACCTAGAGCCACCAGGAAAACAAGGGTATGAGAAGACTAGGACAAAAATGAACCTTTGAATTAAGAGACAGCAGGGAAAAAAGAAGCCCATAAAAGAGAAATGATGGAATGCCACCATATTTTTCACCAGGATGATAATTTGTACCGCCAAGCAAATATTTATTTACATAAAAATGATTGCCTCAACAGAAGAATTAATACCAAACTGTTTAAGTTGCAAAATAGCTGGGGAGTTGTTCTTATTCTGTAATGTGCTTTAAAAAAGGATCCAAGTCAGGATAATTGAACTTCTTTGTTTCTATCAGGAGTCCACTGTTAACCCAGCTCACCCATTTATATCATGTATTTGGTCCCTTTAACATAGCTCAAACTATACCTAAATCTAACTGCCTTTAATAGTAGGTGTATATAGCTAGACACATTACATGCATATAATAGTGGCCAACATGTTTCAAGGTGGAATATAACTATTTTATTTTTGAGACTTTTTGCTTAAATAAGAAATGATGACAATTCTTAGATTCTAGTTTTGTACTCTTTCAAAACTATGAAAGTTTTGAGTAACTTTCAACAACTATGAAAGTTGTATGAGTAAACTCATAGGTTTCTTTTTCAATAATCAGTTATCTTCAAAATTAACTCTCTTATATAGCTTCTGTGGGGCTAAAACCTGTGCCTAGGATCTTGGGTTATCACCAAAGAATAAGTGTGTGGCCTTGTATGGGGGGACTTTGTGACCTGTAGAACAAACAGAAGACAGGGTTTCTAGTCGCAAAGTTTGTTTATTAAATTATCTTTCTTTTTATTTAATGTTATTTTATTGTGGTAAGAACAAAGATCATAACATGAAATCTACCTTTGTAAGAAAATTTTAAGTGTACAGTATTGTTAATTATAGGGCCAATGTTGTCTAGCAAATCCCTAGAACTTATTTATCTTCATAATTGAGTCTTTTTGCCTTTTGATTAGAAACTTCCCACTTTCTCTTCCTTTCAGTCCCTGGCAACCAGCATTTTAGTCTCATTCAATGAGGCTGTTTTACATTTCATGTAAAAGTGAACTCATGCAGCTTTTGTCCTTCCATTACCAGTTTATTTTATTTAGCAACATGTCTTCACAGATTGATCATGTTGTCACATACAACCATACATTAGATAGGTTTCAGTGAAAAGGAGGGAAAGGAGTGTGTATTGTGTTACATTACAAGAGGCTATAAAGCAGGGAGGACAAATAGATCCGAAAGGAAATCAGAGACTAGCTAGGCATCAGTAGTAGCTACTCATTCTCTGAATTCCCTAAAGTTTGAGTTTCAATTATTTGGATAAATGATGAGGATTCATTCCTTAAATGAAGATCCTGGGTTGCAAGCTTCTAAAAAGATAGGATGCATACTTGGAAACCATATTTGAATGATATTAACATCTGTGAATTAAAGAAATAATCCTAATACTTTACCTAAATCCAGGCAGCCAGACATTGGTGTCCTGTACATTCACACTGAGAGGTTGGGAATATTTCTTCCACACTGTCTATGCTGTGCTATTCCAGCCCTGGCGTATAAGGGTGGCATGCTGTGTCCATCCTCTTATCCATCCAAATTGTATCTGTATGTTTAGCTGGAGATGTCTTTTCTCCATGAAGATGTCTTTTTTCTATTAAGATTTTCTTATCTTCTCTTGTGAATATCTTATTAGTTCTGTATCACTAATTCATTCAGAAATATTTATTTAGTGTCAGTTATGTGTCAGGGCTCCATTCTTGGACCAGAGTTAATAGCAGTAAACTAAACCAAGCTCCCTTTCTCAAGGAATTTACATGAACTTACTTGACGAAGAAAATAATCTCTTAATAGGTAGATAAAAGAAGAGAAAGGGAAAGAGCTATAAATGGATGGATGGATGAAAGGACAGATGGAAGGACAGATGGATAGAGATATAGTTGATAAAGACTATAAGGGAAAAAAAAAGGAGACAAAATGATAAGAGAATGATCAACATGTATGTGGTGTCATGCTGATAGCCAGGATGTTATCATTATTATTACTGCCATAACTGTAAGTTCCTTAAAGAGAAGCACTCTATTCTACTTCTCTTATCCTCTCATCAGTGCCCAAGCACAGGGCTTGTTTTGTGTAATAGGCTTAACAGATATTTCTTTTTTGACATAGTTTTTCACTTTTAATCCAGATATTTTGGCATCACAAAGGCATAGCTTTAGTTTCCATTGAAATATCAAATTGGTCTAAATAGACTGGCTTAGAGATTTGTTTGGTTTCATATTTATATGCAGAGCAGTGTGCTCTAAATAAATCCAAAAGGATTCAATGACAATTTTTGGCAGCAGTTTCTCCTCCATGCTTCTATTTTTTCTTTCTTGATTTTTTCCCTGATGTCCTTGCATTACTGGGTGATTTCCTAGTGCAGTTAGCGTGGCTCCGCCCAGTGACCTTTCACCCTTGCCCCAACAGATGAAAAAGCTGAATCAGAAAGGAAAGGAGGATCACGACAGAGGTTACTGAAGAGCACTCTTTGGGGCTGAGAGGAGTGGGGGTGCGTAGATGACCTTCTCTCATCCATTTATGCCTCATCCCCTTTAGTTCTTACCAGACCTGTCGAAGAAGGGCACAAACTATTACAAAGGAAAAAAAACTCCTTTTGCCCAAGAACTTATTAGGGGCAGTGCCAGGAAGAAGAAAAACAGAATGAGAGAGAAGGGAGGAAGAGGGGAAAAGAATAAATCTCAGGGGGTCAAAAATGAACCAGGCCAAAAATTTTGCCCAGCACTTCTATCAGATATGGCATCCCCAGATAGAGTTTCTTAAACCCAGTGAACTTTCAAACGGCATTAGGAAGAATTCCACTTGGAGTTTGGGGAGAATTTATAGTGTTCTTGGAAAGGGTTTTTAAACATCACTGGTCTGCAAAGAAACAAAAACAACAATCTGATTTGTTCTGTACTGTTTGCATTTTCCCTCCTATTTATTAATGTAGTCTTACTTTATAAAAACAAATGAAAATTACACTAATTGGGCCTCTGTGAATACAGACCCTTTGCCTGTGCTATGTAATTTCAACCTTACCATGATCCCTGAGAGGAGGACATGATTACTTCCCTGTCACAAAGGAAGAAACCCAAGTTAGAAGGAATTAAGAGCCTTCCCCAAAGCACACAGAAGCGAAGTGTCAGAACAAGGATTTGAGCCCAGGTCTTTGGGACCGCAGTCTGAGTTTAGGAATTCTTTATCTCTTTTAACAAGTGTCAGACTGTTCAGGTGAGAAATTACAGGTATAATATTGATGGCTGAAAAGAGTTATTCTCACCGTATCACTCACACATACACAGCCACACACAGATACACAGACACACAGACACACACACATTGGATATAGAGGGACGAAACGAGAGTAACAAGTCATGTTACCTTCCTTGCTTGCCTAGCATCATATGGGTCTTCTGCCTAATTTCTTTTTCCTGGTCTGATTCTTCTTAGGCTGTGGACAAGTAGTCTGGTTTTTATAGCCATGGTTATTTATAGTCATGTTTTATATGGTTTGGCATGTAGGAACTTATCCTGAAGGTCTCCAAATCCCTTAAGGTGTCAAATAACCCCACCATTGGATATGAAGGTACTTTTCTAAAAAAAAAAAATTTTTATTTTATTTTATTTTTTTTTAATTGGAGAGGAAGATGCTTTTTATGAAAATCAGGTAAGACTGTGAAGATAGGAAAGAGAGGAAGGTTTCTATTAAGTAAGTGGACATCAGAAATAAAGATTAAAAATGAGGAATAAAATTTGCTTTTAGTACTTAGATACTGAAATCCTAATTTGGAGCCTGTCTTTCAAGATATGTGTTATAAAAGTATGGGGAAGTATGGCTTCTAGTTGAAAGCCATGGTGACCTGGGGAAAATCCTTGAGTTACAGTTTCCTTATCTGCAAAATAAAGGAGTTTATTTTAAATCATTCAATGCCAGAATTTTATGATGTTTTAAAATTTCCCTTGTTTAAAGCTATGTGTTTTTTGACCCTCTAAAAATGACTCGAATAATATTCTAAGAATACTTTATTTTCTTAGTTAGTAACTATCTGAATCTTAGACTAATTGTCAAGGGGTCCCTAACCTGTACTTTGTGTTCATAGTTCACCTAGAGTTGCATGGATATAATTATTCTCACTATTCTCACTCTAGCTATTTGTAGATCCACTTGGGGTTCATAAGCATGAACTTTCAAGGTTCAGGGCAACAATGTCTGCTCTCATGCTAAGGAGATGTTGGTCACATCGTGCAGTCCATCTGTGTGGAAAAGCCTCCCTTAGGACCTTTACCTGGGAAAATTGACAGAGCAACCTGTCAGGAGACTGACAGCCAGGGGTAGCAGGCATACAGTAAGTGCACGGAGCCAACATTCTGCTTCTTTGGGTGAGTAAATGCAACAGCCTCAGCCAAGACCATTGGAACAGCTGTCATGCTGAGGTCACAGCACAAGGTTGCAAGACATGGCATCCAGGAGCCATCACGAGGACAGATAGGTAACACTTCAGCAATGACTGAAGATCAGAAAGAAAAGAGATTATTTTCAGCTGAGTGGAAGACAGAGGCATAAGGAAATATTTATAACAATTTCCAGTGTAATCTAGAAATGTTTCTATGAAACCCATTGAAACTTTGTAGTGAAACCACAGTAATTCTCTGGTCTCAGTTCTTAGTGGGGACTTTGGGTATGCATAAGAAACAGACATTTTTACCAAATTGAACTCCAGATAAGTAATTCAGCAGATGGCTATGCATTTTTGAATTCCCAAGTATTACCGAACATGTCAGCCTTGTATTTATATATAGTGTGTTCCACTGGTATTAGAGATGCATGCTCTTTCTTTCCATAGTGTATAACAATCTGGTAAGATATATATCTATGCTTTCCTTCCTTTTCATACAAGATTCACCAAAATAATATATATGTATATATATATTAATTCTGCCATTTAGAAATATGTTTATCCTATGATTTTATGATCTGTCCTTTTAAAAGTTAGCTTGAATAATTTTGATTTTAAAACCTTTATTTTCTTGATTTTTTTAAAAATTGTATTAACATTCTTTCTCCTTTCTGACTAACCCCATAACTGGAAAAGATACTTAATAGTGTATGTGTGAGATTTGAGGGACTTTGCCCTTTGCTTATGGTAGGGCTTAGAGTGTCACATGACAGTCATACATAAAATGATCTAACTTTAAAAAATATTTTTAGAGGGAATTTTGGTAAATTTAGGGTTGTTGTCTTTTGGAAAATCTGATACTCATCAACCAAGGCTGGGGAATTACTGTTCTGAAATTATAACTTTTCTTAGCAATGATCTCAGAAAAGATTTACAGTGTTTGTAGCTGCCCCCAAAATCATTCTTTTTAAATTAAGAATTGGTCAGAATCAAGAGATATGGCTGTAGAGAAAACCCCCATAGACTGGTGGTACGTGGGAGAGGAAAACCTGGAAGCATGGGTCCATCCACTGGGAAATTAGACTGCCCACAAGTGGAGGGGCAGAGAGTGAGACTGGGGGGACGGGGGCAGAGATGATAAGGAGACACCAAGCCCCCTCACTGCTAACCAAAGATAAGGGATGGGAATGTTGGAAATTGCTTCCTTATGTGAAGTGCAGCTCCCTTGTGGGGAACAGGTGCCCGAGACCTAAAGAAAAAAAAAAATTTCACACTTCAGGTTATGGCAAGATTATCACAGGGTGCCTGGGCCCTGCAAGTTTTGGCCTCTCCCTGGCTTCTTAGGAGGAGTTTTACCCACTCTGTACAAGGCAGACCAGTGGAACCAGGAGAAGCCATGGCATTTGGGAGGCCTGTCTGAGGAGCTGTTCCCATGACTCATTCCTGGCCCCTGAACTTGGCTCCTTCCTCAGAGGTGTGGAGCCCGGAAGTAGCAAATTTGGTGGAGGAGGGGACAGCAGAGATGGCAAAATTAGTAGACAAAGATGAGAATGTGAAGCTATCGTGGATAGCAATGGAGTCTCTGGATAGCAGCTGGAGAGGAGGCCAGAGGGGTCCTTGCAACCAGCGAGCCACCAAGAGAAGAGAGGCAGCTGAGTGACACCCCAGAGGGAAGAATTTGGAGGGACTGTTGTTCCAGTGACTCAGCTCGTTTGTCGCTACTTTTTGTTCTGTAACTGTGTCTAGGCCTGGGGAAAAGCTTTTATGAGTAAAATAAAATTTTAGAAAAATGAAAAGAATTAATAGAGAATGAGAAGAATGAATAAAGCACATATACTGAGTATTAGAGGTTTCTGTGTCCATAAACTGGCTTGATTAGATTGTGCCTTGTTTTGTATGTAGGCCTGCAACTTGTTTTAAGAAAACTGAAAATAAAAAATAATAGGTCTTCCTTTCTTATCACTTCGTGGTTCAAAAGTGTTTTCATATGTTTTCCATCATCTATTAAAAAGAAAAATAAATAAACAAGGCGTGTTTTTCCAATTTTATGGACTAAGAAACCAAGCTCAGGATGATAGTTAAGTTACTATACAAGGTTACATAGTCTATGAGTGAATCAGGATTTGACTCCAGTTCTGCTTTGTTTTTATTTTCTTTCTTTTTTGTTTGGATTGTTTGTGTATTTATATGATTAAAAAATCCAACTATAACATCATTAAGAAGTTTCTCTCCAACCCTAGTCCATGTCCACTGTAGTCTCCCCACTTTTATAAACAAAGGATACCATACTGTATGCCCTGTTATATGACTTTTTTAAAAATGCAGTTGGTAATATATCCTGGAGCTCTTTTATTGTCCATACAGAGAGAGCTTCATTCTTGATTTTTACAACTGTATAGTATTCCCTTGGGTGAATGTTTTACAGTATGTAAGTTTTTGAGTTTGATTACATTTATCTTTTTTTCTATTACAAACAAGGTTTTAGGGAACAGTTGAACATACATCATCTCATACTCATGTTTTTATAATTCCCCAAAGCAAAATCTTGGGTGAAAGAATAAATGCATTTATAATTAAATAAAAATTGCCATATTTCTCCTCAGAGTAATTGTATTATTTTTCACTTTCATTTGTAATGTATAAGATTGTCAGTTTCCTTGCAAGTTTATACTTGCCCACAAATTGGTATTGTCTAACTTTTGAATTTATGCCATTATGATTGTTTAGACTGATTGCTTTATGTAGCCTTAGTTTTCATTTTTCTTTTTTTGGGAAATTCCTTTATTTTAATTTTTTATTGAAGTGTAGTTGATTTATAATATTATGTTAGTTTCAGGTATACAACATAGTGCTTCAAAAATTTTATGGTTTCTATTTCATCTAAAGTTATTATAATGTATTGGCTATATTTCCTGTGCTATACAATATATCTTCGTATCATATTTTATACATAGTAATTTGTACCTCTTCAGTCAGTTCAGTTCAGTTCAGTTCAGTCGCTCAGTCATGTCCGACTCTTCACGACCCCATGAATCGCAGCATGCCAGGCCTCCCTGTCCATCACCAACTCCCGGAGTTCACTCAGACTCACGTCCATCGAGTCGGTGATGCCATCCAGCCATCTCATCCTCTGTCGTCCCCTTCTCCTCCTGCCCCCAATCCCTCCCAACATCAGAGTCTTTTCCAATGAGTCAGCTCCTCGCATGAGGTGGCCAAAGTACTGGAGTTTCAGCTTTAGCATCATTCCTTCCAAAGAAATCCCAGGGCTGATCTCCTTCAGAATGGACTGGTTGTACCTCTTAATTCCCTTAATTCTTTGTTTAGCTTTGACATTTATGATAAGGTACAATATTTGTCCTTCTTGGTCTGACTTATTTCACTAAGCATAATACCTTCCAGGTCCAACCATGCTGTTGCAAATGGCAAAATTTATTTTTTATGACCGAATAGTATTCCAGTGTGTGTGTGTGTGTGTGTGTGTGTGTGTGAGTGTTTATCTGTTCAATCTATTGATAGACATTTACTTGCTTTCATATCTTGCCTATTGTAAATAATGTTGCTATGGACATTGGTGTGGATGTATCTTTTCAAATGAGTGTTTTCCTTTTCTTTACATATATACCTAGAAGTAGAATTTCTGGATCAGATGATAGTTCTATTTTTAATTTTTTGAGGAAATCTCATATTTTCCATAGTAGCTGCATCAATTTGCTTTACTATGAATAGTATACAAGTGTTCCTTTTTGTCTACATCCTCACCAACATCAGTTATTTGTTGTCTTTTTGATGATAGCAGTTCTGACAAGTGTAAGGTGATACCATTGTTTTGATTTTGCATTTTTCTGATGATTAGTGAAGTTGAACATAATTTCATGGGCCTGTTGGCCAGCTGTGTGTCTTCTTTGGAAAAAATGTCTGTTCAAGTTTTCTGCCCATGTTTTAATTGGATTGTTTTTGGCATTGGGTTATTTGAGCTGTTTATATATTTTGGATATTAATCCATTATCTGTCATATCATTTGAAAATATCTTTCTCTCATTCAGTAGGTTGTCTTATTTTATCGATGGTTTTCTGTGTTCTACAGAAGTTTTTAATTTTATCAGGTCCCATTTGTTTATTTTTGCTTTTATTTCCTTTGCCTGAGGAGACAGATCCAAAAAGAAAAATATTGCTATGATTTATGCAAAGTGTTCTGCCTATGTTTTCTTCTAGAAGTTTTATGGTTAATGGTCTTTAGTTAATTTTGAGTTTATTTTTGTTCATGGTGTGAGAAAATGTTCTAATTTCATTCTTTTACATGGAGCTGTCCAGTTTACCAAGCACCACCTATTGAAGAGACTGTCCCTTCCCATTGTATATTTTTGCCTCTTTTGTTATAGATTAAATGACCATAAGTGTGTGAGTTAATTTGTAGGCTCTCTATTCTGCTCCACTGATTTTTGTGTCTGGTTTTGTGCCTGAACTACACTGTTTTAATTACAATAGCTTTGTAGTATAGTCTGAAGTCTAAGAGCATGATACTCTCAGCTCTGTTCTTTCTCAAGATTGTTTTGGCATTTGTCTTTTAAGTTATGAATTACAAATAACTTTTTCTCTGTCATTTGCCTTTTGATTTTGTGCCCTTTTTTTTCAATTTGGTATTCAGGCTTTTTTATATTTTTGGTAGTCAAAATGATTAATTTTAGCAATTGTTTTAATGATTCAAGATTGTAAATTAGAAAGGCCTTTTTTAACCTAAGGATATATTTTCTCTTAATAATTTATTTTTAATGTAAACTTAAATTGATATGGAATTTACCTTTGTGTATAGTAAGAAGTATAAACCAACTTATCTTTTTCTGGATGGACACAAAATTGTTCTAACACAATTTACTTTAAAAAATTATTTTCCTACTGATGTGATATGTCATCTTGCTCATATACTAAATTTGTATAACTATTTGAGAATGTTTTTTGAAACCATACTTTCTGAAGTGCCAAATTTAATTATGTTTCCCTTTCATCATACTTCTTCAGATAAAATAAACTTTTAGTTACTCATCAGTAACATTTTCTGCCATATTTGATGAAAGAATCAAGAGGGAGGTGTGATTATTACCCATATAAGAAATTAATTTGAGGAAAGCCATGTATAAGCCCAGAAGAAAAATAATTCTCCAGATAATATTGCTAGAAAATCCCCAAACAACAGGATTTTGCTTTTTATTTCTAAAGATGTTGCCAAGTCATCCTGTACTACTCAGGAGGTCTTCTTCTACAAGTGGTCAAAGAGGGAAAAACCCACAATACTTAAGGAGAAAAAAATGAAACAAAAAACATATCCCTCTCCAAGCATACATTTCCTGCTGCCCCTTTTAATAGGAAACTACAATACAAAGTTTTTACCATAAAAGAGAAAAGTAATTCACTTAAAAAAAACCTTATCAAGCCAAGTAAGGGGGTTATATTGCATTCATATGTATATAGTTAGTCTTAGTTTTCTGGCAGCAGTACTTTTTAGAGTAAATCTTGCTTATTTGTGCAAAGATAGTTTAGGATAGTTTATTGGCAAGTACAAAGATGTTGTTTCAGTAACTCTACTGGCATAACAAGATATAAAAATAAGACCAAAGCCAATATCTATAAGTTCAGTGTGTCCAGGTTAGCATACTTCACATCAGCACTGGTGGAGGTCTAAATCTTGTGTCCTCATTTTCCCATAACATTAGCAGAAAATGCAATGCACAACGTTTTTAAATGCTTTTTACAGGTTCTTCCTTCTCCAAGACTGATTGAGCTATTAGCAGCAAAATCTCCTTGAGGTGTTTCTCATCATTTACTAATGGCAGTTCCTTGCTTTCCAGACTTTCTTAAACCAACTGTGTTTCCGGATCATCAGCACTCCACATTTCCACATTCCCACTATTTTGAAACTACCTTTTTTTTTTTTTTTTAAGGGTATCTGTTACTTTCATGTTGCTTAAAACACTGGTCAATTCTTAGTCCTCATATTACTTGATCTAAAAACTACATTTGTCATTGATCACCCATCTTCTTGGCTTCCCAGGTGGTGGCTCAATGGTAAAGAATCCATCAGCCAATGCAGGATACACAGGAGGTGCAGGTTCAGTTCCTGGATTGGGAAGATCCCCTGGAGTAGGAAATGGCAACCCACTGCAGTATTCTTGCCTGAAAAAAATCCCATGGAAAGAGTAGGCTGGCAAGCTAAAGTCCATGGGGTCTCAAAGAGTCAGACACAACTGAGCTTGCACACATGCACCCACCTTCTTGAAACATACTTCTCTTGGTTTCCAAGATACATACTTTCCTGTTTTGTTTTGTTTTCCTACTTCACTGGCTACCTCTCTTCAGGATTTTTTGCTCATTCCTAATCTCTTGACTTTAGAGCTTTTCAGGGTCCAGTCTTAGATCTTTTCTCTTTCTGCCCACCCTTGTTCCCTTGGTGATTGCCTCTGCTCTCACATCTTCCAATACCACCTAACTCCCCCTGATGATATTGATTTATATTTCCATTGTGGATCACTTCCCTAACTCTAGAAGTCATATATCCAACTACATACCAGCTGTTTCTTCATTAAGTATATCAAATTTAACATGTCTGAAGCTAAGCATCTATTCTCTCTTTCCTAAGTCTGCACATAGTCTTCTCCATCTCAGTTAACAAAACTTAGTTGTGCATTTCCTTAGGTCAGAACCTCGAGACATCTCTCATACACATCATTCAAGACACCAGGAAATCTTCTGGCCTCAGCTTCAAAATATTTACCTGAGCACTTATCTCCATAGCTATTGCCCTTATTGAAGCCACCATCATCTGGCTCAAAGAGCCTCCCCAGTGAGCTCTAGGTTTTTGTCCTTGCCCTTCCACAGAGTAACTATCCCTTTAAGATTGTAAGATAGATCATACTCCTCTGTTTTAAGAATTCAAAGTGGCTTCTCGTCTCAGAATAAAAACCAGTGTTGTTAAACTGGCCACCAAGGCCCTTTATAATCTTTATCTCCTCTGCTCCGCTCTGACATCATCTTCTAATTCTGTACTTCTCCAGACTCACTGACCTTTCCACTGCTCCTTGATTCATAAGCTCACTCTATTAGTTTTCTATTGCTACTGTAATAGGTTACCACAAACTTAATAGTTTAAAGTAACACAGATTTAGTATGTTACAGTTTTGTAGGTCACAAGTTAGACACAGGTCTCACTTGCCTAAAATCCGGATGTTAGGAGGTCTGTGTTCTCTTCTGGAGGCTGTAGAAGTAAATTAATTTCCTTTCCTTTTCCACCTTCTAGAGGTCACGCACATTCGTTGGCTTGTGGTACTTTTTCTTCATCTTCAAAGCAAAAAAGATTGTATCTCTCTGATCCTTCTTCCATTGTCGTATATCCGTATGACCCAGGCCAGGAAAGGTGCTTTGATTTTTAAGGACTCAATGTAATTCGATTAGGCCCACTTGGATAATCTCTTCATCTCAGGGTTGGTAACCTTATTAATATCTGAAAAGTCCCTTTTGCCATGTAAGATAACACATTTAAAATTCCAGGGATTAGGATATCTTTGTGGAGAGGCATTATTTTGCCTAGCATACTTGTCTCCTTAAATACTAGCTCATATTTTACCTTTCCAGTGAGTTTGTCCTGACTATCCTATTTAAATCCACCTTCATCACAGTTTTCCCTCTCTTATTTTCCTATTTAGTTTGTAATAACACTGGTCCCCAAGTAATATACTATGTGGTATATGTTAATAATGTAGCTTGATTTTTCTTTATCCTGTCATCAGAATATGAGCAGTGTGGTATGAAGGTTATGAAAGTTGATCTGTTTGTTTCATTCTCTACCTACAATATCTAGAGCAGTGCCTATCATACAGTAATGCCTTCAATAGATACTTATTGAATGAATGAATTAAAGAAAGTGGGGATTAAAACACAAGAATCTCACCTCATTTCTAAGACAGACTTTCCATATCAAGGGATGAAATATATTTTGAACCAGTATCCTCACGGACTCATCATTATTTAACATTTCCTTTTTGTCTGATGGACTTTGCTGCTGCTGCTGCTGCTAAATCGCGTCAGTCATGTCCAACTCTGTGCGACCCCATAGACAGAAGCCCACCAGGCTCCTCTGTCCCTGGGATTCTCCAGGCAAGAACACTGGAGTGGGTTGCCATTTCCTTCTCCAATGCATGAAAGTGAAAAGTGAAAGTGAAGTCGCTCAGTTGTGTCCGACTCTTAGCGACCCCATGGACTGTAGCCTACCAGGCCCCTCTGTCCATGGGATTTCTCAGGCAAGAGTACTGGAGTGGGGTGCCATTGCCTTCTCCGCTGATGGACTTTATCCACTATGTATTAAGTAATTGAATTTACTGTATTTTACCATATGTATAGTGACATAGTGGATCTTCAGCCCTTTAACAGTGCCTTATTCATAAAGGAAATAGAAAACACACGTCATTTGATCTATAATGTGTTGATTTCATAACTATCAAATTAAGGATGATTCCCTCTATTCCTAGTTTTCTAAGTGTTTTTTTTTTTTTTTAAACCATAAATGGGTGTCACATTTTGTCAAGTGCTTTTTTGGTATCAATTATTGGGATAGGGTGATTTTTCATTACCCTGTTAATATGGTGGGTCATATTGATTGATTTTCAGATGTTGAACCAGTCTTGTATCTTTGAAATAAACTCTATTTGTTCATAGTGTAATTCTTTTTATATGTTCCTAGGTTTTATTTTCTAATGTTTTGTTAAGAATTTTTTGCTCATATGTTCATGAGGGAAATTGCCTGTAGTTTTCATTTTTGTACTGTCTTTGTCTTGTTTCAGTATCAGGGTAATAGGGGTTTCATGGAATAAGTTGAGAAGTGTCCCTCCTGTTCTATTTTCTAGAAGAGATTGTGAAGAAGTTCTGGCCAGAGAAATAAGGTAAAAAAGGGAAATAAAAGACATATAAACTAGGAAGAAATAAACTGCCCCTATTTGCAGATGACATGATGGTCTATTAAAAAAAAAAAAAAATTCTAAGAAATCTACCAAAAACTTCTAGAAGTAATAAGTGAGTTCAGGAAGTTAACAGGATATAAAATAAACATTCAAAAATCAGACTTCCCTGGTGGTCCAGTGGTTAAAACTCAGCACTTCCACTGCAGGGGGCATGGGTTAGATCCCTGGTCAGGGAAGTTCTGCATGCTGCGTGGTGCAGCCAAAAAAAAGAAAAAAAAAAATTTCTATATTCTAACAATGAAAATATAGAAACTCAAATTAAATAAAAATGCTATTTATAGCCGCTCAAAAACTTAAATAGATATAAATTTAACAAAATATGCAGTACTTGTATGCTGGAAACTATAAAACACCGATGAAAGAAATAAAAGATCTAAAATGGAAAGACAAACCATGTCCATGGATTTAAAGTCTCAATATAGTAAAGCATTGTAAACATGTCAGTTCTCCCCGGATTAACATGCAGAACCTCTAAATATCTCAGCAAGATTTTTTATAGATGTAGCTAGACAGTGTTATTCTAAAATTATATGGAAAAGCAAAGGAACTAGACTAGCTTAAACAATTTTTAAAAAGAATAATAAATTGGTAAGAATCACTCCACCTGAGTTCAAGAATGATATACTATAGAAACCAAGACTGTAGTGGAACTGGTTAAAGGAGAGGCACAGAGATCAGCTGGATAGAAGAAAGGACTTAGAAATAAACCCAGATGTATATAGCCAGTTGATTTTTTTTCTAAAGGTAATTCAGTGAAAGATAAATAATCTTCTCAATAAATGGTGCTGGAGCAGTTGGCTATCCACAAACAAAAACTGTTTCAACTTAAACCTCACATGTTATATAAAAATTAACATAAAATGTTAGTACATTTAAATGTAAAATGTAAAATGTACAACTATAAAAGTTCTAGGGGATCTTCCCAACCCAGGGATCGAACCCCTGTCTCCTGCATTGCTGGCAGATTCTTTACCATGTGAGCCACCAGGTAAGCCCTATATGAGTCTATACACCTAATAAAACAGAAAAAGCCCAGCAAAGATTTGCTTCCAGATAAGTTTAGCTCTTACACCATCTGAAAATTGTCCCATCTGGAGAAAAGAAATACAAGTATAATTTGGTTATATTGCAGTTTTGATCCCAGACTACTACAATCAAGTGAATATCCCAATTAAAAAAAAATGATATCGAACTAGCACTGCCTTCTAGTAAACTGTGTCCCCAAATTTTGAAGAGCACATGTGTATGCACCTTTGTTCCTTTTGCTCTTTGCAGCCAAGAGAGCAACATGGGTCACCAGCAGGTCTACTGGAGACATCTGAGAAAATTTGTCCAGGGTTCTCATTCTTGCTGGGTCTACTCAAACCGGCAGAGTCTAACATGGAAATACGGCCTCAATATGTGCCATCAGTGCTTCTTCCAGTACACAAAACATGGACTTCATTAAATGAAGTTAAGTTACTCAGTGAATTTTTTTGAATGGATCATCCAGCACATCTACGTTATGCAGAAAGAATACTAGATCTTTGTATATAAAATAAAAGTTGAAAAACTTAAAAAAAGAACTATACATGCTCATTGTAATAATGTCCAATTCAGAATAATTACATAAGATATGACCAGCAGGCAAACTGAGTGAAGAGTACATGGGTCCTCCTTATACTATCTTCGCAGTTTCCTGTTTATCATTATTTCAAAATAAAAGTGAAAAAATACATATTTATTCTGATACATTTCATAGTAATCTAAAGAAGACACAGATGCCAAATGTGGAGAAGTAGTGCCAATTATTTTCAAAATTACCTTTTATTGAGGTGAAATCACATAACATTAAAATTAACCATTTGAAGCGTACAGCTCTGGCTTTTAGTACTTTCAAAATGCCATGCAATCATCCCCATGCAATCTATCTAGGTTGAAAACGCTTTATCAACCTGAAAGGAGACCTTGTACTCATTAAGCAGTCACTCCCTACTCCCCCTTGCCATCAGTCCCTGGAAAACCACTATCTACTTACTGTGTCTACTAAGGATTTACTTATTCTGGATATTTCATATAAGTGAAATGATACAATACGTGACCTTTTGTGTCTGGCTTCCTAGCATAATGTTTTCAAGGTTCATCCCTGTTGTGTGTGTCAATACTTCATTCCTTTTTGTAGCTGAGTAATACTCTATTGTAAGGATGCACCATAGTTTATGTTAATGGCAGTTAGCTTGTTTCCACATTTTGGCATAGTGTTGTTATAGACATGTGGCAGTTTGATGCAAGGAAACAGTTATTTCCAAAGTTCATTGTTTCCTTGTGGAAGGTGTAGAATCCCTGCAGGCTATGTATCATTGGTTGCAACCATTAACTCCAAAGCTTTTGTAATTTATTTGAGGAAGATGACGTGTCACTGCAGTTTTCCCAGTTGTTCATTCATCCCAGGTGAATCAGATATTGGAGCAGTTAGAGATGATAACACAGGCACCGACTGCTTATTTTGGGAGGAACAAACAAGAACGCTTTGTGAAATTGGAGACAAAATGTCATCATAAGAGCAATTGTAAATTATTAGATGAGAGTCGGCATACTGCTTATGAGTGATCAAGACATAAATATTTTATTCTTTAAAAGCTTTGAAAACATAAATTTAGGAGATAAAGTACTTTAACAACAACAAAATAATATGAACCATGGAGGTGCTTAGTCTCTTGGGCCTGGTTTATTTAATATGTGGTCATCCTTGTGTCCTTAAATGCTTCAGAAATGAAATATCTAACACTTTAAAGGCAGTAAGGTCATTGTTTTATAATCCTATAATTAAAGAGCTCTCCAGAAATGTTTTTAGGCATATCCAAGCAAGTTTACTCTTTACACAGAACAAATCCAGCTCTTTCATGGCCTTTCTTCTTTGTTAGTTCTTTCAGTTTTAAACTATTGGTTCTCAACCATCCTGCAGATTAGAACTACCTGATACATTTTCTAAAATACTATTGTCTATGCTGCCACCCAGATCAACTGAATCAGAATTTCTAGGAACAAGCCCAAGCATCTTATTTATGTAAAGTTCTCAAGTGATCCTAAGGTGTTGCCAGGGTAAGGGAGAAATAATTCAAACTTCTGGTTCTCAAAGTTGATGAGTATTAGAGTTACCTACCAGAGAAGGCAATGGCACCCCACTCCAGTACTCTTGCTTGGAAAATCCCATGGACGGAGGAGCCTGGTGTGCTGCAGTCCATGGGGTCGCTAAGAGTTGGACACGACTGAGCGACTTCACTTTCCCTTTTCACTTTCATGCATTGGAGAAGGAAATGGCAACCCACTCCAGTGTTCTTGCCTGGAGAATCCCAGGGACAGGGGAGCCTGGTGGGCTGCCGTCTCGGGTTGCACAGAGTCGGACACAACTGAAGCAACTTAGCAGCAGCACCAGCAGCAGAGTTACCTACAAGGCTTGATAAAAAGAAGCTGGGTGCCACACTCAGGTTTCTGATTCAATAGTTCTAGGTAGGGCCTGACATTTTGCATTATGAATAAGATTGCAGATGGTGCTGATGCTGCCAGCTCAGGATTCAATTTTGAGGATGTTGGGTTAATCTTGTCCTTTTTACTTGGTGAAGATGAGGATTGGTTGAATTACTCCATATAAATACCCTAAAAATGATTGTTTTCACTTATATTAGAGAAAGTCCTTCAGCATGTTAAGATGATGGACTGTAGAGTCAGAATGCCTGGTTAAAATACCGCTTCTATATAACTTTGGTCAAGTTCCTTATCTTTTAAATTTCTGGTTTCTTTATCTGTGAAATGGATATTATATATTTATTTCGAGGGTTAAATTTGATAATATATGTGAAGTGATTGACATACAATAAATATACTTTTTAAGTTTTCTTGATAACTTTCATTTTCCACTATTATAGCTGTCCTTTGGTCTAACTGGCTATCAAGTTCTGTGCTTCTTAGTGGTTTAACAAATAAAGAAATATATGTTAAAAATCAAGAAGATAATTAATCGGGGAATTCAACTGAGGCTTTCCAAGAACTGAATGAGGGTTTATACATATGTAATGGTTAAAAAGCTTCATCTCTGGAGTCAGAGAACCCTGGGTTTGAGTCCTGTCAGAAACCTCTCTGTTTGTTTTCCTTTGAAAAATGATGGTAATAAAAGTTCCCTACATATTGGGTTGTTGTGATTGTAATAGAACAGATAATTCAAGTACAATGATTAGCACAGTCCTGGACATATCATAGGTACTCAATAAATGTTAACTATTATTAAACTGAGGGTAATTGATTGCTAGCTGCTCCTTTAAATATTAACTCTCCTTTTCGTCTTTTGAACTGACGTGTTTTTATAGCTCTTTGCGGTATGTCAGGAAGGAATGTAAATTCTCCAAGGGGAATGCAACTATTGAGAAGAAATTTGTTTACTATTTCCTCAACACTCTTCTGAATACAAGACTGAAAAAGAGTGAAGATTTACTCTTCAAACACTGGATAACTTCTCTTTCATTTCCATTGCCAGAATCAAGAGAAGAGCTGTTGAAACTCCTGGTCAATCATTAGTTTCTATTTCAAACCTTCAGTTGGGCGTTTCTGTCAGTGGACCGCCTTACAAATAGGGCTGTTGCCAGTCCCCTGCCGTGACTTCCTGACTGGAAGTCCTTTACCTGCTCTCGGGCCATGTATGTGCAGAAACCTCTATTTCCAAAAAAAAGAGAAGCTTTTCTTTTTGTATTTTTTATTGGACAGCGAAATGGAAACAATCCCCCAAATACTCTGGACATGATGCAAACTGATCTTGACGGACTGCAGCATAGATAGTTGCAGATAGATATTGTAAGGTAAACTGCTACAATAGTCTGTTGCATAGATACAGTGACAGGAGGTATCGTTTCATTCATTTTGTAGGGGATGACTCTGCTGTTTTAACACTTAGTCTTTTTTCCCAAAGTGTGTGATACAAATTCGACTGGGGATATGAATTATTTGATGGGTATGAATGGACAGATGCTTATTTTAATATTCAGCGTTTCTTTTAATATTCAGTGTTTCTTTTAATATACATTAGGTAAAAGCACACATGCTTATTTTCTCAGATACTCTTGTTTAAGGTAAATCTAAAATGCATAGAAAGCTTAAAATATGAAGTAAAGGGAACTATTAGGTAAACAATAGTAGAAGGAAAATGTAAGCAGTTTTGATAAATACAATGAAGGTGAATATGATAGGTTTGGGAAATTTTTTGCAAAATATGCAGGCTGTTTGGTGCCTCAGGAGCTAATAGTGATCCATCTGTATATTGTTTCTGTATATCCATCTATACATTTAGCGATAGAGAGTGAAATGGCTATGGCAGTCCTTTCCAGTCTTTCACTCATGTATTGTTGTTTAGTCACTAAGTTGTGTCTGACTCCTATGTGACCCCATGGACTGTAGCCTTCCAGGCTCCTCTGTCCGTGAGATTTCCCAGGCAAAAATCCTGGAATGGGTTGTCGTTTCCTTCTCCAGGGTTCATTGTATGCTTGTCTTCTACTGTAGCCTTTCTGTGCCACAATTCTCCCTTTTAAATATTTTTGCTAATTATAAGAGAAAGATAAAGAAGAAAGAACCAACATACATATTCAGTGAAAAATAAAGTGTAAATTTTTCAGATTTGATGGGTGCTTCATTTAAAATTACCATTAAAATGACCAATCTTTGCTTATCAACTTATGGTTAAAGCCATTATATTTTCACATGTTTTATATACCACTGGAATTTATTTTCTAATTTAATTGCCAAATTCCTTATCTGATTAGATCCTGAGGAGAAGCAAATTAGTGTTGGAGGAAAAAATAGACAAGATAAGATTTTCTTTACTGTTGTGCAAGTCATGTATATTTCATGTAAGATTAATAGTCGAATGTTTCAGTTCTTTTTCATTTTATCAGAAGCAAACACTTGCTACTTTATCTCCCCATCCCAGGAAACAGAATGGGGTGATATATGCCACAAGTCTAGTAATAAAAGAAGCTCTTGAAAATGAAGTCATTTAGTTGAATTGGCCAAAAATGACTTGGATAACAAGTCATGGTGATGAAGCCATAAATGGCATCCTCAGTGCTACCATGGTTCCCAGGGAATAAAATTCTTATCCTACTACTAAATGTGCCTGGTTTATAATTCTGCCTTACTAGTGTCTCTGTGAAGTATTATGTTCTTACTAAGTGTTTCCAACTTGTTTCATTCATTCAACAAATATTTATTGAGCACCTGTTTTGTGTCCATTGGTTAACTGCTTCAGGTGCACATCATGTGGCAGTGAGGAAGAACATTGAAGTTGCTGCCCTCAAGGAAACCAGAACTGTTTATATGAACTATCATTGTAAACATGATCACCGACCTGTATTAAAGTGTACCTCTTAAATATTCTGATTTTTAAGACGTTCAAAAGTGATTTTAAACAATTAAGTTGAAATGATAAGGGATGAAGTTAATTGGGCTTCCCTTGTAGATCAGTTGGTAAAGAATCTGCCTGTAATGCAGGAGACACGGGTTCAGTTCCTGGGTCGGGAAGATCGCCTGGAGAAGAAAATGGCAACCCACTCCACTATTCTTGCCTGGAGAATCCCATGGACAGAGGAGCCTGGCAAGCTACAGTCCATGGGATTACAAGAGTCGAATATTACTTAGTGACTAAACCAACACAGAAGTGATTTTTAAAGAATTAAGATGAAATGATAGGGGGTGAAGTTAGGTTGTAGGATTTAATTAAGCAAGTTTAAAAACAGGAACATTTTTGAACGCAAGAAAGAGAGCTCCCACTTAAAAACAACAAGAACTAATATTTAGAGCGCTAGATAGGCTCTAGACACTTTGCTTAGTACTTTGTATGCATTATCTTATTTAATTTTCCACATGCATACATGTGCTCACTCATGTCTGACTCTTTGTAATCTTGTGGGCTCTAGCCTGTCAGGCTTCTCTGTCCATGGGATTTCCCAGGCAAGAATACTGAAGTGGGTTGCTCTTTCCTCCTCCAGTGTATCTTTTCAACAGGGATCGAACCCTGTCTCTTGGGTTTCCTGCATTGGCAGGTGGGTTCTTTACCACTAGCGCCACCTAGGAAGCCTTCAAGTCTACCTTATACAAGTCATACTATATTATCATCCTTATTTTATGGATGAGGACATTGAGCTTAGGCTAATTAAACATCTTGTCCAATGCAACCCAGTCTTGTTTAACAGCATAAAAAAATATATATATACAAAAACAAAAATAAAGCAATCTGTCTCCTACCTTAACTTCTATGGAACAATTCATCCAATTTGGCAGGAGAAAAAAGAAATGATTAGATTAACACAAAGTAAGAATGGAAGACTAAAAATCAAAGAATGATAGATTACAGAAAAGTTCAGGAATCTTATTTACCTGAAATAAGTGATTGAACCTTTTTTTTTTTTTTCTCTACCTGTGATGAGTAGAGGTTGTCAAAACTCTCTAATGGCAAATACAAAATCACAAAAAGTCCTGTATCTTCAAGTCACTGCTCAGTGGATGGAATTTATCAGCCTTGGCTGCATGGATTAGCCAGCCACAGTCTAACAGCCCTTGGATGTAGGAGTCTTCAAATGGTGATTTCAGCCATTCATTTCAAATACACACTATTTCTTAGTTTCTGAGAACATATAAAATACATTATTTGTTCCTGAGTTTGGAAAAGATAAGACAGAAAGACCTTTGTGTTTTTGTCTCATGTAGGAATCAAGACTTCTATAGGGTAAAAAAAAGAAAGAAGGAGACAGTAAATGAAAGTGGTTTATATGCTTTTTCCTGTAATAAAATCTCATTTCACTGGGTCTTCAATGGAAATCTTTCTCCATTCTGGTATGAGGGCAATGTTGGCATCTGTATTTTTACTTGGTACAGTCTCCAGCTGTTTGTTTACTTTTCTGACTTGGGTCCTTGTAGAAGTTATCTCTGTTGTAGAGTTAACAAGTAACCTCACACTGGAAACTATTTCTGCAGTGTTTCTTGAATGGTTCCTCCACCACGGCAATGCCCATGAGTGGCCAGGATTATTAGATACTATTCCACGGCCACTTCTGGGATTTGCTTTGAAATCTACAAATCTTTGAGTCTCTTATGTGGCTCTCCAGAAAGTGAAGTTTGGGTGGGGTGGGGGGGGGGGGGTTGGGGGTGCTAGGCAAGATCAGTGCATGAAAACCTCCAGGGAAGGGTAATTCTTCTATGTATTCAGATCTCATCATCATGAATGAAAGTGAATGAGTCAGTGAGACAGTCAGCTGTATCACAGATATTTGTCAGTTTCTTTCTGTGTGCCAGGAAAAAGGTATAGAGTGATCAAAAAGACAGATATAGACCTAGGGAGGCTCTAATCTAATGTTAAAGACCAACAGGAATATAAGTCCTTGGGTCAACATTAACAATCTAAGAAACCCAGAGGTTAGTTATTTCTATATATACAGCAAGGACCAGTGATTCTTCTCACGCACCCTAAAGAAGTCACTTGCCCCAAAGCATGTATTTTATTGAAAATGATAAGAGATTTTTTTTTTTCCCTCACAGGAAAACACTGTTTCCCTCCAAATCTCCCTACTTGTTATCTCTCTCCAAGATTCTGATAGCCACACAGCCACAAGTATCCTTTTTCTTTTGACTCTTCTCTAAACCTCTTTAGCTCCAGTCCTCCATTTCCAAATCTTCCTTGAGTCCTGTCTCTCCTTTCCTCGGTAGAAAAAATTAATTCTGTCTCATAGCTGATTTAGCAAGAAGCGCACCCACCAGTTATCAGGAACTTTTCTCATTAGAAGGCAGGGGATATTGTTGTCTTTATTTTTTTTAATTGAAGGATAATTACAATATTGTCTTGGTTTCTGTCATACATCAACATGGATCAGTTATAGGTATACATATGTCCACTCCGTCTTGAACCTCCCTGCCCCATCCCACCCCATCCCACACCCCTCTAGGTTGTCACAGAGCCCAGGTTTGAGTTCCCTGAGTCATACAGCAAATTCCCACTAGCTATCTATTTTACATATGTTAGTATATATGTTTCCATGCTACTCTTTCTGTTAGTCCTACCCTTTCCTTCCTACCTACCCTGCCATGTCCGTAAGTCTGTTCTCTATGTCTGCATCTCCATTGCTGCCCTGCAAATAGGTTCATCAGTACTATCTTTCTAGATTCCATATATATACATTAATATATGATATTTGGTTTTCTCTTTCTGACTTACTTCACTCTGTATGATGCATTCTAGGTTGAACCACATCATTTGCACTGACTCAAATGCATTCCTTTTTATGGCTGAATAATATTCTATTATATATATGTACCACAACTTCTTTATCCATTCGTCTGTTGATGGACATCTAGGTTGCTTCCATGTCCTAGCTATTGTAAATAGTGCTGCAGTGAACATTGGGATGCATGTATCTTTTCAGTTTTGGTTTTCTCAGAGTATATGCTAAGTAGTAGGATGGTTGGGTCATATGGTAGATTTAGTCATAGTTTTTTAAGGAATCTCCATACTATTTTCCATAGTAGAAGGCAAGGAATACATATGTAATAATTTTTATTTCTTCATCTATCTATAGGTCTCCACCACTGCAGTGTCTTCCTCACCCCTACCCACTGCAGTGTTCTCACCTCTTTGCAAAGACTTTTCTATTGGTTTGAAAGTTCCCAACTAATATTTCACATGTTCTTACAAAGTGCTGTCAATCCTCAGGTGATATTCTCCATCTTTTTTTTCTTCTGTTTAGCTCCTTGTGGTTTTTCCATCTGTTGTGAATAGGCCTGATGCCGACACAGTCACCTGAAGTGATCTTGGCCCTTGACTCCAAGATTTTCAGCCAAGTGCTCTCCTTGTAAGCATAGCTGCCAGTATCATAGCCCTGCTGATATTCTTGAGCCCTAAAAGTGCAAGATCAGAGCCACAGAGCGTCCCTGGGGGCTCAGTGGTAAAGAATCCACCTGCCAATGCAGGAGATGCTGGTTCTGTCCCTGGCTTGGGAAGATCCCCTGGAGGAGGAAATGGCAACCCACTCCAGTATTCTTGCCTAGAAAATTCCATGAAAATCCCATGGAATCTGGTGGGATACAGTCCATGGGTTTGCAAAGTGTTGGACATGACTTTAGCAACTGAGCACACAGAATATAGAATATAGTCATAGAACATGTGCTGAATGACATTGTGCTTAGTATGCAAGGAGGAATAATGCTTTCCCATTCTTTTTGCTGTCACAGGAGTCCTATGAATACTAAAAGAGTTTTTAATGGTGTTTTTGAGAAATAATTTTGTTTTAGAGCATGATAATCATGATATATAACAGAACTGATCATTAAGAGTGGACTCAAGATACAGCCAGAACAATCAGACTGGGTATTTGTTAGCAGATGACACAACTGTATTGGTGCACCCTAGGTTAAAATTAGCTCTGTTTTGGAAAACCATAACATGAATTCATGAAGGCTGTGGGTAGAAAGAGGAAGAGTCCTCTCTTAACTATAGAAACCATGCTACTTCTGTCCCCTAAATTTAAGAAATGTTTTCTCTCCATTTCCTAGTACTCAGATATTGTTGGAGACATTATAGTTCAGAGGAATGTGAGTATGGGTTCTGGCGTTAGATGGACTGAGGATCAAATTCCTGTTCTGCTGCAAAGGAGATCATAGATCCTGGGCAGTTAACCTCTATATACTGTAATTTTCTTATCTGCAAAATGGGAATAAAATGTGTAATTATGGGAGTGTGTAGATATTAAAAGATGAAATTAATTCTTAAGGATTACAAATGTTATGCATTATTATTTTATCATGTTCTTATGCCTAACTCATTCTTTAAAATAACTTTGGTTTCATCCTGACTGTAGGCAAACTCATGCAGTAAATACAGCAGATGTGGTCAGCCATGTAGTAGATACTAAGTAAGTAATCAGTTCATTCACTCATTTCTTTAATTTTTTCATTCCTTCAACTAAAGGGATGGTAAGCACTGGAGAATCAATGATGGCAATGAGGAGATGACTTTATGACCTCACAGCTAGAGGGGATAAAGACCCAAAAAAGAAATAATTAGAAAGCAGTGTGAGAAGTGCCATGGAAACAAGAAGAGAAGGTTATTGAAATACATTGGAGAAAGCCAATTATTATGCCTGGAGAAATTAAAGTGTCACAAAAGAAGTAGAAAAGACTTGTCCTTAGGACAGATTTAGGGCCATCAATTCGCCATGTAAGTGATGTTCCCTGTCCCACTGGAAAGTTCCGGATGAGCCTAACATTTCCTGGGACTATTGTAAATATGAGATTGAACTTTAGAGCATATACCTCCCTATTTCAGAGTTCCAGTCATGCAAATAAAAGATACAGGACTTTTAAGATTAAGCTCCTTCACTATTCAAAACTTTTTTGAGTGGAAGTGAAAAAATGGGGCTGGGTTTCATGTTACCTCTTAAATTCTAAAGTCTTGTAAATTGTATCAGTTCTGAATATGTTCAGCAACAAAAAATAGTGTTGCTACCAGTTAGATTAAGTCCCCCAAAACTATGGTCTTTATGGCATGTCATTAGGATCTTCTAATGCACCCAGGGTCTGCTCAGCTGAAGTCCCAAAATGCAAGTCTAATTTTGCATGTTCCTGTGTTTTCAAGTTGCTTGAAATTGATTCTAAACTTTTTTTTCTGGATTGGCATCAGTGCTTCCAGTGTTATGGGTTTTTTGTTTGTTTGCTTATTTTTCTGGAAAATAAATCACTCTCTTAATATTTCTCTGTCTCTTCCTTTAATTTTTTTTTTCACTTTTCTTAGTTGTCTACTTTTCCCTCAGGAAGTTGTACCTTCCTTCTTTTCATTTGTTCAGATTGTAAAAGTTTACGTGAACAAACACATGTAGATACACTCAGATAGACAGACACACACACACAGAAGAGCAAAATTTTAACAATTCTTGCTGATACAAAACATAGAAGCACTTTAATAGACACCTCACTACTCTTTTGTGTATCTTCTGCCGATATTCGACTGTATTTAGTTCTTAATGAAGCACGTATAAGTGTTGGTTTTGGACTCTTTTCCTTCCAGGGATAATTTTTGAAGCCCGTAATGTTGGAAAATGTTCTCAGACAATTTGTGCTCTGCTGGTGCACTTTGTCCCTGTGGGCCCTTAAACACTCAATTTCATGGGTTACCTGTCGCTTTGTATGTTTGTTTTTTGGGGGCACAGAAAAGGATTAAACCACCTTAGTAGTATAAAATGGCTTTTAATCAAATTTTTTCCTTCTAAGTATGATCACTTAACCTGCTTTATAACTGTGAATCAGTGCAGCTGGAGCCCTTTTGGAAATCCTTTGGCTGGTGTGGGGTTAGAAGCATAAGGTTGGAATCAGTTGGCTAGAGTTCACTATTGGCACCGTTGTTTGCTGGCTGTGTGACTTATGGCTGATTAGCCTTTCTTTGATTCAGTTTTTCTATTGATAAAAATAGAGTCAAAGGTAATATTCATGTCTTTGGTTTGTTGGGATAGTTAAATAAGATTGTGTGTGAGGAGTGCTTAGCCTGACCTGGAATATAGTAAGTTCTCAGCAAGTGTCATTCTTATTATGGCATATGAGTAGCATAGCCAACAGGGAGACAGGGCAATATCAGGAAGAGGCCGCAAAGGCAGTCCACAGACTATTTCTATGTTTGGTATTACTTGCTCCTGTATCTGTCAGTTCAGAAATTTGTTATTTTGTGTGGAAAGGTCTGATAAATCTTGGCACAATTTCCCCCCAAGTAAATCACATTATTTCTGAAATTTGTTTTGTACTCGCCTTTAACTTCTTTCCACACATCAGTCTCTAACCCTTACCGCTCTTCATCTACTGCCTTCTGCCTCTATTCCAGGACATGAGAGTCAACATCTGTGGCTTCTGTTTTCACACCATGATTGCAGTTGGGAAACTCCATTCCCCAAAATCCCTCCCAGTTCTTGGTGAAAGCCTCTGCTTATAATTCATGTTTTCCACACAGAACTAGTAAAGATCTCAGTGCTGTAAAATTAATTCTATAATTATCACCTGTTCTTTATGTTCAAATGTTTGTTCAAATGTTTACACCCTACATTTAAGAAATCATCTTCTGATACTTTTTATTTCGTACTTAATAGAAGCAGAGATTTCTCCCATACAGCCCTATGCTGTCTCGTTAACACACCTGATCTGTTTGTTCTCAGATAGTTTTCCTGTGCAGCCATGGGAGAATTTAAGTAGAACTTCCATACCAGCATTAAAGATAGTCATAGCAGTACCAAAGAGGCCCTTGTGAAATATATGATTGGGATGTACCACAGGAATTAATAATTCTCAGGCCACTGTCTTAAATGGTAACCACAGTGTTTTTGTAAGGAAGTTGCTCAATTTATGTACACAGAACACACAGGGCTGCATTCTGACTGGGGAGCCAGTTTTATTTAAAATTTATATCTCAGAAAATACTAAAATTATTCTACTTAATATGCACATGCTATATTCCTTTGAGTGACATTATGAAATATTTTGCTAATTTGACCCTTCCTGATAATTTCCTGAAATTCTAAGTGAATAAATGCCATCGCTAAAAATGGTTTTAATGTCTTTTTCCCCAGAGTAAAGAATTATTTTTTTAAAAAAATTAATAATTGTACAGATTCATCAACCACTGTAAAAAATAATTTTCTTGGAAGCTATGCCAGTTTTCTTCTTCAGGTTCCCCAATTAAGTAAAACTTTAAAGACATACTTCTAGTTTGCTGGATTTTAGTAGGTCAGCATACACACCAAAAGTGTATTAAGGTGGACTGCTCTATTTATTGATTTGCAGTGAATCTGCTAAAGGCTCAAGGCAATTGTCTGCGGAAGGGGCGGGAGGGCCATACACGATCGAGGTCATGCGCATCTAGCCAATTTGTAAGACGATCCAGCCGCTTCAAGCCATCAGCAATCCTTAGCATAGGGGCACACTCATGCATTCTTGTCAAGTCATCTTGTGAAAGGCTGCCTGCTTCCAGCTTGGCTTGGATGTGCAACCTTAATAAAACTCACTGAGGTCTGGGAGAAAATAGCAGATCTGCAGCAGATAGGGTAGAGGAAAGGGTCTAGAATATGTACACGCAGCTGACTCAGGCAGGCTCCACGCTGAACGGTTACACCGAGAGGAAACAATAAATCTCAGCTACTATGCAATAAATATCTCAAGTTTTTAACTAAGGAAACTATCATTACGGTGAAATTAAAAAAAAAAATACCATTTTAGAACAAAGCTAAAAATGGCTAGTTTTCTGTGATTCTTCTACAAAACTTTCTTTGAAAGGGAAAAGTCAAACAAACAAGCAGTTTTACCTGAAATAAAGAACTAGTTTAAAGGTCAGAAGAAAGGAGCGAGTTTTGCGAGAGGCACGGAAAGAGAGTGCCGGCAGTACAATGACAGTTTTCCTTTCCTTTGCTTTCCTCGCTGCTATTCTGACTCACATAGGGTGCAGCAACCAGCGCCGAAGTCCAGAAAACGGTGGGAGAAGATATAACCGGATTCAACATGGGCAATGTGCCTACACTTTCATTCTTCCAGAACACGACGGTAACTGTCGTGAGAGTACGACAGACCAGTACAACACAAACGCTCTGCAGAGAGATGCTCCACACGTGGAACAGGATTTCTCTTCCCAGAAACTTCAACATCTGGAGCATGTGATGGAAAATTATACTCAGTGGCTGCAAAAAGTAAGTGAACGCTTTCAGTTTCTAATTCCACGGAGCCTTTTCTGTTCTCAGCTGCAACTAACTTAGAGTTCCTTAGGGGGCCATTTGTGTGTTTACCTTTTGCTCCAGGGGGGCAGTGTTTGCAAATGCAAGACGGCTCTCTCCCTGTGACTTAAGAGGGTGAGCCAACGTTTTGTAAGCTTGTGCTTCTGAGGTATGGTGGCACCCCATTTGTGTGCCTAACACTGGCACATTTTGTGACATTTTTGGTTTTCTCTTATTTAAAATTTAGCTTGAGTTTTTCTGACTGTCAAAGCCCAACTTAAAAAAAACAAAGCATGTATGTCTTGAGTAAGTTGGTGAAAAAATTAAATAACAACAGTACTATTAGGATCAAATCAATTTTACACCGTGAAATTTTGTGCAGCTCGGACAGAAAGTCATCACCAGATACTTATTTTTCAACCTCTAGTAAAGTTAATATAAAATGTGGATAAATACAAAGTATGATATTTGATTGAAGAAATTGAATAAGTATGTAAAGGAAACAGTTTCAGCAACTAGTAGAATAGTAAAGGACTGATTTCTGTCATATATTTCTTCTGTCCTTGAGAAAAAAATCAGGAAAATATATTTGAATGTGAATTCATTAGGAAGAGGTTGTTTGCCCACTGTGAAAAGACATGCACCTGCAGCTTTGGGCTGAACATGACATGTAAATTTTGCTATGTCCCTAAAGTGCCTCTTTCCTCAAGACGTTATCGTCACACACAGTGCAATGTGGGGATCCAGATAAGTGTTAATGTTGAGTATGCACTGAATCCTAATTTGTAAAAATCAAGCATCGTATTTAGTTATTTCTCTATAAACCATTTAAAAGTTTTTGTTGAAAATATGCCAATGAAAAATAACACACTTTCTGAAATTCCTTCCCTCTTTGCTCTCTGTTTAATTGTGTAACAAGTAAGCAGCAGATAACAAGTGTGTTCAAATGTGTCACTGGAAGGGTGACAATGTCAGTGTCCCATTTGTAGAAAGCTTCTCCCCCAGGGATCTTTGCTAAAAATTCACTTGATGTGTATGGTTAGGAACACAAGCAGTCTAGTCGTCTTTATGTTAGTCTGTTAACAGAACAAACCCTTTAAGAAGATAAAAGATAGGGAAAGGACAAATGCTCTTTTTTGTTCCTGTGTGGTCACACTCACTTAGATCACCTCCTGCTGAATCATGCCAAGTAATAGTTATTTTACTTTTGTCCACTAGGGACTGAACTAAGATCACTGTTATTTTATTTGACAAGTTAACGAAAACTTCGTAGTTTTAGAGTTTCCAATCTTGGAATTTTAGTTAATCTTCCTATTGTAGATTACAGGTGAAAAAAATACATCGATAGGCAAAATAATAGAAAACAAACAATTCTGAAGTCTTTTGATAACATGGCTTAAATTTCAGGCACTAGTTAAATGTAGCTTAAATTTCAGGCACTAATTACAACAGCAGTTTATAATAGGATTTTTTTTTCCTTTCACAAAACATATTTCCATCATGAACAAATGAATTTGGTTGAATAGCTTATTACTATTCTCAGTATACTGTTCATACAGTTTTGAATGGGAATTTAATCATTATAAATTAGTCTGGATTCATTGAGGAAGGTGGAGAGGGAAATTTAGTCCCAAATTGTCTTCAATGAGTTGTTCTACCAAAAATGTAATATTTTGTTTGCTTAAAATATACAATCCAAATGATGATTTAAGCATGAAAATGCATATTTTTGTTGTTTTTATGTAGTTATTCAACAGTAACAGGATACAGACATGATTCTACTGGGTTTAAATCATGCACATGCTTCATATATTAATGTTTGAAATACATTTGATTTTTGTTTGTATTATTTTTGGTCAAGATTATGGCGTAGTTTTCAGATTATAGCCAAGCATAACTATGAACATGTCTTTTGGTTAAACTGACCCTTGCTAGCATGAATCAAGCAGAATATATGCTGACAGTGTCTCTGTTGGTTTGAGTCAGAGCAGTTTGGCTTGACAATTGTCCGTTTGAATTTGCATATCTTTTGTCATTGTTAATGCGATTGGTTGGAGGATCAAGAAACCAAATAAATGCATTCAGCAAAGAACTTGCTAAAGGCTCTCATAAGTTTCCCTTAATTAGAAGTTTTCTATACTTCAAGCTCTAAGTTTCATGCATTGTATTTATTTTGATAATTCAAATGGAAATCTTTTTTATTGTAACCATTTGGTGTACTTAATACTGTAATTTGTATTACTTCTATTTTGATTCCCAGTAGTTGTATTAGGATCAGAAGTAATGCACTGCAGAACCTGAGGCTATCAGTGTAAGTAATTCATCCATTTATTCAACAGAATAATTAATCAAACATGTGATTATTATGCAGCTCATGTCATCACTATTCGGAATTTTTTTTAATGCAAAATGTATGTTATCAATGCTAGCAGCAACTTGATGATAATTTATGTTAATGTATTACCTTGCTTGATGTTTGGTAAACTGGATTCTTTTAAATATTCTTCACAAGAGACTAGCTGTCACGATAGTCAATATATGAGACTTAGACTTCCCAATCTCATTCCTCAACTTTTCTGGTCTTGTAACTGAATAAGATGAGAAGCAAGGTGGGCAGTGGGGCATAGAATGTATTGGTCATCATAAGTGCTGGAACTGTTACGTTACTGGTCTCTTGATGTGACAGATTTAGTTCTTGGAGATCAGCTTTCCATGATAACTTGTTGATTAACAGCAACATGAGATAGGTTTGCAGAATCATCCTTACTTTTAAATCAGGAAAAGCAATATACATAAATGTTCAAAAGTCACATTTTTATTGGATGAAACACCTGGGTTGTCTGTCTAGGTTTGACTTTCTTCTGCCATATAGCTCTTTTCAGAATTATTAACAAACCATACTAATACCTGAGAGTGACCAGATCTTAGGATAGTAAAGATAAGTACAAAAGGCCTTTGTATCTTTGCCGCTTTTTTTGTGATTCCTTTTTACTTTCCTATGACACAAAAATCTCTATTGTTGAATGTCTATTCCACATCCTGTGCTTCTTGAACTGTTGTTTTCTTTCTCTCATATACCCCAAGTTCACAAATACGTGTATTTAAAATGTATTGGGAGAATGCTTAGAAAGTCTGTTTACCTTTGCCAAATGGTGTCTTTTCTTTTTTTTTGATTGAAAGTATAAATAAATTGAGTTAAAAACATGCCTTGTAACAGAGAGCAAAGATCTATCTACTATACTATTTCACACTAAAATTAATGAATTGATTGTTAGTATAAAATTCAGTTATGAATTGTCATCAAAATATTAATAAATGAAACACTTTTAATAAAGTGCTTGGATAATTTATTTTTTGACTGCACTTTTTGACTAACAACATTCTCTACTTGAATACTGTATTCTTTGCTTCAGAGAATTAGGATTTAGCATACAGTTATCTGAAATATATTAATGATAACAAGGGCTTCCCTGATGGCTCAGATGGTAAAAAATCTATCTGCAATGCAGGAGACCTGAGTTCAACCCCTGGGTTGGAAAGATCTCCTGGAGGAGGGCATGGCAACCTATTTCAGTATTCTTGTGTGGAGAATCCCCTTGGACAGAGGAGCCTGGCAGGCTACAGTCCATGGGGTTGCAAAGAGTTGGACACGACTGAGTGACTAAGCACAGCACAGCAGTGATAGTGATAAGCTTTTTTAAAAAAAACCCTTGTATTACACCTATCAACTCATATTAATATCTACTAGAGTGTGACTTCCCTGTGTGTTTGTCCAGTGTCATTTCCCCAGGGCTTAGAGTAGTATATCATCCGTGTGTGTGTGCTTAGTCACTCAGTCATGTCTGACTCTCTGTGACCCCATGGACTGTAGCCCGCCGGGCTTCTCTGTCTATGGGGGTTCTCCTGGCAAGAATACTGGAGTGGTTGCCATGTCCTCCTCCAGGGGATCCTCCACAGAATATGGATAATAAATGTTTGTTGATTGAATAAATGAATGCATTGTCTTTGTATTGCAGTCTGCACTTACTATGTGCTATTAACATTTTGGGTATATACTTTACTTTCCCAACTATATTTTAAGTTATCTCTTAAGCAAGGACCATGTGGAGGAGGAAAAAGAATACTTTCTCTACCATTCCAGGTTCATGACTGAGACCTCTCTATAATAAAAAAACATGTTAACAAGAGAAAAACAAACAGAAGTTTAATAATATGTATACCTGCACCCAGGAAAACTGAGTAACCCCGCCAAAATGACCTCAAATATTGTTTCCAGCTAAACACAAAAGATGTCTCAGGTAAGCCAGGTTTTCAGGGCAAGCACAGTACACAAGAGTAGGGTTGTTATGAAGATTTAAATCCGTGCCTCCTCTGTTGATAGAGTTGCTAGAGGTTCAGTCATCTTCCTCTTGTGATACAGAGAGTGAGTATGTGTGCATGTGTGCTAAGTTGCTTCAGTCATGTCTGATTCGTTGCGACCCGTGCACTGTAGCCTGCCAGGCTCCTCTGTCCATGGGACTCTCCAGGCAAGAATACTGGAGTGAGTAGCCATTCCCTTCTCCAGGGGAATCTTCCCAACCCAGGGATTAAACCCAGGTCTCTTACGTCTCCTGCACTGGCAGCATGGGCTATTTACTAGGGTACCTGGGAAACCCACATCCTTACAAATGGAGATCTCTCTTGTAAATGTAAATTCCTCTGTAAATGTAAGTTAGAAGGCTAATTCCTACTTGGTTTTTGGAGCTTTTCCTATGTCTGCTGTTTCTTAAAAATAATCAGCCTGCATAAAAAAAAAAAAAAAGAAAGAAAGAAAAAAAAAATCAGCCTGAAATAATCCTTATGCCAAAAGGCATATTTTGGTGTGACAAATTCTGCTCCCTTTCAACTACATCATGCAACATTTTTGTCCTAATATTACATTAAAAGATATTGAGTCTAGGCTATATGGTATTAATTATCCAAATTGTATTTAGCCAAATGGTCTAGGATCTTAAAAACTTCTATGACTCCATTTGTCTTCTTAATTATTCTTTAAGAGTCAGCTTCATTGCCAGTTTCTCCATGAAATTTACCCACACTCTACTTACCCTCAAAGGCCGAGTTCTCCAGTATTATCACATTGTACATATCATGTTAGTAATGCATTTCCATGTTGTATAGCTGTTGTCATTTTCATTATCTGTCTTGATGGCTGTTTGCCTACTTAGACTATGAGTCCCCAGAGTGTAGTGAATGTCTCCTTATCCACCTTTATATTTTCCCAAGGTGTCTATTAAATGTCTGAACAATAGTACTGTTATCATTATAATGTAAAAATAAAAAATTGCAAGTGCTAAAGTGTGTGGGTGTGCTAGGTATAAAATAAAGTGAGTTAAGGGACCTTGCAACTGCTTTCAGATGCCAAAATTGGCTTCTAAGTTATTTGAGGGTCAGCTAGATCTTCCTATGGGATGAAAAATAACTTTATACTTCTAGACTAATAGGTAAACATTTATTGCATACAGGGTAATATGTGCACATGTGAATCTAAGTAACTAGAACTGACTTCACATCTGTAGATTGTTTTAGTGACTGGTAACTGTGTAATACTAAACCAGAGAGGGTGCTTTCTTATTTGCATGTGAGGGGATTTCTAGAATGGGTAAAATGAGCAGACAGTCAACAAGTATGTTTTTAAAAATTTGTTGTTAAATTTGAATAAAATATGCATATATGATTTATGCATGTGCTTAGTCACTTGGTTGTGTCCGACTCTTTGTGACCCTTTGGCTGTAGCCCACCAGGCTCCTCTGTCCATGAGATTTTTCAGGCAAGAATACTGGATGGGTTGCCATTTCCCTCTCCAGGGGATCTTCCTGACCCAGGGATTGAACCTGTGTCTCCTGTGTCTCTTGTATTGCAGGCAGATTCTTTACCTGTTGAGCCATCTCGAAAGCCATTATTTATACCTAGAGATAGAAAAAATGTCAATTGCTGAGAAATGTTAATAGGAATAACAATTGTCTTTTAAACTCACTTGTAGAAATTTCTCCACTAACTTCGTTTGAGAATAACCCCTGATTTTCAAGCTAAATAGACCTCTGTATTAACTTTTCAATGAATACTTCGATTTTGATTGTTATATTTAAAACTGAAAGATCCAAGAAGGCATGCAAACTTTCCGGGCCCCAGAAGTTGGGCATTTGGAGCTATAATACAGTCTTTTGAGTGTCTCTGCAAGAAGGAGCAAGCCTTTCCCCAAACTGTCTCCACTGATGGTCTCAGGTTTTGGGATCAGGGCAACAGGTTTTTTCCTAAGGGTAACTGCAGCCCTTCCTTACTCCTGACTTCCATTTCACATTGAGCTTTTAGTAGCACTCATCTCATATGTAATTCTTGATTCAATGTAAAGTGTATAAGAATGTATTGTTCTTTTCCTTAATATCCTAGTACAGTTTTCCATTATGTGAGAAAAGAATTCGGATTCTTTACCATGAGGTCCTATATGATCAGCCCCACACTCCTCTCTAGATATCTCAGTTATTAAAACTTTCCCTCATTCCAGACACTCAGATGACTTTAGTCTTCTTGTTATGACTCCCTCAGACCAGCTCATTCCTGTCTCAGTGACTTTACATGCTGTTTACCTAGCTAGAAAAATTCTTGCCCCACATCTTGGTATAAATGGCTCTTTCTCTTCATTCAGCCCTTTGCTCAGAAATATTCTTTGAAAGTCTTCTTTGAGCACCATTACCTACCACTTTTCCTCACTCTGCTAAGTGATTTTCTATCATTATATATATAATTTCTTCATGGCATTTACCACTGTGATCTTTTGTTGTTTATTGTTTGTCACAAAATTGATTCTATCTGCCTCTGCTAAGAATGTAAACACCACCACAGGCCCTAGTCTGTTTTGTTCCGTACAGTGTACCTTTACTGGTAGAAGAGTGCATGATACGCAGTTGACCTCAGTAAATATTTGCATATATATCCTCTCAGACCCGCTATGCTGTGAGGTAGGGACTGTGCCTGTTTTGTTCACTAGTTCTTTTTTTTTATTATTTTATATATTATTTTGATAGCAGATCTACTTCTCTTGCACAATGACTGGAACATAGTTGAAAAGAATAATTTTTTTTAATGACTAGAGAAATGAATGAATTCCATGGGCAAATTTCAACTCAAACATATGTATGAAAATAAGACTTAACTATGTTCTGTACATTTCCCTACTAACTATGTTAATGGGAGAAATTTTAATTAGTCCTGAATTTCTGTAATCTATTACATGAGTCAACAAACTTTGGCCCTTGGCCTAAATTCTGCCTGCTACCTATGTTTGTAAATAAACTTTATTAGAATACATGTGCGCTCATTCCTTAACTGTCCATCTATTTTTAAATAAAGTTTTATTGAAACAGAGCCATACCCATTTGCTTATGTATTGTCTATGGCTGCTTTCTTTGTGTAAAGGCAGAGTTGAGTGGTTACAATAGAGTCCAGAAGGCCCACAGAGCTTTAAATCTGATATCCAGGCCTTTACAAAAAAAAAAAGTTTGCTGAGCCCTGTTCTATATCTCAAAAGGAATGTAGTATTAACATTGAGACCATTGGAAAGTAAATTGTGAGGTTTGCTGTGTGAGAAAAGGATGGCACTGCAGGAAGCCAAGTAATCTTCAAGTCCTTGCCAGTTGGCAGGGATCCTGTCTAAGCCATTTCTTGGCTTGGTATTGGAACATGCTGTGAGATGACATTTTAGAGTACAGGTAGATAAATTTCATGTCTTTTTTTGCCCCTGCCCTTCTTCATGTGAACAGAGAAATGTTTCAAAAACAAATACATGTTAAAAAATAAAAAGCACCTGAATAACAAATCAGCAGCCTCTGGTTAAACAATGAACAGGTCTGGGTGCCAGGGTGCTCTGTGCCTGTTTCATCTTGTTGTGACATTAACAAGAATGTTGACAAAATATCAGAGGCATTCTATTTTCATAGAAATGGGACTCCAGCTCTGTCTTTTACATTCAGTCTGTTTAGAAATCTTCTCTCCTCTGTCATTTGTTTTAGATATAAATGATGCAAGCGTTCCCTCTCTATAAATGATGAGATGGGGAGGAGCAACAAGTGGGATGCTCAGCTACAAAATTCAGAGGTTTATCATCCCCTTTGCTGTATTTTATTAATTAAGGAGTGTTTTGTTTTGTTTTGTTTTCTTCTCCTTCTGCATGCCTTGTCTCTGTGTGGAAACATCAGCTGCCTTTTCCTGGGCCTTGTCTTCTTTTTAAATACCACAAGTTATATTGTGTCATTTGCTTACATGCGCAACCCTAATTACATTCTGAGTCATCCTTGCCTTTTGTTTCAATACAAGATTATCGTTTGCTGTGAAGTTCGGAAGTTCCACACCCCCTTTGGTTCTAGCCCCATGGTCTGAGAGAAGGAGGGCCTCTTAGCGTTTAAATCTCTTTACAAAATGTACAAAAGATATGCCCCCTCCCTTATCACAGAGGTTTCTAAAGAATGAAGCACTCCATGGATTATCTTTTCTTTATATTTGGAGGCTCTATACCTAAATGCTTTTCTCTAATTCTTACATAGAAATATTGTAAGTGGGAGGTTTTCAGGCTTATTTAATCTTTTTTTGCCTATCTAAATGATCTGATTTCTTCCTTCAAACAAATAAAAAGGTAATACTTAACCAAGAAAGTGAAGAAAACATATAAAGCCAGACACGACACTACTGGTAGCTAATAATTTCATCAATAATGTATTTGGACATACACAGATCTTTTGGCAGTAAGTATTGGAGAATATAGAGAAAAAATAATGTAATAAATTATATATACTATATGACTATCAGCTCACTTACTACAGGTCCACATTCTCATGTATTGAAGTTTGTCTACTGAAAGTGCATGAAAATTAGCATCAAGCTGTGTCTAAAGTAAATAAGTAGCTGAAATATTAATAAAATACCAATGAAATGTGAATGTTTTGAATTGTTAATAACATATACATGCAAGCCATCAAACTCAGTGGCATCAAATAGGTAAACTTACTATATATTTCTACAAAATGGCTGAATAATTTTGGAAGATGGTGTATTTTAAAGTTTCATTTTATGTTTGGTTTAATTCATTAAGAAGTTATACACTGTATAGATAGTCACTGTTCTGTTTGTGAAAGCTAAATGAGTTGAATGATAATACTAGACCCTAAAGATTATTGGAGGATTTCTCTTCTATACTGTTGGTGGGAATGTAAGTTGGTGCAGCAACTATGGAAAACAGTATGGAGGTTCCTCAGAAAACTAAAAATAGAACCGTCATATGATCCCGCAATCCTACTCCTGGGCATGTGCCTGGACAGAATTATAATTAAAAAGATACATGCACCCCTGTGTTCATAGCAGCACTATTCACAATAGTCAAGACATGGAAACAACCTAAATGTCCACTGACAGATGAATGGATAAAGAAAATGTGCTACACGTATACAATGGAGTACTACTCAGCCATAAAGAAGAACAATGTAATGCCATTTGTAGCAGCATGGATGCAACTAGAAATGATCATACTAAGTGAAATAAGTCAAAATGAGAAAGACAAATACCATATGATGTCACTTACATGTAGAATCTAAAATATGGCACAAATGAACCTACATATAGAACAGAAACAGACACACAGACATAGAGAACAGACCCGTGATTGCCAAGGTTTGGGGAGAGGGGTGGGCTGGGAGTTTGAGGTTAGTAGGTGGAAACTATTACATTTAGAATAGATAAACAACAAGGCCCTACTGTATAGCACAGGGAACTATATCCAATTTCAATTTCTTGGGGTAAAAGAATATAAAAAGAATGTGCATATGTATACAACTGAGTCACTTGCTATACAGCAGAAATTAGCACAACATTCTAAATCATTTCTTTTCTTCAATAAAAAAGGAAAGATTACTGGAGAATTTCCGTTCCCAGAAAACAAAATCCCAAATTTTATTTCTAAACCTTTAAAGATAATTCCAAGATTTTATAAAACATTTTAACCCTGTTCTTGTCTTCACTATTAATATATAGTTGACTAGATTATAATCCAGTGGGAATTTATTGTGGCTAAAGGTTTGATTTGGTGTATGTACCCAGCAGCCCTTCTATCTACCTTATCTCAATTGCTCAGACATGAGGCAAGATTTGTATCTTTATTACTAATAACACCAGTATTTATTGTCCAGTTTTACTCAGTTTTTGAATGTCAAGAACAGAGTTATAATAAGCAGTAAGTTTAATATTTATAGAATTAATGAAAAATTTATTGAATAAATTGAGTATTTAATGACTTTTAAATGTTAATAATATAGTGAAGTTTGATATTTTTAACAAATGAGTTAATGAATTGTACATATTTCTTAGCAATGGAGCCTTGCTGCTGCTGCTGCTGCTAAGTCGCTTCAGTCATGTCCGACTCTGTGCGACCCCAGAGACGGCAGCCCACCAGGCTCCCCGTCCCTGGGATTCTCCAGGCAAGAACACTGGAGTGGGTTGCCATTTCCTTCTCCAATGCATGAAAGTGAAAAGTGAAAGGGAAGTCGCTCAGTCGTGTCCGACTCCTAGTGACCCCATGGACTGTAGCCTACCAGTCTCCTCTGTCCATGGGATTTACCAGGCAAGAGTACTGGAGTGGGGTGCCATTGCCTTCTCCAAGTGGAGCCTTATTTCCAACAAATTATTAGGCAGAAACTTAAAACGTAATCTAGATGCAAAGCAAGGGGCTAAAGGAGAAATGGAGTGAGGCCCCACCATGACCCTCTTCCTCAACCCCTCTCCCAGTGGCATCCTTGAAGAGACTCTATCTGTACAAAAGAATACAGATTCAAAATAACTGCAACAGAAGTTTCAAATAATCAAATATTAGCCAGATAAAGTTGCCAAAACCAATCTACTGGCAGGAAGGAAGAAACATAACACTTGAAATTTGAATATTTTTGGCAAACTGATGTAAGGATATCCAAATTTGCCATATGCAAAGTTTAAGAATATTAATGTGTAAGTTACCAAAAATATGTAGACTCAAAAGTGTTGAGGCCTGCACATATTTAACATGACTTAAATATGTTGACAGTAGGCAATTCTTGGATAACTAGTGACAACTTGTATAACTTACCTATTTTCATGATAGTTTATGCTTTTTTAAATTTAAGAATATTAATTACATTGATGACTTAATATCTCAAGCTACACTATTTACTTAGAACAGAATTCATTGTTAAGGGTAGTGAAAAGGAATATGAATTTTAAGTAGGCATTTTGGTATTTTCAAAATGTGCAAAGATTCTTGTTAAATATACTAAGCTAATCTTTATTTTTATTTTTAGTACATGACAGCAGAATTGCCATTTCTTGTTCACATGTGCTGGCTCTTTAGGATTTTTAAAGACATTGCCTGGGTTCTGAAGAGTAATTCAGTTAAGAATAGGTAAAAATCATTCTTGAATCTACTTTCCCAAATACACCTGAACTACCACATATCACAGTATACTGGAGGAGGACGATCATATGAAGGCAATGCCTTCAATTCCATTAACTCTGTGGAGCTTTTCCTCTTTCTTTAGAAGATGAATAATGCAGAGCTGTTTGATATACTATTGGGATGAAGGCTCCAAAATTAGACCTTATACAAATTTATTATTAACTTGCTTATTATATCAGAAGTGAAAGTTCTAATTTCCTTTCTGGTTTCGCAGTGGCCTGCTTTTTCTTAAACACTAGTTGGCCCATTCTTCATTTTGGAGACTTATGAGGCTTGAAAACCAGAAAAGAGAGGTGATGAATCCACTGTAGCCCCTTTTTGCTGAGAAGTCTAAACCCACTGAAACAGATAATGAAATCAAATGCATTGTTTGTGTCCACTGTTCCCTGTGCCAAGTCTAGAGACAGTACCACACAGTGATGACATGTGTTGTACCTAGAGCCGGACCACCCGGGTGAATCTTGACAGTACCGCTTCTTGCTGTGTGACCTTGGGCAAGCTTCTCTATGCCTCATTTTCATTACTAGTAAAATAAGGTAATAGCACCTACATTATAGGATGATTGTTAAGAGTAAACATAAGTCACATAAATTACTTTTCATAAGTCCTATTACATAGTAGTAAATATTGAGCAAATAGTAATTCCTTGGGGGCAGTTCTGGGTTATAGTAATAGTTCAGTGTTGAGAGCTTTTACCAACTATCAGTCCCTTTGGAAGAATTTTACATGTATTAATTCATTGAATATTTTCAGTAGATAATATTATAATTTCTGGACGTAGCAAATGAGGAAGCTGAGGCACAGAGAGGGGAGAAACTTGCCCAGCATTGCCCAATGGCTCAGTGACAGGACGCGTACCCAATTCCAAGCAGCCTGGCTCTATGACCTGTGCTCTTAACCAACTATGCAATTAGATACAGCAACTTTATGATATCTCTTCTTGTCAATCTTCAAACCTTAAGTCTATTTAAACTGTTTTTCTGTGATAGTCTTTGCGTCTAAACCTGTAATTCTCTCACACCAAATGAGTGGCCCTTTTTCAAGTTTTGCTTCAGACAGCCATTTGTCTTCACCCACCTCTAAAGCTTCGTGGTTAAATTGACTGTGACATGTAGGTTATGCTGCTGACTGAAGCACAATAGTCCAATTCTTTCTAACCTCCCACAGATCTGTTAACAGACTAAGGAATCCCATGTCTGCAGTCCCTCCAGTCATATCCTTAGAAGCACCATCTCTTGAAGTTACAAAGCTTAAATGAATCTGACTATCTAAAAACTTCTGAAACACAGAAAGGCTTACAGTTGCTTTATATGGGGTGAGGCTGCCTATTCTAAATATCTTCTGTTTAATGACCTCGCTTGTGAATTTTTCTGTGGAGAATCCTTGGAAAAGCAAAAGCACATCCTGGAACTTAAAATACTATTTGCATGCAGCTTCCCTTTGGGGGTCATTCAAAGAGTTGTAAAAATGAGAAGAAAAGCCTTGTTTTCTCAGTCAATGACCTCTTATCTCACTTCCTATTTTATTTATCATTGTCCCTATTAATTAAAATATTTCTGGTATTTTGGTTCAAGAACAAAACACTGCTCAGTTTAGTTCAGTTCAGTCGCTCAGTCATACCCGACTCTTTGCGACCCCATGAATCGCAGCATGCCAGGCCTCCCTGTCCATCACCAACTTCCGTTTACCCAAACTCATGTCCATTGAGTCGGTGATGCCATCCAGCCATCTCATCCTCTGTCCTCCCCTTCTCCTCCTGCCCCCAATTCCTCCCAGCATCAGGGTCTTTTCCAGTGAATCAACTCTTCACATGAGGTGGCCAAGGCATTGGAGTTTCAGCTTCAGCATCAGTCTTTCCAATGAATACCCAGGACTGATTTCCTTTAGGATGGACTGATTGGATCTCTTTGCAGTCTAAGGGACTCTTCAAGAGTCTTCTCCAATGCTGCAGTTCAAAAGCATCGATTCTTCAGCGCTCAGCCAACACTGCTACTTGCAGGCAATTGTAATGACTCTTCTTCCTGGTCTCAGAGGCCTGATGACTCAGAGGCCTGGGCCTTGAGATTAGCTGCCTTCATGGCTGATAAATACCAATTGCATAAGGTGGAAAGGCTCCAAGTTACCCTAACTTCCCTCTGTCCATTGTTCTTCATAGAGTGCAAAAGAGAAGAGAGGACAGAATGGGGTGGGGCAAAATAGAACTCAGCTGTACCTTTTCATCCTCCACCCTTGCATAGTGGGACAGATTAAAAAGCATTAAGAAAAGAAAACAAAACTCACTGCATATCCCCTTGGTTGACCCAAGTTCTCCAAGGAGTGCTAAGAATCAGATTGTAGGGACCCCAAAGATAGTGATAGTATATATATTGAAACATGAATAAATTTTCTGTGGTGATCAAACTATTTAGGGGTGACTCTTTGGTCAGTGAAGTGGTCTAAAGAATTCTGGTGCTAGCAATGACTATTATAACTTTCTCAAGTTTAAGATTATCTTTCTTTATCCTCTCCATATTTTTCAACTTACATCTATTGTGTCTGATACTATTCATCTCCTCTCAAGTGTTGTGTGCATGTGCTTAGTCGCTCAGTCATGTCCAAGTCTTTGCGACCCCATGGACTATAGCCCTCCAGGATCCTCTGTCCATGGGATTTCCTAGGCAAGAATACTGGAATGGGTTGCCATTTCCTCCTCCAGGAGATCTTCCTGACTCTGGGATCGAACCCATATCTCCTGCATTTCCTGAATTAGTAGGTGGATTCTTTAGCACTGCACCACCTGGGAAACCCTCAAGAGTTAACTGACAAAATAGCAAATACAAATTAATAGAAGTTGGAATGTGACCTCCCATATTTAGTCATATGAAAGTGAAAAAGTGAAGTTGCTCAGTCGTGTCCGACTCTCTGCAACCCCATGGACTATAGCCTACCAGGTTCCTCCATCCATGGGACTTTCCAGGCAAGAATACTGGAGTGGGTTGCCATTTCCTTCTCCAGGAGATCTTGGTAACCTAGGGATTGAACCCGGGTCTCCCACATTGCAGGCAGAAGCTTTACCATCTGAGCCACCAGGGAAGTCTATATTGTTTGCTCTTTATCTTGGCACATGATTATGGTGTGCTTTATCTCATCCATATAGCAACCACATTTCCTGCCATTGAAATTGATATTGCTTTGTGTATGGAATAAACCAAGCTATCTGAAAAGAAGACAATGGATATCGGATGTTCTGTCCCAAAAGGAAGTATGAAAATGACATTCTATTAAGAAAGGTGTTTAGTAGCAAATAGGATGTTAATGTCTACTTTTGTTAAGCAGTATCAACATCCAAATAGATAAACACGTATATTTTTATAAATAGCTGCTGCTGCTGCTGCTAAGTCGCTTCAGTCATGTCCGACTCTGTGTGACCCCATAGACAGCAGCCCACCAGGCTCCCCCGTCCCTGGGATTCTCCAGGCAAGAACACTGGAGTGGGTTGCCATTTCCTTCAATGCATGAAAGTGAAAAGTGAAAGTGAAGTCACTCAGTCATGTCCGACTCTTCGCGATCCCATGGACTGCAGCCTACCAGGCCCCTCCATCCATGGGGTTTTCCAGGCAAGAGTACTGGAGTGGGGTGCCATTGCCTTCTCCGTTATAAATAGCAGGTATTACCATATCTAGTTTACAGATAAGCAGACTGAGGAACAATGAAATCAAGTAATTTTTAAAAGGTTACATATTTACTTTGATAGATACAGAATTTGAACCGAGATATTCTGAGTGGTTAACTCTAAAGTTCTTCATTGTTCGTGTCTTTTGCATTTCTCCTTCACAAATTAAAACCAATTTTGCATGATGGAGCATGGGAAAGAGATTTAATGAATGATACTTTCCTCTAAGTTTTTATAGAGTATATCTAGAATAAATAACCTTCTTTGGAGAGTAGAATAATTTACCATGTATATATAAAAATTATTATAAGAAAGCTACTGTTCTTAAGAGAACTATTTTCTGGAACTACTCTTGATTGGATAAAAGTTTTTATTTAAAAATATGTCAGAGCCAAAAATCAGATTCCTGTTTTTACATTTTTACAAATAAGTGACTTGCTTACACAAACTGCCTAGTTGAGGTTACTGTGATATGACTGTACAAATAAAGATAATATTTTAAGCTAGTTATTTTATCTACATTTTTGCTTATAAACACAATCTTGAAGTGTTAGACTGTATTTATTTCAGGTAAAGACCAAATAAGGATAAAATATAGTCAGTAGAGGATATTGCTTAATATTTCAGCAGTAATGAATTAGGATCTATTTGTAGTATTTTGGGGAAAATGACATTATATATGTATTTTTAATTTTACTTTATTTTAGTTCTTAAGTATATAAAACTAAAAATTGATTTCAGATTTATTTATGCTTAGAAAAAAAGAGCAAAAAATTAATAGACACTGGTGAAGGCGAAACTGTCATCTGTAAACTAATGGACTGAAGAGACTTTGGTTCAAATAGATGATTAAAGTTGATAATAGAAATGGAAATCCTACAATTATTCTTCAGCAAAGCTCTTAATTTAGAATTGAGTACATATTGGAGCTAAGAAGTTTCCATGCCAGAAAGAAAGGGAAATTATTTTGTGTCCTTTGTGTTTCATAAGGGACTAAAGCTTATATACCTTGAGTTCCCAAATCAAATATGGGCAGTTTCGAGGGAAAAGGTCACTATGGAAATTAATTATACTGAGCATAAAATATTCCTATATATTATTCTAGTTTTTAAAAATGTCTTCCACTGTATCTAGTTTTGGAAAGTCCTAACCTAAAAAGGTATCAAGGTAACTAAAGGTATCAAGGTAACTAAAAACTTCAAATAAACTCTGTAAGCATATTTTAAAATTGTTTATGTTTCAAATAATTTACCACATATTTTGAAGATTTCCCTTCTGTTCAAATACAAAATATCCCTGTATAAAATGAGATTAACATGTGCTTAGTCTTTCTCTGATTACTAGGCAATTGAGAAATCAATGGCAAAGAGGTGATTTTCTACTGGAAAGATATACCAGTCCTACCTGTTCATTTGATGGACACTCAGAATCTTTGAGAAAGGTATAAAATTTTTTATGTAGCTTTAAAATTTAGAACCAAAAAACTATACAAAGAAAATGCAACTTTTTAATTTAACAAGGTGGGAAAAGTGTAAGTTGAATAGCTAGAAAACAGTGCCAGAGGGTAATTATTAGTTATATAGTCCAAAGATGGTTATAATACAGTACTACTGTATGTATGTATATGAGTGTATGTTTGTAGTATTATGTCGTAAATAGTTTTATGTCTTACATGACATCATCCCATAAAGAATTCTCTTTCCTTTGAATCTGAGTCATAAAAGGCAATTTAGTTTCCAATCTGTTCACTACAATATTCATACTTGAAACCTTGAGCTGTTAGAACTCCGACTTCTTAAAGCCACCACATTGTAAGGAGATCAAACCACATGGGAAGGCAGTGTGTAGGTTCTCTGGTTAGCAAGTTCCCATTTTTCAGTTATTCCAACCCAAGCTCTATCCATGTGAGTGAATGAGCCTTCAGATGATTCCAGCCCCTAAATCACTCTATTACTTCCATATGTGGAGTTCAAGTCCTAGCATTATGGAATAGGAACAACTTATTCCCGCGGCACCTTGTCTGAAATCCTGACCCACTAGAGTCTATAAGCCTAATGAGTATAACCGAATGGTTGTTCTATGCCACTAAATTTGTGAGTTATATATTAGAGAAACTTAAATACATGTGCAGGGCTTACTATGGTACCCATGATTATGATAATCATTGGAGAGCTATACATTAGATATGAGCTTTGCCTTCCTGAAGCTCGTCTTCCAGTAAGGCTCATGATATGGGTAGAACATCATAAGTGTTGGTTTTTAAGCCATTATTTTTACTATTTTTCTCTACTCTTGAGGATAAATATTTCCCTTTTACATAAATTAAGATTCAATAAACGTAACTTGAAGACTGTGTGTATCTTTCGTACTCCTTTGAGTAAAATATTTATTAGTAAGGATTTTTCTAACTTCAAGGTAGTATTTGTAAAAATCCTCTGAGCCTTCCTAAACTATTAATTCAAGTCAGCAAGAAGTCCATAATACCAAAATAATGTATTGTATGGTTTATGTGACTCATAATGTCTACATTGTTTGAAAAATTTCTGATCATTTAAAAATTGTAAATATCTCAGTGAATTCAGATTTTTCAGAATCAAGGCCTGAAGCTATTTTATAGCTATATGCTACTTAACCTGTCATGTTTAGGCTGTAAGTTTAAATCCAGATGTTTCTGAAAGCTGTTATTAAGCATGGCTGACTGGTAGTCTCCCAAATGTAAAATGAGTGAGCAGCATCTGTTCAATTCCCAGCAGTTTGGAATTCCTGCAATAAAATCCATCCCAGATTCTCCCCTTCTTAACTGATGATCCTAGGATCTGGACTTGAATGAAACAAATATAGGAACATTCTTTAAATATATGAGGTGCTTTCCTTGTTACATTATATAATGGTTCAAACCTAGTGGAAAACAGCATAACAGTAAATACAAAGAACATAACTATTTTTTTAAACCCTTTGACTCAGTAATAATACTTTTGGGGATTGTTTTCAAGGAAATAATTGAAAAGAAGGAAAAAGCAATATATATGAACATGTTCATTGATGGTACTCTAACAGGAGTTTGGAAACAATAGATATTATTATTTATTTGATATTTACTATGATACCTTACACACATTATCTCTAATATTTTTTTAAAAGTCTGAAAGGTAAACAGTGTTATCCACAACTTTGAATGAGGAAACCACACACAAGCTCCTACCAGCAGTCAATGGCAGAAAAAGTAGATACTCCAGCACCGGATCGTATGATAAAAGAGCATGTCATCAGTGACATCACGATTGAAGCTGTTAAAAATCATATTTTTACAAGAGAAAATTCCTATAAAATGTTGAGTGAACAAGTTTATATACCTGAATAATTGTAGTAATAGAAAATAATATCTGATACTTTTGAGCATTTAATATGTACTAAGCCTAAAACAGAAACTGTAAAAGATGTTATTTCATTTTATCCTCTGAACTCTGTACATAGATACTGTCATTGTCTTCACTTTAGGGAAGTGGATGGTAGAGGATTGTTTGTGTATTTGTAAGTATATGCATAAAACCACTGACAGGAGCACATCTGAAACATTCACATTGATTCATTTTTAATAAATGGAAGGTTGAAACTGATGTTTTTTCATTTTCTCTTATGCCTATCATGTTGTTGTTCAGTTGCCAAGTTGTGTAAGACTCTTTGTGACCCCATGGACTACAGCACACCTATCATATTTATTGTGTAATGTGTGTGCCATTTTTATAGTCAAAGTAATGTAAGCTTTTTTTTTTCCCCTAAGAAAAATAGGTGTATCTATACTAAGGCAGTAAGGGTCTGCCTGCAGTGCGGGAGACCCAGGTTCGATTCCTGGGTTGGGAAGATCCCCTGGAGAATGAAATGGCAATCCACTCCAGCACTCTTGCCTGGAAAATCCCACAAACGGAGGAGTATGGTAGGCTACAGTCCATGGGGTCGCAAAGAGTCGGACACGGCTGAGCGACTTCACTTCACTCACATACTAAGGCCAAACACAAATAAGCAGGAGTGAAATGGACATGAAGGGGACTTGAGCATGTTAAAATTTCCATCACTTTTTAAAGAAAAGTTTCTCAGGGCAAGATAAATATGGAAGAAATAATAATGGATTTACAATAGTAATAGTAATGGAATTAATGTTTAGAAATAGTGGTGGAACATGTCAGTAAAGGAAACCTAAGGAGAAATAATTTGGACTAGAGTTTTTTCCTTCTGTAGTCAGACTTTACCTTCCAAACAGTACCTTGACCAATTCTGAAACCATTTTATCATGTGGTGGTCATTTATTTGTTTCACACCAATTTTTATTTCTTACTTCCTTCTCTATTTTTGTGGATAAATTTATGTTAAAAGTCCTGATTGGTGGATTACAGACAGAAATTAGGTTGAGATAGTCCATGATCCTCAGTTGATTTTATCCTTTTTATTGAAAGGAAGAAATACACTAGACATTTTTACTTAATAAATATAGAAAGATAAGTTATAAAACAGAAGGTGAATGGGTGACCTTGGTTTTTAAAATATAAAACTAGGATTAAATGCTTCAGGATTTGATATAACAAAAAGAGCAGGAAGACATATGGTGGAGAGATTAAGGAAGTTATGATTATATCACAATACATATGAAGTTTGAAACATCTTAATATCTATCCCAGTGCACTTACATCAGGCAACCAGAACTTTTCGAAAGTCAAAACCTGATCATGCCATTCTTCTGGTTAAAAGGCATCCTTGGACCTAAAGTACCCTCAGAATGAAGTTCAGATGCTATATTTTACTTAAGGTAGATGTTGTACATTGCTGTACTTTCATCTCTCACAATTTTCTCCATGGTTCTCTATTTTCTAGCCATACCTAAAATCCTAATCAGTTCAGTTCAGTTCAGTTGCTCAGTTGTGTCTGACTCTTTGCGACCCCATGAACCACAGCATGCTAGGCCTCTCAGTCCATCACCAACACCCGGAGTTCACCCAAACCCATGTGCATCGAGTCAGTGATGCCGTCCAGCCATCTCATCCTTTGTCATCCCCTTCTCCTCCTGCCCTCAATCTTTCCCAGCATCAGGGTCTTTTCAAATGAGTCACTTCTTCGCATCAGGTGGCCAAAGTATTGGAGTTTCGGCTTCAACATCAGTCCTTCCAATGAATACCCAGGACTGATATCCTGTAGGATGGACTGGTTTGATCTCCTTGCAGTCCAAGGGACTCTCAAGAGTTTTCTCCAACACCACACAGTTCAAAAGCATCAATTCTTCAGCGCTCAGCTTTCTTTATAGTCCAACTCTCACATCCATGCATGACCACTAGAAAAACCATAGCCTTGACTAGACGGACCTTTGTTGGCCAAGTAATGTCTCTGCTTTTTAATATGCTGTCCAGTTTGGTCATAACTTTCCTTCCAAGGAGTAAGCATCTTAATTTCATGGCTACAATCACCATCTGCAGTGATTTTGGAGCCCAGAAAAATAAAGTCAGCCACGGTTTCCACTGTTTCCCCATCTATTTGCCATGAAGTAATGGGACCGGATGCCATGATCTTAGTTTTCTGAATGTTGAACTTTAAGCCAACTTTTTCACTCTCCTCTTTCACTTTCATCAAGAGGCTCTTTAGTTCTTCTTCACTTTCTGCCATAAGGGTGGTGTCATCTGCATATCTGAGGTTATTGATATTTCTCCCGGCAATCTTAATTCCAGCTTGTGCTTCCCTCCAGCCCAGCGTTTCTCATGATGTACTCTGCATAGAAGTTAAATAAGCAGGGTGACAATATACCGCCTTGATGTACCCTTTTTCCTATTTGGAACCAGTCTGTTGTTCCATGTCCAGTTCTAACTGTTGCTTTCTGACCTGCATACAAGTTTCTCAAGATGTACTTGATGTAAAATCCTAATAGTTCTATTATAATATCATGATTTACTCTTCTTCCTGAACTTTGTTCATTCTATGCTGCAGCAGGTTCCTTGCATCTCTCTTGAATAAATGGATGGAGAGATGGATGGTTTATAAATATGTGTGATACAGGTCCTGCTACTCACTAGGCAATGGAATTTGATAGGAAAGGTGACAGACAAAATGACAGAAATGGACTTCCGATTTTGAAGGACACAGACAAAATAGTAGTACTGATGAGAAAATGGTTTTGTATTCTGTAGTTAGTTTCATTATAAAAAAGTCAATAACCAAAACCTGGGGTGGTGGAGAGAGTGGCCCTCATGACTCTGACAATTGCCTAAAGTTAGAAGGTTAATAAGGTAAACAGATTAAAGGATGAGGAAAGCAGCTAGAGAATTAGGTAACAGAAGAAATCCTAAGGGGAAAATCCTGATGGCACTCAGGTAAATAAAAATAAAGCAGAAATATTTATTAATATCAAGGACAAAATTGATATTTTAGAATGGGGTACATTAGAAGGGTGCTTTATTCAGGTAATATGTATTTGTTGAAAAAACATAAAATTATAGCTGAAAATATTTCTGTATTTGTGACATATGAGCTGTTAACTTCAGTTGACTTTTAGAGTAATTCTCAATGTTACAAATGAGAGGAGGAAAGGACCTCCTAAGCTGTTTTAAAATTTCTTAATTCAGTTAGAGGTAAAGAGCCCCATTCTGTCTTCCAGTCATTGGTATACACCACACATTTACAGTATAAAATGTGTTAGAGAATTGAGTCAAATTACTTACCAAGTCTAAGGTTAATAAACCTTAGCTTCTAGCCACTTAAAAATATACACTTGTACTCGCAGGCAAGATGTATACTGTGCTATTCTACCTTTATGATGTATATATACTGCCTAAAGTAATGATTTCATTTTTTAAGTATGTTTGATTATTTCAAATTGATGGCTTAGATGGTAAAGCGTCTGTCTACAATACGGGAGACCCAGGTTCAATCCCTGGGTCGGGAAGATCCCCTGGAGAAGGAAATGGCAATCCACTCCAGTACTGTTGCCTGGAAAATCCCATGGACAGAGGAGCCTGGTAGGATACAGTCCATAGGGTTGCAAAAAGTTGGACACAACTGAGAGACTTCACTTTCACTGAAAAAAATTAAGCTCCATGGTTCCATTTTGAAAATAAAGACATTAATCATTTCCTTGAGGAATCAGTTAGGTACCAGAGGTATCGCTGTTCAGACAGGCATTAAGTATATTAAATGTTTTTGACATATATACTCATGTGTCATGCTTTTTTTCTTTTAAGCAACCTGAGTCTGGCCTTTTGTTTTCAATTGGCTCATTATACGTTCCAAATATGTTCATTTTGTGATAAGAAATGTGAAATACTCTTCAGCACTTACGAAGTAGGTCCTGCCTTACGACTCAATTTTGTGATTTTGTACAGCACAGAGAGATTCCTGGTTAACATTAGAAATATGTGTATCCTGATAGTCATGCAAGTTTTAGATAAAATGTTTAAGTGGAAATCTGGTTCTGTAAAAACAGAGACACTCTATGTTTGCTGAGCAAGAATAATGGTCTTGTAGCATGGAACATATGGATATTTAAACAAACACATTTTTATGCTTAGAAATAAAATATGCTCACTGGGAAATTCACATTTTAAAATGCACTCTCCTCTTATAGTCTCAAAACTTTATATCAAGGAGTCTTATTCATGCAAATGACTACAACTCCTAGAGAACTGGACACTTCAAACCAGTGTCAACCAGTTCTAGTGGTTGTGATGGCAGGGAAGCTATTCATGTTCTTTATATGGTAAAGGAATGGGACAAAAGTAGAAACCTACAATTAGCCAGGTCGTCTCTTCTTAAACAAAAAGGAAAAGCAGAGTCTTTGATGTGTTTTCTGTTGTTTCATAATATACAATATAATAACCACATACATGTTTGTGCACATGTGTGCATGTGTGTGTGTGTGTGTGTGTGTATATATATATATATATAGTTTACTTTTCAGCATATGATGGATTGCATGTGTGAATTTGGCAGGCTACTTTAGCCCTCTTGAGCTTCAAATTTCCACATCTATGAAATAACAATAATAATGCCTTCCTCATAACATTGTTATGGTGATTATGAGACAAGATTTACCAACACCTAATAACAAAACCTGGCACATAGCATTATGTTTGACAGACTACAACTTAAAAAAATTTTTTTAAAAAACATTTTCTTTACAAACTGTACCCTGCTAAGTCACTTCAGTCATGTCTGACTCTGTGCGACCCCATAGACAGCAGCCCACCAAGGCTCCCACATCCCTGGGATTCTCCAGGCAGGTACACTGCAGTGGGTTGCCATTTCCTTCTCCAATGCATGAAAGTGAAAAGTGAAAGTGAAGTCGCTCAAGTCGTGTCCGACCCTCAGCGACCCCATGGACTGCAGCCTACCAGGCTACTCCGTCCATGGGATTTCCCAGGCAAGAGTACTGGAGTGGGGTGCCACTGCCTTCTCCCAAACTGTACCCAGCCAAAGCTAAATGAATTTCTTAGGGATACATGGCTTAATAATAATCAGATGACTACTACTTTAAGATTGCCATGTTCAGATCCCAATGACTAATTCTCTTGTGAAGAAGAATTTAAAATCATTTATAGATTCTTCTCCCTTAAGGAGGTAGGACATAACTCTCCGCTTCTCAAGTGTGGGCTGTGCACAGTGTCTTTTTTCTAAAGAGTACAGTATGCAATGGGGAAAAGAGAGTAACTTTACAGTGGAGAAACCTGACAAGTGCTATCTCAGCCAGGTGATGAAAATCAGTATCAACAGTAGTAAGTCATGTTGACAGTGTGTCTGCTTATCAGTGTTATGAAAATAACACAGAATGGCACTGCCCTCTGTGGTCTCCTCCTCAAACCCTACAACCTCAGTCTAATCATGACAGAAGTACCAGAAACTCTCACTTTAGGGATGGTCAACAAAATATATGACAGGCACTCTTCAAGAATGTCAAAGTTATCAAAGTACCAGGAGCCCAGGGAGACATGATGAATAAATGTCATGTAATATCCTGAATCATTGGAGAAGGAAATGGCAGCCCACTCCAGTGTTCTCCTGGAGAATCCCAGGGACGGGGGAGCCTGGTGGGCTGCCGTCTATGGGGTCACACAGAGTCGGAAACGACTGAAGTGACTTAGCAGTATCCTGAATGGGATTCTGGACCAAATTAAGGAAATCTGAACAAAATGTAGAGTTTAGTTTAACAACAAACAAAAAAAAAAATAGACAAGCAAAAACACATCCTAGGAAAAATGTGTACTGTTTTGGATTTGATAGACTTTTGTGATTATACCATAAGATGGATTTCTCTAGACTTTAAGAAGACATATTAGATAATTCTGTAGTACTATGAATAATTCTCTCAGCAAGAATCTGAGAACAGTTTTGGTCACAGTGACTCCTCTTTACAGTTATTTGAAAAGCAAAAACGTGCAAAATAATATAGTTCAACTTCTCAGATCCCAAGAATCTTTTAAAAGCTTCCTAAAATAAGAGAGATAAGGCTTTCCCTACCTGGCATAGAAACCTATGACACATGCTAATGTTTATGGGTAATATGATAGTTATGTGCAGAAAATATTATACTTTTGAAAAGCAAAGTCCTATATGAACATATAAAAATGAATTTGCCAGGCCACCAAGGATGCATTAAGTGCAATCTGATGTATTTTATTACACTCCTACAATAATGCAAATGAAAAAAATTAGTAAATTTGCTAATAAGCACATACTTGACAAAACATTACAGTCTCTATGAATGTCTTTCTTCCATGCCCTTGAGGATATACCTTTAGAACGAAAAACTAGGATATAATTTTTCTTCCAAAAGTGTTATTAATTTCCTTTTTTCTATCGTTAGGCTACAAGTTGTAACAGAACAAGAAATCAGAGCTATATCATTTTATTGAAATACTTCCTGTAAAAATACCCAGAAAATTTTATTATATTAATTCAAATCTGAAAGTATTCTGGTTTGTAAATATGGATATGGTTTTAACTCCTCTATTTTGTAACATTTGTAATGAGCATCACAGATGCTTGTAATTATAGATTGCATACAGATGAATGATGAAATATTCCTTGCTTACTTTAGCTTACAGAAAATGGTTAAGGGCACCACTCAAGCAAGCCAACAAAATCTGCATCATGTTATTGTTTCGTATGCCTCATGAAAAGGTATTTTTAAGATGTGGTATGGTGTTATCTATATTGCCTGATGTCAGATCTCATTGCTTGGTCACTCAAGACAAATCTGTTGTGTGTTAGCTAGGAGCTTATGAAGTATAATTTGAAAAGTCAGAAATCTGACTTGGTTTTCCAAATAAAAAGATTGCCGTGATAAAATCTCATAAATTAGGGATGGAAAAACATTCTAGAGCTTGGCCAATTTAAGGCTGATTTGTGGACTGTGTTTATTGCCCTTTTTATTCTTTAGCGATGACACAATTAATGGTAGTGTTTAACAGTGTAAAAATGGCTTTTGTCTTAAACTTTTTTGCAGATGCATTCTTTGTATGTAATAAAGTCTGTCCTGGAATCTGTGCAGATGGTTTATAGAGCCTGAGATTAATCAAAATTTGTTTTACACAGTTGCATTTGTTAACTTGTTCATTTACTAAATATTTATTGACTGGTAGGAAGGAAAGTTATGACCAACCTAGACAGCAGAGACATACTTTGCGAACAAAGGTCCGTCTAGTCAAGGCTATGGTTTGTCCTGTGGTCATGTATGGATGTGAGAGTTGGACTGTGAAGAAGGCTGAGTGCCGAAGAATTGATGCTTTTGAACTGTGGTATTGGAGAAGACTCTTGAGAGTCCCTTAGACTGCAAGAAGATCCAACCAGTCCATCCTGAAGGAGATCAGCCCTGGGATTTCTTTGGAAGGAATGATGCTAAAGCTGAAACTCCAGTACTTTGGCCACCTCATGCGAAGAGTTGACTCATTGGAAAAGACTCTGATGCTGGGAGGGATTGGGGGCAGGAGGAAAAGGGGGCGACAGAGGATGAGATGGCTGGATGGCATCACTGACTCGATGGACGTGAGTCTGAGTGAACTCCGGGAGTTGGTGATGGACAGGGAGGCCTGGCGTGCTGCAATTCATGGGGTCACAAAGAGTCGGACATGACTGAGCGACTGAACTGCACTGATCATTTGTGCCAACTTTGTCCTGAAACTCTGGGGACAAAAGTGAGCAAAAATAGACATCATATCTAACTTCATAGGATGTACAGTCTAGGAGGACATGGATATTAATCGAATTAATAAAATAATTTTAAGCTAACACAATAAAGAAGAAATACAGAAGAGACAAAGACAATGAGAATATATAATAAAGAATTGGACTTGGTCAGTATTTGACCTGTTCAGCTACTGATGCACTATAGACATTATAAACATTTACCTTAAAAAAAAAAAAGGATTTCCCTTGTGGTCCAGTGGTTAAGACATCACACTCCCAGTGCATGGGGCACAGGTTTGCTATCTGGTTGGGGAACTAAGATCCCACATACCATATGGTGTGCCCTAAAAAAATTCAAAAAAGAAAAAAACCAAGTGAATGAACCCAATTTGTCTATATTCTCTGACTATCTCTGTATTTATATCAGGGAAACCCTAGAGTTTTGTGGTTCTACTTCTTTAAGTAGCAAGTATTTGCTTTTGGTTCTCCCAGTCTCTCTATTGTTGCTCCATGCATGCAACCCATGATTACTTTTTTTTTTTTTGACCACCTGAATTTGAAACAACTGACAAAAACAGAGGGGAGAAGAAGGAAGGAAGGAAACTAGCTGTGTATGCAGAGCCACATGGGCTAATTTAATATGTAACATTCTCTCCTGAAGACCTTGTAATTTGATCTCAGTTGGAAGGTTTCCCTCCACTTACCAGGGCACTCTGGTAGGATCTGAGGAGTTTACATTCATGGAGGGTGCAGGCTCAAGAAATGGAATAAGGCTTATTTTCCAGTGTCAAACTTGGGCTGAGAGTTTCTGTGTTATGACACGAATACATATTCAGAAGTAGCTTTGTTAGATGCTCATTCCATCCAGTATCATCAATATTCTGCATATATCTAGAGGGGACTGAGAGATTTTGAAGTAGCTATATTCCATAACCTTGTGAATAAGGACCTTGTTACTAGTCTTGCTATTAATACAATGTATAGGTGATATTTGTAAGCTTGCTTTTAAAAATAGAAAACCCAAGTGAAATGTGACCAATTAAACAGATTAACGGGTATGTCTACATAGATAAACTGGAACAGCTATTTGATTGAAGAGACCTGTCAGTTCACCATAAAACTGGTTTGAATGATTTTTTCTATTGAATTTGATTTGACCTACATAGTATATAATACCAAGACAACAGAAGTACCCCATTTCTTAGATCAGGTTCACGAAACCTGAAGGAGGAAAACCTGAAGGTTACCTAACCCCACCTTCCAACCTCAGCTTGATCACATGTAGCAAAGGAGAACTTGATAGTAGGCAAGCAGATAATTCCATTCTAATGTAGTTATAACTACCTGGACTTTTTGTTTTGTATCAGGTTGTAGCTTCCATTCATTTCCCTTTGGAAAAAGCAAGTGTTTCTCACTTCTGCACAAATGCCTTCAAATAGTTAACATGAAAGTAATCTTAGACATCTTACTTTTTCTGAACATCACATTCCTCACCTGAAAAAGGAAGCTAATAACATTACCTATTAGGATTTATGCAGGAGTCAAAGCAGACCTGTTTTAAGTGGACTCCAGCACATTGAAAGCACTACTTGATCAGTGTTGCAGTTGTTCTAGTATTGTTGCCATTAGACTGTTTTTTTGCCTCCCTAAATTTTTGCGAAACTAGGCATTCTTGCCCTCCTCCTTTGTTCATAATAGTCTTCTATTTTACCTTCAAATATAAGGCTAAACACAGTGCCACACATGGTCCTGGCATACAGAAAACCATGTGCTGTGTGTGCTTAGTCAGTCAGTCCTGTCCAACTTTTGCAACCCCATAGATTGTAGCCTGCCAGGTTCCTCTATCCATGGGATTTTCCAGGCAAGAATACTGGAGTGGGTTGCCATTTCCTTCTCCAGGGGATCTTCCTGACCTAGGAATCGAACCCAGGTCTCCTGCATTGCAGGCAGACTTTTTTCCAACTGAGCTACAAGGGAAGCTCACCATTGCTACCATAAATAGGACTTCATTTCCTCTGCAGGATTATAAATACAATATTGAAATACTAATCCTCGTCATGTCTTAGTTAACAATCATGGCTTGTCTGAAGATTTAGAACACCAGACTTGTCAGATGTTCAGATGACCAAAAGTTATGAAAACCTTAGGACTGTTTTGTTCATTTGTCTGGACATTCTCTTTTTTTCAACCCAAAGACTACTCATTCTTAGTATCTTTATTACACCATTGGTCGCACTATCAAATAATCTTCAGATTTTTGTTATGCAAACAGTTTTGTATCCGTCCTTCCTCATATTTTTTTGTTTGTTTGTTTCATCTTAACCCAAACGTAGAACTTTCCATTTATCTACATTAAACTGTATTTTTTTCTGGGTGGGCTTTTTGGTTTAGCCCATTAAGAACTTAAAGAATCTTTAACCTCTTATCCAACAAATTATTCTTTAATCATAACTTTGGTCTTCTGCACATCTGACAAATCTGTGTTCTAAATCTTCAGACAAGCCATGATTGTTAACTAAGACATGATGAGGATTAGTATTTCAACATTGTATTTATAATCCTGCAGAGGAAATGAAGTCCTGTTTATGGTGGTAAATGGGTGTTCTTTGGAAGGAATGATGCTAACACTGAAACTCCAGTACTTTGGCCATCTCATGTGAAGAGTTGACTCACTGGAAAAGACTCTGATGCTGGGAAAGATTGGGGGCAGGGGGAGAAGGAGACGACAGAGGATTAGATGGCTGGATGGCATCACCGACTCGATGGACGTGAGTTTGAGTGAACTCCAGGAGCTGGTGATGGACAGGGAGGACTGGCGTGCTGCGAATCATGGGGTTGCAAAGAGTCGGTCATGACTGACCAACTGAACTGAACTGAACTAAATGGTGGGGCTGGAAAATAAGGGATTGAATCTGGGTATGATTCCTCAATTTTAATTTTTAACATCCAGTGTTCAGGTAAATGCTTAAATCCTTTGGTCTTCCTTGATTTTAGGCATGATTTTCTTTCCTTAATTTTTTTTTCTCACTCTCACCTACATAGAATTTATATGACACATCAGGCCTGATAGGCTTAGGGTTGTAGCTGGGAGGAACAATAGACAACACTAGCATTTAGTGTAGTAAAACTCTACTTTAGTAAGAAAAAGAGATTATTCTTTTCAGACATAGAATCCAGCTTGTCAGTCTCCATGGGACTGGTTGACAGACTCTTGGAGGCATATCACTTTAAAAAGGACTTAATAGTCTCTCGTGATACTGGACATTTTTGAAATTCAAGGGTGGTCTATTGATAATTTCACCAAGTCAATACACATAAACAGGACTATAAAGGAAATCCTCATTTTCCCAACTCACATTTTTCCCCAATAAAATGGATATTCAAGTAATTGAATTGCACTTTAGGATTGAGTGGAAATTTAGAAGTCATTTTGTTTATCCTCTCTCTCCATACAAAACCTCTCTCAGGCTGACCTCTCAAATATGTGTTATTACACCCCTGAACTGATGATTTTTTTCTTTTCCTGAAATGAATGCTCCTGGAGCCTGGAATGACACTAAGGAACTAGAAGGGTAGCATAAAAGCTCCCACAGAGTCAGCAGTTCTAAGCATTAGATAGTTCTCCTAGGTAGAAGCCCTTCCCGGGACTTGTTCTTAGTAATTCACCTCCTAGCAATATGTAAGTTAAATTGGTGTGCACTTTGTAGCTGAAGTCTCACCCATGGAGTGGACATGCTTCCTGGGACCCTTTCCTTATTGGGACTCCAGATGTGCTATGACACGGGACTTCCCTGCACTGTTTTAAGTCTGGATGTTTGTCAAAACCCAATTTGGTGATGTACTCTCTGCACTTTCTATTTCTCTTTTCTTTTAATGTTAGTATATTGAAAGTAAGCTAGATAATTCTCTAATAAAATCTGTACTATTTGTCTATAATGAGTGGCTTATTTTGTTAACAAATCCTTCGAACCTGAGATGAAAGTGAGAACTTTCGGCAAAACATTAATTGGCTCTGTGAGCAGGATTTGTGAGACAAAATGCCACTCTTAAAGAAAAAAGAGATTAAGGTTGATGAAGTTTTTATTCCTAGATGGGAAGATTCACCTTATTGCTCATTAGCTAGTGAATGGGACATATTCACTGAATTATGTGAGAATTGGAACCTTAAATTAAAGCAGGCCAAACCTTTAGAAGGCTTCCCTGGTAGCTCAGCTGGTAAAGCATCTGCCTGCAATGCAAGAGACCCTGGTTTGATTCCTGGATTGGGAAGACCTGCTGGAGAAGGGATAGGCTACCCATTCCAGCATTGTTAGGTTTCCCTTGTGGCTCAGCTAGTAAAGAATCTGCCTTCAGTGTGAGAGACCTGGGTTTTATCCCTGGGTTGGGAAGATCCCCTGGAGAAGGGAAAGGCTACCCACTCCAGTGTTCTGGCCTGGAGAATTCCTTGGGCTGTATAGTCCATGGGGTCACAGAGAGTCGGACACTACTGAGCGACTTTCACTTTCACTTTTCACTTGTAGCTTCCCAGCTATTTGAAGACAGTTATCATGTGGGAAAAGTTAGATGAGTGATGTAATGGCATGAATACCACAGCGGACCCTTGCCCCAAATTCCTTTTAAAATGCTACCAGTTGGAGAGGCATTTGTATTTAGGATCATGTTCCCCTAGAGGACTAATATGGATATCTGGATTGTTTTTCCTGGCATATGACATCTATTGGCGACCTCGGTGAATGCTATATTACATTTATTTAGAAAGGAATATGTATGTGAGTGGACAGAGTGTGAACCAAGACCCCTCAGTCAATGTGTATTGAAGTGGAGTAAATCTTATTTACTTGCTTATTTTTTGATGAAATTTTGTTATACTTAAAAAATATTTCACATTGAAATACTTAACTGTGCTATACTTTCTTCAACCACTTCTATCAGTTCTTTAATGAGATCAAATATTGACTCCTCTGGAAAACTTTCTTGAGGTCTCTATACTGTTTTGCATCCTTGTTTATTAAGCTTCACTGATAGCTCAGTTGGTAAAGAATCCCCCAGCAATGTGGGAGATCCCAGTTAGATTCCTGGGTCAGGGAAGATCCCCTGGAGAAGGGATAAGCTACCCCCTCCAGTGTTCTTGGGCTTCCCTTATGGCTCAGCTGGTAAAGAACCTGCCTGCAATGCGGGAGACCTGGGTTTGATCCCTGGGTTGGGAAGATTCCCTGGAGAAGGGAAAGGCAACCCACTCTAGTATTCTGGCCTGGAGAATTCCAGGGGATCCCAGAGTTGGACACAACTGAATGACTTTCACTTCGCTTATTTAATGTTCTAGCTCACTGTGCATTGTGTTTTGCCAACCCCATTGTCATACTTATCACACTGTGTTTGTTTTCCTGTTCTCTCCTCCTGATAATACTGGCATTTATTGAATACTTATGATGTTCTGAGTTCTGTCTACAAGGTTTACCTGTATTAGCTATGTTGATCCTCAAAACAAACTTATGAGTGTGAAACTGTTATCATTCCCATTTCAAAGGAGAGGAAATTAGTGCACGGAGAGTTAAGAAAATTGTCCAAAATCATAAAGGCTTAAGTCCAGAAAGTCTGATTCCAGAGCTTGGGCTCCCAACTGTTACCCTGTGCTGCTTCTCTAGATCAGCTCCTAGAAGTCAGGAGCAGGCTTTTATCTTAGTATTGTTAACATCTGGTATGCTGTCTAGAATATAGTAGGGACTTGATAAATAGTATTAATTGAATGAATAAATGAATGTTCTACTTAAGTATTTTGAGTGATAGAAGACAAAAATCATCAAAGGACTATAAAAGCTTGTCTTATTCAATCTCTTATTTTGTAGCTGGAAAAGCCATGATTCATAGGGGTAAGTTCCACCTATAAGATCACTTACATAGTTTAGCTGACATTTTTTTAACCTTTTATCATATCCCAGAAACTATTTCAGATTCCTTACATGTATAATCCTATCTAATCCTCATCTGAGTAAACATTCTTATCTCCATTTTAGAGATGAGGAAACAGGCATAAAGAGGTTGTCCAGTGTCTCGTACTTGTTAAGTGGCAAATCTATGAATTCAGTTAACTGGCTTCAGAATTCATGTTCTTGCCTACTATACTAAACTGACTCTCAGATATCTAATCATTGCCAGATCTAGTCCCAAGTGAATGCTAATTTCCAAAGTACACTGTATCCATATCCTGTACATATAGTTCAAAAAATACACTTATTTCAACTTATTCTCAATCTTTGTCTAAATTTTTATAATACAGTTAGTGTGTTTTATTTTATTTGAGCATCTTGATCTTTAGAATATATTTTACGTGTCCAAAATGTTATTGAGACAAATACTTATGTAGCTTTTAAAGCAATCCTTTAATTTATCCTAGAGAACTTTCAACCTTTTAAAAAAGGTCATTTATGAGTACCCTGAAATTGTCAGTGGCTGTACATAGAATTTGAAATGTGTGCTTGTGTGTATGCACATAAGTGTTACAATTTTAGAATGGAGGGAAGATTGGGAGCCATCTTAGAGGACTGCTAAGGAATGGAGAGATAAGTGTAGCTTATTTTTAATGTTTGTTTTTCTGTACTCAGGATATGGCTTTCTTACTCTTTAGTTTTTATTTTAAGGGGAGCATTAGTTGTTTGATTAGTTGCTTGTGTTATGCTTGCAATTAGTTTACAGATTGTAAAAAATAAAAATTCCTTTAGAAGTTTTGTACTTTTTACTGAGGTTGTATTAAATGTATGGTTGAACAGCTATACATTTTTGTTGGTCTTGGCTTGTGATTCATAAGCTTTTACTACTAAATGAACCTCCAAACCCAGGAGTCACATTTCATTCCTTTATCTGTGGATCCTCAGGTGTAATAGTCTGATGATCACCTGTGAGATGGGCCACGTGAGCCATCAACTTCAAGTGTAAAAATCTTATGCATTTAACCCCTCAGTTTCTAAAGTCTCCAATCTGCTATCTGCTCCAAAGACTGTCATCTCTGAATGTTTATTTTAGATACTAATAGTATGACCCAGTGTTTTTTTGTGTAGCTGAAACAAATTATCTAGTCAATAATGCTTTTATTTACACATTTTTAAATAAAATTCACTTTCAAACAGAGGTTCCGTATTCTTCCTGATGCTTTGTGTGTTCTAGACTTGCTCCAATATGCCTCTCGAGTCCAAAATACCCTGGGAGACTCAGGCAACCTGAAGCAATATGTAGACCTAGCAAAGGATTTTCATCATTTTTGATTATTCCCCCCTCCCCCAATCTGACAGAAGACCAAACGTAAATTACTGAATCTTATTATAGAGTATTAGCATAACTTTCCTGCATTAGACCCAATCCAGGCAATGCCTTCCTGTGAAGAGTTACTGCCTGTTAGGATTTAACTGAAAATTATATCTAAATGAGAGAAAACTAGAATTGCTTTGCTTGATCATAAAATTTATAATTGAGTTGAATGTTCGTTTTCCACCCTACCCCCATGTGCATTAATCTTGCAGCAAGTTGACTAGCACATAGTGTTCTCTGTTTATCTTCTGTATATGTGTTGCAGAAATCCTTCTTTAGAAAGGCTTTCATTTTCTAGCAAGGATTTAAACTGACACTAGGTAAAAACAGTGGCATAGTTACATCAAGATCTGCAGTTGTTCATGTGTCCCAACAGCAGAGAAGTGTTCACTTACCATGCACAAATGTTTGAGTCATAATTTCCTGGTTCAATCTGTTTTGCAAAATTTAATCCTGTTTCATTTTTAGTTTTATTCACAACATCCAAGTAGGCAAGCACTAGTCCTTTTATATGCATCCAAAGGCATGTTCCATACATACATGTCCTACTTAAATTTTTTCAACTCTGATCCCACCCCCAACCTGATTCCTGCTCCTCAATCTTCACAGCCACAAAAACAAAACAAAACAAAACAAAACCAAGTTTGGGAATCTCTACAAGCTGTAGAATGTGCTTCTAGATACACAGAATTTAAAAGAACCCCGTTACACTCCACCACATGTTGGAATTGTTGAACAAGTCTACTTAGAGGATCCCTGGTGTGTTTTATCAGACTCATACTGTGAAAGACTCACATGTGTCCTTATCCTTTGAATGGAAGCCTAACACGGAGACTTGAATGTCCAAAATGAAGTAGTGAAATTATGATGATTCTTTCTGCGTGTTTTCATAGGGCAGGTTTAATCTGCTGAAAATTACTTGGATTCCATGAAATTTATGATAGGCATTTTTAGCGTTTACCCAACAAACAGTCCCTTGTTCTTAGTTCATCTGTTTCTAAAGCAAAGGACAGAAAGTTGAAAATGAGTTTTAGAGTAAATTTGCACTTTGATTCAGTTGTACAGTTTATTCGGTGTTTTAGTTTTCCTAATACAGAGGCATTCTGGAAAGGCAGTTGAGCGTGTTTTAGAAGGTCTAAGACTATGTAAGACTATATACTAGAAATAACTTATGTTATGTGAACTGGTCTGATCATGCATCCAAATAGCATAAAGCTTGTGTTAGCAAAAATATCAGTGATCGTTCCTGAGTTTTGACTACTGAAGCTGTTGTAATCATTGGTAGTAGGGCACAGTGGATATTCTTATTCATGCCCAGTTCCCACATACTATGAGTTGAATCCTAACCAACTTTTCATTTTGTTCTACTGGCTTAAAATGTTTTACTTAATTAAAATGTTTTATTGTATATTCCCATGTAGTTGCTGGACATGTGGACAGGTTTGCTCTTTGAATATGAAATGAAGCCAAAGTTTACTTCATGTGAGATGTAAAAAAACAAAAGAGTTTGAAAAACCAGGACACAAAAATTTACATATCTAGAGCTCTTAGAATTAATACTAATAATAAATGCTGAGAATGAATGCTCTGAGCATTCAAAAAAAATAGAAACTTTTTTTCCTGACTAGAGGGCAGATTTTCTTGGAGTTATGAGAAATAACTTTAAAGTTTGACTATCCCGGGTTTGAACTGCTAACTATGTGACTTTCTGCTAGTTACTTATACTTTGGGGCCTTAATTTTGTCATGTGTCACACATAAAGAGAGGATAATAGAGTTTATTTGATAGGATTATGCTGCTGCTACTGCTACTGCTGCTGCTAAGTCGCTTCAGTCGGGTCCTACTCTGTGCGACCCCGCAGACGGCAGCCCACCAGCCTCCCCCGTCCCTGGGATTCTCCAGGCAAGAACACTGGAGTGGGTTTCCATTTCCCTCTCCAATACATGAAAGTGAAAAGTGAAAGTAAAGTCCCTCAGTCGTGTCCGACTCTTCGTGACCCCATGGACTACAGCCCACCAGGCTCCTCCATCCATGGGATTTTCTAGGCAAAAGTACTGGAGTGGGGTGCCATTGCCTTCTCCGGATAGGATTATTAGGAAGATTAAATGAGATAATACATGTGAGGCATTAGCATAATATTTGACCTCTTGGATCCATGTGCAATGTGTTCAATATTTAATTAGTGAGAAAAGAGAGAAATTGAAATTTTATTAAAAAAAATCACCTTTTTTATATTTGAAATAAAGAATATATTGCTGCATGAAACATAACATTTTGATTTTTATTTTAATACTTTCTCACTCCTTAGATATAATTAATCATTTTCACTTTCACTCACCAGATTACCTGCTAGATATAGTTGCAAAGACTTGTTCAAAATGTTTTAAAATTAGTTTTTTCATTGTTTTACTTTAGAAAATTTATACTTTATGATACTTCTACTTTTTGATTTGAGGCATTTCCAACCTATAACTGGATCAGAGAACTCAGACTTTCTTTTAATATGGACAGTTCTAAGAGCATTTGATGAGTTTATTAAAGTTATAATGCAAATTCACAAGTCAGTTTCTTTATTAGCAGTTTTTCTGTAATAATTTGAAACAGACAATGGAAGTTAATGGAATCTCAAAGATAAACTCATTGTTTATTCTTGATTACATCCTGCATGTTAGAATTCAACATAAAATACTCCAGTCCAAAGACCAGTTAGCAGACCACTGTAATTAATGTCAGACATCAGTCAATTCTTGTTTATCAATGCATACTAGAATTTCAGCTATAGATGAACAAGAACTGTCTTAATCCCAACTTGGCCTTCAGTTGCAGAAACTTGCAAGTAATTATTGGATACAACAGAATGTTGTGTTGATTCTCTATTTTATTTTTGTTTTCATGTTCAGTATGAACATAACTTTCTGTTAAAAAATAGCTTTTATAGGTAGAGAAAGAGCTGAAATAGTTTTAATAACTAGTTCACTTGTACCTACAGTTATTGCCCTAAAAAAATTTCCTTAGGTATATTTTCACCTCTTTGGGGTGTGTGTCTGTGTGTGTATGTGTGTGTATGTAATTTCCTAAATCAAACTTCTTGGGAGGCATACTGAATGGTTTAAACTTCAGACAATGACATAAATAACTTTCTTCTGGTAAAGAGACTTATCCACATATTAATAGTTTCAGTTGAATAAGACTGTGAGATATAAACAACTCAGCTGGCTGCTTTTAGGTTTAGTGGTAGTTCTGGCAGTTATACATGGCAACTTACCTCTTGAAAAAGAGAGATTGGGGTTAGCAAAAATATATTTATTATTTTAAATTTTGTTTACTGGAACTAATTTGAAGTAAGTAGGCTCAATTTTCACCTTAGCAACCACAAAACAGTCTCATGTGGAAATCTGAGTTAATTGATAATCATATTACAGTGTATTCCAGGGATGTTTAATTCCCCGTAAAGTGTCCATTTGATTAGTTGGTTAACTACTTCACCCATTAGCATAAATTTGCTATTACTATTATAGTTGTTATTGTTGTTGTTCAGTCTCTCAGTTGTGTCCGACTCTCTGTGATCTCATGGACTGTAGCATGCCAGGCTTCCTTGTCCTTCACTATCTTCCAGAAGTTGCTCGAACTCACGTCCATTGAGCCAATGATGCCATCCAACCATCTCATCCTCTGTCGTCCCCTTCTCCTCCCATCTTCAATCTTTCCCAGCATCAGGGTCTTTTCCAGTGAGTCAGCTCTTTGTATCAGGTGGCTAAACTATCAGAGCTTAAGCTTCAGCATCACTCTTTGCAATAAATATTTAGGATTGATGTCCTTTAGGATTGATTGGTTTGATCTCCTTGCAGTCCAAGGGACTCTCAAGAGTCTTCTCTAGCACTACAGTTTGAAAACATCAATTCTTCGGTGCTCAGCCTTTTATTACTGTTTATTACTTCTTTATTACTATTATAGTATTATTATTATTATTATGGTCATCATCATTATATTCAAGTGAGAATAAGACACATCATGCATGTGACAGTTATTCTTCTGCCATCTCTACATTAGACTTTTGGGAGCATCTTACTCAGGGATTTCAGACTTGTGAATGCAACTTTATGGACTGGTGTTGTGAAATTGAAAAAAAAAAAGTAATACCTAAAAGTTGAGAGCTAGGTTTATTTGGTGGGAATTATGAGGACTTCAAGTCTGGGAAACAGCATCCTAGGTGACCCTGAGAGAACTGTTTCTAAGGAGACAGAGGGAGGAGCCAGGCTGTAAGTTTTCTACAAGGGACAGGTAATCTGAATATTAAAAGATAATTGTTAATTTAGGAAAACCAGATATCTCACATAAGGGGTTTAGCACTCTTCTATGTATGGGAAGATGCAAGTGTCTGGCATCATTGAATTTGTTACATTCATATGCATCTCAGCTATCTGGCACCAGCATCCTGCTTCTTGATTGTTCACATCCTTAATTCTTCCTTCACCATACAGGGTGGAGGATGTGGTAGATGTCTGACTCTTGCACTTTCTTTTCTCACTTACTGGGGTAAGTGGCTAAAGGCTGTTGTATAGCCAGTATTATTCTTCCTGGGCTCAGAAATTTACATTTGGAAGGCTGGAATCCCTGATGACTGTGACATTCTTGTTTACTGAAACAGCAGGAAATATTTCATTTCACACTATGTATGTATGTATTACTGTATAATAATTTAGTAAATGTACAGCCTAATACCTAATATAGAATAGATGTGATATTATTGAGTAGACTCTGTTATTTGTCACAGGAGTAAAGTTATGATACCAGCCACATAGTTGGATTCATAAAAATCAAGTATTATATGGTACAACTCAATTATATTGAAGAAAAATTATAATTTGAGGCATGCCTCCCATTGACTACAAACCAAAATAATTTTTAACAGAAAAATATTGCTCTATTAAATTCTGTCTTGACCGTATTTCTGAGAAAGTAAGATGTTCAAAATAAGTATAATTCAGAGATTTGCTTTTTATTTTTTACATTTGGGTCTCTAGGTTTTATATTTCCATTTAAAAAAATTAAATGTTGTATCATAATACACTGAGATTTATAGTTTGGAAAAATGCCATGAAAATGGTTCAGCTCAGTTCAGTAGCTCAGTCGTGTCCAACTCTGCGACCCCATGAACTGCAGGACGCCAGGCCACCCTGTCCATCACCACCTCCCGGAGCTTACCCAAACTCATGTTCATTGAGTCGGCGATGCCATCCAACCATCTCATCCTCTGTCGTCCCCATCTCCTCCTGCTCTCAATCTTTCCCAGCATCAGGTGGCCAAAGTATTGGAATTTCAGCTTCGACATCAGTCCTTCCAATGAACACCCAGGACTGATCTCCTTTAGGATGGACTGGTTGGATCTCCTTGCAGTCCAAGGGACTCTCAAGAGTCTTATCCAACACCACAGTTCAAAAGCATCAATTCTTCAGCGCCCAGCTTTCTTTATAGTCCAACTCTCACATCCATACATGACCACTGGAAAAACCATAGCCTTGACTAGACAGACCTCTGTTGGCAAAGCAATGTCTCTGCTTTTTAATATGCTGTCTAGGTTGGTCAAACTTTCTTTCCAAAGAATAAGCGTCTTTTAATTTCATGGCTGCAAGCACCATCTGCAGTGATTTTGGAGCCCAAAATAAAGTCTGACACTGTTTCCACTGTTGCCCCATCTATTTCCCATGAAGAGATGGGACCAGATGCCATGATCTTCGTTTTCTGAATGTTGAGCTTTAAGCCAACTTTTTCACTCTCCACTTTCACTTTCAAGAGACTCTTTAGTTCTTCTTCACTTTCTGCCATAAGGGTGGTGTCATCTGCACATCTGAGGTTATTGATATTTCTCCTGGCAATCTTAATTCCAGCTTGTGCTTCTTCCAGCCCAGCGTTTCTCATGATGTACTTTGCATACAAGTTAAATAAGCAGGGTGACATGAAAATGGTAGGCCACATTTAACATTTTTTTTTACTCCCAGGGTTTGAAAGAACATTTTATTTCCGGGCCTTAAGAAAACTTATACAAACAGGTTTGCTGTGCATTTCACTTTCTTCTCTGCTCAGTATTGTGTATGTTGATTTATCTTGATTATAGACATTGTAAACATTTGGGAAGGTTTTGGGGAAGATATTGGGCTAAATAGCTAAAAGTTCAAGTTCACAGATTTAAGTAAATTCATATTTTGAGTCAATATATGACTTTAAATCATCCATAAATGATTTAAAAGAGAAGTCAAAACACTTGTGACCTTCTCTACAGCTCAATTTTTAGATCAGGCCATTTGACTTGAGAAGCTTTTTATTCAAGCCTTGAACCCAGAATACCACTAAGCATGGAGTTTCTTTTTAAAGAGAAATATGCATGTGGAATGTTGTTGCTACAGAGAAGATTATGCAAACATCCTCACTTTGCTCAAGACATCCAAGTTCACAGAAAACTATTTGTAACTTCAACTGCTACCCAGCTTTCAGTTTTAATGTTGATCAAATGATGTTTGATGACCTACTTATAATAGCGCAAAGAACATTTCTGAACCTAAGATTTTTTGCTTTTGTCCTTTTGAAGGAAAAGCATAATGAACTTCATTTTGATATAATGACAGTGCTCTCCCATCAGTTGATGTGCTGAGGCCTCAGGTCTCAGGAATACTTTCCACATGGTAGAAAACCAGTGAAGATCAACTTTCTAACTTCTTGTTCTTATAAAAAAATGCTTTTTATGGCTTCACTACAATCTCAAAGTCTTATACTTTGGATGTTTCTAAGACTATTTCTATGTTTGAAAATGTTGACTAAAGAAACTAACGAGGAGGGATGTTCTTCAAACAGGTTCCTTCTTAAAAGCCTTGATTGAGAGTTTAGTCAGGACCCACTGCCTGTCTTATTGGAGATATTTTATTGCAGTTTTGGCCACAGGTAAGGGATATTTAACAACAACCATACCAAATAGGAAAGTTTACCTACAATGATTCATGAAGACAGGTCAGGAATTGCCATAAATATCGATTTTATTATTAATGAACTCTCCTTTTGAAATATTGTGCCCCATTCAAAACATAAACTGGTTCACCAAGGTGCATGATGCAAACACTTTTGTATTAATTTGACTTTCATTCCTAGAATGGAAGACCAGAGTTAAACCACTTACCTACCTTGGGAATTTGGTAATAGTTATTAATCATAGGATGTGGGAAAACAGAAGATACTTCTTGGAAATGTGAGCAGAGAATTCAATTTGGACCTTTAGCAAGTGACTCAGTATGTTAGAGTTTGTCACTTATTAGTTGGATATATGGGACAGCTCCTTGTAAAATTATAAATATATATATATATATATATATAAAATATAAACCAAGGAATTATGCTAAAACTTCAAATTTTTGTTTATTTACACATAAAGTTACAGAAAACAGTTTTCTATATTTCTGAACTGTTCATATAGAGACAAAGGATGGACCTGCTATGCAATGAACTTATTTTGAACCAAATATAAGTCCTTTGTTAAACCTATTCTGCTATCTTTCCTAACCATATAACCTTATAAAGGGAAGAGGGGCTACACAGTGAGGTCGCAAGACATCTGGAAGCTATTTTGAGGTTGAGTAAAAGCTTCGGAGAGAGGATTTTGAGAAGGTGGGTAGAGAGGACGACATATGGGAGCCAAAGGTCAGTAGGGCCAGCAGAACCTGTTTACAGACCACTTCATTTTACAAGCACAGACAATGTTTTGGGAAAGGACACTTAGACATTTACACCTCTTAGATAGGGCTCCTATTGTATGTTCTTTGCCTTCTCAAAAAAAACACACAAATGTATTTTACAGGCCACCTTAACAGTAGCATAGATGTATTTGTTTGTTTTAAAGGCAGAAAAATAAATTTTACATTGAATTAAAGAGCCAGGAACAATGTTAGGTACATGAGATTTGTCAGAGAAACCTGAAATTTCCATCCTGAATTCAAGCCTCTCCAGAATATTAAATTAGATACTTAGGATTGTACACTATATCTCAATTCATTAGCATGTCACTTAGATTTGTTAACAATATATGTAGTACTTCTGAGTAGAAAATGCACTAATTTCTACTTGGTGTGTACTTCTCTAGTATATTCCTATACATGTAGAAAGACATGCATAGATATCAGTTTACTCTAATGACTAAAAAGTAGTTGAAACATTATATCAAAGTATCTATAATACTAACAGATACTCAAAAGTGAGGGAAAACTGGCCCCAAACTTGCTCTAAATGATTTGTCTTGAAATTGAATTCTATTGTAACAAGTAAACAGAATATTCAGTCCTGCCCACTACAAAAGAGACATGTCTTGAGCTAGAAAAGAGAATCTAAATGGTGCTGATAACATCCCACAAGCCTAGTCACTCTCCCTACAAAACTCATTCTCAACTATTTTATTATTTAGGCTATTCAAGGTCACATCTATTTTTTTTAAAATGTAAAGGATGGAATTAAGACCACACTGTATAAGTAACGTGTTATGCTCGGTTCTTTGAAATAGACCACCAGTGAAGCAAAGAGCAGAAAGGAAATGAAGAGGAGCTGAACTTTAGGCAGTTGTTTTTATTTTCCAGTTAATGACTCAGAGTTCCTCACTGGAAAATTAGCAAATATACACATAGACTAAGGTAAATGCAAATCACCTGCCTTGCTGTAGAGTCAACCATAGTCATTCTTCGCATTGTTTGCTTACACTCCCTCAGATTTTTTGTCTTTAGAAAAATATGAATTGATTAAAAAAATAGGATGATTCTATATATGGCATTTCAAGATGCTTTTTGTCACAACAGTATATAATATGTACATATTTTCATATCAACAAATGTACTTTGCCATCTCATCATAATAGTAAGAATTTAGTTATTTAAATATATTTCACTTTGCCTAATCATTTACTACTGAACATATAGATTTCTAACCATGTTTATATAATAATTAGAATTGCAGTGAACATCTTTGTAAATACATTTCTGTGCTTATTTCTATTTTTTTTTTTGTCAAAATTTTTGGAGGTTCAATTTCCAGATCAAAGGTAACATACAGAGATCCAGTGACAATCTCTAGCAAATTAATGTATATTCAAGTTAGCATTCTGAGAGAATAATCATTTCTCAACAAGTGGAAACATACAATATACAGTTTTCCAAGCATTGGGCACCATTATTTAAAAAATGCATCAAGCATTTGTCCTTCTGGGATGTAAAGCTATAGTCAGTTTCTCCCTAGGCAGACAATTCCAGTAATGAAAAATAGGCTGATAATTCCTTATCATAGTTCACTTATTAAACATTTTCAGAATGTCATGTGTTTAGGGAAGATTTTGGTAAGTGAAGATTTCTGCAAAAAAGGCTAAGAACAGGACCAGTATTTACTGAGTCTGAGTCTGTATTATGTGCCAAATTCACTTAATCTCATTTAATTCTAACAAACATGACAAATAAAAAATGTTCTCTCCATTTTTGAGATAGAAAGCTAAAACTCTTTGAGGTTGGGAAGTTTGTGCAAGTTCACAGAGTTAGCTGCAGATGGTGACTGCAGCCATAAAATTAAAAGACGCTTACTCCTTGGAAGAAAAGTTATGACCAACCTAGATAGCATATTCAAAAGCAGAGACATTACTTTGCCAACAAAGGTCCGTCTAGTCAAGGCTATAGTTTTTCCTGTGGTCATGTATAGATGTGAGAGTTGGACTGTGAAGAAAGCTGAGCACTGAAGAATTGATGCTTTTGAACTGTGGTGTTGGAGAAGACTGTTGAGAGTCCCTTGGACTGCAAGGAGATCCAACCAGTCCATTCTGAAGGAGATCAGCCCTGGGATTTCTTTGGAAGGAATGATGCTAAAGCTGAAACTCCAGTACTTTGGCCACCTCATGCGAAGAGTTGACTCATTGGAAAAGACTCTGATGCTGGGAGGGATTGGGGGCAGGAGGAGAAGGGGACGACAGATGAGATGGCTGGATGGCATCACTGACTCGATGGACATGAGTCTGAGTGAACTCCGGGAGTTGGTGATGGAGAGGGAGGCCTGGCGTGCTGTGATTCATGGGGTCGCAAAGAGTCGGACACGACTGAGTAACTGAACTAAACTGAACTGAAGAAGGAATAAGGATCAAAATCTGTTTAGCTTGATTGTCCATGGTTTATCCACAATACCTTAATTGTTAAGGATAGGAGCAAATTTTATTGCTTATTGTATGCATGTGTGCTAAGTTGCTTCAGTCTTTCCCAGCATCAGCGTGTTTTCCAATGAGTTGGCCCTTCATACCATGTGGAGCTTCTGCTTCAGCAACAGTCCTTTCAATGAATATTCAAGGTTGATTTCCTTTAGGATTGACTGGTTTGATCTCCTTTCTGTCCAGGGAACTCTTAAAGATCTTCTCCAGCAACACAGTTCGAAAGCATCTATTCTTCAGCCCTCAGCTTTCTTTATGATCCAACTTTCACATCTGTACTGGACTACTGGAAAAACCATAGCTTTGATTGTATGGACCTTTGTCAGCAAAGTTATATCTTTGCTTTTTGATACACTGTCTAGGTTTGTCATCGCTTTCCTTCCAAGGAGCAAGCATCTTTTAATATTATGACTGCAATCACCTCCCACAGGGATTTTGTCACTGCTTCCTCTTTTTCCCCTTCTATTTGCCATGAAGTGATGGGACTGAATGCCATGATCTTAGTTTTTTGAATGCTGGGTTTTAAACCAGCTTTTTCACTCTCCTCTTTCACTCTCATCAAGAGGCTCTTTAGTTCCTCTTCACTTTCTGCTATTAGGGTGGTATCATTTGTGTATCTGAGGTTGTTGATATTTCTCCTGACAATCTTGATTTCAGTTTGTGATTCATGCAGCCCAGCATTTCACACGATGTACTCTGCATATAAGTTAAATAAGCAGGGTGACAATAGATAGCCTGGTCATACTCCTTTCCCAATTTGGAACCAGTCAATTGTTCCATGTAAGGTTCTAACTATTGCTTCTTGACCCACATACAGACTTCTCAGGAGACAGGTAAGGTGATCTGGTATTCCCATCTCTAAGAATTTTTCGGTTTGTTGTGATCCACACAGTCTAAGGCTTTCATGTAGTCAATGAAGCAGAAGAAGTTTTTCTGGAATTCCCTTGCTTTCTCTATGATCCAGTGAATGTTCGCAATTTGATCTCTTGGTCCTCTGCCTTTTGTAAACTCAACTTGTATATCTGGAAGGTCTCGGTTCACATACTGCTGAAGAGTAACTTGAAGGATTTTGAGCATAACCTTACTAGCATGGAAAATGAGTACAATTGCACTTCCCTTCTTTGGAATTGGAATGAAAACTGACCTTTTCCAATCCTGGGGCCACTGCTGAGTTTTCCAAATTTGCTGACATATTGAGTGCAACACTTTAACAGCATCATCTTTTAGGATTTTAAATATTTAGTTCAATTGGAATTCCATCTGCTCCACTGGCTTTGTGATAATGCTTCCTAAGGCCCACTTGACCTCACACTCCAGGATGTCTGGATCTAGGTGAGTGACCACACCCTCGTGATTATCCCTGTCATTAAGACTTTTTTAGTATAGTTCTTCTGTGTATTCTTCTTAATCTCCTCTTCTTAATCTCTTCTGCCTCTGTAGGTCCTTACTGTTTTTGTTCTTTTTGTTCTTTTGCCCATCCTTGTGTGACATGTTCCCTTGATATCTCCAGCTTTCTTGATGAGATCTCTAGTCTTTCTCATTCTATTGTTATCCTCTACTTCTTTGCATTGTTCATTGAAGAAGGCTTTCTTATTGATATCTTCTTGCTACTCTCTGGAACTCTGCATTCAGCTGGATATATCTTTCCCTTTCTCCCTTGCTTTTTGCTTCTCTTCTTTCCTCAACTATGTGTAAATCCACCTCAGGCAACCACTTTGCCTTCTTGCATTTCTTTTTCTTTGGGATGGTTTTGGTCACTGAGTCATATACAATGTTACCAACCTCTGTCCATAGTTCTTCAGTCACAGTGTCTACCGGATTTAATCCTCTGATTCTGTTTATTACCTTCACTTTATAATCATAAGAGATTTGATTTAGGTCATACCTGAATGGCTTACTGGACTTTCTTCAAATTAAGCTTGATTTTCACAGTGGGGAGCTGATGATCTGAGCCACATTCAGCTCCTGGTCTTGTTTTTGCTGACTGTATAGGGCTCCTCTACCTTTGGCTGAAAAGAATATAATCAGTCTGATTTCAGTATTGACCATCTGGTGATGTCCATGTGTAGAGTCATCTCTCGTGTTGTTGGAAAAGGGTGTTTGCTATGACCAGTGTGTTCTCTTGACAAAACTCTGTTAGCCTTTGCCCTGGTTCATTTTGTACTCCAAGGCCAAACTTGCCTGTTACTCCAGGTATCTCTTGACTTCCTACATTTTCATTCCAGTCCCCTATGATGAAAAGCACATCTTTCTTTGGTTTAGTTCTAAAACGTCTTATAGGTGTTCATAGAACCAGTCAGATTCAGCATCAGTGGTTGAGGCATAGACTTGAGTTACTGTGATGTTGAATGGTTTGCCTTGGAAATGAACCAAGATCATTCTGTCATTTTTAAGATTGCACCTAAGTACTGCATTTCAAGCTCTTTTGTTGACCGTGAGGCTTAATTAGTTTCTTCAAAGGGATTCTTTGCCCACAGTAGTAGATATAATGGTCTTCTGAATTACATCCACCCATTCCCATCCGTTTTAGTTCACTGATTCCTAAGATGTTGATGTTTACTCTTGTTAGTTCCTGCTTGACCACATCTGATTTACCTTGATTCATGGGCCTAACATTCCAGGTTCCTATGCAATGTTATTCTTTACAGCATCAGACTTAACTTTCACCACCAGACACATGCATAGCTGAGTGTCATTTCCATTTTGGCCCAGCCACTTCATTTTTCTGAGGCTATTAGTAATTGCCCTCTACTCTTCCGCAGTAGCATATTGGACATTTTCCCACCTGGGAGGTTCATCTTCCAGTATCATATCTTTTTGCCTTTTCATATTGTACATGTTCATGTTCATGGGTTCTCACGGCTAGAATACTGGCATAGTTTGCCTTTCACTCCTCCAGTGGACCACATTTTGTCAGAATTCTTCACCATGACCCATCTGTCATTTGTGGCCCTTCACAGCATGGCTCATAGCTTCATTGAATTATGCAAGCCCCTTTGCTATGACAAGGCTGTGATCCATGAAAGGGATTTCCTGGTTAGAATACCCTAATCAGAAGCTCTCACAAATCATTGTTCAAATGACTGATAAAATAGCAAGTTTCATGTTTAAAGGAATCACCCATTTTAGTCACTTTGAGAAAATGTGAAAAGAATAAATGTTACTATATATAGATCTGCTTCTGTAGGTATTTACAGTGTTGATAACAATGAACCAGAATTTTCTATTCATAAAAGCTCTCTTTTCATTATAAATAAAGTTCATTATCTGTTAAAACTCAACTCTTGTAAGGCTACTGTATTCTTTGAAAGGTATTGTGTCTAATATCATAAGGTTAAAAAAGTGTAAGTGTATTTTCAACTGTTAAGTGTTGGGAGAGCACTTTCTCATTTTTAATGGCTTTAATACACCTGTACTTTGTGTACAGTCAGCACTCAATTGATATCTACTGTTGGCAATTATTATTTTGGAAAGAGATGGTAGGAAAGAGTTAATGCAAACCCTAGAGTTTTATTTTTTTCTTTTCTTTTTCTAAGAAATATACGTATGAGGACACCTTCATTTGCCCTAACTAGAGATAAAACCATAAGAAGTGAGGACAGCAATTATATCTTGTCAAATATTTTTTACCTAAAAGAGGCATTGTTTGAAATAAAATATCATAGTGCATTTCCACAATATTCTAGCAAATACATTAATTTTTACTCATCTGTAACATGATACTAACTGCATACTGTGATTATGATGATTTAAACAAAGTAAATGAAGGAAAAGCAATTAATGGAGTATCACAAATATGATTTGTTTTGCTATTACTGGTATTACTATAGCTGTAATATATTTCTATAATTTTCTGATTTTAAATAGGAGCACCTATATAACCTATTCTTATTTTCATATTCTTGGCAACATTCTTGGAAATACTTCAATTGTGTCAAGCAATTTTTCAAGATTTTTTTCTTAAAATAATATTAGACATCGTTTTGTTTGTTTTGGGTGCTTTCACTTTCTTTTTGGATGTTCTTGGCAATTTCATGTGTGCTTATTATTCTGATCCAAACCTGTGAGGAAAATATCCCACAACACTGCCCAATTTACAAGACCACACAGTGATTTATAAGAGTTCCTCCCCCACAGAGCCTTTAATGGGGAAAAACTCATCTATATTGCTGTGTCAAGAAATCACCACCTTTATCACATACCACAGACATAAATGAACCATATAAAAGCAAATAATCCTTAACTCCTCTACAGGAAGTGAGAGCAGAATTTGAACTTTAGCAGATGCTTAGAATGTGTAACTAGTTTTAGAGATCATGTAACATGGATATTAACAAGTAGTTACAGATAGTTTATCTAGTGCAATGGATTTTAAATCATTTTTGAAAAACTGAAATCTTTTAAACATATACAATATGGCATAATATACTATATAATTCTTCTAAGAACTCAAGTAATTTTTATTTCTATATCAATCTTATGTGGATTTAGATAGGGTACTTTTACCAAACTCTGTTGGGCTTTTAACCAAAATACTAATACATTTTCATATTTTAAACATTCTAACAATGATTGATCATTGAATTTACTCTTAAAAACCTGGATTTTAAAATCAGATATATTTAGCTACTTCTAAGCTTTGTTATGGGAAATAGATGGGGAAACAGTGGAAACGGTGTCAGAATTTATTTTGGAGGGCTCCAAAATCACTGCAGATGGTGACTGCAGCCATGAAATTAAAAGACGCTTACTCCTTGGAAGGAAAGTTATGACCAACCTAGATAGCATATGCAAAAGCAGAGACATTACTTTGCCAACAAAGGTCCGTCTAGTCAAGGCTATGGTTTTTCCAGTGGTCATGTATGGATGTGAGAGTTGGACTGTGAAGAAAGCTGAGGGCCGAAAAATTGATGCTTTTGAACTGTGGTGTTGGAGAAGACTCTCGAGAGTCCCTTGGACTGCAAGGAGATCCAACCAGTCCATTCTGAAGGAGATCAGTCCCGGGTGTTCTTTGGAAGGAATGATGCTAAAGCTGAAACTCCGATACTTTGGCCACCTCATGCAAAGAGTTGACTCATTGGAAAAGACCCTGATGCTGGGAGGGATTGGGGGCAGGAGGAGAAGGGGACGACAGAGGATGAGATGACTGGATGGAATCACCAACTCAATGCACATGAGTTTGGGTAAGCTCTGGGAGTTGGTCATGGACAGGGAGGCCTGGCGTGCTGTGATTCATTGGGTCACAAAGAGTCAGACACGACTGAGCGACTAAACTGAACTGAATGCTAGAGACCAAACAGTGAGTGATATAGAAATTGACCATGGTTTGCACTGTTCTCTAGCTTATTCAGTAATATCACCACCTAGTAAGCCAACCTGAAAAAACAACAGCCACAGCAATAAATAGTCACTCACTTGAAGGAGGTAAGTCTAATAATGATTAAGTATGATTTTTCCAGGCACTTTCAGGTACTTTTTCTTATTTATCTCATTTAAGCCTCATATTTCTGTATAGTAGATGTCATGTTCATCTTTTGAAATTAGAAAACTTGGTAACAGAATAACTAAATTACTTTCTCAAAATGACCCTTATGGCAGAAAGTGAAGAAGACATAAAGAGCCTCTTGATGAAAGTGAAAGCAGAGAGTGAAAAAGTTGGCTTAAAACTCAAAATTTAGAAAACTAAGATCATGGCATCTGGTTCCATCACTTCATGACAAATAGATGGGGAAACAATGGAGACAGTGTCAAACTTTATTTTCTTGGGCTCCAAAATCACTGCAGATGGTGACTGCAGACATGAAATTAAAAGACGCTTACTCCTTGGAAGGAGAGTTATGACCAACCTAGATAGCATATTCAAAAGCAGAGACATTACTTTGCCAACAAAGGTTCATCTAGTCAAAGCTATGGTTTTTCCAGTAGTCATGTATGGATGTGAGAGCTGGACTATAAAAAAAGCTGAGTGCTGAAGAATTGATGCTTTTGAACTGTGGTGTTGGAAAAGACTCTTGAAAGCCCTCTGGACTGCAAGGAGATCCAACCAGTCCATCCTAAAGGAGGTCAGTCCTGAGTGTTCATTGGAAGGACTGATGCTGAAGCTGAAGTTCCAGTACTTTGGCACCTGATGCTAAGAGCCGACTCATTTGAAAAAGACCCTGATGCTGGGAAATACTGAAGGTGGGAGGAGAAGGGGACAAAAGAGGATGAGATGGCTGGATGGCATCACCAACGCGATGGACATGAGTTTGAGTAGGCTCTGGGAATTGATGCTGGACAGGGAAGCCTGGCATACTGTAGTCATGGGGTCGCAAGGATTTGGACACGACTGAATGACTGAACTGAACTGAATATGTGATAGTCCAAGTGCATCTGATCTTGAATGGTTTGCCTTTGTGTTGCCCTACCTTGCCTGTTTCTTTGTCTGAAAAGACCAGAGCCAGAATATCTGGGTTTCTCTGTCTGTCCCCACCACTTACTAGCTGGATGACTTTGGCAAAGCTGCTTAACCTCTTTATCCTTCAGGTTTCTCATTTATAAAGTGAAGACAGTGATACCTGTCTCAGAAATTTTGGTTGAAAAAATAAGTGTGTAAAGTAAAGCACTTGGAATTACTTTGGGTACATAGTAAGTATTCGATTGTGTGCTCATCCATTGTGCTCAGTTGGAGTATGTTTTATTATAATGGTAGTGATCATTGATTCAGTAACCTCCTATTGTATCACCACTTCCTAGTTAACTTTTTCTTTTATTATCTCTCTCGCTTCAAAGAATTATTGACATCTGCTTTGTGCCAAGCACTTTTTAGGAGCTAACTTCTTTGCAACCCCATGGACTGTAGCCCATCAGGCTCCTCTGTCCGTGGATTCTCCAGGAGTGGAGTAGCATTTCCTTCTCCAGGGGATCTTCCTGATCCAGGGATTGAACCCAGGTCTTCTGCATTGCAGGCATATTCTTTAACATCTGATCCACCAGGGAAGCTCAGGAGCTAGCTTAGACTATATCAAGGAACCAAAAGAGGCATAGAGGGTGCCCTTATAGATTTACATTTTAGATGTTCTAGGTAGATCAAATAGACAATAGATGATAAATGATATGGGCTTCCTATGTGGCGCTAGTGGTAAAGAACCCTCCTGTAGCATGTTAAAAGGTAGTAAGTGCTATGAAAAAAAGAACAACACAGAATAATTTGAGTAGATGGTGACCAGCAGAAGGCATTTAAAGAACTGATGTTATTTAAGACTTGCAGAAGAGTTGCAAGAATAGTACAAACCAATACCACAGACCTGGCTCCATTTGCTTTGTTAATAAGTCTGTCTACAAAAATATGTGCATATACAGAATTTTGTTCCTCAACTTTTGGGAAGAAGTTGAAGATGGTGTGTCCCTTAACTTCTAAAATATTTCAATGTGTATTTCCAAAGAATAAAGACATTTAAAAAATAATTACATTGCAATTATCAAAATCAGAATATAAAATATTGATATACTTCTGTTATATAACCCAGAATCCTTATTCACATTTAATCAGTTTTCCCAGTAATGTCATTTACAGCTTTTCCTGGCGCAAAATTCAATACAGGATCATGTATTGAATTTTATTGTCACATTTTTCTTGTTTTATGTGATCTCTTAATCTTGACATTTTTGAAGAATTCAGGCCAGTGGCGTTTGGTTTGCTGCTGCTGCTGCTGCTAAGTTGCTTCAGTCATGTCTGACTCTATGAGACCCCATAGACGGCAGCCCACCAGGCTCCCCTGTCCCTGGGATTCTCCAGGCAAGAACACTGGAGTGGGTTTATTTCCTCTGGAATTGATAAGGTAACAGATTTTTTAGAAGAAAATCACTAAAATTATATTCAGTTTTTCTCAATACTTTATGTCAGGTGTCATAAGACACTGAGTTATTCTAGTGTTGGTGATATTAGCTTTGATCTCCTGGTGGGTGATCAATAAGGATTCTCCATTGTAAAGTCAACATTTTCACTTTATAATTAGTAAGTAACTTGTAGGAAGATACTTTAAGAATATTTAAATATCTGTTTCTCAGCACACTCTACCACCACTTTTATCTCTATTGATAATTTTCTAAATCTATTATTATTTCTGGCTCAGACAGTAAAGCGTCTGCCTGCAATGCAGGAGACCCAGGTTCGATCCCTGGGTTGGGAAGATCCCCTGGAGAAGGAAATGGCAACCCACTCCAGTACTCTTGCCTGGGAAATCCCATGGATGGAGGAGCCTGGTAGGCTATATCCATGGGGTTGCAAAGAGTCAGACACGACTGAGCGACTTCACTTTCACTTCACTTTATTTTACAAGGAAGGCATTTCCCTTCTTCAATTTCTTTATTTGTTTCATTTGTTAATTCAGACTAGATGGACTCATGGCTTTTTACTGAACTCAATAGATTATGATCCATTTTTTTATAATATTTGGATTCACACATGGTCCCAGATTTGATCAGTAGGATTTCCTTCAAGCTGGCTACTGTGACCTTTTGAGACATCTCCATGATTCCTTGAGTGCTTCCTTACCTTCTGACAATACCAAAATATTCCAGTTGATCTTATATTTTCCTGCCCCTACCAGGGAGTTAGCCATTTATCCAAAGAACTGTGTTTTCTTTTAGTAGAGAATGGTATGTGGAAATCAAGACCTGGGCACTGGATTTACTTATTCTTACTGATGTAACATTACTTCTAGGCCCTCTTAGAGAACAGTTAAGATAGATATCTATTTCTGTCTCATATGTTTATTTGTACATGTTCATCTGAATCTATGAAGCATGATGAATGCATGCATGTTTGTGTGTATGTAAGCCAGTAGTTCACATTTCTGTCTCAAGTTCCTTTATAATATTAGACTGTATTTTCTGTATAATCATCCTTCTCCCATACATGTAAGTATGTTCTCCAAAGGCAGAAATTTGATTTTCATTATCCATAATATATTTACTTAATTGCATGACTCATGAAAAAAGTTTCAGAATTGAATACTGATACCACTGTAAAATGTAAACACACTAAGAGTTCAATATTTGTTTAAAGTTTTTCTTTTTGCAATAAATATATGTAGTGATAGTCACATATCTTAAATGTGCAAATTGATAATTTTGTCACCTATGCACACTCATATAACATATAACCCTGTATGGTACATTTGTATAACCTCAGAAAGTTCCCTCATGCCCCTTCATCATCCTTGGACTGGAGGATCGACATGCAATTTATTTATTTATTTATTTATTTATATTTTTAAATTTTAGGTTTATTGAGGTATAATTTACATGCAGTCCTGTCATCTACCAGGCTCCTCTGTCCATCCTCTGGGATTATCCAGGCAAGGATACTGGAGTGGGTTGCAATTTCCTACTTCAGGGGACTTTCCTGACCCAGGGATCGAACCTGCATCTCCTGTGTCTCCTGCATTGCAGACAGATTCTTTACTCTCTGAGTCATCAGAGAAGCCCCATAAAATAAAGTTAGTAATAAAACTTGGTTTTTTTGTGTGCAGTTTTATTTTTTCCTCTTTTTAAATGTGTGTGTGTGTGTGTGTGTATATATATATATTCTTTTTCAGATTCTTTTCCTTATAGGTTATTACAAGATACTGAGTAGAGTTCCTTGTGCTATGTACTATACAGTAAGTCCTTGTTGGTTATCTGTTTTATACATAATAGTGTGTATATGCTAATCCCAAATTCCTAATTTGTACCTCCCTGCCTTTCCCCTTTAGTAGCTGTAAGTTTGTTTTCTATATGTGTGAGTCTATATCTGTTTTGTAAATAAGTTCATTTGTATCATGTTTTAGATTCCACATATAAGTGATATATAATATTTGTCTGCATCTGCCTGGCTTACTTCACTTAGTATGATGATATCTAGGTCCATCCATGTTGCTGCAAATGGCATTATTTTATTTTTTTATCAGTTCGGTTCAGTTCAGTTGCTCAGTCATGTCTGACTCTTTGCGACCCCATGAATCGCAGCACGCCAGGCCTCCCTGTCCATCACCAACTCCCAGAGTTCACTCAGACTCACATCCATTGAGTCAGTGATGCCATCCAGCCATCTCATCCTCTGTCGTCCCCTTCTCCTCCTGCCCCCAATCTCAATCTCTCTTTCCTTTCCTTATAGGTTATTATAAGACCTATTTTTTATGGCTGAATAATATTCTATTATGTATATATACTACATCTTCTTTATCCATTCATCTGGTGATGGACATTTAGGTTGCTTCCATATCTTGGCTATTGTAAATAGTGCTTCAGTGAGAATTGGGATGCATCTATCTTTCTGAATTAGAATTTTCTCCAGATATATGCCCAAAGTGGGATCACTGGATCATATGGTAACTTTCAGTTTTCTGGGAAACCTCCATACAGTTCTCTGTAGTGGCTGATCTATTTATATTCCCACCAACAGTCAACAGTGCAGGAGGGTTTCTTTTTCTCCACATCCCCTCCAGTGTTTATCATTTGTAGACTTTTTGATGATGGCCATTCTAATCAGTGTGAGGTGATACCTCATGGTAGTTTTGATGCACATTTTTCTAATAATTAATGATGTTGACTACCTTTTCATGTGCCTGTTAGCCATCTATATGGACATGCAATTTAAATAGGCTGACAAGGTAGGCCTGGTTGAGAAGTTGACAGTTAACTTGGAGGAAATAAGGGTGTGAGTCATATAGGTATCTAGAAGAGAAATTATTTAGGCAAAGAGATCAGTCAGTGCAAAGACCCTTAAGAAGGAACATGCTTGGTATATTTGAGGAATAATAAAGAGTCTGTAGCAGTGGAAGTGGAGTAAATGAAACAGAGAAAAGTAGGTAGAAAGGAAAGAGAGATGGAAGGAAGAACTGTATACAGAGCATAAGGGGTCTGATTGACCACTGCAGGGTATATTAAGCAGCTATTGCTATAATAGTGGTATGTAACAAACAACCTCATCTCCAGGAACAAGTGTTTATTTCGCATTCAGGAGTCAGCCGGGAAGTTGTGACTCTATTAAGCTTGGCGTGGATTGGCTGGGCTTGGGTCCAGGTTGCAAATTGGGATCAAGTCTGCCCCATATGTCTTCTCATTCTGGATCTAGTAGCTGTCTGGGCTCTATCATTCTCAGAGAGGATGGCATAGTGCAAAAGGAATGAATGAAAACATAAGATGTCTCTTGAAGCTGTGACTCAGAAATGAAGTCACATTTCTTCATTTCTCCAAAAGAAATGAATTCTTTTCTACCTATTTCATTGGCCAAAGAAAGACATTTACCCAGCCCAAAGTCAATGAACAAAGATGTGTATTCTGTCTACTCTTGGGAGAAATATTAAAAAGTCACATTTTAATACTAAAAGCTAAGGACATGAGTGCATAATTCTATTACAGAGAGGAAATGATGAGTTGGGAATAGTGTGATCTGCCACATAATTACTTTGCCTGTGAATGAAATGGGGATTTCAGAAGATAAGCCGGTTTAAACTTCAAAAGTGCCAGTCTGATTTCTGTACTGAAAATATGCCCTAGAGGACAAGGAAAGAGCAAGGAAAATATGTAGGAATTATCACAGCAATTCAGTGAGGGACACTGGTTATTCAGAGCAGGATGGTAGCTATAGAAATACAGAGAAGAGGTCAGATTATGGATACCTGTCAAAGGAACAATCAACAGGATTTCCTATGGGGATTGTAATGGGACATGGAAAGAAAATGAGGAATGAACAATAATTTTAATATTTTAAGCTAAACAGCTAGATTATAAGAATAAAGGAGCCTCGACTGAGATGGGGAAGCCTGTGTATAGTGAAAGATTAGGAGCTGAGTTTTTATTATTTTATGTCAGAGCTGCATACTGAGTATCCAAGTGGACTGGTTAGGTATGAAATTGTCAGGTCTGAAGTTTAGGAGAGAGATCTGGTTGAAGAGCTATATTTGGGAACCTTCAGCATATTGATGGTATTTAAATCCATGTCCCATATTCTTTGCAATAGCCATATAACTAACTAGTCTACTTGGTTCTACTCTTCCAATTTTCCAATTCATCTTCCATTCTACCAGCATTTATGTTTTGAAAGAAAAACGCTGATCCTATTACTCCTTGCCTTAAAAACCTAGTCATAGCTTAAAAGACAAAATCCAAACTTTAATATAAAGCTTCACTATCTGGCCACAATCTGTTTTTATTTTACCTATAAACTCCTGTTTATCTTTACAGGTCAGATTCAAAAGTCAACCCTTTTGTTCCATTTTCCTGATGGTCCAGGGAGCATCAATCTTTTTTTTCTTTGCATTCCCTCAGAACTCTTTGTATACTTCTCTCTGCATCATTCAGTATGATCGCCACTAGTTGCATGTAACTATTGTACACTTGAAATGTGTCTGGTACAAATTGGGATGTGCTGCAAATGTGAAATTCACATCTCATTCAAAGACTTAGTACAACGATATATAAACTATACTGTCTATAATTTATATGCTTGTGACATTGTAATATTCAGGATGTTAGTTTAAATTATGTATTAAAATTAATTTCACTTGTTTAATTTTTGCTTTTTAAATGTGAGCTGCTAAAATCTTTAAAATTGCATATATGGCGTCTCATTTATGACTTGCAATTGATTTCTATTGGACAATTCTACCTTAGAGCATTACATTTCTGTGATTACATCTCTGTTAATCACATCATTTTTTTGTTCTTCTGAAAGCTGAGTTTCTGAAGAGAAGTTATATTTGATTTCTAAGACCCAGTAGGATTATGCTGCTGCTGCTGCTGCTAAGTCGCTTCAGTCGTGTGCAACTCTATGCGACCCCATAAACAGCAGCCCACCAGGCTCCCCCATCCCTGGGATTCTCCAGGCAAGAGTACTGGAGTGGGTTGCCATTGCCTTTTCCGGTAGGATTATGACTAGATGCTTAAAAGTTAGCTGAAAGTTTCTGATTGTTGCTTGTCCTCAGACACTGATCTATAGACAGATTGCCTGTAGCATAAACATAAACAGAATTTGAAAATGAATCAGCATAGGAGGTTCACAGTATACATTTAGGGAACTGAAGTACTTTGGCAAAGTCACTCACAATTTTAGCTAATCACATATTTGTGTTACTAGTTCAACCTGTTTCCTAAAAGTAGTGCACTTAGGATGAAGTTACAAATTAAAATATTGTATTGTTTTGGTAAAGATGAATAGTTTTACATACATTTATAGTGAAATTCTTTGATTTTTTCCAAAGACAAGTTTCTGACTTCTACTTTGTAAGTAAAATCTTATTATAATGAATTTTATTTTAAAACATGTATTAATAGAGTATTAATCATACTCTATTATTCCTTTTGCTCTACTGTGAAATAAATAGAATATAATAATATATGTGCACGCATGCGTGCTCAGTCACTTTAGTCATGTCCTACTCTTTGTGACACCATGGACTGTAGCCCACCAGACTTGCTCTGTCTGTGAGATTCTCCAGGCAAGAATACTGGAGTGGGTACCCATTCCCTTCTCCAGGAGATCTTCCTGATCCAGGAATTGAACCCAGATCTTCTTCATTGCAGGTGGATTCTTTACTGCTGAGCCACCGGGAAAGCCCATAATAATATATAACTTTATGTAAACTGAAAATTGTAAATTTTTAATGAATTCTCAGGACCCAAGAACATTTCCAAGGGATAAAAGTAAGGGTAAATAAGTTTCTTCTTTTTGCTTTTATTCTTTCTCTCTCCCCATTATATACAAATATATCTATTCTGATTTTGGAAATAATATTAAAATGAATAATGCACTGAGCAATGAGATTCTGACACGATCAGGATACACTTAAATGAATAATCCAGTGAATAAAACAGTAAAATGTTTCCTGAAGCTCTGTGCTCTGATATGCTAGGGAATGTGATGTAACTCACATAGAGAGAACACTGTTGTAGAAAAAGCAGAGTTAGAGGGTGCAAATTAGGGTGTAGATGTTTGCTCAGGGTCCTGTTCAGGGTGAAGTGCATTGATTTTAATGATCGGTTCTAGATGTCTAGACAGAAATACCCCTGCAGGGAAGAAGAATAACATCTCAAGATATGTTAATTTGATGTAAATCTCTCTTTGTCATGCTGAATGTACCCTTTATAGTTTACTCAACAGGGTTTTGGTTTGTTATTTGGTCACAGGAGTGCTCTGCCCTTCAGAAAAGGAGTGGAAGCATAATTTATCTTCCAAGATAAATTAATAACCATTCTCTGAACTGCAAATCATTATCTTATGTGTTTTGACAGGGTAAATAATTTTTCTCTCTCATAATTGTTGTAAAGTGATAAAACTGATGCCTGAGTCTGAGACTCAAGAGAGTCTCTGCTAAAACTCAAATATTTAGGAAACTCTATGTAAGCATAGTCTTTGGTCTATATGTTTCTCTCTGTTCCCTATCAGGTTGACTTAACCAAATTTGAAGGAGTCTTCTAAGCATTATTGATGGTAGTGTCATAAAATTTTACCTATATATGCAAAATCTTCATATATGTGTATGTGAGTGTGTGTGTGTGAACACACACATACAGAGCTATTTCATTTCACTGAGGAAAAACACATTATGCTCGAGTGTTGACCTCACTTGGGTGCTCAGTAATGTTTAACACTTGAACTAAGTGACAGAAACAGAAGAAGGTTGGCCTGTTACCTTGACATATAAATGTATGCTTGAAAAGTGAGTAATTTGCTGTGTCCTCATTAACTGTGTGAAACTGTGAAAGATAAAGATACCTAAGGTCCAGTTTGATCCTAAAAATCTGCCCTTATTCCATAGGTGGTTGTTGTTCAGTCACTCAGTTGTGTCCGACTCTTTGTGACCTCATGGACTGCAGCATTCCAGGCTTCCCTGTCCGTCAACAACTCCTAGAGTTTACTCAAACTCAGGTCCATTGAGTCAGTGATGCCATCCAACCATCTCATCCTCTGTCATCCCCTTCTCCTCCTGGCCTTCAATCTTTCCCAGCATCAGGGTCTTTTCTAATGAGTCGGCTTTTTGCATCCTGTGGCCAAAGTATTAGAGCTTCAACTTCATTTTCCATAGGTATCCTAAGCCAAAGTAAGATGTACTTTCAGAACTTTTAGTGTTGCTAAATATCTTGCTCAATACTTAATAGTTTGAGGTTTGGGAGTTTTATATTTGGCATTAGGCACCAGTGCCAATGATTCACACATGATAAACCCCTGCATAACCTGCAGACATGTTGAGCCAGATTCTCTCTTCATGGAGATTTTCTGAGAGCAATTTAGAAAATTTTGGAAGCACATTGACTCTCCATGGGAACTATTAATGCATTTGCCATCGTGGGAACTATTAATTCACTTGCCATCAAGTGTACTAAATCATGCCCAAATAGTCTGAATCTGTACTTAAAATTCTGAAGACTTTAACCACAGATTATTTTGTATTCATCTGCATGGTAACTTGCATTTTTAATAATAATATTGATGACCCAGTCTCATTTTGTCTTTTTGATTAGAATAGTGTGCTAATCTAATTTCAAAAATCCAGCCTTTTCAATAAATGGTGCTGGGAAAACTGAATAGCTACGTGTAAAAGAATGAAATTAGAACACTTCCTAATACCATGCACAAAGATAAACTCAAAATGGATTCAAGACCTAACCATAAGACCAGAAACTGTAAAACTCTTAGAGGAAAACAGGCAGAACACTTGATGACATATAAATCAAAGCAAGATTCTCTCTATGACCCACCTCCTACAGTAATGGAAATAAAAACAAAAGTAAACAAGTGGGACCTGATTAAACTTAAAAGCTTTTACACAGCAAAGGAAACTATAAGCTAGGTGAAAAGACAATCCTCAGAATGGGAGAAAATAATAGCAAATAAAGCAATTGACAAAGGATTAACTTCCAAAATATACAAGGAGCTCATACAACTCAATGGTAGAAAAACAAGCAATGCAATCAAAAAGTGGGGAAAAGACCTAAACAGACATTTCTCCAAAGAAGACACACAGATGGCTAACAAACACATGAAAAGATGCTCAACATCGCTCATTATTAGAGGCATGCAAATCAAAACCACAATGAGCTGTCACCTCACACTGGTCAGAATGGCCATCCTCAAAAAGTCTACAAACAATAAATGATGGAGAGGGTGTGGAGAAAGGGGAACGCTCTTGCAGTGTTGGTGGGAATGTAAATTGATACAGCAACTATGGAAGACGTTATGGAGATTCCTTAAAAAACTAGGAATAAAACTACCATATGACCCAGCAATCCCACTCCTAGGCATATACCCTGAGGAAACAAAAATTGAAAGAGATACATGTATCCCATTGTCCATTGCACCACTATTTACAATAGCTAGAACATGGAAGCAACCTAGACGCCCATTGACAGATGAATGGATAAAGAAGTTGTGGTACATATACCCAATGGAATATTACTCAGCCATAAAAAGGAATGCATTTGAGTCTGTTCTGATGAGATGGATGAACCTAGAACCTTTTATACAGAGTGAAGTGAGTCAGAAAGAGAAAGATAAATATCGTATTCTAATGCACATATATGTAATCTAGAAAAATGGTACTGAAGAATTTTTTTACAGGGCAGCAGTGGAGAAACAGACATAGAGAATAGACTTATGGACATGGGGACAGGGGAGGAGAAGGTGATATGTATGGAAAGAGTAACATGGAAACTTGTACTACCATATTTAAAATAGATAGCCAACAGGAATTTGCTGTATGGCTCAGAAAACTCAAACAGGGGCTCTGTAACAACCTAGAGGGGTGAGATGGGGAGGGAGATGGGAAGGAGGTTCAAAAGGAGGTGATCTATATACCTATGATTGACTCATGTTGAGGCTTGACAGGAAGCAACAAAATTCTGTAAAGCAATTATCCTTCGATTAAAAAAAATGAAAAAATATCTCACTGCTCCTACTACATTATAAAGTATATGAAGGGTGCTTAAGTACTGAGAATTTTCAGTTTCAAGGAAATTTTAATCCAAGAATCAGAATTTATAATCCAAGGAAAATGTTAAAGATAGTTTAGTTCAACCATTATTTTAGGTGCCCCTAGAAGTTAATTAACTTCCTCAAAGATCGATCAATAACAGAGCTAGAACCAGGACTGAAACCCAGGTCTCCTAAATTATAGTCCCTGTCTTTTCCTCTATGTAATTTTGTCTTAAAAATTTGAACCAAAGAGATTCATTGGAATGGGGAAAATATGTTGAGCTAAGTGCTGTTCCAGACCTTCAGGATGGCCAGCACATTTCCCCTGCCCTCAGAAAGCTTGTGGTCTAAAGAGGGAGAAAGCTCAGTAAATAAGTTAGAGCAATTACCTTATTTCATATTCTGATAGAAGTATATAAAGTAGGAAAAAGGATAAAAAAAATAGTCTGTTATGCTGGTAGGTGATTGGAACATGCTTAATAGAGAATGATTCGAGGATTTTGCAAGAAAGACTGGGCTAGGCATTCCACATTAGGGGAAAAATATTTAATTCTAATTTCTGACATGTAGACATTGTGCAGATGTTACCAGAAATATGAGTATAGCTGAAAGAATGTTTACTTATTTGCCCTATATGGAAAAAATGTGGCACCTTCTTACAGATGCTTAACAGGCTCGATTACTAATACTCATGAGACATTGGGGTGTTTAGGCAAAGTTTCAGCAGTACTTCTATACTGCACGTGTATATGTTGAAATGCAATTATTGCCAGCTTTCAAAGCAATAGGCTGAAACAGTTATATTTGGGGATAGATAACTAAATAAACTAGATAAGGAGTGAGGGCAATCATTTAAAATATGTAAAGTTTTCCTAAGAGTTACCGTTTTCTAACAGAAGGATTTTTTTCAGAAGAGAAGCAGCTCACTTTATTTGACAATATTTTAAAGGATTCACTTTGCTGGTTCTTATACTTTCTTGACAAATATGTTACCCGGTAATGAAGGAGATCAGCCCTGGGATTTCTTTGGAAGGAATGATGCTAAAGCTGAAACTCCAGTACTTTGGCCACCTCATGCGAAGAGTGGACTCATTGGAAAAGACTCTGATGCTGGGAGGGATTGGGGGCAGGAGGAGAAGGGGACGACAGAGGATGAGATGACTGGATGGCATCACGGACTCGATGGATGTGAGTTTGAGTGAACTCCGGAAGATGGTGATGGACAGGGAGGCCTGGTGTGCTGCGATTCATGGGGTCGCAAAGAGTCGGACATGACTGAGCGACTGAACTGAATGAAATATAGTGGCAGGTATGGTACCCATAACGCCTTAAAAATAAACATAAATTAGAATAGGAAGAAAAATACAACCTGAAAGTGGGTTAGATGGTAACATTAAAAAAAAAAAAGAGTGCACTACCAGTTGGTTTTTATTGGCCTATACTATCTTTGCCAAAATGTTTTCTTTTTTCCTTTCCTATTACATTTTGGCTCATTTATATTGCCAGAGATACTAAGCATGTGATTACATTTTGTGGAGTTGCACTAGGGTCTCTCTTGAAGATGTGTGTATGTCTGTGTGTACACACGTGAAACATATTGAAGTATATTTTTAATTCTCCTTGGTTTCTAGATAGTACATGATGCCTAATTCTAAAAAGCGATGGAAGTCCTCTTTTAACAGGAGCAAAGATCTGACTTTCGTTAGGGTTGTGGGTTTGATGAGAGCTGAACCAAGCACTGGACCATGTAAGATTTCATTTTGTCATCACTACATGACTGAGGTCATGGCTCTCATTTCAGACTTGACAGATAAGAAAACCAATGCTCAGGAAGGTTTAAACTGTACACAATTTAGTGACCAAGCAGAGATACAAATAAGATCTGTCCAGCTCTTGAGTTACCTGTCCATTCAACTATGCTCTATCACGTTACAGAAGGTCTGAAGTGAATGGGAAAAACTTCTGTGGTGGAAAAACCAAGCCAAGAGAGCAAGTTGCTTATGCCAATTCATAGGAGGAATGATCAGGGTACAAAGAAACACAGAGGGAACCTGGTAGCTTTCTTTAAACAATGGAAGGATAATCAGGCCAAAGGACCTATTATGATTGATTTACATAATCCCTAAGGGTAGACTATGAACCCATATGTATGTGTAAGTTGCAGGGAAACATCACTGTGTGAAAGAATTTTCCAAATGGATAATGATAGACTGCAGTTGCTTCGAAGCTAATCAGTTTTCTGTCAGTGGACACATTCAGTCATATGACGTGTAACTATTTCATAGTCTATTACCAAAAACAATCAGAAGTAAAATTTTCTGTTTAATGAAGTTGCCTTTTAAAAAATTGTGACTGCTGTCAGTTGAGTAAACTATGCAGTTAGGTTAAATACCAAAGAAAGTGATTGAGTGTTTTTCCGAATAAACAACTGAAAGCTGATAGCCTAGATTATAGCCATGCTGGGGTTTCTGGTAGATATTCTTCCCTCCCCACCTTTGGTTTTACTTGAGTGTATAAAAGGTGACTTGGAAAGCATACCTCTTTTTTCTAGTTTTGAGTATTCATATTTTACATGACAAGCATATAACATGGCTGAAATCACCTTAATATGTCAAATTAAAGTTTATAAAACATCCAACATATATAGGTAGGACTTCCCTGGTGGCTCAGATGGTAAAACGTCTGTCTACAATGCGGGAGACCTGGGTTCGATCCCTGGGTCGGGAAGATTCCCTGAAGAAGGAAATGGCAACCCACTCCAGTACTCTTGCCTGGAAAATCCCACGGACAGAGGAGCTTGGTACAGGCTACTGTCCATGGGGTCGCAGAGATCGGGCATGACTGAGCGACTTCACTTTTACTTTCACTTTCACATATATAGGTATATAGATTATTCTGACTTCAACTAAACGAGGAAGTGTTTCTGAATGTGAATGTTTTGGTACCATCAGCTTATGGTTTTAAAGGACATATTAAGTTTTGTAGAAAACCTTTGATTTCCTGTTATTGTATTGTATATAGCTTTGGGCGAGTCATTTAAGTATATATACCTTCAGTTCAGTTCAGTCGCTCAGTCATCTCTGACTCTTTGTGACCCCATGAATCACAGCATGCCAGGCCTCCCTGTCCATCACCAACTCCCGAAGTTTACTCTAACTCATGTCTGAGTCAGTGATGCCATCCAGCCATCTCATCCTCTGTCGTCCCCTTCTCATCCTGCCCCCAGTCCCTCCCAGCATCAGGGTCTTTTCCAATGAGTCAACTCTTCGCATGAGGTGACCAAAGTATTGGAGTTTCAGCTTTAGCATCAGTCCTTCCAATGAACACCCAGGACTGATCTCCTTTAGGATGGACTGGTTGGATCTCCTTGCAGTCCAAGGGACTCTCAAGAGTCTTCTCCAACACCACAGTTAAAAAGCATCAATTCTTCAGCGCTTAGCTTTCTTCACAGTCCAGTTCTCACATCTGTACATGACCACAGGAAAAACCATAGCCTCGACTAGACAGACCTTTGTTGGCAAAGTAATGTCTCTGCTTTTGAATATGCTATCTAGGTCATAGGAAAAGTTGGCCATAACTTTCCTTCCAAGGAGTAAGCGTCTTTTAATTTCATGGCTGCAGTCACCATCTGCAGTGATTTTGGAGCCCCCCAAAATAAAGTCTGCCACTGTTTGCACTGTTTCTCCATCCATTTCCCATGAAGTGATGGGACCAGATGCCATGATCTTTGTTTTCTGAATGTTGAGCTTTAAGCCAACTTTTTCACTCTCCTCTTTCACTTTCATCAAGAGGCTTTTTAGTTCCTCTTCACTTTCTGCCATAAGGGTGGTGTCATCTGCATATCTGAGGTTATTGATATTTCTCCCAGCAATCCTGATTCCAGCTTGTGCTTCTTCCAGCCCAGCGTTTCTCATGATGTACTCTGCATATAAGTTAAATAAGCAGGGTGACAATATACAGCCTTGACATACTCTTTTTCCTATTTGGAACCAGTCTGTTGTTCCATGTCCAGTTCTAACTGTTGCTTCCGGACCTGAATACAGGTTTTTCAAGAGGCAGGTCAGGTTGTCTGGTATTACAATCTCTTTAAGAATTTTCCAGAGATTGTTGTGGTCCACACAGTCAAAAGCTTTGACATACAATAAAGCAGAAGTCAATGTTTTTCTGGAACTCTCTTGTTTTTTCGATGATCCAGTGGCTGTTGGCAACTTGATCTCTGGTTCCTCTGCCTTTTCTAAAACCAGCTTGAACATCAGGAAGTTCACGGTTCACATATTGCTGAAGCCTGGCTTTGAGAATTTTGAGCATTACTTTTCTAGCATGTGAGATGAGTGCAATTGTGTGATAGTTTGAGCATTCTTTGGCATTACCTTTCTTTGGGATTGGAATGAAAACTGACCTTTTCCAGTCCTGTGGCCATGCTGAGTTTTCCAAATTTGCTGGCATATTGAGTGCAGCACTTTCACAGCATCATCTTTCAGGATTTGAAAGAGCTCAACTGGAATTCCATCACCTCCACTAGCTTTGTTCATAGTGATGCTTTCTAAGGCCCACTTGACTTCACATTCCAGGATGTGTGGCTCTAGGTAAGTGATCACACCATCGTGATTATCTGGGTCATGAAACTCTTTTTTTGTACAGTTCTTCTTGTATTCTTGCCACCTCTTCTTAATATCTTCTGCTTCTGTTAGGTCCATACCATTTCTGTCCTTTATTGAGCCCATCTTTGCATGAAATGTTCCCTTGGTATCTCTAATTTTCTTGAATAGATCTCTAATCTTTCCCATTCTGTTGTTTTCCTCTATTTCTTTACATTGATTGCTGAGGAAGGCTTTCTTATCTCTCCTTGCCATTCTTTGGAACTCTGCATTCAGATGCTTATATCTTTCCTTTTCTCCTTTGCTTTTTGCTTCTCTTCTTTTCACCGCTATTTGTAAGGCCTCCCCAGACAGCCATTTTGCTTTTTTGCATTTCTTTTCCATGGGGATGGTCTTGATCTCTGTCTCCTGTACAATGTCATGAACCTCCATCCATAGTTCATCAGGCACTCTGTCTATCAGATCTAGACCCTTAAATCTATTTCTCACTTCCACTGTATAATCATAAGGGATTTGATTTAGGTCATACCCGAATGGTCTAGTGGTTTTCCCTACTTTCTTCAATTTAAGTCTGAATTTGGCAATATATACCTTGGCTTAGCACAAATATGACTAAATTACAGTCATAAAAAGATTGAGAATTTATAAATAGAAATGCATGTCAATATAGAATTTTAAAGCATCCCATATTTGCACTCATCTGTATCTGCATATTTGAACCTATTCAATGAATGAACAAATGGAAACTTACCTCCCAATAACCTTGAGCATTTCACTTCACACCTCTGAGCTGCTTCTTGTCTACAAAAAAAAAGGAATTGAATCTGAAATATTTCAAGTGTTTTTCTAGTGTAAATGTGTAAATTTGTAAATTTGGTAATGTATCAACTCCCAGAGAGAATCCAGAAATGCTTAAAAATCAAGTGTGATTAAAATAGGAAATGTTTTCCATAATCTTCTGTGGTTTGCAGCTCATGTCCTCTCTGCAAATCAGGATGCTTGAGCCCCAATTTTCATTAACCACCCACCTCTATGCAGACAATTTCCAGATCTTCCTCTTCTGCCCTGACCTTTATATTCTCCCCAGTCACAGATTTCATCCTGTTTATGAAACATCTTTACTTAGATGTTCTGCCATCACCTAAATCTAAACATGAAAAAAAAAAGAAAGAAAGAAATTCATGGTGTCCCTTTAGCCTATCTATTCTGCTTTTCCTGTTTTTCATTTTCAGGCAGAGACCCTGGGTTTCCCCGGCACAGTCCCAGTCATTCACATCTGGAGGCTAGCCTCAAGTTCTTCTGCTTCTTACTCAATGTTTTTTCATTCCTGTTTTTTGCATTTTCACAGTCTCATCCTTGTCCATGCCTCGTACTTCCAGATTATTTTAGGGGATTCCAAGCGAACCTACCTGTCTGTATTCTTTTCGTATTTTCATGGACTCTATGAAAGTTGTAGAATTCTTTCATTCAAATGCCTTTTGAGCAGCAAGACAAACTTCATTCCTGACTCTAATAATTTAGCAGCTGGTATGTGGCTTTAGGGTGGTACTTATTTTTATATATAAATTCCAAGCATAAATGTTTACTTATGTAAGTTCTATCTTTCATACTAAATTAGGAGTTTGTTTAAGATTAGAGCTGAGTCCTTCCCTCTCTTCTTCCTTTTTTCCCTATAGATTTTATCGAATAGCTACTTGTGTAAGACATTCTACCAAGCACTTTGGCAGATACAAATATGGATGGAACATGACTTTTATCCTTAGAAAGAGAACTCCCACTTCATAAAGTAAAGGAAACTAAAATTTATTGAGTATATTTATGTTGCTGGGTTTAGGTCAAGGAGTCTTCTTGAAAACTTTCTTCCAGCTTTATTGATATATATTTGATGTGTAACATGGTGTAAGTTTAAGATGTATAACATAATGGTTTGATATATTGCAAAATGACTATCTCAGTAAGGTTAGTTAACATATCCATCACCTCACATAGTTTTGTGTGTGTGTGTGGTGAGAATTTTTAAGATCTACTCTTGTAACAACTTTCAAATACATAGTATATGGCATTATTAACTATACTCTTCTTAAAACTTTGTACAGTTAAATTATTATTCCTACTTTATAGATGAAGACAAGATTAGAAGAGGTTAAATCACCTCTAAGTTTGTTGCAGCTTCCCCGGTGGCTCATAGGTAAAAATTTGCCTGCCAAGGCAGGAGACTTGGGCTAGATTCCTGGATCTGGAAGATCCCCTGGAGAAGGAAATGGGAAACCATTCCAGTATTCTTGCCTGGAAAATCCCATGGACAGAAGAGCCTGGTGGGCTACAGTCCATGGGGTCACAAAGAGTTGGACACAACTTAGCAACCAAACAACAAAAAAGGTTTATTGACTGTGAAACCCCATTTCTTCCACTGGCCTGTACTGGAATCTATATTTAATAGTTCTTAAATTAATGGCATTAATTCTAGTATTATAACAGCCTAACTGTTTTCCAAATGGTTGCTTGCAAGTTTAAGTAATTAAAATGCATCTAGACTTTCGGTTTCTTTTCTCATAAATAAGTGGTGCTGTGGTTACTGACATAAACAAGTTTATTATTTAGATCATAAACACTATTGTAAACAGTATTCCATGGAACACAGAAGACCTATGTATCTGAGAAACTATACAATAATATGGTATTATATTTAGATCTCACAAAATTATATTTAATTTTTAAAATTCATTTAAAAATGTACATTTGTTACTTAATTATGTATCATATGCTACTTTTTAAGAAAAAGATGTAGCATATAGCTATTCTCTCAGATGAATTATTTTGTTAATCCTGTCCTTCTATAAACCTTGGTAGGGCTTTTCTTAAGATGCCTATTATTAAACCAAATAAGGTATTTTTTTCCCTCCAAGACCACACACCACATAAAATAGATTTGTATCTGGAGTGATTTTGTCAACAGTTGTCAAAAGAACATCAGATAATTTCTGTGATAGCCATGGCTCAAAATCTCTATCAGGTTGAGAGGTAAATAGTATAGATAAACATGTGTTTTTTTCCTGCCTGCCAATTCACTGTCTTTCAAGATTACTTTAATAAATAATTACAGTGTATGATAAAAGTTCTTCGGTTCCTTTGTTTACAGTAAAACCACTGCCTCTCTACTGTAAACCTATTTTGTGAGAACATGATATTTAAAAATTTTGCATAGAAATTATCAAATTATTTCTGATAAGTATTTAAATGTTTGTATAAAGCTAAACAATCTTTATCAGGAAAAACCTCTGTAATTATTTAAAATGAGATTAAGACAAACTCCCTCCAAAGATGAATAAAGGTAGAGATAATAAAGATTAAGATAGTGACAAAGAAGAAATGAATAAGGAGGAAGGTGGAGGGAAAGGAAGGGAAAGGGAAAATAATAATGAAGCTAAAATATGAGTTTCCACATGGATCATTATTGACAGAAGTTTGTGTGATTCCTTGTCTGTCCCTGCATTGTGAAACACACAGGAGTTTCCTTCTTTCCTAGGCTTAGATAGCATTATGGATGGTTAAGATTTTCTGTACCTACAAGTTCTTAAGAGTAACCGAGTTAGGTAAGGGTTGCAGACTAAACTCCATACAGTAGTTACCAGCACAGGATTTTCCTGACACCAGAGAGAAATAATCATCTAGTTCCGGCAGGTCAAAGCAGGCTGGAGAGAAATGCCCTCCAACAATCCCCCCCCATAGAGTCTGATGTCTGGTAAGTAAACTTCAGTTCCAGTACTATCAGTCCTTTGCTTTTCAGAAACACTTAATTCAACTAATTTTTTTTTTTTTTTTTAGTCCTAGATAAAAGGATACCTGCCTGTCCTCTTAGTGTCTGCTCTAGTCCATCTGCCATCATCTGCTATGCTTGGTGATTTATCACTTCCATAGCTTGTCAATTAAAATTGCTTACAAAGACAAAATCTGCAATACTGTCTCTAGCATGTTTAATAGAGTTTGGTTAAGTAAACATCCTCAACCAAAGCAGCAAGAGATCTTAAAATAAACAGAGCTACTGTGCCAAGTTCACAATTACTTACATATTTAGTGCTCTGCCCATCTTCTAAGCACAGTCATTAAAACCAGATTTGTGTACTTAATGTAATTGTCTTGAAACCATAGCTGTTTAAATACTATAGGCCATTTACATACTTGAACCTTTTTTATTCTCTTTACTCCTTCAGTTTTAAAATAAAAACTGGAATTTGTTTCACAGCGCTTATTTCAAAGTATATGGTAACAACTCTCTAGAACAAGCCAGACCAAATTACTGATCCCAGTAGAGTCAACTATTCGTTGGGAGAGACACACTGTTGTTCAGATTCTCCAAACCAAGTGTTCTTTGGGAGAGTACTGAGAAGTTTCAAATCCCAAATTAGAAGGGTAACATAGTTAGTTTCTTAAAAGCCCAGTTAAAATGACAACCAAAAAATATCAGTATAAAATGTAGTAATATAAGCAGTATTAGGTATATATATAAATTTTGAAGAAAGTCTGCCCTGGAGATATAATCTTACCTCACTGGCTCTCAGTTTCTGGCCTGGGAAATAGTGGCAATGGTGAGAAATGTAGCTATATTGGAATGTGATTTTTTAAATTAAAGATAATAGTATAATGAAGTTATTCACATATTTATGTTCAATAAGTGTTAGCTATTATAGTGTTCAAATATATTAGAATATAATTCCAATTTTATATTTCCGTCATTGTTCACATTCATGCAAGTAAGTTGTTGATTTTCAAATATTTCTGTCATATATTTATCTAGGAATTTATATTCATCTGTTAACTATAGTGGCTTGTTCTTGCTCCAGTACGAATACTTCAAGCTAAGACATTCCATTGAAGGAGTGGATGATGCACATAAAATGAACACAGAATCTGAGGAGCTGTCCTCATGGGTCAGCGTTGAGTTCTATTTTGTTTAACTATATCATTAGTGAACTGAGAAAAGGAAGTAAGTAGCATGAGAAACATATCTGAAGATGATAAATGAAGATGAACTTCAAATTCCCAGGAGAGGAGAATATAAATAGATTCTCAGAAAGTTCTGAAATTGGTAGCAAAGAAAGAAATGTAGACCTAAATAACAATCTTCCATATAAGCACATGAGCATTTTAATAATGTGAGACCCAGAAAGAGGAAAGAGCTAAGCTGATAGATAGTACAAATAGTTCAACTTGCCAATGGCACAGAAGCCCAAAAGAACATAGTATGCGTTCTCTAATATTAAATGCAATCTACCTTTCTCATTTCTTAAATGTATCAATATTTCCCTTGTAGCTCAGTCGGTAAAGAATCTGCCTACAGTTCAAGAACTCAGGTTCAATTCCTGATTGGGAAATTTCCCTGGAGAAGAAAATGGCAACCCCCTCCAGTACTCTTGCCTGGAGAATTCCATGAACAGAGAAGCCTAGCAGGCTATAGTCCATGGAGTTGCAAAAGAGTCGGACGCGAATGAGCGACTAGCGCACAAATGTAATTATGAAATTGAGGAGATTACAGTCTAGCATAGTGCTGAGAAGGTCTTAGGTTTGAGACACAGCACTGGTATGAGTTGTGTGGCCTTCTGCTTCTGTAAAATAAAGCGAATTATATTACATACTTCGTAGGGTTGTTTTGATGGTAAAATGAGTGTAGCATGAGATTGTGAATTTCATGAGCTCAGTAGTGGTGGCGGTTTGCTCACAGTTGTGTCTCCATCATCTGTTGTGATGCCTGACATGTGATGGGCAATGAACACAAGTATTTTGAGATATAATATTGAATCACAGTGTTGTTTTGAAGGTTAGGTAATATATATGAGGAAATATCTTGAGCTTTTATTTATTTACTTTATTACTTAACTGCCTCCTTTCCTAGGATGCCGGCTCCATGCGAGCAAGAAAATTGCTTTCTTATTCCTTGCTATATTCCCAGTGTCTAGAACTTTGGCATTCAAATGTGGTTATCCAGCCAGTGCATTGATCACCTGGGAGTTTGTTGAAATGGTAGAATTATGGATCTAGGTCCAAACCTGCTGAATTAGAATCTGCATTTACTATCCACTGATAATTCTTAAACACATTAAATTCAAGAAGCACTGGTTTATCCTGTCCCTAGTATTTTCTCTATAGACTGTTATTGGATAAATGACTGCAAATTATATATTAGATTTAGCAGATTTAGCATGTATAAAATTTATATTTAGCAGATTTAAAATTCTTACTACATGTACACATCATGTTCTTAATAGCTTCATGAGGTATAATTTACATACCATAAAACTCACCCATTTAAAATATAAATCCAATGACTTTTAGCAAATTTACAGAGTAGTGCAACCAGTCCTACAATCTAATTTCAGGAAATTTCCATGATTCTAAAAAAAAGTTCCCATCTGCAGTCGTTCCCCATTTCCAACCTCAATCCCAAAACCAACTACTCTAATAATATTGTTTTAATATCCACCCACCCATTTTCTATTTTAGATAGAGAATAACTGAAGGGAGAACAAATAAATCTCTTCCATTCATACTTCAGTAAATAAGAATGATTCTTGAATGAGTTTCACTAAATAAGAATGATTCTTGAATGAGTTTCACTGTGATTTAACTTGCCATTAACCACATCTAAATGGAATTGATAAACAACTAAGAATTCAAATGTGGTTCAAGACAGATGTTTACCACTTTCAGGGAACAAAACATTTTCAAATAGTTTTTTTTCCCTAAACTTATTGAGCACACATTTACAAGCAAACATTATCAGTCTAACAAAAACAGAAGCCAAAAGATTTTAGTCTTCTTTAATACGCTAATTACAAATCATTGCTTATCCAATCAGGGCCAGTCCCTAGGCCAGTTTACAAGCTTTAACTTAAGTTGCTTTTTGATGTTTTGTATGTCTTTAGAAATTTGCGTTAGCTGAGACTGACCTTCTTTGGGAAAGTCTCTTTACTCATTCATGCCCTCTACTGAATTCAGGTCCTTAAGTTCTTTCCCATGGACTTCTGAGCAGGCCAGTAAATGATCTCATTGGCCCCAATACTCTGTACTTATTTATCTCTTGTATTCTGTCCTCTCAACTCCAAGAGGAGGTATTTCAAGTCCTGCTTCAAAAACTTACATGATTCAAAACTACCCACAAAATGAAGTCCAAACTCTCTCTCACACATTTAGTCCAGCCTGTTTTTCCTGTCTCATTGCTTGCCACACTCACATTCCCATAGGCCTATTAAGCATGCTACACTTTTCTCTGTTCTCAAAACTTGCCAAGCACATCACACATCCTCTTTATCTTTGCTAAGGCTGTTCTCTCCCTGTTGAATGTTATCCCTTTTTCTCCATTCTTAGGCATTGGAATCATATTATTTTGTTGTTATTTAGTCACTAAGTCGTATCTGACTCTGCAACTCCATATTTAGACAACAAATACTTCTGTAACCCATTTTTAAATATTCAGTCCTTTATTCAATCAGAATTTCCTCTTTCCCTTGTATTAACTTATTATTGTATTTTAACTCAAATTTATTATATAGAATTGTGAACAGTATGCCATAGTTAATTATGTATTCCACCACATTTCATAGTATCTGGAATATAGTAGGAGCATAATAAAGAATATATGAATTTATGAATGGTTGAGGAATCTTTGAAATCTTGCCTTTGAAGATTGTTGGACCTGGACTAGTTATGACCTCTGAATGAGACATATACTTCCAACTTCTCAATTGAGAGTACTTTCTGCCTTTTTGTGTATGTCCCTTTGGTACAAAAGTATTTTTTGAAACTTTTAAATTTCCTGTTTGAGATAAGGGAAAGCATTAACAAGATGGGATTTTTGTAGAATTGGTCCTAGATCCCTGGTTTATGATGGAAGTTAATATCCTGTTTCATCCATTTAAAATCACAGACTCAAAAGGAATTGAAAGATCATTTTTTTCAAGCCATTAATTTTCCAGATAAGGGAAATATTGTTCAGTGTCTTTATTTGTACAGTTTTCTTTTTTATCTTGCATGGTTGAGATTTGGGTTTTGTTTTCAATCCTTTATTCAATATTTCTCTGTTTAAATTTATTTTTAATTGAAGGATAATTGCTTCACAATATTATGTTGGTTTCTGCCATAACACAATGTTTATCAGCTAGAAGCATATATATCTCTTTATTAATGACTTAATTACATGTTCTGCCTTGTCCTTTCTCTGCACAGGATTTTGAAAGCAACAAAACTATTTCACAAAGAAGGATTGGTTTTCTGGGGCAGAACTCACCACTCTAATCCACTTGCAATAGAATGTTCCTTTCTGGATATTATTTGCCACTCAGTAGCCATTAGGTACTGTGTGAATGCTGCAGTGAGTAGCCTTTCCTTCTCCAGAAATGAAAATGAGTTATGTGGTACCAAATGAAAAGTTTGAAATTCACTTGTGTCTATTTCCCTCCTCTATTTATCAATTTAGTATTTGGGAAATCATTAAAAAAAAACACGCAATTTCATTTATACCTCTCCCAATTGAGCAGTCATCTCAACCACTATTGAAGAAAGTACAATGCTTAAAAAGTACATTAAGAACAAAAAGGAAGAAAAAACTTTTCATATCAATGTAAAATATGAATGATTACTGAGATGTTTTGGAAGAAATAGAATCTATTATTTTAATGAAATCTTTCTTTACAAGGCAAGAATTATAAATTGCAAATTGGAAGGAATGCATCCAGTAATAAATCCCTAAGAAAAAAGTACAGCTAAAGCTGGAGATTCTATAAAGAACATGGACAGTGAGATTAGCAGTTCTCTTATATTGTCATGATGACCTCAATTGTTCGAATAGACCGAGGCATAAACTGTATATATCTCCCTTGAAATAAATACCACTACATTATTATGAAATATCTAATACATATTAAACACTTTATTTAAAATCTGACAGGTGAGTTAAACACTCCTGCAGATTTCCCTTGCCTTCCTTAGAAAGCTGTATTTCAGAAAATTTAGTGGGAAAGTAAATCTGCTTGTCTCACCTGACTTCCATTATAGCATCATTTTAGAATGGGCATACTCTCTAAATAATTTATTTAATATATGTGTGTGTGTGCTGTGTATTAAGTGACCAGTCGTGTCTGACTCTTTACAGCCTTATAGACTGTGGCCCACCAGGCTCCTCCGTCTATGGGATTCTCCAAGCCAGAATACTGGAGTGGGTTGCCATGCCCCCTTTTAGGGGATCTTCCTAATCTAGGGATCCAACCTGCATCTCTTATGTCTCCTGCATTATTAGCAGATGGGTTCTTTACCACTAGAGCCACCTGAGAAGCCCTTATTGGAAATTAAACAGAATTGAAGAGTTTGTAACTGGGAGCTTAAGAAGGCAGCAAAGACTTCATAGAGACTGCAGATTCTTGCTAAGGAGAAAGGGGTTGGTAGTTGTGGGATGGAGGATGACATTCTTGCAGGGGCAAGGTTCAGAGGCCTGGGAGAACATTCATCGTGTTCTACATGTACTCTAACATGGCCAGACTAAAGCTGATTCATCTTGACCTAATTCCTGGTTTTTCCTCAATCTGTCCTCAGTTACCAAATGTGTCAGAAAATTGAATACCTGGAAAATTCTTCCCCATAAATGCTGTGTGACAATCTGAGTGTGAAACATATGTAATGGGCAAAGCAACTTGTGACTTCTAACCAGAATCTATGCTTATCTAAGGTGATTTATTTATACACAATGAATAATAAATTATTTAGACACAACAAATAAAGTCAGTAGTCTTATACTTATATTTTCTATTAAGAAACAAAATCACTAATTACCACAGAGATGGGAATACCAGACCACCTGATCTGCCTCTTGAGAAATTTGTATGCAGGTCAGGAAGCAACAGGTAGAACTGGACATGGAACAACAGACTGGTTCCAAATAGGAAAAGGAGTTCGTCAAGGCTGTATATTGTCACCCTGTTTATTTAACTTATATGCAGAGTACATCATGAGAAACGCTGGACTGCAAGAAACACAAGCTGGAATCAAGATTGCCGGGAGAAATATCAATCACCTCAGATATGCAGATGACACCACCCTTATGGCAGGAAGTGAAGAGGAACTAAAAAGCCTCTTGATAAAGGTGAAAGTGGAGAGTGAAAAAGTTGGCTTAAAGCTCAACATTCAGAAAACAAAGATCATGGCATCTGGTCCCATCACTTCATGGGAAATGGATGGAGAAACAGTGGAAACAGTGTCAGACTTTATTTTTCTGGGCTCCAAAATCACTGCAGATGGTGACTGCAGCCATGAAATTAAAAGACGCTTACTCCTTGGAAGGAAAGTTATCACCAACCTAGATAGCATATTCAAAAGCAGAGACATTACTTTGCCAACAAAGGTTCGTCTGGTCAAGGCTATGGTTTTTCCTGTGGTCATGTATGGATGTGAGAGTTGGACTGTGAAGAAGGCTGAGCACCGGAGAATTGATGCTTTTGAACTGTGGTGTTGGAGAAGACTGTTGAGAGTCCCTTGGACTGCAAGGAGATCCAACCAGTCCATTCTGAAGGAGATCAGCCCTGGGATTTCTTTGGAAGGAATGATGCTAAAGCTGAAACTCCAGTACTTTGGCCACCTGATGTGAAGAGTTGACTCATTGGAAAAGACTCTGATGTGGGGAGGGATTGGGGGCAAGAGGAGAAGGGGACGACAGAGGATGAGATGGCTGGATGGCATCACTGACTTGATGGACGTGAGTTTGAGTGAACTCTGGGCATTGGTGATAGACAGGGAGGCCTGGCGTGCTGCGATTCATGGGGTCGCAAAGAGTCAGACATGACTGAGCGACTGATCTGATCTAATCTGAATGTACTAATAAGCAGGCCTCCCTGGCAGCTCAGGTGGTAAAGACTCTGCCTGGGATGTAAATACACACACACACACTTTACCTCATTTCTCGGAGGAAAAAAAAGGCCTGTGATATATGAACTGTTATCTCCATTTTACCAACATGGAAACTAAGGTTGTGAGAGATTAAACAACACTGAGGTCAGACAGATAATTAGTACAGAGCTAGGATTTGAACTCAGGAAATTTGACTTAAAAGCCTGGGTTTTCACCTTTCACATACTCCCTCATCTAAGAAGACATGACATCATGAGATTTATCAGAGGGAAACTCAAGGAGAATAAGTGATTGTAGCACCCCATGTAATAACAAACTGTATTAGTTTCGTGTTGCTGCTGTAGCAAGTTATGTCAAACATAGTCAGGATATTGGCAGTCTGATTCCTTTCTGGAGGCCCTAGGGGAGAATCCATCTTTTGCCTTTTTCAGCTTCTAGAGGCCATCTGTGATCCTTGGCTTACTGATCACTTCTCTTATAAACTCTAACCTCTTGCTTCCATGGTAGCATCTTTTCCTACTGATGTAGAAGCTCCAGCCTCTTCTTCTAAGTCTCCTTTGATTATGTTGGACCTATTCTTATAATACAGGATAATGACTCCATCCTAAGATCCTTAATTGAATCATATTTGCAAAGTTCTCTTTGCTCTGTAAGTTAAAATATTCGTAGATTCTGAGGTTTAGAATGTGGGCACCTTTGGGGAAGCCAAGTCACAAAGACTGATACAATCTAGGAAAAATTATTTGTTTTAAGTTCTGGGTAAGGAAACCAGATTCGATCCCTGGGTCAAGATTCCCCTGGAGAAGGGAATGACAGTTCACCTTACTATTGTTGCTTGGAAAATTCCATGGATAGAGGAGCCTGGCAGGCTGCAATCCATGGTTTAGCAAAGAGTCAGACATGACTGGAGCAACTAACACTTTAGGTAAGGAGGAGTAAATAGTCAGGAACTCTGGCCTTAAGGGGCTCCAAATCAAAAATGAATAAAAGCGGAAAAAGTACTACAGGGTACAGAATAAGTACTTAGTGGTTAGCCTAATCTAATGATGATACAGAGAAATCACATAGTGTTCTCCTGTGTTTGAAATGTTATCAGCACTTTATAAAGACTCTTGTCTGAAATTAATTTTCCAATGAGAAAAACAGTAAACTTAAGTTTAACTTATTATTATTTTTATGACTTTTGTGAAATACCTAAAACATTAAGTATTACCTTAGAACTTAAAATTTCTTTCAAGGATTTTTTTTCCCTGTATATCCTGAAGTTAAAAGTTTTAATTATATTGAAAGTGACACATGTACCCCAGTATTCATTGGAGCACTGTTTACAATAGCTAGATGGAAGCAACCTAGATGCTCATTGGCAGATGAATGGATAAGGAAGTTATGGTACATATATGCAATGAAATATTACTCAGCTATAAAAAGGAACACATTTGATTTGGTTCTAATGAGGTGGATGAACTTAGAGCCTATTATACAGAGTGAAATTAGTCAGAAAGAGAAAGACAACTACTGTATATTAATATATATATATATATATAGAATTTAGAAAGATGGTACTGACAATCATTTATGCAGGGCAGTAAAGAAGAAACAGATGTAAAGTACAGACTTTTGGACTCAGTGGGAGAAGGAGAGGGCAGGACGATTTGAGAGAATAGCATTGAAACCTATACATTACTATGTGTAAAATAGGTGACTAGTGCTAGTTTGATGCATGAAGCAGGGCACCCAAAGCTGGTGCTCTGGGACAACCTAGCAGGATAGAGTGGGGAGGGTGGTGGGAGGGGGATTCAGGATAGGTTGGACACATGTATACCTATGGCTGATTCATGTTGATATATGGCAGAAACCATCACAATATTGTAAAATAATTATACTCCAATTAAAATAATTTTAAAAATTTAATTCTAAAAAAAAGGAACAGAAATCCTTTCAGCACTTTCTAGACACATTCTAGAAGATACTAAGACACTGGTTCACATGTATGTGACTACCTAGTCTATTAACTCTAAATGAAAAATAACCTACATGACAAATGGATTTTTTTCCCCAGGAATGAAATATATCCCAGTTATTGACCTAGGAACTTTTTAAAGTTCCCTCTATATTGCATTGGCTTTCATGTAAATCATATCAAACCACCACAATGTCAGAGTGCCCTAAAATAAAAGATTTGTGAAGGCCTACATTTCAAAAATAATATTAGTCTATAAAATACTTCTTTATACCATGAAACAAGGACTACCCTTGGACCAAGCTCCTGGAAGTTCTCCCTCAACAAGATAAAAGCAATCCCAAAACTAACCAACAGAGTTTATTCTTTTTGCCTTTCTGGAATTTGGCAATAGGCTTTCACAATTTTTTCAAGCTCCCATTGGCTTTGGGGAGAAAAGACAATTAACCCCGAAGTAAGAAGCATTTCACTGTGGACTCTTTCTGCGGGCTTAACAAACAGCTAAGAAAGAGAGCTTCTTGGGAGTGTCTCACTCAGTGTCATTATCAATTAGTGACACCCATTGTCTTAGCAAAGCTTTGAGGAACTTAAGATTCAAGGGGGTTTGATAATTAGAGATGAAGTTTTCAGTTGCTTTTTTGTACACATTTGTTAACCGAGCTGTTAAGTGATGAGATGCTGACTAAAAAGCCTCCCTGGGAAGTCCTGGTTTCACTCAGCATGGTAACTAGTCATACCTTACGTGCGGCTCACTGCGCGTCCTCCTTGCGTTAAGTGATTCTTCCCGCACTTCTCTCATGGTCCTGCAAGCAGTGCCGTATCATCTCAAGCTTGAAGTTGTAACATATAAGCATCTTTTAATTAAAGGATTATGTACCCATTTATCCCTGACTAACCTGCTTATTCATTCTCTTAAACAGCTTTGTTTTCTTTTTTTAATAACTCTCAGACCATGTAATAAGACATGAAGCTTATGATTTAAAATTTCAAAATTCTATTGTATCAGAATTTTTTTATATTCAAAAATGAATGCAAATTTTCAAAGTGCATGAAAGGCAGTTATTCAATGAATAGCTTTTCCTTCACTTTACCTGAGGGTTTAGGGGAAGACAGTAATAAGAAGAGTGCTTTTAAAAAATATCTTTCTGTAGGCTGGGAATTTTACCAACTTGATTAGAGGGTGAGCTAAGAGGTCAAAATAACCAGTGTAAATCTTATAAAGCTTAGTTACTGCTTGTTCCATGGCTATCACCAGTCACTGTCAAAATGTGTGTCCTTGCTCATAAAAGTACCTGGCAGGTGTCTATGATTATTCTTGTTTAATCTCAGCACAAGGAAAGGAAAACAAATCACTACCAATCATCACCACAATAAAAAGAGACATCTGAATTAGAAACTGGGAGATTCACAAGTGTATGAGGTGACCAGAAAAGAGGGACTGAAGATGGAACCCTGGGAAAACATGCATTTTCTCTGAAACACATGATAATAATGCTCTGTCTGTTTTTGTTTGGGTTTATCTTTTAATATAGTATATTTTACTTTGCATAGCCTAGTGTACATTAAAAAGTCTCTTGGGATTTAATCCTATTCCTCATATGGCAGACCTCAGACTACCTATATCCTTTATAATCTCTCAAAGTGCCCTAGCATGGGTTAGACACACACTAATTGAATTTATGTATACTGAGTTACAGTTAGTAGATGGCCACATAAAAGATGATGGTAATAAGTGGAGAGGGCTTCCTTGGTGGCTTAGCTGGTAAAGAATCCATCTGCAATGTGGGAGATCTGGGTTCGATTCCTGAGTTGGGAAGATCCCCTGGAAAAGGGAAAGGCTACCTACTTTCCACCATAGTTTGGCCCCAGGGAAATACCAAGGAGGGAACACAGCCCCACCCATTTCTTTAATCCACAGAAAATTGGATTAAAGATTTACAGAGCATGGCCCTGCCCATCAGAACAAGACCCAATTTCCCCTCAGTCAGTCTCTCCCATCAGGAAGCTTCCATAAACCACTAATCCTTCTCCATCAGAGGACAGACAGACTGAAAACCACAGTGAGAGAAAACTAGCCAATCTAATCACATGGACCACAGCCTGTCTAACTCAATGAAACTATGAGCCATGCCATATAGGGCTACCCAAGACGGACAGGTAATGGTGGAGGGTTCTGACAAAACGTGGTCCACTGGAGAAGGGAATGGCAAACCACTTCAGTATTCTTGTCCTGAGAACCCCATGAACAGCATGAAAAGGCAGAAAGACAGGACACTGAAAGATGAACTCCCCAGGTCGGTAGGTGCCCAATATGATACTGGAGATCAGTGGAGAAATAACTCCATAAAGAATGAAGAGATGGAGCCAGAGTGAAAACAACACCCAGTTGTGGATCTGACTAGTGATGGAAGTAAAGTCTGATGCTGTAAAGAGAAATTTTGCATAGGAATTTGGAATGTTAGGTCCATGAATTAAGGCAAATTGGAAGTGGTCAAATAGGAGACAGCAAGAGTGAACATCGACATTTTAGAAATGGACTGGAATGGCTGCATTTGACTCATATGACCATTATATCTACTACTGTGGGCAAGAATTCCTTAGAAGAAATGGAGTAGTCATCATAGTCAACAAAAGAATCCAAAATGCAGTACTTGGATGCAATCTCAAAAACAACAGAATGATCTCTGTTTGTTTCCAAGGCAAACCATTCACTATCACAGTAATCCAAGTCTATGCTCTGACTAGTAATGCTGAAGAAGTTGGAGTTGAATGGTACTTTGAAGACCTATAATACCTTCTAGAACTAATACCCAAATACCCAAAAAAGATGTCCTTTTCATCATAGGGGACTGGAATGCAAAAATAGGAAGTCAAGAGATACCTGGAGTAATGGGGAAATTTGCTTAGGAATACAAAACGAAGCAGGGCAAAGAAGTTTGCCAAGAGAATGCACTGGTCAGAGCAAACACCCTCTTCCAACAATACAAGAGAAGACTCTACACATGAACATCACCAGATGGTCAATACTGAAATCAGATTGATTATATTTTTTGCAGCCAAAGATGGAGAAGCTCTATAGAGTAGGCAAAAAAAAAAAAAAAAAAAAAGACTGGGAGCTGACTGAGGCTCAGACCATGAAATCCTTATTCCCAAATTCAGACTAAATTGAAGAAAGTAGGGTAAACCACTAGACCATTCAGGTATGACCTAAATCAAGTCCCTTACAATTATACACTGGAAGTGACAAATAGATTCAAGGGCTAAGATCTGATAGACAGAGTGCCTGAAGAACTATGGACAAAAGTTCCTGACATTGTACAGGAGGCAGCAATCAAGACCATCCCCAAGGAAAAGAAATGCAAAAGGCAAAATGGTAACTGAGGAGGCCTTACAAATAGCTGAGAAAAGAAGGGAAGTGAAAGGCAAAAGAGAAAAGAAAGATATACCCATTTGAATGCAGAGTCAAAAGAATAGCAAGGAGAGATAAGAAAGCCTTCCTCAGTGATCAATGCAAAGAAATAGAGGATAACAATAGAATGGGAGAGTCTAGAGACCTCTTCAAGAAAATTAGAGATACCAAGGGAACATTTCATGCAAAGATGGGCTCGATAAAGGACAGAAATGGTATGGACATAACAGAAGTAGAAGATATTAAGAAGAGGTGGCAAGAATACACAGAAGAACTATACAGAAAAGATCTTCACGACCAAGATAATCACTATGGTGTGATCACTCACCTAGAGCCAGACATCCTGGAATGTGAAGTCAAGTGGGCCTTAGGAAGCATTACTATGAACAAAGCTAGTGGAATTCCACTAGGTAATGGAATTCCAGTTGAACTAATTCAAATCCTGAAAGATGATGCTGTGAAACTCCTGCACTCAATATGCCAGCAAATATGGAAAACTCAGCAGTGACCACAGGACTGGAAAAGGTCAGTTTTCATTCCAATCCCAAAGAAAGGCAATGCCAAAGAATGCTCAAACTACCACACAATTGCACTCATCTCACACGCTAGTAAAGTAATGCTCAAAATTCTCCAAGCTAGGCTTCAACAGTATGTGAACCATGAACTTCCAGACATTCAAGCTGGTTTTAGAAAAGGCAGAGGAACCAGAGATCAAATTGCCAACATCCTCTGGATCATGGAAAAAGCAAGAGAGTTCCAGAAAAACATCTATTTCTGCTTTATTGACTATGCCAAAGCCTTTGACTGTGTGAATCACAATAAACTGTGGAAAATTCTTCAAGAGATGGGAATACCAGACCACCTGACCTGCCTCTTGAGAAACCTATATGCAGGTCAGGAAGCAACAGTTAGAACTGGACATGGAACAACAGACTGGTTCCAAGTAGGAAAAGGAGTACGTCAAGGCGGTATATTGTCACCCTGCTTATTTAACTTATATGCAGAGTACATCATGAGAAACGCTGGGCTGGAAGAAGCATAATCTGGAATCAAGATTGCTGGGAGAAATATCAATAACCTCAGATATGCAGATGACACCACCCTTATGGCAGAAAGCAAAGAAGAACTGAAGAGCCTCTTGATGAAAGTGAAAGAGGAGTCTGAAAAAGTTGGCTTAAAACCCAATATTCAGAAAACTAAGATCATGGTATCCGGTCCCATCACTTAATGGCAAATAGATGAGAAAACAATGGAAACAGTGAGAGAATTTATTTTGGAGGGCTCCAAAATCACTGCAGATGGCAACTGCAGCCATGAAATTAAAAGAAAGTTACGACCAACCTAGACAGCATATTATAAAGCTTTACATTTGCCAACACATTACTTTGCCAACAAAGGTCTGTCTAGTGAAAGATTTGTTTTTTTTAATAGTCATGTATGGATGTGAGAGTTGGACTATAAAGAAAGCTGAGCACTGAAGAATTGATGCTTTTGAACTGTGGTGTTGGAGAAGACTCTTGAGAGTCCCTTGAACTGCAAGGAAATCCAACCAGTCCATCCTAAAGGAAATCAGTCCTGAATATTCATTGGAAGGACTGATGTTGAAGCTGAAACTCCAATATTTTGGCCACCTGACTGGAAGAAATGACTCATTTGAAAAGACCCTGATGCTGGGAAATATTGAGGGTGGGAGGAGAAGGGGATGACAGAGGATGAGATGGTTGGATGGCATCACCAACTCAATGGACTTGAGTTTGAGTAAACTCTGGGAGTTTGTGATAGACAGGGAAGCCTGGTGTGCTGCAGTCCATGAAGTCACAAAGAGTCGATATGACTGGCTATTGAACTGAATTGAATAAGTGGAGAAAAGCCACGTGAAGGGGCAAATGTAATGTGTAGTCCTGCCTAACCTGTGAAAATTCACCTACTTAACAAATTGGCTTTCAAAATATAGATTCTTCAATCTGAAATGTTTGGATCCCTTTTCTTATATTTGCTTGGTGGTTCTACCCCTTCAAGCAGCCTAGTATCCTCCAAGTTCTGTTATGCCTTGCTTGGTCTCTGTTTTCCAAATTCCAGTGTCCTATCTTAGGAGCTGCATCTTCTCTATAAATGATCTTGGGGATAATAATTCATTTCCTTTTCCCTTCTTGTTGGGAGTAGATACTAACACCTACCCATAGGAATGGGCTTTCCAGGTGGCACTAGTGGTAAAGAACCTGCCTGCCATTGTAGGAGACTTAAGAGACACAGGTTTGATCCCTGGTTCAAGAAGATCCCGTAGAGGAGAGCATGGCAACCCACTCCAGTATTCTTTCCTTGAGAATCCCCATGGACAGAGGAGCCTGGCAAACTGCAGTCCGTAGGCTCACAAAGAGTCAGACATGCGTGCACACCCATAGGAATTTTCCCTTTCCATAGACCACACCTGGGTGCCATACTGAAAGTCAGTCTACAATAAGTAGACTTTCATATAGTTTCAAACATACAATAGCAGAGAGCTCTTTCCTTAGTGATTACAGTTGTTTTAGAAAATCTTACCTGGGCAAAGGAAGAATGAAATAGACAAACTTAATGGACCAGAGGATCCAAAAAGATACAGAACACTGGATATTGACTTGAAGGACAGGCCTGGTGTGACCACATGTTCTGCATCGATAGGAACATCTTTAGGATGATGTGTGCAACTGAAGGGAGAAAGAAGTACCCCAACACATAGCCAGTACAGATGAGGAGGTTCTGCAGACATTAGGATCTGCTTCACAAATGCCTCACAGCTAGTTCTCTGGTGCTCAAGTTTAGATTATAGTCCAACTGAGTGGAATGTCTGGTAGGGTATTTAGAGTCTAACAGTGGCATGGTACTGGAATCCTTACAGGATCATACATTCTGCTGTAGAAAGTTCGAAACAAAGTTCAGCCCTTGGCCTTAGACAGACTGCCTCTCAAATCCCCATTCCTCCAGAACACACACAGAAGTACCGTTCACAATTCTAGGAACCAGAGGCCAATCTGTTCTCTTTGGTTTTAACTGTGTTATTGACTAAAGCAGAACTCACTTCGTTAAAGAACTCACAAAGTTCACTATATGAAGTGAAGTGAAAGTTGCTCAGTCATGTCCAACTCTTTGCTACCCCATGGACTATACAGTCCATGGAATTCTCCAGGTTAGAATACTGGAGTGGGTAGCCTTTCCCTTCTCTAGCACATCTTCCTGACCCAGGAATCGAACTGGGGTCTCCTGCAGTACAGTCGGATTCTTTATCAACTGAGCCATCAGGGAAACCCATATTCAGGGTTTTTATCTAGATTAGGAAAAAGGGAGTGTATGAATAGCAGAGTTTGGACCCACACTCTTTTTCCATATTTGAATTCTTGTGTTAGTTCTGTGAGAAGTTGAACTTACTTGATTTTAATTTTTAAATTTTCTTAAATATGGGGTGTCATTTTTCTCTACTTGTTTCCACCCACTCCATGAACTTTCATTGACACAGTTCCTATATGGAAAGGGTAGTGTTTGTTTTTCTTGTTAAGCTTCTTAATGCTATAAGGGTCTTGGTATAAAAGAGAAAAGCCTTGTCATTTATTATTTTCTACTCTTTTTCCCCCTCTCCTTTTTGAGTGCTGTGTTTATTTTAAGGACAAGGACAAAAATCCCCAAAATGGAAAGCATATGCATAGAAGCAGGCCTTTGAAGTATCTTTCTTTCTAGAAGCCCAAAGTCCAAGAAAGTGAAAAGAAGGAGGAGTAGCGCATAAGGGGAGGAAAACCACAGACTTAACAGGCATATTGTAGGATTATATGGAGACGGATTCTCAGACCTGCCACCTCAAGTCACCCTTTCTTTACATTTGAATAAGTTTTCTCTAACATGCAGCTATTTCTTGAAACTGCAACATAGTGCTGATAACTCACACAGTCTTGGGCCCCATCCGCTTCCATTATTTAAGAACGCTTGTTAATCATCTAGGGAGTGCTCATCCTCTGAAAGCTTTTCCAGGACTCGGTTGTCCCACTGCCCACTGTACTTTGGACAGATTTGTCAGTGAAGGCAGATTTACCTCAAAGCTAATGGGAGCCTGAGCTTCAGGCCCTCTCATCTGTACATGCCTCTTAGTGTCCTCAGAATTGTTGTAGAGAGTTCTGTGTGGGAAGGGAGGCCAGTTGCATTTCAGAAGCAGCCTTATGTAAGCAAAGTATTGTAAATTACCAAAGCTACAATCCTGCAAGGGTCCCGTAACTTGTATTTTTCCTTCTTGTTCAAAATAATCACATTTGTACCTGGTTGTGCATTCATAATCTTTAATTCTTTTCTTAGGGGATTCCCAAATAGTATAAGCTTCAGCCATCAGAAAATCTGGAGCTCTCCTGATTGTTCTACTGGAAACTGAAGAAACTCGGCCTAAGCTTGTTTGGAAGGGATACCCAGATTACTTCCAGGAACAACAATGGACACCAGCTCTTGGTGTGCTCTGGATGAAAGCTTGGGACCCATTTCAACTCCTTTTGCCTTGGCTTTATTATTCATATAATGGGAAAATAATTGTAGTCTCCCATTCACAAACTTCCAGATCCAAAAGGGAGGAAACCTTGGTTGGGACAATCCCATGATAGGCCTCTGATGGACTCATCTTGAGACTGATGTGTCCAGGGATTTAATTTCTGTGACAGGAAGCCTTCAGAAGAGCCAATGGAAAGGGTAACGGAGATAATGGATGTAGAGAGGCAGTGTGATGTCATCTATGGAAGCAAGTAAAACATGTTGGGATCTATTTACTAAATTATCTCTACTTTAATTGAGTTTCTTTATATGTATGTCTTGTCCATAAAAATACAGATTTTGTAGAAGGGATAACGTTTTTCATTTATCTAATTAGCCTCAGTATCTTCTATAATGTCTTGACCAGAGTGGTCTGGCTAAATTAATAAATCAGGAAATGAAGAGAAAAAAAATCAATGTAGCATCCTCCTGTGATAGAATATAGCCATTATATTGTTAACAGAGCCTGAATTTTATACTAGAAATCAGATACCAAACAATATTCATATTCCCTTAATGTGATTTTTCCAATACATGAAAAATACATAAATGGTCTTTTTAATGTGTCAGAAATATTTTATTTCAATATATGACCAATATGCAAATTGTTGTTTTAATTTTGTTAATTTCCTCACAGGGTTCTAAGAAACACTATGATTCCAAATAAAATGCCTAAGTCCTTACTAGTCATCATTATGTTCATACATGATCAAGAATGCACACAGAATATTATTTTACTCAATAGCTGTGATGGCTGCCCAGTGTTTTCCAGTTATGTTTAGCATCACATCCTTCCTAGGGATACATTATGCTCAGGTCCTGTGCAGTCTTAGGTGGGGAATAATGTGGCCATTACATTCATTTTTTTTTTTTTCTGCAATTGCCCAAAGACAGTTTTTATTAGCTAATCATATTACTGATGAACTAACCTTTTAATTAGCCTTCTTGGAACTGTAATGTTTTCAAATATTTATTAATATTACAATTAAAGACTCCTGAATGTGTGTGTGTTTGTGTGTTAGTCACTTAGTTGTGTCCGCCTCTTTGCAACCCTATGGACTGTAGCCCACCAAGCTCCTCTGTCCATGGGATTCTCCAGGCAAAAATACAGGAGTGCGTCACCATACACCTCTCCAGGGGATCTTGAACCCGGGTCTTCCACGTTGCAGGCAGATTCTTTACCATCTGAGCCACCACGGAAGCCCAGGGAAAAACTCCTGAATGTAGTGTCTTGGAAATTACACATGCCTAAGATTCAGCAATAATAATTTGACAAATTCTTAACAGTATTATTTTAATCAAGTTTTACCATCGTTTCCTGATTCTTAAGGGATTTTTATCATATAAAATCCCCAAGAAATCCACTCAAGTTACAGGTGTTCTCTTGGCCCAAATATGTACTTCATCCAGTTCCAACATTTCAAAGAGTTAACCATGTTTATGCTGCTAAGTCGCTTCAGTCGTGTCCGACTCTGTGTGACCCCATAGACGGTAGCCCACCAGGCCCCGCCGTCCCTGGGATTCTCCAGGCAAGAACACTGGAGTGGGTTGCCATTTCCTCCTCCAATGCATGAAAGTGAAAAGTGAAAGTGAAGTCGCTCAGTCGTGTCTGACTCTTAGCGACCCCATGGACTGTAGCCTACCAGGCTCCTCCGTTCGTGGGATTTTCCAGGCAAGAGTACTGGAGTGGGTTGCCATTATGTTTATAGACAATCATTATTTCATTATTGTTATATTTTCCATAGTAGAATCTAATTATTTATAACATGAGAAGAGAAAAAAGGTACTTAAAACCATTTTTATTCTCTATTTTAACAACTGCATTGAGTAGTAATGTACAGTGAAAGAATGATTACAAATATATTGTTAACAACAAACATTTATTAAGCAATGTTTCCTGTATGTTTTGGCTTAGTCTTCCTAGGAAACAAACTCTGAGAGATTTCTGTGTAATTTGTGGGGAAGGGGAGCGCTGCTCTCAGGAACAATGCCTGTAAAGGAGAGAAGGAAGCTGAACTGAGCAAAGGGAGAAGTTAAACTATGATGTTGTTGAAACTGAGATTTCATCTGATCCCACAAGAAGCTCTGGAGCTGGAATTTCTTTCTTGAGGGCCCTGGTCATTGTATTTCAACCAGATGATCCAAAGAGTAAGGGGCATAATCCTGGGCAGGACAGCACCCTTCAGCTGGCAGTTTACAGAAGGGTGCAGCTGAGGGTCATCAGCAGCCAACACTGCCTGCACCTGGAAGTGTGGAGGCACCCTTCTTATCCACTGTAATGACATTATCTTACATATTGTCTTACATCATCAGTGTTATGTGAAAACTGTTTCCCAGTAGGCTCAGAATAGGGAGCAGATAAAGGCAGCCTTGATTCATTGTCTTTGTCAATTTCCATGGTGTCAATACTCCCACCCATGGCCAATTTCAAGTTAACAACTTGATAATGAACAGACTTAAGAAGTGGCCACAATCAGTCCACAACCAGCTCCTAGAAATATGAAAAGGCTTCAGAACATCTCTTAATCGTTAACTCTTTGATAAAAAAATAGTATTAATTCCATTTGTGAAATGGGAGAGCATATAAGAAACACATTACTCAACAGGTTAATAGTAGTGATTCTGAAGGATATGGCATTATAGGGTTACTTTCACTTCCTGTCTACCATCTGACTTTTAGAAAGACAATATTTTATCCAAAAAAATATAATATATTATGAAAGGAAAAAAAATAAACACATTGCTTAATTCTTCTGTGTATTCAACTTGCATATTTCCTTGCAAAATAAACACTAACTGTAGCATTTTCCACAGTTGCATTTAAACATGCCTATTTATACATATTCGATTTCTTATGTATAGTAAAACTATGTTTTAAAATTTTTCCAAAAAATAATATCTAAATACTGATTTGGTGAGCTACTATAGTGATTTCTTTTAGGTTAAGTAAAAAGTTTAAATTAGACTGAGTGCTAAGGAAATTCCAAATGTAAAATTTCTATCATAAAATCTAGGCCTTTTTGTATCCCAAGTGTGATATGTAGAGATTTCTGAATATTTGAGACTAAAGGCAAAGTAACAAATGCAGGTGACTGTGTATTAAATCTTTTGTAAGAAGCTACTGGAGACATCTGGAAAAGTGAATCAAGATTTTTCAGTCTGGCTGAGAAAACAAGATTAGTATCAGCTGTGTTTGGAATTTAACTATAATAAGTTTAATGGATCATAGAAACCTGTTCATTCTTTTGTATGGCATTATTTTTAAGAAGCTAAAATGAGTTTTTAGGGCGATGAAAATACTCTTATGATACTATAATGATAGATGTGGTTATACAATTGTCTAAGCTCACAAAATGTACAACTGGAAGAGTGAACCTAAACATAAAACTGTGGACTTTGGGTGATAATGATGTGCTAATGCAGGTTCATCAATTGTAGTAAATTTACTTCTCTGGTCATGGATATTGATGATGGAGGAGTCATGCATGTGGGGGGTGGATAGGGAACATGTGGGAAATCTTTTTACCTTCCTTTCATTTTTTCTGTGAATCTAAAAGTGTTCTATTCTAAATAAAATCTTTAAAGAAATCAAAGCTAAGGTTGTGTTTTATGAACATTGTGGAGCAACTACAATGTAGTATAAAGAGCCTGCATTGTATAGAAGAAGAGATTTGGGTTGGAGTTTTAACTGCATGTCCTTGGGCAAATGTTCAATTTCTCTGATCCCCAGTTTTCTCATCTGTATAAGAGAACGTATCAATAATACCTCTCTTGCAGGTTGTTGACAAGTTTAAATGGGAAATCTGATTGCTTACGGTACAAGGGCATAATAAATTATAGCTGATGTAATTAATGTTAGAAGCTGAGCATTTGGAACTGAGTTATCAGCAGACAAAAACAATTGTTTGATGTTTCTTGGCATTTTCCCTAAAAGTTAGAATAAATTATTTTCATTTGTGAGTAGAAGATATCAATAAACTCAAGGAGTATGTATGTACTTGCTCCCTATAGATAACTCTGAAAGAATGAATTCTAATAGGTATTTAACATGAAACTCATTAAAATTCTAATCAGCGGCCCACAAATGGAACACAAACGATGAATGGAAGCCAGTACAAATAAGAAATGTCCCAGAAAAAAAATAAGATAACTGAGATAAAATATATGAATTATCATGCTTATGAACAGCATGTTAGAAAGCTATTTTAATTGGTATCACAGCAAACGCTCAAATTATAATGAAATGACAAGCTTAACCATTTCTCACTTGCTTTCCTGAAACTAACCTCCTTCCTATCTAAAGTAATCCACACGCAATATTGTGTTTCTTGTGAAACCCTGAGCTGCAGATAGACTCCATTCACTGGGAGAACTCATTAAGCAAACAATTCAAAGAGCGGCTTTGCTTTTGTACCAGGCCTTATATTGACAGATGCTAACCTTACCAGCAAGACTCCTCTTTTGTAATCTTGGGATAGGGAAGGAGGTTTTTTTCCTTTTGTAGCTTAGGGGAGGACAGAGAGACACTGAAGTCTCATTTCTCTTACTCTTTAGCATGGCTTTTGGATACTTGTAAGTGGTACAGAAAAAGTAGACTTTACTATCTTTTCTTTTCTTTCCAGTTTTACTTTGTTTTGACTTGTGTCTTAGTCATATTTCATGTCCTCATAAAGGCTGTGGGCCATTTTTAATAGGCTTGGAGAGAAATGTTGCTTAACTTTTTTATATTGGCATGTTTTCATGCAAAGTGTGAGTAATACTGTTTCCATTGTTATTTGACAAAAGAATAAAAGAGAATTTTTCACTCACAATGAAAAAATGCTGACATGTACGAGATAAGTAAAGGATATACCCTTTACTTTTTTGCTTTCTGAGATTCTTTATATGTAATAGAAAATTTTTAAAAAATATATCCATAATATCTAGTATCATGTTGTCCCTGTCAAAGTAAAATATTGTCTTGCTATTTTTATAAGAATCAATAATATAAAAGTGTCAGAATTTATGACTATCTTTAGAAAAATTCCAACTGGAAGACATATTCTGATGGAATTTAAAGAATTAAACATCCAAGGATTCTTTGTTCACACATGTTCTAATTTATGTATTAATCAACAAATACAAGTGTTAGAAGAAATAGTTATGAATAAATGTAATTTCCATATGAGATCAGTTCTTTTAATGATTGGTGCTGTGGGGACTTGGTACATATCTATTTGTTTTTACATTGATGGGCATGTTTTCAGCACTAAAAAGTATTTGGACAATAAAAACTTTTATTTTTAATTTTTTGAACTATTTGTGTGTTCTTATGTAGTGAAAGGAAATTTCTAAACCAAATATCTAGAGATTCTTTCTCCACAGACCATATATAAGTGATGATTTAAGTGACAGATTGATAACAAAAGTTTGGGGGCAATTCCCAATTCCTCCAGGGTTGACAAGAAGAGTATTATATAACTGAAAGGGTGTGAAACCTGAGGCTGTTCTTCTCCACCTAGTTGGGAATTATATACATCTTTAACAATGTAGTCTACCAAGTTTAGGAATGAAAAAGTCAGTTAAATAAAGGAGACAGTAAAGACTCACAGCAAATCTGTGATGTTTGCTTGGATACTAGCAATCATGGTTTTAAATCCTGGTGATTCCTTCTCAGAATAAAATCATGGCATCTTTTTTTAAAGAACTCATGGGCTATTTCATTTATAGTTCATGATTAATACAGTTAGGCATTAAAACCTTTTTTTTTTTTTTTTTTTTACATTTGAACTGCAGTTGAGCCCAAGTGTGTTTCCTTGTTGAACAGAGGTATCATGTCTAATGTTAGCAGCCACACTAGCAAATCCTTTTTTTACCTGTAAATAATTATAGACACAGACAGTCTCAGAGAGCAAGTTAGATGAATAATTAAGTAATTGCCTATCAAATAAACTACTAGGGGCTATGAACAGTGATCAGTGCAATTGATCCACTTGTGATATGCTGATAGGCATTCTGTGAAAGCTTCATGGTTAATGGCTCTTGGATTCTGAGTCAGATAAACCCAAATTAAAATCTTGGCTCCTGTCCTTATCTTCTTTAAGTTTAAAATTCTTCTTTATCTATAAAATGGGTATATATTAACTCCTGGGGTTATTGTGGAGAATAAATGAAGTCATAAATATAAAGTGCTTAATAGTGGTTGACATAGAATAGAGGTGCAATACATATTTATAATGGCTACTAAGAAACATTATCTTGTGAGACCCTTTGAAATTAGTTAAACTAGATACCTGATCTTTTCCACTCAAAAGCTTTGAAATAGCTCAAAGCTTTGACTGGATCGAAGTTTAACCTCCTTGGTCGATGTTCATGTCTTTCTCTCTCTCTCTACTAGTGTACATGATAGGATGAAGAGGGGTCATCATTGATTTTAGACCTAGAAAATATATTATTGATAAATTTATGAATTCATTCTTGGCTTAGGATACTTATTAACTTTCTATGTCAGAAGAGAAGTAAAAGATAGGTATTTGCGTTTTATACAAATAACTGACTCCATCAAGTAATTCCAGAGGCAAGATCTTCTTCCCTTCATTTGAAAGGATGGTTATCTTCAGGCAGTTTTACAACTTTGCCTGAATAGAAAAAAAAAATCTCTATTAATTCAGGAACTCTAAAGTAAAAGCTAGAACTCTGAAGGAAGGGCTTTATGGCTGATGACAGTCCAGTATTTTATCCTTGTCTGGTTTCAGCTGGCTCTCATTATGTGAACAAAGTACACGCTTTCAGATTGGATCCAAAATTCCTAATTTGTGTGACCCAGATGTTGTTTCACCTTTTTCTCCTTTGTTATTTACATATGAATGGCTACTTTACTTACACCTTCAAAAGTCATTAGCCCTTTTAATTTCACCGTCTTTCTTACTGGATTTTTCAAGTAGTATTGCATACATCAACAAATATGGCATTACATCTTACAGTTTTCTTCAAATAGCTAAATAGAGAAGCATGAAATTGTCAATCCAGATTAGCAAGTGTCCCATCAAATCTGTTGGTTCATCCCAAGCCAATACTAAATTCAACTGAATGTCATATACTTATTAAGCAACTTGGTATAATCACAAACAAAAGAGCAGAAATACCCATGTACATGCCCACTTTTTCTAAACTTTTCTCATCAATATTTTTTGATGTTGTCCAAAGAAAAGCAGTTTACAGCTTTTGGCTTGAAAAGATTATATTATGCTCAGCTAAATAAATTGTCATGGAAAGTGATAAAATTGCAGGAGGGGCATTGTCTAGAGAAGATAAAGTAAATCACTGTCTTACATCAGATTTGATTTAATAATCTTCATTGCATAGTTTGTCTGAAGTTCTTTAGCTTAAAAAAAAAAAGTCTAAACCTTCTTTCTTACATGAAAAGCAAAATCTGCTTCATACACATCTCACATAAAGAGGAAAAAAATGTATTATAGTACTTCAGTCCCTGGAAGACACTGCATAGCTGTAATTTTTAGTAAATGATCTGAGGCCATAGCATGTTACCGAAGGTAAATATCTACGTGCCAGTTTATAGAGACAGAACAATTCTTTGTTTAATGTATTCATTATTTTTACAGGACTCTAGAGAAAATCCTGTCCTCAGAGGCACTCCTTTCCCATTGTAAAATTACATAATTTAAAATTGCTGCTGCTGTTTAAATAGCTTGTTTTTAAGTAGGTTGGGATTAAAACCAACTGATAAATTCATAGTCACAAAATATTTCTGCCCTGTCTTGTAACTTTCTTCTTTCTGTTGAAGAGAGAAAATAGCATACCTATAAGATATGTCCTCGTCAGCTTTGATTCCTCCAGATGAATTTGCAGCTTTATTTAATAAGCTAAGATTTACTCTTGCTGCCAGCAGCCTCCTATTATCTTAGCTGCTTCTAGGATGTTCATGATCTAGTTGAGAGAAATGCAACATTTAAATGTGGACAGTTACCAAGTTCTCTTCCCAGGAATGAAAATAATGAGGGATGGAGACTGATCTAGAGAGATTTCTTGATTGAAGAAACTTGAATTAGAGTGCTGTGCTTGGAAGCTGCCCTTCCAAAAAGAAGAGAGTTGGCAAATGCTAATACTGCTCTTTCTAGAGGTCTTCATGAATATATGATATTTCTGGTGTTGTATCATGTAACAACAGTGGTGTTGGCCTTTAACTAGCCTTTCCACCCATTCTACCTGGCATCCTAATGTTGTGTATTATTCTACTAAAAGTACAACTCTTTTATGACTTTCTGTCCAAAAACATCTATAATGATTATGGCATGATTATAAATTAAGCAATATTCCTCACTCCTTCAGTAGTGCCCCTTGTAATATGGTTACCACTCACCTGCCCATTCTTTCTTTACTTTGTTTCTGTTCTTACTGTGTGTACCAGGAAATTGCGTACTTACTATGTCTTAAGCATAGTCCTCATTTCCCCTCTCACAGTACATCGAAAGTCCTCTTTTCTGTGTCTATGTACTGTTCAAGGTGTTTTTCAGATGCCATCTTCACCTTATATATTTTCTGACTCCCTCAGACCAAGGAGATCTTTCTGTTATTTAGCTTTTTATTTCTTTCATGACATTGGTCATGGGAATCTTGAGTCAGATTTTCATATTTTCTAGTCACATTCCTTTTCCTCCTGAAATATTTAGCTCTTTAAAAATTGAGATTATATCTCATTTATTTATTTATTTATCTCATTGGTTAGTACACAGGTACACACAATTGTTCAATAGCTCTATTACAATTCCATTATAAGGGGAAGGCTGCCATGGCCATCTAGTACTGTGTTTATAGAAGGGTTGGCTTTAAAGCATGCAAAGGATTTTTGATGTGTTAAAATTGGCTGAATTACTGATGCAACAGAACATGGGAGCAGACGAGTTTCTTTCTATTGTTTGTCCAAAAAGCACTAAGTCATGAGCTTTTACTGGATCGCCTTCACCTTATCAGCGGCATATACTATTGCTTCCACTGAGCAAGATTTTAACCTTCCGTTAAAGCAAAGCATGGACATTTTCAGACTTAAATTACATCATGTAACAGGACACAAGAGATACTTGATATCCATTTGAGTGAGGTTTTAATGGGTAAAGTAAACCTTTTCTTGCAGTGGGGAATACCTTAATAAACTCACACACTTGGTTCGACTTGCAGAGCTCTATGATGGGAAACTTGAGTATGGTCTTTGAAAGGTTTCAGGTCCATTTTGTAAAATTATCAATGGTTTTCACTTAGACTGGAATGTCACTAAAAGAAATCTTAGTTAACTCTAAACAAAAACCTAGAAATGTTAGAGGTTATTGGGCTCTTTCATTCTATACCGTTCGAAATGAATAGTCTTGCACTACAGCTTTACTCTGAGAAAGCTCTTCCACTTGGACATGACCTCTTCTGTAGAACATGTCCACACATATTCTACCATATAATCATGGAGAACAGAATCATGGATGAACAACAAATTTTAGCACTACTGTTTCTGTACAAGATTTTTTTTTTTTAATTATGCTGATTTAGAATGATGCAACAACCCATAGTCCTTATCAGGGCAGTAAAAACTGGATCTGACAACCACCTAGTTCAGCAGACACTCTGTTACAGTTACAGAAAGCAGTATATTTTAGTCCTACACCCTGGTATATACTATGATTATCTGCTTAGTATGTTCAGAGCTGTTTATAATACTAATATTGTAATCAATTTGACAAAATTTAAAGAGAGGCAGCTCTGTGCAAGATGCCCGTTGTACTCTTCTTTCTTTACGCCTCCTCTCTTATCCAGTGGCCGTTCATAGGTTTTTCTTCCGTTGGTAAGCAAGTGGGATATCCAAAAAATTTAAAGACTTAAGTTCATATTTGTAGTTGAATTATGCTTCACTTGGAATTTAGTGCTTAGACAGATGGTTGAAGGTAAGAAGCAGTATACTAGATCTCAGAAGTTGATGTTAAAATAATATTATGGTTGTCAGGTTTGGATGAAACTACTAGTTTTCTACCCTAATACCTGCTTTATGTAAGTTAGAGCTCTCACTTTTTGTGGAGAGTAGGGGCTGGGTCTATGAAAGCGCAAGTGTTACTCCCTCAGTGGTGTCCAACTCTTTGAGACCCCATAGACTGTGGCCAGCCAGGCTTCTCTGTCTGTGGAATTCTCTAGGCAAGAATACTGGAGTAGGTGGCAATTCCCTTTTTCAGAGGATCTTCCCAAACCAGGGACCTAACCCAGGGTCTCATGCATTGCAGGTGGATTCTTTACCATCTGAGCCACCTATAGCTGCCTCATAAGAAAATATACAAAACAAAACAAAAAATACATTTTCCAGTCTCTTTTCCAGACAAGGGAAGCCAACAGAATTCTGTTGAAAGGGATGCTGGCAGAAACATAAAGTAGCAGCTTCTAGGAATTTCCTTTAAAGACATGTGCTTTCTATTTCTTCTGGTCTTCTTGCTCCGTCTTATTCTTGGAATTTTTATGTGGTAGCCAGAATTCTAGTTAGGACCTTGAAAAAGAATTTATTTCCTGGTGTGACCAGGAAGAAAACTGGAAACAATCCGGATTCTTAGGACTTTGATGAGCAGAGCTTTCTTTACAGATCTAAGCAGCTGTATCTATTTTATTTGCGAGAGAAATAACTTTCTGTGTTGATTATGTCCCTATTATTTTTGCTCTCTATTACCATTAGTCATATTGAGGTCCCACAGAACAGTATGGCACTTAGAGAATTACTAGTGACTCATAGAATAACGATACTTAAAAGGATCTTAGACTTTGTCTGTCTGGTTTGTCATTGTATTTCCAGCACCTAGAAACAGTGTCTGAAGCAATCAGGTATGAAGATATCGAATGAATACATTTCTGAATAGTCTGCAAACAAGATTTTTTGTTTCTCCCCCTCATTCGAGACTTCTATTTCTAATTTCTGTTTCACGTCTTACGTCACTGGCCAGAGTATTTAAGACAGTGTGGATTTTTGTTTTCACTTTACTGTTTACAAAATGGATTTCTAGTATAGTCACCTTTTGAGGAGAGTGTTGGTACTTGAGCTGAATGTTTCTTGAATGATGTTTTTCTGTAATTTTACAAGACTGTATCAGATTTTTTTAAGTTCAAAGGCTTCCTAAAATCTTATGATGAATTCTTCATCTTAGTTATATCTATTTCTAAGTTGAAATGTTTCCATTCTTACAGATCACCCCCCTGCCCGTGTACACATGCATGTGTGTAAGTTGCTTCAGTTGTGTCTGACTTTTCGAGACCCTTTGGACCGTAGTCCACAAGGCTCCTCTGTCCATGGGATTCTCTAGGCAAGAATACTGGGGTGGGTGCATTTCCTTCCCTAGGGGATCTTCCCAACTCAGGGATCAAACCCACATCTCTTATGTTTCCTGCAGTGGCAGGCAGGTTCTTTACCACACACCACCTGGGAAGCACCAACCCCTCCCCGCCCCAAATATACTTTATATATTTAGAGAAGCAAATTGTTCTTCAGTCAATAAAAATCAGTTCTGACTCGCATTTATGACTCATAGCCTGAAAAATCTTCAAATAGAAAAGACAATTTAAAAAACATTTTAACACAGAGATTAACAAATAAAATTGTTTAAAGAAGATGATGGTTCTTTTGGAAAATTGCCTTTGATGCAAATACAAGAAATCCAAGCAAAGTAGTAACTTTCCAAAGAAATAATTTTTCAGTAAAATCATCTCTATGGTATGTTTATTAATGTATCAGTTCAGTTCAGTTCAGTCGCTCAGTTGTGTCCGACTCTTTGTGACCCCGTGAATTGCAGCACGCCAGGCCTCCCTGTCCATCACCAACTCACTGAGTTCACTCAGACTCACATCCATTGAGTCAGTGATGCCATCCAGCCATCTCATCCTCTGTCATCGCCTTCTCCTCCTGCCCCCAATCCCTCCCAGCATCGGAGTCTTTTCCAATGAGTCAACTCTTCACATGAGGTGGCCAAAGTACTGGAGTTTCAGCTTTAGCATCATTCCTTCCAAAGAAATCCCAGGGCTGATCTCCTTCAGAATGGACTGGTTGGATCTCCTTGCAGTCCAAGGGACTCTCAAGAGTCTTCTCCAACACCACAGTTCAAAAGCATCCATTCTTCGGCGCTCAGCCTTCTTCACAGTCCAACTCTCACATCCATACATGACCACAGGAAAAACCATAGCCTTGACTAGACGGACCTTTGTTGGCAAAGTAATGTCTCTGTTTTTGAATATGCTATCTAGGTTGGTCATAACTTTTCTTCCAAGGAGTAAGTGTCTTTTAATTTCATGGCTGCAGTCACCATCTGCAGTGATTTTGGAGCCCAAACAAATAAAGTCTGACACTGTTGCCACTGTTTCCCCATCTATTTCCCATGAAATGATGGAACTGGATGCCATGATCTTCATTTTCTGAATGTTGAGCTTTAAGCCAACTTTTCACTCTCCACTTTCACTTTCATCAAGAGGCTTTTTAGTTCCTTTTCACTTTCTGCCATAAGGGTGGTGTCATCTGCATATCTGAGGTTATTGATATTTCTTCCGGCAATCTTGATTCCAGCTTGTGTTTCTTCCAGTCATTTCATATAATTAATGCAGTGGTTTGTTACAAGATGTTAATAAGACCAATTGAAATATTTAAAAAGGATTTGTTTGCTTATTCTAATCATATTGCTAGTTAATGTCTCTAGCGGTGTAGAGCAGAGATCTGAGTTGTTAGTCACAGCTTCCTTTCCAATTTTGAGAATTTAAAGAAGCCATGATCAAGATTATCTATTAATATAGTTACCAATTATTTAAATATTTTTGGCACATTGTACCTCAAATTAATGTCGTTCCCATTTATAGATTAATTTATGTCATCTATAAAAAAGACAAAGTAGAAGATAAAGTCACAAATAATTTCTAAAACTGACTCCTAAGGTTTTAAAATGTTTATTTTATCACATTTTAGGATTTGTATCCCTTCCTCTGTATACCCTAATACATGATTTTTTCATTAATTTATAAAGTTGATTTATTAGTAGTGGCGGCAGTGAGAATTTCTGTTATGTTGCAGTTGTCAGATAGAATGGTTTAAGACCAATTTCTCTAAAAGAGGTTCTGTTCATTATTTCCATAAATTTAATGCATTATCTCTCTTCTTCATATATTAGGTAGGTTTATTTAGTACCTCACCACATACTGCAGCATTAACTCTCCTGAAGGTTGTGCTTCCATCAGTATTGTTTATAATCAGGTATTTTGTTGCCAGAGTATTGAGGGATTTCTGTAGTCATGAGAGAGAAATCGTGTTTTAAAAATTTACAGCAAACTGTGTCACAGCTCTGGCCTTCTTACTATCACAGGCAGAAAAAGTTTAGTTAAATTGCTATAATATTAAAGAAGTGTTGTCTAGTTAGTTGGTTTTTATCTGCTGTTAATCTGCAATACAAATGTCTGAACTCAGTCCATTCCAAAGGCGATAACTTCAACTTGTCTACTCTTTGATTTTTATCAAAAAGTGGATTGAATGAAACAGTGTGAATGGGAAATAATTGTTTGGACACATAATTCATTTATTCCTTTAGCCAGTCTCCTTTTTAACCTGAATTTTAATTTGCTTTTTAATCTGAATCAAAATGGATTTCTAGAAGCTGTTTACTTAGATTTCATTGTTTTGGGGACCTCACTTATATCTTTCCACCAGATCCCAAAGAACTGTCTCCATTGAGCATTCTCCCTTCAAGGTCTGTTGAGGGTTCTTTGAGGTCACAATTAATGCCGTTAAAGGTGTTCTCATAAATCTTACACAGATGTATCCAGAGCCTTTTGGACATCATGATCAGATGAGAGTTTCAGGTGCCATAATCTCAACACAATCACTGTTATTCCTGAATTTACTTTAACTACTAAACCTGCTTGTCTTCCCGTGTTCCCTTTCCCAATAATTAGAGTAACTATACAATTTGCCACATCAGTCAATTACTAATCTTTATCATTCCATCTATGAGATATCTCTAAAATCCATCCACCTTTGAGAAGCCTCACTGCCCTAACTTAGTATTACTGATAATTTTCTTTTTGCCCCAAGCTCCGGTATGGCTCACCAAGGCACTGCCACTGATGCTGTTTATTTAACACTTGAAATTTTGTTCATAATGGATTTTTAAAAATTATTTTTGGTTTAAAAATATTTTGTTAAAATATTTTAGCATTAATATCGACACTAATATTTTAATATCAATTTTATAGAAACTTAAATATTATGTGTTATTTATCTTGGTTTTGGAGTTTGGGGTTAAATTTTGTGCCTGAGGCAAGTACCTCACTCACTTTAGTCTCAACAGTGTTTCCCAGATCCCCATTTCTTGGCTTCCCTAGTTTTCTTTTTCACCTGTATGTATGTGAAGTCACTCAGTCGTGTCCGACTGTTTGCAACCCCATGGACTGTAGCCTACGACACTCTTTCATCCATGGGATTTTCCAGGCAAGAGTACTGGAGTAGGTTGCCATTTCCTTCTCCAGAGGATCTTCCTGACCCAGGGATCAAACCCGGGTCTCCCACACTGTAGTCAGACGCTTTACCTTCTGAGCCACCAGGGGAACAAAATATGTGCAAATATAAATACCAGCAAAGGATTAGAGGATGGCAGGCAGAGGGAGCAGAGGGATCAGGACTTTGCCTTCCAGTCTAAAGCTGTTATAAGGGAGGTGGGGAGGAAGACTTAATACCAAGTAAAATTTAAATTGTTAGTAATTACCTTGGACTAATCACTCAATTTCTGATTAAGATCATATTTGCAATTTAAAGTAACTACAGACTGAACTACCAGGAGGTGATGGAATCGTGGGCTTCCCTGGTAGCTCAGCTGATAAAGAATCTGCTTGCAATGCAGGACACTCCAGTTTGATTCCTAGGTCAGGAAGATCCCCTGGAGAAGGGATAGGCTACCCACTCCAGTATTCTTGCCTGGAGAATTCTCATGGACAGAGGAACCTGGCAGGCTATTGTCCATAAGGTTGCAAAGAGTCAGACATGACTGAGCAACTAAGCACAGCACAATGGAATGGTAGTAGGCCCACTACTGTTTCATCTAGGGCTGAGTGAACTTTCCTCCTTCAACTAAATAAGGGGAAAGATCAAAACAGGAAAATTCTGATGTTCCTAGTAATGTCACAAGCCAGGCTTGTTTTACATATTGACCACGTCAATTTATTTGATTGCTATATCTCCAGTTTAAGAAGGTTTACTTTCAAAATCTAGAATGGTACCCAGTGCATAGTGCATGCGTGCTAACTTGGTTCAGTTGTGTCCAACTCTGTGTGATGCTATGGATTGTAGCCTGCCAGGTTCTTCTGTCTGTGGGATTCTCCAGGCAAGAATATGGGAGTGGGTTGCCATGTACACCTCCAGGAGATCTTCCCAACCCAGGGATTGAACCCACATCTCTTAAGTCTCCTGCACTGGCAGGCAGGTTCTTTACCACTAGTGCCACATGGGAATCCTGCCCAATGCATGGTAGGAGCTTGATATTTGGCATTTGCTTATTCATTTATTCAATAAATATTATAAAAATCTATGAGCTATCTACTTTTCCATCTGCTAGGAACAGAAAGTGATCAAAGCAGGCAAACCACAGAGAAGCATTCCTGTGTGTGCAATAAAGATTTGAATAAATGAGTCAACCACAATTCTCAGTGTTTCTCTATGAAGATTTACTTGAGTAATTTCTTTATAAATGTACATCAGAGTCTATCTTGTTTGTTCTGAGGAACAGTTTTGTGAATTTTGTTCTGAATCCAGCAACATCTTTGTTTCTTTTTAATACATTTCTGATTTTGTTCAGGAATCCACCTTCCCTTATGAAGGGAAACTCCTATTACCAGGAATTTGACCTGATTAGTTCTAATGAAAGAATATATCCCTCACCCCCCAACCCCAATTTGATTGGGATATAATGCTAATGAAAGTATTTCTAATCTTGTTGGCTATGGTTGATTTCAGTATGGCCATGCAATTTAGGTTGATTTTATCTGAGATGTTTTCTAAGGGCTTTTGGAAAAATTTTCCTGTATTGAAAACCTTATCAGTGATTCTCAACTGTTGGCAGTTGACCTCCCAGGGGACATTTGGCAATGTCTGGAGACATTTTGATTGTCACAACTTGGGGAATGCTATTGGCATCTAGTGGGTAGAGGTCAAGGATGAAGGTCAACATCTTACAAGGCTCAGTACAGCATAATAAAGAAAGATGTGGTCCAAATGTCATTGGAGTTAATTGTGTTGAGGTGGAGAAATCCTGATCCAAAACACACAGGGAAGCATGTAGCCTGATGCTTTCCTACTACCAGACAGCCATGGGAAGACTAGCTTTAGGATGAAGCCCAATACCATAGATGTTAGAAAGAAGAGAGGGATCATGGGTTCTTGATTTCATCTCCAAGTAGTTGTATCAACTGATATTAAAGCTGATCTTGGCTTTGAACTGTCTGAGCCAACATATTCCCTAATTGCTTCTGCCAATTTGAGCTAGATCATTTTTTCATAGCCATTAAAAAACATTCTAGCCTATTTAAGCTGGTACATTCTTTTTTATTAGGCAGTGGTAATTCAGTTGCTGATTTCATTTTGTTTTGGTTTTCAATCAAAAGATTGTTTTAAGTTTAATAACCATAGGATTTTCTTTTACCTGAATTTTTTGTATAGTCTTTTATTTTAGTTTGATTCATATATTTCATACTGAATATGTGTAGTACACATTTTAAAAGTGTAAATTTTATTGAAGTGTATAGGTTAGATAATACATTGTTGTTGCTGTTTGGTCACTATGTCATGTCCAACTCTTTGCAACCCCATGGACTGTAGCATGCCAGGCTTCCCTGTCCCTCACTATCTCCAAGAGTTTGCTTAAACTCATGTCCATTGAGTTGGTGATGCTAATCATCTAACCATCTCATCCTCTGCCACCCCCTTTTCTTCCTGCCCTCAATCTTTCCCAGAATCACGATCTATTCCAGTGAATCAGCTCTTTACATCAGGTGGCCACAGTATTAGAGTTTCAGCTTCAGCATCAGTCCTACTGATGAATATTCAGGGTTGATTTCCTTTAGGATTGCCTGGTTTGATTTCTTTGCTGTCCAAGGGACTCTCAAGAGTATTGTCCAGCACCACAATTCAAAAGCATCAATTCTTCGTCATTCAGCCTTCTTTATGGTTCAGCTCTCATATCCGTACATGACTACTGGAATAACCATAGCTTTGACTATATAGACCTTTGTCAGCAAAGTGATGTCTCTGCTTTTTAGTACACTATCTTGGTTTGTCATAGCTTTTCTATGGTGACCCACAAACTGATGAACAATAATACCAAATAAGTTCTCACACTGTTGCAAAGATTCTAGGCCCTACATCAGTCATCCCAACCTGGGGATCCAGCAAAGGGACTGGGAATTCCCAGGGAATCTGACTTTGAAGAACAGCAGGATTTTATTACAGAACTCCCACAGGACTGGGGGAAACAGAGACTCTTGGAGGGCACAAACAACATCTTGAGATAATACATAATAAGGACTAAAGAGATACATGTTGAATTTTGAATAATTGTATACCAATCTTTTCTCAATTTTTATGATATATTTAATTGGTTTTTATGATCTTTGAAAATTGTCTAGCGTACTTGAAATAACTTGGAGACAACATGGGAGTTAAAACTCCATCTGTAAGCACTGGTGTAAGAGATTGAAGGGCTTCCCAAGTGGTGCTAGTGGTAAAGAACCAGCCTGCTGATGCAGGAGGCATAAGAGATGCAGGTTCAATCCCTGGGTCGAGAAGATCCCCTGGAGAAGGGATAGACTACCCACTCTAGTATTCTTGCCTGGAGAATCCCACGGACAGGGGAGCCTGGCAGGCTACAGTCCATAGTATCGAAGAGTCAAACATGACTGAAGCGACTTAAAACAGCAAGAGATTGAAATCTATCGATTAACCTCCTTTTTTTTTTTTTTTTTTTTCCCTGCAAATGGTATGTCTAAACATTCTCTTCTTAGGCAAAAACAAAAGTGGAGAATTACGTCAGTTCTCTTATATCATGAATGTTGTAAAATAGATCTTTAAATATTTACAGAATAGTTGAACCAGCCCTTAAGGATTTTTGAGCTCTTAACCTTCATTTACCAATTTTATATTCACTAATTTCCTTCAGATTCTTTGAAACAGATTTGTTTCTCCCACTATATCTCTAAAATAAGAATAATTATGAAGTGAAAGTGTTAGTCACTCAGTCGTGTCCAACTCTTTGTGACCCCATGGACTGTAGCCTGCCGGGTTCCTCTGTCTATGGGATTTTCCAGGCAAGAATACTTGACTGGGTTGCCATTTGCTTCTCCAAGGGATCTTCCTGACCCTGGACTCAAACCTAGCTCTCCCACATTGCAGGAAGACTCTTTAACATAGAGACCTACAAAAATGTAATATGAAAATTAGTAGGCACAAACAACTATATAATATTTTATAAAGCTGAAAAGCTTAATAATAGATATAAGAGATAAACAATAACTGGGCAAAGTGTTTTAGAAACATAACCATAGTTTAGTAAAGTCTCAGAGGGGGGAAAAAAAAGACATTATCTTGACTAATATATAATTAGCCAACTTATAGTTAAATTATAGCAGTGGTCTTGTATGGATGTGAGAGTTGGACTGTGAAGAAAGCTGAGAACTGAAGAATTGATGCTTTTGAACTGTGGTGTAGGAGAAGCCTCTTCAGAGTCCCTTGGACTGCAAGGAGATCCAACAAGTCCGTTCTAAAGGAGATCAGTCCTGGGTATTCTTTGGAAGGAATGATGCTAAAGCTGAAACTCCAGTACTTTGGCCATCTCATGTGAAGAGTTGACTCACTGGAAAAGACTCTGATGCTGAGAGGGATTGGGGGCAGGAGGAGAAGGGGATGACAGAGGATGAAATGGCTGGATGGCATCACTGACTCAATGGACGTGAGTCTGGGTGAACTCCAGGAGTTGGTGATGGACAGGGAGGCCTGGCGTGCTGCAATTCACGGGGTCACAAAGAGTCGGACACAACTGAGCGACTGAACTGGACTGAACTGAACTGATAGTTAAATTTATTTTGTACTGCCAATGTATTTGTACTGGGGCTCCCCTGGTGGCTCAGGGGTTAAAAAAAAAATGTGCTTTGCAGTGCAGGAGACACATGTTCAATCCTTGGGTCAGGAAGATGCCCTGGAGAAGAAAATGGCAACCTGCTCCAGTATTCTTGCCTGGAAAATCTCATGGACAGAGGAGCCTGACAGACTACAGTCCATGGGGTCGCAAAGAGTCAGACAACTTAGCAACTAAACAACAAAAATATATTTGTACTATCAGGAGAAACTACCACATTTCTTCTTTGTTCGTTTTGTCAAATCTCTTGCTAGTCTCATACATAATCTGAAAGTTACTGGGATGTATAATTAACATAGCATTAGAAGATTTTAGTTAATTTAATCTCTTTTTTCACAGTTTCCTTTTTTCTATATAGTTCTCAGATTCAAATATGCACCTAACTTTTTTAGATAAGACAGATTCAAAACAATTAAGGCCCTGTTGCTAAATGAGAGAAAGAAAGGTTCAGAAGTTTTGGATATTTATATGTCACTTGCAGACTCTAGGGATAAAAAGGGTTCTTTTGGCACGATGCCTTGTATAGAAGAAAGCAGAACATGGAGGGAGGGAATTCCAGAGCCTTGGGACCCTGACCTAGGGACTTTCTCTTCAATTTCTAGACCATCAATCCTGAGATCTGCCAATTGCCATGAGTCAGTGGTGGGGGAGGAAGGTATGGGGTTAGAATGTCAAAAGACTTCCTGGCAGGGTGAGTCCTGGAGCCTTGAAGTTGAAGGTAACATTTCCAAATACTTTCAGAGTTGTTGGAAGTGTCAAGAACCAATGATTTGTGAGCTCTATCCTTACTCATGCTTCACCCCTCTAACCTTTGTCCAGGGTTGGCCTGCACAAATGCTGTAAGCAGCTGCCAGCGAAGTGTGATTTGAAGGGCATCAAAAGGCCCTCTTGGCCCTAATTCTTTTCCCCTGGGTCTGTCATAATGTCCCCATTTCCTAGCAGAGCATCTGGCTCAAAAGATTTTGGATGGATGTATGGATAAATGGATGGATGGATGAATAGATGGATGAATGAGTGAATTTATTCAGCACATATATATTAGTAATTACTGTATGCCAGGTATTATACAAAACCCAGAATATCTAACAATAAGTAGGATCAGTATGTTTCTACTTTTCACAAGATTCAAAGTCTAGTTAGACGAAAAGAACATAAAATAAGTACAATTTTAAGTAAGGGTTTAGAAAATTTAGAAGGAAATAAACAGGGTGCTAAGGGAAAAGGACATGAGAAGGCATTTCAGATATGAAAAATAACCCTGTTTGAAATGTGAAGATATTGGCAGGAAGGAATGTTGTAAGTCATTGCCCCTGGTTATGTGCTTGGGGAGCTTTGCCCATGAGAGTAAAAGCAGAGCACTAAGAGCACAGGAACTCTTGATATGAGGAAACCGTTTTGAGGAAGGGGAAACCGAGTCCCCAGATTGAGCTGAGTGGAGCCTGGAACAGAGAGGGCCTTAGCAGACCAGAACAGAGCCTCTAGAAACCTGGAGGAAGGTGTCTAGAACCACTGGCCAGAGTCCCACTGAGATGATGCATCCTGAGATTCCAAGCTGAGAGATGAACCGCACTAACGATGTCTGAATATGAAAAGTGGTGCATAAGAAGGTGCTTTTTTTGATGGAGAGGTGACACAGTATATCAGTTAGAGATCAAAGAATTGGTTTGGGGGCCACTAGTTTAGTTAAGAGTTAAGAGAAAAACCTGAGCCTATTCAAAGAAACTTCTTTTGCTCCAGGTTAGAATCTCATTTACCATTTCTGAAGCCATTTAATCTTCTTTTTATCAGCTGCCTTTGGATTAATTAGAGAGAGGAGGTACATGAATTATTTGAAAATGAGCTTTATCTCTGATCATAATTACTTTATCTTTCCCAATTTGATGAGCAACTACTGGTAGTAGAATAATAGGTGAACAAATGAATAAATGAATGAACGTTGAATAAGATGAAGGAATGAATAATGGAGTAAGATTTATTATTCTGCTGTCTGTGACACACTTTTGTGCTATTGTCACATCTTTCCCTCATCCATTTGACACTGTGCTCATGGGAAAAGTACAAAAAAATAATCTTACCCCAAATTTCTGGGTTTTATGTAGATTGCTGTTTGTCTCTTTTTAATGTGATTAGCCAGGCTTCTAAAGCTACGTTACGTAGTCCCAAAGCACATAAGCACAGACTGACATATAAAAGATGAAAGTTCAGCTTTAGGGGTAAGCCTTAAACTAAATTTGGACTGCTTCCTGGTGTCTACTTCAAAATTCCAAAGATAAGAGTCCCTTTATTTGCAATCCATTATCACTATTTAAACATCTTTCATTGCAGAAGCTGTACTTTCCCGGGGTTGGGTGGGTTGATTTTGAGCAGTAGCAGTTCATAGAGACAGCAGAGCCCTCACCTCCCAACCTTGTCTGCTGCTCTGTTTTTATATTTTCAGCATGAAGGCTCTTTTTAGTATCTGATGGAGGAATACCTTTTTCTTTCTAAAAGACATCAAAGGAAATGAAGTGAAGCAAAACCTCAAAAGCAATCTTTTCAAACTTGTAAATTTTCCCTCTATAAATCATAATTTCTGCTTTCTAATAATAGCCAAAAAAGTCTTATTGAACATCAAATACATTTTGCAAAATGGTGTTTTAAAAATATTCAATGTATACAACTAGAAACATATGGACAAAACAGCAAACATTTAGGAGTTAGGGAATTAAATGGAAAAACACCTCTGAAAGTACAATTTTATATTGTGACTGAAAAACCACAATGTTACTAATATTGGATAAATACTAAAAACAGCTGGATTTTGGCTTCCTCTAATTTTGTCTGACCTAAATTGCTCTTTTTCTTTTCTTCTTTCTTTCTTTTTTTTTTTTAAAGAAGACAATAGCATTTCTATACATTACTCTTAACAGTCAGAACTGTGAGTACTGGACTCTAAGGAAATGCTTACTGAATTCATTTTCTCCATGTGCATGAGTAAGAAGGAATGAACCTGCAGCCCGCTGCTGAGTATTCATAATATTAAAGGAACAAAGGTCTTTGAAAGTCACAGATAACCCTTAATCCTCATTGTCTTCTTCTGCTTCAACTCAACCATTCTCTAGACCCACTAACAAGATGCAAAATTGACTGATGATCTTTTCCTTTCCTCTGTCTGACCCTACACACATTCCCCGTCTCCTAGATGTACCAAGAAGTAGTGAAGTGACCAACAGGCAGGCAGTAGGAGGGAGAGGAAAGAAAAACAGAGTTATCAACCCCAAGAGGCCAAGTGTTGGCTGTTTTCTATTATTCACTCTTTTGAGCTTTCTCAGATGTGTTTTCTTGAGAAGACTTTCATGTTATGTTTTCTTTCCTCTCTTAGAGTTAACCACCTATTTCCACGCAAGGGACTCAGGGAGCAGAGCACTTGAATAAGGTCCAGGTAGGCTGGCAGGTTCTTGGGATGCTCAAACACAGTGTTTCCATCTATCCTCTTTTTCTCTAAAAACAGGCTTTTAAATTGTGTGTGAAACCTTGTCCGTAATGAGCAGAAATGAAAGTTACAAAGCAGTGATAGAAATTTAGAGGCAGTCCATCACTCTTTGGTATTTGCATACAGTTCTAAATATAAGAATGTTTACTGAATTATGCATTTTCATATTTTGTATATCTACTTTATAGGGAGCAGCCTGCAGTTTATAAAACTATGATCCCCAATGAGTTGCATTTTGATCTACCCTCTCTATCAGTGTGCATTTAGATTATTGTGTCATGAATTAAACATTGGACAGTCTCATTCATTTAAATAAAATCCGCCTACTGGGAGCCATATGCATGGTCTGGGTCAAATCTGTGGAAGCGACATTGTGGAAAAGAATGCCCTTAGGCCATGTCTTTTCTGTTTCAATTGTTCAGGGGAAAAGAATGAACACCAAAGAGGAAGGAACACATCAATCTGAGTCACCAGTACTTCAAAGATGCTCATGCTTTCTCCAAAGACCAATATATTGCAGGCTTTCATCAGACATAAACTGACCAAAAGAGATAGACTTTATATAAAATTACTTTTTGTTTGCTGTCAGTTTAATGGTACAGGATTTTCTTTGTTAAGCAATAAAAATAATTCTAGAGTAATTATTATTATGATGTATAGAATAACAATTTTGTTCCAACTTAGCATAATTCTAAGTGCTTTACACAATTAAATTATGCAGTTCAATTATTTTTTAAAAACCCTGTAAGATAGCTAGTTTTATTATCCATATGTATTATTATAAGTGACGAAAAGGAAACACAGAGAAGTATCTTACTAAAGTTCACAAAGCATAATTTGAATTTCCTTTATCTTACTTCAAAACTTAAGCATTAGTGTTGAAAATATTGCATATTTCATTAAGATGCTGAACACTTTCTTGAAGAGGCTACTAACGTAGTTTGATTCTAGAACACTCAAAAAGGAATTTCACATAATTTTGGCTATTGACAGTTATTTGAAAATATCACAATAAGAATGCACAATAAGCATGAACATTGCCCATGTATATTTCAAGATTTCTAAACTTAGGACAATTGTTTTCAATGTTTGTTTTCCATTTATATTGTCACATAGTTTTGCTTAAATAGAATCTATACCTTATTTATATGGCAGATGTATTAAAGAAGCAAATGATAAAAAAAGAATCCAGAAATGAATGTTAATATCTTTAATAAGAGTTTTTATGATTCAATATGAAAAAGTAAACAACTGAACTGAAAAACAGAAAATATATCTAGGAAATTCAATGAAGAATGAATATAAATAGTTAAACTCAAACATATATGATAAAATGCTCAATATAAGTTGTGATTATAGGAATTCTAATTAAGCAATGTAATATTTATTAAAGTATGAAAGATTAAAAACTATTTCATATCTATTGTTGGAAGCTTATAGAAATATGATCAACCTCAAAGATCACTAGTGGGAGTATAAATTATTAAAACTTACACATACATGTGTATAGTTTAAAATATAAGTAGAAATCCCAAGATTTAAATATATTTATATTCTTTCAGCCAATAATTTTACTTATAATAATTTATATGAAGGAAAGAGAGAGGTATATAAAATTTTACTTGCAACAATTTTTAGCAGATCTCCTTTTAAATTAAAAAAAATTGAATAGCTTATAAGTTCAATGCAAAATAAAGCCCTGGCTAATAAGTTTGTGACATAGCAATATGGCAGCCATATTTTGAAGATCAATTAATGTAAAACCATAATATAGTATTTATAAAATACTGTTATGAGACAAAAGATATGAAATAATGTGTACAGTATGATCTCAGTTTTAAAAACAAATGTCTTGAGACTTTTCTGGCAGTCCGGTTGTTAAAATTCCATGCTTGCACTGCAGGGATTGTGAATTCAATCCCTAGTAGGGGACCTAAGATCCCATATATCCCATGACACAGCCAAAATAAAAAAAAAAAAAGAAACACACATAAAAAGAAATATCTTCGAATAGATATATGTATAATGAAGCTATATTATATATTACATGTGCATACCATATGGACTTCTCTGGTGGTTCAGATGATAAAGAATCTGCCTGCAATGCAGGAAACCCCAATTTGATCCCTGGGTCAGGATGATCCCCTGGAGAAGGGAATGGTTACCCACTCTAGTATTCTTGCCTGGAGAATTCCATGGACAGAAGAGCCTGGCAGGTTACAGTCCATGGGGTCGCCAAGAGTTAGACTCCACTGAGCAACTAACACACATACATCCTATATACATATATAATTGTATATAGTAGAATATGAAAAGGTTACTGAGTAAAGGTGTTAAAATTATAGATTATGTATGCTTCATTCTTTGTATGTTTCTGCATGTAAAAATCTACTACAATTAATGTGTGTGTGTGTATATATATATATATATATATAGTTTAGTTGCTAAGTCATGTCTGATTCATATATATACATATATATGCAACTTTTTATACATTGTATATATGACTTTTATAATTATAAGAATATGAAGTACTTGAGAGTACATATAGAGTACATATCTCTATAGAGATGATTATGGCTAATATATCATGGGATCAACCCATCATGTTCTCATGAAATAATTGCCCAATTTAAATCTAGGCTACTACTATTAGTATAAATGTTTATTTGTGTAAACACATGATAGAAAGTTAAACCTAACTGTTATTACTCACTGGAGAAGGAAATGGCAACCCACTCCAGTACTCTTGCCTGGAAAATCAGAGCCTGGTAGGCTACAGTCCATGGCGTCACAAAGAGCCAGACACGACTGAGCGACTTCACTTTCACTTTCCACTTTCATGTATTGGAGAAGAAAATGGCAACCTACTCTAGTATTCTTGTCTGGAGAATCCCAGGGACAGAGGAGCCTGGTGGGCTGCCGTCTATGGAGTCGCACAGAGTCGGACACGACTGAAGCGACTTAGCAGCAGCAGCATTAGTACTCACAATATGAATTAAATACAATGATATTACCCACATCTGTTGATGTTCAGTGCTGCTGAAGATGGAAACAACAAGCATGTTCAAACTCTGGTGAATGGAGTGTGAACTTGGTACAACAGTTTTGGAAGGCGTTGTGTCACTTCTATCAAAATGTTAAATGTATATTTAAAGTTAGTAATTTCACTTCTAAAACCTTGCACTACTAAACTATCCTTTGATGTGAACAAAACTTGATATGTAAAATGTTAATTGCAGCATTTTTTATACAAGCAAAGTACTGAGGATAATCTAAATATCCATCAAAGGAAGAATGTTTAAATAGATTTGATTAACTCCTGAAAAATGTGAGAGAGATCTCTACATAATGACATATAGGGATATATGAGACATACTTGTATGTTATAAAAAGCACATGGTATAACTGTGTACAGTATGATTTAATTAAGATTAAAAAACCTGAATATATAGAAAATATATGAAGAGAGAAATCCTAAATTTAAGAGTGGTTATTTCTTTGGAGGGAGACAAGCCAAGTATTGTTGGGACAATGAAATACGAATTTTATTATCTACTTTTATTCTTCAGTGGTATTTAAAATTTGTGCAGTGGGAAGTATTTATGCATAACTTATGTAATTAAAATGATTTAAAATGTTCAATGAAAAACCAAGAAAAGTGTTAGCCATTTGTTTTAACTAAACACTAAAATATTGGCCTATATCATCATGCTGTTAAAACTGTGAATTACTTTCTCCCAAATAAGAGTATTTTCCTTCTTCTCTTAAACTATTTTAATTTTTGCATAAAAGCTGATCTTGGCAAGAGTAAAAGGCATTCTCATGAGAGAAGAAATCCATAGAGCAATGCTTCTAATATATTAAGTTGCAACAGTTCTTTCTCTAAATCTTTTAGTTGTATCATCATCTCTTAGCAAAACATTTTTATTTTTCCACATTTAAAATTCTCCAGTGACCATTTGCTTGATTTCTCTTTTGTCTTTCTTTCATTTCTTCATGACAGTAATGCAAAACAAAATTTGATTCAAATGTCTTGTTCATTTTTCGACTGTTCAACTCTGTACTTCCAAGCTGAGCCAAAGAACATTCATATTATGATAGGAAATATTTTTTCTCTTTGAATTATATTGTTTTTCAAAACTGGAATTTTTTATTATGAAAGCAATTTATGTTACTATTTTATAAGAATACAAAAAAGTAAAAATCCTCTCATCACAAAGAAATAACCATTGCTAGGATTTTGGTGTATATCTTTTGTACATCAGATTTCTTAAACCTTAATTTTTTTCCTCATGTAATTGACTCCTTATCTATATTGTCATTTATAGTAGCAGCACAAGATTATACTATATGGATGTTCTGTTTTTAGACATTGAAGCTTCTGGTAGGCCCAGTTGATTGCCAATACAAGAGCTTCCCCTTTTCTTCCTTCCTTGTTCCCTTAATAGGGGCTGCAATGCCAGTTACTCACTTTTTCGGTCTTCTTTACAGCTAAAGCATAGGGCGTGAAACCCAAACCTGGTTTTCCTACTAGGTAAGAAATTGACATGCTTGGAGAAACTGTCCTCTTCCTGACTTCGGATGTGATTTTGTGAGGTGTGATGCCTGAAGTTGCAGAAGTTTTCTTTTTTTTTTTTCTTTAATTTTATTTTATTTTTAAACTTTACATAACTGTATTAGTTTTGCCAAATATCAAAATGAATCCGCCACAGGTCTTGTGACCATGAGGAATGAAGCCTAAGAACAAAATTATGCCAAGGATAATAGTGTATGAAGATTAAGATCTTTGACATTCCTGAGCTTCTGAATTAACTGTAGAACCTTTTTTTTTTTTCCAGTAATTCTTATAAGCTGAGAAAACTCCTATTGTTTAAGTCACGTTAATCAATAATTCTATTACTTGCAGCTAAAAGCAAATCAACAGATAGAGGATTATTTCCAGTTCTTCATTATCTCAGACAAAGATGAAATGTTCATTGTTAAATACATAATTTTGTAAATCTGTCCAAGTGTTTTCTTGAGATAAATTCTTCATAGTGGAATTCCTGGCTCAATGGCTAAGCTCACTTTAAATATAAATATATAATAATTTTAAGGTCATTTACTCCATAATTTATTACTCTATCCTGTATCCCTTTATATCCTAATTGTAGTAAGATCGTGGACTGAGGAGATACATGACACTGATTGGGTTCCTGCCTGCATTGCTTACTACAGGTTGACTTTGGGGCGTATTTCTTAATTTGTTTCTCCCTTAGTTTGCTCATCTGTAAAATGAGGATTAATAAGTACCCACTTTATTGTTTTTCTGTGTGTGAGGAATAGGTAGGTAATACCTGTTAGACTGTTAAAACTGTCTGTTCAGTGTAAATGTTGTTCGTTCCTCTGTGTGGCCTCACTTCCTAATCCAGTAATTGATATATATTAGTTGCTTAATACAGAGAAGGCAATGGCATCCCACTCCAGTACTCTTGCCTGGAAAATCCCATGGATGGAGGAGCCTGGTAGGCTGCAGTCCATGGGGTCGCTAAGAGTCGGACACGACTGAGTGACTTCCCTTTCACTTTTCACTTTTCACTTTCACGCATTGGAGAAGGAAATGGCAACCCACTCCAGTGTTCTTGCCTGGAGAATTCCAGGGATAGGGGAGCCTGGTGGACTGCCGTCTATGGGGTCGCACAGAGTAGGACACGACTGAAGCGACTTAGCAGCAGCAGCAGCAGTTGCTTAATAGGAGAAGGCAATGGCACCCCCCTCCAGTACTCTTGCCTGGAAAATCCCATGGATGGAGGAGCCTAGTAGGCTATAGTAAATATTTATCAAATTAGTGAAGGTAAGAATAATAAATTTGCAACTATTACCTGGACTACTATTTTCTCGTATCTATGGGTGTCTAGAATCCACTCTGTTTGCTTTTGCCTCCGTTATTTGCCTTTTTTTCTGGCTAATACATTGAGCTGGCTGATAGTATTACAGTTAGATGAAACATTCTTAGGATGGGCACACTGGATTATGAAAAATGAATTTGTTTCACCCAAATACCACTAGCTCTTTGAAAGTCAACATTTTGAAGTATCTTCAAAAGATAAAAGGGTTTTATAGTCAGCATAGTCCCATCTATTGGCAGTGAAGCAGTTTCCTCCTTTGCATCACAGATAGATAACCATCCAAATTCTGACTGAATCTTTCCTCTTTTCATTATTTTTAAGTCCTGGAGAAGCAAAATTAGAATTATCACTGATAGAATGTAGTTTTACCCAATATAGGCATTAAAACAAAACAAGGACATTACATTTCTAGATATTATAACTTTAAACCTCTATCATAGATTCCTTTTTTTTTTTTCAGATTTTTCAACATTGATTTTCCAAAGTAAAAGAATCTATAAAATGAACAGTGAGAGCATATAAAACATGACATATTTTATACACATATAAACATATATGTTTGTTACAGTGAATGTGTACAGACAAATCTGAATTCTACAGTGAATTTCACTGTATTACTAAGTGCAAATAGAATAATCCTGCATCAAAGGAGTGTTGAACTTAATGGAAGTTTTATGTGAAGTTCAACTATCTTACCCTTTGGCTAATGACTATCAATCAACCCACTCATTGCCCTCAGTTATGTATTATCCTTTTGAGGATTTAAAAGCAGGTCACTTCAGATCTTTAGTGCATTATCTCATCTCTCTAATCTACTCAGCAGTGTATGAGGCTACCGAAATGAAGTGACTATTCCAACCTATAGAAATAGTCAAGAATATTATAGTGGTTCTTTGAGAACTCTTTTATTTTAGTGGTTCTGTGAGAGTAGCTTTATTTGGAAAAATAAAAAAGGGAAGAGAAAAGTTTCATCTGAATATTAAGCTTTAAAAAATATAATTAATGACAGAAAAAGGAAAGAAATGCATGCTGCACATTTACACTAATAACAGATGGTTGGTTAATGTTAATGAATAACCAAGAATGGAAAGTAGGAAAAAATATTGCACAGAAACCACAAGGGCTTAAAATAAAGACTGTTCTGGGTATGCTACCTAGGTCTTGGTGCCATCTCAACAAAGTTTATGAACTCAAAAGCTAGTGAGCAAACTACAGAGCAGTTTTCTGGAGTACCAGAAACATTTCAAAAAGTAACAGCAGAATCAAAATTTAGAATTTGGCATTTATGTTAAAATCAATCATTGGTGTGTTTGGGGTAAGGAGTGTGCTTTCATGTTTCTGAAAAAAAGATCAAGCATTTGCTAGCAGCTTCTCATGTAAATTTGTACACTTTGAAGTTACTTTAAAAAGAATTTTCAAGTGAGGAGAGAATATTAATACTGTTCCCAGCTTAAAAAGCTCTGATGCAACTCTTTCTCTTCCTGTATTTTATCAGGCAGTTCAGTAGCTCAGTTGTGTTCTACTCTTTGCAATCCCATGGACTGCAGCACGCCAGGCCTCCCTGTCCATCGCCAACACCAAGTTTACTCAAACTCATGTCCATTGTGTCAGCGATGACATCATCCAACCATCTCATCCTCTGTCGTCCCCTTCTCCTCCTGTCTTCAATCTTTCCCAGCATCAGGGTCTTCTCAAATGAGTCAGTTCTTCCAATCAGGTGGCCAAAGTATGGAGTTTCAGCTTCAGCATCAATCCTTTCAATGAATATTCAGGACTGATTGCCTTTTAGATGGACTGATTGGATCTCCTTGCAGTCCAAGGGACTCTCAAGAATCTTCTCTAACATCACGGTTCAAAAGCATCAATTCTTTGGTGCTCAGCTTTCTTTATAGTCCAACTCTCACATCCATACATGACTACTGGAAAAACCATAGCTTTGACTAGATAGACCTTTGTTAACAAAGTAATGTCTCTGCTTTTTAATATGCTTTCTAGGTTGGTCATAACTTTTCTTCCAAGGTGCAAACGTCTTTTAATTCAATGGCTTCAGTCATCATCTGCAGTGATTTTGGAGCCACCCAAAAATAAAGTCTGTCACTGTTTCCATTGTTTCCCCATCTATTTGCCATGAAGTGATGGGACTGGATGCCATGATCTTAGTTTTCTGAATATTGAGTTTTGAGCCAACTTTTTCACTCTCTTCTTTCACTTTCATCAAGAGGCTCTTTAGTTCTTCTTCACTTTCTGCCATAAGGGTGGTGTCATCTGCATATCTGAGGTTATTGATATTTGTCCTGGCAATCTTGATTCCAGCTTGTGCTTCATCCACCTGACATTTTGCATTATGTACTCTGCATATAAGTTAAATAGGCAGGGTGACAACATACAGCCTTGACATATTCCTTTCCCTACTTGGAACCAGTTTGTCGTTCCATGTCCAGTTCTATCTGTTGCTTTCTGATCTACATACAGATTTCTCAAGAGGCAGGTCAGATGGTCTGGTATTCCCATCGCTTGAAGAATTTTCCACAGTTTGTTGTGGTCCACATAGTCAAAAACTTTGGCATAGTCAAAAAAAGAGAAGTATATGTTTTTTCTGGAACTCTCTTGCTTTTTCGATGATCCAATGGATATTGGCAGTTTGATATCTGGTTCTTCTGCCTTTCTAAATCCAGCTTGAACATCTGGAAGTTCACAGTTCACATACTGTTGAAGCCTGTCTTGGAGAATTTTGAGCATTACTTTACTAGTGTGTGAGATGAGTACAATTGTGTGGTAGTTTGAGCATTCTTTGGCATTGCCAAAGAATTTGGGTTTGGCATGAAAACTGACCTTTTCCAGTCCTGTGGCCACTGCTGAGTTTTCCAAATTTCCTGACATATTGAGTGCAGCACTTTCATGGCATCATATTTTAGGATTTGAAATAGCTCAATTGGCTTTCCATAACCTCCACTAGCTTTGTTCATAGTGATGCTTCCTAAGGCCCACTTGACTTCTCATTCCAGGATATCTGACTCTAATTGAGTGATCACACCATCTTGATTATCTGGGTAATGAAGATCTTTTTTGTACAGTTCTTCTGTGTATTCTTGCCACCTCTTATTAATATCTTCTGCTTCTTCTAGGTCCATACCATTTATGTCCTTTATTGTGCCCATTTTTGCATAAAATATTCCCTTGGTATCTCTAATTTTCTTGAAGAGCTCTGTAGACTCTCCCATTCTATTGTTATCCTCTATTTCTTGGCACTGATCACTGAGGAAGGCTTTCTTATCTCTCCTTGCTCTTCTTTGGAACTCTGCATTCAAATGGGTATATCTTTCCTTTTCTCTTTTGCCTTTCACTTCTCTTCTTTCTCAGCTATTTGTAATGCCTCCTCAGACAACCATTTTGCCTTTTTGAATTTCTTTTCCTTGGGGGTGGTCTTGATCCCTGCCTCCTGTACAATGTCAGGAACTTTTGTCCATAGTTCTTCAGGCACTCTGTCTATCAGATCTAATCCCTTGAATCTATTTGTCACTTACACTGTATAATCATAAGGGATTTGATTTAGGTCATACCTGAATGGTCTAGTGGTTTTCCTTACTTTCTTCAATTTAAGTCTGAATTTGGCAATAAGGAGTTCATGGTCTGTGCCACAGTCAGCTCCCGGTCTTATTTTTGCTGAGTTTTATAGTTGATAATGTTTTCTAGACAGGCATAGTCCCTGATGTCTACTACTGTTAAAAAAAAATGTATTATTTTATTCATTAACTGTTTGTTGAGGACACACTATATACTAAGTACTGTTGTGAGTGAGTGAGTGATAGTCACTCAGTCATGTCTGACTCTTTGCAACCCCGTGGACTGTAGTTTGCCAGGCTCCTCTATTCATTGGATTCTCCAGGCAAGTGTACTGCAGTGGGTTGCCATTGCCTTCTCCAAGGCATTGTTGTAGGCATTTAAAATATAGCAGGGAGCAAACTAGACAAAACATCATGCTTTCATGGAACATTACCAAAAAAGTACTGTTGAATTCATCCATTTGGCTGAGGGATCAGGATGTGTTCAGTAATAGTCATGCAGCATCCCTTTGGGATGAAGACTTAAATTATGTAATATATTTGAAATATATTAGAAATAATTTGAAAGGAACAAATTCCCCTCTTTCCTGATTTGATATCCCACAAACAGAGGTTAGAAAATGAATGTGCCACCTTAGAAAAGGGCCTGAATAAAGTAGATAAACTATGAGCAGTAGATGAATAATACAAGTATGTGTTTAATAAATATTTACATGTTTTAGAAAAAGTTTCCATCCTTCTAATGGTGTGTAGGTGGCTCTACTTGTTTCTGTCAGAGTTGGAGTCTGGAAGGAGAAGGAAAACCTTCTTGAATTTCTGATGCTGGACTCTCCTGTGATGAGGGCCAGTATTGTGGCAGCATTTCAGCTATCCTAACATTTTCTAAGCCCTGTCTGTCCACACAAGTATGGCACCTGGCTTCTTAAGTTATCAGTGAGATTGCCTCTCAAAGCAGTGGTGGTGTTTTTACTGGTATGTCTGACCACCGAGTCACCTCTTTCAAATCATGCCCCTTTGCACGTGGGTTGTCAGGATTGACATCCTTATGACAGTGCAATGGAAACGGTCTGATATCGGAATTCTGAGGAGAGAAACCCTGTGAAGTTGGAGTCTGGGTCAACCATCAACCTGAAAGAGACCTGCGGGCCAGCCATAGCCTTCTTGTCTAAAAGGATCTTGAAGGGCCTTTACTGTTTCATTGCTGTGAATTCATAAATCGCCTATATTTGTAATGGTGAAGTTTTTAATGGGAAAAAATTAACAGCATGAGAAACAAAAAATTTGGGGATGTTAGTACATACTTCTCCATTTGAATTAATATCCAAAGCAGCACATAATTTTTGATAGTACAGTAAAAATTACAGTCACTTGTTTTGATAGCAGCTTTGCTTAACATGTTATAAAACCATTGTAATCAATCCTGTTTTCAGGGGAAAAAAAATAATGCCAGCTATTATCCTCTTTGGGGGCTTCCCTGATCACTCAGATGGCACAGTGGAGAAAGGAGAGGGTAGGATGGTATGAGAGAGTAGCATTGAAACATACACATTACCATATGTAAAACAGCCAGTGGAAGTTCCGTTATGACACAGGGAACCTATGACAGTGCTCTGTGACACCCTAGAGGGGTGAAATGGGGAGGGACCCAGGAGGGGGCGTTCCAGAGGGAGGGGACACACGTTCCCTAATGCCGATTCATGGTGCTGTATGGCAGAAACCATCACAATATCGTGAAGCAACTATCCTCTAATTTAAAAAGTAAAATAAAATATAAAAAGAAAAACATTGAAAAACAAAGAATCCTCCTTCTATGCAGGCGACCTGGGTTTGATCCCTGAGTCAGGAAGATCCCTGAAGAAGGGAATGGCTACCCCCTTCAGTATTCTTTCCTGGAGAATTCCTTGGACAGAGGAGCCTGGTGGGCTACCGCCCATGGGGTTACAAAATTTGGACATGACTGACTGAGCACACACGCAGTATCCTCTTTTTAACTCTTTCCCTCAAGCCTATCATAGTCCTTGAGTTATCCTCACCAACCACCTAAAAGGCTGATATTGGTGATAAAGAATATATAGTTCAGAAAGTTGGAGAACATGAAGAAAACCCCTTCTGGAATAGAAGATGGAATAAGAGCTTCACCCATGAAGGTTTTCTACTTCGTCTCTCTCCTGTTATTACTGTTCTGTGCAAATGTTGGTCCTTACTTACAGCCACTGAATGTAATATTTACATATTGTTATATATTTGTCTAAATAGTTAAATTAATTTAATTCAAACTGAAACTGACCTGGATATTTTGGAACAACAACGGAGGCTTTGAGAAGTGTATGTTTTTAATTAATTTGTGTTTTAAATACATATTTTAATTTCCTTTACATTTTATCTGATCTTGTAGCTTCCGAATTTGGTTAAATGCTACAGCTACAGAAATAACTCTGAAAGGATCATTCTCCTGACTTTTCCAGAACAGCTAGAATTATGGAAATAATGAAAATAGCCCAGTCAGTGTCTTCTCAGGTTATTTCCTAGTGAAGTAAAGATTACTCTTCCTCCTAATGGTAATCTCGAAGCAGATTTGCACAAACAGAATAAGAAACATTTGTATTTATAATAATACACAAGTTATATTTAGTTTTCTGTGCAAAGTAAAATAAAATAAAATAAATCTAGGTACCAGTCTGTCCAGACCAGTTTTAAGTCTGCTATGAACCCAGAAAATGAAGTATATGAACCATCGGTTAACCTTTCATGCTTGTGCATACTGCAAAAAATACAAAATTGTTGACTCTTTGAGTCACAGGGCATTTTCACACTTGGTAGGAAATTTGAAACTCGTAAAGAATTTTAAAACATATGGACAATTTGTCTTTGCAACCAAGGAAATCTTTGAGTAAAGTCCTGATATTCCCCTTGAAATAATTGGGCTTATAAGTAACTTTGAACAATTTAAGTTTGCATTATATTTTTAAGGTTTACTTGCTGGAAATTCTCAGCATATACAAAATTTGAACACATGGCTTAATGACTCTTCATATATTAGTTGCCCAACTTTTAAAATGAATTAAACTACATTTTAGCTCATAAACTAAATTACAACTAAATAGGAACCCTTCGTGTCACTACAAATAGGCAATGAAATTATTTACTTAGGTAAAATAAGAATATTCCATTACTATCTTAAATTCAGAAAGTTCACAAGAAAATAAAATGGATTGTTAAAACTGTCACATTTACTACTATGCGAGGTGGTCTACATGTCACATGTCTACATGTCTTATGGTCAGTTAACTTAAGATCTTCAGTGGAATAAAAGCCATGACATAAAATAAGCATTAAATATGGGAAAACTATTTCTATTCTTTGGGGCAAATTGATAGACTATAAATATTCAGGTAGCTGCATGCTTACAAAACATACAAATTCTTCTTCAGGGATACTTAACACTTCAATCCCTCCCATAATACCCTCAAAGACAGTGTCAGCACTTGGGAGCAAGCCAGTTCAGAAGAATTCATCTGCCACATGTTAAAGGGCAGGGAGTCAGCCAAATCCTGATAATCTGATAATAATTCGAGTTAGTTTCATTCCAGCTTTGGTATTTGAATCATAGGAAACCAAAGCCCTTCCATGCATGGACAAGTTCATCTTTGGGGGAGTTTGGTGGGTTTGTTGAACAGAATGAAATTGTTTTCACTGTGTAAATATAACTCTGCTAACCGTATTTCCATGTGGCCCTTGAGGACTGAACTCAACAGAACCCAAAGCAAGATAATGGGACTTAGAGGGGTAGGGGAAAATGGAGACGATGAGAAAACGCTTCCAATGTGAGTGCTGGTACTGAGACCTGACTAGTTCTTTTGATCACCTTTCTCAATATTCCTGGACCCAACTTTAGGTTAGAAGAAGGTGATACTGCCTGACTCTAGCATAGCATCCATGATCTGGAAGCTGTAAAAGAAGTGGTCTTTGGAAACCATTTCAATGACAAAGTTATGTTCATAAAACACCTGGTATTCTGTGAGTTATCACAGACCTCTGACGTGTATAAAGAGGAAAATAAAGAAACTATTTTTAAAAGGAGAGGAGAACCCTCAAGTTACCATAAGAAAAAGGAAATATTAATATTTGTATGGATCAAAAGCATCTGGCTTTATTTCATTTGAGCCTAAAATTTTCCCATTGGCATTCTTTTCATATTGCTTGCCATAGGCCTTGCAGATGTCCCTGGCCCATTGCCATAATGGGCATTTTCAGAAAGAGGAGGAGGTGAGAGCCAAATATATGTGCATTTGTATCTAGTATTTAGGAAAGATACTTTTGTAGTAGTCTTCTGCTAAATAAAACAAGCAAAACAAAAACCACACATTCCTTCTACAAGTAAGTAATGCCTTTTTTAAAGAGGTTGAAAGCAAGAGATGAAAATTATGTAATCCAGCTTTTAAGTATCCCTTATAAGATAAAGCGACATTGTTGTTCCAAAGGACAGGTCTGCAGTTCCCTACCCAGTGTCCCTTACTTCTTTCCATTATTAACATTTGCCCACTTCCCTTAAAGACAGCCCTCAGTCAGTCAGTCAGTTCAGTTGCTCAGTCATGTCCAACTCTTTGTGACCCCATGAATTGCAGCACGCCAGGACTCCCTGTCTATCACCAACTCCCTGAGTTCACTCAAACTCATGTCCATCGAGTTGGTGATGCCATCCAGCCATCTCATCCTCTGTCGTCCCCTTCTCCTCCTGCCCCCAATCCCTCCCAGCATCACAGTATTTTCCAATGAGTCAGCTCTTCGCATGAAGTAGTCAAAGTACTGGAGTTTCAGCTTTAGCATCATTCCTTCCAAAGAACACCCGGGACTGATCTCCTTCAGAATGGACTGGTTGGATCTCCTTGCAGTCCAAGGGACTCTCAAGAGTCTCCAACACCACAGTTCAAAAGCATCAATTCTTCGGCGCTCAGCTTTCTTCACAGTCCAACTCTCACATCCATACATGACTACTGGAAAAACCATAGCCTTGACTAGACGGACCTTTGTTGGCAAAGTAATGTCTCTGCTTTTGAATATGCTATCTAGGTTGGTCATAACTTTCCTTCTAAGGAGTAAGCGTCTTTTAATTTCATGGCTGCAGTCACCATCTGCAGTGATTTTGGAGCCCAAACAAATAAAGTCTGACACTGTTTCCACTGTTTCCCCATCTATTTCCCATGAAGTGATGGGACCAGATGCCTACAGCCCTCACTACAGAATAAAAGGGGCATTTGCTGAATTGCCAGTCACCCACTTCTGCCTCCTTTAAGTTCATCTCAAAATACTTAGAAGGAATTAAAACTTGGAGAACTATTTTTAGTCAGTTTGAAAAAATCAAAAAGGGCTATTTTTAGTTATGTTTAAATTTAATTTTCTTTCATATCTCCATTATCTCCTATTTCTAAAGATAATAGTGGCTTGCATAGTATAATAATTGTATTAGTATTCTGTGGTTGAAAACCTATACTTCAGTGTCTATTAGGATTTAATTTTAAGAGCAAAATGCAGAGATGAATGAAAAATAATTCAGCTAACTGGATAGGATAAACAAGCATAGAGAAGGTAAACAAATTCCTGTTGTGAATTTCCCAGCATGGTGTTTGGTCAATCTCTGGTCCTCTTGCAATTTGCTAAAGTGTAAAAGAGCCTTAGCTACTAACTGATGTTGTCATCAACTTACCATTATATGTTCGTTCTATCACTACCTCAGGTATAAATAGAAGTCTTTCTTCCCAAAAGTAAGTGCAGAGACAAGCTTTACTCCTTATTATTCAGATTCTGAAGTGCTGTATATCCCAATAACCAAATACTTTTCTTAATAGCATAACATACTATGCATAAATTTATGTTGTATTACTGGAGAATGAGGTTGTTCACTAAAGAATGAAGAGGAAAAATGCCATAATATCCTCCTTGAGATCAATTATTTCATCACCACTTTCTAACCATGTATACACAGTGATTAAGGAACATACCTGTTGTTTTTTTTTTTTCTTGCAACTTTAACAGTTTTTCTGCTACTGCTAAGTGTTCATTCCAAATGCCTTTTAATGGTAGACACTGACTCACAGTTAGTCAGTGCGTGCGTGCTCAATTGCTCAGTCATGTTCGACTCTTTGTGACCCCGTGAACTGTAGCCTGCCAGGCTCCTCTGTCCATGGGATTTTCCAGTCAAGAATACTAGTGTAGGTTGCCTTTCTTACTCTAGGGGGTCTCCCCAACCCAGGGATCAAACCCAAAACTCCTGTATTGGCAGGCAGATTCTTTACCGCTGAACCATCAGAGAAACCCAGTTCAGTTCAGTTCAGTCACTCAGAGAAGCCCAATACGTACATAATTATCCATACATATTTTTTTAACCTATTTCCTAATGTATAGAAATGACAGAATATTTTTGGTGTAGGTATTATGAAATATCCTGATTTATCATTCAGGCCAAAGTAAAATGTTATGAGAGGTATTTGCCATTTTTGTTATGATTTTCATAAATCAGTATAAACTTTTAAAGGTGTTTATTGTCATCTTTACATGGCAAAGATATGGTAGGAAATTATTCAGCCATAAAAGATGAAATCATGAAACCAGTGAACTACACACATGGCCTATTATTGTCTTCCGCTGAAAACTCTGAATAAAAATGTGGAAACATAGAGTCAAGAAGTGTAGAAATGTAAGAAACTTTAAAGGACATTGAGTCCAGAGTCATCCCCCAGCATGAAATCCTTTAACCATATGGCCGGCAAGAATCTTCAGGTGACCAATAAAGGAACAGTGAATGAACAAAGAAAGAAGGCACTGGGTTCATCTTGAACATTCCTAGGAATTCCTTTCTGAAGGCAGCCCTGTCTATTTTGAACAGTTTCAACATTTTAGAGTGTTCTTTTCTAAACTACTTGATGGCATTTATTACTTTATTATTTATTATTAGTAGTCATAATAATAAATTGATAGTCTTCAATCTATAGAAAGAGATAGCCCCTTGAAAGAAATATGAAGGCCACTATGAGAAATTTTATCATGCTTGAGATTTTTCAAGGGAAAAGTTATCCATAAAGAAGCTCTGGGAAAAGCCATTTTATTTGAAATGGATTATTAATATGCCATGTTGTTTTACTATGCTATTATCTTGTCCAAATAATAAATATAAAATTAATGTAACATAATATAAGTATAGGGAAAGCTTTACATCATCAGAAGAATAGAATGACATTGGAAATAAAAGTCTATAAATTTATTCTGCAGTTCAAGGTAAGTGGCTAAAAGGTATTAGTGATAATCTGTTAATTCAACATGGCTCCTATCAGTTTACTTTCAGATAGTCTACATTTTCACAAGTGAGAAAGAGCAGACACATTGTCATGATATCTCTTAAACCTAGTCTCACGCTCTCCCCTCCTTCTTGTTCTGACTCTGGAAACTAACTCTTCTAAGATAAACCCTGATAGCATTAAATCTGGAGCTGCCATCAGGGCTGTTTCAGTAGATTACCAGGATGAACCTTCTGTCCCTGTGTCTGGGACTGAGACTGGGGCTGGCTGTCTGCAGAAGTGCTCATCAATCTTCCCTGGCTTTTTGGCTCTGGTTTTTGAGAGATAGTATAGTTTCTTGCTTGTGTATTCTAGTAAGAGTCAACAAGGAGAACAGTTTTACCCTAAATGCACTGACAAAAATAGAGAAAGTGCAAACAAGAACACTATAGGCCCACAGCTCTGTCAATTTTAAACCTCATTCAGCCTCAATTTCCTTAAGTGGAAAATTAGTGCTTAGATGCTACTGAGGACCAGACCTCCAGCTCTAACCCTTAGCTTTATGAAAATGTCAGTATCTTTAAGAGTTTGTAGAATGCTTGTTGGGAATTGTAATAAAATCTGTGTAAGAAAGTGAATTGCTTCCTAGCATGATATCTCTGTATGAAAGAAAGTCAAAATGCAACAGTGACAGGAGTGCCCACATTTCCCCTCTGAAATTCTGATTTTGTTTTGTTGCTGCTGCTGCTAAGTCACTTCAGTCGTGTCAGACTCTGTAAGACCCCATAGATGGCAGCCAGGGATTAAAACAAAGGTAAGCTTGGATTCCAGCTCTGTGTCTTGCAGGAAATAGATCAGGTTTTATCCCCAAAATACAGAAAATGACATATTCAACACATATACTTTAAGTCAAATTTATTGGGATATATCGGGCATATAATGAAGTTCACACTTTCTAAGTGTACTGTTTGATAAGCTCCAACAAATGTGTATTTGGTGGTCATTAAACCACCACCACAGTCAAGATATAGAACATTCTCAAGCCTGAAGAACTACCCATTTGCAGTCACCCTTTTCAGTCAATTGCCTCTCCCCATCCCAAACCCTGGGACTTTCTGATCTATTTCTTAGCTAATCCCTATAGTTTTGCCTCTTGGACTTCCCTGGTGGCTCAATGTTAAAGAATCCGCCTGCCAATTCAGGAGACACAGGTTCAATCCCTGCTCCGGGAAGATCCCCTGGAGAAGGAAATGCCAACTTACTCCAGTATTCTTGCCTGGAGAACCCCATGGACAGAGGAGCCTGCCAGGCTACAGTCCATGGGGTTACAAAGAGTCTGACATGACTTAATGGCTGAACAACAACAACATAGTTGTGCTTTTACAGAATGTTGATACTCAGACTAAGAAAAGAAAATAATACAAATAATAAATGCTTAGGGGTAAAAAGACATCAGCCAGCACTGATGGAAGAAATAATTAAAAAGTAACTTGATAGGTGTGAAATTTTCAGTTCATAGTTTCTGATTTGAACACAAACTTTTTTTCCTTTACACCATGCTCATCTTGTTCAAACATTCACTGTTTCTTAGTGCTAGGTCCTATGTGATGAACAGTAAGACTTAAGCTGCCTCATAATCAGAACAGTACAGTTGGGTTGCTGCTGCTGCCGCCAAGTCGCTTCAGTCGTGTCCGACTCTGTGCGAGCCCATAGATGGCAGCCCATGAGGCTGCCCCGTCCCTGGGATTCTCCAGGCAAGAACACTGGAGTGGGTTGCCATTTCTTTCTCCAATGCATGTTGGGTTAGGAACAGACAAAGACCTCAGTGGCATGGAATAAAGAGACTAGAACTAGATCCACGTATATATGGGAATGTAATATAAGACAAAGGTAGTATTTTGTTTCTGTGAGAAAAGTATCAGTTACTTAAGTGGTCGGTTTGGCAAAACCAGCTTTTCTTCTGGAAGGGAATACAAAATTACCTCATATCACACATGAAGATAATTCCAAATAGATTGAAAATTTTTAATGTAAACAATGCTATTAAAATATTAGAAAATAATTTAGGAGAAGAATTGGAGTAGCGGAGATATTCCTGGGAACAGTAGATTCTTGAAAACCACACACATCAAACAGGCATAGTTGCATGGCAAAAGATGATTTAAACTAGGTAAAAAAATAAAGATTGATTTATGACGATAAGTTATTATCTTTCATATATAAAAATTGTCTGAAAATTGACAAGAAAAAATAATCAACAGGTAATAATAGCAGTATTTCAGTTAATTTATAACTCGATAAATAAGATGTTCATCGTCATTACTAGTCAAAATCAAAATTAAAATGACAAAATATAATTGACAAAATTTTAAGGCAGAAGAGAGGTGACTCATTTGAAAAGACCCTGATGCTGAGAAAAATTGAGGGCAGGAGGAGAAGGGGACAGCAGAGGATGAGATGGTTGGATGTTATCACCGACACAATGGACATGGGTTTGGGTGGGCTCCGGGAGTTGGTGGTGGACAGGGAGGCCTGGCATGTTGCGATTTGTGGGGTCACAAAGAGTCGGACATGACTGAGCGACTGATCTGAACTGAATAACCAATATTTTTGAGCATTTAGGGAAATAGATATTCAAAATATTGGGGTGGAGACAAAATATTTCTATCATTCTGAAAAGAAATGACAAGATAGAAATTTTGACATTCTGTCCTATTGGTTTAAAAGTACTAGTACTCAAAAAAGCATATACAAAACTATTTTCTTTAAAAGTTTTATTAAAATAATAGTTGGCATACAATATTATGTTACTTTTGGGTATACCACATAGTGATTTGGCATTTGGGTACATTATGAAATAATCATGATGATAGTTCTACTAATCATCTATCCCTATAGCAACTTATTATAATATTGTTAGCCATATTACTAATGCTATATATTACATCCCCATGTCTTATTTATTTTAAAACTGAAGGTTTTACCTCTTAATTCCCATCCCTTATTTTGTGGCCCCTAACACTCCCAGCAATTACTCAAATGTTCTTTATCTGTGAGTCTGTTTTCAGTTTGGTTTGTTTGTTTTTTTTTTTAGATTCCACAAATAAGTAAAATCATACAGTATTTGTCTCTTTCTATCTGATTTATTTCACTTAGCATAAGACCTAAATTCATCCATGTTGTTCAAATTGTAAGATTTTTTAAATGGCTGAATAATATTCCACTGTGTATATATATACATATATATGCACACGTATATGTATATACACACCACATCTTCGTCTGTTTTTCTGTTGATGGACGCAGGTTGCTTTAATATCTTGGCTATTATAAATAATGCTGCAGTGAACACTGTTGTGCATATATCTTTTATATTATTCTTTTTATTTTTTTCAGGTAAAAACCCCATAGTGATATTTACTGAATCATATGGAAGTTCTATATTTAGCTTTTTGAGGAACCTCCATATGTTTTCCGTATTGTCTGCACCAGTTTACAGTCTCACTCACAGTGCAGCAGAGTTCCCTTTTCTCCACACCCTTGACAACACTTATTATTCACTGTCTTTTCTGATGACAGCCATCCTGTCAAGTGTGAGGTAATAGTTCACTGTGGTTTTGATTTGCATTTCCCTGATAACTGGTGACACTGGGCATCTTTTCACCTACCTAATGGTAATCTTCTGCTTCTGTTAGGTCCATACCATTTCTGTCCTTTATCGAGCCCATCTTTGCATGAAATGTTCCCTTGGTATCTCTAATTTTCTTGAAGAGATCTCTAGTCTTTCCCATCCTGTTGTTTTCCTCTATTTTTTTGCATTGATCACTGAGGAAGGCTTTCTTATCTCTCCTTGCTATTCTTTGGAACTCTGCATTCAGATGCTTATATCTTTCCTTTTCTCCTTTGCTCTTCACTTCTCTTCTTTTCACAGCTATTTGTAAGGCCTCCTCAAGAAGCCATTTTGCTTTTTTGCATTTCTTTTCCATGGGGATGGTCTTGATCCCTGTCTCCTGTACAATGTCACGAATCTCCATCCATAGTTCACCAGGCACTCTGTCTATCAGATCTAGTCCCTTAAATCTATTTCTCATTTCCACTGTATAATCATAAGGAATTTGATTTAGGTCATACCTGAATGGTCTAGTGGTTTTCCCTACTTTCTTCAATTTAAATTTGGCAGTAAGGAGTTCATGATCTGAGTCACAGTCAGCTCCCGGTCTTGTTTTTGCTGACTGTATAGAGCTTCTCCATCTTTGGCTGCAAAGAATATAATCAATCTGATTTTGGTGTTGACCCTCTGGTGATGTCCATGTGTGGAGTCTTCTCTTGTGTTATTAGAAGAGGGTGTTTGCTGTGACCAGTGAGTTCTCATGGCCAAAGCCTTTGACTGTGTGGATCACAATAAACTGGAAAATTCTGAAAGAGATGGGAATACCAGACCACCTGACCTGCCTCTTGAGAAACCTATATGCAGGTCAGGAAGCAACAGTTAGAACTGGACATGGAACAACAGACTGGTTCCAAATAGGAAAAGGAGTACCTCAAGGCTGTATATTGTCACCCTGCTTATTTAACTTCTATGCAGAGTATATCATGAGAAATGCTGGACTGGAAGATGCACAAGCTGGAATCAAGATTGCCGGGAGAAATATCAATAACCTCAGATATGAAGATGACACCACCCTTATGGCAGAAAGTGAAAAGGAACTAAAGAGCCTCTTGATGAAAGTGAAAGAGGAGAGTGAAAACGTTAGCCTAAAGCTCAACTTTCAGAAAACGAAGATCATGGCATCTGGTCCCATCACTTCATGGGAAATAGATGGGGAAACAGTGCAAACAGTGGCAGACTTTATTTTTGGGGGCTCCAAAATCACTGCAGATGGTGACTGCAGCCATGAAATTAAAAGACACTTACTCCTTGGAAGAAAAGTTATGACCAACCTAGATAGCATATTCAAAAGCAGAGATATTACTTTGCCAACAAAGGTCCGTCTAGTCAAGGCTATGGTTTTTCCAGTGATCATGTATGGATGTGAGAGTTGGACTGTGAAGAAAGCTGAGCGCCGAAGAATTGATGCTTTTGAGCTGTGGTGTTGGAGAAGACTCTTGAGAGTCCCTTGGACTGCAAGGAGATCCAACCAGTCCATCCTAAAGGAGATCAGTCCTAGGTGTTCATTGGATGCTAAAGCTGAAACTCCAGTACTTTGGCCACCTCCTGTGAAGGGTTGACTCATTGGAAAAGACTCTGATGCTGGGAGGGATTGGGGGCAGGAGGAGAAGGGGAGGACAGAGGATGAGATGGCTGGATGGCATCACCGACTTGATGGACATGAGTTTGAGTAAACTCCGGGAGTTGGTGATGGACAGGGAGGCCTGGCGTGCTGCAGTTCATGGGGTCGCAAAGAGTCGGACACGACTGAGTGACTGAACTGAACTGAACTGAATGGTAATCTGCATATCTTCTTTGGAAAAATGTTATTCAGTTCTCTCTCCATTTTTTTTAATGGAGCTCATTGGGTGTTTTTTTTGTGTATAGTTTGACTTCTTTGTATATGTTAGATATTGACCCCTCATCATATGCCATTTGCAAATATCTTCTCCCATTTATTTTGGTGCCTTTTCATTTTGTTGGTAGTTTCTTTTACTGTGAAAAAGCTTTTTATCTTGATGTAATGCCATTTGTTTATTTTTACTTTGTTGCCCTTGCCTAAGGCAAGTCAGTCAGTCATATCCAACTCTTTGCGACCTCATGGACTATACAGTCTATGGAATTCTGTAGGCCAAAATACGGGAGTGGGTAGCCTTTCCCTTCTCTAGGGGATCTTCCCAATGCAGGGATCAAACCTAGGTGTCCCTTATTGCAGGCAGATTGTTTACCAGCTGAGCCACAAGGAAAGCCCAAGAATACTGGAGTGGGTAATCTCTCCCTTCTCCTGAGGATCTTCCCAACCCAGGAATTGAACTGGGGTCTCCTACATTGCATTTGGATTTCTTTACCAACTGAGATATCAGGGAAGCCCTTTCCTGAGGAGACAAGTCCAAAAAATATTACTAAGACTAATGTCAAAGAGTTTATTGCCTGAGTTGTGTGGTGTCAGGTCTTAAATTTAAGTATTTAATCCATTTTGAGTTTATTTTTGTATATGATGTGAAAAAGTCGTCTGTGTGATTCTTTTGCTTGGAGCCATCGTTTTCACAACACTATTTATTGAAGGGGCTGTCTTTTCCCCATTGTATATTGTTGACTCCTTTTTCATAGATACATTAATTATCTTTTAAATGTAGGTTTATTTATGGGGTCTCTATTCTGTTTGTTGATCTGTGTATGTTTTTGTGCAAGTACTATACTGTTTTGGTTACTGTAGCTTTGTAGGGTGGTTTGAAATCAGGGTATGTGATATCTCCTCCTTTGTTCTCTTTTCTCAAGATTTCTTTGGCCAGACAGTGTCTTTTGTGTTTCCATACAAATATTAGAATGATTTATTCTACTTTGATATTTTGATAGAGATTCAGTTCAGTTCAGTTGCTTAGTCGTGTCCGACTCTTTGCGACCCCATGAATCGCAGCACGCCAGGTCTCCCTGTCCATCACCAACTCCCGGAGTTTACTCAGACTCACGGCCATCGAGTCAGTGATGCCATCCAGCCATCTCATCCTCTGTCATCTCCTTCTCCTCCTGCCCCCAGTCCCTCCTACATTGAATCTATATGTTGCCTTGGGTAATATGGTCATTTTAATGTTAATTCTTCAAGTCCATGAGCACAGTATACCTTTCCATTTGTGTAATCTTACTTTCATCAGTGTCAAACAGTTTTTAGAGTACAATTTTTTTTACCACTTTGGTTTGAGTTTTGCCTAGGTATTTTATTCTTTTTGATGAAATTGTAAATGGGATTGTTTTCTTAATTTCTCTTTATGATTGTTATTAATGTATAGAAATGCAGTAATTTCTGTATATTAATGTTCTAACATTAGTGAATTCAGTTATTAGTTCTAATAATCTTGTTATAGTATCTTTAGAATTTTCTATATAAAGTTTTTTTTTAAATCTGCAAACAGTAATAGTTTTAATTCTCCCTATCCAATTAGGATTCCTCTAATTTCTTGTTCTTGTCTGATTGCTCTAAGATTTCCAAAACTATGTTGACTATAAGTGATGAGAGTGGACATCCTTGGCTTGTTTTTGATCTTGGAGGAAAGCTTTCAGCTTTTCACCATTGAATGTGATATTGGCTGTGGGTTTGTCATATATGACCTTTATTATGTTGAGATATATTCCTTCTGTATTCACTTTGTTGAGAGTTTTTATCATATATGGATATTGTATTTTGTCAAAGGTTTTTTAGCATCTATTGAGATGATCATATGATTCTTATTCTTCAGTTTGTTAATGTGTTTTATCATGTTGATTGATTTGCAGATAAATCCCACTTGATCATGATGTATAATCCTTTTAACATAATGTTGATTAACTCTTCCTTAAATGTTTGATAGAATTCACCTGTGAAGCAGTCTGATACTGGACTCTTGTTTGTTAGATGACCTTTTGTTACCATTTCAGTGTTATTATTGATTATTGATTTGTTTATTTTTCTATTTCTTGCTGAGTTAGTGTTCGGAGATTGCACATTTCTAGAAATTTATCCGTATTTTCTAAGTTGTCCATTTATTGGTATATAGTTGTTCATGATAATCTTATGATCCTTTATATTTCTGTGGTGTCAGTTGTAACTTCTCTTTCACTTCTGAATTTATTTGCACCGTCTCTGTTTTTTTCTTGATGATTCTGGCCAAAGGTTTATTAATTTTGTTTATCTTTTCAAAGAACCAGTTCTTTATGTATAATCATATATGTGATTATTTTAAGTTGAGGTATCTTTTTTTGTTTGTTTTAATGTGAATTTTATTTTTTTTATTTAAATTTATTTTAATTGGAGGCTAATTACTTTACAAAATTGTATTGGTTCTGCCACACATCAACATGAATCCGCCACGGGTGTACACGTGTTCCCCATCCTGAACCCCCCTCCCACATCCCTCCCCGTACCATCCCTCTGGGTCATCCCAGTGCACCAGCCCCGAGGATCCTGTATCGAACCTGGACTGACGATTTGTTTCTTATATGATATTATACATGTTTCCATGCCATTCCCCCAAATCATCCCACCCTCTCCCTCTCCCACAGAGTCCAAAAGACTGTTCTATATATTTGTGTCTCTTTTGCTGTCTCACATACAGGGTTATCGTTACCATCTTTCTAAATTCCATATATATGCGTTAGTATACTGTATTGGGGAGAAGGCAATGGCAACCCACTCCAGTACTCTTGCCTGGAAAATCCCATGGACGGAGGAGCCTGGTAGGCTGCAGTCCATGGGGTCACAAAGAGTCGGACATGACTGAGTGACTTCACTTTCACTTTTCACTTTCATGCATTGGAGAAGGAAATGGCAACCCACTCCAGTGTTCTTGCCTGGAGAATCCCAGGGACGGGGGAACCTGGTGGACTCCATCTATGGGGTCGCACAGAGTCGGACACGACTGAAGCGACTTAGCAGCAGCAGCAGCAGCATACTGTATTGGTGTTTTTATTTCTGGCTTACTTCACTCTGTATAATAGGCTCCAGTTTCATCCACCTCATTAGAACCGATTCAAATGTATTCTTTTTAATGGCTGAGTAATACTCCATTGTGTATATGTACCACAGCTTTCTTATCCATTCATCTGCTGATGGTCATCTAGGTCGCTTCCATGTCCTGGCTATTATAAACACTGCTGCGATGAACATTGGGGTACATGTGTCTCTTTCAATTCTGGTTTCCTCAGTGTGTATGCCCAGCAGTGGGATTGCTGGGTCATAAGGCAGTTCTATTTCCAGTTTTTTAAGGAATCTCCACACTGTTCTCCATAGTGGCTGTACTAGATTGCATTCCCACCAACAGTGTAAGAGGGTTCCCTGTTCTCCACACCCTCTCCAGCATTTATTGCTTTAGACTTTTGGATAGCAGCCGTTCTGACTGGCGTGAAATGGTACCTCATTGTGGTTTTGATTTGCATTTCTCTGATAATGAGTGATGTTGAGCATCTTTTCATGTGTTTGTTAGCCATCTGTATGTCTTCTTTGGAGAAATGTCTGTTTAGTTCTTTGGACCACTTTTTGATTGGGTCTTTTTTTTTTTTTTTTTTCTGGAATTGAGCTGCAGGAGTTGCTTGTATATTTTTGGGATTAGTTGTTTGTCTGTTGCTTCATTTGCTATTTTTTTCTCCCATTCTGAAGGCTGTCTTTTCACCTTGCTTATAGTTTCCTTTGTTGTGCAGAAGCTTTTAATCTTAATTAGGTCCCATTTGTTTATTTTTGGTTTTATTTCCAATATTCTGGGAGGTGGGTCATAGAGGATCCTGCTGTGATTTATGTCGAAGAGTGTTTTGCCTATGTTCTCCTTTAAGAGTTTTATAGTTTCTGGTCTTATGTTTAGATCTTTAATCCATTTTGAGTTTATTTTTAATGAACACATTCTAACCGCTCTATATTTTTACTCCTCCATCCTGGGAAGTTAAATTTTTTTGATGTCATATTTTATAGAGATCTTTGATTTGTGTATCCATTAACTCTTATTATAGCTATGAATGATTTTACTATTTTGTCTCTTATACTAGCTTTGTAAATGAACTTTTACTGTATGTTTCCTTTACCAGTGAGATGTTTTTATTTCACAGTTGTCACATTTCTAGTTATCCCTTTTCCTTTCCACTTAGAGAAGTCTGTTTGATATTTCTTATAAGCCAGTTTACGGTTCTGAACTCTTATTTTTTGCTTGTCTGTGAAACTGTTTACCACTCCTTTGAATCTGAATGATGACCTTGCTCAGTGAAGTATTCTTGGTTATAAGTTTTTCCCTTTCATCACTTTTATTATACTGTGCTACTCTCTTCTGGCCTGTTGAGTTTCAGCTGAAAAGTCAGCTTATTGTTTTATAGAAGTTTCCTTCCCTTGTATATAACTAGTTGCTTTTCTCTTGCACTTTTAAGATTCTTCCTTTGTCTGTAAATTTTGCCATTTTAATTGTAATGAGTTTTTATATGGACCTCTTTGAGTTCATCTTGTTTGGGACTTTGTGCTTCCTAAACTTGGATGTCTGTTTCCATTTCCAAGTTAGGGAAATCTTTAGCTATTACTTCTTCAAATAAGTTCTCTGCTCCTTTCTCTTTTTTCCTTCTGCTGTCCCTAAAGTGTGATTGTTGATGTGCTTGCTACTGTCCCAGAGATCTCAAACTATTCTTCACTTCTTAAAATTCTTCTTTTCTTTATTCTGTTCAGCTTGGGTGATTTCCACTACTATATCTTCCAGTTCACTGATCCATTCCTCTGAACTACCTGATCTAATCTACTGTTGATTATTTTGGGTGTACTTTTTATTTTGATTATTGTATTCTTCAGTTCTGTTTATTTTTTCTTTATATTTTCTAACTCTTTGTTGAATTTCTTACTGTGTTCATTCATTCCTCTTCCAAGTTTGCTGAGCATGTTTATGATTATACCTTGAACTCTTTTTTGGGCAGATTTCTTATCTCTACTTCATTTAGTTCTTTTTCTGAATTTTTGTTCTCTCATTGAGAACATATTCTTCAGTCTCATCATTTTACCCAATTTTTTAAATTTCTGTGTGTTAGGTAGGTCAGTTATGTTTCTCAGGCTTTGAGAAGCAGCCTTATATGGGAGATGTCCTGTGGGGCCCAGAAGCACATTCCCCCCCCACTTTGCTAGAGTTGTATATTCTAGGGGGGCCCCCATGTGGGCTACATATGCTCTTCTATTGTGAGAGGGCTGATTACTGTGGACATGCTGATAGGTAGGGTTGGCCCCTGACCTGGTTGATGGTGAAGCTGTGCCTTGTGCAGAACTGTGGGCCTGCTGGAGAGGCTAGATGTCTCATGTGATTGGTTACATGACCTAGAGGGCTGGGCCTGGGAATGAACACAGAGTTGGTGTTGGCCTGTTGGAGGGCAGGGCTAGATCCTCACTTGGTTGTACAGCCTGGGGAAGCAGCTCTGGGTGGATACCGGCCCATTGGTGGGCTTACCTGAGTCCCAGAAGCTAATAGGCTAAAAGGAGGATTCCAAAATAGCATTTACTAGTGCTGTTATGGAGAAGGAAATGGCAACCCACTCCAGTATTCTTGCCTGGAGAATACCATGGACAGGGGAGCCTGGTGGGCTACAGTCCATGGGATCGCAAAGAGTCGGACACGACTGGGCACACAGCACACACAGTGCTGTTATGGTCAAGGAGAATAAGCTCTTACAAATGGCTGCTGCCAGTATCACTGCCCTCAGGGGGAGTCCCAGTTGCCTTCCTTCTCACAAAGAAGTTCTCTAAGATCAGCAGGTGTGTCTGACCAAGGCTGCTTTCAAAGGAGCCTTGTCTCTGCACTGGAACTCAGAAAGAAAGAAAGAAAGTGAAGTTGCTCAGTTGTGTCCGACTCTTTGCGACCCCGTGGACTGTAGCCTACTATCTCCTTCATCCATGGGATTTTCCAGGCAAGAATACTGGAGTGGGTTGCCATTTCCTTCTCCAGGTGATCTTCCCAGCCCAAGGATCTCACCCGGGTCTCCCACATTGCAGGCAGATGCTTTACCATCTGAGCCACCAGAGAAGAACTCAGAACACATGTGATTTTGCTTGTGGCCCTTTAAGAACAGAATGTCTGTTTCCTATGGCCCTCTGGCTGTCTCAAGCCCCTCTAGTTCTCAAACCAGATATTCTGAGGGCTTTTCCTGGTTCAGGACTCCTGGGCTGAGGAACCCAATGTGGAACTTGGACCCTTGACTTCTTGCGGAGCACCTCTACAATGATATTTCTCCCTTTTGTAGCTTGCTCATCTGAGGAGTGGGTATTAGTCTTAACTATGCTTTTTCTCCTACTCTTCTACTTATCTCATTGTGGTTCCTTCTTTACATCTTTGGTTGTAGAAAACCTTTCCCTCTAGTCTTCAGGTTGTTCTCTTAGTTGCTCTGAGGGAGTTGTAATTTTTGTGTGTCCATGGAAAGAAGTGAGTTCAGGGTCTTCCTACTTCACCACCACCCCCACAAGACTATATTCATAGATATTTATTGAATTATTGTTTAAGGAGCAAGAAAAAAGCTGAAGTTCTTTCAAGAGTAAAATAGTTGAATAAATTATGACACATCTGCATTTTGAAATATGTAGTTATTAGAACAATTTATATTTATTGTTTGACTCAGGTGAGTATCTTTTTTTTTTTTTTGAGAAAGCACATTGAACACTAATGTATGTATTGTGATCCCAGTTTTGTAAAACAGTGTCATGTTTTAGAACAAATACATATTCATATATTTATATGTATGAACATAGAAAAAATGTTATACACATCAGAATGTGAAGCTATTAACCCAAGAATGTCAGAGTTGGAGGAGATTATTATTTTTAGAAAATATGTTTTTAGATTATTGCATTACTATAATGAACATACATATATTTTGCAATTGATAAAGAAATAAATGGGAAAATAAAAACATTGAACCAGGCTACCAGGTGAACTAGGGCCAGATGCAATAAATAGACTGTCACATATACCGAGAAACTTACTACTCTGTTCTCAGGAGACCAAGCCTTGCTTATAATGGGAGCCAGAGATGTGGAGGCACATATAATCTGAAGCCACAGTTGCAGATAGAATTTAGGCTGGAGCTTGGGCATCTGTATTTGAGAGTTAAATTTATTCTCGATTAGTAGTTACTTTAATTTAAAAAAATCCATTGCCATGGTACCTGGTAACTGATATTACCAGGTAATATTAAATTTTAAAATGCAACCTTTATAATGAAAATCTTGAGACTAGCAAATATTAAACATTGGGGCTCTGGGATTTTTGTTATGCCCATCTGTTTTAACAGCAGAGGGAATAAATAGCAGAGACATCAGAGAATCGTTTCAGGAGCCAGCTTCCTGGATTCAGAGCTGAACTTAGTCTCTTCTGGATCTGTGGTCTTGGGCAAGTTGCTGAACTTCTCTGTGCTTCAGCACCTCTATCTGCAAAATAGTATAATAATCGTGCCTATCTCAGTGAGTCGTTTTAAGAATTATATGAGTTATTATCTGTAAAAGCACTTAAAAGTAACAGAAAATGCTGTACATGTGTTTATTAATTGAATAAATGAATAATAAAGACATTATTTTATTTTTCTGACCATAGTGTACCATTTTCTAAACATTCTTTTAGGAATTTATTCTGTATTCTCTTCAGGATCTTCAAACTACAGATTCCCTGATGATACAATTTCACATCATGATTCCATATAGACCCTTTAGACAATAAACAATATAAACCATTTTGTGAGCTTGCTTGGGGTAAGGAAATGTTATCACTAATCTAAGTATATCTTATTCTTAGATGTTATACTAATACTAATGCTTGGGGTAAGGAAATGTTATACTAATCTAAGTATATCTGGACTAAGGATAGGACAACTGCAGAGCATTCAGTTCAGTGTTACAAACCAAACTGAACTGCATAGTCAGACTCTCTTGGTCACAGTGAATTCACTCATACTTTTTAATCATATGCAAGTGTACATTCCTGTTTAACTCTGGGGTCAGCTTTAGGTTCCAGTGCACTCAGTTTCATAAAATTTAAGTCTGTACTTGCAGGCTTCTCTCCAATAGCCATATACGTATTATATGGGTGGGTTGATAAGGAAAATATTTTCTGAGCATACAATTTAAGGAACTCTTAAAAATACTGAAGAGTAGATGATGTGGTAAAAATTATTATGGGTAGTTTACCTTATGGTGTGTTTGGCCTGTTGGCCTTAAAGAGAATGCAGTTATTGAGTTTAGGTTTAAAGCCTTTGAAATTTATAATTTATAACACATTTTGGAAACGAAGTAGGAACCATGAGATGCCAATTTTGTACTCTCAAAGTGCTTGCTGCAACTTTATTTTTTAAGGGAAAAACCCTATATTTCAGTATTTCTGGCATGTAAGAATGTGCAGAAGATATTATAGCACCCTTACCACATTGCCTGGGTTGAAATTATTTTTAGATGGAAGGAGTAGCCACAGCCATTTTCTACAGTTCTGTTGTTTGAATTTACTCTGTGTATTATATATATTCCTAATTATATTTCAAATGTTTCTGAAGAACTACAAAATCCCTGTTTTGCACAGAAGTTTACTTTGGCAGTATGTAATTGTTTTTATTATATGTTATCCTCTGTTTGGCCTTACTATAAGCTAAAACAGACAGAAGATGTCCAGGAAAATTAAGCCAGTTTTCAAATCTGGATGTGGAAGAGTCCCCAGGAGAGGATTTGCAATGGAACTAACAGAGACTGAGGATCATCTTTAATTTGCTGTCCTGTCAAGGTTCTGCCACATCCATTACCATGAAGTGTAAATGCTTTACATATCAAATTTACCTCTCTCAGACCCCTGCAGAATTATCCTTTTCTTCACTTCCCAGGCTAATATGACTTTGGATAACTAAACTCCAACATGTTATGCAATGTTGATTTAGATATTCCCAAAGAATCCAAGGAGTGGATGCTGGACATTCAGACACAGCATATATAGCCCTTGCCTTGTTCAGACAAACCTGTGAGATAAGTAGAAGACACATTTTCCCCATTTTATACATGAGAAAACTAAAGATTCCAAAGTCACAGTACTAGATAGTGGCAAAGTCATGATTTGAACCCAGATTCCCAGGCTCAGTAATTCTCCATTTTGTATCACCACAGTTTTGTTCTAGAAAATCATATTAATACTGGGTCATCATAACTATAAACTATATGAAATTTAAATATTAGGTCCATTTGGCCTATTTGAATCCCAAAGACTACTTTAATTGTGTAAGTGAATATATTCCCACTGTGTATACAGTTGTCTGGTCATTTATCTGCAAATTAAACAACAGAATTTTACAGCCTCCTCTGAACCAAAGTCTGTGCTGAACTTCGAAAATGTTCTACCTGGTAGTACTTCACTGTTTCACATCACAGAAATTAAAGGAGATTTTTTTTTTTTACTTGAAATTTGTACCATGTATACCACAATTTAGTTCATTATTTTCGATTCTTTCTCTATAAAATAGAAATAATAATAGTACCTACCTTGTAAAAAAGCTATGCTTATAAACAGAATAATTGTAAGTGCTAAAAACTGTCTAGACAATGGAAGAGCTCAATGAATATCCTCTTCCTCTTTGTTCTTGTGTATCCTACTTTTTAGGATACATAGGATACACATCAAAATCTTCACCTTTTCATTTTTCTCTCCTCCTCTTTCTCATAAAAATGCTCTCATTTTGTATATCACTTTAAGGATTTACTGGGCTCCAGTGACTTAAGAAAGAACTATTTATCACTTTTCATATTATTTCTTTATTAAATCGTGTAGGAACTCTGTATTTCCTTTCTAGTACTCTTAAGTAGTACTTTGTAGTACGAATATAATCCTAATCCATACAATGCAGAGAGGTTGTTTAGGGATTCTTAACCACAGATGCATATTAGAATCATGTGTCTTTCTTCAAACAAACAAAAAAACCATGCTAACACCTGAACCCCACTCATGACTAATTAATTAGAATCTCTGGACTGGACCATGACAACAACATTGTGTAAGCACTCGTCAAGTGATTCTAATGTGCAATCAGACTGAGAACCATTGGGTTAAATGAGTCACCTGATTCACAAGCTGAACCTTAAATCCTGGACTTCTGACTGTGCAGGCTGTGGTAGGTCATGTTCACCTCGTCAAACACACACGGCTTTGGGTTTCTTTTCCTAGAGATTACTGACATGGCCGCATGTGCAGTAGAATATTTCTTTTTTCATCCACAACTGTAGGTTTGGATGAATGATACCAAATACTGATGGCCTCAAGTTCTTCTGAAAATCTCATTTCAATTGTAGAAAGATGAGGTGTCAGAGAGACCTCATCACCACCATCAAACCTCGATTAGCTGCCAGAACTTCCCAAGAAAATAGTCTAGAGTAAAACAGTATGCTTATTGGGTAAATGTCCCTTAAAGAGAGTTCTAGTCCTTCTTTCCAAAAGTTTATAGACCTACAACCCCTCACATATAAAATTCTGGAGTTTCATCTCATAGTCTAACACTTTCTCTTGAGGTTTTGATGTTAGAATGTCTATTTTAGGCATCTTTTCAGGCTGAATAATTCCAAATGTGACAGGTATCATAATAGCACCTTCAAACACTCAGCAGCCAATGGGACTTGAGGTATGACTTGCTGCTGCTGGTATTAGACTGTGATAAATCTAGAATTGGGTCTGACAAGCTCAGTTTAAATTATCCTCTGCTATAGCTGTGTTTGCTCAGTTCCTAAAGCTAGATTTTAGCTTTGGCTGTGACTAGTATGCCAGTTCTCCCCTTATCTTGCAGTGTCAGCTGTACACCCACCCCTTCTTGGCACTCTTGCTTAGGATAACTCTTTCCTTTCTGAACTTTCACAACCAGTCTAATACTTACTGTGTACCTCTCAAACTGGCCTACTTCCTCCCTAAGTAGGTTCCCTCAGGTTCTGGTTAGGATCTTAAACGTAAACTAGATTACCACATAATTACCCGAAATATAACCCACCCCAGTGTTCTTGCCTGGAGAATCCTAGGGACAGGGGAGCCTGGTGGGCTGCTGTCTATGGGGTCACACAGAGTCGGACACGACTGAAGTGACTTAGCAGCAGCAGCAGCAGCCACTTTTATAGCCAAACTCTACAGCTAATAGTCTTATAGTTTTCCTCCTGGTTCTGGTTATCTCCTGGTGCATAATAAACTACCCTTAAACTTTGTGCTTAAAATATCTTATTGTCCTAGAGATAAACTGGGCTCAGCTTAGAGGTTCTTACTTATGCTTCTCATATGCATAATACAATCAGATGAAACATGAGACTGGAGTCATCAGATGGGCCAGACATCCAAGAGGGCCTCCTCAAATGACTGGCAGATGATGCTAGTCTTTGACCTGGCACTTACATGGACTAATGACCAAAGAAACTACACGTGACCTCTCCATGTGACTAGCTTCCCCATGTCCCAAGGGGGAAAGTTTCAAGATACCCAGGTAGAAGCTGCAAGACTTCTCAAAGTCTGATTTGGAAATCCCAAAATGTCATTTCTGCTGCATTGAACCAGTAGCACCAGGTCAAAAGGCCATCTAGATGAAAGAATAAAGGGAACAGACTTCACCTCTTGATGTTAGGAGTGGCATTCACTTAAAGGGAGAGAAGGGATTAATGGAAACCATCAATAAATGTCTGTCACCCACTCACTGTATACCTTTTTAAATTACTACATCATTTCTCTTTAGAATGGTAGTCTAGGCCAGTGGTGCTGGAACTTTTTAATATCAGAGCCCCTTCATCACAGTCTTAAAATTATTGAGGCCCTTTTATCTGTATGAGTTCAGTCTATTGATTTTTATTATGTTAGAAAGTAAAATGGAGATATTTAAGGCATATATTTATTTTAAAATAGCAATGATAAACCTATTACTTGCTAACATAAATAACATATTCCAATGAAATATATATCTTGCAAAACAAAAACTTTTAGTGAGAGGAGTGGCATTGTTTTAAATTTTTGCAAGTCTTTTTAATTAAAGACACCCGACTTCCTGTATTTCCTTCTGTAATGTGTTGTTTTGGTTTAAGTTTGAAGAAAATATCACCTTAGGTTTGAAGAAAATATCACCTTAGAGAGGTTTGTTGAAAAAGGGAGGTGTGTTTAAATAACCTCTTCAGATAATTATGAATATTCTTCTTTAATAACTTTTTGATAGAGCAGACCTGTGGAAATTTCTTTAGTTTTCATTCAAATGTGGAAACTGAATCTATGTCAACACATTTTTATAGTGTTATATTAAAATTCACTGGTGTCTTTTGCACTGTGAATAGATCTTTCATCAGTCTGTGATTTTGTAACATTAAACATTGGTTGTTTTAAAGATACTGGTTTACTGAATTAAACAGATCATTCAAATATAAAAATCACCTTTACAAATATCAACAACTATTGAATTAGAAAAGTCTTTAAATATTAGAAAGTTATCTGGCTTAAAGGGGTGGACACAGGGTTTTCAGTTTTCTAATATTCTCTTGAAATCCTGAATTTCACAACAAATATTGTCAAGTTTCTTTCCTTTCACTGATAGAGTTCATTCATTTTGGGAAAATGGCTGTCAGATATCCACACCTGAATATCTTGTCCTGTCATTCACTTAGTTCTTGATGATTAGAAAGTCAGATTGAGCCTGAAAATCACACAATTCACAATTTATGAGTACTTCTTCTGCACATAACCAATGAACTAGAGTATGCAGCATAAATACTTCATACAAAATCCTCTGTATTCTCACAGAATATTTAAAAATGTGTACTCAAGAGGTAAGGCTTAATAAAATTAATACTCTTTACTGCTTCACTCAATGCACTGTTAAGGGAAACTGGCTCTTTAAATCCAAGATGCCATGATGACTGATTTTGATGGTTAACATTGCCTTGATTTGCAGTGAGACACAAACTGCTGTTTCGTTCTAATTGCATTTGCACAAAGGCAAACATCAATGCAATGAGAAGACTAGTAATATTTTGAGATTATTATAAAAACAATTTGACCTTGTAGACCCCCTGAAAGTGTCTCAGGGAATCCTTAGGAACCAGAAGACTGTGTTTTGAGAACTACTGATCTAGTTCATATCTGAAGAAGCCAAATCTCTATTGTCACTAAAATAGAGTTTCCATATACTGATATGCAGGAGCTACATCAAAAAGTCTTAACAGTGCTCTGTTGTTAGACAGAGAGGGTGGAACTGTTCCTTCATGGTATGGATTTGAAACCAAGAACTTCCAAAAGACCTGAACGGGAGATGTGAGGGAGACATACAATGAGAAGTAAGAATAGCCTTTCAGTAGGTACCACTGCCTCCCTCAATATATTCACTTCTATTATTTATCCGTATTTTGAAAAATGAGAAAAAAAATTCATTTTTTTTCTTTTATCATTCTTCAGTTTGAAATAGGGAGGTGCACAGGCAAATTCATTCATTATATTTTAGTGTAGTAGAAAGGGCCCTGAACTAGGAATAATGTATAGTATCAATTTCCAACTTAGCCACTCTTGCTTGGCTTGCTATGTATCATACCACTTCCAAGTCTAATTTCCTACTTTAAACAATTAGGAGTTTGAGATAGAGGATTTCTTAACTGCATCCTAGCTCCAAGTATATCTATATGTAATGTGCTGGCTAGAACAGACTCATGAGGGTCAGTTATACACATCTTCTCCCAACTCTGTGTTTAGTGACATTAGCTTGAAATCTGCTATTATGGGTACATTTGCACCATAGAAAATGGAAAATGCTATAAATAGAAGCTTAAAAAAAAATCCAATTTACCAGTACAGCACAGTCTATCTATTTAATTCCCTTGTGCTATGGAACACATATGTAATAACTGGAAACTTGCTATGGTGCTCAACTCATAGAAAATCTCAACAGATCTTGTGACGGCATTGGATTCACACACTCTTCAGTTTGACTTGGAAGTTCTTTCTTAATTATCATTTGCAGTTTAGCTAAACTAGTCTGTGTTCTTATACTTTGTCGAAAGAAAAAATAAAAAGTAATAGGGACGTGAAAGTTTTCTAAACATATATAAAAATTCCTTTAAAATTTTTCTTTTTTATTTCTTCAGATTTATGACCTATTGATACATTTCTTCCATTTAATAAAACTTAAAAGTTAAGTTCCTCTGGTCTGTCTGAAATAATAACTAACCTACTGTTTCAATTCAGAATCTAGATGCATAAATAAATAATGGAGTCAGTAACTTAAAGTAACAATCCTTAACATAAATGGTCTGTGCCTCTTACCAAGACTCCTAAATGACAATCTATCCTCTGTGTCTTAACAAAAAATTTTTGACCACCCAGAGTAGAGGAATACTAGAGAAAGAATAGGAAAAAAATGATGGAACAGGCAGAGAAGAAGCATTTCCCAATCGAATAAGAAACTTTAGCTAGTTTTAAAACTCAATGCCCTGTAGAACTATTTTCTCATTTGGAAAAATACTGTCTCATATCCCATTCCTGTCATGCTCACCGTCTCCATACCCAGTTGTCATAACGTCCCAGTCTGACATGGAAAAAATGTTCCAGTTTGCCTTTGGAAATGTTATTCAGTCTTGCTGGCAGGGATTCCTTTCAAAGATCCTTGACCCATTCTCAGGATGCTCTCAGTTTGCCAGAAGCAAGCAATAGAAAGGATGGGGTTTCACAAAGAGAGAATTCAGGGGGCTTCATGAGTATAATTCCTCTTCAGGGCTGCCCTCACACGTCTGCCAAGACCCAGCACAGTGCTTTCATGAGGGCACCTAGTCTTCTCTTTCAAAGATATCCAGTTACTCAGGCTCCAAGCTATGAAGTACGGCTTCAGAAAGCATGGTCATTCTTGGGAACCTTTAGAGAAGCAGACATTGACAGGTAATGTCACAACTGCCTATCACTATTCAACAGGGTTGATCTCTGGACATGCACAGTGTTGCTTTTAAGTCCTGCTGATTTGGATTCAGTTTTTCCCTTTTAGCATTTTGCCTGAAATTTCTGTTTGACTTGGAACTCCCCAACCACCAAATTAAGTGAAATGAGCTTGATAAAAAAAAAAAAGTTCATTGAAATTTACCACAGCCATTTGAAGAAACTTCCAATAAAACCAGAAAGAAAGCCAATGGCCATCTGCCCAGTGACATAAAACAAAAAGCAACCCAGTAGGAGATGAAATTAAAACACTAAGGAAATCAGGGATAGGAATAATCCAACTTTCTACAGTTTCCACTTATCTAAAATTCAGGCCTTCCCAAGAGTTAGAAAAATCCATCTGGAAGAGTACTTAGTACACTTCCCATCAGAGGGGAACTTGCTTGTATTTTGCCAATAATGCAGTATTAAACAAATACATATACAACCAAACCAAACCCCATAAAACACGCAAAGGAGTAAATAATTGGGTCCTGTAAGCCACTCTGTCTCACACAGTGATCACCAAAGTGACTAAAACTCCATTTTTGCTCTCTGTGGCTCTGTTCCACATTTGTAGAAGAGATACACAGATAAGATGGGTGTAATATGGGGTAGAAGGATTTATTCTGTCAGAATAATGATATATCCATTTTTGAAATACATTTCATTTTTGAAAAAATGAGAAAGGTTCAGCATGGCACCAGATGAGTGATTAAAAAATACAGTCTTAATAAAGAAAGCTACAGTACTAGAGAATGAACTCACAATGGTTTTATCTCTACAACCTATTTTAAAAACCTACACACTGGAAAAATATTCCATGCAAATAGAGACCAAAAGAAAGCGGAAGTAGCAATACTCATATTAGATAAAATAGACTTTAAAACAAAGGCTGTGAAAAGAGACAGAGATGGACACTACATAATGATCAAAGGATCAATCCAAGAAGAAGATAGAACAATTATAAATATATATGCACCCAACATAGGAGCACTGCAATATGTAAGACAAATGCTAACAAGTATGAATGGGGAAATTAACAATAACACAATAATAGTGGGAGACATTAATACCCCACTCACACCTATGGATAGATCAACTAAACAGAAAATTAACAAGGAAACACAAACTTTAAATGAAACAATAAATCAGTTAGACCTAATTGATATCTATAGGTCATTTCACCCCAAAACAAATGAATTTCACCTTTTTCTCAAGTACAGTCTGAATAAATCCTGGAACCTTCTCCAGGATAGATCTCATCCTGGGCCATAAAGCTAGCCTTGGTAAATTCAAAAAAATAGAAATCATTCCAAGCATCTTTTCTGACCACAATGCAGTAAGATTAGATCTCAATTACAGGAGAAAAACTATTAAAAATTCCAACATATGGAGGCTGAACAATATGCTGCTGAATAACCAACAAATCACAGAAGAAATCAAAATATGCATAGAAATGAATGAAAATGAAAACACAACAACCCAAAACCTATGGGACACTGTAAAAGCAGTGCTAAGGGGAAGGTTCATAGCAATAGAGGCTTACCTTAAGAAACAGGAAAAAAAATAACCTAACTCTACACCTAAAGGAACTAGAAAAGGAAGAAATGAAGAACCCCAGGGTTAGTAGAAGGAAGAAATCTTAAAAATTCGGGCAGAAATAAATGCAAAAGAAACAAAAGAAACCATAGCAAAAATCAACAAAGCCAAAAGCTGGTTCTTTGAGAAGATAAATAAAATTGACAAACCATTAGCCAGACTCATCAAGAAAAAAAAGGAGAATAATCAGATCAACAAAATTAGAAATGAAAATGGAGAAATCACAACAGACAACACAGAAATACAAAGGATCATAAGAAACTACTATCAGCAACTATATGCAAATAAAATGGACAACTTGGAAGAAGTGGACAAATTTTTAGAAAAGTACAACTTTCCAAAACTGAACCAGGAAGAAGTAGAAGATCTTAACAGACCCATCACAAGCACGGAAATTGAAACTGTAATCAGAAATCTTCCAACAAACAAAAAGCCCAGGACCAGACAGCTTCACAGCTGAGTTCTACCAAAAATTTAGAGAAGAGCTAACACCTATCCTACTCAAACTCTTCCAGAAAATTGCAGAGGAAGGTAAACTTCCAAACTCATTCTATGAGGCCACCATCACCCTAATACCAAAACCTGACAAAGATGCCACCAAAAAAGAAAACTACAGGTCAATATCACTGATGAACATAGATGCAAAAATCCTTAACAAAATTCTAGCAAACAGAATCCAACAACATATTAAAAAGATCATACATAATGACCAAGTGGGCTTTATCCTAAGGATGCAAGGATTCTTCAATATCTGCAAATCAATCAGTGTAATACACCACATTAACAAATTGAAAAATAAAAACCATACGATTATCTCAATAGATGCAGAGAAATCCTTTGAAAAAATTCAACATCCATTTATGATAAAAAACCTCCAGAAAGCAGGAATAGAAGGAACATACCTCAACATAATAAAAGCTATATATGACAAGCCCACAGAAAACATTATCCTCAATGGTGAAAAATTGAAAGCATTTCCCCTAAAGTCAGGAGCAAGACAAGGGTGCCCACTCTCACCACTACTATTCAACATAGTTTTGGAAGTTTTGGACATAGCAGTCAGAGCAGAAAAAGAAATAAAAGGAATCCAGATTGGAAAAGAAGAAGTATGACTCTCACTGTTTGCAGATGACATGATCCTCTACATAGAAAACCCTAAAGACTCTACCAGAAAATTACTAGAGCTAATCAATGAATATAGTAAAGTTGCAGGATGTAAAATCAACACACAGAAATCCCTTGCATTCCTATACACAAACAATGAAAAAAACAGAAAGAGAAATTAAGGAAACAATTCCATTCACCATTGCAACTAAAAGAATAAAATACTTACGAATATATCTACCTAAAGAAACAAAAAACCTGTATAGAAAACTATAAAACACTGGTGAAAGAAATCAAAGAGGACACATATAGATGGAGAAATATACCGTGTTCTTGGATCGGAAGAATCAATATAGTAAAAATGAGTATACTACCCAAAGCAGTCTATAGATTGAATGCAATCCCTATCAAGCTACCAACGGTATTTTTCAGAGAACTGGAACAAATAATTTCACAATTTGTATGGAAATTAAAAAAACCCCGAATAGCCAAAACAATCTTGAGAAATAATGGAACAGGAGGAATCAATCTGCCTGACTTCAGGCTCTACTACAAAGCCACAGTCATCAAGACAGTATGGTACTGGCACAAAGACAGAAATATAGATCAGTGGAACAAAAGAGAAAGCCCAGAGATAAATCCATACACCTATGGACACCTTATCTTTGACAAAGGAGGCAAGAATATACAATGGAGAAAAGACAATCTCTTTAACAAGTAGTTCTGGGAAAACCGGTCAACCACTTGTAAAAGAATGAAACTAGACCACTTTCTAACACCATACACAAAAACAAACTCAAAATGGATTAAAGATCTAAACATAAGACCAGAAACTATAAAACTCCTAGAGGAAAACATAGGCAAAACACTCTCTGACATAAACTACAGTAGGATCCTCTATGACCCACCTCCCAGAATATTGGAAATAAAACCAAAAATAAACAAATGGGACCTAATTAAACTTAAAAGCTTCTACACAATAATACAGGAAACTACAAGCAAGGTGAGAAGACAGCCTTCAGAATGGGAGAAAATAATAGCAAATGAAGCAACTGACAAAGAATTAATCTCAAAAATGTACAAGCAACTCCTGCAGCTCAATTCCAGAAAAATAAACCACCCAATCAAAGAACTAAACAGACATTTCTCCAAAGAAGACATACAGATGGCTAACAAACATGAAAAGATGCTCAACATCACTCATTATCAGAGAAATGCAAATCAAAACCACAATGAGGTACCATTTCACACCAGTCAGAATGGCTGCTATCCAAAAGTCTAAAGCAATAAATGCTGGAGAGGGTGTAGGGAAAGGAGAACCCTTTTACACCGTTGGTGGGAATGAAAACTAGTACAGCCACTATGGAGAACAGTGTGGAGATTCCTTAAAAAACTGGATATAGAACTGCCATATTACCCAGCAATCCCACTGCTGGGTATACATACACACTGAGGAAACCAGAGTTGAAAGAGACATATGTACCTCAATGTTCATCGCAGCACTGTTTATAATAGCCAGGACATGGAAGCGACCTAGATGTCCATCAGCAAATGAATGGATAAGAAAGCCATGGTACATATACACAATGGAGTATTACTCAGCCATTAAAAAGAATACATTTGAATAGGTTCTAATGAGGTGGATGAAACTGGAGCCTATTATACAGAGTGAAGTAAGCCAGAAATAAAAACACCAATACAGTATACTAACACATATTTGTGGAATTTGGAAAGATGTTAATGATAACCCCATATGCAAGACAGCAAAAGAGACACAGATGTATAGAACAGTCTTTTGGACTCTGTGGGAGAGGGCGAGGGTGGGATGATATGGGAGAAAGGCATTGAAACATGTAAATTATCATATGTGAAATGAATCGCCAGTCCAGGTTTGATGCATGATACAGGATCCTCGGGGCTGGTGCACTGGGATGACCTAGAGGGATGGGATGGGGAGGAAGGTGGGAAGGGGGTTCAGGATGGGGAACACATATACACCCATGGCAGGCTCATATCAATGTATGGCAAAACCAATACAATATTGTAAAGTAAAAAAATACATAAATGAATAAAACTGAAAAAAAAAAAAAAAGCACACACACACTGAATGAGTTCTGGAGATCTACTGTGCTGCAAGCAAAACAAATTTTAAAAATCACCTTAAGAAATAAAATAAGAAAAAGGTAACGAGTGAAAATATAATTAAAACAGTTAAAAATCACATCTCATTTTCAGTGTGTATGTATGTATGTGTAGTCTCTATATACATTTATATGGCTTCCCTGAAGACTCAGACTGTAAAGAATCTGCCTGCAATGCAAGAGACACAGATTCAATCCCTGGGTTGGTGAGATCCCCTGGAAGAGGGCACAGCAACCCACTCCAGTATTTTTGCCTGGAGAATTCCATGGGCAGAGGAGCTTGGCAGGCTACAGTCCATGAGGTCACAAAAAGTCAGACACGACTGAGCGACTAACCCTTTCACATGTATGTATAAGTAATATAAATAAAGTGCTCTCTGTGTAATAAACTCTCAGTAGAAATTTGATGATAAATAATTTGCTGATGAATATATCATGTAGCCTTTAAATGCTGCCTTTGTGAGTATAATTAAAGACTGAGCAGTTCATTTTCACACATCAAATTTTAGTCTGTGATACGTGCAATAAACTTTATAGATATTTGGCATTCCCTCTCTCTATTCCATTTAATCATTGTATTAACATTTTCCTAGTAATTTTTCTTAGCTCTTTGTGTTTTCCTTCTCTCTTAAACCACATTCAAAAGTAGGATATCCCAGGGCTCTGGTATCTGATGATAAAGCACATTCACTAAATTTTTCACAAACAATACTCATAGTTATAAAATGTGTGCACATTTTTTTAGATATTTTTGTGTGGAAGAAGTTCTTTCATCATTTGTATCCCTTTGGGATATCTCAAGACCCCAACATCTGGTTAGTGGTTTCTTGAAAAGACACACTTTTTCAATACAAAATGTTCTTTTGCTTAAAATAACAATAACAACTTAATTTTCATGTTTAGTAGCTTAAAGGATTGTATAAAATTCACTTTTCCTTAATAAAGGTCAGATTTTACTTTATCACACGTTAGTGCACCTGTTCTGAAATAGCATGAAATTTTAGCTTAAAAATATGTATGCAAATGAAAATTTGGCAAGTTAATAACAAAATATGAAAATGTTGAAATACTCAATGAAAGCTGAAGAAATGTTTTGGTAGTAGAAGCACGGATAGCATAAAACATTTGTTGTGTATGGAAGAGGTACAGTTTTAATATTGATAAACTTGAATTTAAGCCTTGATTTTATCACTTTCACATTGGATACCTTTTTTTTTTTTTTTTAATCCTTCTGACACTCAATTTTCTAATCTGTAAAACTGGTAGGCTCATACCTTGGACTTTTCATAAATACTATTTTTTAAATAAACAATGCTTTAATGCTTACTCTTTGCCCGGCACTCTTCTGAGAACTTTTCAAATGTGATCTATTTAATTTTCATGGCAGACATTTGAAGTAAGCACTTTTAGTTTCTCTTTAATGAAAAAGAGACAGAGACATTTAAGCATGGTTATTTTTCACCTAGAAACCCTCAGTCAGTGACATACCAAGGTAGGTCAGTTGAGGTAGGCCATTCCAGGTTCCTATTAGGAGATAATTTAAAATTAATAATGTTGTTCAGTTGCTCAGTCATTGTCCGACTCTTTGCAACCCCATGGATGGCAGCGTGCCAGGGTTCTCTGTGCTTCACCATCTCCCAGAACTTGCTCAAATTCATGTTCATTGAGTTGATGATGCCATCCAACCATCTCATCCTCTGTTGTCCCCTTCTCCTCCTGCCTTCAATCTTTCACAGCATCAGGGTCTTTTCTAATGAGTTGGCTCTTTACATCAGGTGGCCAAAGTACTGGAGCTTCAGCTTCAGGATCAGCCCTTCAACAAATAATCAGGGGTGATTTCCTTTAGGATTGACTTAATTAAATTAAATTAATAATGAAAGTGAAAGTGAAGTTGCTTAGTCGTGTCTGACTGTAGCCTACCAGGCTCCTCCATCCATGAGATTTTCCAGGCAAGAGGACTGGAATGGACTGCCATTTCCTTATCCAGGGGATCTTCCCAACCCAGGGATTGATCCTAGGTCTCGTGCATTGCAGACAGATGCTTTACCATCTGAGCCACCAGGGAAGCCCCAAATTAAATTAATATTAATAATTTATTATTGGATAAATTAATAAATTTATTATTAAATTTAAATTAATAATAAAACCAACTAAAAGTTGGTCTACATTTTATTATCATCAGGCAATAGCAGTTCTAAACAACCTATGAGATATTATTCCCCTCAGGATGGATCACTTTCATCCTCCATTCCTAAATACTCATTTCCCTCTATATTTATAACAGTAGATTTTTAATTAAAGTAAGAAAAATAAAATTATAGGTGCTTATAAAATGTTTGGAAATTTAGCAAAAATCTAAATAGATTCTAGGATTACAGATAGTCTTGAATGAGTTTGTATATGTAATATGTATGTAATAGTATTAATAATATACAATATAGTTAATGTGTACATAGTATATATATATATACACACACATACACATGCACATACATGCATGCATAGATACACACCTTTCTCTCTTATGATAATTAATGTATTCTTGACATCTGCGTTTTGCCTTTATACTATACACATGATATTCACTGTAGATTAGACCACTTTCCTCACCACATACTTCCTTTTCAGAACATGTGAATAGACATTTTCAGATGAAGTTGCAGTTTAAAATATATGGCTCTTAATATAATCATAATAAAAACAACAACAAAAACAGATAAATCTCACCTCCACCATTACTTGTTATGCAACATTGGCTTTCACTACATATGAGCATCAGTTCTTTTTTTTAAACTGTGGAAACAGGTGGAACAGCACTTACAATGCAGGGTATGTCCTTGCTTATATCGACGGTGCTCAAAAATATTGCTCCGTTCAAATCTTCCTATTTTATTCCACTTCTCCAAAGATGAAAATACCTTAAAATAGTCCCATAGAGTAGCAATCTTTAAATTTCTTCTCCAGTGGGTTGCTATCTTTAGAAAGACCCTAAATAAGATTTGGAGTTGGATTCAATTTCAATATCTGCAGGTGAAGTCTAGCCTAACTAGCACACATAGCAGATTCATCCAGATGAGATTATAACTGGAAGTCTGTAAATTTCTGGCTATGCTTATGTCAGTGTCATGAGGCATCTGGGAAGGAAGCCTGTTCATTTTTGAAAAAGGCACCAAAAAATTTCCAGTATGTTTTTATTATATAGTTATTTTGGAATAAAGGATAAACAAAAGCTATATTTCAACATTAAAAAGATGTTGATGTATACTCAGAATTTTTTGAGTATGCCAAAAGAAATAGAACATTCCCTTGCAAGAGTGTGTACTGAAATGAAATAAAACAAATGGTTCTTTATTTATTTATGTAAGGCTAGACATTGGGTATATTGCATCATTTAAGCTTCATCCTTACACTTCATTACCTACTAAAAATGAGCCCTGCTTGTAAGTATTTGTATAATCAGTGATGAGCTGTGCTTTGAAATGGAGTGCTGCAGATTAAGCAGTAGAAGAAAAAAAAAAAAAAGGAAAATTGTACTTGATCTTTTGGAATATCAGAGAATAATTACTTCAAAATAGGGAATTTCCTCAGCTCCAAGTGCAAAAATCTTAGGAATACTCTATTTCCCCAGTGTACTGACCCACAGATCACATGTTGATAGCTTGGAAATAGCATTTCCAGTTGTTAAAACAGATTTTTTAAAAATTTTGGAATTTAGGAAGAGCTGGAAGTCAAATTTGAAGGCCTTTGTTCTTAAATTTTCTCCTTTTTCAGTGGGGTAAAATTCAAATTCCTTTTAGCTTAACACTAAATACCCACCACAACTTGTCTGGGCCTAAGCCTGGAGGGCTACAGTCCATGGGGTCACAAAGAGTCAGACACAACTGAATGAGTAACATGCCACACACACATGCACACACATGCATGCGTGCGTGTGCGCGCACACACACAGACAAACACACACACACACCCCTTCCTTCATACTGCTTTCCTTTCTCAAACCCCCACTCTGGCTGGGGTGGGATCTGTACTGCTCCCTCCCACCTCTACCAAAATGAAGTATGTGTTTTTATGGCTTCTATGCCTTTGTAGAGGCTGTTCTTCCTACTAACAATCCCCCTCTGTTTTTCCCTAGACGTTCATTAAGTCTGAGTTTAACTTTTACCTTTCCCATGAAAAATTTTATCTCCCCTCTAAATTGCAGCATTCTTTCCTGCAAAATAAACCCGGAGAGTTCACATAATGTATATTGAAATTATTCCTTAAAACTTTGCTAAACTTTTCCACATACATAAATTCTATCATTCCAACCACATGGCATGCAGCTTAGGATAAATAGTATGGATTTGACTTTTTTCAGTATGCTCACCATGGTGGTATGAGAAATGTAGGCATGGAATGTTAGGTGTGGAAGGAGAGGGGCATTACAGTGCTGTGCTATACCTCTTCAGACTATTTGGCATATACAAGCTGAGTTTTAGTTTCAGTGGAGACTTCCTGCATTTCAGTGCTAGGCTTTGTGTTTCAGTACAGTTTATCTGAGAGCTCTGTATTGGAATTTGTCACAAAGTACAAATATTTAAAATGTGAAATGGGTTTCTTTTTTACACTGTCTCTTGGGTTATATTTTCCTAGGGTAACTCAAGGGGACAGGGTTATGACTGGACAAGATAAAGATTTAAGCATTTCTATTCCCCTAGCTGACTACATCTGACACTTCCCCCAATTTCCAGGACATGTAACAATGAAGAATAGGTATCCCTAGGTACTTTTGGGGAATGAATGTGGGAACATGTCAGGTTGGGAAATGTAAGTCAACTATCTGGCCTTTAGCCACATGCTCCCCTTTCCTCTGACAGAGCATTGTTAAAGAGAGGATTGCCTCTGGACTATTAGATGAAAGGCAATTTGGGACCTCAGATTGTCCAGAAGTGACCACCACTAATCCATATCAGAGTTTTGAGAGAATTAGAACCCCCCTGGTCTTGCCCAAAGCACTAAGGTTTAGGGAGCTGAAAGTGGGCTGATTTCAGTGTCCACTTATCCCCATGTGGGGTGCTCTTGGGCAGGATAGAACCTACATAAATACTGAGGTATTCAAGGTAGACCTTGAATGAGAATATACAGAGAATGTGAATATGTTGGTTTAATTTTTTTGTCTTTTTTTAAAAGTATTTTTCCTCATGAGAACTGCCATTGTGTAAAGTATAATTAAATATAAATATTATACTTTCTAATCTTATAATAATTTCCTGATAAATATACTTGATAAAATAGTCTGTAGATTATATTACAGTCTATTGCAGTTGGCTCTCCTGGCCTCCTATTTATTTACCACAACTCTATTTGATCATTTTTAGGATGGAAATAACCTGATCTTACTTCTTTGAATAAAAAGAGGTTGGCAAACTTCTTTTATGAGTAAATGGAAAGGGTTTCTCAAGGCAGCATATGTAAAAAAGAAACATAAATCCTAACCCTTCACTCTCTTAAAAGGGAATTAAGGTCAGCATTCTTAGAGCAGCCAACTGAAGTGGTGCTGAGTTCAGACACTCTTTGGAAATGGAACCAAACAGCTGACTTTCACTAGAGAAAAAGCCATTTCAAGAGTTGGGTGTTAAGCACTGGTGATATCCTTCCAAGTCTTTAAATAGGTCACCTGTCTCTTAAAAGAATAATGAGAGACCCAAAAAAAAAAAAAAAAGAATTATCACAACCCTAATTTATTTAATTCTTTATTTATACTCTATTGTAAGATAAAGTAAGTCAGATTTTTCCCCAAAGCCTAAGTTATCCCTTAGGGGAAAGTGAGGCATTTAGAAAAATCTAGTAAGTCTTCAGGCTTCCCTGGTAGTTCAGCTGGTAAAGAATCCATTTGCAATGTGGGAGACCCTGATTCGATCCCTGAGTTGGGAAGATCCCCTGGAGGAGGGCATGGCAACCCACTCCCGTATTATTGCCTGCAGAATCCCCATAGACAGAGGAGCCTGGTGGGCTGAAGTCCAAGGGGTTGCAAAGAGTCGGACACAACTGAGTAACTAAGCACAGTAAGTCTTCAGTTCATCAGAAATTAATGATGCAGTAAAGAAGATATTCAAGAGAGCCTCAGAAAGAAAATCAGGGTAGACCATATCCAACTTGTGTTTATCCAGGCTCAAATGGCAAGTAGTATCTTTTTAGAGAAGAAATGCTTCTAGGAATGCTCTCTCATGGACATCATTTCACTCCTTAAATCTACATTTCATCTTCCAACATGACAAACATGATCGTACTCAGATGCCCCATCAATGCATTTGTGATCCAATTCCCTCTGTGGTCAACTGTCTGTTTTTCACATTTGAGCGTATTTCAGAATTCAACTTCTCTATCTTAAATATGATGTTATGACTTACATATACAATGGCAGAAAGATAGTGTTCCTTTAAAACTTTATGTATTTTCTTCTGATTGCGTAAAATGAATTCTTCTTTCCACAAAGCTCAATCTATTTTGTACTTGACTAAAAATAGCCTTAAAGTTAATTCCCACTTAAGAGAGTAGGGAATTGAGATACTGAAAAGAACAGTTAGGAAATGGAAAAGGATTTACACTTTGTCAAAGAGGCCATTTTTAGCACCTTATCACAGCAATAACATAAACTCTTTGTAAAGTTAGTTTTGACAGCATTGGGATTATCACATTTTTCTATCTGAGATAAACTTTTGTCTGTATTCATCATTTATATAACTGTCTCAAACAATTTAGCTTGACAATAAACTAATTCACATTTTAATTGCATATGATAGTTTACAAAGCTTTCACGATGATACCTGGCTGTGTCTGGTGATCAGGCTCATGTCTTCTGCTTGGTGCTTCTAGGTGCATGTATAGCAAATAAAACACACAGATCCAGGGAAAATATACATCACATGTAGTGCCGGTGAGCTAGCAACCAAGAGGAAAGTACATTTTGTTGTTTCTACCTTACAGGGAAGCAAATGAGAGTCAGAGAATTGGATCATAGCCTTTAATAGGTGATTGAATCTCTATGAAACCTTCTTTTCTCTGGACCATGGTCTTTAAAGAAAAGGAATTTCAGGAAAATGGTAGCCATGGTCCTTTCCAGGGTGTACTTTATGAGAATGTCTGTTTGTGCTTTGTAAATATAGCCAAATTTAAGTTACCTGGTAAATAGTAGAGTTAAAATAAAATTAGCAATTTCAGCCTCTGCCTCTTAATAGAATTCTGGATAAAAGTTAGATAAATCAATTTGGCTTTATACTATGATTGTAATTTTAGGAGCACCAAAGAGGTTACATCTTAAATAACCCCACAACATTTCCTGAAGTCATTTTCTTATATCCTTTTACTAACCACACACACACACTTGTTCAAAAATTGTAACAATTATTTATATCAATGGTTCTTAACTAGGCATGATCTTGATTTCCAGTAAACATTTGGCAATGTCTGGAAACATTTTTGATTGTCACAGTGGGGTTGCCATTGGTGTCTAGTGGTTGGAGGTCAGTAACACTGCTGAACATTCTAGTGCGTAAGATACAGTGTATTCACACACACACACACACACAAAACACTGTTCTGACTAATGTCAGTATGCTGAAGTTGAGAAGCACTATTTAAATTTATAGATACTTGAACAATGATCTTAACATCATAAAACAAGTTTTTTTTTTCCTAGAAGTTTCAGTTTGAGTTCATATGACATAAGTAAGATACATGTATTTTCAATTATAAAACCTTTATTTCAGCTTATAATGCTGCACAAGATCCCAAAAGTCAGTATTTAATTGAGTAAACAAGTGTCTTTTAGAAATTAAAATAGCCAGAAGAGTAATAAATTAGAAATCACTCATTCATGCCTTTGTGTGAATTAATGCAACGAGAAGTTATTGGAGGGAAAGACAGACTTGGGTAGATGCCGTGGTAGAAGGGTTTAGGCAGCTGGATGACAGTATGAGAGTCTTAAGCACTCCTTAGGAGAAGTGCTTAGGAAGCATTCAGGAAGGACGATGGTGCCCAGTTTGACTACTTTTCAAATTTCAAAGACTAGCCCCACCATAAGCTACAAAAAATAGCAGAACCCACATATGTGAGTTTCATTCTTTTCTCTTTTCTAATTCAACCTCAAGTGGGATGTCTGATTTTTAAAATAGCCAATAATTAATTGAGGAGAATAAGAGTAAAGGAGATGCTGATGAATTATAGATTGGTTGACAAGTTGTTATATTAACTGCTTGAGTTTAGGACAGCTTCTTATCTAGACTATATAGTTTGACTTCAAAATCTAATTTAAAACTATTAGATTTCCTATGCCATTCATGGTTTAGTTTGCTTCTCTTTTTTCTTTAGTGTTTTCCAATCTGAGTTTTCTGTTACCTTTCCGTTATTGCTATTAAAGGTTCTGTGTAACACATACAGACAAAAACCTATTGAGCTAGCATCCTACAGAGTTTATGATCTACTTATATTGTCTCTTGTTGTCTAACAAATTGTGCCAAAATTTAGTAGTTTAAAACAGCAAACATTTATCATCTCACATAGCTTCTGGGAATCACGGATCTGGATCTGGGGGCAATTTACTGAGTGTTTCTGGCTCCAGGTCCTTTGTGAGGTTACAGTTAAGCCTCTTAACTGGGCTGCAGTCTCTGAAGACCTGACTGAGATGGAGGACCCATTCTGAGCTCATTCACCTGGCTGCTGGTCAGAGGCTTCAGTTTCTCACTGTGTGCACCTCTCTGTGGGGCTGCTTATGACAGGACTTACCCCAGAATGAACAGTGGTGGGAGAGCAAAGAAGCTGTAGTGTCTTCTGGAGCGACCCATCATCTCTTCTGCCCTGTTCTCTTTGTCACACAGACAACTCTAGTAGAATGCAGGAGAAGACTAAACATGAATACAAAGAACAGGAAGAGGGGATCACTGGATCATCTTATAGGCTGATTACCATGCTGATGTTGTCTTTCAGTATAATAACCATCCAGAACCCTTCCTATTGCAATGTCTGTATGTAACAACATACAAATAAGCTCTGTAACTGGTCACTTAAAATAATGATAGCAAGTTTTATTGGGGGAAAAAAGTGTTCTAAAAAGAACTTCATTGAATTTGTAGAAAATATGTACAATGATCATTTTTAAAAAAATACGTTAGATTCTGCTAGTTTCTTTATTGTACAGAAACAGTTTTTGTGCTCCTTAAGTCAGAAGCCTGTCTAGTCTGCCCTGAATATCAACTTTAGGCTTTTTGGTGGTATATGAAGTGTGATTTTGAGTGAGAGAAAAGATTGACTTTTAAACCCTGATTTTTCCATTTCCTGGCTTCACAGTCAGAGCCAAGTTTCAAATGCTTCATCTATAAAATAGATGTATATAGCACTCATCTCTAATGGTTGTTTTGAGGTCTAAAGGCTATGATGTGAACGAGCTATTCAGCACATTTCCTCACGCATAGTGAGGGCATAATAAATAGTAGCCATGAACATCAGCTTCCAGTCCAGTGTCTTTTTGAACATCATGACCATTAATAGGTTGTGAAACTAAAATAATTGGTTCGGTCAAATTTTTTTGGAAAAATGAAATAAAATTGAACAGTACAGAAAATATAAAAATCTCAGAGGATCAGAGACCTGAGTTATAATCCTTAGCTGTGTCACTGAAGTAAATATTGTTCCATTAAACTTGTTTTTATTTGTGTCTACATGCAAGCTTGTGTGTGTCTGTATGTTTGTGTGTGTGTGCATGTGTGTGTGTGCGTGTGTGTGTCTATGTGTGTGATATTTGTTCCTTATCCTGATTAAAACTATACCTTTTACTCTGGGTCCTTGGAAGAAGAACTATGACAAATCTTCAGAGAAGGTTTGAAATGGAAAAATCAGGGTTTAAGGTTTGTCATAGACAAACAAAGCAGAGAGATCACTTTGCCGACAAAGATCCATACAGTCAAAAAGTGGTTTTTCCAGTAGTCATGAATGGATGTGAGGGTTGAGACCATAAGGAAGGCTGCACACCAAAGAATTGATGCTTTTGAATTGTGGTGCTAGAGAAGACTCTTGAGACAGAAAGAAGTTCAAACCAGTCAATCCTAAAGGAAATCAACCCTGAATATTCATTGGAAGGACTGATGCTACAGCTGAGGCTCCCATACTCAGGCCATCTGTTAAGAAGTGCAAACTCATTGGGAAAGACCCTGATGCTGGGAAAGAACGAGGGCAGGAGGAGAAGAGGGCAGCAGAGGATGAGGTGGTTGGATGTCATCACTGACTTAAAGGACATGAATTTGAGCAAACTCCAGAAGATAGTGAAGGACAGGGAAGCCTGGTGTGCTGCAGTCTATGGTGCTGCAAAGAGTCGGACATAACTTTGCGACTGAACGACAACACTCAAAAAATGAGAAAGCCACTACTTTAGCCTTACTTTGTTACATTTGTGTTTTCTTTTAAGAATCAGATTAGATCAGATCAGATCAGTTGCTCAGTCGTGTCTGACTCTTTGTGACCCCATGAATCGCAGCACGCCAGGCCTCCCTGTCCATCACCAACTCCCGGAGTTCACCCAGACTCACGTCCATCGAGTCAGTGATGCCATCCAGCCATCTCATCCTCTGTCCTCCCCTTCTCCTCCTGCCCCCAATCCCTCCCAGCATCAGAGTCTTTTCCAATGAGTCAATTCTTCGCGTGAGGTGGCCAAAGTATTGGAGTTTCAGCTTTAGCATCATTCCTTCCAAAGAAATCCCAGGGCCGATCTCCTTCAGAATGGACTGGTTGGATCTCCTTGCAGTCCAAGGGACTCTCAAGAGGCTTCTCCAACACCACAGTTCAAAAGCATCAACTCTTCGGCACTCAGCCTTCTTCACAGTCCAACTCTCACATCCATACATGACCACAGGAAAAACCATAGCCTTGGCTAGAGGAACCTTTGTTGGCAAAGTAATGTCTCTGCTTTTGAAAATGCTATCTAGGTTGGTCATAACTTTCCATCCAAGGAGTAAGCGTCTTTTAATTTCATGGCTGCAGTCACCATCTGCAGTGATTTTGGAGCCCATATAAATAAAGTCTGACACTGTTTCCACTGTTTCCCCATCTATTTCCCATGAAGTGGTGGGACCGGATGCCATGATCTTCGTTTTCTGAATGTTGAGCTTTAAGCCAACTTTTTCACTCTCCACTTTCACTTTCATCAAGAGGCTTTTGAGTTCCTCTTCACTTTCTGCCATAAGGGTGGTGTCATCTGCATATCTGAGGTTATTGACACTTCTCCCGGCAATCTTGATTCCAGTTTGTGTTTCTTCCAGTCCAGCGTTTCTCATGATGTACTCTGCATATAAGTTAAATAAACAGGGTGACAATATACAGCCTTGACGAACTCCTTTTCCTATTTGGAACCAGTCTGTTGTTCCATGTCCAGTTCTAACTGTTGCTTCCTGACCTGCATACAGATTTCTCAAGAGGCAGATCAGGTGGTCTAGTATTCCCATCTCTTTCAGAATTTTCCACAGTTTATTGTGATCCACACAGTCAAAGGCTTTGGCATAGTCAATAAAGCAGAAATAGATGTTTTTCTGGAACTCTCTTGCTTTTTCCATGATCCAGCGGATGTTGGCAATTTGATCTCTGGTTCCTCTGCCTTTTCTAAAACCAGCTCGAGCATCTGGAAGTTCACGGTTCACATATTGCTGAAGCCTGGCTTGGAGAATTTTGAGCATTACTTTACTAGCGTGTGAGATGAGTGCAATTGTGCGGTAGTTTTAGCATTCTTTGGCATTGCCTTTCTTTGGGATTGGAATGAAAACTGACTTTTCCAGTCCTGTGGCCACTGCTGAGTTTTCCATATTTGCTGGCATATTGAGTGCAGCACTTTCACAGCATCATCTTTCAGGATTTGGAATAGCTCAACTGGAATTCCATCACCTCCACTAGCTTTGTTCGTAGTGATGCTTTCTAAGGCCCACTTGACTTCACATTCCAGGATGTCTGGCTCTAGGTCAGTGATCACACCATCGTGATTATCTGGGTCGTGAAGATCTTTTTTGTACAGTTCTTCTGTGTAATCAACCTTATTCTGTTCTAGTGAGTCTATCCCTCTGAATATTTTGGAAATTGGACTATTTAATACCTCTTTGCTGGAGAGCCTCTTCTTTAGAATTGCATCTAAAAATGAAGTTCCAGTACACACAGAGCCATGATCTTCCTGTATTATACCATTAGATGTGCCCCAGACCAGTGTGTGACTCATTTCTTTGTACCCAATAGCATGGCCATTGTAGATGCATTAATGGGAGGTGTCACAGCAGGAAGCTCAGAAATCTCAAAAGACTTACTTGTTTGGAATCTTTTATGTAGCAAGTTTCCACAGCGACTTTTTTAGTCATATGGTTAAATAAAGACGTGCTAAGTCCCCAAGGTTTATGAAATTGTAAACGTCAATCTGTCTCAAAGGAAGCATGCTTTTCGTGGGAGAAACTACACTTGAGGCCTTACATTCTCAAGTTCACCAAATGTCCAGTAGTGAACCATGCAAGTAAATGCTGTTTATATTGTTTTAATATATTCTCTTTGTCTTAAATTTTTATTGATAGTTATCATTGGTGGTTTGTAATGCTTCATCTTCAATTTATCAGTCAATTTATCTGAAAACAAAACAAAACCTAAACACTTGCAATACCGTTGCTTTCAGATCCCTGTCATCATAAGTAAAGTGATGAACACTTTTATAAGGTGAATAATTTTATACTTTATCTGCTTTTAAGTCAGATGTTCAGCTGGTTGAACTAGCTATAATGTTTAAAATTTTAAAGAGAAAGACTTTTTTAAAGAGAAAGACTTTTCTTTCTCTTTTGTAACCTTCCCCTAATTCCACCCTCTCCCCCCTGGCCCCAGTATTTTTATGAAAGACATCTGGGAACTTTATTCACTGCAGTCTTACACTTTATTCCTTGCTGGCCTAGCAATTCAGAGTCTAATCATCATCAAAATCATAATTGTAGATATTTTGGGGTTAAAATTGCTCATGGAGAAAGTGTCCTCTGAAGGTTTGAAACAACTAGCACATGTTGTACAAGAGGTTTCTTTACACCCTGTGGCCATAATGTCTGGAAGAATTACTGAATATATGTAATAAATGGCTTTCTGACATTACATTAAAATACAATAAAACATTATTATCTGTTCCCAGACATTTTGGCCACCCTACAGCACATGGATTTCTGAGACAGTGTAAATAGGAAAGATACAGTTCTCTAAGAATGAAGATTTGCAAAACCCTTTAGCGTTAGGCAAGCAGTAGTATCAGAGATTGACAACATGCTGTAATGAATCTTTTATCTTTGTATGCCTGTGGTTTACAAAATATTTTTACTTCAGCTTTATAAAACTGTTTTGATGTACATCTAGTGTACAGATGAGGAAATCAAGGCTCAGAATAGTGAAGCAGCTTCTTCATAGTCACAATGCTCAGTGATAGGAAGCTATGTCTCTAAGAACAAATTCCTCATTAATTTTTTCTTTTTAACTCTACCATACCATCACTTAGTCAGGTTTCCCTGGTGGCTCAGATGGTAAAGACTCTGCCTGCAATGCAGAAGATCCAGGTTCGATCCCTGGGTCTGGAAGATTACCTGGACTAGGGAATGGCTACCCATTCCAGTATTCTTGCTTGGGAAATCCTATGGACAGAGGAGCCTGCAGGCTATAGTTCATATGGTCGCAAAGAGTTGGACACAACTGAGCAACTAACATTTTCATTTTCACTTTTCACCATCTCTTACGTCCATATCTGCTGAGCAAGTTCAAACCCATTCCTTTCCATTAGAAACATTATTTTATTTTTCAATGTAGGTTTTTTCATAATATTTCCTTTTTAATCCTTGAACAATACTATATTGTAGGTGCATTATTATGCCTGTTTTCTAGATGCAGAAGCTGAGGCACAGAGAGGGAAGGCAATTTGCTTAACCTTACACAGTTAATCAATTGCTAGTATAAAGCTATCAGAATCCAAAACTTGATCTTTTATCTTCTACACTGCTTCTTCTCACATAACGCTGCTGCTGCTAAGTCGCTTCAGTCATGTCCGACTCTGTGCGACCCCATAGACGGCAGCCCATCAGGCTCCTCCGTCCCTGGGATTCTCCAGGCAAGAACACTGGAGCGGGTTGCCATTTCCTTCTCCAATGCATGAAAGTGAAAAGTGAAGGTGAAGTCGCTCAGTCATGTCCAACTCTTAGCGACCCCATGGACTGCAGCCTTCCAGGCTCCTCCGTCGGTGGGATTTTCCAGGCAAGAGTACTGGAGTGGGGTGCCATTGCCTTCTCCGTCTCACATACTGGTGGCTATAAATCTGAATTCAGTAAGGGAAGTAAGGTAATGGCTAGTTTGAACCATTAATTATCTTCTCATTGAGATATATATATTTACACTGGAGAATTTTCACTTCTAATAGATTTTCAGACTGCTTCTCCTAACTTGACTCTCAACCAAAGTATAAGTATCTGTCATCTGTATAGCATCTTAGAGCTGACCACGTGTTTTCACATACTTATTTCATTGATCATGACAACAAACTTATGAGATACTTAGGACAGGTATAATTAACAGGATGATTTTCCTGATAAGAAATATTTATCTCAGAGGAGAAAAAGACTATACAGTTTGTATGGCTGATAAGTGAAAAAAAAATCACCCAGATCTCCTGATGATACATCCTGGGAGCTCTCTGTGAAAACAAAAGTGAAGTTGCTCAGTCGTCTCCGACTCTTTGCGACCCTACCAGGCTTATCCGTCCATGGGATTTTCCAGACAAGAGTACCAGAGTGGGTTGCCATTTCCTTCTCCAGGAGATCTTCCCAACCCAGGGATCAAACCCAAGTCTCCCACATTGTAGGCAGACACTTTGCCCTCTGAGCCACCAGGGAAGCCTGTAACACTATGCTAAAGATTACCCAGCACCCTATAAGGTTCCACCTGCTTATGTAGATTTACCAAGAGCTTTCTTCCTCTTTGGAAGAAGTCAGATAGGCCATAATGAATCTTAACTGTTGATAGGAGAAACCCTTAAATCTGGGCTAATAGACATCATGTGTAGATGTGTATTAGTACAGACTTTGGACTCTGGATTTAGAAAAGGCACAGCAAGAATTCTGGTTCTGCTGTGAGCTCTAATTCACTGTTTCTTTGGTGGAAATTAGCCTATTTTTTTATTCTCCATTTCTACAGATGAAAATGTTGTAAGAAAACAAATGTATGATATCCTGCTATGATGATGATTTTCTGGCAAACTCCTTAAATTTTTAATGTAACATATCTCATGCTGTGGCATGAAAATGCTTGGCTTTAAGAAGTCAAGAATGTAAAAGACCTCTGACATCCTAGGATATGTAATTTTGGAGTTTCATGGTTTCCTGGAAATAATGATGCTGATATAATTTTAATATAAAAAGCCATGATAAAACTGTGAATGCTGACAGAAATCAGTCCTGGGTGGGAATTCACATCAGAACAGAAGAGAGGCTGATTAAACATGTGCATTTTGCAAATTATATTTGTGCTCAGTCACATTGTGCTGAGAAAACTACCAAACTATTTCTTCTGTATGAGTATGTGGAATAAAACTGTAATGGATTTCATAAACTTGGGGTATATATTTCACAATCCTGTATAGGCAATTTATATTCTAATCATTACCACATTAAATAATGTCTGCTTATATACTGTCTTTCTCACTAGACAAGGACTAGTCAAGAACTATATATTTTGCATCTTATATTCATGATACAAGACTTCTTAACATACAAAACATATAAAAGTGCCTCAAGAGATGTTTACCTAACTGGGTTTTTCTCACATAATAAAGTATATACATACATATATATATATATTTATTTATATTATGTAAACATACGTAATTACACACCCACATCTGTGCATGTCCTTTATGTCTTTGTTGATATAAAGATGTGACATTTTTAAAAGGAAACAATTATTCTACTACTGTATCATATATATATATATTCTGATTCATTATTTTACAGATATATATATCTGCAAGATACAGTAAGTGTATTTAGTTGTAAATATACCTTTAGTTTTAACAACTGAAAATTTTTGAGCAAAGATTTAGTTCAGAAATTTTAATTTATATATAGTTCAACCAGTTTTAATAACCTCAAAAGCAACCTAAAAAGAGGCTTGTTTGAAGAGTTTTGATGAAAATTTATTGGTAAGCTTATTTTAAATCACAATATTAGAGTATATAATAAGCTTTCAATGATTATATGAACATTAGGTTAAGCATTTCACTTGGCATTTGTGTTGTTTTGAAGAGGTAATAATAATGAACCGGAGAATGACATGATACTAATCCATATGCTATAGGAAGTTGATATCTCTTTTGGTTGAGTAAATGAAAGAAAATACTAATACTTTTCAGTAAGGATAATTAATGAGGCAATAAAAAGCATATCGTCATGGAGCTGAGGAAAGAGTCACCTTGTCATATAAAATTACTACTTCATGTTCAGTTTAGAAAGGCTTCAGAGTTTAGGTGGGTTTAGGGAGGCCTACTGCATGTCGGCCCAATCATTCTTTCAGTATTCCTCAGCATGATAGTGGTGAAGGGGATTTTTCATTTTATTTAAAAATGCAGAACAGTGAATGAAGAGTTGTTGCTGTGTTTTACCATTGGAAGGTGATGATTGTTAAGTACTCTTATTTTCCCCATCCCCCCACACTAGTGGCAACTCTAATGGCTTTAGGATCAGGACAGCTTCCCTTAGTAACTTAAAGTAAAAGAGAGATAGGTTAATTGGAGATTATGAGTTCTGGATAAAGGTCTTGAAACTATACTTAAAGAATAAAGTGAAGTGAAGTTGCTCAGTCATGTCTGACTCTTTGCGACCCCACGGATTGTAGCCTACCATGCTCCTCCATCCATGGGATTCTCCAGGCAAGAGTACTGGAGTGGGTTGTCATTTCCTTCTCCAGGAGATCTTCCCAACCCAGGGACTGAATCCGGGTCTCCTTCATTGTAGGCAGACACTTTACAATCTGAGCCACCAGAGAAGTCACATACTTAAAGAATAAAGTGCTAGCCAAAATGCTAGCTTCAGCTGGATGAATTTGGGCAGCAAATGGCATGTTTATAATCCTTGCACTAACCACGAACCAGAAGCCAACTGAAGTGGAAAGAAAATGGACAGGTATCAAGACAGACTACCACTTCTAGCCTTTGGGCTCTTTGACCCTGATCACATCCCTTAATTTCTCAGTCTTACCATTTCACCAATATTAGATGGTAACAATACCTATTCAAAATGACTGCTGTGAGGAATAATTAAAGCTCACTGACACACAGTGAAGTGAAAGTCACTCAGTCGTGTCCGACTCTTTGCGGCCCCATGGACTATACAGTCCACGGAATTCTCCAGGCCAGGATACTGGAGTGGGTGGCCTTTCCCTTCTCCAGGGGATCTTCCCAACCCAGGAATCGCACCCAAGTCTCCCGCATAGCAGATGGATTCTTTACCAGCTGAGCCACCAGGGAAACGCTCAAAAGGACATCTGCTATTCTAAGCTTTCCACAAAACCCTTCCCCTTCAAAGAAACTACCTGTGACTGTTTCTGCTCTTTTGTTTTCTTTTGTTTATTTGTTTTCTTTAGTTCTTTTGAAGCCATGGAATTGGGGATGGGTGGATAAAGAACAACCCTAAAGGAAAAAGATAAAAGAACAATCTTATGGACTCTGTTGGAGAGGGAGAGGGTGGGAAGATTTGGGAGAATGGCATTGAAACATGTGTAATATCATGTATGAAACGAAAAAAAAAAAAAAGAATAGTAAAAATTCTAAATGAAATTCAAAAAAAAAAAAAAGCAATGGAACCAGTGACACATTTGTGGATACAGTTTTGATCTAACTCAGCCTCCCCTAAGTTGCCACATGTTTATAAGTTTCCCGCTGAATGAATGCATTCTAATATCTTTAGTGTCCTTCTCTCGTTCTTTACGTCTTTTTCTGAATATAAAATAAAATTGTTACTTTCTTAAAGAAAGTAGAAAATATCAAAGCATTTTAAGAAGAAAATAAAATTCACCTGTATTCCCATCAGCCAGAAACATACATTGTTCACAATTCAGTGTTTCTTTTCTTTTTCCAATGCATACAAATATGTACCTGAATACACTTACCATAATTGAGAACATACTACATATAGCATTTGTATACTACTTGTTATGTTAAGTAGAAGGGTATTTTTAAGCCTTGGAGAGCTGGTATTTTTTAATCACTTTATACCTTAAAATCTAGACTGCACAGTCCATTCAGTGAAAAACTCCCTAGGAAGTTGGGAGAACTGTCATTATAATTTATGTCATGGTTATTTTAATATCTTAATGTAGTAATTTATGCTTGAGTAGGACTATAGAGTGAATTTTAATTTTGGTAACTTGTTTCCTTTTTCCTCAATACCGTAATTGCTCTCTCTGGGAAATAACTATTTGCCAAAGATAAAAATTATTGGTATGGATCCTTGAGATACAGTCTATAAATGTGAGAAGATTCATCATGCAGCTTTCTTTCTTCTCTTTAAAGAAGAAATCCTAGGGGCTTTGTGAGATGCTAAGAAACACTTTGTTCTTGTGACAGAGCTAGAACTCAGGGTAATGGATCTGATTAGAGTTTGAACTCCTTTCTTCTGGGTAAGATAAGCCTTGAGATATGACTATTTTATTAGCAGTTGAAATTACTAAATCTGACTCAGTCTTACGATGCATAATAAAAAGTAAACTGCTAATATGGCTAAGTCTCAAAAACATAATGTTGATTAAAAAGTAAGAGTTTAAGAAGCCATACAATAAGGGACTTCCCTGATGCCTCAGATGGTAAAGCTTCTGCCTACAATGCTGGAGACCCAGGTTCAATCCCTGGGTCAGGAAGATCTCCTGGAGAAGGAAATGGCAACCCACTCCAGTATTCTTGCCTGAAAAATCCCATGGATAGAGAAGCCTGGTAGGCTGCAGCCTGGGATCACAAAGAGTCAGACACGACTTCACTTTCACAATAAGGTAATGTTTTTGTAAGTCTAGAAATTATACTTGACAGTATAACATTATTTTGGTATATATCTATGTAGTATAAATGCACATCAACTTCAGGATAATGGTTAATTTTGGTGTGAGTTTGGAGGGGGTGTTTTTAGATAACATTTTATTTCATAATAAAAAAACAAATTCAAAGCAAATATGTCAAAATATGACATCTGCTAAGTTTTAATGGTATCTTTATGGTGTCTATTAATAATGTGTCATGATTTTAAAAATATTTTTAAGTTTGTTTCCAAGATTTAGTCTTTCTAGTGAGTTAGAGCAGGCTTCTTTCAGCTAATGAAAAGTAGTTTGGGGTGGTCATTGCTTGTTGGGGATGGAATGAAATCAAAAGGAACACTTTGAGGTGATCTGTAGCTCGCAAAACTAGATGAGTGAGTCTTTAAAACAAACTTTCACAGAATTCTTCTGGCAATGCATGCAGTAATGGGAGCAGCTTTTTTAAACAGTTACTCATGCTCAGTGTCATTCTCTCTTGTGGTATGAGGTTAATTCTAAGAGAGACTAGTTCATTGTAATGGTAATTTGGGCTCTCTTCCAAAAACACTTGAGATGTAACAAGCATCACTAGGGTACCAGAACGGTCTTTGTGAAAGAAGAAACAATGTCCAGTGTCTGCTGTTCTTTGATCAAAGTGACGAAAAATGGGGATTTTATTTCATTTATAAGATGTCAGCAATCATTATCCCTTTCTTATGCTTTGAATGACTATTTCCAGCCTACTAATCTTTCTAGTACGTGGACCAAAAGTAATTTAAATAAAAACTACTCAACAAATATTATTCATGAAAAATTAGGTAGACCTCACATGGAATGCTTTGGAATGTGTATTATACAATGACTTTGACAGTTTTATGCCTGTGCAAGCTTACTGTACATTCCATTGAGGAATTCCATATATAGGAGAAATACACACACACATACATACATACACACATGCTCTTACCATTAATTTTGCCACAATTAAGCAGATAAAAGTTAATTTTAAAAAGCAATTATAAACTTGAGAGATTTATAGAAAATAAGAAAAGCAGATAGAGCAACTGTATTTTGAAAAAAGAAACAGCACATATGGGAAAGTAATAGCCTAAAACATCAGAATGTTGAACAGAGGGATTTTATTGTGAGGGGTTTTATTGGAATAAGGTTAGATTTTATGTGCTAATACCTTGCAATTTTGTATGAAACATCAGAGTAAAATGATGGTATTTTTCTACCTACTAGATGAAATTAAAAGACGCTTACTCCTTGGAAGGAAAGTTATGACCAACCTAGACGGCATATTAAAAAGCAGAGACATTATTTTGTCCAAAAGGTCCATCTAGTCAAGGCTATGGTTTTTCCAGTGGTCATGTATGGATGTGAGAGTTGGACTATAAAGAAAAGTAAGCACCGAAGAATTGATGCTTTTGAACTGTGGTGTTGGAGAAGACTCTTGAGAGTCCCTTGGACTGCAAGGAGATCCAACTAGTCCATTCTAAAGGAGATCAGTCCTGGGTGTTCGTTGGTAGGATGTTAAAGCTGAAACTCCAATACTTTGGCCACCTGATGCAAAGAGCTGACTCATTGGAAAAGACCCTGATGCTGGGAAAGATTGAGGGCAGGAGGAAAAGGGGGTGACAGAGGATGAGATGGTTGGATGGCATCACCAACTCAGTGGACATGGGTTTGGGTGGACTCTGGGAGTTGGTGATGGACAGGGAGGCCTGGCATGCTGCAATTCATGGGGTTGCAAAGAGTTGGACACGACTGAGCGACTGAACTGAACTGAACTGAAGTGGTATTTCTTAAAATCTACAAATTCTTTAATCATTAAGGCTTTTCCATTTTTGTTACTGTGTATCTTTTATCATCTGCTAAGGATTTGGATTGCATGATCTCTCTTGCCATGTTTTCATTTAACGCAGAAGGTTTCCTTTAAAAAATGAACATCATAAGCTACTTGTTTGCATCACAGCCATTTGTCATAGGAGGAAAAATGTAGTTTGCAGAAGATGTTTCTTAGAATTATTCCATGGAGAGTCTCTTTTACCCTATCAGCTCCCCACAACCTACCATCTGTTGGGGTGGTCTCTAGTCCAGATGTCAAAGCTTTCTTTTTTTAAGTGAACCAGATGCGTTGATGTAGCTTGTTGAAAATGTTAGTCACTCAGTCATGCCCGACTCTTTGCATCCCATGGAACTCTGCCCGCCAGGCTCCTCTGTCCATGTGATTTTCCTAGGCAAGGATACTGGAGTGGTTTGCTATTTCCATCCCAGGGGATCTTCCTGATCCAGGGATTGAACCTGGGTCTGCAGCACTGCAGGTAGATTCTTTACCAACTGAGCTTGCAAGAGGGTAAATTTCATTCCAGATAAGAAACTAAAAAGCATTAACTTAAAGGAAGTTGTTTACAGTTTTCTGTTTGAAACAATATGTTCTTTAGTTAAAAACTATACTTTTACTGATATAAAACAATGTATACAAAGTTGCTTTGTGGTTCTTCTCTTTTTTCTGTCATCAAAGTGTATATTTGAATTTGGGAGAAAGGTTTCTCAATTGTTGGGCAGAATGCTGAAGTTGTCCGTGACAGTTTAACAGGCATTATCTATACTGATTAGATCTGACATGAAACGTACCTCATCCAAAGGAAAGTGATCCATTAGTTATTTTAAATGGATTTTTAATGAAACAAACTACAGTGAAATGAACGGAACCAGAGTATGAATGTAAAACCTGACAACATGCAGGTTGAAAGTATAAGAATAAATGTATGTGAGAGCATATATGTGCAAGCAAATACACACACATACACATATACATAAGATGCACTTTTATGTTTTATTATAAAGAGTGAATTTTATGCTTAGTATGTTTGGAAATTTAGTTAAGGGCAAAGATATTATCTCCCTGAGCCTTCCAATGAATCTCATATGAAAAATCTGATAGCATGCCCTTGCCTTGTGTGTGTGGCCTTGGTGGCATGTTCATGCTTCTGACTGATTTATCTCTTGATTTCCTGAACAGCACATTCCAAGAGATGGTCAGGAAAGTCACCTTACCCAAACAAGCAGTTTTCATACTGTCATAGTCCTCCTGGCTTCCTTCTTTATCCTGCCATCCTCCAGGTTTTCCAAGTCATATTTTTGTGAATTAAGGCAAACATAAGAAATGTGTGCCCTCCCTGCCATATTCATATGGGATTGCCTCTGGGAGGATGTTCTTGATTCCCTTTTAGAAAAGGCATTCCTTCCTTCATCCTACCCCAGCAGGCAGGCAGGACATTTGTACCTTCATGCCAGCACTTTTAACACACTTGCATTATGAACAGCCTTGATCATGAGAGTCAGGGTTTACTGGTTCTTTTGCTTTCATTGTATAGCCCAGTGATTAACACATGGTTCATTTTCAATGTGTTTACTGTATTTAATCCAATTTAAATAATTATCCATAATAGATGATTGAGAAAAGTAGAGAAGATAACAAGAAAATAAAGTAGGATTATATGATTCAGTGAGTGAGAATATTGTCTTCAGGCCTTTTTACTTCTGCATCATTTACATTGGTCCCGTTGATATACAAAAAGACATTACTAAGAATTGGTACTGTGATATTTCATACTGTCAGGAAGAAGTAACTAAACCAAGTTCACGATTGGAAGCTGTTAGTATTTTCATTTGAAGTTCATTTATTCATTCATTCATTTATCTATATATTATTGAGGACTCACTTTGTGCCAGGTGGTAAGGGATACCAAGCTCAACAAGATAGTGCTTCCGTCAAGGAACTAATGGTGTCCTGGGGTGTGGGCAATGCTGTTTTGGAAAAAGGAATCTCAGGATACTCTCTAAGTACCCATGAGAGGAGATTCATGAAAAGTTTCCTTGAGGAGAAAATATTTGAACCAATATTGAAAATCAGGACTTTACCCAGGAAAAGGGAGAAAGAGATAGAAAAGAAACATTCTAGTTACTGCAAACTATATGCCAAGGCATGGAAGCAAAATAAAATAATGTTTAGAAAAAGACAAATAATTTGGTATATCTGGAGCATAAGGTACATGTAGGGCAAGGGAAGCCAAGTCCAGATCACAAGTATTCTTCAGTGCTGATTAAGGAGTTGTGACTTTATGTGCAGATGGTGGAAGCTATGAAAGAGTTTAAGAAGTGGCGTGGCAAAGCCAATTTTGTGTTTTAGATTAGTCTATCCCTTTTAGTCCCTTGGACTACAAGGAGATCCAACCAGTCCATTCTGAAGGAGATCAGCCCTGGGATTTCTTTGGAAGGAATGGTGCTAAAGCTGAAACTCCAATACTTTGGCCACCTCATGCGAAGAGTTGACTCATTGGAAAAGACTCTGATGCTGGGAGGGATTGGGGGCAGGAGGAGAAGGGGATGACAGAGGATGAGATGGCTGGATGGCATCACTGACTCGATGGACGTGAGTCTGGGTGAACTCCGGGAGTTGGTGATGGACAGGGAGGCCTGGCGTGCTGCGATTCATGGGGTCACAAACAGTCGGACACGACTGAGCAAACTGAACTGAGCGAACTGAACTGAACTGATCCCTTTTATTAAGCCTGGATGATGGATTGAAGGAAGCAAGCCTGTAGTCAGAAAATCAGTTATGGGGCCATTAACAAATCTGGAAGAAAAATGGCAAGAATCTGACCTAAGTCAGTACTAATGAGGATAAAGAGATATAGTAGGGAGAAAGGGAATGAGGGAGAGGAATGGACCTAAGCACCCCCTCAGGAATCAGAAGCAAAGCAATCTGATGCTGAATGAATGTAGAAAATGAAGATAAGGAATAGTAAAAGATAACTTCCATGGCTTGAATGAATGGGAAGGTAGTGGTGATTTCATTCAGTGACATAAGAAACATAGGAAGATAGCCTGGCTGTATTGGGAGGAAAACAGGGAATACATTTTGGACAGAATGGTGCCTGGAGATTAAGGGAATAAGAGATTCTGCCTCTTTATCTCAAAACAGAGATTTGAATCAGGGCTTTTCTGTTGTGTTCCTGTATCATTGTTTCAAAACTGCCATTAAGGATGTATATTATATATTTTATAGACATAGGTATATAATCTATATTTTGACTTTCCTGTAATAAATAAAAATTAAAATATTGCAAACTCCTGTACTTTGTAAAGGATGTTTTAAATCAAGTAATTGGAGAGCTTCACACAATATTAAAAATAATCTAAACCATCCCTTCCTTTCTAGATGAATCTCTGAAACCCAGTTTGCTTAAGTGACTTGTCCAAGGTCACAGAGTAAATCAACAATAGTACCTTGAATTAAAACCCAGATAACCCAACTCCTAGTTGAGTGTATTTTTCACATTTCATCTCCCTTTAAAAAATGTAAAGAGAAAAGTTAAGCAGCTGTTTATAAACATTTTTAAAGTTTCATGACTGACTTTTTCTGCATATGAAAAGAGATGTTCCAGGCTAGTGAAATGAGTTTTGGTACAGGAAACATCTCATTTGTTTATATGAAGAGAGAATGATTTTCCTGGGTACTGACTCAATTATGTGAAATGACAACTTTCAGCATCTATAAAATTGTGGTCTTGAAAGAGTCATAACTAAGAAAAATAATTTAAAAATGTATTCTTACGGGATTTTTCTGGGGTACCCTTGAAGCTTAGCTTCTCCATATGTCTCAACAGGGGTCTTGCCATTACTCTGTTGGAGGGATGTAACAAACGTCCCTTCAACATTATTAATTACAGTAGCTGAGAGATTCTTCTTACAAAAAAAATATTTACAAGAAGAAATACAGTCAGAAGTAAACTCCATCAGAATATTCACCTAATCTATTGAAATGACCAATCTATAAGCATCATTTCTGGGAAGATTCAACTCTTTGTACTGGTAATATCTGGCACCAGGCTTAGTGCATAGGATGCATTCAACACATATTGCTAGTACTAACGTGAACTGGTGCAGGATTAATAAGCCTGAACTAATAAAGGGTTGGGTCTCAGTGTTTTTCCATTTGAAGGGTGATGCATAGGGAGAATGAAAGGCAGGGAGATGCTGAGACTCCTGGGCTAAGGAGCGGCTAGTGGGTATTAGTGCTGGAAAGAGAGAGTAGAATCCAAAAAGCAAAGTTAAACCCCTCCAAACTGATAAGCGTGAATTAGTATTGTGATGGGGTAGCCTCAAATTAGGAGCCATCAGAGGTAAAGCAAGTAGGAAGCAGCAAGAGGCTGGAAAAGAAATGTGGGATGAGCCAACAGCACCAGCAGCCATTGCCGTTGGCTCAGCCTGCCGGTACAAGTGAGTTTCCCACACACCAAGTGGCCACAGCCCGACATCTGACATCAATTAGTTGTTTCACCTTGCTCTCTATAACCTCTCTGAACCTCAGTCACCACATCTAAAAAACGAGATTCTTGGAGCTCATAATATTTAATGCCTCTTCCAGCTCACTTATTCTAATGGTTTTCTTTCTTCTGTGAATACTATTTTTTCAGATACTAAAATAAGAAATGAGATTCATGTCACACATATCACTACAGAAACTATTTCAAATGTCAGTTTGATGGATCTATTGTCTATAAAGACAATAATGCTTCTCCATTTCATAAAAGAAGCAGTATACTGTAAATTCTAATAATAGAAATTCTTGAAAATAATATATTTGGTCTCAGCCATCTTTTTTTTATAAAACCATAAACCAAGATTTGGGTGCATGTTCAGTATTGCCACTGATTTATGAAACAACAATATCAGATAAAAGCATCAACATTTAAGGCATTTTTTTTGCATTGCTTTACCTTTTTATTACTTTCCCATATTTACCCTTTTACTTTATTTCATGGTTGTTTTGCCATAACTGAGTAATACCATATGCACCAACATTCAATGAGAGTCCATTTAATCTACAACATATTTTAAGTGTACAATGCCTTTGTCAATTTTTATAGGGCTTAAAATGTTATTTTCCTAAGAATTACATGGGGAAATTCTATTCTTTGTGCTTTAAGATATGCTCTTGTTTAAGAGGTTCCTTGAAGTGATCTCTTGAAGTGAAATGATAGAGAATGCATTTCATATGCAAGACATGTCATAATCTCACACAGATTGAGGTTCTTATCAACATGAAGTGGCAAGAGTTTTGAGGGCCCAGTAAAAAATCTCTCCCCAAACTCTTTTGTAGTAGAAAATTATAGCATTAATTCTCTGCTAGTCGCTGGGCAAAAGACTTGGGCATGCAATTTATGAATGAACAACAAATGTCTGATAATCTTCACTTCTTAAAAATTGTTTTTCTCTACTTAAAATGCTACTTGTCAAACACTGGACTCTATATTTGCTTTCCCACCACCTATAACATTCCCAGGATATTACAGGCATCAACCACTGTGAAAATGATTAAATAAAAAAATGAAAAATTATCTATCCTTGAACACTTGCACCTTGTTCATTCTGTAGCCTTCGTTTTTGTATTCCCTGCATGAATATTGTGTGTTACCAGAATTTGTCTGTGACATTCATGAGAGTGTGCTTGTGCTTGATGGGTGATCATTCTTTAGAAGGAGCACATCCTGAGGGGGCCCATCTAGCTTCTTTCAAAGCAACATCTCAGCTGTACCCCAACTTGCTGTGTGATTATAGACAATTTGCCTAACTTCCAGAGTCTGTTTTCTTATAAGTGAAATGAGAAAAATAATAGAATGGCTGGATTGTTATAAGTAGTTAATGAGCTATGTATTTGTAAAACCTTATACATACCTAGCTTTAGTAGAGGCTTAGTGTGTTGTCATTCTTCTTATTACTTTTTGTTATATTAAACAGTAGTTTGTAAGAAATAAAATCAGTGGAAGAAAACATTATTGTAAACTGTATACTAAGACAAAAAAGGTAGGTGCTGATGAGAGTATTTTTAATGACCCATTGTATTGAAAGTGCTGGCAAAGTAAACTTGACAACTACCTGGCCTGAGATCTGTCACTTCATCTTAAATTACCTTGCCCTCTAATAGAGTAAATTGGAATGAAGTGATCACTCTCTAATGGTGCTTGTTTTTATCAAAGAAAAAAGTAAGTGAATTCTCAATGAACTGGCTAAAAATGTAATCAGTCAATCAATCAGTCAACCAGCCAACCAGTCCACAGCAGAACAGTTCCCACAACTCTGATATTAGCGAAACAGCAGAAGGTAGATTTGAGTCCTTTCTTTCCTTTCTAGCAAGACACCTAAGCCCTCTGAGCCTCAGATTTTTAAATCATAAAATGGAGTCAATACTTTCCTTTTAAGGTTGGTGTAAGAATCAGGTCAGACAGAGTATGAAAGTTCTTTGTAAACACAAAATCACTTTACAAATGTAACATTAATTCCTTGCTTAAAAATCATCACTGATAGTTTATTGTGTCATTTTGAACCGCATCCTATATCGTCTTATTAGCTTTTTGGCCTATACTTTATAAAAGCTCTGGAGTCAGACACTGAGAGTGGCACTGTAGTCAAATAATTTTATGAGTCAGATTGGGAGTCTCCTACTTTATAACCTGTTAGCTCTTGTGGCTGCCAAATTCCACGCTTAAGATTCACATCTTAGATGTTTATAAAACATGAAACCTTGAAGTAGCCATTATATTCTGTAAACATATTTTGAAACCAGTACAGAATATATGAGGACAATCAAATTTGTTGCATATATTTTCAGAACCTGGCTAATGTAGCACTTGAAGATGGATTTCACAAATATACATCTACAGAGGAATATTTAGAGATAAGATGAAAGTTGTCCTCCTTATTAATTACACATTGTATATTTGACTTCTGCCTCTCTCCTCAGCATGTAAATCAACTACATCTGGTTTTTGCTACTTAAGTGTGCCATTACCTTTTACATTAAAAAACAATTAGAGAGAGAAGCCCCATTTGATTAAAAAATAATTAGCTAGCATTAGATTCATGTTATTCATCATGGCAGCCCGGAGAAGAATTTTAGGATAGGTTGGAGACCTGCTTTATTTCTACAACAGGATCAGCAATAGAATTGGGGTGCTCTTTGTGATGAATACTGGCATAAGGCAGATACTTGATTTGCTGGTATTGATTTTTACAGTTAAAGGCACAGTAATGCAGAATAGATGAATGGATAGTGTCTAACATTGATAAACCACAAAGCAGCTAAACCTTGATGTAGTCACTCTATGTCAGAGGGAGTCCTCCTCTATGGAGACTGGGGCACATGATTATTACTACACCCAGAATAAGTCAGACTCTGGGAACTGACTCCCACTATCCAACCACATAAGAAGTTGATGTAATTGTATCAGCAGATCTATACTAGAACTCACTGGTTAGTGAATATTCACTCAGGAAAGAAATCTACGTAGGGAAAACAAGTTGTTAGTTGAAATTTCTTGGTAAGCGTGAAATCTGGCATAAAATAATTTTGATGGTCTAAATCACTTTTACTCAAGAAAATTGCCATTTTGTGAACAAGGGAAGAGGCTAGCTGTTCTTTAGTCCCAAGGTCGAGTCTATTTCTTTGCAACCCCATGGACCGTAGGCTGCCAGGCCCCTCTGTCCGTGGGATTTCCCAGGCAATCATACTGGACTGCACTGCCATTTCCTCCTCCAGGGGATCTTCCTGACCCAGGGATGGAACCCAGGTCTCCTGCGTCTCCTGCATTGCAGGAGGATTCTTGGAGCCACCTGGGAAACTCATAGAGTAATTAAGTAGCGCTTAAGATGACTAGATTAAAGGTTAAAAACATAGATTTTAGCACTGGGGGTTGAATTCTTATTTGTTCTTGAGCAAGCTGTGGATTTTCTAAGCCTTAGTAGTCTCACCTATAAAATGGCCATAACAATACCTACCATATATAATTGTTATAGGGTTTAAGTGTCATCATAAAAGGAAAAGCACTTAGCTCAGTGCCTGCAGCATAGTAGACAATGGCTAAATGTCAGCTATAAATGCCAGATATCATCTCCATGATGGAGATTTATCTGCTGTTTTTGAGAATATACACATTTATGTACTGCCCCAGATTTCTGGATAAGCATGACGCATACTGCTAATACGTGCTTGAGGCTTCCTTTGCTAAGCATTCATTGTTAGAAACTTAAATCAATGTGATTGAAGCAAAAGAAAAAAAAAAAAAGTGGGCTGCTCCCTGGGTCAGGAAGATCCCCTGGAGAAGGAAATGGCAACCCACTCCAGTATTTTTGCCTGGAAAATCCCATGGATGGAGAAGCCTGGTGGGCTACAGTCCATGAGGTCGCAAAGAGTTGGACACGACTGAGCGACTTCACTCAAGGAACATCACACAGTTTACAACTGCATGTCCAAGGATGAATCTGGCTGAAAACATGACAAGATTGAGGTACTCTAAAAGTACCCTTCTGTTTGTATTACCTGGCTATCTGTCTACCTACCTACCTATCTTTCTGACTTAGCCTCATTCTTAGGCTGGCACTGGTTTTGTGATGGCAAAATGAGACATCAAGTGTCAAGCATATATGTTACCAACTTACCACAGAGGAAAAAGAAGTTCTTTTGTAAATGTTGGACAGAATTGCATAACTGAGACCTAATGGCTTTGCTTATGGTATCTTTTCATTCTTGAACAATTCATTCTCTCCAAGCAAGAGCAGAACATTGTGGTTTGTCAGGCTCAAACATGTACCTATCCCTGAAGCTAGGGTAGGACAATTCTACTCAAATAATTTGTTGTGAAGGAGGAAAGACACTATTCCAAAAGAAAGTTAAGGGATGTTATTAGAAAAAAAAAGGAACATATGAGCAGAATCCAAAACAATAGATGTCTGATACTCCAATCTACCCTCTGTTCTCCTACGCTTCTATTGTTGTTTAAATGTTAGTTCAATTGGAATAAAGCCAAGATTGAATTTAGCCTAGAGACATAAATATTGTTAAGATAATTTCTAGATATGTATCCTAATCTATTTTGTAATTGTTTTATATATAAAAAAATTTGTTTCCCCCTACTTCTAATTTGGGAATAAAGGATGAAGGGGAGTTACCTTATATTGACCACGAACAAGGTCAGAACTTATTAGTAATAACATGAGTTTAATTCTGACCTTTCATTTTCTTTAGCTTGGAGCAGACTCACATTTGAGGAATAGAAATAAGAGATGTTGTTAGAAAGTGAACTGCCAAAGTTTACAGAGAAGAATTTAGTTTTAGGCTATATTTATTACATGACAATAGTGTTACTATAGATTATAAAATAGGGGATGTATTTTGGTTCACCAAATCAGTAAAAATCACGTAGCTGTTAATGATTTGGAACCCAGCTTGTGAAGCACGACTTGGCAGAACTCTCCAGTGGTTAACAGTGTTGGTATGAGAGTTAAGGACTTCAGTACTCAATTCCAAGTCTGACTGTTTTGTGGTGTGTGGCCTTGGACCTGACTTCTCTCGGATGCAGTTTTCCCCATATGTGTAATTGGGTAATAAAATGTAGTCACCACACAATGCTGGGGGAGAATTAAGTGCAGTGAGAGGGAAGTGCAGGCTTCTTTCTGTATTTTTCAAGCAGTGCACGTGCTCAGCCGTATTCTCCCAGGTGCCTAATGGGCTCCCTTATATTAAGTCACTTAGTAATTCTTCTTGGCCTCTATGGTACTATTTATTTTACAACTGTAGTATTTTCTAAGATGGCACCATAAAGGACTAAATGTTGCCCAAAGCAAGAAAGGCAAATGCTGCTTTATGGACCATAGTTTCAGTGAGGGTTTTTTTTTTTTTCTCTTTGTGAAGGAGCACTGAGAAGCTCTGAGGCTCTGCCGCTCATTTCATATGCTCTTGCCTATACTTTAATATTCCTTTAAAAGGCTTGTGTTTTGGATAACTGTCCCCCTCCCACTACTTGTCCCATTTCTCTAACCCAGCATAATCTTTTATTTTTCATTACAGAGGAGGTGGAATTATTCTCAAAGTTGAGTGGTCATTATGATAATAATGAAGACCAGAGAACCAAGATTTAGATTTAAATTATTCTGGTCACTTTGTTGAGTTTTTGCTGAATGACCTTAGGCTCATCACTGACCTTCTCTAATTCTGTTTCCTCACCTATAAAATGAAAAGAACAGTGAGTTCATCCATGCGTGACTCTCACACCTTTGCTGTAAGGGTTAAATGAGAAAGCACTAGCCAAGCGGGAATTTCCATGCTGATTGTGTTGATTAGATATGTGCATCAGTATATCAGGAGTTTGTTAGCAACTGTGTTTCTGTGTGCTCTGTCCCATTTCCCCAGCTCCCAGAGTTGCAGAGGATTTCTGCCAGATGGCTGATTTGCCAGCTGTGTCTTGTTTTGTCATTGTAAATATTACATGCTCCAACCGAAAGGCTTTGCTTATAATGTAGTATGCCTTGCCCTTCATCTCTTGCAGATTGAGAATTACATTGTGGAAAATATGAAGTCGGAGATGGCTCAGATACAGCAGAATGCAGTTCAGAACCACACGGCCACCATGCTTGAGATAGGGACCAGCCTCCTCTCTCAGACCGCAGAGCAGACCAGAAAGCTGACAGATGTTGAGACCCAGGTATGTCGCAGACCCAGAGTTGACAAACTCTTAACTGGAAAGATTTCTTTTTTTTCCTTTAGCTTACTTCATAAACACAAAGCACATTTCAGCACTGAGATTGTGGAAACATATACATTTTTGTTTATTGGTAATAACAACAATGACTGCCTGACATGCTAGGCATGCTTCTCTTGATTTCATGAGAGTTGATATATTTAGCTTTGTATGTTTGCAAAAACAGAACTGGCAAAGCACTTAATCAGCATTTAAATTTCAAATAAACACTGCAACTACCAACTGTGATATAACCTGTGTCAAGCAGAATAAGCGTTTGTGTCAAATCAGTGCCTTTGATGTACATTTTGACCTATACTCTTTTATCTCTGGTAGTACTCTACCATAATGGCACCTGCAGAGGTTTTGTGCAGTCAGTGGATAGGAAGGATAACCCCAAATGAACTGACCTGGAATGTGTAGATTTTCTTTTTGTCAGCATGATTTTATAATGAAAAGTAAATTAAAACTCTGTCTTCATATGTATGTTCAGATATGTGTGTGTGCTCAGTTGTTCAGTAGTGTCTGACTCTTTGGACTGTGGCCTGCCAGGCTCCTCTGCCCATGGAATATTTCAGGCAAGTTGCCATTTCCTCCTCCAGGAGATCTTCCTGACCCAGGGATCAAACATGTCTCTTGAATCTCCTGCATTGGCAGGTGGATTCTTTTACCACTGTGCCACCAGGGAAGCCCCGTATGTACACATATGTATATATGTATTATATATTATATATCACCCTACTATGGACAATGACATACTTATGTTCAAGTCAGTAAAATGTCTTTTAACTATCACTGTCACAAGTCTCGGAGAAGGCAATGGCACCCCACTCCAGTACTCTTGCCTGGAAAATCCCATGGGTGGAGGAGCCTGGTAGGCTGCAGTCCATGGGGTCACCAAGAGTCGGACACGACTGCGCGACTTCACTTTCACTTTTTACTTTCATGCATTGGAGAAGGAAATGGCAACCCACTCCAGTGTTCTTGCCTGCAGAACCCCAGGGACGGGGGAGCCTGGTGGGCTGCCGTCTGTGGGGTCACACAGAGTCAGACACGACTGAAGTGACTTAGCAGTCACAAGTCTACCAAGTCTACTGTCACAGTTTAATGAAAATATTATTTTTGATGACTGGAAGATAATCTCTTGGTCCCCTTTTAGACATGGAAATGGTTAGTCCATTTACCATCTTGAAATCCAGAGGATGATTCTGTCTCAATGAAGTTGATATCTGGAATTGAAGGTGAACTATATTGTGAAAAGATAAACCGAGGCACATTAAACTTTTCAAGTTTACTTAAGCAAACATTGATTTAAATTGTGCAGCCCAAAAGTAGCTCTACTACAGGCACAAAGGGAAAGGTTTTAATTTGGAAGATTTAGAAGCAAAGCAAGGAAATTATTTGATTGGCCATAGCTTAAGCATTTGCCTTATTTAGGAAAGCCTAGTTGGCTGTTTGTGATTGGTTGTTCTTAAGTTTCATTTTCATGGATTTAAGCCCATTGACTCTGGCTTAGATTTAGGTTTGCTTATGTAGGTTACCAAGGCATTAGAGTCATCGCAGTCCGATGGCCTCTAATGTTTAACTTTTAACAATATAAATTCAAAAATAATATGCAATCTTTGTTATTATTCAGTTGCTAAGTGGTGTCCAACTCTTTGCAACCCCGTGGACTGCAGCATGACAGGCTTCCCTGTCCTCCAACATACAACCTTGTTTCTGTTTTATGTCATTTGTGTTAATGGCATCATAGGTCAAATGTTGATATTTAAAGACAAATAGCAATAATAATTTATATGGACAGGGCATTTTATATTATGCAAACCACTTTCTCATGGACAAATGATATTCATGAAGACTATTTAGAACAGAAAGCTTGAGTGGTTTTCTCATATTGATACAGCTTGTTGTTGTTCAGTAGCTACTGCTGCTGCTGCTAAGTCACTTCAGTCGTGTCCTACTCTGTGCGACCCCATAGATGGCAGGCCACCAGGCTCCCCGTCCTTGGGATTCTCCGGGCAAGAACACTGGAGTGGGTTGCCATTTCCTCCTCCAATGCATGAAAGTAAAAAGTGAAAGTGAAGTCGCTCTGTCGTGTCTGACTCTTGGCGACCCCATGGACTGCAGCCTACCAGGCACCTCCATCCATGGGATTTTCCAGGCAAGAATACTGGAGTGCATGCCATTCCCTTCTCCATAGCTAAGTTGTGTCCAATTCTGACCCCATGGACTGCAGAAAACCTGGCTTTCCTGTCCTTCACTATCTCCTGGAGTTTGCTCAAACTCAAGTCCATTGTGTTAATTATGCCACCCAACCATCTCATCCTCTGTTGATACAGCTAGTGAATTGAGTTTGGTACTCAAACTGAAACATACACATTTCTTTCCTTTTCTTGCCTCCTTGATTAGTAACAATACCTGCATTGGCAGGAGGGTTCTTTACCACTAGCGCCATCTGAGAAGCGCCATACATATTCTACTTAAATCTAATTGAAAGTAAAAGTTGCTCAGTCGTGCCTGACTCTATGCAACCCCATGGACTAAAAGTCCATGGAATTCTGTAGGCCAGAATACTGGAGTGGGTAGCCTTTCCCTTCTCCAGGGGATCTTCCCAACCCAGGGATTGAACAGTCTCCCACATTGCAGGTGATTCTTTACCAGCTGAGCCACAAGGGAAGCCCAAGAATACTGGAGTGGGTAGCCTATTCCTTCTCCAGCAGATCTTCCCAAACCAGGGCTTAAACTGGGGTCTCCTGCATTGCAGGTGGATTCTTTACCAACTGTGCTATCAGAGAAGCCCTAAAACCTAATTATTCAAGTTCTAATGCAAGGCCAGGTTTACAAAGTGAGTCCTAGATTATTCCTTAATCTCAGTACACTCTATTCTTTTGTCATAAGCATTTATAAACCTTTAGTGCTATCCGGGTATGCTCCCAGGTTTTTCTTCCCTTATTCAGTCTACTTTATTTCACTTTGGTAAGTCTTACTATTCCTAAACTCATTTCAGGTCTCAGTTATTTTAGGAATTCATGCCAATAGTTTTGCAGTGTATTTTAATGCCCTAGCTTTCACATGATGTTGTTATAAAGATAAGTAACTTACTGCTTTTTAGTCTTCTGCTGACCTTCTAGACTTGAACTTAATTAAAGTAGGGAGAACCTTGGAATTATTGCAGTGGTGTTTAAAAGTATTCTTGTGCTCAATAAGCATCATAATGAGAAAAGAGAGAGAATGAGTACAATTAAATAACCCTGCTGGTCATGGTGGTGAGACCAGGAACCAATGCTGGGCCTGTCCCTTCCTCCTTAGTTTAGCTTGCAATGTTTTCTTTACTCTGTTACCAGTTCATACCAATATCTTCTCTCTTTCTAATTCCTCTTCCAAGCGCACAGTGTGAAGGGATTCATTTCAGATATTATTCATGCCTCTTCCTGTAGTGTGAATCTATTTCTGACTTCTTCCTCAGGCCAATTTTGAGTCAATGTACACTAGTAGACAAAAAAAATGTATATTAAAATTCACCTCTAATAATCTGCGCTTACCTCTTTTTAAAGCAATTTTACATATATTCAATTCAGTTCAGTTCAGTCACTCAGTCATGTCTGACTCCTTGGGAACCCATGGACTGCAGCATGCCAGACCTCCCTGTCCATCACCAACTCACAGAGTTTACTCATGTCCACTGTGTCGGTGATGCCATCTAACTAACTCATCCTCTGTTGTCCCCTTCTCCTCCTGCTCTCAATCTTTCCCAGTATCAGGGTCTTTTCAAATGAGTCAGTTCTTCGCATCAGGTGGCCAAAGTATTGGAGTTTCAGCTTCAGCATCAGTCCTTCCAATGAATATTCAGGACCGATCTCCTTTAGGATGGACTGGTTGGATCTCCTTGTATTCCAAGGGACTCTCAAGAGTCTTCTCCAACACCACAGTTCAAAACATCAATTCTTCAGTGCTCAGCTTTCTTTTAGTCCAACTCTCACATCCACACGTGACTACTGGAAAAACCATAGCTTTGACTAGACAAGCCTTTGTTGGCAAAGTAATGTCTCTGCTTTTTAATATGCTGTCTAGGTTGCTCATAACTTTTCTTCCAAGGAGCAGAACAAACATCTTTTAATTTCATGGCTTCAGTCAGCATCTGCAGTGATTTTGGAGCCCCCCAAAATAAAGTCTCTTACTGTTTCCCCATCTATTTGCCATGAAGTGATGGGACCAGATGCCATGATCTTAGTTTTCTGAATATTGAGTTTTAAGCCAACTTTTTCACTGCTGAGTTTTCCAAATTTGCTGGCATATTGAGTGCAGCACTTTCACAGCATCATCTTTTAGGATTTGAAATAGCTCAACTGGAATTCCATCACCTCCACTAGCTTTGTTCGTAGTGATGCCTCCTCAGGCCCACTTGACTTCACATTCCAGGATGTCTGGCTCTAGGTGAGTGATCACACCATTGTGATTATCTGGGTAATCAAGATCTTTTTTGTACAGTTCTTCTGTGTATTCTTGCCACCTCTTAATATCTTCTGCTTCTGTTAGGTCTGTACCATTTTTGTCCTTTATTGTGCCCATCTTTGCATGAAATGTTCCCATGGTATCTCTCATTTTCTTGAAGAGCTCTCTAGTCTTTCCTATTCTATTGTTTTCCTCTATTTCTTTGCACTGATCACTAAGGAAGGCTTTCTTATCTCTCCTTGCTAGTCTTTGGAACTCTGCATTCAAATGAGTGTATCTTTCCTTTTCTCCTTTGCCTTTCACTTCTCTTCTATGCACAGCTATTTGTAAGGCCTCCTCAGATAACCATTTTGCCTTTTTGCATTTCTTTTCCTTGGGGATGGTCTTGATCCCAGTCTCCTGTACAATGTCAGGAACTTTTGTCCATAGATCTTTAGGCACTCTGTCTATCAGATCTAATCCCTTGAATCTATTTGTTACTTCCACCATAAAATTGTAAGGGATTTGATTTAGGTCATACCTGAATGGTCTAGTGGTTTTCCCTACCTTCTTCAATTTAAGTCTGAATTTGGCAATAAGGAGTTCATGGTCTGTGCCGCAGTCAGCTCCCAGTCTTGTTTTTGCTGACTGTGTAGAACTTTTCCATCTTTGGCTGCAAAGAGTATAATCAATCTGTATTAGTTTTTAATTATTTTTAAACAAATATTTAGTGGGGTCGATATTATTACCATCCCTTGTTAAAGATGTGGAAGCTGAAACTCAAGAGAGGTAAAGAAATTGGCCCCAGGTGAAAAAACTTGTGAATATTAGAGGGAAGATTTGAACCCAGATTGTCTGGCATGAGAGTCTACATGCTGTACAGGCTTTCTGTCTATACTCCTCTCTCTCTTGTGATTCCTTTCTCTCTCAGAGGCTACAGATGCAACTGGGGTTCTAGCAGAGGATAAAATGAATTTCAGATAAAGCAAATTAATGTGGACCTAATAGTGGCAACAGAACATTTTCTATAAATGATGAAGCTGCTGCTTTTGCTACTGCTGCTGAGGGAACCACCATCTATTGGTTTTCACCCTGTGCCTGCACATCATCTCATGTAACCACTGCTGTCCTTCTCACTTTCTGGCTGTGTAACTATTAATATAAAGAAGTTCTATAGAAACAGTGTAATTATCCTCCAACTTCCAATCATTTATATAGAGCCATAGTTTTAGAAACGTAATTTAATAAAAATTTTAAAGATATGTTTTGAATACCTCCTTGATGCAAAATATTTTAATAAGCACCAAATAGAATATAGCAATAAGTAAAGCAGTCTTTATACTCAGTGAGCTTGAGTTAATGTGACAAAAATTTGCTAAAGCATTTCTTTCTTGACTTTCCATTAATTAGCTATGGAGCCTCCCTCACAGTCATAAAATGCACCTTTCCAATCTCCTGCTGGTGCAGAGGTGTAATAGATCAATGGCCCCCGCTGCTGGGCTCTGAAATCCATCACTGTGTTAGTACAGAGACCACAATTCTCAGTGGCCCCTTCCAGCCAAGGACGTATTGTGGCAGTGATATTTAGACCCACTCCTGGTCGCTGTAAGATGCCACTGACACATGACCTGGCTAAGGGCTCTCCATCATCAGCCTTGCCAAACTTTAGCACAACTCCCTGCATACTAAGACGTCCAGTTAGCCTTACTCCTTTCCCTCTCTTCTTCATTGTGGTTAGATCTACATCCCAGTCAGAAGGAGACCCTAGTCAACTCTGGCTTTTCCCCAATTTTCTCTCACAGGCATTTCCCCTAATTAATTTCCTGCAGCCTGGTATCTGCTTCTTAGAGGTCACAAACGATCACACCTGTTGTTTGGACTCGACTCATACAATTGTAAACTTAAAGTAGTTCAGGAACATTTAAACAATGAGCTTGTATGTCTAAGCAAAAATAGGTTTGAAAGAACAGAAAGGTCAGCACTCAAAGTTGAACCACTATCTCTTTAACTTGATGAGAGGATAGCTGAGTAAATATTTAACTTTTTGACTGAATTGAAACGGCAGTAAAATAAATTTGCTAATGAGTCATCCAAGGAAAATACCCTGATAATTAATTTTCTCACAAGGTCTGGAAAAGGGTTTGATAACCCATTAGAAGAGGGCTCAGTCAAATTTGAAATGCCATTTTTCAATGGCATTTTATTTTTGCAAAATAAAGTTTTATATGTTGCATATGGGTGGTTTCTCAATGTTGTTGTCCAGTCGTTCAGTCGTGTCCGATTCTGTGACCCCATGGACTGCACCACACCAGGCTACCCTATTCATCACCATCTCCCAGAGCTTGGTCAAACTCATGACCATGGAGTCAATGATGCCATCCAACCATCTCATCCTCTGTTGTCCCCTTCTCCTCCTGCCTTCAACCTTTCCCAACATCAGGGTCTTTTCTAATGAGTTAGCTCTTTGCATCAGGTGGCTAAACTATTGGAGCTTCAGCTTCAGCATCAGTCCTTTCAATTAATATTCAGGACTGATTTACTTTAGGATGGACTGGTTGGATCTCCTTGCAGTCCAAGGGACTCTCAAGAGTCTTAAACACCACAGTTCAAAAGCATCAATTCTTCAGCACTCAGCTGTCTTTACAGTTCAACACTCACATCCATACATGACTACTGGAAAAACCATAGCTTAGACTAGACAGACCTTTGTTGGCAAAGTAATGTCTCTGCTTTTTAATATGCTGTCTACTGCAAGGAGATCCAACCAGTCCATTCTAAAGGAAATCAGTCCTGGGTGTTCATTGGAAGGACTGATGCTAAAGCTGAAACTCCAATGCTTTGGCTACCTCATGTGAAGAGTTGACTCATTGAAAAGGACTTATGCTGGGAGGGATTGGGGGCAGGAGGAGAAGGGGACGACAGAGGATAAGATGGCTGGATGGCATCACTGACTCGATGGACATGAGTTTAAGTGAACTCTGGGAGTTGGTGATGGACAGGAAGGCCTGGCATGCTGCGATTCATGGGGTTGCAAAGAGTTGGACATGACTGAGCGACTGAACTGACTGAATGAACTAGGTTTGTCATAGCTTCTTTTCCTTAATAAGAGAGCAGAATTGAGTAGTTGCACCAGGGCCTGCTAAGACTAAGATATTTACTATCTGGCTTTCTACAGCAATAGCTGATTAACTCCTGCACCAAGATTCCAACTCATAGAGAGCAAGGATTTTGTCTATCTTGGTCACTACTCTATCCTTAGGATTTAAAATAGTACTCACACAACAGGCTATCAATAAATACATGTTGAATGATTAAATTCACTAATAATAGTCACATTGTTGTTGTTCAGTCTCTCAGTCGTGTCTCACTCTGTGACCCCATGGACTGCAGCATGCCAGGCTTTGCTGTCCATCACCAACTCCCAGAACTTGCTCAAACTCATGTCCATTGAGTCGGTGATGCCATTCAAACATCTTGTCCTCTGTTGTCCCCTTTTCCTCCGGCCTTCTACCTTTCACAGCATCAGGGCCTTTTCCAATGAATCAGCTCTTTGTATCAGGTGGCCAAAGTAGTGGAGTTTCAGCTGTACCATCAGTCCTTCAAATGCATATTCAGCATTGATTTTCTTTATGATTGACTGGTTTGATCTCCTTGCAGTCCAAGGGACTCCCCAAGAGTCTTCTCCAACACCACAGTTCAAAAGCATCAATTCTTCACTACTCAACCTTCTTTCTTGTCCAACTCTCATAACCATACATGACTACTGAAAAAACCATTGCTTTGACTATGTGGATCTTTTTTGGCAAAGTAATGTCTCTGCTTTTTAATGTGCTGTCTAGGTTGGTCTAGCTTTTCATCCAAGGAGCAAGCGAGCTTTAATTTCATGGCTGTAGTCACATCCTCAGTGATTTTGGAGCCCAAGAAAAAGTCTGTCACTTTTTCCATTGTTTCCTTATCTATTTGCCATGAAGTAATGGGACCGGATGCCGTGATCTTAGTTTTTTGAATGTTCAGTTTTAAGCCAGCTTTTTCACTCTCCTTTTTTACCTTCATCAAGAGTCTCTTTAGTTCCTCTTTGATTTCTGCCATAAGGGTGGTGTCATCTATATATAGATTATTGATATATTATTAATAATAATTCTCTAAGATTATCTAATTTTCACAGATTTCCTCAACTTTTTACCAAAAATTTTATTGGCATTTTATTTTTTTATTTTTTTTAATTTAAATTTATTTATTTTAAGTGGAGGCTAATTATTTTACAATATTGTATTGGTTTTGCCATACATCAACGTGAAGCCACCACGGGTGTACATGTGCTCCCCATCCTGAACCCGCCTCCCACCTCCCTCCCCATACCATCCTTCTGGGTCATCCCAGTGCACCAGCCCCAAGCATCCTGTATCCTGCATCGAACCTGGACTGGCAATTCGTTTCTTATATGATATTATACATGTTTCAATGCCATTCTCCCAAAGCATCCTACCCTCTCCCTCTCCCACAGAGTCCAAAAGACTGTTCTATGCATCTGTGTCTCTTGCTGTCTCGCATACAGGGTTATCATTACCATCTTTCTAAATTCCATATATATGTGTTAGTATACTGTATTGGTGTTTTTCTTTCTGGCTTACTTGACTCTGTATAATAGGCTCCAGTTTCATCGACCTCATTAGAACTGATTCAAATGTATTCTTTTTAATGGCTGAGTAATACTCCATTGTGTATATGTACCACAGCTTTCTTATCCATTCATCTGCTGATGGACATCTAGGTTGCTTCCATGTCCTGGCTATTATAAACAGTGCTGCGATGAACTCTATTTTTTAAGACTTAATAGTCTCTTTCAATTTGAAGCAATGTTACATTTTTTAAAATTGAAGTATAGTTGATTTACAATAGTATATAAGTTTCAGGTGTACAGCATAAAGTGAAGTCGCTCAGTCGTGTCCGACTCTTTGCAACCCCATGGGCTGTAGCCTATCAGGCTCCTCTGTCCATGGGATTTTCCAGGCAAGGAAATCAACATACAGCATAATGATTCACAATTTTTAAAGATTATACTTCATTTGAAGTTATAAATTATCAACTCTATTCCCTGTGTTGTACAGTGTATCATTGTAACATTTATTTTATGTGTGCATGCACACTCAGTCACTTCAGTCATTGTCTGACTCTTTGTGACCCTATGGACTGTGTAGTCCACCAGGCTCTATCCATGGGATTCTCCACCAAGAAAACTGGAGTGGGTTATCCTGCCCTTCTCCAGGGGATCTTCCTGACCCAGGGATTGAACCTGGGTCATCTCCTGCGTTGCAGGCACTCTTTACTGCTGAACTACCAGGGAAGATCCATTTGTTTTATACGTAATAGTTTGTACTCCTTAGTCCCCTACCCCTATCTTGACCCTTCCTCACTTCCTTCTCCCCACTGGTAACCACTAAATTGTTCTCTATAACTGTGAGTCTGTTTCTTTTTTGTTATATTCACTAGTTTGTTTTTTTAGATTCTTCATATAAGTGATAACATATACTATTTGTCTTTCTGTTTAACTTTTTGTTTTTCTTGAGATTTTAAAGATACTTGGTCAGTTGTTCTGTATAGTGTCTCATATTCTTAATTTGTCTGAATATTTCTTTATGATATGTTTTTAATTTACTTTTCCATCCCCTGTATTTTTTTTAACTGAAAGTTAGGTCTACAGGCTTAATTGGGTTAAGTTGGACATGGTGGTGGGTGTGCTTTGTAGAATTACTAGTCACTTCTTATTTCATCTCATCAGAAGACATAAATGCCAGCTTGCCACCATCTCGGTAACACTAATTCTAAGTTGGTTAGGGTAAAAAGACCCTATAGCTCTCCATTCCAATTGTCCACTTTCCCCTTGGAAATTAGCAAAAGCCCTGTAGACTGATACATTGTCACACTACCCATCACTGACCAAATAAATTATTTCTTTGATTTTGTAAAATGGTGATCATCTAACTAACTTCTAACTCTCCTTCCGTGTACGTATATTAGCCTTCATTCTTCTGTAAAAGTCTAATTGCTGAGTCATCATACCTTGTGTTCTATTTTTTTTTTTTTTTAATTTGAAAAACGTAGTTAAAGTAAAGAAAACAGAATCCTACAGCAAGGCAGATTTTAAAGTTAATATGCCAGTCAAAGGAATTTTTTAATATGGAATATTTTCCTTTTAAGGAAGGTTAGAGGAACTTAAGTATTAAAGGGAAGCTGGATGAAATTATCTAGCTCACTTTCTTTAAGAAAATAGTAATTTTTATTTTTAAAATTTTGCTTATTTTTTAAAGAAAGAACTGAAATTTTATAGTCTATAAATCCTCAGTTCCAAGTCTTAGATCATTTTTTCTTGTTGCTTTAGTTGCTAAGTCATATCCAACTCTTTGTGACCCCATGGACTGTAGCCCACCAGGCGTCTCTGTTCATGGGATTTACCAGGCAGAAATACCGGAGTGGGTTACCATTTCCTTCTCCAAGGGATCTTCCTGACCCAAGAATTGAACTCATTTCTCCTGCACTGCCGGTGGATTCTTTACCACTGAACCACCTGGGAAGCCCATATCTTCCTTACTGTATGGTATATTGTGAAAAATTTATGCTTTGAAATTGTTTATTGAGGGCTTGTGTTACATACGCTTCACTTTCCCCTTTCCTTTCCTCTTCTCTCCTCTCCTTTCCTCTCGTTACCCTTTTATGTTTTCCCCTTCTTTCTCTCTTTCTTTCTGATATGTGCTTTTGGAACATGTTTAGGCTAAAGGAAATGTCTTTTGTCATTTTAATGGAACACTCATATTATTGCTAAGCAGTAAGTTCCATAGACACATAGAAAGAAAGTGGTCAATTTATCATAGTTTCCTGTACAATTCTCTTCAGTTGCCTGCTTTTGAACTTCAGGCCTATTTTAATACATAAAGGGAGAGAGTTGAAATAAAGCAGCTCTTGGATTAAAGTGATGGAGAGAGAAGAAAAGGGATTGCCTTTTGTATTCAAAATTGGCCTAAGATGACCTAAAGCTTAGCCTGGACATTTGAGACTTGTTCCCTTGTTTCTCCTACATTCAGACACTGCTTTAGATTGGGACTGTTAAAACGGAAGTCCAGCTTGATGCTCACCTGGCCTGTTACTCTGTGTCTGAGCATCACCCAACTTGAAAACTGACTCACTAGCCTTTGGTTAGCATCTAACGAGTAGCTCTGAATGTCCAGGATTCCAGGCCTCATGCTGGGCTCCAGAGGTTTCAAGGGCCTCAGGTGAACTAGTCCTCCCTTTGTGCAGCTGACATCTTCATGGGGCAGAATGAGAGTATATGAGTGAACTGACAGGATGATTTCATTTAAAAAGTAAAACAGGGCCACCTGATGGATGATGGGGGAGCTCCTTTACAGAGACTAGCCAGGACAGGCCTCCTTAGATAAGACTTGAATTATAAGAATAAATCACCCATGCATCTGGGAATGGATGGACATTCCAGGCAGGGGAAACTGCAAAGACCCTGAGGTGGAGATTAATTTGGCATGTTGGGGTAGCAGTAAGAAGGCCAGTGTGATTGGGGCATAATGAGCAGGGAAGAGAATGGAAAAGAAGTGAAATTTGAGAAGTAGTTAGGGTCCTGATCACATAGGACCTTGAAAGTTAGGCTGAGAACTTTGGAATTTGTTCTGATTTTAAAGAGAAGTCATAAGCATATTTAACAGAGGACATGACATCTGATTTATGTTTTTTAGAAGAGCACTCTGGTTGCTGTGTAGCACAGGGACTGGAGGTAGGACAACATAGAGAAAAATTAGGGGCTATAGTGTCTCCAGACTTAGATATAGGCAACTTAATTTTCAATTTTTGATGGTTCCATTTTGTTCTCAATGTTTTCTCATGTTCTTCTCAGACATGAAGACCAAATTTTATCCTCTGTAAAATGAAAATTTTGGTATTTGAGAATATTAGGAAGTATGATCAGAGACTACAGAGAATAAAGGAGAAAATAGATTTTAACGGCATATGATATGCTTGATTCAATGAGACAATGAATGCATTCATTCAATAAATATTGAGGGTCCTCTCTATGCCAAGCACTGTTCTAAATCTCACCAAAAAATATAGCTGTTTCATCCCCTAGTTAATTATTTCCTAAATTTTCATTCTTGTTAATAAACAAACAAACAGAAAACTAACCCAAAGATATGTTTCAGTTCAGTTCAGTTCAGTTCAGTTGCTCAGTCGTGTCTGACTCTTTGCGACTCCATGAAAGCACGCCAGGCCGCCCTGTCCATCACCAACTCCTAGAGTTCACTCAAACTCACGTCCATGGGGTCGGTGATGCATCCAGGCATCTCATCCTCTGTCGTCCCCTTCTCCTCCTGCCCCCAATCCCTCCCAGCATCAGAGTCTTTTCCAATGAGTCAGCTCTTCACATGAGGTGGCCTAAGTACTGGAGTTTCAGCTTTAGCATCATTCCTTCCAAAGAACACCCAGGACTGATCTCCTTTAGAATGGACTGGTTGGATCTCTTTGCAGTTCAAGGGACTCTTAAGAGTCTTCTCCAACACCACAGTTCAAAAGCATCAACTCTTCAGTACTCAGCTGTCTTCACAGTCCAACTCTCACATCCATACATGACTACTGGAAAAACCATAGCCTTGACTAGACAGACCTTTGTTGGCAAAGTAATGTCTCTGCTTTTCAATATGCTATCTAGGTTGGTCATAACCTTCCTTCCAAGGAGTAAGTGTCTTTCAATTTCATGGCCGCGATCACCATCTGCAGTGATTTTGGAACCCCCAAAAATTAAGTCTGCCACTGTTTCCACTGTTTCCCCATCTATTTGCCATGAAGTGATGGGACCAGATGCCATGACCTTAGTTTTCTGAATGTTGAGCTTTAAGCCAAATTTTTCACTCTCCTCTTTCACTTTCATCAAGAGGCTTTTTAGTTCCTCTTCACTTTCTGCCATAAGGGTGGTGTCATCTGCATATCTGAGGTTATTGACACTTCTCCCGGCAATCTTGATTCCAGCTTGTGCTTCTTCCAGCCCAGCGTTTCTCATGATGTACTCTGCATAGAAGTTAAATAAGCAGGGTGACAATATACAGCCTTGACGTACTCCTTTTCCTATTTGGAACCAGTCTGTTGTTCCATGTCCAGTTCTAACTGTTGCTTCCTGACCTGTATATAGGTTTCTCAGGAGGCAGGTCAGGTGGTCTGGTATTCCCATCTCTTTCAGAATTTTCCACAGTTTATTGTGATCCACACAATCAAAGGCTTTTGCATAGTCAATAAAGCAGAAATAGATGTATTTCTGGAACTCTTTAACATGATAGGTGTTCAGTAAATTGTGCTCGTGAATCTGTCTAAACTGTATCATGAGATGTTTGTACATTTCTAATCAATTTTTTCTAGGTGATGGGACAAGTAAGATATGTTTTACATGCCTATTAGTTATTCTTAGTTATATACAGTACCTAAGACCTTGTAGTAACAATTATCTTGTACTTATAAATATTGGAGATATATATACACACACATATAAGGCAGCTAGCACAGCGGGCTATCCTAGGGATTGTGGTGGTGGTATTTTAGTTGCTAAGTCATGTAGGGATTGAGGACATGAAAATTTAAATATGAAAATGGTTTTAACAACTCAGTTTTCTCATTCAATTGCAGTTCAGTCTTGAACAAATATAATGTTTGAGACATGTAAAGCATTTTTTAGTAGAATGTAGACCATTTTATTATCCTAGAGAAATATTACTTGAAAAGAAAACATAGCTAAATAAAAAACCTAAAATAATAATTTTGACTCTTTGTGAAGATTTAAAAGTTTTTATCTTTTATCTTAAGGTACTAAATCAAACGTCTCGACTTGAAATACAACTGCTGGAGAATTCATTATCAACATACAAGCTAGAGAAACAACTTCTTCAACAGACAAATGAAATCTTAAAGATTCATGAGAAAAACAGGTGAGGGTTGTTGTATTGCAAAAATATGAACATATGTACTTATATCTTCCACCTGCTGCCACCTCTTAAGATGGACGTAATTTGATGAAAAATACAGAGGCAAATTAATTTTTAATATAAAAAGAAATGAGAGTCTAAGGTGACTATAGCAAGTATGGCAAAAATAAGATTAATACTATTGCTTTCACTCTTGAAATATTTGCTTTTTATAACTTTTAACACTAATTTATCTAATATTCTGTTGTTCAAATCTTACTATATCCACAAAAATTAATTCTATGACCAAATTTGGTAACAGAAAATATTAAGTTTCAGTAGAACCAAAATCTATAGTGAGAGTGAAAAAAACAGAGCTTCTGAAACTCTAAATTGAATTATCACTTTATCTGCCCTCAACCATTTACAGACCTACAAGATGGTTGAATTCAGAGTTCTTGCCCTAGAGAGAAGCACATTTTCTTTTCAGAAAATTACTTCCCTATCAAACTGGTTCAAGAGCTGTCTCCCCTCACCCCCCCATTTAAGGTCATTAACTCTGAACATAATAAATTTATTTGGTTAGCTCTATAGACAAATTGATACAAGGGATTAGATCTGATAGAGTGCCTGAAGATCTATGGACAGAGGTTCCTGACATCGTACAGGAGGAAGTGATCAAGACCATCCCCAAGGAAAAGAAATGCAAAAAGGCAAAATGGTTGTCTGAAGAGGCCTTACAAATAGCTGAGAAAAGAAGAGAAGCTAAAGGGAAAGGACAAAAGGAAAGATATACCCATTTGAATGCAGAGTTCCAAAGAATAGCAAGGAGAGATAAAGCCTTCCTCGGTGATCAATGCAAAGAAACAGAGGAAACAATAGAATGGGAAAGACTAGAGATCTCTTCAAGAAAATTAGAGATACCAAGGGAACATTTCATGCAAAGATGGGCACAATAAAGGACAGAAATGGTATAGACCTAACAGAAGCAGAAGATATTAAGAAGAGGTGGCAAGAATACACAGAAGAACTGTACAAAAAAGATCTTCATGACCAAGATAATCATGAGGGTGTGATCACTCACCTAGAGCCAGACATCCTGGAATGTGAAGTCAAGTGGGCCTGAGGAGGCATCACTACGAACAAAGCTAGCGGAGGTGATGGAATTCCAGTTGAGCTATTTCAAATCCTAAAAGATGATGCTGTGAAAGTGCTGCACTCAATATGCCAGCAAATTTGGAAAACTCAGCAGTGGCCACAGGACTGGAAAAGGTCAGTTTTCATTCCAATCCCAAAGAAAGGCAATGCCAAAGAATGTTCAAACTATTGCAAAATTACACTTATCTCACACGATAGCAAAATACTGCTCAAAATTCTCCAAGCCAGGCTTCAACAGTACATGAACTGTGAACTTCCAGGTGTTGAAGCTGGATTTAGAAAAGGCAAAGAAACCAGAGATCAAATTGCCATCATCTGTTGGATCATTGAAAAAATAAGAGAGTTCCAGAAAAATATCTACTTCTGCTTTATAGACTATGCCAAAGCCTTTGACTGAGTGGATCACAACAAACTCTGGAAAATTCTTCAAGAGATGGGAATACCAGACCACCTGACCTGCCTCCTGAGATATCTGTATGCAGATCAAGAAGCAACAGTTATAACTGGACATGGAAAAAGAGACTGAATCCAAATAGGGAAAGGAATATGTCAAGGCTGTATATTGTCCCCCTGCTTATTTAACTTATATGCAGAGTGCATCATGTGAAATGCCATGCTGGATGAAGCACAAGCTAGAATCAAGATTGCTGGAGAAATATCAATAACTGCAGATATGCAGATGATACCACCCTTATGGCAGAAGCAAAGAAGAACTAAAGAGCCTCTTGATGAAAGTGAAAGAGGAGAGTGAAAAAGTGGGCTTAACACTCAACATTCAGAAAACTAAGATCATGGCATCCGGTCCCATCACTTCACGGTAAATAGATGGGGAAACAATGAAAACAGTGACAGACTTTATTTTTTGGGGCTCCGAAATCACTGCAGATGGTGATTGCAGCCATGAAATTAAAAGACTCTTGCTCCTTGGAAGAAAACTTATGACCAACGTAGACAACATATTGGAGAAGGCAATTGCATCCTACTCCAGCACTCTTGCCTGGAAAATCCCATGGATGGAGGAGCCTGGTAGGCTGCAGTCCATGGGGTCACGAAGAGTCAGACATGACTGAGCGACTTCACTTTCACTTTTCACTTTAATGCATTAGAGAAGGAAATGGCAACCCACTCTAGTGTTCTTGCCTGGAGAGTCCCAGGGACAGAGGAGCCTGGTAGGCTGCCGTCTATGGGGTCGCACAGAGTTGGACACGACTGAAGTGACTTAGCAGCAGCAACAGACAGTATATTAAAAAGCAGAGACAGTACTTTGCCAACAGAGGTCCATCTAGTCAAAGCTCTGATTTTTCCAGTAGTCTTGTATGGATGTGAGAGTTGGACTGTAAAGAAAGCTGAGTGCCAAAGGACTGATGCTTTTGAAGTCTGGTGTTAGAGAAGACTCGAGATTTCCTTGGAGTACAAGGAAATCCAGCCAGTCCATCCTAAGGGAAATCAGTCCTGAATATTCGTTGGAATAACTGATGCTGAAACTGAAACTTCAATACTTTGGCCACCTGATGCTAAGAACTGACTCATTAGAAAAGACCCTGAGACTGGGAAAGATTGAAGGCAGGAGAAGGGGATGACAGAGGATGAGATGGTTGTATGGCATCACCGACGTGATGGACATGAATTTGAGTAGGCTCCGGGAGTTGTTGATGGACAGAGAAGCCTGGCATGCTGCAGTTGGGATTTCAAAGAATCAAATACAACTGAGTGACTGAATTGACTGAACTGATAGATATATTTTATAAACAATTAATCATCTCAGGTAAGTGAAATGGGTCTTACAGATCTTGCAACCAGGATGATTAGTAAACTCATTATTTTGAAATTACTAACATTCATGATGGACAATTCAGTCAAAATGCTGACCTCTGTAGCACAAATATATTTTATATTAACTGTATTTTCTTCTGGATATTTGGACAGCTTGAAGAAGTTTCAGTTCTTATGTATTATTTGATTTAAAGATCATTGTGTTGCTACAAACTAGTTCAATACCATTGTCTTGGTGGAACAGGAGTTTCCACCATATTCCAAACCAAAAAAACACCTACAATGAACTTCTAGTTCTCCTCTTCACCTTATAGATGAGGAAACAGACTCAGTGGAAGTGAGTGATCTATCCAAGGTCACACAGCTTCCGGTGGCACAACTGGGAACGTAATCCATGTTCTTTGTTCCTAGTCCTATTTTTTCCACTGTGGCACATTCTCACAATACCGTCTGCAACCTAGAAGGAATTCCCAACTTTATGCTAAGTGTAGACTTTAATGACAATGATTATAATTAAACTTTTACATGAAGAAGATAAACATGACTTTGGTATAGAGTCCAAATGGGGTCACTCCATGCTCTGTGACTTGTATTTCCAAGTTCTACATTCATTTATCTTTGTACTGTGCCATGGGGTAAACTGTGTAACTATAAATAAACTCGATAGGACTTGACCCTGAACTAGTTGCATGACTAAATGTTCTGGAATTGAAAATCCTGTTTAAAGTACCAAAACCTCACTGCAGATTCACAGTAACAAGAAACATACATGTGACAGGTATACTATATTGCAACTATCCCTTGATTTAGAGTCCCACCATGCTTTAACTTTGTTACTAAAAGCACACCTCATTTATAATCATGTTTCAAGATGCTATTGTGAAAGATTTGTCTTTGAATGAAGAAGTAAAATAATGACAGTTTTGCCTTATTTTTAGGCTGTTTTTAGAATTCTATAAATAACACACATTTACTGTAGAAATTGAGAAATTTCAGAAGAAAATTAAAAACCATGACCCTCTCACATTGAGAGAGCTTCATATGTTGCTGTAAAAAAACCATAAAAATATTTTCTTAAAAAGTTGTATCATGCTGTACACACTGTTTTGCAGCCTTCTTTGGAGATTCCTCTAGTATAATTCTTAAAAACTACATATTATTTCATTTTATAGATGTATCCTAGGGTGGTTTTGATTCATCTCGCATTAAGTGTGTTACCACACATGGTTTCTTTGTTTAAAAAGAAAGTCATCAACATGAATTTAGGTTATTCAGTTCTCCACCTGCTGATATGCATGTTATCTCTTTGTCTGTATCTAACACTGTAGCTGTCAGGATACTTTAAAGAAAGTGGGAAGCCTGAAAGGGCTCACCCTTTACTACAAAATGAAATGAATTTCTTAAGTGTCACTTGTTCTCAGCTCTTTCCATCTCTCCTTGTCTGTCTCTTCTCTTTCCCTCCCTCCTGCTCAGAGTCATCCTTTCTCTTTTTTTCCTTCTTTTTTCAAGATTATAGCAATTCCATTTTCTAGCAGTACAAGCATTTCAAAATTTATTCAAGGATTTAGATTTTAACTTAAAGTTCATTTCTGTGCACATGCTGTAAAAAATTTACATGCATTGACCCTGAAGTGTGATGTTGCTGCACATGTGGCTCCTGGGGGTATTTTTCTATCAAAGTGCTGAATCTTCTAGCATTTCCGTATCTCTGTAATTAGCTGTGTCTTCTGTTGATGGATCCATGTGTGCAATGGAGTGTTGGTGGGACATCTATTCTTAAACCAAGTATATTCTTCCACAAACCACTTCGAAAAAAAGTGTTTTTCTTTATACAAGCCAGAAATACGTATTTGTGATACACAGCATACTTTCCCTATTATGTTTATTGTTATTGTTTATTTTCGTATGTGAAATGGAATTGGAGAAACTCTGCCAAGGTCTTTCTAGAACAACAAAGAAATGTGCCCCCCCACCCCCAACACCATTTAAGTGGATCAAAGGTCAAGGTCAAGCACAAAGCTGTTTATATATTTTAAAATAGTTTATTGATCATTCCTCCTATTCCTTAAATGAATCTTAATCCTCCAAATGCAACAAGAAGCTATTTCTACATTGAAGCATCTCTGAAATGTAAGAACAACATGCCATTAGTTGGCCAGGTCTGGTTTGGATCAGCTAATACACTTTGCAAAGGGGATTATCTAAATTAAGCTTTGCTTCCTCCCCAAGGAATGTCAGAAGTTGTGTCTGGGTGTGTGACTTACTAGTTTTGAGTATGATGGGGCTTCAGCTGCCAAGTCAGTGAGCCCTTCAAAGAGCCCACCACTTCTTTGGCAGAACATGGAGGAATATTTTATAGACAGGATTATACTACACAGTCATGCTGAGAGGTCCTGCTGATCTGCATCCAGACAAACTGATTGCATCACTTGTGGGATTGAAAATAGAAGGCTGGCCGCATTAGAGTCACTTCTTTCTCCCCTGAATGGTGAAAGGCACCAAGCAGGAGCAGGATTAACAACACTTGCTCTGGTGTTTGTTTACCTAACAGTCTAGAGGGGGGCGACTCCAGGAAGCTTCCAGTTTGCAATTTTTAGAATTTTTTTTTTTTTTTGATTGGATGCTGTCCTAATCTCAATACTTGGTTTTGTTCCTTACCTCAAGGAGATAGCACTTAGAAGTAAGAGATCAGTAGCTGGCTCATATAATTGAAATTATGCAACCAAAAACTCAAGAAACAGGAAGCATTAATATTTACCACAAACACAAGGTTGGTATTGACAAACTGAGAGATGTAATTGTCAACTTGTTTTTTATTGGATTCCTCCAGTATGTTTCCTGCCACTTCTGCTCAAAAAAATAAAAAGAGTAAGACTGGGAAAGATGTCATAATGCAAATTCCTTCAGCTGAATCAAATATGTAACTGCATCTTTTGGTGTAAAGATACAGTCAGCTGACCAGATTTTAAGGCACTTGTTGATCTCTGACTTAATCCCAGTTGTTTCTAAGGTTGGAACATAGCCATGCAAAAAGAAAAATAAAATCTAGAAGAAATTCTTTGGCCTCACCAGGGTACACAGAAAGAGAAATCAGCTGTGTACTCCATGTGTAGGAAGATGGAACCCTTGAGCTTTCTTGTTCAAACTTGTATCAAATATGCAGAATGAAGGAAACTCTTCAATAAGACTGTTTAAAGTGAAACTACACAAGTGGTGGTCATTCTGACAGTTCCAGAAAAATTCTTTACTGCCTACCTATCTAATATCAGGCAGGTGAACATATGAGCTAAGTGCTTTACCTAACTACTGCTAGTACTCCAACTAATCCTCCAAAGTGTTTATCATCATTTGTATTTTATATTAAGTGAGTTGGACTATAAAGAAAGCTGAATGCTGAAGAATTGATGCTTTTGAATTGTGGTGTTGGAGAAGACTCTTGAGAGTCCCTTGGACTGTGAGGAGATCCAACCAGTCCATCCTAAAGGAGATCAGTCCTGGGTGTTCATTGGAATGACTGATGTTGAAGCTGAAACTACAATATTTTGGCCACCTGATGCGAAGAGCTGACTCATTTGAAAAGACCCTGATGCTGGGAAAAATTGAGGGCAGAAGGAGAAGGGGATGACAGAGGATGAGATGGTTGGATGGCATCACCGACTCAATGGACATGGGTTTGGGTGAACCCCGGGAGTTGGTGATGGACAGGGAGGCCTGGCGTGCTGCAGTCCATGGGGTCGCAAAGAGTTGGACACGACTTAGTGACTGAACTGAACTGCACTGAAAGTTCCAAGAGGTCAGGTAACTTGCCAGGGACCAAACAGCTGCTATATGGCAAAATTAGGGTTCAAGTCCATGATGATTCTCTGTCTTAATTATTATAAAAATGTGTTTGCAATGTGATGCAGCCTGAAGATTAATTGATGTGGTTGTCAAGTTATCCTCTTAGCATAATAAAATACTAATTTGAAGAAAGGAATAGGAATTGGTTTTGGCCTATATATAGATCATTATTTATTCCTTCTAATATTAGAGTAGGCAGTATAACTATTTTACCTTGGGAATTCACTGAACCTATTTGACAAGCTTCATCTGTCTTTTAGATAGAGTTTATGGAAAGTTATTGAGTTAATTTTAAGTGATTGAAATATGCCTAATTTCATGATACTAAATTGTAACTTTCTAACAAATTACTGTAATTGAATAGTGAAGTATTGATTTTTAAATCAGTTAAATCAGTCTTTCTAATTAAAGTTATCCTCCATCTGATAAGTTCTTTATAAAATACTGAAGTAAAATCACAACTCATCAGTCACTGTTGATACTGCCAATTCCATCTCCTAAATATTTTTCCAATTGGTCTTGTTCTTTCTATTTACTCTTACTCTGTTTTTTAGGCCAAAATCCCATTAAGTTTTGTCTCAGCCATTGTGGTGACCTCTTTGCATGGCTTAATGCCTTAAACTTTTCAAACCTATCATCCAAAAGTCTGCCAAAGTCTTCTTTCTAAAATGCAAGTCACATTATTTTCCCCATTTTTTTCTTTAGATCTCCATATGTACTAGTTCAGCTCAACCTCTAAATCTCTAGATAACATATGCCCAACCCTCGTCTGATTCTCTGTAATGGACTGAGGAAAGTTGTCAAGTACTTTAGCATGAAACATGGTCCATGATCATTAATATCCTAATTTTATAGCCTTACTTCAGAAGTCTTTTTATATTTTAGAAGTATGGTCTAATAACTAAGAGCAGGAGCTCTGAGGTCAGACTGCCTGGATTGGCCTTGATTCTGCTGTAACCTGCTCTGCCACTTATAATTTGTGTGATTTTGAGCAAGTTATATGAACTTTCTGTGCTTTGGTTGTTCTCATTTGTAACATAGGGGTGATGATAATAGTGCATGGAGTTGATATGAGGATTAATTGAGTTATTGCTTAAAAAACACTGAATACAGTGCTTGAAACACACAGTAAGTGTTTAATCATGCTAATTATTAGTATCACATTGAAGACTTGATGTTTGTTCAGACATGATTGATGCTTGCCTTGTTGGGCTTCCCTGGTGGCTCAGCTGGTAAAGAATCTTCCTGCAGTGAGGGAGACCTGGGTTCAATCCCTGGGTTGGGAAGATCCCCTGGAGAAGGGAAAGGTTACCCACTCCAGTATTCTGGCCTGGAGAGTTCCATAGCCTGTATACTGCATGGAGTCGCTAAAAGTCGGACACGACTGAGTGACTTCAACTTTCTCTTTCTTTTGTCCGGAATGCCCTGTAGAGCTCACACATGTCTGTCCCTTCAAAACTCAATGTAGATATTACCCCTTCCAAGAAGCTTTTTTCTGATTCTGCCAAATATATTTGCTTATTACCACTTATGGGATTACAATCTACCTTGTTTTTTCCTCCTGTCACTTCACTTATCCCATCACATGGGGGTGTGTGTGTGTATCTATCTATGAACCACTGGACTGTGACCTTCTGGAACATAGAAACTGTGCTTTATTTATTTCTGTGCTCATGCTCCCAAGCACAGTTCTCTACATAGAGTATATATAATTTTAAATGCTTTTTGAATGTTGACTGATGAACTGGCAAGTGAACTGGCAAATATCCCAACAAATGTCATTTATCTATGTGCACACAAACGCACACACAACTTAAAAATATTTTAATGGAAAACACAGATCACATAGTTTACATTAAATATTGTAAACATTTTCATTGTTCTTAACATAAATAAAATACAGATGGCTTTTTTACCACTGTTCTGCATCCCTAAAAGCCCACTGCATGGCAACCAAGGTTATCAGTCCACATTCTGAGGTTCACTAATTCAGCCCTAGATAGTATCTCAGACCATTCTAGACTCATGACTGTTTGCATTTTCCTGATTAACAAAAAAAAATCAACACAAGCCTAACTGATCTAAGTGTTAAATTGTACAGAAGTGTATGAATTGAAATTCAAAATCCCTAATTCCATATTCCCCCACCCCCCACAGAGAATCATCATTAACAGATTTGCAGTTTGGTACCTATTCTTCCAGACCTTTTAATGAATATATTAAAATATACACGTGTAGATAGAGAGTACATATTTATCTGTGTGGTTACAGAGATACACACCCATACACAATTACACATATGCACAAGTACATATTTATATCATGCATGCATATGTATATACATTGTAACTATTTTTAAAATGCTGGGTTTATTTCTACTTTATAACAATTTATCATGGATATATTATATATTTAACTATATGCTATACCTCATTCATTGCTAGAAATGCACTAAAATTTACAGCTCAGTAGAACTTTCTGTATTATTTTATATATTCAAAGATATTGATAATTATCAGCAAATTTTACATTCTCCCCAAGTGTTCATGGGCTTTCTAATTTCCTCAAACTTTGCTATCCATTTTATTAACCTTGTTTACCTAAGAGGTTATATTGTACGTCTTTCCTGGTTATTGACTATTTGAATTCTTCTTCTGGGACTAGCCTATTCATGTATGTTTCTCATTTTTTATTGGATTGTTTCTCTAATATCATTAATTCCTTATATAAATTATTTAATCGATATTAAAATTTTGTAGTATATATCACAAATATTTTCTCTAGTTTGTTGTTTATTTTTCAGCCTGTTTTTTAGGAAGAATTTTTAGTGTTATGAGGTTGTATACATATTTTTTTCTTCTCAGCTTCTGGCTTCCACAGAATATTTAGCTTATTCTTATCTGCCTCAAACTTTGAAAAGTTTATTTGCTGATTGTTTACCTGTAGTGATCTATGCTTCTGTTCCACATTTGAATTACAGAAATATTTAACTTTGTATTTTAAGAAACAATTTACTACATTCAAGTTAGAAAATTCAATATAAATTTAACCTGAACTTAGTATATGCCCTTGTTTGAGTACGGGGATGGAAAGATTATTCTTTGAAAACCATATTTGCAACGAATGTAAGCAACATACAGATTAAAAATCATTTAAAAATTGAAAGAGCTCTGAGGAGATTCAGGCAGATGACAATGAGAAGGTTTCTATAATACTGACACCTACCTCCTTGTTTGAGGGCTACATTTTCACACAGAGGACTTAAGGAACTGTCGCTCCTGTTAATCCAGTTGCAGCTATGATACGAACTCTACTGTAGGAGACAATCTGAAAGGGAGAACTTTTTCTGTGAAAGTTTCAAGATCTGTTCAGTGATTTGAGATGCCAGTGTTTTCCATGAGATAAGCTGGAGGAGGCAGACTGAGAAAATTAGGAGGAAAAGTCAACCAAAAACGTCAGGTAGGGCTTTGTATATACTCAATTAGAACCTTTACTGAAGTTAAAGGTCTGGAGTATTTAGCTTATTTTATTCTTCATTGAAGTGTACCTCTGCCTCAAACTAGAAGTTGAATGCCAAAATTCTATGTATATCTCTTCTCAAAGTGTTTCCAGAAAGAAGAGAAACAGGAAATACTAAAAATCCTATGAGGAAACTCTTTGGATTTCAAGTTCAATTTGAATAGATATAAGCACACAGTTTTCCTTGTGGCTCAACTGGTAAAGAATCTACCGGCAATGCGGGAGTCCTGGGCTCAATCCCTGGGTTGGGAAGATCCCCTGGAGAAGGGAAAGGCTATCCACTCCAGTATTCTGGCCTGGAGAATTCTAAGGACTGTATAGTCCATGGGGTCACAAAGAGTCAGACACGACTGAACAACTCGCACTTTCCATAAATTGCAGTTCCATGGAACACCAGTTCTAAGGGATGCATCATAATAAAACTATTTATTTAATTTAGACTTCCCCAAAACTTGACATAGAACTCTTAACTATAGAATGTCTAATAAAAGTAAAAATATTATCAGCAGTGGCCACAGGACTGGAAAACGTCAGTTTTCATTCCAATCCCAAAGAAAGGCAATGCCAAAAAATGTTCAAACTACTGCATAAATGCACTCATCTCACATGCTAGCAAAGTAACACTCAAAGTTCTTTAAGCCAGGCTTCAGCAGTACATGAGCCATGAACTTCCAGATGTTCAAGCTGGATTTAGAAAAGGCAGAGGAACCAGAGATCAAATTGCCAACAGCTGCTGGACCATTGAAAAAGCAAGAGAGTTCCAGAAAAACATCTGCTTTATTGCGTACACCAAAGCCTTTGACTCTGTGGATCACAACAAACTCTGAAAAATTCTTAAAGAGATGGGAATACCAAACCACCTTACCTGCCTCTTGAGAAATATGTATGCAGGTCAAGAAGCAACAGTTACAACTAGACATGGAATAACAGACTGGTTCTAAATAGGGAAAGGAGTATGTAAAGGCTGTATATTGTCACCCTCCTTATTTAACTTCTATGCATAGTACATCATGCAAAATGCCGGGCTGGATGAAGCACAAGCTGGGATCAAGATTGCTGGGAGAAATATCAATAACCTCAGATATACAGATGACACTACCCTTATGGCAGAAGCAAAGAAAAACTAAAGAGCCTCTTGATGAAAGTGAACGAGGAGAGTAAAAAAGCGGGCTTAAAGCTCAACATTCAGAAAACTAAGATCATGGCATTTGGTCCCATTACTTCATGGCAAATAGATGGGGAAACAATAGAAACAGTGATAGACTTTGTTTTTTGGGGCTCCAAAACCACTGCAGATGGTGACTGCAGCCATGAAATTAAAAGACACTTGCTCCTTAGAAGAAAAGTTATGACCAACTTAGTATATTAAAAAGAAGAGACATAACTTTGCCAACAAAGGTCCCTCCAGTCAAAGCTTTGGTTTTTCCGGTAGTCATGTGTGGATGTGAGAGTTGAAGTATAAAGAAAGCTGAGTGTGAAAGAATTGATCCTTTTGAACTGTGGTTTTAGAGAAGACTCTTGAGAGTTCCTTGGACTGCAAGGAGATCCAACCAGTCTGAAGCTGAAACGCTAATGCTTTGGCAACCTGATATGAAGTACTGACTCATTGGAAAAGACCTTGATGCTGGGAAAGATTGAAGGCAAGAGGAGAAGGGGACGACAGAGGATGGCATCACCAACTTAATGGACATGAGTTTGAGCAAGCTCCGGGAGTCAGTGATGGACAGGAAAGACTGCCTTGCTGCTTGCTGCAGTCCATGGGGTCGCAAAGAGTTGGACACAACTGAGCAACTGAACTGAGCTGAATAAAAATATACTGCATGTACTCTAGAAAACAGTGCACTGGACTTTGGAATTAGCATCCAGGTTTCAGATTATGCATTTAAACCTAAACTAAATTTGTTGCTAAAGGCCATCATCAGGGGAAATATGACTGCTTTGCCTATTGAATTTAGGACAGTGGAGCTGTCTTGTTCTTCAGATCAACTTTTTTTTAAAAAATAAATTTATTTATTTTAATTGGAAGTTAATTACTTTACAATATTGTATTGGTTTTGCCATATATTGACATGAATCTGCCATGGGTGTACATGTGTTCCCCAGATCAACTTTTATATATAAAAGCCTCCGTGCGCAGCTGAGATGGCCTCTCCCTACTTAACCGGATAGGGAAAATGTAAGAGGACCAATAAAAGACCTCACGACACAATGGGATATAATCAATATATTGAGTAAGAAAATTAAATTTAATGGCAGAGGGTTTAAGGCAGAAAGAAAATCTCAGTTAAGATTTTTTTTAATGGCTTGGCAAAAAAATTTTGTTTTTATACATGGGAAAGATGAATAGGTTGAAATATTGTGAAAGACAAGCTCCCAAAAATAACCAGATGGAGAGCAGCAAATAGTAAAGGGATATTAAGTTGATGCCTTGATTCTTGGCTGTTATAATGTAAGTATGTGGAAGTAGATAGAGATTGCTTCTGCTGCTGCTGCTAAGTCACTTCAGTCAGGTCCGACTCTTTGTGACCCCATGGACGGCAGTCTACCAGGCTCCCCCGTCCCTGGGATTCTCCAGGCAAGAGCACTAGAGTGGGTTGCCATTTCCTTCTCCAATGCATGAAAGTGAAAAGTCAAAGTGAAGTCATTCAGTCATGTCTGACTCTCAGCGACCCCATAGGCTGCAGCCTACCAGGCTCCTCCATCCATAAAATTTTCCAGGCAAGAGTACTGGAGTGGGGTGCCATTGCCTTCTCCGAGATAGAGATTATGTTATAGTAAATCAGAGAAATGAGACTCTAAAGCTAGTTTTCATAACACTGGGTTGTCATGGACAGTTTTCTAGTCTGAGAAGTTAGAACAGTTGGCTTTTTATTTTGGTTCTGATATAGTGTTTGCACAATTTTATACATGGTATTTATAGATTTTTACCTAAATCTAGGCCTTGTAATATATTCTCATTCTGTATCACTATTTTACTTTAAGAATAAAAAGACATGGGATTTTTTACTGCTCTACAGCAAAAATGGTGTATTACAACAATATAATTAGTAAGTAGAGATAGTATATGAATATTTTCTGGCAGAAGAGTTTTGGATTCAAGCCAGTTTGGAAATAATAAGGAAGGGCTAACTTCCCAAGTAGATAATAACTAATGGATGAGAATTGTTAAAGAAAAGAGGATGGTGTTTTGGAAGCCAAATATGAAGAGGTGGAAGGGAGGGGATGAATAGTATCAAAAAGATAACAATTTTGCCTGAAAAAGTCTAAAAATTGTCATTAATGTAAAGGGTATCTTTAGTAAATAAAGCTAATAGAGAAATACTATGGAATAAAAGCAATTAAAGAGAATCCAAGTGAAGAAATGAGATAAGAAAATGACTTGAAGAGATTAGTTAGGTGCTAAGACATGCCATTTGTGAAACAGTGTGGCATGTTCCCAATTTGCTTATAGTTTTTATGCATTTGATTTTTAAGGCATATATTTCATTCTCAATCTTGTGAGATGTCTGTGATGCAAAGCAAATTTCTTCCCTGGGTATCCCTTCTTTATTTTACATGAATTTGTAGTTTAAAATGACAGGCTATGTTGATGTCTTTTAATACCTAGTAGCCATGCTCGGAGAAGGCAATGGCACCCCACTCCAGTACTCTTGCCTGGAAAATCCCATGGACGGAGGACCCTGGTGGGCCGCAGTCCATGAGGTCGCTAAGAGTCGGACACGACTGAGCGACTTCACTTTGACTTTTCACTTTCATGCATTGGAGAAGGAAATGGCAACCCACTCCAGTGTTCTTGCCTGGAGAGTCCCAGGGACGGGGGAGCCTGGTGGGCTGCCGTCTATGGGGTCGCACAGAGTCGGACACGACTGAAGCGACTTAGCAGCAGCTGGAGCAGCCATGGTCCATTAAGATTGTTTGGTGAATTATGAAAATTAACATTTTTTTTCCCAACATGCTAAGTGTATACTCCTTTTACTTGGGAAGTACAGACTTTTTGTTACACAAGCCAGAGTTCAGAATTTTTTCCTTTGGCATGGGGATTTCTTTGATCAACTTTCATTCTCAGCTCTTTCCAAAATTCTGAAAATCAAAATAGAACAAAAACTCCTTTATGACCTCTCAGATAGTAGCCATCTTTTAGTATATGTCTTCTTGAGAAAAAAATGCTTCAAAAGTAGAAAATGGGAAAACATGAATGCAAAAAAAAGTATTATGTCTGAAACAGAAGTTTCTTGTAGCTGCTTTTTTCTTTCATTTGAATTTTTTTTCCCATTTCTCTCTGAAAATAAATGGTTAGAGTGGGAATAGTGTCATTTTATATTTTACATTGGCACTCAGCAAATAATAAATGCAAACAAAAGCATGGTATTTTCCAAATCAGAATGTTACCTACTAATTAAGAAAACTTAAAAGCCAGTGCTCATCTTATTTCAGGAACAAAATGATAATTCAGAATTTTTATCTAGTATTTTATAACTATACATCCAAATGTTGCTCTTTTCATTATTACAGTTAAGGTTTCTTGGTAGTATACTGTAACTCTTGTGAATTTGAAAGAAAATTTTCCATAAGTTCACGGACTTGATTCTATTGGCATTTAACATCTGATCATTACCCTAGGAAGAGAAACAAAAATAATTAAAAGTAAACTGAGAATGAGCTAAGGCATCCACTGTGGTTAATTCTCAGATCAGAAGGCCAAAAATTAACAGTCACAGAGAAAACCTCCTCTGACATGCATAGCAAGCATACTAATCACTGAACAATGGGTGGGATAAAGATTTTAACCAATAAAAAAGGTATTTGGTATTATTTGGTTTTGTTTGCTTTTTAGATACTAACTTTTCCAGCAGCAAGTTACTGACACAGAAGAAAACACTAAAACGCAACGAATCATACCTACTCCTTCAGAAATGCCGTGTGTGTCTCATCTTTCTCCAGCTTCCTTGCCTGAAGTTTTCATTCCAAAAAATGCTTTAATAAATAAAAATGACCTTTACATTTTCCCAAATCATTATACCCAAGATCTATTCAACTGAGTTTGCTTAATGACTGGTCAGGACAGAGATCCTTTCACAGTGCTATAGAATATAAAGCAACTCAAAATAGAGAAGCGGATCTTCTTAGATTGCAAAAGTCGCAGAGCTGTGTCAATGGGTCTCAATGTGAAGTTTTCTGGGCGTGCTACCAAAGGTGTTGTAAATTAGTAAGTTCTTACACATAGAAGCATCACAGTGTTTTTCAGGCTTAGTTCAATGGGCAGCTTTTCTTTGATGTTCCACATTTTTTTGGAGGATAAGTTTATCAGCAAAGATCTGGAATTACCACTTGCAGGTCTCTCCACACTTCTTAATCTGTGTTATGGGCAGTCAGATATTCCAGCTCATCCCCTACTACAGGGAGTTGGAAAATTTGGCTCTTCAAACAATCTCTATTTTATGACTTAAGTATTAAGTTTAGAACACTCTCTAGTGTCCCCTTTTTGAAAACGTATAGTAATGATTCAGTGCTACATTTCTCCAAGGTAAACTAAATACCCAGTCTGGTATGTTACATTTGAATAACACCTTGTAAACTAAGGACTGGTTGAACCTTCTGTAAATGAAACTGAGAAAACTGAATAAGGCTCTTCTCTGAGGAATACTAGTATATTATACACTCTATAAAATGTAAGTGCTTTTTATTTCCAGTCAGTTGCTAGCATCCAACAGTGCTTCTGCATTTTCTATCATTTTTAATGTGCAATATGCAAAGGGAGTATCCTGTGAAGAGTTCTGAAAGAAAGAAGGTTCTTGGTTGAGGACTGTATCACTCCAAGCAAAGCTTCCCAAGTCCTTTTGTAAGACCATCCCATCAGCAACATAATCTTCCTTTTTGGAACCAATTATTCAGTAATTTGGAAATTTGTTATGCCTTTAGCCCTTATCTTGAAGCTCTGATTGAGAGATAAAGTAAGCTAGTGGTTACAATACAGGGCCAGGTATCAATAATCCCAAGAAATGTAATTCATTGTGACTTTACATAGCTTAGTTTCTGGTCCTCTGGTTTCTGCATCAATATGCTATTCCTCGTGAAATGTAATCCCTGTTAATGTTTTGAAAATCCCAAATGAATGAAACAAAGTAAATAAAAAATAGTTTCTGTAGTTTGTTCAAACTTTTTTCTGAACTACTGCTTCTATTTCTTATTGGATCCATTTCTTTAATGAAAATTATGCTATAATTTCTCCAGACAGAGTCCAAGTTAACTACCCTGGATATAAGATACATCCCAAGAAATAAATTACATTTAGGAAACAAACATCACTCTAACAATAACTGATCTAATAATTCTTCATTTCAAATGCTATATAATGTCATTCCTATTAAATATATATTTATGTATAAATGCATTTTTATGTATATACTTTTTCTGAGTCACTTGCTTCATAAATATTTCCATGGTGAAATACCTAACTAAAATTTCTTACAGTAAATAAACTCAGGAACTAGTTGAATCATGCTTCTTATAGCATTTTAAAACTAAATCTTATCTTCACTTCCTTGTAGTTTATTAGAACACAAAATCTTTGAAATGGAGGGAAAACACAAGGAAGAATTGGACACCTTAAAGGAAGAGAAAGAGAATCTTCAAGGCTTGGTTACTCGTCAAACATATATAATCCAGGAACTGGAGAAACAATTGAACAGAGCCACCACCAATAACAGTGTCCTTCAGAAGCAGCAGCTGGAGCTGATGGACACAGTGCATAACCTTGTCAACCTCTGCACTAAAGAAGGTAGTAAGAATTTCTTCCTTACTTTGGTTATAGTAAATATTTTATTTAATATAGAGCAAGTAAATATCCAATGTAACTTTCTAAGTTGCATTGATTGCTAGTATAGAAGCAGCAAAAGAACTTTATTCTTAGAAGCATTTAATGAAGTTTGCACTGACAATTTTCTCATGTTTTTAACTTCAGAGAAATTATTCATAAGCTTGGGTTCATGAATTCACCATATCTTTCTAATTTCTCCTTTTTTATTGGCCTTTTGGCCTTAAATAAAATCTATTAGGTTCTCATAGATAAATATTTAGTACTGTAACGTTAGACACTTAACTATACAGGACAGAATTTAGACACTATTAAAGATTAGTTCAGAGTGCTGAGAAGAATTTCAGGAGCGTTCCCATTTTAAAACTATTTCTTTTGCAGTGGAGGAGAGGGAAGAGTTACCTGCAGAGACAAAGAGGCACAGAAGTTCCTAATAACTGTTATGAAGGAGGAGGAATATTTGTTATTAAAAGCCTGTTTTAGGATTATTCATGTGGCCCTGTATGGAGAAGACCTAACAAGGGCATATGCACAAACTTATTCTGGGCTATCTTCATGATAGTGAAAGTATAAACTTTTAATACCCACCAGAATATCTGGAGCCATTTAGCCATTGGAAATATTGTAGGCCTGTGTCTCTTTAGAAGACATCCATCCATCTGTCCACCTGTCCACCCATCAGTTATTGAAAAAATGTCTCTGTGTACACCTGTTCACTTCAAGCAGAACCTCACCTGAGCCTCAGGAAAACGCTTCAAAGTTTGGAGTTTCTATAGTTCTGCTCACTAATCAGTCTTCCTATGAGTGAACATGGACAAGAAAACACCACTTATATCTGAAGGTTGTGGTTATCATTAAGCTGTCGCTTATGTGATCATTCATGTAACGGTTCAGTGTTCATATGTAATGTACATAATTGGAGGCTTCTTTAATTTAACAGTGGACTTGAGCTATATTAAAAATAGCTCAGTTCCATAGTCTCATGTATACATATGAATACAGAGGATAACTCCATTTTAAGTGATCTTATTTTAAAGACATTTAGCATTTCTCTATTACACTCCATTACCTTCGGTTCTATCTCCTTTAGATAGTCTAAACAAGTCCTTAATATACTTTTTGAAGAATATTTTTTAAACAGTGAGTTCCCAGTGCTCCGTTTGTGTGTGCTCAGAAATGTGATTGAGAAGGAAAAAACCTGCTAATCAGTCAGAGCCTGCCAAAACCTTGAGTTAGAGTCCACTGGAAGGAAAACATGATAGAATTTTGCCAGAGAATTTTAATAGAGCTCATGAGTATTTAGAAATTAAGTATTAATATGAGACATATCTATTCTCATATTGAACTGAATACATTAGGGGAAAAATTGAAAACATATTTTTCTTATCGTCCTGAGACGTAATGCACATGGAGTTGAGTAGTTCTTTTTTTTTTATTAATGATGTTAGAAATATCAAGCCTTGGTGATTCTCACAAAGCTCATATGTCTGCCTACTTATCATAATTTCACTTCTTTTCTGAGTACTTGTCCAATAAATATGTCTTTAAACTTTTTCAGGCAGGAGGGTGACTTCAAAATTAAAATTCCTGGCTAGTTTTGGTCTTTGGGTGCAACATCAGGAATCAAACATCTGTTCAAGAAATGTAATTTATTGAACAATAACAATGGCACTCCTGATGGATGCTACCCACAACATCACTCAGTGTATGAGAAAAGTAACTATGCCTATTCTATTATAACTATGCCTATTCTATTATAGAGCACATCCAAAAAGTAATTGGAAAAGGAAGTGGCAACCCACACCAATGTTCTTGCCTGGGAAATCCCATGGACAGAGGAGTCTGGCGGGTTACAGATCATGAGACAGAGTCAGACAGAACTGAGTGACTAACTACAGAGGGAGACAGAAATTGTCTAATACTTCATACCTCTAGACATTTATTTTCTTTTTAATGATAAAATTATAAAACAAATCCTATTTAACTATATTTTATAATCCAACTTTCTCACACACACAATGTAAGCATATTAAGCTATTATCCAATGGATTCTAGGCTCTCATAGTCTGTGAAAGTCGCTCAGTCATGTCTGACTCTTTGCGACCCCATGGACTGTCCATGGAATTCTCCAGGCCAGAATACTGGAATGGGTAGCCTTTCCCTTCTCCAGGGGATCTTCCCAACCCAGGGATCAAACCCAGGTCTCCCTCACTGCAGGCAGACTCTTTACCAGCTAGCCACAAGGGAAGCCCAAATAGTGAAAGTGAAAGTTGCTCAGTCGTGTTTGACTCTTTGTGATCTCATGGACTATACAGTCCATGTAATTCTCTAGGCCAGAATACTGGAGTGGGTAGCCTTTCCCTTCTCCAGAGGATCTTCCCAGCCCAGATATCGAACCCAGGTCTCCTGCATTGCAGGTGGATTCTTTACCAGCTGAGCCACAAGGGAAGCCCAAGAATACCAGAGTGGGTAGCCTATCCCTTCTCCAGGGGATCTTCCCAACCCAGGAATTGAACCAGCGTCTCCTGCATTGCAGGTGGATTCTTTACCAACTGAGCTATCAGGGAAGCCCATGCTCTCATAACCATAGATTTTATTTGCTTCTTGTTAGACTTTTATTTTTCTCTAATCCCACAGTTAACTATTCTACTAAGTATTTGGTGATTTAAGAATTCATGAGACACAAAAGTGGAATGTGTCTCTCACTAAGTTTTCTACAAAGATTTTACTTCATTTTCACTGGCACCATAGCATTTGGTTACAGTGAATTTAAAACTTTAAATGACTAATTGCATAATACTAGATTAAATGCATGTGTGCTAAATTGCTTCAATCGTGTCCGACTCTTTGCAACCCCGTGGGCTCCTCTGTCCATGGGATTCTCTGGACATTGGAGGGATTGCCATACCCTCCTCCAGGGAATCTTCCTAACCCAGGGATTGAACCAATGTATCCTGCATTACAGGCAGATACTTTACCATCTGAACCACCAGGGAAGTCCACTAGATTAAATATCAGTTACTGAAACAAACTTATTTAATTCTAATTTCAAAATACATGAGTAAAATCTTTTCCTTCTTAAGACCAAAAATTCATTTATGAAGTAAATTTGTTATTTACCAAAGATTATACATAAATGTCCTCTCTTTAAAAATAAATATATGTAAATAAACCTAAATCAATACATTACAATAAATGTACCACTTTTCTAAAATGTATATTTCAAAAAAAAAATGCAAAGAGTAGTCTTCTGAGTTTCAAAAAATCTGTGTCATAATCCAAAAAGGCAAAAATTTTAATTGACCTAAGGTTCTTCTCACTCTAACTTGACTAAGTCAGTCATTTATGGATACAGCCTGAATAGAATACTACAAAACAGAAGAAAAAATTTCTACTGAGTTTTTTCCTGTCATTGGCAACTAATTTAATCTTTATGAAGCTGTTTAATCATTTATAGGGGTTTCCCCAGTGGCACAGTGGTAAAGAATTCACCTGCAATGCAGGAGAAGCAGGAGACACAGGTTCAATCCCCACATAGGGAACATCCCCTGGAGGAGGAAATGGCAGCCCACCTCAGTATTCTTGTGGGGAAAATCCCATAACAGATGAGTCTAGTGGGCTACAATCATGGGGAGGCAAAGAGCTTGCTAATCATTTCTTATGTAGGATAATTATATCTACTTCACAATGATAGTAAGAACATTAGATACTTCATATTAAAACAAAAGTATGGGACATATTTGATTCATTAAACATTAGTTCCTTCCTTTTCCTCCAAGTGACAAAATTCAACTAAATGCAAATTTATTAAGTGCTAGTTATAAGTAAAATTTCTTTCACAGAAAATGTCTGAATACAGTGCTCTAGAGTGTCTGACTGTTGACAGTCATCCAAGTCCCTTCTTTTTAACTTGTTTCCGAATCACTAAAATGGAATCATGATATTCAATTCCTGGTGAGTAAGAATTAACAGAGGTTTGTATAAAACTCATAGCATCAAGTGTTATGTAGTATTTTTTTTTCACTTTCACTTTTCATACTAAACCACTTAAGGTCATTTTCTAAAATAGTTTAGCAAACTTTCCTCTTGTCTTAACAGGCAATAGCAGTATCTTAGGCAAATAGTCATTGCAAACTGAATTGTGTCTGTTTTTTAAGACTTCTGGGTAACACTTATTTTTGTCTATTCTTTGTCTGCAAACACTTGGTTGCATTTATTCTTAGAAACATTACCACTGAAGAAACATTACTCTCAATGTTATCATAGTGTCAAACCTTAGCTGACTGCTTCAGGTTTTTGGCAATTCAAGTTATTCTGGGAATTAAATAGTTTACATTGATAACAGCATGGAAGCAAGGTTTAGAATTCTTTGGGGAGGATAATCAGGTTCTGTGACTATCAACATCCAGCAGTCATCTCTGTTGAGAGGTGATTGAAGCATCATCAAGTACCTTGAACACACACAAGACAAACATGATGTTATGTGACCAAGAATTTAATTATTAACAAACCATAAAATATAAGAAAGAGAAATACAGAAAATAGTATTTAGGCTCCATTGTAAAATTACACTGACTGATTTTCTTACTGTCCAAATCAGTTTAGAACATACTCCTATGATACCAAGATATGATTTATAAACTTGTCATTCATTCATTAAATAGTTATACAGCAACTATTTTGCTTCAGATTCTCTTCTGAGGATAAAGATGTCCATCTATTTTTATTTAACAAATATTTGCTGAGTTCCTATAATATGCCAGGTACTGTTCAGACCACTAGGGAGAGAGAAAAGTGTACTGTCTGTGGCTCCAAGAAAACTAGAATTTGGTGGGGAAAGAGACAGGTAAACAGACAATTGTATTTCGTAAATATTTGCTAGACGTGAGGCCAGGGTGCCAGGGGACTAGTGAAACACACAGGAAGATTACTGGAATCATGACAGAGACAGAGGAATGAGGGCAGAATCCAGCATCTGCAGACTCTTCTTAAGTAAGGCTTTTGTTGAATCCTTATTATGATTCAGGCATTGATTAAGCTTTATGTGTTTTAACTTAGTCCTCACAGTAACAGTATAAGGGAACTACTATGGTTAGCCCCATTTTATAAATTCCACAAGCTATCAGTAATTTGCCTAAGGCTGCATAGCTGGAAAAGGTCAATCCAGGAATAAAACATAGGCAGGATGGTTCTAATGAGGAGACAGTGACTAAGTCTTCAAAATGAAGAAAACCGAGGGTACTCCAGAGAGCATAAACAACATGTATATTTGCCAGGAGTCATCAAAATGGGTGGGGGGGTGTACACCTAAATGTACAACCTATTTCTCAGAATTGAAGGCAGAAGAACAATGAAAGATGAAATTAGAAAGGTAAACAGAAGGAGATCAAAATACCTGTGTTTTTTTTTTCCTTGAAAGCAATAAGAAGTCATTGTCAGTATATAAGGACAATAATGACATTATCATTTTAGAAAAATCACCCCAAGTCACAGTATAGGAACAACACATTGTTAAGTTGACAAGTCTGGAAGCAGAGGGACCAGATGGATGCTTTGCCATTTATTAAAATATTAACAAATACTTAAGAGAGTATGAGCCAGTCTTCTTAGCCCCTTGCATATATTAACTCATTTAATTCTGACAACAACTCTGTAAACGAAGTGCTCTTATTAACCTTATCTGACGGACAAAGAAATTTAGCATATAAAGGTAAATAATTTTTAAATATTACACTGCTAGCAAGTGAGAAGGCTGAGATTTGAACCCACAGTCTAGATCTTGATTCTGTACATTATCCACTATACTATGATTGAGAGAAAAGGTATATTGATGGTTTTCATCAGGTTCTCAAAAGGATCTTCTGGGAGAGAAATAATGAGGTCAGGATCAAACCAGGGCAAATGGAAAGGCAACTAGAGGGAAATTTTGTGAACAAAGAGTGAGAATCAACAAGAGATAACCACTTATTTAGAAGTAAACTCAAATATATTAGAAATTCTGGGTTGACTAATTTTGATATTTCTTAAAATCAACAACATGAGAAAAGAAACAGGCTTAGGAGGCAAGATTTAGTTTAAGCATATGGACTGAGGTGACTATGGAAGGCAGGGGAATGAGTCTGGAGTTCAGTAGTAAAATCCTGATGACCATATAGATTGGTGTGTCCTCAGAGGAGACAGTTGGTAAAGCCATGCTGTTCAATGGAATCACTGAACGTGTGTATAAAGCAATGACAAAACCATTTGGGGGTTATAAATCCATTCAAGAATCTGATAAAAACTAGTCTACCATTACTTAGTGCAAATACTTGGCACAAATCTGTGTACAATTTCAGGGGATCTACAGAGTGAATTACAGAAATCCATAAAATACAGAAATTACATAATATATTATGAACTCCTTTTAAAATATTAAGAATGTGAATCAAATACAGAAAGTTGGAAGTTCTTTAACGGACAGATAAAGGAGACCAAAATAGCAGTTATGAGCAGAGAGAAAAGACTGTTATGTAGGGTCTATTTTAGTGGCAAAAAAACAGAAAGTTCAAACAAACAGACTGAACTTTGGAACTGAGATGTCACCTTCCATAGGGAGAGTTTGAATGAACTGTAGAGCTCAACTGCATAGACTGCAGGCTAAAATGAGTAAGATGAATTAAAAGCAGAAAATGTCTTGTGCTCATGCTCAATCGCTTCAGTCAGGTCCCACTCTTAGTGACCCTGTGGACTGTAGCTCACCAGGTTCCTCTGTCCATGGGATTCTCCAGGAAAGAATACTGGAGTGGTTTGCCATTTCCTCCTCCAGGGGATCTTCCCAACCTAGGGATAGAACCCACATCTCCTGCGGCTTCTGCATCGCAGGCAGATTCTTTACCACTGAGGCGTGAGGGAAGCCCCAAATAGTACTGGAGTAGATTGCCATTTCCTTCTCTAAAATGTTGTCCACCCCCATCCAAATGTTGAATGTGAAACGGTGGATAGCAGTTTCAGGTAGAGAAGCACTCAGGGTAGAGAGGAATAAAAAGAAACTTAAAAATAAATACCAAGAGACAAGAGCATATTTATATGCTTAGCTCCTTAATATGAAGTATAAAATTTTCAAATCATAAGCTTCTCTTGACGTTTACTTTAAAAGCTTCTTTCATATCATCTGAAAGAGATAATGACTGATACTACAAATTTTTAAGCGATCTCAATTATTTGGTTTAATGTGTCTTTCCCAGGGGCTGATTGCAATGGTACGGAACGTTTGATCATTATTTTCAGGCTTCTGGCCTTCTGAAAAGGGGAAATGAGGCATTTGCTTCCTTTGCAGTGCTGAGGGGACATTTGGCTCTGTTCTCAGAATAATTCTACCATCTGAAAAGAATTTACCTCCCGTGCAGTGTCTATTGAGTTTGTGAAGTAAATCATTCAGTCAAGGGATGAGACAGCTTGAACTCCTGCAAGTCCCTTGAGTTAAGAACAACTCTTAAAAACATCACAAGCGATGGAGGAAATTAAAACTTTTTGAATGTCACTCATATAAACATTGATAAAAACAGAAAATATCATTTTTATTGACTTAGTAAAATATTTGGTTTCTCGTTGACTACTTGTAATGCACAATTTAACATTAGGTAGAAAGAGAAAGAAAAATACAGGAAGTCATCTGCTGAACACTACAGTGAGCGCTTGTTTCCATTTAATGAGGGGAATGCTTTATCTTGACAGAAAATTACATGTCAAACATTTACAATTTCCTTAAAATGAACCACACTTCTAGCACTTCCTTTCACAAAACCTAATGGCTTAAGGGGAAAGTGACTATTTATTTTTGGAAATGGTATGTTTCTCCTTTTTGGTGGAGCATGTTATCGGCCTTCTGAAAAGTCATAATTTCTGTTAAAAAAAATTGTGTGAATAGAAGATAGCCAAAATAATGATAACAGAATAAGAAATAATACAGTCCTTGACCTCTCCCATGAACTATTACTAAATCACATCTTTTGGGGGAAATTTGAAATTTTGTGGTTAATTCTCTTTTGGAATTACAGTTTCAGTTTCAGAAAACAAACTCTCTGAAATGCAGAGGGGTATCCCTCAACTCCAGCTGGGCCTGGAAGTTACCAGGGTGAAAGGCCATGAAAAAAGTATTGCCTTGATGTTCTAACATTGCTATGAACAAACTCCATTCCGTCTTCTCTTGTGCTTTAATGACCTGGTTGGCTAAAACAAAGAAGCACAAAATATTTTTAATAGAATTTTAACTAAATCATTTCCCTGGGTTCATCCATACTGAAGTCAAATTCAAGTTTTTTCCCCTAAGTCCAGGGACAAAATGGGTCAGTGGATACCAGTTACAAATAAGCTATGGTACTTTATACTAAGCCAAATAGCACCTATAATAACTCAGAAAGTAAAGAAAAATATTCTGTTAACATCATTCAGTATGCATGCATCACAGCAATCATAGAATGAAACCTTTATCAAAAAATCTCATATGCTTTGCGTAGGTGCTAAGTCACTTCAGTCAGGTCTGACTCTTTTCAAACCTTGGACTATAGTCTGTCAGTCTCCTCTGTCCATGTGATGGTCCAGGCAAGAATACTGGAGTGGATTCCCATTTCCTACTCCTGGGGATCTTCCCGACCCAGGGATCAAACCCTCAGTGGTTCTTATATCTCCTGAATTGGCAGGCAGGTTCTTTACCACTAACACCACCTGGGAAGCCACTTATGCTGTAAGAAGGGAGACAAAATAAACCCTGAAAAATGTTGCAACTAAACAGTTAGGTTTAACTATCTATAAATAAAATATTGATTTTTTTTTTAGCAGAATATTTTTCTATAAGTCAAGTGCAAAGAAACTTTAATGTTGTTGTTGTTGTTCAGTCGCTCAGTCATGTCTGACTCTTTGTGACCCCATGGACTGCAGCATGCCCAGCTTCCCGTCCTTCACCATCTCTCAAAGCCTGCTCAAACCCATATCCATTGAGTCGGTAATGCAATCCAACTGTCTCATCCTCTGTCATCCCCTTTGCTTCTTGCCTCCAATCTCCCAGGATCAGGGTTTTTTCTAATGAGTTTGCTATTTGTATCAGGTGGCCAAAGTATTGGAGCTTCACCTTCAGCATCAGTCCTTCCAATGAATATTCAGGACTGATTTCCTTTAGGATTGCCTGGTTGGATCTCCTTGCAGTCCAAGGGACTCTCAAGAATCTTCTCCAACACCACAGTTAGAAAGTATCAATTCTTTGGCACTCAGCCTTCTTTATGGTCCAACTCTCACGTACATACATGGCTACTGGAAAAACCATAGGTTTGACTAGACGGACCTTTGTTGGCAAAATAATGTCTCTGCTTTACAATACACTGTCTAGGTTTGTCATAGCTCTTCTTCCAAGGAGCAAGTGTCTTTTAATTTCATGGCTGCAGTTACCATCTGCAGTGATTTTGAAACCCCCAAATATAAAGTCTCTTACTGTTGCATTGTTTCACCATCTATTTCCCACAAAGTGGTAGGAGCAGATGCCATGATCTTAGTTTTCTGAATGTCGAGTTTTAAGCCAGCTTTTTCACTCTCTTTCACTTTCATCAAGATCCTCTTTAGTTCCTCTTCACTTTCTGCCGTAGGGTGATGTCATCTGCATATCTGAGATTATTGATATTTCTCCTGCAATCTTGATTCTGACTTGTTCTCAACCAGCCCGGTGTTTTGCATGATGTACTCTGCATATAAGATAAATAAGGAGGGTGGCAATATACAGCCTTGACATACTCTTTTCCCAATTTGGAACCAGTCAGTTGTTACATGTCCATTTCTAACTGTTACTTCTTGACCTGCATACAGATTTCTCAAGAGGCAAGTAAAGTAGTCTGGTATTCCCATCTCTTTAATAATTTTTCAGTTTATTATGATCCACACTGTCAAAGGCTTTAGCTTAGTCAATGAAGCAGATGTTTTTCTGGAAATTCTCTTGCTTTTTCCAAGATCAATCATATGTTTGCAATTTGACTTCTGGTTCTTCTGCCTTGTCTAAGTCCAGCTTGAACATCTGGAGGTTCTCGGTTCACATACTGTTGAAGCCTAGCTTGGAGAATTTTGAGCATTACTTTGCTAGCTTGTGAAATGAGTGCAATTGTATGATAGTTTGAACATTCTTTAGCATTGCCTTTCTTTGGGATTGGAGTGAAAACTGACATTTTCCAGTCCTGTGGACACTGGTGAGTTTTCTAAATTTGCTGGCAAGTTGAATGCAGCACTTTCTCAGCATCATCTGTTAGGATTTGAAATAGCTCAGCTGGAATTCCATCACCTCTACTAGCTTTGTTCATAGCGATGCTTTCTAAGACTCACTTGACTTCAAATTCGAGGTTGTCTGACTCAGATGAGTGATCACACCATGGTGGTTATCTGGGTCATTGAGATTTCTTTTGTACAGTTCTTCTTGTCATCTTCTTGGGTATACTTGTCATCTCTTCTTAATATCTTCTAACTCTGTTAGGTCCATACCATTTCTGTCGTTTATTGTGCCCATCTTTGCATGAAACATTTTCAGCTTCCTATGGGAGCTCATCATTTATTTTCAACGAAAGAATACCCTTTGGGCTTCCCTTGTGGCTCAGCTGGTAAAGAATCCGCCTGCAATGTGGGAAACCTGGGTTCGATCCCTGGGTTGGGAAGATCCCGGGAGAAGGGAAAGGCTACCGACTCCAGTATTCTGGCCTGGAGAATTCACTATAGTCCATGGGGTTGCAAAGAGTCAGACACAACTGAACGACTTTCACTTTCTTTCGAAGAATACCAACAATATGACTGCTTTGAAGTACATTACAATCTTAACCTACTTCTGGCTTGGGTATTTGCATTCTAAGTGGGACTGTCTCTGGCAAGGAATCACACTACCAATCACACTATGTGACCTACCAAGAATAGATAAATAAATCATAACATTTTTCATGCATTTATGATAAATTAATAAATTTAATACTATTTAAGTTAAACCTCTTCTAATTTTATCATGTCTTTGAAAGTACTCATAGTTATTTTTAGGTGTGAATCTTCTGTTTTCATAACCAATGTGAGTTCCTTTAAAACAATGAATCTGAACTGTGGATTTAATTTTAAATGGAAATTTTATCCTAAAGAAAGTTTTTGTTAGTTACTTTGGCCCCACATACACACTCATAAGTGGACAAATAAACCAAATCTCAACCATAATAAATCTACCCTATGTCCCTAGAACCAGGACTTAGACTGAGATGGACTCCTCACCAGTGTCTTGGAGCAGCTATGACACATGCCATCTAGAGGGCAAGGCATGTTGGTCTAGAAGGAAGAGGAATAAGTACAACTGAGTTCTAGTTCCAGTGCTGCTGCCAGGTTGCTTAACATGAAAATACCACACACCAAAGTCGTGCATTTTATGACTCCTATCAATCCTTCCATATCTTCTCTTAGTGTTGTGTCACTCATAAGGACTAAGTATAAACCAAAGTTAGAGTATAATCCCATGTATATCATGGCTGGTAAAGTAGTACTCAAGTGTATCTCACCACAAGAGTCAAAGTGACACAACTATGGTGTCAGCCTTTGTTTATTTAAAACTTCCAAGTGACAGGCTTTGGGGTTTTTGTTGTTGTCAGTTTTCATAAGCATGTGGCAACTACTCTCCATGTTTACAGCATTGCCCGAATACTTTCATTCATTTCTAATGGCTTTTGCTGAAATTATTTGTCCACTCAAAGCACAAAAGATGCCTTTAAGTCTTCCCACATGTGTGAGGAATGTTTTGTTGAAAATCAATATATTCCAGCCAGACTGAAAACATTACATGGGAAATTAACACACATGAAACACCTGAGATATATTTGTTAATGAAATGACCTTCTGAACAAATAACAAGGATCCTGTAGCACTCGTAACTGCCCGTCAGGGTGCCTAAAGGGAAAACACAGGAATGAATTTTATAAAAAGTGAATGCTCATTTGATTAAACAAAGATTGTGTATAAATCCATTTTCAACTTTTAGTAATTTTTTTATTCTTAGTTGCTCTAAGTGTAATATGCATTGGATATGCATTGAGTCACTTCACATTAGCAGTGTTCAAAAATTTATTTAAATACACTAATCAAATTAAAATAATATTATATAGAATTACTTCACATTTCATTATTCCATACTGAAAAAAGCACCATAAAATTAGCTATCCATCCGTGACATAGGGTACTATGCATGTCCACATGGATTTAATCTTTTCTGTACATTATACATGTCTCAATATATGTATATATTTACCTACAATTATATGTAGTGAGTAATATATTCTTAAATGGAGAAGGAAATGGCAACCCACTCCAGTGTTCTTGCCTAGAGAATCCCGTGGACAGAGGAGCCTGGTGGGCTGCTGTCCATGGGGTTGCACAGAGTTGGATGTGACTGAAGTGACTTGGCATGCATGCATTGTATTGGAGAAGGACCTGGCAACCCACTCCAGTATTCTTGCCTAGAGAATCCCAGGGACGGAGGAGCTTGGTGGGCTGCCATCTCTGGTGTCGCACAGACTTGGACATGACTGAATCGACTTAGCAGCAGAAGCAGCAGCAGCAGCAGCAATATATTCTTAAATAATGTGTCTCTTTAAGTAATAAAATTTTAAGAAAATTTTAAAATATTATGATGGCAAATTTTGTGCAATATTTTCATCCTCTTCTCTGTTTTTCCTGTAATAATACTAAATAAAATGAAAGCTTTTTAAAATAATTTAATTATCATCAGCATAAATTAATTTGTACCATATTACTATGATGCCTTTTTAAATGTATATAATTTATCCCTTATATTATATACTACCTAAACTATAATCATTTCTTATTTTTGCCTACTTTAAAAAATTGATATTGTTTCCTCATAAGAACAAAAAGAACTTTGAATTATCAATTTTATCATTGTTCCTTGGCCTAATTCTAGAAGATGAGCACAAACACACACACATGCCCATTCTCAACTTCCCAACCAGTCTTCCTCTAAAGTTGTAGCTTCTAGCAAATGGTCCATAGGCTGGAGGATCAAGTAATTAGGCTTTATAATATGTAAGACTAATGGGGAAAAATCCTGATCAGCATGACTTGTAGGGTATGGACATTATTACCTTCAGTGTGGCTGCTCAGGGACCTCTTGCTTCCTAATCCTCTGCTTTTGAAGTTGAGGGCCATCACTGCTTCACATTTCTGCTGAGAGCTCCCCTCTCACAGAAAATTCTGCTACCTATACCTCTCTTCTATCTTTATCTCAACATATCTTCATCTTCTTTCTTGTCATTTCTACATCCTGTCATTCTTTCCATATTTCCTGCTTCCATGAGACGAGCTTGTACCCATTCATAATTAGGAGATGTGCTTATTCATGACCCACCTAAGACCCTAGGTGGGACCTTTGCAGTTAAGTATTGCTGGGAAAGCACCCTGTGACAAATGATGTATTAGAGTTCTATCTGAGTCTGAGATTACTTTAGAAGTCAGTAAGAAGTAGTTAAGATTTTTGGCTTTACAGTTAAAGACTTACACTACTTACAATTTTTGGTGAAGTTAGCATCTCACAACCTCAGTTTTCTCATATATAAAATGACATGTTAATAAATCCATTTCATAAGGTGTTTATGAGTATTAAATGAAACATATAAAGCATACTTAGTGCAAGAAGTTCAGAGTTAGCGCATAGTATTCAATTAAAGCTGGTTGATTTGATCACAATTATTAAAGTTCCACCAAGATGATAGTTAAGATTTTATACGTTATCTACAAAATATATACATGTAAAGAAGTGAGAGTAAAAACAGTTTTTTTAAACAAAAATTTAATTAAAATTATAATGCAGCAAGTAAAAAATATTCAAATGTTCCCTTATACCACAGTTAACATACCATGAGTAAAAGGAGTAGTAGATTCTCCAAAAGGAAGCCTTTAGCTACTTAACTGAAGACTTCAGAGTATTTATAAATATATGCTTGTTATTTTGTGACATAGCAATTTATATTACATATGTATTAGACTAACCATAGGTACTTGCATTTTTGTAGGTTGAAAACAATCATGTGGATATCAACCCACAAATATTAGGTTCATATGCATACATCTTTTATGAAATAAGACCAATTTTGAAGCTTTTAATTTATAAGCTTAACAATCTTATGTGTTTATATAGCTATACGCATGTGATGTATATTTATGAAATCATTGGGAAGTCATCCTCACCCACCCACAAAATATTGAAATATTGAATATTGCCTACAAACCTTTAAAAAATTTCTACACTCTTGAAATTTAAAATATTGCCTTCTCCCACTTCTAAAAGTCCTTTCAAATTAATTAGGATATCAGGGAATTTCTTCAGATGGCTTTTCCACAAAATGCCCCCACACCTGAAGAGTAAAGAATCTAATCAGTCTTGCTTGTTTGCACCTTGCCAAAGTAGCAGTTTTACTCATTGTATGTTCAGTTACCTTCAATGACCTGTTGTGTTGAAAATCACAGGCTAAAGGTCAGTTCCTAGTACTACCATCTCTTTAATGCTAATAGCCAAAAATGTACCACAAGGAATATCCTTAAACCAATACTGTGATCTACATACATTCTGATGTTTTCTAAATACTGGAGAGATATGAATAACTAGCCACATGTAAGATTTAAAAAGAATAGTTGAAGAATTGATCCCTTTATAGCAACTTAGAAAATAAGTAGGATCAAGGACTCCTGTTTTTGATATTGTCTCTGGTAGCAAGGCTAATTAATTGTCTTCTGTGTTCTCTGCTAGGTTTTTTGAGACTCAGAATTACCAATTCCACATTCCAGGAAGTTTTCTCTTGAGGGTTCATCTGAATTGAAGTGACCCTCTGCCTTAGCTTTCACAGTTCTTCCTTGAAATTGGCCTGGTGGCAGACATGCCATCTGGATTGAAATTGGTTGAGCAAATGAAAGGGAAGGACCAGATAAAGTTAACAGCTGCTAGAGTCAGTGTCTTATATTGCTTATTGACTCAATGTTGGCTGGTGAAAGACAGACATGCACCTGCTTGTGTCTCTGTTAGATCACAGAGATTTGGTTGTATAGATAAGGAATGAATAATGATTCCTTTGTCAGGCTTTTCTAGATTTATTTACTGATATTGGTATGGGTAAAGCTCTTAAATTTTAGTTCAGAGAGCTTTTTTACATGTTTTAGTCATTCAGATGTTATCTCTTCTGAACAGCCTTCCCCAAGTCTACTTGTCAGAAATAGCCTGTAGTCTCTGTGCCTACTGTCAATGCACTTGATGCTTACCTGCAAAACAGTAATTGTGTGCATTATCTGTGTTTGGTATTATATTTAAACTGGTAACATTAGACTGAGAAGCTGTTTCTTGCCATCTTGTAACCAGGTAGAGAGCCAACAAAAAATCAAGAAAAAGATAAGGAAACCAGTTCTTGATCACACTGAAACCTGATCATGCTTTCCCTAAAGCTCTGTCCTAGATTGTTCAGTTACATGATTCAGTAAATTATCTTTTTACTTAAGCAAGCTTGAGTTGGGTTTTCCCTATCGTGGAGGATACTACCCATGGTTATAGCTATTTTGAGATATCATGGAAGACCTGCAAATGGGTCTTCCTCTCATCAGACAGTGATCACATTAAGGGCAGGTTGTGGTTTTCTTATGTCTATATTGCCATTGTCTAGAAAAAGTCATGCAAATAGCAGATGTTTAATCAGTATTTACTGAAACTGTCAATATTGGATGGGTTAAACTAAGAAGGAATAACAGGCAGTCTTTTTATTTGAGAAACCAATTTAAAAACCTCAGTCTACTTGTCTTGTATTTGTTGTTGTTTAGTTGCTAAGTCATGTCCTAGTCTTTTGCAATCCCATTAACTGTAGCCTGCCAGGCCTGGGATTTCCCAGGCAAGAATACCCAGGGATTGAACATGTGTCTCCTGAATTGGCAGGCAGATTCGTTACCACTGAGCCACTTGGGAAGCCCATTTTATGTTTAGGCTTTTACTAATTTTTAATGATGACAACAGAGGGAAGATAGTGGGATCAATAAGAGAAGAAGAGAACATCGGTTTTGGAGAAAATATTAGGTAACATTAAACAAATGAAGTTGGAGTAGCATTAGGAACTGCTCAGTGTAGAAATGTGAATCTGGAAGTCATGAGGGCAGCAAACACACAGTGTCAGAAATGCTAGTATCTTACAAATCTGTGTAAAAGTTTGAAGCCATGGAAGATGGTTTGCAAAAAGAGCAAATTAAAAAGGAACAGAGATCCAAGAATAGAAGGTTGGGGAACATCTATTGGTAGGTGAAGAGAGGAACAGAACCCAATGAAGAGGAAAGAGAAGGGACAACTAGAGAAATAGAAAAGGGGACTAAGAGAGTCAACAAAAAAGGCAAGGGGAAAGATAGGCAAAGGAGACTTATTTCAAATGTCTTCGATCTTCATGGCAAAGCATTAAAAAAGTCACATATAAATAGTGAGAGAAGACAGGAGTAAGATTTAGTCTTGAAAAAAGTACAAAGATTTGAAATACACTTTTCAAGAAATGTAATAGAAAAAATGTCTGTTAGAAATGACCAAGGTTTTGGCTGAACAGCATAGAGAACACAGCTGAGGTTAGAAAGCATGTGTTTGAATGGCATTAAACAGCTTCACTTTAGTGTTTGCAATCTAGAAGTGGGGGTGAGAACTTGAATAAACATCCTCCCTGGGGTCAGGATTTACCCATACAAGGGGCTACTGGCTGAAAGGACGGTGGAAGGAAGGCACTAGCAGTTCCACCTGAACCGTTCCCTCCTGTCTCAACTCTCAGCCTGAAGATGGGAAGAAAGAAAAAGGAGGTTAGGAGGAGGCAGATAATAACAGTGGGGATCTAGACCCTAAAAAGAAAGACAAACTCATTAAGAATTAAAGAATGGGAGAAGAAATACAAGAGTATGTGGTCAAAGAAGGAACTTTCAGAGGTAAAAATCATTTTTTAAAAAATGTATGCTTTAGACCAGTGTATTATTATAACAAGTTAAACTACGTTTTCAGAAACTAAAACACCATATCATATGTCCAGATCGCCCCTCCCTGCTCTGTCCAGCTGATGCTTCTTTTATCTTCTTCCATCGGGTTTTTCATGTTTGTCTCTTGCCATTTATCTTATATTCCTCCAGGCATTATCTTCCATCTTATTGAATCTCAAGACCTCCTACAAAAATTTATCCTTGTTTCTGATCATTTATCCTGTTCAGTTAATTCATCTTTGTTATGGTCTTTCTATGTTTTAAAATGTTTACTATCTCTAGTTTTACAATATCTGATAATAACACTAAATTTTGTATTCTCCAATATTTGACAAAGAAAATAGTCATGAAAATTGGAGTTATAAGATTAAAATCTCTACAAGCAGCATCGGATCAGATCAGATCAGTCGCTCAGTCCTGTCGGACTCTTTGCAACCCCATGAATCGCAGCACGCCAGGCCTCCCTGTCCATCACCAACTCCCGGAGTTCACTCAGACTCACGTCCATCGAGTCAGTGATGCCATCCAGCCATCTCAGCCTCTGTCGTCCTCTTCTCCTCCTGCCCCCAATCCCTCCCAGCATCAGAGTCTTTTCCAATGAGTCAACTCTTCGCATGAGGTGGCCAAAGTACAGGAGTTTCAGCTTTAGCATCATTCCTTCCAAAGAAATCCCAGGGCTGATCTCCTTCAGAATGGACTGGTTGGATCTCTTTGCAGTCCAAGGGACTCTCAAGACTCTTCTCCAACACCACAGTTCAAAAGCATCAACTCTTCGGCGCTCAGCCTTCTTCACAGTCCAACTCTTGCATCCATACATGACCACAGGAAAAACCATAGCCTTGACTAGACGAACCTTTGTTGGCAAAGTAATGTCTCTGCTTTTGAATATGCTATCTAGGTTGGTCATAACTTTCCTTCCAAGGAGTAAGTGTCTTTTATTTCATGGCTGCAGTCACCATCTGTAGCGATTTTGGAGCCCAGAAAACCAAGCAGCATATTGGTATACATATCATATATCATTTCATCTGAAATAATTTTTAATTCTTAATAGATAAAGCTCACATTATATAGCAAGATTGGGCTTTCCTGGTGGCTCAGACAGTAAAGGATCTGCCTGCAATGCAGGAGACCTGGGTTCAATCCTTGGGTTGGGAAGATCCCCTGGAGAAGGGCATGGCAGTCACTCCAGGATTCTTGCCTGGAGAATCCCCATGGACAGAGGAGCCTAGTGGGCTACAGTCCATGTGGTTGCAAAGAGTCAGACATGACTGAGTGACTATGCACATATAGAAAGATTAGATTACTGGGTTTCTTTGACTTAGTAGTGATAAAACCTGGTGTAGTCAATGAATGAAATAATGCAGTTAGCCAACTCTGAGAGAGAGGGGCCAACTTGATATAGTCCTAAATGTAACCAGTCAAATATAACTTCCCTGCATTTAGTCAGCTGCAGTATTTGGATTTGAGGATGAAAGACAGTAGCATCCACCACTCCACTGAACATCCATCCTACCCAACTTTTCCTTTTTTTTCTATGTTGTTGAAAATATGTGTGAAACAGCTTCCCTCTTCCCACACAATAGCCTTCACCCACATGTGTGGTAGATTGGCCAGCCTTCCACAGCCTAAATGTCTTTTCCATAAGAAAGAAAATAATATAGTGTTGCCATCAATGATATTATTACCATAACACTAACTACCATTTCTTGGTACTTACTATAATTCAGTCACTCTGTTATGTAATTGACATACTTGCCTCATAAGTACCCCACTTTATACATTAAAAGGAAAGCAAAAGGAACTGAAAATCAATCTACTCCTATAGAAGGGGTCATCAGACCATAGACTATTATACAGATGTAAAGGTAAGCTCTGAATGAAACTTTTAAATTGCTTTTAAATGCTGTAGTATTCTAAGTGTAGTCTGGATCAAAATTTCAAGGATTCTGTTACTAATAAGTGAGTAAGTAAAAACAAGCGGTCTAATCTTTCTGGAAATAATGTGTTTTGATTTTTCAAAAACATCAGACTGTATTTCAAGAAAATGAAATATCTAATCAGATATGGTGCCATAACTACAACATGTCCATAGTATTGTACCCCACCGTTAATCTGCCTCCTCCTAACCTGCTTTTTCTTTCTTCCTATCTTCAGGCTGAGAGTGAGACATGAGGGAACGGTTCAGGTGGAATTGCTAGTGCCTTCCTTCCACCGTCCTTTCAGCCAGTAGCCCCTTGTATGGGTAAATCCTGACCCAAGGGAGGATGTTTATTCAAGTTCTCACCCCCACTTCTAGATTGCAAACACTAAAGTGAAGCTGTTTAATGCCATTCAAATGCATGCTTTCTAACCTCAGCTGTGTTCTCTATGCTGCTCAGCCAAAACCTTGGTCATTTCAAATAGGCTTTTCTTTTCTATTACATTTCTTGAAAAGTATATTTCAATTCTTTGTACTTTTTTCAAGATACTACTTGTACCTTTTATGGTAGACTCCTCAAACCATCTTTCTAGTTATAAGACTTACATTCAGAGCTTGAACATCATTTTATAAATTAGTTTCCAGAAAATAAGACAATATCTAACTTTTTCTTTTTTCTGTGTTATTGAAAATGTGTGTGAAATAACTTCCCTCTTCCCATACAACAACCTTCACCCGCATCATCCTGAAGAGGAAAAGAAAAGGGGAAGGGAAGTGACAGAGAAGTGGGAAAGGAATGTGTTCGCCTTGCATAACTAAATAAGGGAGGGCAGGAAGTGGTACATTTAACAAGGAAGAATTTTCTCTTTCTTTAAAGAAACGATTTTCTCCATCTCTAACCCAAAAAAGAAAAATGGGTTTACCGTTAAATTCCTCTTGACCACATCTTCCTGTGCTGTGGATGCTCTCACGGGATTATAAATTTTAGTTAATATTTCTTTACATCCCTTTTTTATTGCATCTGTTTTGGTTATTTTTAATTTTTCAACAAAAGAACAAGCATTTACAATTTAGGAAAGTTTATTTTAGAAAAATAATAGTCCAGTTAGCTTAAAGTAAGTAAAGCACAAGTGAAATGCACTGATGTTTTGAAAAAAAAAAAAAAAAAAAGGCCTTTGTATAATCCATTGACATGCCCAATGCCATTAAAGATGGCTTTTGAGTACATAAATGCTCATTTTTAATTGCTATCTGCATGCATTCTGTGCAATACTTCTTTACTAGCATATGAACTGTTAGTCCTCTGATTACTTATTTTGTGTTGATATTGCAATTGTGATGATGATATTTAGAGGTACTTTTTAGTATAAGTAAGCAAAATCATTAGTGTAAACGTGAGCTATGTAGAGAACTATAATGCTATTAAATGTTATAATTCTGTATTTTTGTTATGGCAACATATCTGACATGGGTATTTCATTTACTTGAATCATAGTTATTTTTGAAAATTTGAAAAATTTATATTGAGATAGTCATTCTTTCTATAAAGATTAGACTGTTCATTTTTAATTACATATAAAGTAGCAACATTGTGTGTCAAATTGACACACAATCAGGTTAAGTATTTTAGATTGTTAGAACATTTAAAATCAATTTAAAAGCATTGATTCATAGTTTACCTTTGATGTTATTATTTTAAAATATCATTGTGACGCAGAGTGATTTAAAGCAGATAATGATTAAACAACTAGAGACTTTAAGGGCAAAATTATAAAATATTCTGAATCTTAACTTCAAGAAAAGAGTAATGAAGCAAATTGCTAGAATAATGTATGTTTATTAGAAAATACTAAATCATAAATAATTTTTATGTATGCTGCATATATTTTTAGCTAAAAACTATTAAATGAATCATCTTTGTATTTTGATCTCATAATAAGAACTTAATAATGGATGAAGATCAGTGAATGAAATAAAGTTCCTCCCAGTAGAGACTATCTCTAATTAAATTTGTTTTTCTATTAGACTTCCAGCCCCTATTTAGCTCTTCCACTTATATAACTTAATTTCAAATCTTACTGATTTTTGTTCTTCTATTTTTATGTCATCTACCTGATAGCCTAACTTCAGACCATTAAATAAAAATCAAAATTCACTTCCCTTTCACTCTAGATACTTAAATTGGATCAGAGACTTCTATTTTTTATTTTGAGAGTTTTCTAAAACTAAAAAATTCTAGAAGAACTTCAATATAAAGCCCTAGAAAAATAGTAAATCCTTCTTTTAGCATATTAAGCCTTTATATTGTATTTTTATATCTGAATTTATCTTCAACTCTTCCTGCTCCAAAAATGGTAGCATTTTTCAAACTCTCCTATAAAATGTAGCTAAGAAGGTTTTAAAAATATTGCAGAAACATTGACATAATTGTTACCAATTGTCAGTATTTCAGGATCAGATTATCTATCTATTGAGTTGATGTTCTGAAAGTGATAGAGAAAAACAAGATTTAAGAAATTAAGCCAAACATGAAAAAATACTCAGTTATGAATTAATCATGTTTTCTTATAGTTTTATAATTCTGTCACTTCAAAATCTAGCATTGTTCCTATGATTGATTTTTCAATAAATGCAACATTGACATTTGTTTGGAGGAAATGAAGACTCACTTGGCTATACTTAAAGTCCATTTGGGAACTAATGGTACTGATATTCACATATTGTGATTTTTTTTTTTTTTTTTTTGCAGTTTTACTAAAGGGAGGAAAAAAAGAGGAAGAAAAGCCATTTAGAGACTGTGCAGATGTATATCAAGCTGGTTTTAATAAAAGTGGAATCTACACTATTTATATTAATAATATGCCAGAACCCAAAAAGGTAAAACCAGAAGTGTTTGTTTATGAGATGTAAAGCAGATCCTAGTTGAATTGCTGAATAATCAGATTGATTTGTGAGCTTGTTAAACCAAAAATACATATGCCTAAGCTCTTTTCTCCCAAAGATACTCTGTTTCCCAGATCCATAAAAGATGAAAACCCAGTTGTACAGACCACTTCCAACCCCCACATGTCCTATCCCTATTTCACATGCAGTTTTCCATTTACCCTCTGCTCATTCCTAGGATATCCTATTTGTTCATAAATTCTTGCCTTATACAGATTACATGTTGAAGGCACATACTTCAAGCTCATGGGAATAACTTAGGATCCATCTTCCAAAGTCCCAAGGACACAGATGGTACACATCATCTATGTTCAGATACTGTGGAGACAGAGCTAGGGACATATTTCCAAAACCTCTGCTCTTATTAGTGTAGAGAAAGATACTCTATCTTAATTCATAATCTTGAAAGGATTTGCTTTGCATATTTACCTAAAGGACTTTGTTGGAGGATATTTTTCATCAGTATATTGAACAGGATCCAAAGTATACTTTGAAGTAAGAAAAACACTGTCTTCTTGCTGTTATATCTCTTCTATATATACTCTTTCTTCCTATTTCTTCATTAAATCATCCATCCATTCCTTCATTCAATACATAGTAAGTGTACATCATTTATTTGTCAGTAAATGACTAGAGACATAATATAAAATCGTTCCCAATGTAGTGGTGAAGACAGACAAATACGCAGAAATTGCAATGTACTGTAGAAGTGCAATGATAGAGACTGCAACAGGGTTTATGGAGAGCCTGGAGGAGAACTCTGTTCTTCAACATGTGAAAAGCTTCAACCAGATGCTCAAGACCCTGAGAGGACCATCTGTCCCTGCAGTGCTTTATCCTCAAAGGATGGAACAGTCTTTTTCCTCTCATTGCCCCACCTAAATTACCAGCTCTGTGTTCCCATTTTTTCTAGGTTCTACACATACACTCTCAGAGGTTTTCCCTGATTCCCTCAAACAACTTTGCATGACTTGCTCACTATCAGAGTTCTACAAGGGAAGGATTTTACTTTTATTTTTGACTTCCTAGGACCCAGAATAGTTTCTGGAGCATAGTAGTCCCTCAGTAAATATGTGCTGAAATGCATGAATGAATTGATGACCTGCTGATGAAAATGTCAACACTTCTGTGTAGTATATAGTAAGTAAGCCTACCTTAGTCATTCCAACTGTTCATTCCCTTTGATAGGTGAGGGAAATACATCTTGGAGACCAGCTTGCCAGTTGTCACACAGTTGTCAAGAGGCAAAGTCTGGACTCCACCAGCCCTGCTGATTCCAGTGAGGATTAGTGGGTTAAGTTAGCTCAATAGTTTTTCCCTTTGCTGGGACAAAAATTTTCTTCTGAAAAGAGACCTATACTGTCCTGTCAATGTGGGGAGAAATAAAGACGGTACAGTGGGTAAAAGAGGTGGCGGGCAGTTATGTACATTGCTACCCGGGTTACCTATCAGAGAAGTTTGATTTCACTGTATTTCTTTTTGAGCTTCTGTGAAATTTTTCAATGAATCAGGTGTACCATGTCTTTAAAAAAAAAAGAAAAACTGTGAAGGTATTATAGCAAATTTAGGAGTAAAGTGAAAGGGTTAGTTGCTCAGTCATGTCCACCTCTGCGATCCCATGGACTGTAGCCTGCCTGGTTCCTCTGTCCATGGAATTCTCCAGGCAAGAATGCTGGAGTGGCTTGCCATTTCCTTTTCCGGGGGATCTTCCTGACCCAGAGATTGAACCCGAGTCTCCTGCATTTCAGGCGGATTTTTTACCAACTGGACCACCAGGGAAGCGAGGAAAGGGTTCAGTTCAGTTCAGTCGCTCAGTCATGTCTGACTCTTTGTGACCCCATGAACCGCAGCACACCAGGCCTCCCTGTCCATCACCAACACCTGGAGTCCATCCAGACCCACGTCCATCGAGTCGGTGATGCCATCCAACCATCTCATCCTCTGTCGTCCCCTTCTCCTCCTGCCCTCAATCTTTCCCAGCATCAGGGTCTTTTCAAATGAGTCAGCTCTTCACATCAGGTGGCCAAGGTATCGGAGTTTCAGCTTCAACATCAGTCCTTCCAATGAACACCCAGGACTGATCTCCTTTAGGATGGACTGGTTGGATCTCCTTGCAGTCCAAGGGGCTCTCAAGAGTCTTCTCCAACACCACAGTTCAAAAGCATCAATTCTTCAGCGCTCAACTTTTTTCAACTTTTTTTATAGTCCAACTCTCACCTCCATACATGACCACTGGAAAAACCGTAGCCTTGACTAGATGGACTTTTATTGGGAAAGTAATGTCTCTGCTTTTTAATATGCTGTCTAGGTTGGTCATAACTTTCCTTCCAAGGAGTAAGCTTCTTTTAATTTCATGGCTGCAATCACCAAAGCAGCCTTTTGAATCCTTTGGATCATATGACATAAAGCCTTCCTATTCTGCTTGCTGATATCTTAAAATCAGACTTAAATTCAGTTCATACATATGCACAGGCATGCTATACATGCCCACACTGATACATCATACAGAGAGCATGTAAAGTGTCAGAAACTGCCCTGGAGGAGAGAACCCGAGCTAATGTAAATACTTCATGCAATTTACCTGTATTTCTTCCCAAGACCTGATAGAAACCCCTAAATGATTATCACTTCCCCTCAAACATAGTGACTATAAAGTTAACTAAAAATATTAAGTGACCCTCCTTTTATACTCTTAATAATTATTATGTATGAATATAAAAATAAAATTTTTTTTAAGTTTTTAGATTAACTTTCATACTTTAAGAATCTTTTTTCAGTCCATAAACATTATCACATGGCCCTTAGTGAGGGCATTACAAGTAAAGTTTGATCATTCCATTAAATTTAAGTTATGCGATAATCATAACTCTATTCTAGTTCAGAATGTTTTAAGAAACAAATAATTCTCAGACTATCTGCAGAACCGCTGCTACTGTTAGGGTGGAAGTAAAGTATATTAACTCGTAAACTTGAATGAAAGAGAAAGTTAGTTGCTCAGTCATGTCTAGCTCTTTGCGATCCCTTGGACTGTAGCCCACCAGGCTCTTCTGTCTGTGGAATTCTCCAGGCAAGAATACTGAAGTGGGTTGCCATTTCTTTTTCCAGGGGATCTTCCCTACCCAGGGATCGAACCTGGGTCTCCTGCATTGTAGGCAGATTCTTTACCAACTGAGCCACTAGGGAAGTCATAAACTTGAATAACAACTTATAAACTTAAATGAATTTGCTTTTTTTAAAGATTTACATAAAAGAGTGGGTTAGAGGATCCAGTTCATTAGTTCGGTGACTTCTATGTTGGGTTTCAGAAACAGCATGATTTAAATTTATGCCTCTGCAACATGATGAATTTTTCATATTAGAGAACTTCAATATTGTTCTTAAATTTAAAAAAATGGAAAATACTGAAGCCACAAATGCTAAATATATGCTGGATTAGACTTGTTACATTTGGGCCTAGAGAAAAATAGTACACCAGACAGATTAGCAATAATATCAATACAGGCCTATAAAAGGCAAATTTTATCACTATAGAAATGGCACTTATATTTCTTCAGAGGAAGAAGGAGAAATTCACTTGTTATTTTTAATGTCATTAGGTTTAATTTAGTTGGAAATAACAGCAGAGCATGGTGAGAGGGAGAGAATAACTGACCATAAGGAAGAAAAGACTTTGGGCTTCTTTATTTAAGTGTTTATTCCCCTGTTTTATTCTTTCCCCTTTGAGATTATAATACTTTCGCAAGTAGTAATCTGTTATGGAGATGGACATTTTAGGACGATATACCTGCACTTACTAGTAAGTAGCAAATTTTGTTTTATATCCCTTGTTATAGTCACATATCTTAGAATTAGTAAGAACAAACATTGTGTGAACTTCCCAATGTTATTGAGAAACTGATTAATATAATAGTTCAAATGTACTGTGCATTTACAGTTTGCCAGTTTCTATTTGGAGCACTTTAGATACATATACTCACTTGTTTATCCCTTTCAATAACTCTATGATATATATTGGAGAAGGCAATGGCACCCCACTCCAGTACTCTTGCCTGGAAAATCCCATGGATGGAGGAGCCTGGTGGGCTGCAGTCCATGGGGTCACTAAGAGTCGGACACACTGAGTGACTTCACTTTCACTTCTCACTTTCATGCATTGGAGAAGGAAATGGCAACCCACTCCAGTGTTCTTGCCTGGAAAATCCCAGGAATGGGGGAGCCTGGTGGGCTACTGTCTATGGGGTCGCACAGAGTCGGACACGACTGAGGTGACTCAGCAGCAGCATGATATATATAGGTGCTCTCATTATCCCTATTTTAGAAAAATAACTTGCCCAAATCACAAATTTGGGCAGCAAATACTGAATACAGGCTTCATAACAAAGAAATCAACTCTAGACTATACCATCCTAACAGGGAGCTAAGTGAGATAATTACTTATATTAGTAATGACTGAAGCTACACCATTCATAATTTTTTATAGGAACCTATGTGAGTGACACAGCTAAGAGTTATTGTCAGGTATGATTGTAAGCCACCCTGCTTCCTCCCACCCTGTAATCTCATTGCCTTCTCTTATTTTTATATAGATCATTGGTATCCTCTCAGTTCGTTAAAAAAAAAGTTCTATAAAAAGTGCTTGGAAAAGTCATCCTTAGGATCATCACCCTTCCACATATATTTTGCTTTGTGGCTATAAAGTTTGGTGCTAATCATGATATGCTTAGCAAAAATTTTGCTCGTTTTAATACTTCCAGAAATTCTAGCAAGGATAAGAAACTCAAGGCAAGTCTATGTAAAAACAAAACAAAATGTCCAGCTATGTATGATATATGGATTAATCAATTAAATTGACCTATTTAGGCAATTAACAAAAACTATTAGTACGAATTATTAATTTTAGGCAGAGTGAAATTTGCAAATATACACAGTTGCTATATAGTTGTTTTGACTGACATCATTCCCTGCCAAGAAAGAATGTCTGCAAAAGTTAGAAAAGTATTATCTTTTCAAATGTGACGTGGAAGCCAAAGGCAGTTTTCTAGGACTATTAAAATTTTCAAGCAGATAGAAAATGAGAATTAGATCATTTATATATCTATTTTTTACTTTTTTTCATTATTAATGGCTTGTGGATATTTTCCACTCTGAATTTCCTTCAGTACATGGTAGTAGGAAGCAGGGTTTTTCCTTTGATTTCATAAGTTTCTAAAACCAAATGCACTGTAATCTGCTTAGTTTCATACAGTAAAACAAACCATTAAATAATAGCTCTGATTACTATAAAATATTTAAAAATTTGTTTCTGAATTTATAATTTCCCTAATTCTTGGAAAAGGACTATAACAAATGTGTTGAGCCTTTTTTATTTAAGGTTATGGAAAAATAATTAACACTCACAAGGTTAATCATTCCAACTTGTATGTAGCATAAAAGCATAAAACTATGTGAATCAAATTTCCCCTTTTTGTTTGGGTTTAAATCATTATTATGTTAAAAGATTTTTAATGCTTGAAAGCTTTGACCTTGCCTGGGATAGGAGCCAGTTCAATCTGTTCTTGGATAGAGTTAAGCCCAAGTCATATGATCAATAAATGCAACAGTCATAGTAAATGTAGCAGGGCGCCTGTGTCTACAGGAAGGATGCCGCCAGATAGCACAGACCACACTATATTGGCAAAGGAACTTTTCAGGTCCTTTCATGTCTCAAATCTTTCAAAACCAACCACCTATCTTTTTGAACTTCTTTCATCTATTAAGCATAGGCTTTTTGTTTTTCTTCTGACTAAAAATCATGGTCTTTTGTGTGTGGCAGGTTGCTAGCACTAATCCAACTTCATATGAGCTTGGTAGCTCAGTCATGTCTGACTCTTTGTGACCCCATGGACTGTAACCCACCAGGCTCCTCTGTCCATGGGATTATCTAGGCAAGAATACTGGAGTGGGTTGCCATTTCCTCCTCCAGGGGATTTTTCCAACCCAGGGATCAAACCCACGTCTCCTGCATTGGCATTCTTTACCACTGAACCACCTGGGAAGCCCAACTTCATATGTATATATGGACATATACATATATGTATATATATTACATAAATATCTATGTATACAATAGAAAGCGTGCTTAGAAATTGATGATGCCAGTATTATTAACAAGAATCTGGTAATTGTAATCATAATTATCCATAATAAATAATAAATTATATGAAATGTATAATAGTAATCTATTATGATATATGAGATATTATATACATAAAGTATATATGCACAACATAAATACACATCACATATGTAAAATACATCTAAGAGATTAATGACAAAGCTTGTTATATGCCAAACACTGTTCTGAAAACTATATACATTAATTAATTTAATCCTTGCAAAAGATCTACAGCATAGTTAGGGCTGAGATGGGACTTGAACACAGGTAATGTAGCACCCAAGTCCACGCCCCTAACCAATATATCATTCCCTTCTATTGTGTCCATATTCACCAAAAAGAAGCTGTTACCTTTGCTGTTATTACTGAGTCCCAGTGGGAATTGTGGAGTGTAAATCTAACTTCTTAACTTCCCTGCACTTTAGCTTCCAAGGCAGTAATCTGCCTGGGTAACTTCTCTCTCCTCTGGGTTAACTTTCTTTGGGTCTTTACCTAAGAAATGCTCCCAGCATATCTTAACATTTGCAAGTTACTAGATACCTTTGTTTAAAAGGAAAGTTGTCTTTTCTAAAATTAGTGAGTGATTTTTTTAAAAAATCACTTTTTCAAAACTTTTTAAGTGCATAGAATTTTAATAACATAGGTAATAGTGACAAAAAAAAAAAAAAAAACACTGTAAAGAACAGTTTTCTCTACACACTATATAGTTGTGGTTATTCCTTTCCCTGAATGTGTAAATGGACTTCATAGGTTTACAAGCACATTTTGGCAAACTTTCAGGCAATCAGTGTCCATTAGCAAATCAAAATCTGGGAAAAAAATCTAAATTAACCAGTCAAGCAGGGTAAAATTTAATTAAAATACAAGTGACATTAGTTTCCTCTAAGAAAATATTTCCTTGACATTTTCACTTACTCTTATCTGTTTTACCAGTAGAGTTCCACTTGGGCTGCTATGTCGAATCTCCAACAATGTCCTCTGTAAAATGAGCCATCTGGATTTTATTCAAAAATCCTGCAGTTTCTCTCTTCAAGATCACTAATGGCTCCTTCATTTTAAATTTAAGTGTGTATTTTCTTAATCTTTATTTATCTTGACTTCTCTGGAATATTTGACTAAGTTGATCACTCCCCAAACTTGAAATCCATCCCCAACTTTCATTGCATTCCATTAATCAAGTTTTCCTGTTTTATCTTTCCTTATTGCATCTCTAGTTAGTTATTCAACAAATATTCATTTAGTGCCTACTATAGCTAGGCACTGCTCTAGACACTAGGGACAGTAGCAAATAAAATGAATTTCCTACCTACCTAACGATTATTGATGTCTGTTTTTTTCTCCATCAGTTGTTCACCAAAGCCCATTCTTGGGCCATCACCCCTCCCCATATCTGTTTCCACTAATTTTTTTTTAACTTCTTTAGAAATCTGTCTTTATGCCATCAACTGCTGCTTTAAAGATTACCCTCAGTATGATTTAGAACAAGGGATTCAAATCCTAAATTCAGTACTTGTTTTATTAATAATAACCATTGATAAGTTCTTGAAATACTTGAAGTCTGAGATTTTTCATTTGCAAAATGGACATAATAATCATACCTACATTGTAGGGCTGTTGTGAGATAAATTGGAAAATGCAGTAAAGTGTTTGAATTATTTAGCATTTAAAAGGCATTCTATTGTTATGACTATTTCTTTCTTAGTTCCTCATTCTCTTATCCTTATTCTTATTCATTCTTGATCTGCCTATAATTATATCATCTCTAATCAATAAACTCCCCCTTTCGGATGACTGTGCTCTCCTAAACATTAGGTTTCCAAAACCATGGTCATTTCTTTTTTCACGTTAGCTCTATTCCTTAAATTTCTCATTTAGATTGCTGACTCTATTATTCCTCAGGTCACTGGAGTTGAAAATTGTGAATTCTTACATCTTCTTATTTCTATGGGAGCAATCACTATTTAAACTTTTATGTGTTTTGATGATATGATCCATATTTTGTTCATCAAAATATCACCAGTTGTATCATAGACTCAGTGCCCCAAAATGCTTGTGGGGTGAAAAAATTGAATTAGAATTAAGAAAGACAAAAGACTAGATAGAGATTATGTTGAGGACAAAGAGCAGGTGCATAGAAGCGAAGGGATTAGTAGAACTTTAAGATAGGGAGGGGGATTTCAAATTTGTAATCTTGGAGGGAGTCAGTTCCTCGTGATGACGAGTGCATACTGATGGGCGGCTGTTGTCAAGTTAGAGTAAGAGTCCACAGGAGAGCATTCTGCCTATTTTCATATGCTTACAGTTAAGTATGTATTTCATAGTTCCCTTTACTCCGAGGAAATACATGGACAATTTGTCCTTTGAATGACAGTTCTTGCCAATGTTTTCATACCCTTTTGCCATTTGTGCTCAAAATTTAATGCCTCAGGGAAAACACTTGAGGTTTTTTCCTTTAATCAGGCTCTATGCCCACACAGCCTGCCTGCTGCTGTTGCCTCATATCTACACCTTTAGCCAGCTTCCAAATTGCATTAGTAGGAATGATTGCCAGGGGAATGATGCTCCTCATTGCTGAGCCCTTGAATAATCAAGCTGCCACATTCATGCTTCATCAATTACAGTGATTGCTCTCTAAAGATAATCCTATTACAGATATGTTTCTCTCCTTGGTGGGCTCTGGGGGAAATGAATCCATTTCTAAATAAATACCATTATATTTAGAATAATTGAAATAAGCATAAGTCTCTGAAAGATTTGAATAACTTTTCCACATGCAAAAGAAAAGCTTCTCACAGTCAGAAGGAATATAGTATGTCATGTTCTCCTTGTATTGTTCATGATGAAAATTCAAGCAAATAATGTGTTCTCCATATGCTGGGGACCAAATTTTGCCTCTAATGTTATACTGAACTGTCAAGAATAATTATTGTAGTATATGAGTGTATAGGAGTAAATATGCAATGAAATGTGTAATACTAAATATATGTGATTTTTAAAACACCATTTTTCCAAAACCTTTACTATTGGTATATTGTAATTTAATAAATTAAAGATAAAAATTCCAAATCCTATGTTTTAGCAGTAAAATGGTATGTAATTTTGGAAACTTTAGTAACATTTTAAAAAATTGATTATACACAGTGCCTATTGCCATTTAAGACAAATTTTTAAAAATAATTTTTATAGTCTGTGACTGAGAGAGAGAGAGTTTTCAGCTGACTGATTCAAAACTTTACAAGTAATTTATGCACATTTGATGGAATTTAATCAGAAACAACTTGGATATAGGAAGAAATAGCCAATAAAATATCTAAATTAATATTTTCAACTTGGCAACTTTTCATCATTTTTTTCTATAAGGCTATCCCCTATTTCTGTTTTGAAACATATATGATACCTGTTTCTTTAAATTAGACATAATTTTCACTTGGCTTTATGTTTCTTTGTCAGGTATTTTGCAATATGGATCTCAACGGGGGAGGTTGGACTGTAATACAGCATCGTGAAGATGGAAGTCTAGATTTCCAAAGAGGTTGGAAAGAATATAAAATGGTAAGTTGGAAGAATTTACATAGTTTTTGACATTTTATAGTGAGCTTTTCTTCACTACACTATGTGAGAAGCCCTTGTATTTTTAGATGTCTTTAAAAAAATAAAATGATACATTCCTGACATTATTCTCATTAAACACAAAGCACTCATAAATCTTTTTCAATAAATGATTTCCATGTGTACATCAGAAAGAAAAATATATTACTGAAATTATTTAGCAAACTATTATATATTGTCTGAATTTGTTCCTGATTGAATGAGGGTGGAGGAAGCTGGAATTTGGACCCAGTCTGGGATACATGATCCAGGACAAGAGAAGTGTATAGAGCTGTGGGCTGTGGAGCAGAACTGGTGGGCACCATCAATGACTTCACTCGAGTGGCTGGCAATTTGTTGCTGGCTATGGACTGAAAACTCCTCCAATGTGGCTAGGGTGGGCTTCCCCCAGTATAGTGATCCAGGGTCATCAGATTTATTATGTGGCAGTTGACATCCTTTGAGCACAAAAATAGAAGCTTCCAGGTCTTTTAAGATTTATTAAACCCAGAAATGGCATGTCACTTCTACTGTATTCTTTTAGTTAAAGTTGATGACAGGACCAGTCCAGATTCAAAGTAAGACAAGTACACAAGGTTTTGAACTGCGAGATGTGATTGAGGTCTCCAGAATAACAGTAGATAACATCATTACCATCATCACCATCATCATAGCTACCCTTTCAGTATTCTTATGTACAAGTCTCATACATAAATTCTTATCTAATTTTTATATCAAATGTATTAGTTAATACTGTCCCCATTTTAAGAGGAAACTGAGCAAGTTGGGAGATCAATTTTCCCAAGATAATACAGTAGATGGTTGAAATAATCCATAATCCAATAATCACGTAGTGCCTACAATATTAACTGTTAAAATCTGCTGACAAATTATCAAGAAACAGTAATGGAAGAGGATTTCCTTTTGCAAACTAATCTCATCTTTTACATCTGAATGTTCCAGGTAGTTCTTGTCTTGACAAATTTTTGACAAATTCTCCTCTCAGAAAGTAAAGAAAGAGATAAAGAGAAATACTGTACTAACCTAAGTTCTGCCTTGATATTTATGTTGCTGCTGCTGCTGCTGCTAAGTCGCTTCAGTCGTGTCCGACTCTGTGCGACCCCATAGACGGCAGCCCACCAGGCTCCTCCGTCCCTGGGATTCTCCAGGCAAGAACACTGGCGTGGGTTGCCATTTCCTTCTCCGATATTCATGTTGAAAATGTTTAAAAACAGTGGTTTGCTTGTCAACATTGCAGTTTACCCATTAGTAGGTTAGTAATTGACCAAACATCAGTAAACGAAGGGTTTTAAGAAATGAAGGAAAGTGTCTACTGGTGTCTCTTTATCTACAGTATTTTTTATCAGATTTAATGCTGGAAGTAAGTTAATAAAGTTTGGAGTTACACAAAGTTGGGATCTTGATATCTTCAATAATCCATAAACTCAAAATAGAAATGTAGGCTAAAGCCAACAAGATAGAGTTCTACAAAGATAAATGTGAAGTCTTTCAACCTAGACCAAAAATATACAAGATTAACTGTGAGAACTTAGAATAAAGATGATGTTACTGAGCAAGGGCTAAAGAAGCCAATACTATGGCACAGGCTTTTGAAAAAAGAAAGAGCTTTCATTTTGAGGTAAACTAGAAAGGAGCCAGGAGGCAAGGCTGTCAAATCTGTCTCCACAATCCAGAGACCACGGTGAAATTTAAATGACTAGGGGAATGTCATACTTACGGATGAATTGGCTAGTCTTGAATCAGTCCATACAAGCTGCAGAACCCAGGTTTTATTTATTAAAAGATTTCTTGTTTTGTGAAGTCCTCCAGAGGCAACATTTCAATTCTTTGGTTCTGTAGATTGAGTGTTCTTGGTTCTGGAGTCACCCTGGAGACATGGCCTCTTGTCTGCACATGCACAGTTCTAGTCATCACTCTGCCACTTGAAAGTAGAGTGATTTTTAGCAAATCATTTAACCCACACCTTAAGTTTCTCACTTGTTAGGAGGGGATATTGCTAATAGTACCTCACTTGCCTTGCCGGGGGTATTGTGAGAATTAGCTATAAGTAAAGCACTTGGCACATTGAATTGTCAGTAAACTGTAGGTATTATTATTATCCAAGATTAAAACATCAAAAACTACAAATGTTTTCTTAACTCTGGCAAAAATATTATTTGGCAGGTGATCTTAAGTCATGATTATTTTCACTACTAAAATAAGTTTTGAAGATGTTATCTGAGAATTAGACTATAGCTGTAGATTCTGGCAAGTCTGAAATACATTATTATTAATACTAATAATAAAAGAAAATTTAATATAAAGTTGTCATCACAGTGACTTTCCAAAATGGTGATGTACTAGCTGTAATCATCTGCTGCCTTGGCAAACTAGGTATATTAAGTAAGAAAGATTGACATATGAAGGACGTCATTGATTCATGTCTTATAAGCATTTGTCAAATGTATATATTTAAGCAAGTTTTTTTTTATTGTTGGAATGGGGCTGAATTATTCTTTAATCATAGCTTTTGTGAAGTTTTCTCCTCTCCCTTTTTCAGGGGAGTTAGAACCAGGGATGGGGGAGCCTGGTGGGCTGCCGTCTATGGGGTCGCACAGAGTCGGACACGACTGAAGCGACTTAGCAGCAGCAGCAGCAGCAGCAGAAAGACTATCTTTTATTCAAACTAGAACAATTTAACAGCTTAGTGTCGATTCTAAACAGTCAGAAATGAGATAAACTCTAAAATTTTGAAACATTTTGGCAAAAATGAGTCTGATGACTTTTTTTGTTTTGTTTTAATTAAAAAAAAAAAAGAGCTGTGATACAATACACAATGGAATATTACTCAGCCATTAAAAAGAATACATTTAAATCAGTTCTAATGAGGTGGATGAAACAGGAGCCTAAGAAAAACACCAATACAGTATACTAACGTGTATATATGGAATTTAGAAAGATGGTAACTATAACCCTATATGCAATATAGCAAAAGAGACACAAATGTATAGAACAGTCCTTTGGACTCTGTGGGAGACAGTGCTGGTGGGATGATTTGAGAGAAGAGCATTGAAACATGTATATTATCACATGTGAAACAGAGCACCAGTCCAGGTTCGTTGCATGATACAGGGTGCTCAGGGCTGGTGCACTGGGATGACCCAGAGGGATGGGATAGGGAGGGAGGTGGAAGGGGGCTCAGGATGGGGAACACGTGTACACCCATGGCTGATTTATGTCAATGTATGGCAAAAACATTACAATATTGTAAAGTAATTAGCCTCCAATTAGAATAAATTAATTAAATAAAAAAATAAATGAAAATTAAAAAAAACACAATTTATCATATATTATAATTTGGTTAACTGTCACCAAAACACATGGTATAAAGTGTTTCAGTTATTTCCTCCAGAGCTTTTCTTTCACCTGCAGACAAAGCAACATGACTCCACAAAGAATGAGCATAGACTCCTTATGCCAACTCTTATCAGTCACACCCACTTCTGCTCCCTGAATCAGAACCGGCTGCTACATCCTTTGGGAAAGAGAACTTGACATGTACCAGTTACTCCTTAATCTTCACTGTTCTATTATATACAATAAGATGCTTCACTTCTTTCTCAAGCACTGACTGTGAACTAAAGTTTCATCCCTCCTTCCTTTCTGCCTTTCCTCTCTCCTTCCCTTGTAACTGGTTGATATCTGTGGGCTGACTCTTGCTTCATAAGGTCTCCACAACAATAAGTTAAAATTGTGAACACATGAAGTTACAAATATATAATTATTATTTTTAAACCTCTCTCACCATGGAAGACTTGCAGTTTAATTGATTCTTAATGTTGGCTTTAAGACTACAAAATCTTTTACCTAAGCTTTGTTTTCACTTAAAACTTCCTTATGAGGAGATTCAGCAAAATCTGGTTTATGGATTTGTAAAGATGTTTGCCAAGGGGGAAGTCTGGAGTGGGCTCTTTTAATGAGGCACTTAGGGAACAACATTAACTCCTTCAAGCCATGAGAATACCGTTTAGTGGCCTATAGCAATAACACTTATCAGCAGTACTTTTGCATATACAGCCCAATCAAGCTAGGCATTCCAAACCGTACCCCAGTGGCCTAACTTTATAGAAGGTAGTGACTAATGCCCTGGAGACAACCTGTCTTTGTATTGAAAACATTTAGCTCCATAAACAGAGCTTCCTATTTACACAAATATTTCATTCTGAGTACCATACCTTTTGGGAGTTCTTTGTTTCTGGAAAGAAATTAAGAGCACATTTTCAACTTCATTTTATCATATTCACATTAAAAGGAGAAAAATATATATCAGAAATTTAAAATGCTGAAATATTCATCTTTTGATCTTTCTTAGGCTATCTCAGTAGTTAGAGGAGATGCACAATTGAATTGTATATTAAGCACCTTTGGAAAGCCACAACTCAGTAACCCTGACTTCTTATTTGTTTTCTTTGATCATTTTATGAAAAGAGATGAAACCTACAGGGTACATAGACTGTGTCTGGTTTCAGTTGTGTTTCAGCCATAAAAAGTCAACACTTCCTATGAGTATTATCAGACAAAACAAAGTATCAGAGACAATTATTTCATCAACTTGGAAAAATACGAATCAAAACTGAACATTTTTGCAAATTTTGGCAAAAGCTAATGAATATTAATCTAGTCTCTGTGTGCTTTTTTTTTTTTTAAAGCAAAATGTGGTTTATAAGGCCAATTTAAAGTCAGCATTAATTTAAGCTAAATTCCAGGGCCTTTTGCCTTTTATTAAAGAGCTAAAGGAGAAATAAAATTGATAAACAATCTATCTGAATTATGATATCAGAATCATAATATGTGATTTTTTAAATTATGTTATTATGATTGGCAGGGTATGGTATAGCATCCTTGGATTTTATTTATAAAAAAAGAACAAGTTCTGTTTTTATTACTATTGTTTATTCAAAGGACTTACTGCTTTTTCAGTGTCAACACTGAATTTTGTGTAAGACTTTACTTTCATTCTTATGACTGTTGCAAGCTATTTGGAGTAAAATATAAAACCTGTGGTAAACAGGTATTCAATAATATGTACATCTTTTTTTTTTTTTGCTTGTTTGTGCATTGTCCATCTCTGTATTTCCAAAAAAATATGAATTTTTTTCAAAGACACTCCCATAATATACAATCAACACTTAACTCCTAATATCTTCAATATAAAGATGAACTTTAGTTTTATGCCTGCTTTTTTTTTTCCCCCTATGTACCTCTTAGAGAATTTGATCTGGTTAATTTATTATTTCTCGTTTGCATTCAGAATAGGTATTCTACATTATAATCCTATGGATCTCCACCTTTAGTACACCGCATACTCACCTGAGGAACTTTTAAATGCATAGATCTCTAAGACTGCCCCAGACATACTAAGTTGGAACCTCCAGATGGGAATCAACCAAATCATCTATATTTTGAAAAAGCTCCACAGCTATTTCTGATAGGCACTGCCAGTTGAAAACAAATGTCAGAACTATCAAGTTATTAGCATGGGTTTAAGATCTCAAAAATTTCTTTTGTAGATCCTAAAACTTATGAGATGTAGTGAGAAAGGAATTTAAAAAATAGAACCAAGGTAGAGTTAAAGAGGACAACTTCTCTTTAGCAGTAGGAAAGCAGAAACAAGAGTAAGAAGATAATCGGTAGACACAGACTATTGTTTGTGCCATAGCTTATCCCCTGTTGCCACCAGTTGGTTTAAACTTCTTATTTAATAATTAACTTCTTGGATTAAAACAACAGTACTCATTTGTATAAACCAATACTCAACTTATCATAAGAATACATTAGTTCCTAGCATCTGAAAACCATTTAAAGCATTGATTCAATATCTCCTTATTAAATTTCAGTCTAAGACAAGACCTAGGATTTCTCATATAGAGTGGAAGAGAACCTGCCTAATGCCAAGTAGCTTATAGTCTCTTGGAACAGAGGCAGATAATCAGAAAATTACTATATACTGTGATATATCCTCTAATTGTAATAGGAACTAGATTTTTGTTAAGTACTTCTCATGCATCAACACTGAGATAAATGCTTTGAGTATATTATCTCACTTCTTTCTCACAACATTATATGCGGAAATATTTTAAATCCTTATTTTGCATATAAGGAAACTAAGACTCAAAAATAAGAGCAAGTATGTGGCTGAGCAAGACTTCCAATTGGAGCCAGAGGTAGGGAGTAGAATTTGTTTAATCGAAGCTGTCTTTGTGACTAAGTGTCAGATTCATGGTTGCCTAACAAACTATCCAATAGACAGTTTACTAAATTAGGAATCCATTTTCCCTTCTTTCTTGAATTTTTTCATCTTTTGTTTCTGCATCATTGCACTTAGCTATTAGAAGGTTTCCTCCTACACTCTCTCTCTAACAGGGAGATTGATTGTGTCTAACACATTGATTCCTTGCAGCCAATAGAGCATATATTTAGAAAGTTTTCCGGAAAGGTGCGTGAAATAAAATTTTGTTTTATCAAAGCAAATTTCATTGCTTTTTCTTCAGTTGTTTCTTCCTCTATCTTCATTCACAAAAAGCAAACTGTTTAGAAATGGTTATTAGCCTCCACTTAGAGGGGTACAAGCTTGCATGCCAAGCTGGGAACGAAGACACATGGAGGAATTACACAAATGTTCTTCCTTTTCGGAGGCTTGCTGGAGATCACTGTGCTTTTCCCTAGGAAGGCTGGAGAGCTTTTATATCCTTGCAACTGCATGGAAGTGTTTGACCTAAAACTTCACACTTCATCATCCCCACCTTCCTTATTCACATTTAGTATAATTACTGAATCTCTTCTAACTGACCACACAAAAGAGGGAATCCTCAAGTGGCTATAGAGTTTTTTCATGTCTGAGCTGAAAAGAAATGCAAGGAGAATTCCAGCTGTCTTCTTTTCCTTCCCAGTGGCTTCTGCAACTGAGAATGTGCTAATTTTCAGTCCCCTGTAACTTTCTGCTTTGCTTACTCATTGAAGAAGGTCAATTTCACTCTTCTCCACGGTATATAGCACCAGTTGTCCTAGGAATGTGTAAAATTCTTAGCACATTTTAAATTAAGATTTCCTGCCACTGTGGAACTCTTGCAACCTGTGACTTGAGCATCTTAAGAACAGAGAAAAAGGAGACCCTAGAGTATGGACTTCAATAGATCCCACATCTGTACTCTGGGCTACAGGGAGATGATCTTAGGGGATGCATGTACCCACTGCAATTTGGACAAAAGGTGTTTAGTTAATCAAAAACTAATTTAAATTGAGATACATATATGCAACTAAGTTAAAAGTGTACATATATATATATATGCTAATACATTTCATTGAAAATACATTCATTTGCCCACATTTTTAAAATAGAGGCTCAAAGCTTACAATTCTAAATTAGAGATTCTTTCACAAAACTTTCCCATAATCAAATGCATCAAATATTTAGTTTCTGTTTTTGTTTTTTTAAAAACTAGAGCAAGTAAGGCATATAAAAAGCAATGTACGTTAAAAGTCCTCTAAAGTTTTATTATTTTCCTCAGTCTTTTAGGATTGTTGCAACAACTTATAGTTCAAAAGAATTTTTAGTGATTTGCTTTCATAGAGCAAATCTAAACATCTAAATTAGTTTTTACCAAAAACAAAACAAAATTCCTCTTTCCTGACTAATATTTAACTTATTTACATAACGTTATAAATCTTATCATTGCCATAAGAGAACTGGCATCAATGAGTTTGAGACCAAACACAATTGGTCTTTGGTAAGTGACTCAGTTGGCAGATGGGAGTGCACAACTGTGTTTAATACTGTTAGTGTACTCTGGGTATTAATATACTTTAAAGAGGAAATGAAAAGTACTGCTTCATGTAAGTTGGTTAAAGGAGAATTCATTAAAGAGCATTTCTACTATAGTTGTAATTCTGTAAAGTTGATATACATTAAATTTTTAAATAAATAAATATTTTTCAAATTCTATCCTCTGTATTGAGGAAATAAGAATTGCTGCATGAAACAGGGCACCCAAAGTTGATGCTCTGGGACAACTCAGAGGGATGGTGTGGGGAGCGAGGTGGGAGGAGGGTTCAGGATGGTGGGACACATGTATACCCTTGGCTGATTCATATTGATGTATGGCAAAAAACACTACAGTATTGTAAAGTAATTAGCCTCCCATTAAAATAAATAAATTACTTTTTTTAAAAAAAGAATTGCTGTGATTTTTCAGTACTTTCCTCATTCTTATTCGTACAGATAGAATAAGACCCTTTATTAGTGAATACCTAGGTGAACCAAGGGAGAAGGCAATGGCACCCCAACCCAGTACTCTTGCCTGGAAAATCCCGTGGACGGAGGAGCCTGGTAGGCTGCAGTCCATGGGGTCGCTAAGAGTCAGACACAACTGAGCGACTTCACTTTCACTTTTCACTTTCATGCATTGGAGAAGGAAATGGCAACCCACTCCAGTGTTCTTGCCTGGAGAATCCCATGGACGGAGAAGCCTGGTAGGCTGCAGTCCATGGGGTCGCACAGAGTCAGACACGACTGAAGTGACTTAGCAGCAGCAGCAGGTGAACCAGAATGTTTCTTTCTGCAACATCAAAGTATATCATGTGATTACTAGACACCTCCAAGTTTTCCAAGTATCAAAGTGCACAAGATAAATGGAAAGTTTCTTCATATTCAGATTTAGGGACTGGTCTCAGACACTTTGATTCAGGTTGGAGCCTGCCAGGAATATTTGTTTTCAACTAGTGCTCCAGTGATTATGATTCAGTTGGGCACTTTAAGAAACACCCTTGAGATTCAACCAAATTCTACAAGAGCTAAGTTTAAAGGTCATTTTTCTGAATTCAATTGCAGAATACTATAGTCTTTTGTTTTCTTCCTTCCTGCCTTTCTTCCATTTTCTTTGAACTTCAGTAAAGCATATGGAGTGCCCAGTGTATGCCAGCATTCTACAAGTCTTTGAGGATTCACAAATACAACACAACTTCTGTCCTCAAGGAGTTCATAGTCTGGCCGATAAAACACGTAAATCAGGAATTATACTGAATTTCAAGTTTTACCAAGGGATACTTTCTGAGGCAGTTGTGAATACCCAAAATCTAGAGCACTGGTAATCTCCTGCTGCTGCTGCTGTCACTTCAGCCGTGTCCGACTCTGGGCGACCCCATAGACGGCAGCCCGCCAGGCTCCCCCGTCCCTGGGATTCTCCAGGCAAGAACACTGGAGTAGGTTGCCATTTCCTTCTCCAATGCATGCAAGTGAAAAGTGAAAGTGAAGTCGCTCAGTCGTGTCGAACCCTCAGTGACCCCATGTACTGCAGCCTTCCAGGCTCCTCCATCCATGGGATTTTCCAGGCAAGAGTACTGGAGTGGGGTGCCATTGCCTTCTCCGTGTAATCTCCTAGGGTTTTTAATTTTCCTATCACTAACATAACCAGCATTAAAAGTTAGCTTTCTTTTATGTACTACTTCTTTTATCCCACACACAAAACTGTTTTGAACACTTAGTCCATGGTGTCGCGAGGAGTCAGACACGACTGAGCGACTTCACTCTCACTTTTCACTTGCATGCATTGGAGAAGGAAATGGCAACCCACTCCAGTGTTCTTGCCTGGAGAATCCCAGGGACGGGGGAGCCTGGTGGGCTGCCGTCTATGGGGTCGCACAGAGTCAGACACGACTGAAGCGACTTAGCAGCAGCAGCGGCAGCAATGACTGGGACTGCCTTAAGAGAGCAGAGGAAACTTGTTGAGATTCAGGGTTGGAGCCTCCAGCTAGATTCCCTCACTAGCTCGTAAGTATCAGCCTTCTACCTCCAAATCCTGATCCATGGGTGTGACATATTTAAGTGACTGAAGTCCTGGATTTACCTATTTGCTTATTATTACTTGAAAATGTTAAAAGCTATAGAAGTTAAGGGTCTAGTAATCTGTTTGTTACTATCTAACATAATTTGACTATGAATAATAGTATCATAAAACAATAATAGTATTGTTAAATAACTTCTGATGATACTCATTGAAAAATGTTTAAACTATGTTGAAAATATTCCATTAACTAGTATGTAACCATTTTCAAAAGCAAGTTGTGATTGGGAAGCATTTACTGGTTAAACCTATTAACCAGATTCATTTAATTGAAAAAAATCTCATCTACACAGATTTGAATATCATATTTTTACTGTATTAAGAATTACTGTAATGAGCCTTGGAGAGGAACATAGCAGAAAAATACTGAGTGAGTAACTGAAGAAAGTGTATAAAAATATGAAAGAACCATCTTTTAAAGAATATTTTATTATTGTTTAGAACATAATATTAAACTTGAAAAGATCTTCTCTGTGAATTAACAACTGCATCTCTGTCTTCTTTGGCAGGGTTTTGGAAATCCCTCTGGTGAATATTGGTTGGGGAACGAGTTTATTTTTGCCATAACCAGTCAGAGGCAGTACACTCTAAGAATTGAGTTATTGGACTGGGAAGGAAACCGAGCCTATTCACAGTACGACAGATTCCACATAGGAAATGAAAAGCAGAACTACAGGTAAATCCTTCTTGGGTGTGGTGTTCAACTGCCTCGTGCCTAGTCATTTAAGAGTTTTAATGCAAAAGTGTGGAAAATAAAGAAATGATCCTTCCAAATGAAAATCAGTCTGTTTTGGCCTATGACAGAGAGATACCAAAAGCCCTGTAAAGTCGTGTTCAAAACTTTAAATTTCAGTTTTCACAGACTGATTATTTTGATGTTGGCTCAAATTCTAAAGATAGGGAATTAATTCTAGTGTGATATTATTGTTTTTATTTTCATTATTGCTATCATTGTTATGAAGGTGCAGTGAATTCATACATATAAAACCGATGACAGAGAATTGACTCACACTCAGGGGCTTGAAATAAATACTGTTTTCTACCAGATTTTTTACTTGCACTTTCCTCATTTACCTTTCTTAAATTATTTTTTATATTATCTTGAAGGTGACAAAAGAGGGATAAAATTTTATGTTTGAGTGATTTACATGAAAAATAAGGTGAGGCATAATTTAGAATTTTTTGGTCAAAATGTGAAAGACAGAAGTAACTCCAAGTAATAACATCAATATACACAACATGTTGTGTTTTTTATATCATTGCAGATATAAAGATAGACAGACTATATCCTTAATTGTTAATATCTCAGGTATTCTTTTTTTTTCAATGAGCAGCTTGTACACTAGAAAAAAATCGCTAAGCAAGTAACACAGGGCAGTAAATTTATTTCACAAACACTGCATTGCTTCTATCTTCTAGGAACGCTACTAGGCACTGGCAAATTTGCGGACAGTGATGAAATCACTAGTCTCCCAGACCTCACAGTTTATCTTTGTTACAAATTAGGTCACTAAATAACTGGTTGGCCTTCCTTGAGAACAGGAAGTAAATTTCAGTTGCTTTCATATCACTACCCATAAAGGCAATACTTGGCACATAGCAGGTCCTTAATGATTACGTGTGACTCAGTTCTGTAAATTAGATAAACAGTAAATTAGAGTTGCAGTGATTTTAAACTCTTGATATTGTGGCTACTCTACCCTGGTCTTGGAAACACAAGTGTATACTTTAAAGGGTTGGCACACTGCTTCAAGCAAAATGCAGTGACAGCTACCAAGACCTGATGCTTGTATTCCAACCTGTGTGGCCATCTCCTCATAGTTCAACTGTTTCTGCTGCTTGTTTATATTTCCGAGACATACCATCCTTCAAGAGTTTAAATCTATAGCTTTTATGAATGCATCTCATTTTATTTTAATGGATTAAATGGGATTGAATCCTTGGAGACATAATAATCATTTTCTTAACAAACAGTGATGATATCACTACAACAGAAGATGTGAAATCAATCCAAGGAGTTGATAGTCTCATGGTGGGGACTGAGGGTGTGCATATGGCAACTCAAGAAACAAAAGAAAAGACATTTATAAAATCCAATGGAGTGTGAGAAGAAATGTTTCCAAGGAGGTCAATATTTTGAGAGTTTTATAACAAGAAAAACCACTGTAAAACATCAGGGATACTCTTGTGTAAATGTTTTGAGTTGAAACTTGAAACTATATCAAACTTGGCTAATGTCAGACAGACTGACAATAGGACTAGCAAATAATTAGTCTAGTCTTTTTCTAGGCTCCTGAAGAATTTGCTTTGGTTCTTTTCCAAAACATCTCTCAGTTTGTGTGTGTGTGTGTATGTATGTGAGCATGCTTATGAGGGTGGGGTGGTATTAAGGGTACAGGTTTAGGAGTGTTGGAGGCCTCTGAAGTAGGCTTCAGGATGCATAGTATGATTGTCATTCTGGCATCTGCTTGAGGAAGGCAATCTTGTCTCCTCTTCCATGGGATTGATGCTCCTCACTGAGCATCTTTGTAATTTTGACCCAAATGATGCAGATCTGTGATCAGAAAGCTAAAGTAAGCTGTGCACTCTGAGATCTTCATTTTGTCCCTTGAGAGAATTGTGAACCTTGAGAATCAGAATTACAAATCCAGAAGGAACTTCATCATTCAATTCCAAACCTTTGGTTTTAAAGAAAACAAAGCTGAGGTTCAGAAATCTACAGTATTTTTGCCCAAGGAAGGAGAAAGACTTAAACATGGGATATTTGAATCCTGCTGGTTCTGTGTAATTTTCACTCTGTAATGCTACTAGAATAAAGCTGGTGGCTCTGGCCCTCTTTCCTGCCAAGACTGAGCAGAAAACAGATCTGTAATCATCACCTTCTTATGCAGTTAAATATTAAGATTCACATTGGCATCAATTGAGAAATTAATGCTCATTAAAACATAATGCCTGTTCTGGTGAAAGCTTAGTTGAAATAAGCGCAATATAAACTGGCGTTATTATTCACTCTTTTAAAGAAAATCAAACAGAAGCTTGAAAAGAGAACCTCTCCACCTGTCTCCTCACTCATGCCCTGCACTGATTCTCCAAGTCCAGTAACACCACGGGTGGCCTCAAGTTGGGACTCCAGATGTCCAGCTTTGCTTCTGTGCTTGTTTCTCTTCTCTCTCAATTAGAATGCCTCGCTGTGATAAATTCTTAAAGGAATTAATGCACTTATATATAAGTATTTTATAATTTATTAAATTATTTTCAGTACTATAATCATTTAATCCTTACAATGAATTTTGAGCCAGGTACTATTAGATACATATAAAGATGAAGAAACTTGGATGAGGCTTTGGAAAATTGACCTGCTCAAATTCAACTAAATTTCAACTAAAATCAAAACTATGAAATTCATGATAGGTTTTTGTTTTCTATTTTTACATTTTCTATATTTATTCCTCTTTGAAATTAAATTCAGAAATTTTTGAGTTTTCTTTTTTAAAGTATTTTATCTTAATAGTAATTGTTATTTGGAAAATTCTTATAATAGTTGTGGTCATACTGTATAAACCAAAAAAAAAAAAAATGGTTTAAATGTCTTTCTCATACTCTAGACATTTACTCTAGATTAAAAGTAAATGTGAATAGATTGATGAGCTTACAAATGTACATGTAATACACGTATTTTTCTTTTATCCTCCAAGGAAAATTCAATCTCAGATAGAAAATAAAATCTATAGAACCCAGGAGAATATAAATAAGAAAAAACAATAATGTGAGAGTGTTGTGATAGATACATCATGTGAAATAACACACAATCAACATGAAATTATTAAATACTTCCTCTGGAGAGGTAGTATTATGTAGATCTTGTCATGCAACACCCAGACTATTATAAAGCCTTCCTGCCTCCAGTCTTGATTCTCTCAAATATACTTTCCAAGCTATTATTAAGATTTTTTCTGAAAGATAATCTGACTTGGTCTCTGCCATCCTTCACATATTTCAACAATGTTCAGATATCTACAGGTAAAGTTTGCCACCTAAAACTCATCATGACTTGATCCTAGCTACTTATTCAGCTATTACTGCCATGCTGCCCTGCACAGATAACCCCTCATTGTGAATATGGTCCAGAAACTACTTGCAATTTCTCTTAACCATCCATGCCTCTTCTTAAGTTTTCTTTTTAAAAATATTTTATCTTAATAAAAATTTAATTTTGAAAGTTCTTGTAATAGTTGTGGCCACACTGTATAAACCAAAAAAGAATTTTAAATAGATCGTCCTCATGCTCTAGATACATACTGATTAAAAGGAATTCTATATCCTTACCCTATACACATGAATCCAACTTTGGATGCATCTTCTAAACCTTTAAGACTTTCCTTTATTCCAGGAGGTCTTCTGTGACACCTGTTAGAGTGTAATCTGTGATGTGCTCACCTATGGCTCCCCTTGGAAGCACTCCTTCTCCCACCTGCTGGGAATATTGCACCCTAACAGCTTGTAGCCAGGGTCCCCTGAGTATGCCTGTGTGTGGCTGAAGAAAGTCATATCATTCAAGGTCACCGCTCCTTTCTACAGACAGATTGCATCCAGGGAGTCAGTACAGGACTATATTAAAGACTACGTGCCCTAATTCGGGACAGTTCTGAGGGACTATCCAGGGCTTTCACTTGAAATTAGCTGATATGGTCACTGTGACTGCATGTGAGCCCGGCTTCTCCTTCTGCTTAGTACAGCTTTCTTCAGTCTGCACAGGAATCAGTCCTAAAATCATTCCTATGACTCTCCCTACACTGATTTCCCAGAGAAGTGCAATGTCACCCTCATTCTCAGGTCAGTTTGGATGCTTTGTGGTCCCAAACAAAGATTCATAACAATCTGTAAATATCCACAAATCTGACTGCCAACCTGCCAGTGCAGGAGATGTGGGCTTGATCCTTGGGTTTGGAAGATCCCTGGAGAATGAAATGGCTACCCACTCTAGTATTCTTGCCTGAAAAATTCCATGAACAAAGGAGCCTAGAGGGCTCCAGTTCATGGCATCGCAAAAGAGTTGGACACAAATTAGCGACTAAATAACAAACAATCCACATTTTTTAAAAAATGGTTTTTACAGTCTAGAAACTTAGAAATTAGTGGGAAAAATCATACACATGACTTAGAAATTAGTGGGGAAGATCATACAAATTGTGAGATAACCACATAACAATGTTTATGATCTTTCCCACTAATTTCTAAGTTTCTAGCCTATAGAAACCATTTTTTTCAATATTGAAGATGTATACCTAAGCCAGCCATATTATTACTAACAATTAATAGTTGTTATTTGCTGAATATACACTATACACCAGGCACCTTGTTTTACATAAGAAAATTGAAGTACGATACTTCACACAAGGTCACAGGTACTAATAATGTCACAATTTGAGCTTTGATCTTATAACTACCCACCATATGGCCATGCCTTTATAAAGGGAAATGCATCAGTTAGTTTCTGGAATTAAATACACTCAAATAACATATTCTAAGAGATAAAATATGTTTCTTCTAACCCCATTTCTGTCTTCAATAATCTGAATGTTGTGGACACATTATCTCATTGCTCAATTTTCCATCCTATAAATTATTTATAAAGCTCCTTGCAGCTCAAATTTATTCACTAGAATAAAATCACCTTTATGTATACATTTATTTTTTACTTTTCTCACCTTTAATTCTTTGATAAATGATTACATTTTGATCTCACTAAAAAAAAAAATACTTCAGTAAGATTTTTTATCAGCTTAGGGCTTACAGTAACCTTTTTCTTCTCATTAAAACTGTGCTGGGTTTTGCTGGTATGAATAGTCAATGGAGGAATACATGCTGAGGCTGAAGCTCCAGTACTTTGGCCACCTGATGCAAAGAGCTGACTCACTGGAAAAGACCCTGATACTGGGAAAGATTGAAGGCTAGGAGGAGAAACAACAGAGGACAAGATGGTTGGATGGCATCACCGACTCAACAGACATGAGTTTGAGCAAGCTCTGGGAGGTAGTGAAGGACAAGGAAACCTGGCGTGCTGCAGTCCATGGGGTCACAAACAGTCAGACGTGCCTGAGAGACTGAACAACAACAAATATTTGGAGTTAAAAAAAAAAATACATAGCCACCACCACATCGGATGCTGAAAAGAAATAAAAGTTTAATTGTGGGTTTAGGGATATACTATGATCTACCAGAAAGAGCTCTGGAGTTGTGTCTGACTCTTTGTGACCCCATGGACTATAAAGTCCATGGAATTCTCCAGGCCAGAATACTGGAGTGGGTAGACTTTCCCTTCTCCAAGGGATCTTCCCAACCCAGGGATCAAACCCAGGTCTCCTGTATTGAAGGCATATTCTTTAACAATGAGCCACAAGGGAAGCCTGGTGAAACTTAAATGGTGAAATCTGGCTTCATATCCATAAAGCCAACTTGGTTCCATCAGTCAGTGTTCAGTCAGGGAAACAAAAGCTTGATGAGTATTATGGAAATAGGGATTTATTTATACATATTACACCTTACACAAATATAAAATGAGTTTGGGAAGTGAAGTTCTGGAAGATGAAGGTGAATAATCAGAGGAAGGGTCAGTAACACATATACTTGAACCCCAGTGTGGTGGTGGAGAAGCTGGAGCCAGCAGGGAAATTTGAGAAATCAGGTACATCCAAAGTGGACCACAGCAGAAGAGATCTCAGAAAGCTGTAATGATGTCACCTGGGGCTGTGAGTCAAGCATCCAGTGGTGAGTCTGGACACATTCCTAGCATGGGGGGAGGCCAGCTGGATTCAGAGTAGAAAGAGGACAAGCTGAGAGCTGCTGGACACCTTTGACCCTGAGCATTACCATGTCTAATGCTAATCTGAGAGCTGGGCCATGCTTTACTTCCTGCTAATCTGCGAGCTGGACCACGCTTTACTTCCTGCTAATCTGAGAGCTACACCACACTTTACTTCCACCAAGTCTCATGCAAAGTCCTCTCTGGGCCAACTCTAACCTGAAACAGTACAAAGAAGAAGATTCTAAGAAATGTAGTTCTCAGATTAACCAAGTTGACATAGCATAATCTAGCTAAAACTTGGGAAAATCACATAATACATTTATACCTCAGTTTTTTCATCTTTAGTTGGGAATAATGTCCTTTCTTCTGTAGTTCTCACCATTTTGTTATATGAATCCAATTAGAGTTTGTAAACATATTTTTGTATTGGGCAAGCTTAAGTGTGATACAACTATTAAAGATATGTTTTATTGTTTAATTCAATTTTTATCATACTCAAGATGTTTGTTATTTATTCAATAAAAAATTTAGTATATTCCTCTATTAAAATTCAACTCTCCACCACCCCTGTCCCCAAAATGTCTTTTACTGATTGGTAGTTATCTGTTTACTTCTTTGGATGCAGGACCTAGTTCAGATTCCCTCAAAGCATCTGAGGCCTCTTTAGTCATCTTTTACTGAGAGCAGTCTATGACACACTCATCATTAGTATTAAAAAAAAAAAAATCCTGGTCAGTTTTCCTCAGAAATGTCTCTTTATTAATTTATCTGATTATTTCTTTCTGATGAGATTCAAATTGCATCTTTTAGACAAGAATGCTAGATAAATGATACTATGTACTTCCCATTTTATCATATTAAAAGACACAAAAGGTCATTTTGTCCCATTACTGGTTGGGCTGAGTTTAATAACTTTAAGTTTTGTGAGATTTCTTGGTAACAGAATATGTAGTTATAAAGAAAATTCTTACAGGATATGTCACATAAAGCTGATTTGTGTTGGTTGAAGTGGTCGTGGGGACTTTATTACTACAATATCCCTTTGGTCTTCCCCTTCTAGTGCCTCAGACATTTGTACTACACCTTACTATTTTAGTATACCTGGAAAAATAATGATTTACCAACTGGAGATAAATTTTGTGGATGATTTTATCAAGTAACTTTGCAAGTTAATTTTTTCCATTCTTGGTTGTAGTTTGCTCTCTGAAGTTTATTCCTTTGATCTTTTTATATTAACTCAATTAATAAATTCTCGATCACAGATAGTATAATGACAGGCTTAAAGATAGCTCTTCTTTAAGCCAATAGAAAGTTTGTATTCATGAAATCTGAATGATAATGTTTAGCTATTTAATTTACATTTTAGATTATAATTGTAATCTTGCCATTATATTTATAAATATACTTTATATTTATAGTTTGGGAATATTCTTCTCATTTTGTCATTCCCCTATTATTTGTTGGGGATGAATGATGCTTTCAGGGTAGAACTGTCTAAGGCTATAGTAAAGCCTTGCTCTGAAAGAGATTCCACATGGAAGAGATGAATAAGATGTTTAAACAAAATTACCCAAAAAAAGCAACTTAAAAATAATTTGGCCATTAAGCATCTTTTGGCACAAAGTTTATTTTGGTAAATATCTTTATTGGGAAGCAGTTTTATGTATTGGGTAAAATATTGCATTGGGAATCAAAAGACATGAACTCTAGACTTGGATCTAGTAGTTACTTTTCTGAGTGACCTTGGACAAGTGGCCTTACTTTCCCAATTTTCAGGTACTCAGAAGTAAAATGAGGAGCAAAAGGAGTAAAAAGGAGGGATAAAAAGGATGAAGTCTTTCCAATTCCAAAATCCTTTTTTCCAGTCATTAAAGCATTCCCAAACCATGTATATATTTTAAGGAAAAAACAAATTAGTGTGGATTGAAAAGAATTCTCTTGAGTCTCCCATGTAAATTTAAGTCCTGCATTTTTTATAGGTATTTCAAAAGTTTTTTCAATTCTTAGTGAAATGTTTTTAATTTCTCTGATCCTCTGGTCCCAGATAGAACAGTAGCATATGTGTTGAAATACTAAGGGGAAATTTATTTCTTACAGCGGTTCTGGATCGATCAAGGTAGAAAATAAACACATAGGAAATCTCTTGGCAGATTCCAGCCTCTTAAATTTTTAACCTAGATATCAAACCTACGGCTTTAAGTAGTTTTATTTGTATTTTCAAATAATTTCTCCAACTTGGGAGTTGTATTACTTTTATTTAGACTATGACGTTTGTTGTGGTTATGCTTTCTAAAACAGAGAAGGAATTGTTTTATTTAACAAAATTTGTATTTTATTATCCTTAAACTGAGATGAAGTATTTCAAGAAGAAAAAGACATGATCTTACAAAGTCACTCTGTGTCTTCTTCAGGTCTTATAAGGGTCAAGAAATCTCTTGACTTTAATGCAGATTAATGTCAGTCTCCAGAGTCAGATTTTTCCAAGATGAGAAACACCTTGGTGCTGCTAGGTCTAAGAATTCCCAGGATTCCTGCTCCAGAGTGAGTAATGCTGGGGCTCAGAGAACTACTGTCCTGGAAATGTGTAGATTGGCAAAGATTGTTAGAACCAGCTAGCGCTGCCTCCAGGAAGTAATCTGTGGAAATGTCCTATGATCCCACTGCTGGAGGTCCTCCTAATATTGGCCACCACTGAAATGATAAAGGTTCTGTCTTCAATGAAGAAAATATTTGTTATTTTCTATTATGTGCTGTCCTAGGGTAATATTTCCAGAGATATTTCAGTACAGTCATGTATGTGTGTGTTCACACATGTCTATACTCATGTGCAGTGGGGCTAGGGGTAGATAGCAGACAAACAGGCAATTACAGTGCCATGAACATAGTGAGTTCAGGGATAAAGAGAAATATGGCATTAATAGGGGGACCTAACCAATTTTAGGGGACTGGGGAGGCCTCCAAGTGGTGACTTAAGTTGACATTAAAATGGCAAATTAGATTTAGCTGGAGAAATAAGTCAAGTTGGAGGCAGAAGAGTGAATAGCATATGTGAAAGCTTGTAAGTGAGACCCAGTATGTCTCATTAGGTGAACTGCAAGTAGTAAGGTATTGTATTTTATAGAGTATAAAAAAGTAATGATGGAGTTTGATGCTAACAGCAAAGAGGAGAGCCAGACAGCTAGTAATATGTCAGAGACTTAGGACTTAGCCCCCAAGCACAGCCTGTCTTCATGATCTTTTCTCACATTCAATCAATTTTCTTGTCACTCAATGGTTTTATTACCCTGTTCAATAAATGTGAGCAACAGCAGTGTGCAGAACATGCTGGGGTGAGGCAAATACACACAACTTAACGTTTGTCCTTCAGGAGCTTAACCTCTTTCCTGACTTGATTGTCTGAGCTCCGACTGTGGAGCTCTGTTTTTAGGTTGGGTAATGAGCCCCTCCTATGTGCTCTCCCTGTGCTCTGTGCATACCTTTATCAGATAAGACTTCTTATCACAGCGGGTTGTAATGGACTATTCCCTCTTACTAGACTGCCATTTCTAGGAGGACAGGGACCTCTCTACAATGCTTGGCATATGTCTGGAAAGGAAGCACTTTCTAATAAGTATATGAAAGACACATCAACAAAGATGTCTTTTGTGAATCCAGCAAACACAGTTGATTACTATATGGCCATTATTGATCCAGATGCTAGAAATTCAGAGACCAAGTCAATATCCAGAGGTTTATGGTAAAGAATGGCAACATATGACAGTTTCCATGTAAGGGTTTTTTTGTTTGTTTTTTTTTGTTTGTTTGTTTGTTTTCCAGCTAGCATATTTTCAAGGTTCATTCATGTTGTAGCGTTAGTACTTCCTTCCTCTTTAAAGCTAGATAGTACTTCACTATATCGATGTACCACATCATGTTTATCCCGCACATTGTTTAATGGACATTTGGGTTGTTTCCGTTATTATGTATGACGCTGCTATAAACAGCTATGTATAAGTTTTTGGTGATATATTTTGTATTATCTCGATATGTACCTGCTACTGCTGCTAAGTCGCTTCAGTTAAGGTTTTTAATAAAGTAGTATTTTTTAATTTCTTGGATTGTTTCTTGGATGAGATTCATTTCTTTGATCTATTCAACTGCAGACTTTTCTGTTTATTTTTTTTTAACCTCCAAAAGTTATGCAAGAATTTCTATTTTGCATGATGCCAAGCAAATGAAATAAAATATTAGTAAAATAAATGTAAGGCATATCTTATTCCCTCGGCCAATTAATTCTGGAAAAGGATGCTTTATTGCTGTCATAAATAAGTAGTTTGTGGGTTACAAGGACTAAGTACTCTGCCTACAATTTTGATAGCTGCCACTAGGTGAGTAAACTGATTTTTTGTTTGTTTGTTTTAGAAATCACAGGTAAATAACTGTGAACTTATCAGAAAGTATGAGATTTAGTTATATTTTTAGTAAAAAGCTTTTAACTGATGAAAATGACAATATAAAATATTGATTACCCTGTAACTAATACAGTGCTTTTTCTTTGTAGGTGATTTATTTATTTTTGAGAATCTTTACTCATTTCAACCATAAGTAGTTACCCATGAAGCTTCCCTGATGGTTCAGTGGTAAATAATCTACCTGCCAGTGCAGGAGACGTGGGTTTGATCCCTGGTGGAAAGATACCCTGGAGAAGGAAATAGCAACTTAGCTCCAGTATCCTTTTTTTGGAATTCCCATGGACAGAGAAGCCTGGGGGGATACAGTCCATGGAGTCTCAAAAGAGTCGAACACAGCTTAGCAACTAAACAAGTATATATGAACATTAAAAGCTCAACTATAAATTCTGTGCTGATAATATAATCATAACAATTAACTCTGCTGTTGCCGCCGCTGCTGCTTCAGTCGTGTCCAACTCTGTGCAACCCCACAGACAGCAGCCAATCAGGCTTCCCCGTCCCTGGGATTCTCCAGGCAAGAACACAGAGTGGGTTGCCATTTCCTTCTCCAATGCATGAAAGTGAAAAGTGAAAGTGAAGTCACTCAGTAGTGTCCGACTCTTAGTGACCCCATGGACTGCAGTCTACCAGCAAGAGTACTGGAGTGGGTTGCCATTGCCTTCTCTATATTAATTGAACATTTGTGTGTATTTAGTTTTTAAGTCGTGTCCAACTATGCAACCCTATAGAATGAGCTCCCCAGGCTTCTCTGTCCATGGGATTTTCCAGGCAAGAATACTGGAATGTTAGTGGAGTGGTTAGCCATTCCCTTCTCCAGGGGATCTTCCCAGCCTAGGGATCGAACTCACGGCTTGTGCTGTGTCTCCTTCATTGCAGGCAGATTCTATTACCACTGAGCCACAGGGGAAGCCCAAAGTAAAAGTGTACGTGGCTCAGTTGTGTCCGAATCCTTGCTACCCCATGGACTGTAGCCCACCAGGCTCCTCTGTCCATGGAATTCTTCAGGCAAGAATACTGTAGTGGGTAGCCATTCCCTTCTCCAAGGGATGTTCCCAACCCAGGTCTCCTGCAGATTCTTTACCGTCTGAGCCAGCAGGAAAGCCCTTTACTTGAACATTTACTTCATGCCAAATATTTGCAGAATGCTTAGATATGTCTCTTTTGATACTAACATACAAGTGCTTAAACTGTTCTGCTCATTCTCTATTGAAAGAATCAAAAGAAAGAAAGAAAAAGAAAGTGAAGTCGCTCAGTCGTGTCTGACTCTTTGCAACCCCATGGACTGTAGCCTACCAGGCTCCTCCATCCATGGGATTCTCCCGGCAAGAATACTTGAGTGGGTTGCCATTTCCTTCTCCAGGGGATCTTCCCAATCCAGGGATAGAACCAAGGTTTCCCGCATTGCAGGCAGACGCTTTATCCTCTGAGCCACCAAGGAAGCTCTAAAGAATCAAAAGTACTGTTTTATTACTTGCCCCAGAAACTCAACTAAACACCTGGAGAAAGAATAATTTTAGTCTTATTCATTTTTAGACTGCAAATGAAAAATACTTCATTCTCCTCACATGTGCTTATGATCATTTCTAGAGAGAATTTTCCAGATCTGAAGATCAGAAGTCATTATATAAACAATTGATGTCACAACATTGTTATAAAATAATTATTTTAATTAACTGTGTCTTAAAAATAATGGATGTGTTAAAGAGCAAATGAATAGTTTGTACCTATTTATAATCTGATTTTTAAAATATACCTAGTATTCTTTCTTAGGAGAAGAATTACATTTGAATATGATATGCTTCTTTAATGTCTCCTAACCTAGAGCATATGCTGACAGTTAGAGATGTTAAGTCAATATTTTCTTGGCTTGTTAATAAATAATAATTATGATATACTTGCTGCTGCTGCTAAGTCGCTTCAGTCGTGTCCGACTCTGTGCGACCCCATAGATGGCAGCCCACCAGGCTCCTCCGTCCCTGGGATTCTCCAGGCAAGAATACTGGAGTGGGTTGCCACTTCCTACTCCAATACTTTGTGGTCCAATACTTAATGATATACTTAGTGGTCCAATATTCATAATTATTTTCTTTTTTCTTTTATGTGAATATGGTTTTGCTTTAATTTACATAACTTCACTAAAATTACTCTCTTAATAGTTGTTACAATTCTTTTGAAATCAGAATCTGCATTCATTCATTCAGTCAGCTGGTCACCCACCAAACATTTACCGTGTTGCTATTATTTCCTTGGTACTGGTACTACTCTGTTATTTGCAAAATATGAGTATGCATATAGTCAACTAAGATGTTTATCTAAAGTGTAGATTTCTGAATCTCACATCCAGAGATTCTGATCCTGGGATAGAACCTACGTATCTCAAGCCTACCAAGTATACCCAGATGATGCTGGCAGGATCAATACTTTAATGACACTGAAAGGAAACATCATCCCTGCTGGTCTTGTGGAATCAATAGATTAAGAGATGGAAGAAAATATGGGTTAGTTGACTTAAAAGTTTCAGCTGCAGTATATTTTAACATGCCCTTTTGATTTATTTGTTTTGTACTGCTTTGGCTTTTGATCAAGGAATTATAAATCTTTTAAAAGTTTTGCTGGAGCTATGCATCTTCTCCCAAAATAAATAAACAAGCACAGATTTTGCTTGCATTTATATGTGATTCAGCTTCATAATAAGAACCCTTGGAATTAAGCTAAGTTGGGCAATGAAGAAAAGAGATCAATTTGGCTGAGGTTGAGGATGGATGGGGTACATTGGAGGAGATTGAAGGGGACCAGGAAAAGCTTCCTAGAGGAAATTTTTGGTTATTTGTGAATAATAAGTGTCCACAAAGCTTGTATGGAGGATGGTGGCAGAAAGAGGAAAGTCTTGATATTGTAGCCAGAAGGAGCAATGTGGGCAAAGACCCAGAGGTGGGAGACAGCCTGCCTTAGTTAGACAAAAGCAAGTATCTTATATGTTGAGGTTTGCTGCACTACAGAAAACGAAGGCCATATTACATGATAAAGAAATGGACTCTATATTACATTAACTGTGGAGAGAAATAAGTATACTGATGATTTTGGTCAACAGAACAATCTGAAGCCTTATTTGCACAACTTATAACAACACATTGTCCAAGGACAAGAGAACATATTTTCTCTTTGCAAAAATCCTCAGACCGTGTCTCTCAATGGTTTTCAGCATTCTACTCACCCTTTCCTTCTCCTCTGTATTCCCCTAGGGAATGCTGGCAAGAAAGTTTCTTGCTGCTCTTTAGACAGAAATAAAAATGAGAACAAAACTACCTCCGTTGAACTTGTTTATACTAAAAAAAAAATGACCAGTTTCAATCATAAGTTTTACAAGGTCCTGGCTGAATTTTTGTTAAAAAAGCAAACCCATAAGCTCTCTGAGATGGCTGTTGGCCTGGTCTGCCAGGCACCGGAAGAGGTCTGGTCAGTGCGGCGCTCGCTCAGAACCAACTCTGTCAGCTGCACATGATGCCAAATTGAAATAAGTTTAAGGGACTGTTTATGTTCTTTACAGGGGTCTCAGTGCCATGTAATTCACTTGGCACTCATTTTTTTAATGTATCCTTAGAAAAGGGAGGAATACTAGAAGAACATTATTTTTCTTTAGAACCAAAAACAGAGAATCGCTATAGTATGTATTTCTGAACTTTGAGAAATGGGATTTCATTGTTACAGCTTTCAGGAAAATACATTTTTGTACATGTACAGAATAGAGTGTACTCTGTCAGCACTGTGCAGAAGCACTCAGAGATAACAGAGTGCGAGTTTACCATTTCGTTTTTAATGGAAAAAGAATTTATCATAAATTTTCAACAAATGCAATCATCTGAGAAAAACTGATCAACTCATTTTTATCAAAGTTCTACATTATATTAACATTTGTAAGTCAAGAATTCTCCAAGCGAGGCTTCAACAATATATGAACCAAGAACTTCCAAATGTTCAAGCTGGATTTAGAAAAGGAAGAGGAACAAAACATCAAATTGTCAATATCCGTTGCATTATAGAAAAAGCAAGAGAATTCCAGAAGAACTAATTCTGCTTCACTGACTATGCTAAAGCCTTTGATCTTGTGGATCACAACAAACTGTGGAAAATTCTTAAAATGATGGGAATTCCAGACCACCTTACCTGCTTCCTGAGAAATCTGTATGCAGGTCAAGAAGCACCAGTTAGAACTAGACGTGGAACAATGGACTGGTTCCAAATTGGGAAAGGAGTATGACAAGGCTGTATATTGTCACCCTGCTTATTTAACTTATATGCAGAGTACATCATGAGAGATATGGGGCTGGATGAAGCACAAGCTGGTATCAAGATTGCCAGGAGAAATATCAATCAACTCAGATATGCAGATGACACCACCCTTATGGCAGAAAGTGAAGAGGAACTAAAGAGCTTCTTGATGAAAGTGAAAGAGGAGAGTCAAAAAGTTGGCTTAAAACTCAACATTCAGAAAACTAAGATCATGGCATCCAGTCCCATCACTTCATGGCAAATAGATGGGGAAACATGGAAACAGTGACAGACTTTATTTTCTGGGGCTCCAAAATTACTGCAGATGGCAACTGCAGCCATGAAATTAAAAGATGCTTGCTCCTTGGAAGAAAAGTTATGACCAACCTAAATATCATATTAAAAAGTAGAGATATTACTTCAACAAAGGCCCATCTAGTCAAAGCTATGGTTTTTCCAGTACCCATGTATGGATATGAGAGTTGGACCATAAAGAAAGCTGAGCTCCAAAGAATTGATGCTTTTGAACTGTGGTGTTGGAGAAGACTCTTAAGAGTCCCTGGGACTGCAAGGAGGTCCAGCCAGTCCATCCTAAAGGAGATCAGTCCTGGGTGTTCATTGGAAGGCCTGATATTGAAGCTGAAGCTCCAATACATTGGCCACCTGAGGTGAAGAACTGACTCATTGGAAAAGACCCTGATGCTGGGAACGGTTGAAGGCAGGAGGAGAAGGGGATGACAGAGGATGAGATGGTTGGATGGCATCACCAACTCAATAGACATGAGTTTGAGCAAGCTCTGGATTTGGTGATGGACAGGGAAGCCCTGTGTGCTGCAGTCCATGGGGTCGCAAAGAATCAGAGATGACTGAACGACTGAACTGAACTGAAGTCAAGAAAGGGACATTAAAAATCTATGTTGTCAAAACTTAGATGAAAAATGAGTGTACAATTTAAATATGTACAATGAAAACTAATACTATATTGCTGCTGCTGCTGCTGCTAAGTCGCTTCAGTCATATCCGACTCGGTGCAACCCCAGAGATGGAAGCCCACCAGGCTCCCCCATCCTTGGGATTCTCCAGGCAAGAACACTGGAATGGGTTGCCATTTCCTTCTCCAATGAATGAAAGTGAAAAGTGAAAGGGAAGTCACTCAGTCATGTCCGACTCTTAGCGACCCCATGGACTACAGCATACCAGGCTCCTCCAATCATAATAGAATCAGGGAATAAATGAAACTGGCTTCTCTGAAGTTTCTCATTATTTGGGGCTGAAATTTTCTGTAATTCTGGAAATGCTTCTTTTTTAATCACAGCACAGATTTCCATGACCCTTGCTATCTCAGGCATTTTTCACACTTGCACATCTTCCACTGATCATGTTAAAGATATGTATCGAATTACATATCTGCATCAGGACATCTGAGGCTTACGAAGCAAATAAGATACTCCTTAAATGATGGTTAGAGTTATACACTAACGCCATTACAATACACCATGGGGTTGCAAATAGTCAGACACAACTGAACGACTAAACTGAACTGAACTAATACACTACAGAAATTCTGGTGATTTACCAATGATACAGTTCCATTTGTGAACAGATAATGCCAACTTAAAAAGACAGTGCCATGAAGGAAGATTTCAGAAAGTAGAAATGATAAAGTATAGGTTGGAACGGGTGATATTTTCAGGGATTTTTCCAAGTATCAATTATAAGTAAAGAAAGGAAAAAATGTATATACTGGATTCAGCCAATAAAGCACACTTGCAAGAAAAACATAGGATTCTCAAAAGATTATAATTTTAATTTATTAAAGAATAAATGTTTGTTTTGCCAAATATTTATGTAAAGTTTAAAAATAAAATAAAATTTAAAAACTAAAAAAAAAAAAAAAAATAAACGTTTGAATTCAGTTCAGTTCAGTCGCTCAGTTGTGTCCGACTCTTTGCACCCCCATGAACCGCAGCACGCCAGGCCTCCCTGTCTGTCATCAACTCCCAGAGTTCACCCAAACTCATATCCATTGAGTTGGTGATAACATCCAACCATCTCATCCTCTGTTGTCCCCTTCTCCTTCTGCCTCAATCTTTCCCAGCATCAATGAACACCCAGGAGTGATCTCCTTTAGGATGGACTAGCTGGATCTCCTTGCAGTCCAAGGGACTCTTAAGAGTCTTCTCCAACACCACAGTTCAAAACCATCAATTCTTCGGCACTTAGCTTTCTTTATAGTCCAACTCTCACATCCATACATGACCACTGGAAAAACTGTAGCCTTGACTGGGACAGACCTTTGAATTAAAGGATTATTATTCAGGCCTCTGGGTTCAAAATAATGTAGATCTTAACTTAGGTGGTCATCAAAGCGACTCTGGTTTCTTGTTTTTTGTGCTTAGTATTTTGCTTGCTCTGTATAAAAATGAGAAAAACTTTCAAAGGAAATGGGGCCTATTAATTTGAGAAAACTGGCCTTTTCTCATCTATTATATCTCCAGCTTATTACCTACATATGTGTCTTATTTAGCCACACGTCTATCTCACTATTTTTGTCACTTTCAGTATGCTTATGCATATGTATCAATGTCATATACATTTTGCTTGTTTAATTTAGACTTTTTTTGTTTAGCTAATGTTTACTGTGCTTCTCTGTTGTTTATAGTTATTGGTTAGAGAAGTTTGATTTCTTTGTTTAATTTTTTGTTAATATTGATAAGTACTCTACATGCAACAATCTTTTCAAGACTTTTATATATATTGAGTTATATATATTGAGCTCAGTTTCTCAGTTGCATCCAACTCTTCACAATGCCATGGACTATAGCCTTCCAGGCTCCTCTGTCCATGGAATTTTGCAGGCAAGAATACCAGAGTGGGTTGCCATTTCCTTCTCCAGGGAATCTGCCCAACCCAAGGATCAATCCTGCATCTCTTGCATCTCCTGCATTGGCAGGCAGATTCTTTTCCACTTCGCCACTGGGGAAGCCCCTTTATATGTATTACTTCATTTATTTGTCACAACAGTATTAGAAGGACACTACTATTATTAGATTCATTTTATAGAGGAACAACCGAAGATCAGAAAGGAGAAGAGCTACAGTGCATACCCAGACGATTAAGCTCCCAACTCTGTTTTGTTATCTCTTGTGGTCTATAGACACTCATATGCAAATGTACATAACACAGTCCTACTCATCAGAAGCTAATGTTTTATGTGTTTATTTTTTGTGGGCAGTGGGGAGATGAAAGAAGGAAAAATTTTAGTTAACAACTTTATTGTCAATTATTTTCTTCATTCATACTTACTCTGTACCAAACCACCTATATCTTGATGATCTTTATATCTTTAAGTATCTCTCAATCTCTATTTTATCCTTAATTTGCCAACCATATGTTATTAGATCTTTTAATCTTCCTACCCACATTCTCTTTTCTTTTGAAACTTCATATGAATTTTTCCTTCTACTTGTACATTCATAAATATGAATGTAGATCATTGCCATACAACTCTCTGTCATAGGCATATGTTCACTCTTTTTTTCATAGGTGCACCAACTTTACTTCATATATTTTCCTATCTTCTCACTTATTCATTTACAGGCTGTTGCAAATAAGTACATAATCCACTCACCTATGGACAGTAAAGTAACAGAATATGTCTCTAGCATAGGAAAAATAGTGTTGCACATAATGACACATTTAATACTGCCTGCTCCAACAGAGATTGCAGTCCTAAGATTCAGCGTTGGAAAGACTTCTATCCTCTAACAAAGAAGATGAAACTTTTGAAACACATCTCTAAAATGAATATCTAAGTTCCAGAGGGAATTATGCAACAGAATGAAACTCATGTATAGCTATAGATCCCTTGGTCAAACTTGATGTTCTCATTTCTAGTATTTGCTTTACTAGTTTATTCCATGAGATGTTTCTTCAAATTTCTGGTGGCAGCCACAAACTAATTCCATCCTTATTAAAACATTGTCCCCATAACATTTGAGCAGACCATTAGATCATTAATATTGGACAAATTTCAAATCAGGAAAAAAAAAAAAAAGCCCATGGCATTTGAATTGTAAAACATAATTGTATTATTGGAGTTAAAATATTACTACATATAAATAATCTCTTGTGATAAGTAAATCTTAACAGTTTGAATTCTTAATTCATATTGACTCAATAAATATTTGTTAATACCTATCATGTAAATCATATATGGAGTTTACAAAGATGGCTAAGACAGGAAGACTTCTCATCAAATACTTAACAGACTAATGAGGAAGAAAAGACACATATGTAAAGAGAAATCCTACAATAGGCAAAATGAGATATGCCACAGGAGAAGCAACTTATCTGTGCAATGGCAAATTTATAGGAAAAAGAAGAGAAAAGGCTTCCTGCATAATACTTTGTCTTGAAAGATGGTTGATTTTAGACTTGGGAGCAAAGGATTGGTTCAGTAAAGTTCTGGTCATTTATAAGTCCAATATGTACTTGCACAATCCTGCACAATCTCTTTATATAAAGAGAATAAAATGTTTATCTTGATGATGCTATTTTGAAAGGAAATAGAAAACATTGTTTAACTAGAGATAAGTTTACTATATTAGGAATGGCTAATATAGAGCTTAAGTCTTCTTTGTGCTAAGATAAAATTTATATTCTTGTCTTTATCTCAAGACTTCCAGCCTTAGTAATTCCCATTGTAGAACTCTACTTAACAAAAAGACCAATATATAAAAACAAAACAAGTAATTTTCAGCTTCAAATACTAATAGAAATGAAAAAAGGAATAAAAATCTATCTTAAGTGCTTAGTATCTAAATAAGTTCTTTGCCTGCCTTTTCACTCGACATTCCCAACACATTCAAAGGACTGATGAGTCCCATTTATATCTTACTTTTTTTGATCTTAAATTACTTCACTTTAATTATGCTATGAATTTCACACCCCTTTTATTGAAAATACCCTCCTCATCCCTCTCTCAAAGTCCACGTCCTCCATAGATTGCAAGGCTAATTTTTTCCACCAAACTTTTTGAACACTTTGGCATCTTTTGATTTTTTTCCCTTACCTTCTTTCATACATACTAATCATTGTATACCTCTCTACGACCTCTTCATGACACCAAATAAATGCCTAATCTTGCTAGAAGTCTACACTAAGGCAAACACTAGTTTCTCTCTATATAGATTGACAAGAGAAATATTGTCTTTACTTTCAGCAAAAGACGTTACCAATATCATTTAAACTCAGTGCTAAAAGATATGTTCTGGTATCACTCTTTGCTGGTGCCCAGCCCTTTCAGTAGGGTAGGGGCAGGGCAGGGAGGGTGGTTAAAGCAGAGACAGCCCTGGAGCAGCAACCAGAAGACATAACAGTGTTGGGAAACTCTGTCAAATTGAGTCATTGCTACCAGGCTCTGAAAGAGAACTGTGGGGGTTATTTTGCATTTTCTTCAAGTGATTATGAAAAAGACAAACTAGTTCCATATGGTGGCAGGGAGAGAACTCAGAGCCAAAATAAAAATCTGCTCAGCTTGTCAGTACGTAAGACCTTAAAGTTCAGATATCTAAGAGCCTGTCTACTGTTTAAAGGAACTGAGGCCAAACTTCAATTTGTCATACATACAACTCCCACTGCCTTGGATAATGAAAGAGACCCTCCCCTCATACCCGCCGCCCCCCCCGCCCCCCGCCACAGTACAGTGAAGATGTAAAAACGTGAGAGGTATGACAGTCCCTTAGATCGACAAAGTCAGTGAGAAACTGGACGCGTGGTATTGGGCTGCTTATTTTAAAGAAAAGAACATTATAGAATCACTTACATGATACAGCTGTATATTTTGAAACCTACTTCTCCAAAATAGAAAGCACTATTGTCCTACATTCATTAGGAAATATGATTTAGTCTTTCTAGTTATTGCAACTTCCGTAAGCGAAAGAAAAAGTATATTTTCAACAAGAATGACTAGAAAATCATGACTAATTTCAGTATGAATGCTTCATTTTCCCTTCAGATGCTAACTGAAAAAATTAAAATACTGACATTCTTTACAGTCACTGACCAAATGGTACTCATATTTTTTCCCCTTAATTAGGGAAAATAGGTTTAAAAGGATAAATGCCATGATTTTATTTTGTGGCTGCCTTTTTGGTCACAACTAATGGTGTTCTTTGGGGGTTTTGTGCTATTGTTATTTTTTGTTGGTTGTTGTTGCTTTAGCATCCTTCATATTTCAGTTCCTAAGCCAAATTCTTTGCTCTGAAATAACATTTGCTTTTTATCTCCTAACACATCATCCTTCATGTAAGCCCCATCTACACTAGCTGAACACAAGAAATAAATGTCCAAGATTCTCATAGTGTTATTTTGGGGGAAGCATTCTCTCCAGTGACTCACACTTTAAGTCCTTTTCAGCAGAGTCAGACGCACGGCTGACTTTGGCCCTTCTGTATATTGACTTTTCTTTTGTAAAGTGACATTCCATTAGCAGAATAGAGAAAGTCATGGATAGTTAATTATACATAAAGCTTTTAGAAATTAACCAGAACCTCTAATAAAAAGAACCACATAAATATTCTGTTTGAGGCTCAATTCAAATAAGTATTCTTATCTAACTAGAAAAAAATACTTGGCATTAGTGAATGGCCAGCACTTAGTCTGGCCCTATCAAATAACCAACTATGATTGTTAGCTTTGGGTTAATAATTGCTATTCTGTGCTAGCTAAATAGCTGCTAAGAACGAATGAGCCCCTTAACTGTGAAAAGACCTATCCTTGATTATGCCATTACTCCCAGAATCCTTGTGGGATTCTGCAGAAGCACACTTGTCCTCATTTGTAAATATCTTAAAAGAGTGTTGAAAAATTTATATTTAAGAAATACCATCTCTATTTCCCAGTGCAAGAGAACAACTCTTGCTTAGAAGCATATAAGCAGCCCCCTGCAACATGTTAAGGATATAAACATAGAGGGGATGAATACTCCTGTATATAAATTACAAGTTCTGCTCAGACTTGTATGGTGAAAAATCCACTGTTCCTAAAAATATTGTTCTCTTCTATTATGTGTTACTGAGATATAATTGGCATATAACATTATATCAGTTTCAGGTGTAAGCAAAATGATTTACTATATGCCTATATGTATATACTGCAAAATAATCACCACAATAAGCCTAGTTAACACCCATCACCATACATAGTTAAATTTTGTTTTCTTGAGATGAAAACTTTTAAGATATATTCTCCTGGGAACTTGCTAGTATACAATACAGTATTATTAACTATAATCACCATACCATACATTGCATCCCCAAGATTTGTTTATTTTGTAACTGGAAGTTCCTACTTTTTTGACTCCCTGCCCCTCTTTTGCCAAGCCCTCGCTTCTCCTTTTAAATCATTGCAGCCATGTACGTCCCAGTATTTACAGTGCACCGTCTCGGGACTTCCCTGCACTTCTGCTTCTTGTTTTCAAGATCCCTAGACTGGGCAGGCCCTTAAGAAAATATTTTACACCTTATTTGGCTTTTTGTTTTTGAAATAATTTTAGCTAAAGAATTTACCATAAGCATTTTTGTATTTTGAATGTTCTCTGATATCAGTTGGCTATGCACACAATACAAATGAGTCATTCAATATCACATAAGAACTAATGAGAATTGAGACATGAGTTCTCTTCCTTTACTCTACCTGCATAATATATCAGACATGTTTTCATATCCTGGAGTCTCTGAGAATATGAGAACAAAAACAGAATTGGAAAGATCAAGAGAAACATATGTGTGTGTGTATTTTTAAATTATTCACTTGGTTGACAAGGAAGTGGGATTTTGAGTACCTGGCTAAATAAGATGCAAAAGCTGTCTTTCTGAAAATATGGGCCAGGCGTATTTTAGTTATTAGAGCTATTTTTATTTGGATTTGATTTTACTTGCTACCTTCAGCCAACTGAAAATTAATTATACAAATCATTAGTTCACATTCATAATTTATTTATTCAGTAAATATTGAGCTTTCCTTCGTATCAGACACTGTTTATTCTAGATTCTGGTGATTCAGTTGTGTAAGATACATCAGACACATCTTATGCCTCAAGGAGCTTACAATTTATTATGAGAGAAAACAAGAAAAGGCAACTAAAATATAGCACAGTTAAGTTTCATCATAGAGGTATCCATCTGATGTTCTTTGAGATTATACTTGAAATAAATCTTCAAAGATGAGTAGGGGTTCAGCAGATAGAAATTCTAGGCCTTCCAGGAAGAGAGGACAGAGAAATGAGAATATGATGCTTTGAGGGAGCAAGTGTTTAGTAAGCCTGGAGCATTATGTATGTGTGCATGAAATAAGAGATGGGAGGTGTGGGGTTGGTGTGGGAGAAAGTGGAGGAGGGCTAGATCTTCAAAGTCCTTATAAACCACAATATGAAACTTGGACTGTACCTTTCATGTGTTGGGAGAACAACTGAGGGCTTTTAACCAGAGCAGAGGAATTACAATGAGAGGCATGTTTTGCATGAGCCACATAGAGAATGATTTTCAGGAGAAGGAGAAGGATCAGGGCTCAAGACATTGAGACCAGTTGTAAGATTTTTATCAGTAATACAAAGAAGAGCTAACAGGACTGTAAGAGTGACCTTCAAGTCTTGATTAAGTGGATCTAGAAAAATATCTCCTTTTACCCACAGATCCTAACATCCATTGTTGATGAGCTGCATGCTGGTGCAGGTCATAACAAAACAACACTGTAGATATTTATTCTACAGTTTATTCTAACCCTAACATATATACTTGCATATATATTTAGAGATATATAAAGACACTCTTAAACTTGTGACAATTGATGATATAGGATAGCTTCCAAATGATGTTGAAGAAGAATATGTGGTGGTATGGAAACATAGTCATAAAATCATATATGAAAAATATGTTGTTAAAAAACATTATTTTATTTTCATTTGTGTTTATATGAGAAGAAACTTTAAAGGGTACAAAACTGACATAAGCGATTACTTCCGGAGTGTAGTTGAGATGAGCCTGTGGGCAGAAACTTTACTCCCATTGTTCAAAATTGTTTATAGAATATAATCAGATATTAATGTATGCATGCGTGCTCATTCACTTCAGTCCTGTCCAACATTTTGCAACCCTATGGACTGTAGCCCACCAGGCACCTCTGAGAATGGGATTCTCCAGACAAGAATACTTGAATGAGTTGCCATACCCTCCTCTGAGAAATCTTCCCAACCTGGAGATGGAACCTGTGTCTCCTTCATTAGATATAAATAATATTTTCTATTTGGAGAGGAAAAAAACAAGGAAAAGACTAAGTGTATGTAAACCATAATGTCAAAAGTAATTCTTTTTGCTTTTCTCTATTTCCCAAATTTCTAATTGTGCATTCCCATTGCCTTGGTAACACAAAGAAACCCTTGCAAATGATGAGGCTTAAATTACAACCCTCATATAAAAGTATTAGGGCTTCCCAAGTGGTGCTAGTGGTAAAGAATCCACCTGCCAATGCAGGAGACATAAGAGACACAGGTTCGATCCCTTGGTCTGGAAGATCCCCTGGAGAAGGGCATGGCAACCCATTTTTGTATTCTTGCCTGGAGAATCTCATGGAGAGAGGAGCCTTGTGGGCTACAGTCCATGTGGTCACAAAGAGTTGGACACTACTGAAGCAACTTAAAAGCAATATTAAAAAGCAAGAGACATTACTTTGCCAACAAAGGTCCGTCTAGTCAAGGCTATGGTTTTTCCAGTGGTCACGTATGGATGTGAGAGTTGGACTATAAAGAAAGCTGATTGCTGAAGAATTGATGCTTTTGAACTGTGGTGTTGGAGAAGACTCTTGAGAGTTCCTTGGACTGCAAGGAGATCCAACCAGTCCATCCTAAAGAAGATCAGTCCTGAATATTCATTGGAGGACTGATTCTGAATCTGAAACTCCAATACTTTGGCCACCTGATATAAAGAGCTGACTCACTGGAAAAGACCCTGATGCTGGGAAAGATTGAGGGCAGGAGGAGAAGGGGACGACAGAGGATGAGATGGTTGGATGGCATCACTGACTCAATGGACATGGGTTTGGGTGAACTCCAGGAGTTGGTGATGGACAGGGAGGCATGCTGTGCTGCGGTTCATGGAGTCACAAAGAGTCGGACATGACTGAGCGACTGAACTGAACTGAACTGAACTCTAGCAACTTAGTACAGGCACACATAAAAGTATAAATTACGTTCAGTACATCTAGTCACTCAGTTACTATCAACTTAACATTTGTGCTCACTTATCCACAGAATACAATGTAGAAAATCATTGTGTCCTAGAAAGTCTATCCCCATTAGTGAGCTTAAAGCTACTGCAGGGAAAATGGTATTGACTTACCTTAAACCAATAAGAAGGAAAGTCATCACAAATTATAGAGAATCCAAGAATCAGAGTGGGAATTAGCATCACTCATCCAAGAGCGCCTGTGGGCTAAATTTACCCACTCCCAGTGGAAAGGGAGATTTCAGGCCAGCAGAGTCATAGCTACTTAATTTTGAAGTCATTCATCCTTGTCCCCAGACTCCGATTATGTGTTCACCAACCAAGCAACTTTCTGATTATAATTTGGCTTTCTGTGTGAAACTCCCTCTAAGGAGAACATGAGACTGGGCCCCCTATTTTGACTGGAAATGGAGACCGGACATAAGTCTCCCTCCGTTTTTCAAGTTGTGTGTCTGCCTCTGAGAGGCTGAGAAAGTGATCAGTTTAAAACTTCAGACCATATCTTGAAAGTCTTGTGAATTCACTCAGGTAACACATTCCTAGGACTCCCCTTGGTAACCTCTCACCTTGCTTTCCCCTGGTGAAACGCACCTCCACATGGGCTGCCTACAATGTAAAATGCAAATTCCCAGTTGGAAATTCTACAGTTTTGTGTTATGTGTGGCTTTTAGCTTGACATCTCCAGAGTTTTAAAATGTAAGCTTTTATGTGATAATTCAGCATTAGAAGCTTCCTTCAGTGTTCTGTTAGCTACAAGTTCTATTAATTATTGAAACAACTGAAACTTGAGGAGGGTTTAGTTGTATGTTTCGCTCTTGCTGAAAAGTCTCTGCAGAATGTATTTGTAAACTATTTTGGCACAGTCATACAACAGTACTGTTATTTGCTAAAAATATATCACCCTTACAAAATAATAATGGGACAGTACATGTCCTTAGGTGCAAACACATCATATTTATATGGAAAATATACTTACATATGTATCTTCAAAATATTAACTGATATTTATTATCTGTTTAATAATAATGTAAAATTTTGCTCAGAGCTGGTCTCAGTCCTGGTAGCATCTTATTCATACAGAGCTTTAATCACCCATTATCTGTACTGTGGGTGGAGAAGATTCATAAATGAGACTCAGGCACAAAAAGTGGTAACACACATGGATTTGAAGGGAGTCTTGCTAGATGACTTTGATGAATGAGAACAGAGGGATATTAGGCAGAGCTAGAGAGAGGGGAAGGTCTCAGTCAGAGAAGACTGAGTATCAAACACAGGCTACTGACAACCTTAACTATTTTGAGTCCCGAGGAGCCAGTGAAGGAGCTGAGCAAGTTTGCATTTGTTCAAAGTACCCAGATGGATATGAAAGCAGCATGTCAGGTCCATAGGAAATAAGCAGATGTGAGGGAACTACATTAGGCAACTACTGTGTTTTGTTCACTAGTTTTTGAATTCTAGACAAATATTTTTCAAAATGTTCTCCTTGGACAGTGTGCAAGAGTAATCTGAGGTGCGAGTTGAAACCATACATTCCTCAGTCCAGTGAGTAGGTCTTTTTACAGATAACCAGATGATTTGATGTACGGGCAACTGTTGGAGAGTCCATGATCTAGGTTAATGTAAATTTTATATGAGAAATGTTCCTAGAAAGTAAAGCAGGGTTTTGAAGAATGCCATATTTGAGGTTAAACAGTTGGGGCTTTGAAATTAGTTTTAGGTATACCACCAGAATGTAGGTCCCTCAGGGCATGGTGACGTTCCATTTGTTTTATTTAATGATATATCTTAAATGCTGAGAACAATTATTGATACATAGTATGTGCTTAACAAATATTTGTTTAGTGGGTACATAATGATTAATGACCCACTCCAGTGTTCTTGCCTGGAGAATCCCAGGGACGGCGGAGCCTGGTGGGCTGCTGTCTATGGGGTTGCACAGAGTTGGACACGACTGAAGCAACTTAGCAGCAGCAGCAATGATTAATAAGAACTTGGATTTTATAGTCAACAATTGCCATAAGCCTCTTTGGGCTTAGAATGAAAAATTGGAATGTTGATACCTGAATCACAGATTTACTATAAAAATTAAATAACACCAGGAAAGCATTTAACAAAGTACTTGTCACAGAGTAAATACCCTTTAGCACATCATCAATATTAATATTAACAAAATGATATAAGCTATAGCAACACTCTATGTACTTTGTTTAGAGATTAATACTTACAGTAATAAAAATAAACCCATTTTCCTTTGGTAGATCTTGCATTATCAGAACGATATAAGTTTGAGTATACATGGTAAAACAAACATCAAGCACACAAGCTGTAGAGAATTTTCAGTTCAGTTCAGTTGCTCAGTCATGTCCGACTCTTTGCAACCCCATGGACTGCAGCACGCCAGGCTTCCCTGTCCATCACCAATTCCTGGAGCTTGCTCAATCTCATGTCCATCAAGTTGGTGATGCCATCCAACCATCTCATCCTCTGACATCCCCTTCTCCTCCTGCCTTCAACCGTTCCCAGCATCAGGGTCTTTTCCAGTGAGTCAGTTCTTCACCTCAGGTGGCCAAAGTATTGGAGCTTCAGCTTCAGCATCAGTCCTTCCAATGAATATTCAGGACTGATCTCCTTTAGGATGGACTGGTTGGATCTCCTTGCTATCTAAGGGACTCTCAAGAGTCTTCTCCAATACCACAGTTCAAAAGCATCAATTCTTCAGCAATCAGCTTTCTTTATAATCCAACTCTCACATCCATACATGACTACTGGAAAAGCCATAGCTTTGACTAGATGGACCTTTGTTGGCAAAGTAATGTTTCTGCTTTTTAATATGTTGTCTAGGTTGGTCATAGCTTTTCTTCCAAAGAGCAAGTGTCTTTTAATTTCATGGCTGGAGTCACCATCTTATTTTGGAGCTCAAAACAATAAAGTCTGTCACTGTTTCCATTTTTTCCCCATCTATTTTCCATGAAGTGATGGGACCGTATGCCATGATCTTAGTTTTCTGAATATTGAACTTTAAGCCAACTTTTTCACTCTGCTCTTTCACTTTCAAAAAGAGGCTCTTTAGTTCTTCTTTGCTTCTGCCATAAGGGTGGTGTTATCTGCATATCTGAGTTTATTCATATTTCTTCCAGCAGTCTTGTTTCCAGCTTGTTTTTCATCCAGCCTGGCATTTCACATAATGTACTCTGTATATAAGTTAAAAAAGCAGTATGACAACATACAGCCTTGACGTACTCCTTTCCCAATTTGGAACCAGTCTGTTGTTCCATGTCTAGTTCTAACTGTTGCTTCTTGACCTGCATACAGATTTCTCAGGAGGCAGGTAAGAGAGTTTGGGATTCCCATCTCTTTTAGAATTTTCCACAGTTTGTGGTGATCCACACAATCAAAGGCTTTCGTGTAATCAAAAAGGCAGAAGTAAATGTTTCTCTGGAACTCTTGCTTTTTTGAAGATCCAACAGATGATGGCAATTTGATCTCTGGTTCCTCTGCCTTTTCTAAGTCCAAGTTGGAACATCCGGAAGTTCACAGTTCAGAGTACATTGAGGCCTGGCTTGGAGAATTTTGAGTATTACTTTGCTAGCGTGTGAGATAAATACAATTGTGTAGTAGTTTGAACATTCTTTGGCATTGCCTTTCTTTGGGATTGGAATGAAAACTGACCTTTTCCAGTCCTGCGGCCACTGCTGAGTTTTCCAGATTTGCTACATGTTGAGTACAGCACTTTAACAGCACCATCTTTCAGGGTTTGAAATAGCTCAACTGGAATTCCATCACTTCCTCTAATTATGTTCATAGTGATGCTTCCTAAGGTCCACTTGACTTCTCTACCCACAGGTAGAGAATTTTACTTGTCTGTAAAGTGGAATCTTGCCTCCTTCCCTTCCTTCTTTTTTCCTCCTACCCCATTCTCTGTCTTTCTTTTGTTCAGAGAGCTTTGATCTTATAAAAGAGTCTGTTGAAGGGCTGAGTTCAGAGTAGGGAGAAAATGATGAAAAAGCCAAACATTCAGCAAACCAGTCTTCTGGGTTCTATTATTCTATTGAATGACTTTTCTTTTTTTTTTTTTTTTTTAACTTCAGGTTGTATTTGAAGGGTCACACTGGGACAGCAGGAAAACAGAGCAGCCTGATCTTGCATGGTGCTGATTTCAGCACTAAAGATGCTGATAATGACAACTGCATGTGTAAATGTGCCCTCATGCTAACAGGAGGTAAGTCCTACGGGGCCATTCTCTAAGTTATGTTTCATTGGTTTGAGGCTTGAGGTTTCTTATCTGTGAGAAAAGACTATGATCTTCTGGTCAGGAAATGAAGAGCAAGTCCCTAGAGATCATTTTGCTCTGCCCACTAATTTACCACATGTTCTTGTGCAAGACATTGTTAGCATATTTAGAAGTTTGCCTCCTCCCCCAGCATGTATGGTGGGGGTGTGCTAAGCTTGGTTCTGAATAAATTCTTAAACCTCTTGAAGTCCCCCTTATCCTACTTTCTAAATACTCATAATGATCCCTGTGGTGGAATGAACAACAATTTGAATATTCAGTATACAGAAAAAGCAAAAACCCAAACTTTCTTACAAAATGCTTTACAACTGTGTAATTGATCATTCTATTGAAATGGAGTCAAGAGGGAAGAGAGATGGAGCTAGGTCTAAAGTTTTGCAATTCTAACTAGCTATGCCAGTGCTTTTACATTATAAGGTATTGACCTCTGCAAGACATTTAGCTGGTATCAGTTCAGTTCAGTTTCTCGGTTCAGTTGCTCTTTGCAACCCCGTGGACTGTAGCACACCAGGCCTCCCTGACTATCACTAACTCCTGAAGCTTGCTCAAACTCATGTCCATAGAGTCAGTGATGCCATCCAGCCATCTCATCCTCTGTCATCCCCTTCTCCTCCTGCCTTCAATCTTTCCCAGTATCAGGGTTTTTTCCAATGATTCAGTTCTTTGCATCAGGTGGCCAAAGTACTGGAGTTTCAGCTTCAGCATCAGTCCTTCCAATGAATATTCAGGATGGATTTCCTTTAGGATGGACTGGTTGGATCTCCTTGCAGTCCAAGGGATTCTCAAGAGTCTTCTCCAACACCACAATTCAAAAGCATCAGTTCTTCAGCACTCAGCTTTCTTTATAATCCAACTCTCACATCCATTCATGACTACTGGAAAAACCACAGCCTTGAGTAGATGGACCTTTGTTGGCAAAGTAATGTCTTTGGTTTTTAATGTGGTGTCTAGGTTAGTCATAAGTTTTCTTCCAAGGAGCAAGCATCTTTTAATTTCATGACTGCGGTCACCATCTGCAGTGATTTTGGAGCCCAATTTAGCTGGTATAGAAGATACCATTAAAAACATATATCACTGAGTAAGAGAGTTTATCCTCTTTCACTTTTTAAATATTTTTTCTTGACTTGTGTGTCAAAGAGAAATTCTCAGTTTAGGACTAGTTTATCTATACTTTTTCAGCACTTAATAATTACTCTTCTTAGCAAAGAAGGAGAAAACTCTTCAGCCTCAGTCTCAAGACCCTGGTAAGGCAATAGCATCTACCTCAAATTAATTAAAATGTTTTTTTTTAATTTTACTGAGTTTTATGTTTTAATTTTACTCCCTTTTATTATAGAAGGTGGTGCTGATTTCCTCTTTAAAGGAATGATGTAAAGTTTGCATTTTAAAAAGGATTCACAATATTTGATATTTAACAAATCATTGATTTCAAGAAAAATATTCATTAAATATTAATAAAAGTTATAAATGGGCCTGGCAAAAACTGCTCGTGAAGTTGATAAATGACTGAGTGAAGTCTAAGAAACAACTGAATTAAAACCTTATGGCAAATGATGTAGCTCAAAATTGTTCCAGGCTCTGGCATAAAAGAGTTGGCACCAAGCAAAACTGTAAAGGAAGCTTTTTCCCAGTGTCTCTCTTCTCACAGTTTTAGTGTTGTTTCCCTCTCTTAATGGAAGAGTAATCACTCCCACCTTTAACTATTCTTATCCTCTGTTTGTTATCCTATAACAAACTCATGCTAGTAGAGAAAAAACTCTCTAAATCTAACATTTTACTTCTCCAAATATAGTATTACTATCATTATTATTATATATTATTACCTGTTACATTTGTGTTGTACTATCTTCCTTGAATCCCAAACCAACTCTATGAGAGACACAGGGAGAGAAACTCGATTGTATGTTTTGTACATAAGGAAAATGAAAGTAATTAAATATTCATCATTTTATCCTTAACATCTAGCTTGGTAGATTGTGGCACATAGGAACTCAATAAAATATGTGTTGCATGAATGAATGAATAACCATCTTGGAACCCTTGAAGTCACTTTCAGATTTTGAAACCAATGAAATAAATTTTTTCTCATTAGTTAACAAAGCATGAAAGAGTATAGAGGCAACATTTTGGAAAAATCTTTCCAACTTCATCACCATACCCAGGCCCTTCATTACTACCACTACCAAATCACATCCCATTTGGATTCCAATCCACTCCACTTATAGTAACATCTTTTCAACATCAGACTGGCCTTATCATTACCAAAGCCAGCTTGTTATGATTCTGCCTCTGTCATATCCTCCTCCTTAAGCTTTAAAAATGCCATTTTGACATCACATTCAAAAGTCTTTTATATGCAATTTTAGCTGTTACAAATTTAGAATATTTTGAAAATGTTACCCACAGGTTAGGTTTTGAACTTTTTTTTCCTAAAATAAAATACCACTTTTTATTACCTCCTTGATCCTTTAAGTGAAATTATCAGCAACTTTATACAAGAACAAACAGACTTTGATTGTACTTTTTTTGCCCACTTTAATATAGACGTGTACTTCATTTTCTCCATGTCTGTTTTTACAGATATTTTTTTCTTATCAAATAAATACAACACATGAAAGACCAACAGTAAAATTGTTCAAATGTTTACTTAGAATAGTGTTCCAATATGTTCATATTACTGTCATAATAATGAAAATATTGAGCAAAGCAAAGAGGAGAATGCATCTCTTGGTTAATGATGAGAAAACTACATTGCTCAGTATTGTGATTTTATTTCTGCTTCAGATGATTGAACTTTGTCATGTTCTTTCATCCATAATCATTCTTGGACCTACTTCTTACCCATCAATAAACACATATATTGAGGAGAAGAAATTTCCACTTATTGCTTGGACTGGAATAGTCTAAGTAAATATGTTTCTGTAATAAACACCACTACCCTATCAAATATCCTTTTAAAAGAATCCAGGTCTTGCAAAGTGATGCACTCTGCAAAACTAATATGTGGAATTTAGATAGCTAAGAACTGAGGTACATAAGGGTGAATGTCAATGACAGTCCAGGTAACTTGAGTATTATCCGAAACTTATGTTCTACTTAACTATCCCCACACCACCACCGTTCTATATTCTCTGTCATGGTTCACCTTAGAACCATTTTCTCCATCTAATGATTTTTCTTCTCCTTTTAAAAAGTGTGTATTTTGACTTATTACATATTTAAAATCATGTCTTAAGCAGATAGATTTCATGCTTTTTGAAACTAATAATTCTTAGTTCTCTGTCATCATCAGTTAAAGCTTTGTTTTATCTTGTTTATTTATATATTTTCCATTGTTTACTCTAAAAGAAATTAAGGATAAAGTCAGATTTATTGCCTGCTTAACCATCCTAAATAGTTTTCTTCAAGTACATGGAGGGATTTGTGTTGGAGAAGGTGGTATTGTTGTTACCCTATCTATCAACGACTGAAAAACAAGAGATAGGCTTAATTAAAAATAGAAGGTATTTCAGCTAGACAGAAAGTAGAACATTTTATTCTTCCTTCTTCCTAACATCTTAACTTCCTTCTATTTACTTAACATAATATTAAGGAGTAACTGTTAAGAGTCAACCACAATTAGAAAAATGAGCAAGACAGAACAGAGCTTTTAAAGCTCTGTTTTTTTGAAGAAGACCATCAACAAAAAGTAAACGATAAACACACGATTTCACATTATAGCAAGTTCTGGGGACAAAATATAGCACATGATCGTTATTGGAGGAAGGGAAAAGTGACTTTTGATGGAGTGTCCAGAAATCAAAGGCTGGGATGAGTTTCCAGAAAAGATTGTGGATGTCTAGTTATGGACACCTTCAAGAAAATATAAAGGTAGTTATATGAGAGAGTTTACATACGCACATTCCTCTAGTTGCCAGTCTACATAAGATTGTCTCCTACATTTTCTTCTGGTTCTGTGAGTTTGTTATTCTGTGTACTCTTAGTGGCTGCAGTAGAGAAAAACAAGTAATATTATTTTTCAGTTTGGTTGTAGTTCATTGTTAGTGGAAAAGAAGTATAGCTGACTAAAAAAGCATATTTGCAGCAGTAGACATAGATACCACAGTGTTTTATACTTCCTTTTCCAGACATATATGTACTTATTTCTACCTTACCAGAAATTATTCTGTCCAATTTAAAAACTGAATAATTTTTATGTTTTATTACACTGTTGTTATGGGACCATGCTATCTATTTCAAAATCAAAATTGCCACACACATTTTCTATGAAACTGACCTCTTAATTAAGCATTAGAGATGATTTGTTAGTGTGCATTTATTATAAACCAGAAATATCTATGTTCTGTGATTCACTGAACTTAAGAAAATGTGTAAGTTTTCTCCTTAGGTTCCCCCTTTATATAGTATATTACAACAAATGTATATATTTCAGTAGTGGGAGGGATAAATTTAAGAGGTGATTATAGGAAATATTTTCTTAGTCTCACAGGAGAGCCCTTCTTGTACCCTCATGAATCCAAAGAAAGAATCAGTTTCATTATAAACTTAATGTTTTCCCTATTATTTAATATTTACAAAATGAAAATGTAATATCAGTCAACACATGCTATTGTTTATATGAATTTATTGTATTAAATATGCAAAAAACTATGACTCAAATTATGAAAATGAAAACCTTTTCTCATTAGATTTTTACATGCAAAGAAAACATGGGCTTTGGTACCAAATTAGTATTCTTCAAAATATATTTTTCTAAAATTCTGCTAGAAACTATAATTACTAAAGGTTGCTGACCAAAAGAAAAGAAAATGACCCCTAACAAAATATGGTATTGTTTTACAATATTTTTCTTACCTTTTCTTTCCACACAATTTTCTTATTTGGCATCTAATATAAAAGCTATGTAAAAATGTGACCTAAGCCTCTGCAGAAAGAATCTGTTGTGGTAGAAACTCCAATCTGTTTTCCCACGCATAAACTATGTCAGTCGACAGACAAGACTTTGCTAAAGCTAACAAAGGATATTCTCAGTTCATTTCTAAAAGACGGGATAAAGTCATACACATAAATTCTTAGTACACCCTCGAACTTACCAGATGCTAGCAGTAGAGAGTTGATAATGCTTGCCTTGCCTGCTATATAACCTTGAAGAAGACAAAATGGAAGAAATTAACAGGCTCCCTAACTGGTTAAAGTGATCTTAGAGTTTTTGATAACCCAGGAAGGATGTGCCCACCATTGTCAGATAACTGGCATTCCCTAGGTTTTAAGGCAAACGTGTTGAGAGGAAAGATCCATATGGATAATTTAAGATTGACCACAGATATCTACCTTGCATTACTGCATTTCAAAGCAATTTCTTATTTAGTACATAAGCCTGTTCCACAAAAAAGGTACATTTCTTGAAAGCAGGGACATCATGCTCTCCACCATTGTGTCTTCAGGGCCTAGTGTAGTGCTTGTCTCACAGGATGTGCTTAATAAATTTTGGTTAAATGCATGAGTAGGTTATCAGACTCTGAAAGGACATTGTAAAATCACAAATGATCTTGGTGAAAAGACATAAAAATAAATCAATGTGAATATGAATGTAACTTTTTCATGAATTTAGATTTAAAATGCCAAAGTATGTATATGTCTTCCCTGGTGGCTCAGATGGTAAAGATCTGCCTACAATGCAGGAAACCTAGGTTCAATCCCTGGGTCAGGAAGATCTTTTGGAGAAGAGAATGGCTACTTACTGCAGTATTCTTCCCTGATGGCTACTTACTCCAGTATTCTTGCCTGGAGAATTCCATGGACAGAGGAGCCTGGCAGGCTACAGTCCATGGGGTTGCAAAGAGTCAGACACAGTCTACTGAGCAACCAACACTTTCACTTTCACATGTGTATATTAATTTGCATGCACACACATGGAACAAAGGGATGAATATTAAAGAATAGAGCCAAATTTTAAGAATAACCTAACCCCAGAACACTAAATTCCATATTGGAAAATTTTTGAGTGTTAGGTTTATAACTTTTGAATAAATTTGAACATTCTAAGTGCAGAATTTAGGACTATATTCCTGTTCTCTGGGAGGAAGTTTATATTTATTGGAAAAAGGAAAAAATAATATCAGAAAATGTCTCTTAAAAGTTCAATTTGGAAAAAAGTGAATAAGAACTGATAGGCCTATAACACAAGGCTGCCACCAAAGCTTAATATTTGATGAGAATAGCCAAACAATTTTGTTTATATTTTACTCTAATAATAAGTAATATAGTGAATATACATTGCACTCTTAGTGTATAACAGTCATTTCTGCATTATCATAAATGACACACTTAATAGTTTAAAGGACACTTCCACAAACCATTTGAAATAGAGATCTTTGGTGAGAACTAAGATATGGAAGGCTTAGCTAAGTTGCTTAAGGTCACAGAATTAATTTCAGAGGATTTGAATATGACTTCCAGATAAGCCATTACCTTATCCACTCCTTCTACCGCCATTCTTAAAAGAAACAGCACTCAAAGACAAGAATTTAGCTCTGTTTTACTGTTTGAGGCCCATTTTCATGAGGATTTCCTCACTTAACTGTAGTTAAAAGTAAAATGAAGTCCAAGGGAGGAAAGAGGCAGTAAGAGAATACCTAAAGGATTAAAATGAATTCAAGATTACCAGCCAGGATAAACAACTTTCTATCTATGGAACAAAAAGAAGAGAAAGGGGAAAAAAGCCAAGTCCTTGACTTGAAGGGGGTATGGGATGAAATGACAGAAGGAATGCAGAGTTCTGGAAGGATCCTTCGGCTCTGCACACAAGAGCTTGCAGCTGCTCCTTGAGGCTAGTTCCGGGTAGGAGCTGGATTTGTACCCGTGAAATCAGTGAGTGATTTTCATGATGGTCCCGATGATCACTATGGCATCAGTCAGTTTTTTTTCAGCCTCATCCTTCCTTAAAAGAGGAAGATTGTTATTCTCTGTGCCAGTTCTTTTGCATGTTGCTGATTAGAAATAAATCCATAACCACAGATAGATCTTTTTATTTTGCTGTACTTTTTACCTTAGAAAAGAAGTGTTGAGAGATATTTTGTTTAGGATCAGAAGAATTTGAGAGTTAGGTTTCCTGACTTTCAAATAAATTTGAACTTCCTGAGTACAAAGTTTAGAATCAAGTTCCTGTTTTCTGGGCAAAGTTTCATGTATTGGTGATAAAATGTGAATTTTCTGCTTCAGAGATAAAAGACTCAAATGATTTTTCAAGGCCTGGGAAGCCCAAGATAGTTATTCCAAAACTAAATTTTAATGAGTTAAGTGTAAATGAATTAGAAACATGCTTCTCGGATTTCTTATTTAAATATACATAAGGTTACAGGTTATGAAGAAAAATGCTTGGCAAAGTTCATCTCAGCAATTGCCAATCTTAAAACATTTAAGACATTTTATCAGTTGTCGCAACAGCAGATGGAAGCTGCTGCTCCCTTCCATCCTTTGCTTTCATTGCTAAGTTCTTTAAAGCTTAAAGTGCCTCTTCTAATTAACTTATTCAACATATTGCTCATCTATCCCCAGGCACTTATAGAACAAAGTACAAAGTTGATATTGCCCCAGAATTTTAGAAGATATTTAATTCAGCTATTTGATATCTAATCAGAGAGAAAATGCAAACCCAGGCATACTCCTTTATATGTTCACAAGTATACCTTCAATCTACACAAACTTACATTGTTCCGAGGACCCATGAGTACATATAGTTATCTGTGAATGCAAAAGGAGATTAACCAGGAGCAACCAGGAGCCTGCTTTCTATGAATATGCTTTAAAGCCACTTCTTTTCAGGATTTGTGTTAAATGATCAGGTCATGCTTAATTTTTTCAAAGACAGGTAGAAAGTGGGCAAACTTAAATATTTGATACAAAGAAATTCCTTGTTGTTCCTTGTCAGAAAAAAACAGAAAATACTTACTCGCATACAGATAACTAGTTTTGCGAACTTGAAGTTCAGAGTATTTTATAAAGGACTGCTGCTGCTGCTGCTGCTGCTAAGTCGCGTCAGTCATGTCCGACTCTGTGCAACCCCATAGACGGCAGCCCACCAGGCTCCCCTGACCCTAGGAAGAACACTGACACTACAACTGAAATTGTCATGAGTAATAATTGCCCTTTCATTTTATTTTCTGCAGTCTGTTTTTTTTAATTGGAGGATAATTGCTTTACAGTACTGTGTTGGTTTCTGCCATACATCAACGTGAATCAGCCATAGGTATACAAATGTCCCCTCCCTCCTGAACCCCGCTTCTATCTCCCACTCCATCCCGCCCCACCCCACCCCTCTAGGTTGTTCCAGAGCACGGGGTTGAGCTCCTTTTGTCACAGAGCAAATTCCCATTTGTTATCTATTTTACATATGGTAATGTATATGTTTCCAAGCTATTCTCTCAATTCGTCCCACGTTCTCCTTCCCCCACTGTGTCCACAAGTCTATCCTGTATATCTGCCTCTCCATTACATGCAGATTCTTTACCTCCTAAACCCTACGTAAGCCCATAAAACCCATATTAGGTAGTTAAATGCCATATCTTTACAACACGAACACTGAACAACTGTACTCATTTGAATCCAAATTATTTTCATATTTCTCTAATTAACCCTACCAAGCAAATAAGTAAATATGTTGGCACTGATGACTTGGTCTTCATTATTAAATGATTGTGATGATCCCATAAGATCTGATTCTTTTTATTCCTGCTCTAAAGTTTATGCCTGCTTCCTAGATAACTTACAAAAGAACATTTAGATAGGCTTTTAGAGGCTTTAATAGTGTGCCATCTTATATGATCTCTGCACCTGTGCTGTGAAAATGGTTGATTAGATATTTATGATCCACATCTTAGGAATGGGGAGGTAAGTGACTATGTGACATTGGAAAATTTCCTTAAATTGTCTGAGCATCAGGGTCTTCATTTTAGTACTTGCCACACCACATAGGTTTGTGTGGGGAATAAACTGAGAAAATGCGTATAAGTATTTTAGCAGAGTCCCGATACATATTAACTGTTCAAATATCAAATGTTACATGTACTATTGCCTAAGATCCCTTAGCTATTAACTGGTGAAGTCAGCATCAAAGTCAGGGTCTTCTAATTTCTGGTCTGGTGCTCTAGGCTCCCCATTGCCCACAAGAGCATTTTTAAGCATACAATAAAAACCTCCATGTTCTTGTTCCTGTTTATTTTGCCAGCCCTGTGTTCTCCAAACCTTTACCCACTGGCATTGCAGCCAAGCCACGCTGCTGGCACGCACTCTCTCCTGCTCTGCCAGAGTACGTACTGTCTTTAGATAATCTCTTTCTACCCTGTGAACTCCCACCCATCCTTCAGGATCCAGATCAAGTGATAAGTGAACCTTACAGACCCACAAACAGGACATTCTGCCTCTGTTCCCAAGATTTTCTTCATCTCTGTTAAATAGCTACCTTCTCATTTAACAGTTTGTTTCTCTCTTACACAAAATTGTGTACTCCTTGAAGTCAGGGATTTTGTTTTACTCGACTCTGACCCCTCTATCTGTCCATTGGTTAGTATTTGTTGAACTGATTCCCCTTCATCAACATGTGCTCAGGGTGGCTTTGGTAGACCACAGTTAGAGAACAAGGGCTCTAAATAATATTTAATTAAACATTTAACCTGGCAGATGTGGTTCCCCTGGTAAAATATTGGTTCCCATTCCTAGAGAATGTTCCACTTGTTCACCTGATGATAGACAAGTAGACTGGATAAACTATAAGATTTTCCACATTGTTTGAATTTCCACCAAGATTGCCATTTTTCCACCTTAATTTCTGCAAGTCTTTCCCTTGGCCACTGGATACCACCAGCTACACTGAAGTTCTTTTAGTCCCTAAACACCAAACTCTCTTTCAGCTTCATGGCATTGGCATGTGCTATGCTTTGCTTAGTAAAGTCTTTCCCCATCGTCACTTTTCAGTCTTCTCATCTGTCAAGTTTCATTAAATATCAACTTCTTCCATGAACATGAAAAGTCAAATAGGTCTCCTATTATTCTCCTTCATAGCTCCCTGATTCTAACTTCCCCCTCCTCTTCTCTGTTTCCTCCTCCCCTCATCCTCTTCTTCTTCCTTTTTCCATCATCATTTCCTAATGATTTGTAGGTATTTTATTTATTTGCTACATTTTTTTTTGCCTGTTTGTCACATTAGGAGTAAGCTCCGTAAGAGTAAGGACCACATCTGTCCTGTTGAGTGTTGTATGACAACACTTCATGAGGATTATAAATTGAATGAATAAAGAAAGAAAAAATGAATACAATAAACTGGGATGTTATATATACAGGTATCTATCAAATATAGCTTTAAAAAAATAAACTAGACTAATTCAGACCATAGAGGCTTTAAAAGAAGAAACAATCTGTCAATAAGTCTGTAGGCCCTTGCCAGTCATCTGCTAAGCACACTCTGTTAGGTGTGGCACTAAGAATATGGAATATAAACCATGCCTTTTCATTTGTTGTTGCTGTTGTTTAATTGCTAAGTCATGTCTGACTCTTTTGCAACCCCATGGACTGTAGCCTGCCAGACTCCTCTGTCCAGGGGATTTCCTAGGCAAGAATACTGGAGCCATTTGCTTCTCCAGAGGATCTTCCCTAACCAGGCATCAAACCCCTATCTCCTGCATTGCAGGCTGATTCATTACCACTGAGCAACCAGGGATAATGAATAAAAGACTATGTGATTTGATCTTCAGACCCTCACAGCTTCAGGCTACTGTTGCTCTTGTTAACTTTGACCTATCCATACTGGTCTCCTTTCAGTGTCTCCAAAATGCCTTTCTTCTTACCTGGAACATTTTCCCACTTTACTCGTTAGGAAAGATACATAAAATCAGTTTATCCTATTCCCTCATGTGTCCCTACTTTTTCTTGTCTCTTTCGGAAGTTCATTGTAGTTTCCCAATGAATGCATTCTTCAGTCTGTGCCCTTCATTGCCAGGCTATGTTCCAACAGACATCTGCCTTCCCACACTCTTCCAGAACTCTTATGACTTTCTATAAACCAAACGAATCTGCACACTTCTGCCCTGAGTATCTTAATGTAACTTGGAGGATCCTTTTATAATTTGTAGTAGTCCTCAACAATCGAGTAACTGTGCTTGCTTTAGAGACCGTGGTGGATATTTGAAAGACTATGAAAGGCTCGTTAACATGATGGAAGAGTGCCTCAAGAAGGTCATAGAAAAGGAGGAGAAAGTTAAAATACTGAAGCAATCAAGTAGAGTTTAATTTTGTCCTTTAAGAGTCTTAATGGGTAAATAAATTCCCTACTATTAGAATGCCTTTTTTTTAAATATAAATAGCATATTTTTACTGGTTGTACTTACCAAAAAATTTTAAAGGAATTAATCCTAAGAAGAAAAAGGTGGAATTTTACAGTTTCCTCCTTCCTTGCCAAATAAGAACTTTCTTGTCCCCCGTGTTTTGACTACATTAACATCTATGTTGTTTGCATACAGTTGCTAAAACATTAAATACAGTGTCTTTCCAAATTCATTGACATACCTTACTTTTTCCTAGTATGAGTTAGTGATTAATATAGCTTGTTAGGCCTCTAGTATGACTTTATAAACACAACCCAGCTGTATTCACCCTCCAAAATTGAAAAATGAGAACTAGTTTTTCTCCATTTAACTTTTTCTAAAGTTCCTGCAAGATGATGCTCATGTTACAGTTAAACATCAGCTGTACAGCTTTCTCTTTCTTTAGCTATTAGTCCCTTAGGTATAACTCTGTAATCAAAGGGAGGTCAACTGTATCCAAATACAAATATGCCAGAATGTCTCTGGCATAAATCTCTCCCTAAAGATTTTAGTAGTGTTGCTTCAGGAGAGAGGGGGAAAAGTACTATGTTTTATCTAAAAGCTAAGAACTTAATTCATTTAAAAAATAAAGTACTGAGTTATCCTTGCAGAGAGCTATGTGAGCACAGGATCTATATGTTACTCATAATTTTTCTTTTACTAAGTTTAGAAAGAACTTTGACAATCACAGGAAAACATGCTGCTATATAGGAACTATGTGGTTACTCTCAATGAATGCTTCCCATATTGCTATAAACTGCAGAGAGGGTATAGCCATCCAAATTCATAGTTATTTTCTGGTATCCAGTTAATTTCAGAAGCAGCTAAGGGCCAGTAGGCAAAATTATGAACTACATGGAGGACATTTCTTTCTGTTTAGATGTTAGCTGTCCAAGCTCCTGAACTTCATTGCTAATAATTAATTGTTCTATTTCCAATAACAGGCTTCAGGTGGAATGCCTCTGAAGGGTTTCATTTTACTTACCCTTTGTACAAATCCAGGCCTGACTAGATCGTATCTTGAAACCCAAATGCTTCCCATCATTACATTGGGAAATGAGTCCCAATGGAGTGACACTGAAAGCTGATTTTCATGAGAGCATTCCTCTTTCTGATTACACTGTCTGTTGGATGCTATTTAAAACAATTTCACTACCAGGAAGATATTTTTTGAATACCTCTGATTTGCAAATAATCATAAGTATGAATGTTTCCCTTCAGTAAGTGGCATGAATTTCCAAATGTTCAATTTACTTATGTAATTGTTTCTTCTCCTTCTCTTTCATTATTAACTAATTTTTCAGGCTGGTGGTTTGATGCCTGTGGCCCATCCAATCTAAATGGAATGTTTTATACAGCGGGACAGAACCATGGAAAACTGAATGGAATAAAATGGCATTATTTCAAAGGACCCAGTTACTCCTTACGTTCCACAACTATGATGATTCGACCTTTGGACTTTTGAAGGCATAACATCAGTCAAGAGCAATTATAAAAGCCACCAAGAAATCTGGAGAAGCCACCAGATGAGAAACTGCTTGAAAATTTCTGAAGCAAACATATGGTCTCCCTTCTAGCAACAAGTAGCAGTTATGTGAAGTCACCAAGGTCCTTGACTGTGAATTTGGAACCTTTTGAGTTCACAAAGTCTCTGCTTGGGATGATTGTGTTCATACGGCTTGACTATAGACTGCCATTCACTGTCATGCTTTTAAAAGGGAAGAAACTGTTAAGCTCACTGTGCTTCAAACTACTACTGGATCTTATTTTGGAACTATGGTAGCCAGATGATAAATATGGTTTATTTCATGTAAAACCAAAAAAAGAAAAAGAAAAAAGAGAGAGAGAGAAGAAGAAGAAAATGAACAACAACAAAAAGAGTATACATGAATAATAAAATCTGGCTTGCCATAATCCTTTGGAAAAGATATATTACACCAGTGAAATGGTGTTGTTTCTATGCAAACCTAATAAGTTTGTACTGTTGCACAATTTTAATAAAAGTTCAGGAAGAACAGCATTGCCCTCTGAGTTAGTGAAATGGATTTCAGAAGTCTAATTCCTAAATCATACTTGCTAGTTGATATCAGTTAACCCATCTTCAAATGTAAATTCCATTTTGGTAAACTATAAAGAATTGTAGTGCATGAAGAATAGCAGTGTGAAGTAGAAACACACTCCGTTATTCTTTGATTTTTTGATACAGTGATCAGAAAAGATGGACATAATCAACTATTGGACATATGAGATGAAAATTTATCCTTCCCCCCATGCTACAGCTTTCATTTATTTTAAAAATTGACTGATATATAAATATATTTATAGCCTGAGTAAAGTTTAAAGAATGTGAAATATATCATCAAGCCCTTAAAATAATATACATGCATTTAATATTTCTTTTGATATTATACATGAAAGCAGTATTTTAGAGTGTAATAAGTTGAAATAAAACCAAGTAAACTGGAACAGGTCATTTTACAGTATCTTCTTGCATGTGTCCACTTAAGTGTAACTTTATTATTTTTAAAATAATTATCTTCAATCCTTCACCCTGTTATTTCATGCTAATTTAATTTTTACTAATTAACTGAAACTTGCTTTCCAGATTCACTCTGTTCCAGTTTCTATAAAAGATACACTTTGAAGTCTATGAAAAGTGAAAGAAGAATTATAAATATCATTGTACATAGCATGTTTATATCTACAGTAAACCTAATAGCTGTTTATTCTGGAATATGCAACATTGCCCTCAATTGATGCAAATAAGCACATTTTCAAAAAACTACTATACCACTTTATGAAATATACTATTTCTTCATATTTTTCTACCTTGGGCTCTGTTTTGTTAGGCAATTTCTGATTTTAAGACATTACCATTACAGGAAAAAAATTGGCAAACTTTGTATTATATGCTAAAGAAAACACATAAACAAAAAAGAAAATTAATCATAGTCACTTGACTAAGAAAATTCTAATTACTAGTTACTATAAATCACAAGGAAAATATTTCTATGGCTTAACTGATTTTAAGTCAATTTTGGACACAGATATTTATGGCAATTTGAAGTTACTGCAGTATTTTGTCAAGAAGTGCTTTCTGCCTCTAAGTGCTCAAGGTTACAAGCGTGAGCAGTTTTTATCAAAACATAAGGTATACTCTGATATAAGCAAATTGAAATCCACTTTGAGTTTCCTTTCTTAAAAAAAGTAAAAGTTTTTATGGGGCACTAAGACCAGTTTTAGGCCTGGTGACTTGATCTCTTGTGCCTTTGTGGGTTTCCTCCATTTGAGAGAATAAAGCTACTCACATTTTTCAGAAATTATTTTTTCAAAGTTTACCATCAAATGTTTATACTTTTACATGTGTATACAAACCTGTTCTGCCTTAAAATTGATGTTTGCAGGTATTCCACAGTTTTTCTATTCTTGTCGACTCTTTCATAACACTGTTTAGCTGCTTCCTCTGAAAACCTCCTTGATGTTTTCATTTAAGTGAATGAAAGTGAGTGTTTTGTTTTTTTGTGTTCCTAGAGATTTTTTACTTACCATTCTTTTGAAAAGTAATACATTTTCCAATATAATACAAAAATAAAAGGAAATAATGGGAAAAAGCATGATATTTACTGTTTTGTTATCTGGGTTTAAAAAATGAAATAGTTCCAAGTATTTATTATTATAAAGCAGTATAAAATATTTTATGACTCCATTATGTGCACTGTGGCCATTTAACATGTATATCCTTTGCATTTAATTATTCAGGATAAGACAATTAGGTAATAGGATTTTGTCTTTCAATTTTTATATGAATTAAACTCATGTAGTTTCTATGCCAATTTCTGCACATCAATGGCAGCTTTATTTGATTTAAATAAAATTGAAAGTAACATATTTGTGCAACTCCTCATTTTAAATATTTTACAAGTTTTAAAATTAGAGATATATGGAAGTATGGGTTCTATGAAAAAAATTACCAAATGTACTAAAGTCTCAATCTTTGAAAAATCTTTCAGTCTTGGATATGATAAGAAAACTTAGCTCCATTAGAACATTAGATCAAAGCAACGGGTCTGAGACCCACATCTCTACTGTAATTGTTATGTCCTGTCAATAATTATCTTTTTTTATTTCTTGTGTTCTTTTTTTATTGAATAGATTCTTTAAATTCTATAGTGTTCTATATTTGCAAAAGTTTCACACATATGATTTAATACAATCCCATTACAGCCTTTTTTTTTAACCCTACTTCTCTATTGCCCCTCCTCCCTTTCCTCTCCACAGTGGTAACCAATAGTTTTTTTCTCTATATCTGTGAGTCTGCTTCTTTTTTATTTTATTCACTAGTTTGCTGTACTTTTTAGATTCTACATGTAAGTGATCGTATACAGTATTTGTCTTTCTCTGGCTTACTCTACTTAGCATATTGCCCTATGTCTATCCATGTTGCTGCAAATGGCAAAATTTCCTTCTTTTTTTTTATAACTGAGTAGTATTCCATTGTATGGGCTTCCCAGGTGGCTAAGTGGTAAAGAGTCTACCTGCCAATGCAGGAGATGTGGGTTCAATCCCTGGCTTTGGGAAGATGCTCTGGAGCAGGAAATGGCAACTCACTCCAATATTCTTGCCTGGGAAATCCCATGGACAGAGGAGCCTGGTGGCCTACAATCCATGGGGTCAGATGTGTCAGATATGACTTAGCAACTAAACAACAACAACATTCCATTGTGTGTGTGTGTGTGTGTGTAGCCCATCTTCTTTATCCATTCATCTGTTGATGGACATTTAGGTTGTTTCCATGCCTTGAGAATTATAAATAATGCTTTGAACATTGGGTTGCATGTATCTTTTCAAATTAGCAGGTTTTTTTCTTTTGGGGATATATACCCAGGGGCGGAATTGCTAGGCCAGATGGTAGTTGTAATTTTAGTTTTCCTAGAAGGCTCCACTGTACCAAAGGGTAGAAGGGTTCTCTTTTCTCCACATCCTGGCCAACACTTATTATGTGTGTTCTTTTTGATGATAGCCATTCTGACAGGTGTGAGGTGATACCTCATTGTGGTTTTGGTTTGCATTTCCCCGATGGTTAGCAGTGTTGACCATGTTTTGATGTGCCTATTGGTCAATTGCCTTTGCTGTTTGGAAGAATGTCTATTCAGTTCTGCCTTTTTTAATTGGGATTCTCATTTGTTTTTTGATGTTGAGTTGTACAAGCTGTTTATATATGTTGGATATTAACCCCTCATGGGTCAAATCATTTGCAAATATTTTCTCCCATTCAGTAGGTTGTCTTTTTGCTTTGTTGATGGTTTGCTATGCTGTGCAAGCAAGTTTAATTAACTTAAATGTTTAAGTTTAATTAGGTCCCATTTGTTTGGTTTTGCCTTTATTTTCTCTGCTTTAGGATGTCCTGTCAATTGTTAAATGCTGAATTATTATATGACAATTGACAATAAATTCTGGGAACTTGGTGTGGAATAATAGGATGCATTTTGAGTATCTGAGTTTGGTATAAAGGGAAAAGGGCATAAAGGCGGGTACCATTTTCAGCTATTTTTGCCACAAAACTAGGACTACCTTACCTAAGTTCCTCTTATATAAGCTAATTTGAAAATAAATGTATACTTCCTACCTATGTTATAAGGAATCAGAATTGACAATAAAAAGGTGCTAAAACATTGTAAGCTTAAAATGGACTTAAAAGAAAATAAGAATATGTGTGCACTTTAATACAGTGTCTAAACATCAAAACAGTAATATAAAAGGTTACAGAAGAAAATTATTAAGGCTCTAAATTAACTTGAATGTTTCCATTAGGGGAAAGGTATAACAAAAATATTCACAGTGAGTTTTTGGATTGTAATTATATAGCACTCCCTTTAGGAAATCATTTTATAGGCTTAATGAGCAGAATGTGAAATATTTTTAACAAAAACAGTGAGCAGCTACTTAGCATCCAAATGAAGCATTAAGAAGGTATTAAGGGTACAGGTGATTAAAGCATAAGGAAATTTACAATCAGAAAAATAAGCAAGTTACATTAATGATAAGTACAAGAAAGTTTATATTAATAAAATTATTGTTTTTTTAAACTGCAACAAGAATGCTGGGATAATGTGCTGAAGGTTATGTTCTGTGTAGAGTATAATTATAATAATGTATAAGGAAAAAAAGTGAGTAACTACTACTCAATAGTAAATATATATGTATGTGTTTTTAAAATTTAAGGAAACACACAGGCATCCCTCAATTTACACAATACATTTTATAGAAGATGGTGTTTGAGCTTTGTTCTTTGTACACTTTAGAAGGACTATACTTGCTGCAACTAGTGAATGCGTTGGAAGGAGGTAAAACTGGAAAAGTTTGGATCATTGAGGACAAATGATACAATCTGTTAGAATGAGGACCTGATATATACAGCAGCATAACATGAATGGACTGGATAAGCTAAATTTTGAGAGGATTTAAGGGGAAAAAATCAAATAATTCTATGATTAGATGGAAGGCAGGAAGGGTCAAGGTCATTCCAGATTTTTGTCTTGGCTAATTAGAGAGAAGATGGTGCAAATATCCAAAATAAGGAACACAGGTTTCGGGGAGTGGAAAATGAGTTCAATTTTACATGTTGAATTAGAGATGCTAGTGATTCAAGCTTGACAATGGAATATAAGGAGTCTGAGCTCAAGCAGGACCAACGTGGATGATATTGGACTCTAGATTATTCAGGCAGAAATTAAAATTATTACTCAAGATTATTTCAAAAGCATATGTAGTGAAATAGATCTCACTTAAATATTTGGTCAAGCATAATTTTAAGGAGCAGATAAATGACAATAATTCAAAAAGGAGATGAGAAATTACAAGCTGGATAAACTAGAGAAAAATCATCATGAGGGAATGGAGTTATAGAAGTCAGGTGAGTAGATTGCATCAATAACTGAAGATGCCTGACTCACCATGGATGGTGGGGCATTATGATTAAAAAGGGCCCCCTGAATTCGGCATACAGGGGGCCACTGGTGATTTTTGTTAGGCCAGAATTAGAGGTGGAGGGGTGAGACACCAGGCAGCAAGAGGGTTATGAATAAATGAAACGTAAGGACAAGAGGATAAGTAGAGTTCAGACTCTTCCTCCTTACAACAGAATTACTTCTAGGCTAGTGTTATATGTTAGAAGCTTTTTAGAAATGCAGAATCTCAGACCCCGTCCCACTACTGAATTAGAATCTTCATTTTAATAAGATACTCAAGTGACTCATGAACATTAAAAGTTTGAGAAATTTGGTTTAGATTGTTGTTGTTGTCATTGGGTCACTAAGTCATGTCTGAGTCTTTTGCGACCCCATTAACTTTAGCCCTCCCAACTCCTCTGTCCATGGGATTTCCCAAGCAAGAATACTAGAGTGGGTTGCCATTTCCTTCTCCAGGCGATCTTCTCAACCCAGGGATTGAACCCAGGTCTCCTGCTTGGCAGACTGATTCTTTACCACTGAGCCACCTGAAAAACCCATTGGTTTAGATTAGACTTTCAAAAAGAAGGCTGAGAATGAAAGGAGCTAGGGAGGGAACTAAAGGGACAGGAGTGGCTTTTAGGATTCTTTTTTAGGATGACAGGTGTGTGAGTGTACACGCAGACTAAGGAAGATGAGCCTTTCAAGGAACGGAGGCTGAAAGGAGGAACAGCAAGGTCCTTAGATGGAACAAGTGTTCTGAGGTGGCTGAGCATGACTGAGGGAGGGAGAGGAGGTTTACTTTTAATAGGAGGAGAAATGTCTCTCTGAAGAGACTAGGAGAGAATGAAATGCTGTAGGAGGCAGAGCCAATTAATGGTCTCTGTTTCCTAGAGGAAGTGGAAGGAAGGGAGCATGTATGTAAGAGTGTGGGCAGTTCAATCAAACAGTGTTTGGAAATAGGTTTGGCATGACCACTTAACGTAATGGTTGAAGTAAACATCTAGAGGAGTCACAACTTTATCAAGTACTTCTGGTGGCTCAAAGGGCAGCTCCTGCAATGCAGGAGAGCTGGGTTCCATCCCTGGGTTGGGAAGATCCCTGGAGAAGGGAATGGCAACCCACTCCAGTATTCTTGCTGGAGAATCCCATGGACAGAGGAGCCTGGCGGACCACATTCATGGTGTCACAAAAGTCCGACACAACTGAACAACTAACACTTTCACTTTCTAAAGATTTAATTAAGATTGGAAATCATGAGTTTGAACAGACTAATCTACTTTTCCCAGTGATTTCATATGTGTGAAGATAGTGAAATAAAAAGCCTCACCTAAAGCTCACTGTCTCCTCTTTAAAGCCCACCCACATTCCCCCAGACTAAATTTCTCACCCTTCTGTGTTCCCATGGCATTTTATTTCTACTTATGTTAAAGAATTTTCAGTTTGACTTGTGCTCCAGTCAGCTATGAATATACTTGTTCTGTGTCCAGATAATGAGCATTTGGTGTCAGGGATGAAATTTAATTAGTTTTTGTTGTTGTTATTACCAGAACCTAACATTGTGTCTAGAACATTCTTGAATCTCAATTAAGTGTCAGATGATTTACACTTTTTATGTTCCAGATTATAACCAGAGTTCTTATTCCATGTCTCATTTTACATTGTGTTTCCAGGAACCAGTATAATGCAAAGACAGCTTAGATGGCAAGTAAATTGGGTTAATTGGGGCTGAGTAGGTGGAGGAATGGATAGACCCATGACATGTGAATGAAAACTGCAGGAATTCAAAATGATCTATAATTTTTTTTTTTCTTGAGAGGTTATACTGTAAGAAAAATGCCTTTCTGCTTTCAACAAAAAGATTATAAAGACAATTTTTCCAAACATCAAAGAACATCAGATCATTTATATACTAATGAGAATCATGTGGGTTACATTTCTCTCTGAATTAGGCATGTTTTGTTTAGAGTGTAAGGAACAACAAGAAACAAACCATGGATCCTAGCATAACAAAAACATCTGATAATATTTGAGCTGCCTATGTCCAAACTAGTAAGACGCACAATGAGTCTAGTACTCAGAGAGCGACAACACTGATCTGAACCTCAGCCAAGGAGAGGACAGCCGAAGCACAGATGACAGCATTTCTGGGGGCAGTGGAACAAGGAAAAGGAGATGTGGGAATTTCCATTATTGTACCAAAAACCCACAAAAGCTTCTGCTGTAGTATCTCAGCAGTAAAGAATCCTCCTGACAATGTAGGAGAGGCAGATTTGAACCCTGGGTTGGGAAAATCCCCTGGAGAAGGAAATGGCAACCCTCTCTAGTATTGTAGGTATCCCTGGTGGTTCAGACAATAAAGAATCTGGCTTCAGTGCAGGAGACCTGGGTTCAATTCCTGGGTCAGGAAGACACCTGGAGAAAGGAATGGCTACCCACTCCAGTATTCTTGCCTGGTGAATTCCATGGACAGAGGAGCCTGGTAGGCTAGTTCATGGGTTCACGAAGAGTCAGATAAGACTGAGCAACTAACACTTTCACATTAGTATTCTTGCCTGGGAAATTCCATGGACAGAGGATACAGTCCATGGGGTTGCAAAAGAGTCAGACACAACTTAGTGACTCAACAACAATTGTATCTTCTGGAATATATTATTGCTTTTGTGAGTTTGCAGATTAAGAGTGAGGTTGAGCCACTTGGAAAAGGTGCCTGGTATGCAGACAGAGATCAGTATAAGTGTATTCACTGACAGTCTCTGGACCTCAAAACTGAGAATTCTAACATTATTGGTGCCCTGTGGCACTTTGTCCCCATAGGAAAGGCTGTTAACTGAGAAATCTTGCAACCTGTGATTCTCTATCAAGAGTCACAGGGTGTTTTAGGTTGCTGTTGGGTTTTTGTTTGTTCACTTGTTTTGGTTTGGGCTTGGTTTTTCTGACCAGGAGGCTGTGCCCAGCTCCCACACAAGGTGACCTAGAAGTGCTGAATGGTAAATGTCTCAATAAACAATTTTTAGCAGATGACAAACGTCTGTAGCCCTTCTTTTCCCCTTGATCAAGGCAACTCTGGGATGAATTCTACACTGTATCCCAAATCTCTCAGCAGAAATGAGTTCCCGTTGCTCACACTGGCAACTAACTCGATAGCACACTATTTTGTTGTGTTATTTTCCTACCTGTCTTATCTCCAATCCTTTCCCCAGTCCCTGGAATCACCTCTCAGATGAATTACTTGCCCTCAAATCTTTTTCTCATGCTCTACTTCAGGCAGAACCCAAATCAAGAGAAGTCTATGTGTATCAGGTACATGGTTAATTACTGAGAAACAGAGATGCCTTCAATAATATAAAGACCAGTTGAGAGTGAAAACAGTCACAGAGGAGCCTTTATAAGGACAGATGGCGCTGGTGGTCTCTGAAAGCATCCATCTAAACAACCAGTTGTAAGTTGTATTTTATATGTTACCACTGTACTTCCCTTTATAAAGTTTTGCTAAATATGCCAGACTAGAGTAAAACATACCATGGATAGTTGAGAGAAGGATTTGTGCCCACTCTGTGCTAGAGTAGAAAAGTTAAAAGTGACCATCCCCAAGGCAATTTCAGGGGTGGCCCTGGAGACTGGGACGTCTCCAAGGGGAAGGTGAACCTAGAGTGATACGGTTTTGAGCAGTTAAGTCATACGGGTTTCCTCATGAGAACATGTTTCTGCCACGGTAACCGTGGACTATTCCAGATTAAGAGAATCATCAGACTTCTTTAGGGTGGCCCCTGAGTTAAATGCATCCTATATGTACTGGTTACATTCACTGAGAGCTAAGCCAATGGCCTGCTTCTCGGTTTTATACTATTCTTCACCTCTTCTCTATTGGCACACCTCTCACTGCCCCAGCATCATTTCCCGGCTACATTTCTTCTACTGCTCCAACTTCATTCCTCCCTGATTATATAGACCCAGAGCATTGTTAGTGCTATCAACCTTATAACTCAGTCTGCCATGTTTATAAAAGTGATTAAATACAATCTGATTTTCCCTATTATTATTTCAGTGAGAAATGTATTTGGCTTAAAACATTTCAGTATGTTTCATTGTTTTCCAACATGAAAACCTTATTTATTTTCTACAAGAAACATTTTACCAAAATATTTATTTCAAACTGTCAGGTCCTTTTGTATTATTGCACTGAGCTTTCTGCTCAGTGTCTCACAAGGTCAAAATCAAGGCCTCAGCAAGCTGCATACTCATCTGGAGCTTAGGATCCGTCTAAGCACTCTGTTGACAGAATGAAGCTCTTGAGGTTGTAGAACTGGAGTCTTCTTCCTGCTGGAGGTGAGCTGGTGGCCATACTTGGCTCTTGGCCACTCTCGGGGAAGACTGTATATTGTTATTGTTGTTCAGTCACTCAGTCGTGTCCGACTCTTTGCAACTCTATGGACTGCAGCACGCCAGGCTTCCCTGTCCTTCACTATCTCCCAGAGTTTGCTCAAACTCATGTCCATTGAGTCAATGATGCCATGCAATCATCTTATCCCCTGTTGCCCCCTTCTCCTCCTGCCCTCAATCTTTCCCAGTGTAAGGGTCTTTTCCAATGAGTTGGTTCTTCACATCAGGTGGCCAAAGCATTGGAGCGTCAGCATCAGTTCTTCCAATGAATATTCAGGGTTGATTTCCTTTAGGATTGACTGGTTTGATCTCCTTGCAGTCCAAGTGACTCTCAAGAGTCCTCTCTAACACCACAGTTTGATTATATGGGCTTAACCTAATCATATGAACCCTGTAAATTGGGGTCTAGACATTAGAGACAGGAGTGAAATCCATTACCTTCACAGTCCTGGGCATTATACTGGGCAAGTGCAATATGAGGTAAAGAATTTTGGGGACCAGCAAAGAATTCTGCCTCGCATAGATGAGAAGGGGCTTACTGGGTAGTACAATGGTAAATAAATCTGCCCACCAATGTAGGAGATGCCGGTTCCATCCCTGAGATGGGAAGAACCCCTGGAGAGGAAAAGGAAATGGCAACCCACTCCAGCATTCTTGTGCAGAACATTCCTGTGGACAGAGGAGCCTAGTGGGCTACAATCCATGGAGTCACAGAGTAAGATACATCTTAGCAAGTAAACAACAACAACAACATAGATGAGAAACAAAGTATATAATAATACTCTGTTTATCAGGAAATAGATCTAGTGTTTTGGAAATGGTGCATATTCAAGAAAACATTGTCATGTATTACATATGTAGTTAATGTCTCAAGAAACAATCTTCAACAGAGAATGTTTCTCTGCGGATAAACATCTCACGCATGTATGCTAAGTCGCTTCGATCATGTCTGACTCTTTGTGACCCTATGGGCTGTAGCCAGCCAGGCCTCTGTCCGTGGGATTCTCCAGGCAAGAATTCTGAGGTGGTTGCCGTGCCCTTCTCTAGGGGATCTTCCTGACTCAGGGATCCAACCCGCGTCCCTTACGTCTCCTGAATTGGCAGGCAGGTTCTTTACCACTAGCACCACCTGGGAAGCCCACAGATATACATCTCAGGTCAATATATGTCAGAAGATCTAGGCCAACAGCCTAGCACTGATATTTACCCTAGAAAATTCTCTTACCCTCTCTGATATTATTTCCTCAGATTTTAAACATGGATAATAATAACAATCTTTGCTTGCTTTTTTTTCTTTCCTGTTCAGTATCATTGTCAGAATCAATCAGATATTTAAGTACTATTGTGAGTATAAATCTCAATTTCACAAGCTCAGACAAGCAAGAAAGACCACAATAATTTACACTGTGATAATATAATTATATAATACATTATATGGTTTAATCAGCTTGATTTTAACTCCCCCTCAAATCAGCAAGGAAATCACTTTAGTTACTTGCGACTTCCCTATCCCAGCACAGTGTGGAGGTTCTAGAGTGTAATGGAGAGACAAGGTCATGGAGACCACACCTCCAGTCATACTCCACATCATTGACCCCCGAGCCACCCATTGTCCCAAGGGCAATCTTTTCCATCAGCTCTGGTATGCTAAAGAGTTGGGAGCTGGACCCACAGTATATTGTAGCCTGACTGTTAATACATCACAATCCTCAAACACGAAAGTCTTGCCCACCCAAGTTCTGTATCTTTGTGCATTTGGGTCCTACTGTCAGGAATGCCTTCAGTTTTCTACCCTGTATCCAGGGATATTGAATATCTCTGAAACATTCTTAAAATTTTGCTCAAACATTACTATATCTTCCTTGATCACATTACCACATCCCCATGACTGTGAGTCCATACCATCTTAAAATGTATAGGAGCACCTGATACAAAGTATTAGAGTTCCTTGTTAGTGATGGCCTTTCTTTCTTACTAGATCATGAGTTCTCCAAGAGAAAGACTCTGTTATTTGACTCTGGTAATTAACTGTTGTTTGCTTTAAATTTAGCACAAAATTCAACCATGTAGAATGTGGTACATCAAAATAAATATTTAATGAAAGAATCTCACCATTTTCTCTCCCTTTTTTACATTCTATATTCCAGTTTTATTGAACTTTAAGTGTATTCTGTTGATCTGGTCCTTTCCTTCCCATGCCTTTGTATATTATGTCTCATATTATGCATCTGATATATCATATACATTATACATATACATTATATATATGAGATTGCAGGCAATACTAGGAAGTGAAATCCTCATGTTGAAAAGTGATAAATGAAGGGAAAGAATTGTGATTTTTTTTGCCTTTTCTGGACAAATAATACCTCAGAATTGATGGGAATATTTCTCTTCCTAGAATGATAGAATTACAATGCCATCATTTTATGTTCCCTGATGAGCTAGTGGATCTAAGCAATGGTTGCTGCTGCTGCTGCTGCTAAGTCACTTCAGTCGTGTCCGACTCTGTGCAACCCCATAGACGGCAGCCCACCAGGCTCCCCCGTCCCTGGGATTCTCCAGGCAAGAACACTGGAGTGGGTTGCCATTTCCTTCTCCAATGCATGAAGTGAAAAGTGAAAGGGAAGTCGCTCAGTCATGTCCGACTCTTAGCGACCCCATGGACTGCAGCCCACCAGGCTCCTCCGCCCATGGGATTTTCCAGGCAAGAGTGCTGGAGTGGGGTGCCATCGCCTTCTCCAAAGCAATGGTTATTGACATTAATAAAAATAATGAACTAAACACCATAGAACTCCTATTTGAATCACACATTGTTTATGAAGCATTCTTGCCAAAAACCAAACCTGAATCCTATAAAACTCTACATGTAACTATCAATTTACAGAAATTTAAAAAATGGGCAGAGGATACGAACAAACATTTTTCCACAGAAGACGTACAGATGGCCAACAGACACATAAAAAGATGCTCAACATCGCTAATCATCAGAGAAATGCAAATAAAAACCTCAGTGAGACAGCATATCACACCTGTCAGAATGGCTATCGTCAAAAATACTGCAAATAATAAATATGGTTGAGGGGATGGAGAAAACGAAACCCTAGTCCACTGTTGGTGGGAATGTATTGAATTGACCAAAAATTTCCATCAGTGTTTAAACAAAAATAAAAGACACATTCTTCATTTTCACCAAGAACTTTATTGAATAATGTATTCACAGTCTTGTTTCACTACCTTCTGCCATTTTTCAGGCAACTTCTTAATTCCGTCTTCCCAAAACCTGTTGTATTTTTGAGCAAAGAACTGTTCCAGGTATCTTTTACAGTCTTCTATGGAAATGAAATTTTTTTCCACTATGAGAATTTTGTAAAGACCAAAATAAATGAAAATCTGAAGATACAGTGTCTGATGAATGTGGCGGATGAATCAGAACTTCCTAGTCAATCTGTAATAGTTTTTGCCCAGTCATAAAAGAAACATTCAGTCTTGTATTATCCTGATTGAAGATTATGCATTTTCTGTTGACTGCTTCTGGACACTTTTTGTGGAGTGCTGCTTTCAGTTGGTCTAATTGGAAGCAGTATTTGTTGAAATCAATCATTTGGTTTTCTGGAAGGAGTTCACAATGGAGGACTCCCTTCCAATCCCACTATATACACAGTATCACCATCTTTGGATGAAGACTGGCCTTTGGTGTGGTTGGTGGTGGCGCATTTCACTTGCCCCACAATCTCTTCTTTCCACATTATTGTACAGTATCCATTTTTCATCACCTGTCACAATTTGTTTTAAAAATGGAACGTTTTCATTATAGTTAAGTAGACAATCACATGTGGAAATACAGTCAAGAAAGTTTTCTTCACTTAACTTATGTGTAACCCAAACATCAAAGTGACTAACATAACCAAGCTGGCGCAAATGCTTTTCAATGCTTGATTTGGATATTTTGAGTGTGTGTGCTATCTCCCACATGGTATTACATTGATTGTTCTCAATTAATGTCTGGGTTTGATCACTATCAATTTCAACTGATCATCTAGACTCTGTAGCATTGTCCAGAGAGAAATCATCAGCATGAAACTTCAAAAACCACTTTTGACACATTCAGTCAGTTACAGGACCATCTCCAAACACTGAACAAAATTTTTTGTGCCTTTCAGTTGGATTTTTAACTTTCTTGAAATAATAAAGCATATTACGCTGAAGAGTTTTTTCTTTCATCTTCAATATGAAAATGGCTACACAAAAATTCACCAACTCTGGTAAATTTTTTTAAATGCACACTGATATGATAACTCTCACAATACAGTCTAAGAAAATCACTTTGAATGAAGTTAAAGACAAATATGTACTACTAGAACCATCTTACTGTAAAAAAAAACTGAATGAGCTTCTTTTGGCCAACCCAATAAATTGATGCAGCCACTATGGAAAACACTATGGAGATTCCTTAGGAAATTAAAAGTAAAACTACTGCATGATCCAGCAGTTCCTCTCCTGGGCATATATCTAGAATAAAGTGAAACACATTTGAAAAGATACATACAGTCCATGTTCATAACAGCATTTATCTACAATAGCCAAGATATGAAAGCAACTTAAGTGTCATCAATGGCCAAATGGAGATATATATATATAATATACATGCATACAATATTAATTTACATATAATGGAACATTATATATAATATATATAATGAAATATTACTCAGCCATAAAAAAGAACGAAGTTTTGCCATTGGTAATAAGATGGATGACCTGGAGAATATTAGGCTTAGAGAAATAAAGTCAGACATAGAAAGACAAATACAGTATGTTATCATTTATATGTGGAATCTAAAAAAGAAAACAGAGGAATGAATATAACAAAACAGAAACAGACTCACTGATGTAAAGAGCAAACTAGTGGTTACCCATGGGGAGAGGGCATGGTAGTGGGATGAGACAGAGTAAAGGATTAAAAGGTACAAACTACCATGTAGAAAATAAACTACAATGATACAGTTTATAGCACAGGGAATACAGCCAATAATTTATAATAACTTTAAATTGAGTATAATCTATAAAAATATTGAATCCCTATGTTGTACACTTGAAAGTAATGTAATATTATAAATCAACTATAATTCAATAAAATGAAGTGTGTAGATTAACTTTAAAGCCAGCACTTACAACTTCCTTTAAAGTATTTTGCATTTCCAGTTGTAACATACTTACACAGAAGATTTTTATGACTACTGCCTATCTCGATACAAAGTATTTTAAAGCGCCTGCTGCATCTTAGATGCCTTGTGTTTATATAGAAGATACTCTTTAAGAGTTTGTGCACTCCGAGCATTTCTGCATTTATGTACTCCTTTGTCTAAATAGCTTACCTATGAAGAAATCAGGAAATGATGTTCTCTCCAATGTATCCCTGGAATCCCTTTGCAGAATTTCAGTGAAAACCAGCTGCTTCCTCAGTGGTTACAATTCACAGTTATTTCCACAAAACATTGTTTTTATTAAGAAAATGATTTTCTGCTGAGAATGCGTCATCTCTGCTACATCTTTCCTTTGGTGGTTTATAAAAAAAATAAACAGTTCTTTATGCAATTCATATTGAAATCAAATTGAGAGAATGCCATCAGCTGAGACATGCTAGTAACATTTGGGCCTTCCTCCATCAGCACTGCCAAATACCTAGGTGGGTGGCTTCTTCCTAATTCTCGTGTCCATTCATCTGTATCAACTTGGGCATTTTTCAGTGATTTTACGCCAAAGGCATGCATTTAAATAGATAATTATATTTTTATATTATTTTCTGTGTATTCCTTTAGTCTTTTGTTGTGACGAGAAGAATAAACATGTCCCCAAAAGTATCTGGCTTTCTGTTTTTCATCATCAAGTAACAAACCTCAAAACATCTTTTAAACATTGAATTTTTTAATTACTAAAATTGTGTAAAGTCTCGTTGTGTTTCTTACTATTGTCTGTGTTGTACAAAGGTTTATTGTTGTTGTTTGGTCGCTGAGACATGTCCGAATCTTTTGCAAGATTATGGACTGCCCTTGGACTTTGTAGCCTATCAGGGCCCTCTGTCCATGGGATTTTCCAGGCAAAAATATTGGACTGGGTTGTCATTTCCTTTTCCAGGGGATCTTCCCAACCCAGGGATCAAACCTGCATTAGCAGGCAGGTTCTTTACCATTGAGCCACCTGGGAAGCCCATGCAAATGTATAGATATTTATTTTTACGTTCTGACGATTTTCCTCCAAATTCCTCATACTAAATATGAGAGTCACCAGGGGCCATGTGGGTGATGAGTAAGTCTTAATTCTTTCCATTGAAAATCTTTAGACTAAATATTTTACTGATTCATTTTTTATGATTAAAACAATTTTTAAAATCAAAACAGAAGCAGACATTTTAGTATTTCTCCCTGTGATCAAAGTTCTGTTCTACAAGCCTCTGGTATAGGGAACCCACTTGGAGATCCCTCTTCTCTCTTGTAAACTTCCTATGCATGTGTGCATGCTCAGTCACTTCAGTCGTGTCCGACTCTGTGACATTACGGCAGGCTCCTCTGTCCTTGGAATTCTCCAGGCAAGAATACTGGAGTGGGTTGCCATGCCCTCCTCCAGGGGGTCTTCCCCACCCCGTAATTGAACCAGTGTCTCTTGCATTGCAGGTGGATTCTTTACCTGCTGAGCCACCTGGGAAACCCCAAACTCTTCATTTAGAGACTAAAGTTGTAATCGTATTTGTAAAGCTAGATCCAAGTTCAGCATATGGCACATGCTAAATAGCTGCTTATGGAGCTAAAAAGAACTGAAATATTAGATATTGATTAAGTTATATATAGTCTTACTCTCTCAGAAGAGAAAATTCTGCTTGGTTCACTTAGCTTACTGTCTAAGGTTTATTTCACTCACTTTTGAATGACACTGATTATACATGTATCAGTGTTTAACAGTAACACTCATTTCATTTTATTACAGTTCTTAAAACTGTGTCCCTAAATACCTGAAATCGATTTAGAATGTTACAAATATCTGCTTAACTTAAAAGGGAGACTCTGACCATTAAATATATATATATATATATATATATATATAGTACTGTCCTCAGTGTCATTTCCTGTATTTAAGGAAGCAAGAGGCAAACCACAAAACCATTACTGAGGCATGATATGTGTGCTTCTCTTAGATATTTAAAGACTACCACCAAACAACATTCCTTTGCTTCCACTTAATAATATTATTAGATTTAATCTCTAAAAACATACCTGAAATTTAAGACTTCTCCATTATTAACCACTGTTTATTGGCCTTAAATAAAAAGATGATTTCTGCCTTAAGGATTTGCTGTGTGACTTAAACTAGAGGCTGAATGGAATTAATTCAATGTAGAGATCCAGTTTTAGCTGCTTTTGTAGTTCATAGTTACAATCATAAGGAGCCCAACCAGCCCATATTTATGGAGCACCCACTGTGTGGAAAATGCTGCAGTGGCACCATGGATAGCAAAAAAGAAAGTAACCACTTTATCACAAAGAACGAACACGTAAGGAATGGACATCGCAGTCAGACGCCTAGTATCATGCAGGTCACTCTGATAGATCAGGATGGGGAACACATGTATACCTGTGGCAGATTCATTTTGATATTTGGCAAAACTAATAAAATTATGTAAAGTTTAAAAATAAAATAAAATTTAAAAAAATAAAAAAAATAATTGAATGGAACATTAATAACTGAACTAATTCAGTATTTTTATTTTTTAAGACTCTAAGGTCTCATTCCTGATTCTATCACACCCTGAATGCTGATTGCAACACCTTGCGGATCCTAACAAAGGTTGTTCATCATTTCTATCCCAGGTCTTTGACATGCTAAGGCAAGTTTCCCAGATTCTATTTGCTTGAAAGCTCTTAGTTCCCTTCCCTAAAACAGTGAATAGGAATTAGGGCTTGGTTCCCAGAAAGCAAAACTGAAACTCTCAAACAAGCAAGAAAAAAGGAAAGCTGTTCCAATATTTAGGAGGGTGCCTCAAAAATAAAAGGAGTAACCAAGGATAATAAAAGGGCCATCTACAACTGGAGGGTAATAGGCACCACTGAGCAGGATTTATAACTAACAAACATGTCAGGAGCATTGAAGACCAGGTCTAGAAAGACAAGATTGTCAGGAAACCAGCACCAATTAGATGTACATTCCAAAACAGAATTAGTTACATGAGTGTTACAAGAAGGCTGAGTATATATTTGGGTAGGTGTGTGGAGCCTGTTTGAGGGAATTTTGATCTGTGGCTTAACAAAAGGAGGCATCATCTTAACATTTTGGTGGAGCTGGGGCAAAGAGCAGATTGCCCAAAATTATATTTGGAAATCTCACCATAATCAAGGCAGAACAACTGCAAAGACCATTCCACGGTGTAGTAGGGGAGGTGAGGCTGGGAGATCCCAGTAACAAGATAGGAAAATAGTTTTAGGAAGTTGTCATGGAAGATAAACAATGAATATCAGGGGCCAGTGTTTCCCCTGGAGGTGGAGGACATTCTCATGTCCAAAACTCAGAGAGGAAGTAGTGACTTAGAAGACAAACATTCGGTTGATAAGAGGCAAAGCTTTCTCTTTGTCTTTTGCCTTAATTTTAAAACAAGGAGACATTCGAGCACTACTGTGAGAGAGCAAAGGGAGTTAGAAGTCACCTCCTGCAGCATTTGCTTTGTGTTTGTCTGTTTATTAATAGACATTATGTACATACAGCCGGAGACCGGGAACGCAATTAACATATTCTCTGCATCACTGAGGTTATATTTTTTCTCGGGGAGACTTAAGTGACACAAAAATGATTCACTGATATAGTCTCAGATAATGACAGATGCTATTAAGAAAATAAAGCAGGATAGGATGTGAGCATGAACGGGCAGGGGATGGTGGGGCCTTTTCAGGGAAAGTGGTCAGATGATAGTGAGAAGAAGACTTGAAGGGGACTTTAATGTGAAGAACCGAACTAGGCAAAACCTCCGGGAACAGAATGTTCTAGATGAGCAAACAGCAAATGAAAGGCTGCAGAGGCAGGCATGTGCTTGGTGTGCTTGGGAGAGAGAAGGTCGGTGTGGGGGGAATAGGTCTGGGAGTGGTCGATGGGATTGCAGAGGTTGGCAGCAACTGCGTCCTGCCATCTTCACAGTGTACTTTGAGGAATCGGGTTTTGTTCCAGGTGCTCTAGGAAGCAGTGGAGGGTTTTGAGTAGCAAGCATTGTGATCTGAATGCATGCTTAAAAATTATCTCAGTTTTTTCTTTTGCTTTGTAATAATGAGAGCTATAGCTGTATCTCTAATGCCCTACATCCCTTTCTTATCACTGATGTCACCATGGCACAGAGCATATGCCAAATATTATCCTAAGTATTATTCCAGAAATAAATTTTTTCATAGACTTTACTGTGGAAAATTTTAGGAAGACAATAAAAACGATCAGGAAAGGTGGATTCTACGAAGGAAAACTTTCAATGTATAAAATGTTCCCAAAGATAGTAAATTTATTCTGATAGTAGAAGATCTAGTAACAATGGTGTATACTTTTCTCTTGAAAAAAAAAAAAAAAAAAAGGTACTAAAATTTCCTAAAAGATGATCACAATCAAAATAACACACTAGGACAGAATTCTGGCAAGAGATGAACGTTTCCTGATTCTGGTTCTGCTCCTCAGTGCTCTCTCATCACTGCTGCCTTCTTGTTGGCACATTTCTTGCTGAGCATTTCCTATTGCACACTCCCTACTGCATATATCCTGCTGTGCATTTCCTATTGCAGTCAGGTACACTACTTATTTGCCACCAAGATGGACACAATTATTTGTTTAAAAGGTCCCATTCTACATGCTTCTTTCCTTTTCACTCAGGTCATCATTTGGTCATGTCTCTAGTTGTCCAAGTGAAAGTGTTAGTCACTCAGTCATGTCTGATTCTCTGAAACCCCATGGACTGAATCCTGAAAGGGGTAGCCATTCCTTTACGGATCTCCTGCATTGCAGGCGGGCTCTTTACCATCTGAGCCACCTAATCAATTCTCATTACCAATAAATATAATCTTGTGATCATTTATGTGCTTCTACGATGAATAAAAACTATATTCAGGATAAGCAAACTCTGGAAGATAACATTTTCACATACAGAGAATAGGTTGAATCCCTCCCACTTAAAGTTGTGTGTTGCTGAGCAAATTATCGAACCTGTCTGAACCTCAGTTTCCACAAGGGAATGAGACTGTGATGGGTTTCCCAAGTGGCCCAGTGGTAAAGAATTCGCCTTACAATGCAGGAGCCACAGGAGACACAGGTTCAATCCCTGGGTCAGAGAGATGCCTGAAGGAGGAGATGGCAACCCACTCCAGTATTCTTGCCAGGATAATCCCATGGACAGGGGAGCCTGGCACACTACAGTCCATGGGGTCACAAAGAGTCAGACATAACTAAGCACACATTCATTCCCATTCCTAAGACTATAATAAGGGTTAAGGGGGAAAATATAGAAACTTCACATTCTTGTACCCTAAACATGGTAAATATGCTTAAATGGTAGCTTTTATTATTTAAGTGGTTAAAATAACAATTACCAATGTAGCCTCATATTTTGATTAAAAGAAAGAAGATAGTGAACCTATAACCATTTCTGGTCCCTGAACCACCTAAAGAAATGCAGAGACCCACCCACAAGGGCTTATAAGAAAGGTCAAAAGGTTATATGAACATGTGAACATTTTTAACCACAATTTAGATAAATTCACCACAAAATGGACTTCCCTGGTGGCTCAGTCGGTAAAGCGTCTGTCTACAATGAGGGACACCTGGGTTCAATCCCTGGGTCGGGAAGATTCCCTGGAGAAGGAAATGGCAACCCACTCCAGTACTCTTGGCTAGAAAATCCCATGGATGGAGGAGCCTGGTGTCCATGGGGTCGCAAAGAGTCGGACATGACTGAACGACTTCATTTTCACCACAAAATAGCTCAACTTTCAAATATGTGTTTTAAGAGTTAAAGAACATGAATAAGAAATAATAAGATTGAATATTTATGAAAGAGAACAATCTCTTAGGATGATTTCTTTATGATGGTCAGTTTTACTTAACATTCCTCTGTGGACACACTTAAGTAAAATCTTATGAAACTCAAGAAATTATTTTTCTGAAGGTTAGCACCTAGATTATTTTAAAATGACATTTCTTATTTTTTGAAACAGATCACTTTTTTTTTTTTCCAAAGGAGTAAAACAATTCCTTGGCCTTCACCTCTGAACTCTCACCTTCCCAAAAGACATCTCCAGCAATCTACAAATTCTCCCATATGGAATGATTTAATTTGACAAAGGACAAAAATACCAATTAACTTTATTTTAATTGACTCAACTGTGTGATGTCTGGAAAAGTTGATGACTCAAAAGAAAATCTGACAAGAATGTTTTCAGATCAGAGGGAAATTGCAAAACTTTTGGCTGTGCACCAAATAGGCAAGCTTTGGCAACATCCTGTAATAAAGACCAGGAGAAAATTGTTAGGTATGCAACAGTTTATTCAGGACAATCTTTAAAAGGTTTCCATTGGATAAAAAAGCCTTGTCTTCTTTTCATTTAATATTGAGTGTCCGTCTGTGTTTAGTATTTTTCACAATGAACTACTAATTAGAACCAGACCTCGTACAAGCATCTCTGAAATTCTCCTCAGTAACTGTTGACCTGCAACACCCTCATGATTTCTACTGTGGGCCACTATTTTCCAAGCACTCGCCTTTTAAAAAAATTGTCCTGTATCAGTAGATTAGGATTGAATTGCACACTTGACTTTTTCCTTAGTATGTGTGTGTCCTTAGTTTCTCAGTCATGTCTGACTCTTTGCAACCCCATGGACTCTAGCCTGCCAGGCTCCTCTGTCCATGGGGATTCTCCAGGCAAGAATACTGGAGTGGGTTGCCATTCCCTTCTCAGGAGAATCTTCCCAACCCAGGGATCGAACCCAGGTCTCCGGCATTGCAGGTGGCTTCTTTACTGTCTGAGCAACCAGGGAAATCCATACATACACATACGTAAGTTTATATATGAGAGAAAGAAAAAGAAGGAAGGAAGAAAGGAGAAAGGAAAGAAAGAAAAAGAATAAAAAAAAAAAAAAAGGATTCAGATCATTTTCCTTTGTGCCAGATTACCAGTTGATAAGATCTCCCTGGAAGGAGGTTTCTGAAAGGCATTCCAAACTCTTAGCGAAGACTGATGATGTTATAGAATTCACGTTTAACCAATTTTCAGATGACACAAAGGAAAGGAGGCTATCTAACCTACTGACCATCTGTCAAGTCTCTGCCTCACCGCCACCAAAAAAAAGATACATGGGGTGAGGAGATGAATTTAATAGAAGGTTTTAAAATTACATCTTAAATATAGAAGGGCATGTGCACGTGTGCTCAGTCATTTCAGTCATGTCCCACTCTTTGTGACCCCGTGGACTGTAGCCTGCCAGGCTCCTCTGTCCATGGGATTCTCCAGGCAAGAATATTGGAGTGGGTTGCCATGCCCTTCTCCAGGGGATCTTCCTGACCCAGGAATCAAACCCAAGTGTCCTGCGTCTCCTGCACTTCAGACTGATTCTTTATTACTGAGCTACCGGGGAAGCCCATAGAAGGACATAGTCACTGTAAAAGACATTCAGTTCAGTTCAGTCGCTCAGTCATGTCCAACTCTTTGCGACCCCATGAATTGCAGCACATATCAAACAGGACATAAGGCTTTAAAGTAAAACTTACAGGATTCTTTCCCATCCTTCTGGACTCCTACTCACTCCCCAAATATAATCACTCTTCAGTGCTTCTTGCCCAATCCTTTTTTAAAGGATTTTTTGTGTGAATATAAGTATAATATGTAGATATATGTATATGTATGTATATAGATAGATTGACACACTAATTCTTGTTAACAATTGCATAACGGTCTACTAAGTAGTGCCTCTTTAATTTCCTGTAAATTGAAAGTCAGTTTATTTATATATAATGCTAAAACACCCTGATACACCAATCTTTGTACATTGACATAAACTTTCCAAAGTGGACTTATTAGATCAAAGGGTAGAAAATATAGGTGATCTACTAGAAAATCCCAATAAATATCTAAATTTAAATTCCACTAAAAAATCTGCAAACAACAAATAAAGATATAAATAAAATAGTCAAAATACAACACAAATATAAAATAGAAGAAATGAGACATAGGGGATACAGTGAAATAATAATAATAAAAAAAAAAAGCCATCATATTCAATAATCAGAAAAAGAAAATTCAGAGAATATAGGAGAGACAAATTGAAAATAAAGTGGCCGAGAAGTTATAGAACCAGCACAAGGTATAAATGGTTAGATTCAGGAAAGAGAACAAATCTACAACTAGGGCTCATCCAATAAAACTATAGGACACCAAATAAAGAAAATTTAAAAGCAAGTAGGGAGAAAAAATGGCTAATATAGTTTGGAAATAAAGTTTGACTGACAGTAAACATCCAGACAACAACACTGAAAATAATGCTGAAACAGAGCATAGATTTAAAAGCACAGGGTTTTAAGTTGAGAGTAAACTCACTTTTAGTCAAAATTAAGAAGCGACTTCCAAAGTAAACTAATATGAACTTAGACCTTATTGATAAAAAAAGATAGAAACTGTATTAGAATAAAGGAAAAGGGTTTAGAATGTGCACTATTTACATAAAATCACATTGGGAATGTCGAGCTTAGCTCTGGTACTATCGTTGTTTCAAGGGAAGAAACTCAAGTTTCTGTTATTCCAGGAGCTGTTGAAGAAATTGGGAATATTTAACAGAAGAAACAGATGGAGATCATGATAATTATTTTTAAGTAGTGTCAGTTTGAGTGGCAGCCACACAGAAGACTGGGATAGATCTGAATGGCTGTACATGGGAACTACATGTGGATTGTCATATTTTGAGGAAAAAAGATGGCCTGATTATTAGAACTAAACAGAGATGTTCTAATGAGCTCTTCCAAAAAGTAGTGAGATTCCTATCTGTACAGATGTTCAGAAGAAAAGCCAGAACACTCTTGGCAAGTAGGCTATAGAGAGAATTCAGGAAGTATGTGGGAAAAAAAATAAACTTTAAGTTTTACATTAGTTAACCTGGAAGGATTTGAGTATCCACTGAGGGTGAAAAATAGAAATGAATTGGAAACCAACTTTCATAAAATCCCATCTTAGCCAACAAAGACTTCTCCCTGACTATTCCACCAAATAACCCAAACTATCAACATTTAATTGTTAAAATATTGACCTCTTTTCTAAGCTTAAAAGAAAAAAAAGTCCCTCTTATTTATATGGGCTTCCCTAAGTGGCTCAGATGGTAAAGAATCTGCCTGCAATGTGGGAGACCTGGGTTGGATCCTTTTGGGAATATCCCTGGAGGAGGGAATAGCCCGCTACCCACTCCAGTATGGCTTCTTTTTTTAGTTTTAAATGACATTAGGTACATTTACTAAGTTTCTTCAGTCCTATGACCAGAGTCAAAGAAAAAAACTATCAAAGCTCTAATGGCCAGTGCCAATTTTGGGAGTGTGGATTTCCGTATTTTCATTCAGGTATTTTGTGTTCTACGTTACATTATTTCTTCAGATCCTTTAGTGGAGCTGAGGGAAGGGCACTTTGAACTGCTGAATCAAAATTCTATAAAGCAGAGATGGCACTAAGTGTAGGAGAGCTGCCATTCTGTGGAATAAGCCCTGGGTCCAAGCGCTCACTCTGCTGTATACTAATTCACTAGCTGTGGCTGTGTGACCTTAAGCAAGTTACCTCACCTCCTTCGAGCATCGGTTTTCCTGTCTCTAAAATGAAGATCACTGTAACTATCTTTTAGGACTATTGGGAAGTTTAAATAAAGGGGAAAATCCTCCTATTAGCTCAGTTCCAGTACATAGTTAGTTCTTGTTATGTGTCACTTTTCTTCTCAACTAATTAAGTTTGTTTTTAAGCAATGAACAAAACAGTTTCACAAGACTAAGCTGCATGAGTATAAGTACAAATCTGGTTTTTTACTATCACATACTCAGGGCTTAGCGCAATGTAGGCCCTCAAAAATAAAATATTGTAATTTATAACATATAGACCATATCACTAATTTGAAAAAAAAAAAAAAAAAGTTAAGATTATAATTTCCCTGCCACTTTGTGACCTGAACTAGTATACTAAAACAATGACACTGCCTCAAAATTTGGAGAAAAACTGGCTTTTGGATTGTAAATACTAGATCTCAACGGAAGCTCTATTTTCTTATCTCCAAATACACAGAGGCCGAATTCTCTATAGGGCAGCTTCTTAGGACAGGCCAAAACCCCGAGGGCCCTCACATCTAACCAGCAAGAGCTGCCTTTTAAGTGTGTATTTGTAGATGTCATTTGCAAAAGTCAACTTCCCATTTCAGCATGAGTCTAGGACCACAGAATCCATCTGGTTTGCATTTCACTTCAAAATGTAGAACCAGGTGTCTTTCATGTGTGCTTAATTTTCGAGGGAGGGTGTACCACAAGACTCAGAATGATTTGAAGCGGTTTAATAACACAGATAAAGGATACTGTATTGCCGAAATACAATCACTTCTTGTTGTTGCTCTTATTGTTGTTGGTATGGACTGAATTTAAATTTTCTTTCAACTTGTAAGCTTGGAATGACAGACAGTAAGCCTGATTTTAGGTACACATTGAGCTCACATACATTCGCAGAGGATTCATAGAGGATTGTTTGCACTCAATGAGAATTTCAGAAACTAGACCAGAAAAAAAAAAAAGAGAGAGAGAGAGAGAGGGAAGGAGGGAGGGAAAGTGGAGTTGGAGAGAAAGAGCCTTCACTAACATCTTTATCAAACAATTAGTCATCCTTGAGGAATGTGGTTCAGTTTCTTTGATAGCATGAAATTTAAGCAAAAGAATAAGTATTATGCTCTATACAGAAATTAAGCTGTCTTGGGGGAAAACTTTTTGATAAATGAAAAGCAATTTCATCTCCTTTTATACAGAGTGCTATAAAATGATTTCCATTGGGAGAATGAGTCCACTTTTAATTAAGTAGAGACCATGCTATGAGTCCATGTAGAGTGTTTCCATTCTGCTCCCCAAACCGATCATCAAAAAATCACTAATCACATATAACTTTCCTAGTGTTAACACAATATATGACATTTTACATGCTGCTGCTGCTGCTAAGTTGCTTCAGTCGTGTCCGACTCTGTGCAACCCCATAGATGGCAGCCCACCAGGCTCCCCCATCCCTGGGATTCTCCAGGCAAGAACACAGGAGTGGATTGCCATTTCCTTCTCCAATGCATGAAAGTGAAAAGTGAAAGTGAAGTCGCTCAGTCGTGTCTGACTCTCAGCGACCCCACAGACTGCAGCCTACCAGGCTCCTCCGTCCATGGGATTTTCTAGGCAAAAGTACTGGAGTGGGGTGCCATTGCCTTCTCCGTTTACATGCTAAAGGAAGTAAATACCACCAAATAAGTGACCGCCAAAGAGAGATTCCTTATTTTGCAGAATCACTAGCACTCAGAAACAAACTTGTCTTAAAAATACAAATCAATAATGATATTTCTTGAATACCCTAAAATAGAAACTGACATAAACATGGCGGAATAGGCATATATGATCCATGTGGAATTAAGACAATACCAACTGAGCCTATTTTAACTAACTGCTAGTTTACTAACATTTTTAAAAAATGAAAAATGTGATTTATTATAGAGCAACCAGCTCTGAGTCTAAAATTTCCTTTCAAAGTTGTCTCAAAAATGTGTGTCCTGTTTTTAAGGGACCAACTTTCAAGAAATACAGTCCTTGGTTGGCAATCACAAACCCTCAATCTGTGTTTCTTAGCTGAAAGATAACCCCTCCCAGAATGCAGAGACACAAAGGTCAAGTTTACCGGGTACAGTGATTCCTATCATGTTTTAAACAATCTCTCCTTCTGGTTGTATTATATGCTTTGTAAATAATCAATACAAAAACACAAGAAAATATCTTGGTTTAAGAGATTTGTACAGAGAAAGCTCAGACACCTTCTTGCATTGGGTGACTCAGGGTTACTGCATGGGACGGGGGAGGGGCATGAGGCTTCTCAGGAGCCACCTCTGGGGTGTATCCAGCATTTATACTCCTAGGTGTCAGAGGTGCAGGACTGTGCTTCTAGGCATTCGTCATAGATCTGGCAGGCTTTCAGGGGACTCAGCTTTATGTTCAGCTCAATAAAGTAATGCCAGCTCCATGGCTTAGAAGGGATGTGACACTGAGAAACAACTTCACTACCTTGAACTTGAGTAACAAGCATTAAATAAGATAATGCATTAGATGCACTTAGCTCACTGTCTGGTCCATGTAGACAATCACTGTATTACTAGTATTACTAGTATTATTAGTATTATTTTATTAACCCCCAACCCCAGAGGAAGACTGCAGCCTACCAGGGCCTTATCAGAACGCACAGGGTCAAATATAAGTGTTGTCAACCAACAGACATTTTCGGTCATGTTGACATTATAGAATAAAGAAACACACTCCTGCAAGCTAATTAAGATTAAGGATCACAATTTTCCTTTAAGAAAAGCAGAAATAAATTGGATTTCTCTGCCTATCCCAGTTTAAAGACTATAAAGCTTATTAAAAACAGAGTAAATAATGGCTTTTCATTAATTTGATTTATTTAGATGTAAAAGAAACTGGAGGAATGCACATCCTGAACTTGTTATATATCACAAACTCCTGAACTGCAGAAAGAATGGAGGAAGTATACTGTCCATACTCCAGAAGCAGGAATCAATGTTTTCAAGGTTGAAACTATTTCACTTAAACCCTAACACATGGAAAGGATTTTTTCCAGATACACAGAATAAAGATTGATAATAAAAATGCAATACAACCCTAAGGTGAACTTGATAGGTAAGCCAAGACTCAAGGGGGAAGAGAGTCATTTCCTTATGACTGAATCCTCACCTACCTAAGTCCCTTTGAGAGCTTCAGAGCTTGTAGAAGTCAACTGGGAGCAGCTGGGTTGATTAACAAAGATATTCATTGGATAAACATATATTGAAGCACTATTATATAGTCAGATGCTATGCCAGACTGCAAAGAAACAAAGATGGCTAAGATGCTTCTGCTGCAGCCAGCCTTAGAATTCTATCACATCCAGTGATGCTAGAAGCATAAATGATGAGTATAGCATGGCAACAAAAGTTAACAAAGAGCTGCCAAAATGCAAGATGCCATGTACACCTGAGGAAGGGGCACTCCACTTTACCCAAGGGGCAGAAAAGATTTTGGTGAGGTTGTAGCACTTTGAACCAGTGGATTTGGAAGAACTGCCTGGGGGCATAACTTGGAATATTTGGAATAACTGCTCCCTTAGGGGCAGTAGTCTGTCACAAGTGGCTGGCATGAACTTGTATTTGCATAGCACTTTATAGATTGATAAAATGCCAGATGTATGTCAGGTGTTCCTAAGAGAAAATGTGGAAGGGACATGACCCATGTGCTGGAGGGGATGCCAAATTTGCTCCAACTCTCTCTCCCCTCAAGTAACTTCGACTGAGTACTTAAAAGATGAATACTGCTAAGTTACTTCAGTCGAGTCCGACTCTATGCGACCCCATAGACGGCAGCCCACCAGGCTCCCCCGTCTCTGGGATTCTCCAGGCAAGAACACTGGAGTGGGTTGCCATTTCCTCCTCCAATGCATGAAAGTGAAAAGTGAAAGTGAAGTCACTCAGTCGTGTCCAACTCTTCGCAACCCCATGGACTGCAGCCTGCCAGACTCCTCCGTCCATGGGATTTTCCAGGCAAAAGTACTGGAGTGGGGTGCCATTGCCCTCTCCAAAAAGATGAATAGAGGTTTGCAAAATTAAAATGATGAACATGGTCACCCCTGGCAGAAAGGTAAGACAGGAACAAGAAAATTGAGGGAATTCCAATAGTTTAATTTGGTGAGCAGTGGGTCTCATTCTGGCAGTACATTGGAATCTCTTGATGGGTTGTTTTCTTTTTTAAACAGTTTCTAGGCTTCACTCACACTCTTAGGTTGGGCATGGGGTTTTGGCATGGTCTTTGTTAAAAGCCCCCAAGGTGATTCTAATGTGCAGGCAGACTTCAGAACTGTTGCTCCAGCAAAGTGCATATGGGGGCAGGGAGAAGCGGTACAGAGGTGGCAGAAACAATGCCAGAGGTGGGCACTCCATCAGATTTCCAGATAAAAATTAGGAGGTCTTGTCATATAAGAAAAGTATAGAATTTTTCAATGGGAAGTTTTTAATGGGAGTGTGGTATGATAGGAGAGTCATCCTCTTCCATTTGGGAGGTGGTGTGAAAGTTGAATTAAAAGGGGAACTGGATAGGAGGAAGGGAGGCCAGAGTTTATTGATTCTAGTGGAGGGGTTAAGCATGCGGAGTGAAGGGGAGAAGAAGTGGATTTTAGAGATATCTGGGGGCTCAGGACTCATGTGCCTTGGAGTGTGAGGGAAAGAGAAAAACTAAGAAAAAAAAAACTCATTTCAAATTTGGGTAATCTGCTAGATTTTTTTTTTTTTTTTTTTTAATCATCCAGTCACCACAAACAGAGCAAAATAGGAGGAACTAGTCTGGAGGTAAAGAAGATGAATGAAGCATTGAACGATGTGAATTCAAAGTACACAAGGAATAACCAGATGGTACTTTTCAGAGGGTGTGTGGATGTCTGGAGTAGCACTTAGAAGAAAGATATGGGTTGGAAAATTAAAGATACAGACCTTTGGTTATGGGCAGGATGGCGATAATAAATAAGTCTCAGGTAAGGATGCTATCCTCAGGAGTGAATGTGCAGTGAGGAGAAAAGATGGCAGAGGATAAAGCTATGCAGAAACTTTAAATTTCTGTTTCAATTAAAGAATGGCTTGGGGCCATATAATACATCAATTTAAGCACCTGATTATATAAAATATATTATTAAATAAAATGTTATTTGTTAAAGAATGAACATGGAAGCACTGCAAATTAAAATGTCTTTTTTTTAAATCTATGTGATTAACTACCACCAACTCTCATTTTAAATTTTAATAGCAAATATCTTTCTCTGATAGCACATCCTTATTTACAACTGGTTGGTTTGGTAAAACAATCTTAGCATCTTAGGAGTAGGAGTCAAAAAACTAAAAATGCAATAGATTTTTTTTTCTCTCTCTCTCTCTCTTCCAATTTTGTTAATAGATCTTTGACATACACACTGTATAATTTTAAAGGGTACAACATAATGATTTGACTTACATGCATAGTAAAATGATTACCATAATTAGTTTAGTAAGTGTTCATCATCTCACAGATAAAAAAAATAAAAGAAAAAGAAAAAAATATTTCATTGTAATGAGAACATTTGAGATTTACTCTCTTAATTTTCGCATATAACATACAGCCTAGACGGTAAAGAATCCATCTGCAATGCGAGATCTGGGTTCAATCCCCAGGTTGGGAAGATCTCCTGGAGAAGGGAATGGCCACCCACTCCAGTGTTCTGGCCTGGAGAATTCCATGGACTGTATAAGTCCATTGAGCCACAAAGACTCAGACACAAGGGAGCGACTTTCCCTTTCTTTTCAACATACACCAATGATAATTACACTTACCATGCTGTATGTTATATCCCTCAGTTCAGTCGCTCAGTCATGTCCAACTCTTTGTGACCCATGGACTGCAGCACACCAAGCTTCCCTGTCCATCACCAACTCCTGGCGCTTGCTCAAACTCATGTCCATTGAGTCAGTGATGCCATCCAACTATCTCATTCTCTGTCTTCCCCTTCTCCTCCTGCCTTCAGTCTTTCACAGCATCAGGATCTTTTCCAGTGAGTCAGTTCTTCACATCATGTGGCCAAAGTATTGGAGCTTCAGCTTCAGCATCAGTCTTTCCAATGAATATTCAGGACTGATTTTCTTTAGGATGGACTGGTTGGATCTCCTTGCAGTCCAAGGGACTCTCAAGAGCCTTCTCCAACACCACATTCAAAGGCATCAATTCTTTGGTGCTCAGCTTTCTTTATAGTCCTACTCTCACATCCATATGTGACAACTGGAAAAACCATAGCTTTGACTAGAAGGACCTTTGACAGTAATGTCTCTGCTTTGTAATATGCTGTCTAGGTTGGTCATAGCTTTTCTTCCAAGGAGAAAGCGCCTTTTAATTTCATAGCTGAAGTCACCATCTGCAGTGATTTTGGAGCCCAAGAAAATAAAGTCTCTCACTATTTCTGTTGTTTCCCCATCTATTTGCCATGAAATAGATGCCCCGATCTTCGCTTTTTGAATGTTGAGTTTTAAGCCAGCCTTTTCACTCTCCTCTTTCATTTTCATCAAGAGGCTCTTTAGTTCTTCACTTTCTGCCATAAGGGTGGTGTCATCTGCATATCTGAGGATATTGATATTTCCCCTGGCATTCTTGATTCCAGTTGTGCTTCATCCAGCCAGGCATTTCACATGATGTACTCTGCATAGAAGTTATATAAGCAGGGAGACAATATACAGCCTTGACGTATTCCTTTCCTAATTTGGAGCCAGTCCATTGTTCCATTTCCAGTTCTAACTGTTGCTTTATATCCTTAGTGCTCATTTATTATATCCCTCAGTTCAGTTCAGTCGCTCAGTTGTGTCCGACTCTTTGCAACCCCATGAACCGCAGCACGCCAGGCCTCCCTGTCCATCACCAACTCCCAGAGTTCACTCAGACTCACGTCCATCGAGTCAGTGATGCCATCCAGCCATCTCATCCTCTGTTGTCCCCTTCTCCTCCTGCCCCCAATCCCTCCCAGCATGAGTCTTTTCCAATGAGTCAACTCTTCACATGAGGTGGCCAAAGTATTGAAGTTTCAGCTTCAGCATGAGTCCTTCCAATGAACACCCAAGACTGATCTCCTTTAGGATGGACTGGTTGGATCTCCTTGCAGTCCAAGGGACTCTCAAGAGTCTTCTCCAACACCACAGTTCAAAAGCATCAATTCTTCGGCACTCAGCCTTCTTCACAGTCCAACTCTCACATCCATACATGACTACTGGAAAAAACCATAGCCTTGACTAGACAGACCTTTGTTGGCAAAGTAATGTCTCTGCTTTTGAATATGCTATCTAGGTTGGTCATAACTTTCCTTCCAAGGAGTAAGCGTCTTTTAATTTCATGGCTGCAGTCACCATCTGCAGTGATTTTGGAGCCCCAAAAAATAAAGTCTGCCACTGTTTCCACTGTTTCCCCATCTATTTCCCAAGAAGTGATGGGACCAGATGCCATGATCTTCGTTTTCTGAATGTTGAGTTTTAAGCCAACTTTTTCACTCTTCTCTTTCCCCTTCATCAAGAGGCTTTTTAGTTCTTCTTCACTATCTGCCATAAGGGTGGTGTCATCTGCATATCTGAGGTTATTGATATTTCTTCCGGCAATCTTGATTCCAGCTTGTGCTTCTTCCAGCCCAGTGTTTCTCATGATGTACTCTGCATATTTAAGTTAAATAAGCAGGGTGACAATATACAGCCTTGATACACTCCTTTTCCTATTTGGAACCAGTCTGTTCTTCCATGTCCAGTTCTAACTGTTGCTTCCTGACCTGCATATAGGTTTCTCAAGAGGCAGGTCAGGTTGTCTGGTATTCCCATCTCTTTCATAATTTTCCACAGTTTATTGTGATCCACACAGTCCCTAGTGCTCATTTATTTTATAACTGGAAGTTTGTACTTTTTGCCCACCTTCTTCATTTCCCCTTCTTCCCACTCTTCCTCTTCTTGTAGCCACAAATGTGATCTCTTTTTCTACAAGTTTGTTATTGAAGTACAATGGACCTATAGCAGTATGTTAGCTCCAGGTGTACAACATAGGGATTCAATATTGCTATACATTTCAGAATGATGACCATGGTAACAAGACATTTGTTTTGTAACTGGAAGTTTGTATTTCTTAATCTCCATCACCTGTTTCTCTCCCCTCACTCCTCTCCCTTAATTACAGGTAACTAGCCTAAGGAATGGAGAAGGCAATGGCACCCCACTCCAGTACTTTTGCCTGGAAAATCCCATGGATGGAGAAGCCTGGTGGGCTGCCGTCCATGGGGTCGCACAGAGTCGGACACGACTGAAGCGACTTAGCAGCAGCAGCAGCCTAAGGAATAATTATAAAAACACACAAAAAATTTATAAATGATATTTAATTCACAGTAACATTCACTTCATGGAAGATATTGTTTCTAAGAGTGAAGAAAATCAGAAACAGAAATACCTGTCATTTTTTTTGTTGCAAAAAATGTTGCAAAAAAATTACGTATTTTTATATTACAGTAATTAAGAGAACAAGTTCTAGAATAAGCCTTGGCTGCCTGTTGGCTGTGTGACTGTGGGAAATCACTAACTTCCCTAATCCTTCTTTACATTATCTGTAAAAGAAGGCTAGTAATATCCGTTGCATAGGCTTGACATAAGAATTAACTGGGGAAAAAAAAAAGTAAAATTGCTAACATTTATTGTTTACAATAATCCAGGCATTCTTCCAAGTGTTAATATTTTACATATCCTTTAAAATTTATTCAATCTTATGAAGCCATAGTAAAACCCTTGTTTTAAAGACGAGGACTCTGATGCACAGAGGGTTGAACAAGGTCACATAGCTGATAACAGGAGGCATATGGATACTTATCAGGCAGACTCCGAAATTCTTGCTTTTCACTGCTGTGTATCTGCATCTGGAAGGACTCCATAAATACAAACAATTATTGCCATTATTATTAATTCAAAAGATCATAAACACATGAGAAGATAAAGAGTGCTTGTCTTTGGGTGGCGAGCCTGTTTTTGTTCTTCTCTTGTTCTGTATTATTTTTTTTCATTCAAAAAAATTACTAACTCCTGACTTTATAGTGCAACCAAAGGAGATAAAATAATATATAACACAACAAGAATTTGAGTTCTATTTCTGTTTCCACTGCTGCCAAAAAGTTTACTGAGTTGGAATAAAAAAAGAAAAGAAATATTTAACAATGACTTCCAATCATTTTAGCGATGGAATTATTTGAGAAAATCTATTTTAGAAGTCCAAAGTGGTAAACAAACAAATTATAGTGTCTATGATTGTAGTAGGGAAAGTAGGAGGTTTGAAGAGGAGAAACCCTGAGTATGGAGGCCAGGGCTAGCATCCGCCCATAGCACCTATGGACTCACACACACACACACACTCAGAGGAGGCTTCGATATGCTGCAGTAACAAGTCATCTCTAATTCTCAGTCCCTTTGGTCAACAAGAGTTTCTTGCTTGTTCTGTATGTCTAAGACAGGTAAGTGGGAGTGGTGGGATGGGGGAAACAAGGGTGGTAGATGCAGCTCCCCACAGTCACTCAAGGATACCATTTAAAGGAGACTCCCCCATCTCATTCTTTACTTTCAGAAGCTGATGGACTTAGTAATGAGGACAGAGTAATTTCATAGAGTCTTCATTCTATTCTCCCTTTCCAGGAAGTAAAATGTGTCACTTCTGGACACATTTCACTGGCCAGTACTCATCACGTTGCCCAGCCAAAAAGTAAAAGGACTGAGAAGTCCAGTCTGCCATGTGCCTGGCAGAAGAGGAGAAACAGTTATTGAAGAAAGCCAGCAATGCCCACCACGCTCATCAGAGAGGCTGGCGTGGATCCTCAAAGCAGTTTTAACACATCATCATTTAACACATCAATGAGGTATGTAATCATATTTTTTCCACTCAAGACTTACAAAGGCTTTCAATATCTGCCCCTTCTTAACCCTGATACTAAACAAGGGGTGTGAATCCATATTATACTGCCTCACTGACCCTTCCCATCCTTGGATATCAGCAAATGTGCGCTTTCTTTCTTCATGTGAGCACAACCAATAATGTGGTTCTGCAGCATTTTGCTTTTCATTCGTATCATCTTCCATATGAAAAAATGATTTGATGACAACAAAGAAAATTCTGTGTTCCAATAAAATCCAGAAAGTCTGGATTAAACAACTAAAAGTTTCTTTATTGCAAAAATTACTTGCTTTTAATATGTTTTGCTGTTGTTCCATCACTCACTTGTGTCTGACTCTTTGCCACTGCGTGGTCTGCAGCACCCCAGGCTTGCCTTTAATATGCTAGTAAAGTTGTCATTTCCCCTGAGGTGGTTGTCATATGCAACATTTCCCAGTATCAAAATGCTTTTCTCGTTGAACCATTATCCAAAAGTCTCAGAATTCATGCTCCCTAGAGTGCACTTAAGAAAATAGCATGTTATAGAAAATATTATGTATAGAACAACCAGTATGCTCATAGATATACTGTGAACCACACTTTGCCTTATCCTATTATTTCTAATGCCTTCAACAATCACAGTAGTGAGATATAGATAACCCCCAAAGCCCAAAGCCCAAATCCCACATGATACTAGGTATGAAGTTGCTTAGCAGAAGTGCCCCTGACCTGACTGTAATGGTTCCACACCAAAATCTATGCATGGTGCTAAACAACATGGGGTCTAGTTTTCAACAATAACCCTAGTAAAGAAATGAGAACCCCTTCCCCTCTAAGGAGAAGAATATAACCATCTCCCATGTCATGGAGCATATCCAGCAAAGAGAAGACAAAAAGAATAGGGCATCAAAGCCACAGTGGGCTGCAGATCCAAGGAAACAAACACAACACATATCTGAGGTTAACTGGCACAATCCAACATTTTGCAGAAATTTTCAAGATGGCAGTTTAAATGAACAAGTGGGTAAAGACTGAAGAACGTTTTGCAAATATATAAATGAGGCCCCAAAATGAAGGGTTCCAAAAAGAAAAGCTATAGTGTTAATCTATATGGTGATATTTTAGAAGTTGAGAATGTTGTGCATTACCAAAAAAAAAAAAAAAAAGTTTATCAGAATTCTATAAATTAATGCAATTTTGGCTATAGCCTCTTTCCTTAGACACACTGAGCCAGGGCTTCTGTTAGTTTCTTTGTGAGAAGAAGGCAGCAATTTTATCAGAACCATCTCTGAGACAAAGAAGGAAATGGGGCTGGACTAGCAAAGTGCCCCATCCTCAGCCAGATGCCTTTTCCATCACAGGTCCTAAGAGGGATACCACTTGACACTCCAGGCAAAAAGTACTCTTTGTTACTTGAGAAGCCTTAGCCCTGAGTCCTTCTTTGGTCTTCTATGCCACGTACTAGGCTGGCTATTGTGAGAAACATGGTTTCCATTGGACACTCTTGCTTGAGGCTTGCCCAAGCAGACTTGGTAGAACCTTTGTCTCAGATCCAAACTTAGTCCTTGTAATCTCATCACTGTAAATGGTAAAAGTCATGGAAAGATGAACCCAAAGGAAAATGAGCATATTTCCCTAAAGCCTAGAAGAGAGCTCTCCAAGTTTCTCTGCATGCCTTCTTACTTGCCATGGGCATTATGAGGGTTAGATAGAGGAATGGGCAGCCCCTGGTATGAACATGGCAATGCCACTGTCGCTCCGCAGCACTGCAGTCCGATAGGACCCCTGGGGTAGGAGCGTGTGCCGTCAGACAGTGGATGTATCACAGACTGGGCCGCCTCTGCCTCCCGCGAGATACGCTGGAACAAATGACTTAGATGAGACAGATCTCCCACTTCTCAATATGTCTGCACCTCCCATGACCTGCCAGTAAGAGAGCAGACTGCACTTTCATCTGAGTGCCAGGACACCCCAACATTAAGGTACCCAAGCTGGGAGGGGTCAACTTCCCAGCGTTGGACCTCAGAAGTACAGAACTAGACAGATTACCCCCAGTCAGACAGTGCTGGACACCCTCAGAACTCCCCTACAACAGAGGCAGAATCCTTTCCTCTAGACTCTTTCCATTCCTGAGTACAAGCTCTCAGTAGCCAAGATATTCGCAGAGAGAAAAGGGAGCAGAAAGAACAACATTACAGGGAAGTAGTCCTTTTTGAAAATTCTACATGTAAGCCATCCTATCTGGCAAGAGGAGAGTCAGTCAGGGAGTACAGTGAGGATTCAATGCTATACAAATGGAAAGAGAAAGCAGAGGGAAAGGAGGTTGCTTCATCTAAGCATACACCCAGAATTAAGCCTTAATAATGTCTTATGTATTTAAGGGCTAATCGAGCACAAGTATTCATTCCCCTCCCCCATAGTTTGCTACTCACGCCTCCTTTTGTCACTTCCAATTGCAATTACTTCTGTGTGGAATCTCATTTTATTGCTCTCCTACCTTGTTTGAATCTCTTTTCTTCTTATCTCAATCTCTTTTCTTCTTGTCTCATTCATCTCTTGTCACTTCTCTCGCAAACCTTGCAATTAATGCATGAAGGAATGACATTTATTGACACCCCCAGCCAGCAAAAAGATCCTTTCGGCATGACAACCTGACTAATGACAGGCCCTAAAGATTTTCATTGCCTTTTAAGGCATCTTCTTCATAAGCACAGAAAGGCTTGTTTTAGAAGGCTGCTTAAAGACTGCTGCTGCTGCTGCTGCTGCTAAGTCGCTTCAGTCGTGTCCGACTCTGTGCGACCCCGTAGGCGGCAGCCCACCAGGCCCTGCCGTCCCTGGGATTCTCCAGGCAAGAATACTGGAGTGGGTTGCCATTTCCTTCTCCAATGCATGAAAGTGAAAAGTGAAAGTGAAGTCGCTCAGTCGTGTCCGACTCTTAGCGACCCCATGGACTGCAGCCCACCAGGCTCCTCCATCCATGGGATTTTCCAGGCAAGAGTACTGGAGTGGGGTGCCATTGCCTTCTCCGACTTAAAGACTAGAACTTGTTATAGAAGCTTGAGCTGCCTGGAAAGACAGTTCTTGGATAACAGAAGTTCCACACTAGACCCAAGGTTAATATTGATTCTAGTTTCTAGTCAATTACACATGTTATCAAGAATCTTCAGAGTGATCACTAAACGGTTCTCTAAAACGTGTAAGTATCTAAAGGGTTTCTACTATTGCAGCTTATTCTTGATAATATATGGCCAGCCACAGTACATATTTGACCTGTCTATTCACTTCCAAATTAGAAAATGACCTATATAAATGTCTTCCCAAATCATATGCATCATAACTTTCATGTGAAATGATTACATTTTAAAAAATACAAATCTATTTTAAATATTTTAAAAACTATAAAGTTTTTATTATGTCCTAGATTTTCACTAAATGTCTATGATTTTCTTCAAGTCACCACTAATATATTTATATTTTGAATGCAATGAAATATAGCTACATAGAGGGAGAGAGTGAGAATGATAGATATAGCTTCAAACAGGAGCACAATTCTCATTTCACAAATGCAAGTATAACAGACTATGTGCTGGTTCCATGAAGCAGGAATCATGTGTGTCTTGCTTATCTAGGACAGACCCTCTAGTAGATACTCGATAATTTTTTTTGTGAATTGTTTAAGCAATTGCCTTGGAAAATAGAGACCTGGAAAGCAGTTTTTTTTCCTTCAGTTCATCTCTACAATATCTCTGCCATCAAAGACAAGCAATGATTAAGAACTTGGAGTAAATCAAACTGCTTTGATTCAAATTCTGATTTCACCATTTAAACAGCTATGACTTCAAACCGTAAACTTACATTCTCTCTTGCTTCAATTTTACTTGCCTTTAAATAGGGGAAATGATAACACTAACTCATTGGGTTAGAATGAGGATTAGGTGACTTTACATGTTAAAGTATTTCCTGAGTAAGCCCTGGGTAAATGTTTACTACTACTACTCCTATGATCACGATGACTACTGCTGTCTATGAATTGTAATTTCCTTATTTATGAAACGATATGTATGGATGATGAATAACTTTCAAATACTTTCTAGTATACCTGTTATGATTCCATTAGAGAGGTATACTTCTTGAAGTGATGTGGAATAAGGGAATTGCCTGACTGCATGCTGCTGCTGCTGCCGCTGCTGCTGCTGCTAAATCGCTTCAGTCGTGTCCGACTCTGTGCGACCCCATAGACGGCAGCCCACCAGGCTCCCCCGTCCCTGGGATTCTCCAGGGAAGAACACTGAAGTGGGTTGCCATTTCCTTCTCCAATGCATAAAAGTGAAAAGTGAAAGTGAAGTTGCTCAGTCGTGTCTGACTCTTAGCGACTCATGGACTGCAGCCCACAAGGCTCCTCCGTCCATGGGGTTTTCCAGGCAAGAGTACTGGAGTGGGGTGCCATTGCCTTCTCCAGTCACCTTAAGTCCTATCTGACCCTTTGCGATCCCATGGACTGTGGCCCACCAGGCTCACAATCACAAATGGGATTCTCCAGGCAAGTATACTGGAGTGGGTTGCCATGCCCTCTTCCAGGGGATCATCCCAACCCAGAAATTGAACTTTCATCTCTTATATCTCCCACATTGGCAATAAGGAACTTATTTTTGGTATTACACCATATACAAAGGTGTGATCTGTAAAGACATGTATTTGATCTGTAAAAGCATCTGTGTCTGGGAGTGGGTCTGAAGTTGCTATTGGTCAGCAGAATCAGCCTTTCAGGGAAGAAATCCTGAACATGAAGCAGAGAGAGCATGCACACACTGAAACTCTCAACAACAGGAAGCCATGAGGTCAAACTGGAATTTACCTCTGCACCGTCCGAGAGTTGCATTGTGACAGGCTGAGGGCATGGAGACGTTGAAGGAGCCAAGGGACCATGTGCTATCTTATGTAAACTAAGGGATCTGGCAGATCATTGACAGTGGTTATGAGCTGGCCCTACACTGAGCTTCAGAGCATAGTGACACCTCTCCACTTGACCACCAACTGTAATGCAAGCTTCCCTTGTGACCAATGCTAACTTGAAATCATGTAGGGAAGGGATTTCTGGAAATGTAGCTCTAGTTAGCCTAAGTCAACACGGTGTAAAACCACTGCATTTAGCAAAAGTAGAATATTAAAAATCTTTATGAAGGATCTGCAATCAGAAGACAGATCTGCTTAGCTGGAAGGGGCAAAGGTCAAGGAGCCCAAACCCTTTGGCTTCTTCCATGTATCTTTCCTACACGGCATCCCCTCCTCAGAACTCTGCACAATTTGAAAGCTATTTTCAACTGAGCCCTTTCTTTGGAAAATACAGATCAGCGTGTAAATTGTTAGATGTTTCTTATCAAATCATAGAAATATGATGTCAATTAAGCATCCTACTGTCCAGTAACATATAATTGGATTTCTAGTCAAGATAATACAAATTATTAAAATTAAGTTTACTCTGGATTCCATAATTTTTCAGTAATGGTCCAACATATCACTCTGAACAATGGTGTTAACCATGTAACAACAAATGTCTTAATAATGATTATACTGATGTTTCAGTCCAGTGGTGGGGAATAAGGAAGTAGATATATGGATGCTTCACTTATCAATACAATCAGTTTGTGACCCCAGGATTTAAGTACACTTAACCCATGACATTTATATTTGCACAATAGGTTGATTTAGTTTTTTTGTTTGTGTCTTTTTTTTTGCTGTCATAGTCTTGATGGTAATTATAGGAAATTGTTTTCCTAATAAGTTTTAAGCTTGAAAAGATATATTCAAAATGTAAAATGATAGTTCCTGTGAATCAAAATATTTGGAATAGAAACATTTTCACAGGACACACACACAAGATACACTGACTGTGTGTGTGGGGGGCGGGGAGGGGGTGTCTGTGTGTGCATTTTAGTAGCTATCTGGGATTTAGCGGTAACTGACATTTTAGAGGTAAGAAACGTTTTCTGTAAGGGGCCAGATAATGAATATTTTCAGCTCTGTGGGCCACAAGATCACTGTCTCAACTACTCTATCTGCTATTATAGTGCAAAACCAGCCATAGACTATACATAAATGAATGATCATGGCTATGTTCCAATAAAACTTTATTAATAAACACTTTAAATTTTAAATTTCAGATAATTTTCATATGTTATGAACTGTTATTTCAATGTTATTCTTTAAAAAATGTTTTCAACCATATATATATATAATTCTTAGATCATAAGTTGTACAAACGTATCACTGGGCTAGATTTGGCTCATAGTCTATGGTTTACTAACCCCTGAACTATCTCAATAGAAATAATCAATTAAGAAAACTAAAAAGTTTTGATAAAAACTGTGAATATTTATTTAAATTTTCTCATGTAGAAATACATTTAAGAAACTTGAGATTTTAAAAAATCTAATCAACTTTTTGTCATTAAAACACAGTGACTCAAAACTAAAATTCAATTGGAATACTCAAAATTGCAAGGTTTCATTTCTGTTATAAAAATGGCACATATGCTACAGTGCATGTTGTTGTACTGAAAAATCTATTATTTCATTAAAATAAAAAAATAAATTTTTGTATTTGAGTTTGTTTTTAAATCCATGCCAGCCTTTAACGAAGTTAAGATTACTTCTTGGCTACATAGGAGCATGTCAAGAATAATTAAATAATCTCTCGTCACATCATCACAGCTAGTTGTCGAATATCTTGCGGAAAAATGAAACTAAGCATCCTGCCAATATGTTTCTTTCCCTAGTGCTTCAAAAGTCTACAAAGTCATCAGTTGCCATAGAAGCAAAAGAATATAAGTTGTAATATATAAAATATGTCCAAACATGGTATGGATTATCAGATCAATCTAGTGTGTAAGAAAGACCTTCACAACCCTGCCAGTTGATTATGGGTTTCCTGTCCCAGGAGGGATAAGCTTAGTATTCCAGGAGGAAATATCACATTACTGTGTTGATTCCACTGTGTTTATCTTCAGCAAGTGTTCTGGGTAATGTTATCAGAGATAACAATTTTTTAAAAAGAAGTTCCAAACTTGTAGTAAAATCAGACTAAAAATAAATCAAGGTTTAATTTTCTGTAAAGCGACCCTAGAATAAAATTTAATATATATTTCCAGGAAGGAATAAAACTCTCTTAAATTCATGTTAAATTTTATTTGTCTTTGGCCAAGAATTCTAAAATCTTGTTGTTTATATTAATTAAACAATGACATTAATAATAATAACATACACAGTGAATAAAATAATTTGTCCAAATAATTCAGTATTAGTGTAAAAGACCATAGGCCAAAAATATTCACATTATTTCATTTTATTTCTCCCAAACTCAGATTTGCTTATGTTACTTTCATTTTTTTCTTAAACTTAACTATTTTGGTTCATTAGTATTTTTATTGAAATATTTTCATATTTATAGGAGTGAATTGGTTACTATAAATATTTACTAAAAATAGTACATGACCCTTATTTTAGGGTTTCCCTGGTAGCTAAATGGTAAAGAATCCGCCTTGCCAATGTGGGAGACTCAGGTTCGATCCTTGGTCCAGGAAGATCCCCTGGAGAAGGAAGTGAAAACCCACTCCAGTATTCTTGCCTGGAAAATCCCCATGGACAGAGGAGCCTGGCAGGCTACAGCCCATGAGGTCTCAAAGAGTTGGACCTAAGTGACCAAATAACAATTACTCTTATTTTAATTGGAAACAAACCACATAAATATTATTCCCATAAAATAATAGAGAAAGAAATGAAAGTCTTTAGGATTTAAAAATAATGCATCAGGAAGTCAGAAATATTCAGAGTTTTAAAGTTAAAAGAAAGTGAGTAAAAATATACTGGCAAATAATAATGCCATTCAACACATCGATTATACTCTTCAACCCATTTATTACGAATGAACAAAAAGTAAGGAAATGGTAGATAAACACAATTCTTTTATACTGTTCAAAATTCATTGTTATCCAATAAGAGATTTTTGCTGGAGGAACATATAAGTGAAAGTTTCTGTGCTTTTACTCTGAAATGTCATGTGCATTCATCAGAAATTTTATAGGAACAACAAAAAGGATGAAAATTTTTTCAAAAAGTTTCTGATACCAGAAATGAGAAGTTGCATAATGGCAAGTACAATCCCAAAATAAATGTTGTTGTTCACCCCTAAGAAAAATATGACAGTTCATTCCTAATCTAAAGTTACCTGTCTGTTGCCATCTTTCTTTCTCTGGTTGTTGTTTAGTCACTAAGTTGTGTCAGACTCTTGCAACCCTGTGGACTGTAGCCTACCAGGTTTCTCTGACCATGGGATTTCCCAGGTAACAATACTGGAGTGGGTTGTCATTTCCTTCTTCAGGGGATCTTCCCACCCAGGGACTGAACCTGTGTCTCCTGCATTGCACATGGATTCTTTACCACTAAGCCAACAGGGAAGCCATACTTTCTTTCTTCAAGGTAGCACGACCACTTCTTTTCTCTCCATAGAGAACACGGTCACCCATATTAATGTTTCTGTTCTAATATGTTTGGGGTGCCATCAATCCTCTTAATTTCAGTCTCTCAGTAAAAGGAAGATAAGCCCATCTACATCATCATGCTTGTGGTGAGTCAAGTGTGATTATGTACATGAAAATGCCTTTCAAACTAGTAAGCACACAGAGTAAATCATCTATTATTTGTGTGGTATCCTAGGCAAATTACATTTCCCGTTTCCTTCTCTTTCCACCCACTCTGCACCACCACTATAAAGGCTCAGTTAAGATAAGTGAATGATGGGGAAATTCAGGCCCCCTTAATGTAGTGCCTCATCAACATTCTTTTGTATATATGTTTATCCACTTTGATAAAGCCAGTCAGGGGATCTGGGACCGCGTTTAGAGTGTGGCAGTGATGGAAAGCAAGGTAGGCAAGTAGAACGTAATGAGCACATGTCATATGCCAAGCATTTTCCTAGACATGGCCACCTATTTTTTTAATCTTCACAGTGACACATAAATAGAAATAAAATGCCCATTTTAAAGATTGGCAAAATGATGCTCAGGGTTCAGGGTTCGGGGTACTGGATACATAGTGTTGTTGTATTGGGTCTTCCTCTTCAGGAGTCTGGATACAGAGTTACTTTTTATCTCTTAACCCAACACCTACTAAAAGCCCTTCTCTTGATAACTAGGTGTCTAAGTCAAGGAATCAAATACTATGCCAGCCTGGTTGTGAACAAAATCTACTGAGTATCAATTAAACAGGGATTTTCTGAGGCTAAAGTAACCCTGGATGAATGAGTACACAGGTGACTAAGTGACTAAAAGAAAGGAGTGGGATATAATTTCTAAATAGCCATCCCCTCACCCAGAAGTTCATTCCTTCCCAAATCCTTTTCTTCAGTCGACTCTCACTGCCCTTTGTATAGCTTTGCTCATGCATACAACAAAAGTTCCCCTTTTTGCTCCACGTACTGCAGTCACTTATCTTTCATCTCCAGTGGAATGAGTTATTTTTCAAAACAACATAGTTACTGTAATAGAACAACCATGTGGTTAGGTTAGCACAGAGCATTTTTGTGAAGAATAGACTGACTTTGTTATTATCTATTATATAACCAACATTCATTACCAAAGCCTTGAGTTTACATTTTAGATAATCTGAGCAAAAAATTCAGAAAGGAATTTCTTTATCTATTTTGTCCTTATTTTTAATTGCCCTTATCCCTTTCTAATTGAAACGTGAGCAAGCCTCAGTAGGAGAAGGCATTTACTTTTCTTGATCCCTTTCACTCTAGAAAGAATTTGTTTTTTAACAGAACACAGGCTCTGAATTCAGATCTGCAATGGCTACTCGGTATCCCTATGATCTGAGGTAGCAATATTAAATTTAAAAGCCCCAATTTCCTCATGGGAGTAACAAAGACAACCTTGACCAAAATTGTTGCTGGGACAAGCAACTGGGAAGCATGCGTGAGAAAGTCCTCTGTAAATGGTAAAGACCTTCCTTTTGACATGCTGCTCTGATTTATTCTCATTCAACCATTTGTTCACAAAGCAAGAAATATTTCAAGAGTGTCTGCTGTGTGCCGGGCATTGTGCTAATTGTAGTGAATGACAACATCTATTAATACTTGTACAAAATTAGAAAAAGAGAATGTGATTTATGTCTTTAGATACTAACAGTTTACAGAGAGAGACAACTGCAAGTTGGAAAATTAGCCAGAGACACAAAAAGGGCTATTTATATTGGTGTAATGAAGGATATAAATATGTGCTATGATATGAAAGGAAATGAAAATTTTGACAGAGTGAACAACACAAGATATGTTCAAGGAACATCAGACTTGCTCTGTCACACTTACAGTGATAAAATATGGAGATAAATTATACAGAACACTGAAAATCAAGCCAAGGAACATAGATTTTCTTTTAGTAGGAAATAGTGAGTCTTTGACAATTTTGAGTATAATAATGATACAATCAGAAGTAGAACTTCCAGAATAGTGGTGTGAGGAGCTCAGGGAGCTCTTTGCCCAGTAAAGAAGCTGATTGACTGATGACAACTATAAATGATAATTTTAAAAAACAACCACTCATCTCTGGAAATTTTAAATAGGGAAATAGTCATTCAAGGAAATCTACTACTAACTCTTTTTAAGAAGAGTGAGCGCCTATGACAGCTTAGTCACAATCTACTCCCACCCTTTCCCTTGATCAGTGTAAGAGAAGCTCTGCTCTAGGCAAGGGTGGCCAAGAGATGGGGCTCCCTCTTCCCCCGGCTCCTAGTCTAGGACGACAGTTTCACCCCAGAAGGGGCTGCTGCCCTGTCTCATTCCCACATCCTGTGTTGCAAAGTTCCTTCCAAACTAAAAGGACTGGTGCTTGCCTCTCCTTCCCAACGCCCACTTGTAGGGCAGGGTCCCTAACCCCAGATATGTCGGGCCAAGAAGACAAGGCCTTAATTGACTCTAATCAGTTCACTCATAGGGAGGAGGATCCATGCCAGAAGGGCAACCTGCAAGAACAGGGCCACCTCCCCACCTAGCTCTCCCTGCTGAAGAGTAGAACATCTTTGTGGAAGAAGCAGGCCTGGGTCCCTGGCCCCAGCTTCACTGCCATATGATCTAAGTTCTGCCCTCGAGTTGTGGGGCGGTCAGTCAGGCCATAAGATCAGAAAGCTCTGAAGTTCTCTGTTTCTCTAAGGAACCAGATTTCGTTTGGAACAGAGCATGGGGAAGTTTGGGGTTCTCGGGTGATGCAGAGGTAAAGAACCCGCCACCCATTGCAGGAGACGCAAGGGACGTGGGTTCGATCGCTGGTTTTGGAAGATCCCCTGGAGAAGGAAATGGCAATCCACTCCAGGATTCTTGATTGAAAAATCCCATGGACAGAGGAGCCTGGCAGGCTACAGTGCGTGGGGCCGCAGGGTCAAATATGACTGAGTGCACGCACACATGGGGGAAGTTTATGCCTGAAGGTGTCGTAAACACTGGTGACCTTGGTCCTGAGAAGCTGGGAAAAAACTGACAGCTCCATGATACTGGTAGCAATAAGCAATTCTGAGAGAGAAACAGAAACAGGGAAAGAGACAGCTAAAAGGAGCCCTGCTAGGATGAAGCTAGTCTCCATGCCCCAGGGCATTGTCAAAAACAGCAGAGCAATCAGCTGGGCATTAGTGGAAGCTAGGGGTTGGAGGTTATATAGAGGATCCTCAAGTCTACCTTCAGCCTCGCAATTCACTAGGGCAAATCTGAGGACTCAGCATACAGTTATACTCAGGGCTGTCATTTATTGCACTGAAAGGTGACAAAATCAACAAGTAGCAGAGGTGAATGAAGTGTGGTGCAGAAGAGCCCAGGTGCAAGCTTCCAAGGGTCTTTCCTGGTGGGTCACACAGGAAGCCTCAGTCCTCCAGTCCCACGTTGTGACAACATATGTGAAAGTTATCTAGCAGGGCAGTTCATTAGAGACTGGTTTTTATTGGAGGCCAGGCACTCTGCCTAGCTTGTGTAAAAAGTCCTGATTCCCCAAAGGAAAGCAGGAGTTCAGCACAAAACACAGCCTTCGTGCAAAGAGTTTAGGCACAGTGAGCCATTCTTATCATTTAGTAATGATGGAAACCCTCCCTCAATGCCAAACTTCCCAAGGTGAATTCCATCACCATTAAAGCTGCTAAAAATAATGTAATCAAAACTGAACTTCAGAAAGGTTAATGCAAACTGGTAGTGCAGTGTAAGAGCACTAGAATAGAGAAAAACTTAACAGAAGAGAGTTAGGGGGCTTCTGCATTAGTCCATTCAGGAAGAACTAAGGAGCCAAAGGACAGAGGAAGATAATCCTCATTTACTGAGCATTAATTGTCCATATGGCATGCTTGATAATGACACAAACCTCCATTCTCAATCTTCTCCATTACTCCACTTCATGTACCCTATACTACAGCTAAACTCAATTTGCCCCAAACTCACATGGTAATAATAGGAACAGTAAAGAAGATCACTATGAAAATGCAGTTAGTTTTACTTTTTTCTAATTTCTACACACGTATTTTACTTAATTATTAAACAATTTTATTTTATTTTATTTTTAATTTAAATTTATTTTAATTGGAGGCTAATTACTTTACAATATTGTATTGGTTTTGCATACATCAACATGAATCCGCCATGGGTGTACATGTGCTCCCCATCCTGAACCCCCCTCCCACCTCCCTCCCCGTACCACCCCCTGGGTCATCCCAGTGCACCAGCCCCAAGCATCCTGTATCCTGCATTGAACCTGGACTGGCGATTCATTTCTTATATGATATTATACATGTTTCAATGCCATTCTCCCAAATCATACCCCCCTCCCTCTCCCACAGAGTCCAAAAGATGGTTCTATTTAAAAAACAAAACATTACCAAGTATTAGGATAGGCTAAATCTTCTGCAGTAGTGTTCAAACTTTCAGTCAGTTTCAGTTCAGTTGCTCAGTCATGTCCGACTTTTTGCAAACTTTAACTTGCATAAGTTTTTAACATATAGAGTTCTGGGCCCCAGCCTCAGAGATTCTGATTCAGTATTCTGCGGTAGGGCCTTAGACTTGGCATTTCTAATAAGTATTTTACTGAAGCTATGCTCTTGGTCCAGGCATCACATCTTGAGAACACGTGCTATTTTAACACTACGCTCCACATCCCTGTGGTTTGCCACAGCAAAGGGTCATTTGCCACACGTGCAACTAGTCCTTCACAATTTGGGGTGAAGGTGCAGTAGGGTGAGCTGTATGCTCCATAGCCACTCAGGGACACAGGCTGGACTCCATCTGCGTAGCTCTACCACTAGAACCCACCACATCCTTGGTTGTCAGAGCAGGGGGAGAGCCGTGGAGATCTCTCAGCCAAGCTACTCTCTCCTGTTTGACCTAGAAGTGACACATGTCATGTCTGTTCAGGGCCTATTGGCCAGAATTAGGCACATGACCCCTGAAGTTACCAGTCCTCCCAGAATGAGAAGACTATCAGTGAGCTACAATTCTCTAACAAAGGAATGATGTGTTTAAAGTAATTACATTTATCTAACTGAATTAGATTTGAGCAAACTCTGGGAGACAGTGAAGGACAGGAAAGTCTGGCATGCTCCAGTTCATGGGGTCCCAAAGAGCTGGACATGACTGAGTGACTGAACAACAGCTGAATTCAGTGTTTTATGGGACACAAATAATCTCCCTACATACAAAACTGCTGACCTTCTGATCTTACAGTGGCTGATTGATTGGAATATAGTTATATAAATATTCGCTCTTTACAGTAATTTTTTAAAAAAGTGTGAAACTGGCATAAGGATAAACATATAAACCAAGGGAATATTATAGAGGGCCCAGGAAACAAACTCTTGCACATTTGGTCAAATGATTTTCCCCAAAACTTGCCAAAACCATTCAAGGGGGGAAGGAATAGTCTCTTCAACAAGTAGTGCTGGGGAAACTGGAAATCCACAATTAAGAAAAATGAAATTAGATCCTTACTTTACATCAGATACAAAAACTACATCAAAATGGATTAAAACCTAATTTAAGAGTTAAAACTGTTAAACTCTTAGGTGAAAACATGGCAAATCTTCACAACCTTTAATTTGGCAGTTGTTCCTTAAAAATAATGTTAAAAGCACAGGCAACAGCAACAACAACAACAAAAACTAGATAAATTTGATTTCATTAAAATAAAAAAAAGGCTTTTGTACATCATATCAAGAGAGTAAAAAGACAACCCACACAATGGAAAAAATAATTGAAAATCTTAAGTCTAACAAAGGTTTAATACGCAGAATATGTATTAAAGAAAAAAACTCATACAACTCAACAATAGAGAGATAAACATCCCAACTAAAAAAACCTGGAGAGATTTGAATAGACATTTCTTGAAAGAAGATATATAAATGACCAAAAGATCTGAACATTATTCATTAGCGCAGTGCAAATCAAAACCACGGTGAAGTATCACTTCATACCCATTAGGATGACTGTTATCAAACAAACAAAATCCAGAAAGTAACAAGTGTTCCTGAAATATGGAGAAATTAGAACCCATGTACATTATTGTTGGAGATGTAAAATAGTACAGTTGCTATTGAAAACTGTTGGCCATCCCTCAAAAGCTCAAACTAGAGAAGTACCATTCCAACTAGCAATTACAAAAGATTAAAAAACAGGGACTCCAGCAGAAGCATGTATGTCAATGTTTATTCAGGCATTATTCGCAACAGTTGAAAAGAGGAAATAGCCTCAGGCTCCATCAGCAGATAAATGGAGAGACACAGTGTGATATATACATACAGTGGAATATTATTCAGTCATAAAAAGGAATAAAGTTCTCAAACCTACTACAATATGGATGAACTCTGAAAATATGCTAAGAGAAATAAGCCAAACACAGAAGGATAAACACTATATAATTTTACTTATAAGAAATATTTAGAATAGGCACATTCATAGAGACAGGAAGGAGATTAGTGGTTGCAGCAAGGAATAATAGGGAATTATTGCTTAATGGGTAGAGAGTATCTTCTTAAGGTAATGGATAATTCTGAAGATCTTGGTGATGGTTTCACACACTGTGAAAATAATGCCACTGAATCGTACACTTAAAATGGTTAAAATGGCAAACTTTATTACATATATAAATATATATATCTCACAATAAAAAAGAAACAAACACTAGTGTTATAGTACCTATGTATCATAGTAAAAAAATATAATCTCATTTTTAAAAGAATATCTGAACTGTGTATGGCATAATATATACCAGAACATAGATCATACTATCAAATAATAGGAGAAATTATCTTCTATTTATCTTATTACTTATCTATTATTATTAATAAAATCAGTTATTCTATTCCTTGCATCATTGATATTTAACATCATTAAATTATCATTTACTTTTAGCTTAAGGTTTTTTTTGAGAAATATCAGATGGAGTCAAGTGAAGTGGTTATAAGCACAGACCTTGTAGCTGGAATTCTCTGGATTTGAATCTGAACTCTACCATTCATTACTAAAGTGATCTTGGGTAAGTTACTTAATTCTCTGTGTCTCACTTTCCTCATTTTGAGCTAATAATAGTATCTACCTCGTACATTTTGGAAAGTAGATAAATTCTAACTTATAAAGCACATAAAGCAGTGCTATTTTATGGTAAGTTCTATGTGTGCACTAAGTTGCTTCAGTCATGTCCTACTCTTCGCGACCCTCTAGACTGCAGCCCACCAGGCTCCCCTGTCCATGGGATCCTCCAGGCAATACTGGAGTAGGTTACTATGCCCTCCTCCAGGGGATCTCCCCACCACAGGGATCTAAACCCAAGTCTCTTACGTCTCCTGCATTGGCAGGCAGGTTCTTTACCGTGAGTGCCACCCCAGAAGCTCAAGTGCCATATGTGTTTGTTAAATAAAATTTCTCCATACAGTGACTGGCTAATTTAATGTGAAATAGCCTCCAGATTCCCAAAGTAAAGCTGATGTCATGGCCTTAGTGGTTGTATCACATCCCTTTATTTGAAACAAATTTTGTGGAGGTTACTACAGTTTGACAAGCTTTAGAATGGCAGTGATAACAATGTCATTACATTTGGTGAAGAGAATAAAATGATTAAATTATGTCAAACTATCCCTGCATCTGAGACCCAGAGAAAATACAACTTATTCTAGTCCTTCACACTCAGACAGATGAAAAATGATGTCCAAATCTCTCCTCTTGGGGCAGGGAAGGTGAACTGCAGTCCTCCTGAGGAGTTTCTCAGGATAGAGACTGAAGAAGGAGGTTTGACGTAGAAATCCCTGTTTCACCAGCTACAGCTGAGAGAGATGCTAACCTCCAATTAGCCAAATCTACCAGGTGGGAGTCAAGAGGGGTGGCCATGGATTTCAAGAGCCAGAAAAGTGAACCTGAAAATAACAAGGCAATAGTTAACAGGAACAGAGAAGGCAATGGCACCCCGCTCCAGTGTTCTTGCCTGGAGAATCCCAGGGACGGGGGAGCCTGGTGGGCTGCCGTCTATGGGGTCGCACAGAGTCGGACACGACTGAAGTGACTTAGCAGCAGCAGCAGTTAACAGGAAGAGGTCGGGTAAACTGCCTGTAATATTACTGTTGTCTAAAACTTGCTTTAATGTGCAAACCACAGTCCTGGAACTAGAAGACAGATTGGGTCATTTGTTCATTCTACAAGCTGTTTAGACATATATTGAACCCTGCTCTGAACGTCGCACTACGTGTGAAATGAGATGTGGAACCTTCAGACACAGCGATCCACTGTGGCTAAAAAGGAAAAAAATCTTTGAGACTTAGGAGGGACCCCAGGGAACTCGAACATTATTGCTGTTGTTTTTAAAAGGAAGTGAAAAAGGATACCAAATATTTCTTGCATGATGTCCCAGCAAGGAAATTCTTACACCTAGTTTAAAAGAAAGAAAGAAAAGAGGGAAGATTAAATCAATTTGGGAATAAAGCTCTTTTGACCTGGTGACTTATTGAAGCCAAAAGTCACTTCCCTTGATGGTCGTTGAGACGCCGTGTTTGTACTCACTTGATCCCTGGTCTCTTTTACTCTGCCCCCAACTCCCATTTGCCTGAGAACAGTTAAAAGGCGAAGCAGTAAATCAGGAAGTCTCCAAACCCAGCAGGGTTCAGTTTACAGTACTACAGGGTTAGGGCTGCAAACTGGAGTCGTCTAATTCCAGTTTCAAAGCTGAACATCTAATGGTGGATTATCATTAATGACAGACAGCATCGTGTCAAAAGGTTGTGTTGGGTTCCAGACCTTTTCATGCTTTAAATTCCTATGTTTAATCAAAGGTTAACCAAATCATTGCTGGTAACAAACTGTGGCTTAGAGGTACTGTGGGTGGCCTGTCTTTGCCCCTGAATCAGCCATTGCTGATAAGAAAAAGAATATTCAGATAGGCACATTCCTGGAATCTTACCACTTTATAAAAACTACAACAACCAGCTCCTGAGAAATTGGGGCAGGAGGGGCTATGACATTTTATCTTTAATTGGGAACGGATTTGATTATTTGAATATGTGATTACTGAATTGTTAATTTTTTTGTTTTGTTTTGTTTGGTCAAACAGAAATGTGTCCAACATGCGTGCCTGCTAATTTACTTCAGTTGTGTCAGATTCTTTGCTGTTCTATGGACTGTAGCATATATTAATATTTTTTTTTAATTTCCCAGACCTTACTTCAGCTGCTTCTCCAAGTCACTGGTAACTCTTTGCTGGGCCTCCACAGACTTGTGAAATTAGGAGAAAGTTCCTTGAGTTAGTACAGCTGATGGTAGATACAAAACTCCTTATTATGCTTATGCGGTTAGTTACTCAGTCATGTCTGACTCTTTGTGACCACATGGACTGCAGGTCACCAGGCTCCTCTTCCTTGGGATTGCCATTCCCTTTTCCAGAGGATCTTCCTGACCCAGGGATCAAACTCAGGCCTCTGGCATTGCAGACCTATTCTTTACTGTCTGAGCCACCAGGGAAACCCCTTATTATGCTTGTTCTTAGCCAAAAGTCCAAGAAGCAATTTGGCTTCCTTATTATGGTTTGCTTAGTAGGCAGAGATATAGGAGTCTGAATTATTTGCAGTAGCAAGAACTAAAGATGACATTTTCCTAAATACAACGTAGCTGGAGGTGTTTTAATTTTATATGGGTAAGAAGGCTATAAACAGTGGTTCTCAAACTTCAGACTGCCTAAGAATCACCAGGCTGCATCTTAGAAATGGGGAGTCCTAGTTTGAAGCCCCGGAGTTATTTAATCTGCCCCTTTGTTTTACAGATGCAGAAATAGGGATGCAGAAGCCTTGTGCCCCAGGGCACCAGTCAGTCAGCTGAACTGGGATTGGAGTCCAGCTTCTGATGACTGTCTGGGGTGGGTAAGTATTCAGCATTGACTGGAACAAGATTTCTGTCCTGAGCCTAGACAGACACAGAAATAGCCTTCAGTTCATTGTGATAATGTTATATTAGCAGGAGAAACAAAGGGCTTTGGGACCAAGGAGGGAGTAAGTGCTGGGCTCCACTGAGGAATGTTGAGGGTGGGCTTGAAAGAAAAGGTGGAGTTTGCCAGAATGAGTGCAGTGCCATCACACAAGATCCTAGGAATGACGGTACAAAAGCACGGGTGCGTTACAGGGCTCGGTGCGGCCAGGCGGCTCTGAAAATTGTACATTGTCTATAATCCTCAGTGTGGGGCTTGGGCTGTGGGCCAGAGCAAAGGCTGAACACGGCTAGGGAAGTGCGTTAGGAACAGACTGTAAAGAACCTTGTAAGATATTCTAAGGAGCCGAGAATCACCTGGATGGCTCTTTAAACCAGAGCACTAAGGGCCCTCCCCCCTCTCTCTCGCAGGGTTTCTGGTTAAGCAGGGCTGCATGGGGGGTGGGGGGAGCACCAGGAAACCTGCGGGTTTAACAGGCTCCCAGGTGAGTCCAGTGCTACGGCTCAGACCCAGCGACCATCTGCTGTGGGTGTTCAAAAGCCAGAAGCAGTTTAGAAAAATAAAGCGCAGGATAGCATTTAAATTTTAGAAAGAAAATCCAAGTTGGGATAGAGAAATTAGGGTGTGCTGGTTGCTGTGAAAAAAGAGGCCATACCGTCTATTTATTGCCACTTATCATGTGCTGCGTTCTGAGGTAAGAGCTGTTTCTAGCTTTCATTTAACATGTACTTAAACTAGACAACTGCTGAGTCTTAAGCATACCACTTAAGTTAGATCAGGCTGAGTGTTAGAATCACGGCTAATAGCCTTGCAAGGAGAGGAAGAGCTATAGGTTGGTGTTCAGTGCTGGGACAGGCTGTTGGCTGCTGGTGTGGTGGAATATTTCCACTGGAGTGGATGGAGTTTGGGCACAGCTGGCCCTTCATCAGCTGTTGTGTGAGAAGGGACACTGGTCCCCCTCCACCTCTTCTGGGCTCCAGTGGTCCTCTAAGTCAGGAAGGTTAGCTGCCTCTATTAGACTTCACCCTTCAAATTGTAGAGGCAAGTCACCAGGACCCAGCTTAAAATATGAGCTCCTCAACCCATGTTTCCAAGTTCTCCTTGATCTAGAGTGTTAGCTCCCACAACTGTGGAATGTACACCATTTATTTGTGAGAGCCTGGTTATCTTACCAGACCTCACAGATGCCATTTTTAGTCTAATCTTCATGTCATTTCTCATACGAGTAAAGCTTTTCTCCTTCCCTTTCAAGACAAATCCTACCCATCCTTCAAAGCCCAGTTCAGAGGATTCCTCCTTGAGCCCTCCCTGTATTTTCCATTATGAAATCCTGTAGCCGCAATTGACGTGTAATTCACCATTTAGTCCTTTATTATCCCTATTTCTGGTCCCTGCTTAATGTTGCTTCATCAGTTTTAGTTTCTCAGCCAGACTGCCGACTCTTCAGTCATTTCCTGTGCTAACCAGGAAATTAGTTGAGGTGTTCTGCCCAGGATAGGGAAATCCCATTCTGAAGTGCTGATCCATAATATCAATCTATGATGTCAGGGAAAGCAAATGCACTTAACTTAAAACTTGAATCAAACATAAGTTATAAGTGGCACAGTAGATATTGTATCAAATTATCTAAGATAAAAAAATAGAGCAGCTTGTTCACTGGGCTTCAGCTACACCAACTTTATCTCAGTATTTCTTATGCTTTAAGCTCCTCCTCCCCAACAAGACGTCTGATGTCCCCTCTGCCCAGGATTTGTTCCTTCCCCACCCACACCTTCTCCTGGACTATGCTCCCCCACAAACTGGATCTGTTCGATGTTCTCATAGCATCCTCCATCTTTCCTTATTTTTTGCATCCATTACAGTTTGAAGTTACACATGTGTCAGTGTGATTTTTCAATTAACCCCACTAGTCTGGCAGCACCTTGAAGGCAGGAAGAAGGTTTCGACCCCTTTATATCTTCAGCTTATAGCACAAAGCCTAGGCATATAAGGTATTATGTATGTATTTCTTGAATTAAAAATCATGTGAGCAAAAAATTTTTATAAAATTAAAGTAACTAAATGTGTCTGGTGTACTTGCCATTCACACCGGTCTGTGGTCGCATTTTCATTTTCTGTGGGCATATCTCTATTCTCGCAGGCATCTGTCTTCTCTTTGTTTTTGGTTTCGCTGCTGTTGCTGTTTACTTGCTAGTTTCTAAAATGCAAGTGTCTAGCCATAAGAAGGGCCAGGATTAGTACAGACACTGAATCTTGAAGCTCCAGAAATGTGTCCTCTGCAGTCTCACCCCAGCCTTCCTATCCCCGTGTCCTGGACCACCTCCAGCTTGGCTTGACTCCTGGGTGACATGGCTCCCAGAACCCCCTCTCCTTGGCAGACTCCTGCGGGCTTCCAGATACAAGGGCAGCATCTTGCAGATCATCCCCAGATCTACCTTTCTAAGCCAACCTTCCTACTCCTCCTGTCCAGACCTATACTTATAAGCTTTCAGATGTTTTTGCCCACATATTTCACAGCCTGCAAACCTATCATCATAGAGACAAACATAATACTTGCTTTAGCCCCCTAGGCTGTGCTATCTTATTTGTCTTCATTGGCAGTAAGACAGTCACACTTTTGCAATTCTCACAGGCAGCCAAAGTGAGGATCATTGTAAATATTTCTCTTGGTTCATTTTCATCTTCTGTATTTTGTCCATAGTATTTACAACATGTCCACACTTACTAGAAAAGAAGAAATCCATGCTTTGCTAATCATATAGAGGAATTACAATAATGCCTCCCCTTTCTTTTGTCCATTTAATTTATACTGATTTTTATGTTCACACTAATGTGGTTGTCAAAGATTCTAACATGATTAACGTGTAGAGACACACACCGTTTCTCTGCAGAATATTACAAGCTCTTAAAAAATGAATGTCTTCAAAGATGCCACATGTGTCTCCTGATTTGCACTCTTTGTCTTCCTCCGCCTAACTCCTGCAGTCAAGATAGAAACTGGCTTCCCTTCAGCCCTTTTATTCTCTTTCATTACCTCTATACTTTCTATAATGACATCCTGAAACCTGGTGCAATCATTTCTTCAAAGAAGATCAAGAATTGACTATAGTGGCCTACTTGCTCCAAACTATGCGATGACACTTATGGCAGAAAGTGAAGAAGAACTAAAGAGCCTCTTGATGAAAGTGAAACAGGAGAGTGAAAAAGTTGGCTTAAAGCTCAGCATTCAGAAAACTAATCATGGCATCTTGTCCCATCACTTCATGGCAGATAGATGGGGAAACAATGGAAACAGAGACTTTATTTGGGGGGCTCCAAAATCACTGCAGATGGTGACTGCAGCCATGAAATTAAAAGATGCTTGCTCCTTGGAAGAAAAGTTATGACCAACCTAGACAGCATATTAAAAAGCAGAGACTACTTTGCCAACAAAGGTCCAGCTAGTCAAAGCTATGGTTCTTCTAGTCGTCATGTATGGATGTGAGAGTTGGACTATAAAGAAAGCTGAGCACTGAAGAATTGATGCTTTCGAACTGTGGTGTTGGAGAAAACTCTTGAGAGTCTTTGGACTGCAAGGAGATCCAACCAGTCCATCCTAAAGGAAATCAGTCCTGAATATTCATTGGAAGGACTGATGCTGAAGCTGAAACTCCAATACTTTGTCTACCCGATGAGAACTGACTCATTAGAAAAGACCCTGATGCTGGGAAAGATTGAAGGCAGGAGGAGAAGGAGATGACAGAAGAAAAGATGGTTGAATGACATCACTGACTCGATGGACATAAGTTTGAGTGAGCTCTGGGGGATGGTAAAGGACAGGGAGGCCTGGCGTGCCGCCATCCATGGAGTTGCAAAAAGTGGGACTGAGTGACTAAACAACACTTGAAAAACCAATCTTAAAATGATTGGGAAGCATGTTAATTATTTCCAACCTGTTATTAATAATCAACCTAGATTAACCATCCCTATATTTAGCTGAAGTCTTTATTTAGATTCTGACTGAAACAGTCTTTAAATTCTGTGGGGATAAAAAAGAATCATGGACTGAACAGTCTAAAATGTTAGAATATCTTGAGATAATGAGAAAATGAATTGTGACAAAAATAGTTTTCCTTCCTATTTCCTTTTGTGTCCTGGCATCTCTCATGATCTTTGATGCATAATAAGTGCTAAATAAAGATTTGTAGAATGAATAAATTAATGTAAACACGATACATAAAAAGCTGTAGCATGTGTTCCTACCAATTCCACAGTATGCAGTGTTCTCAATAAAATACGCTATAGTTTAATTTCTGAGTTTTGGAAACAACCCTGAAGATGCAGCCAGAATACATCATTTAAACTATGTTTTGAAAATATCACTAATTTATGTTTCATTTTAGAAGAATGGAATTTCTAATTTATTTCCCAGAGTCTTGTAAAAGGGTGGTATTGATTATGATGCTCTATTTATACTTTGGAATCTCTCTAAGGTTTAAATTCAGCTTGAAAGCAGGGTCATGAATCTGTTCCTGAGTAAGTGTGAGGCAAAGTCGCTATAATCAGATAACTTTAGTATTCACAGTAAAAAATAAAAATAACACTGAAGTCATTTTAGGTAGACAGTTTGGGATGGCTCCCCTGAGTCCCCTTAAGTAATTTTACATTCTGAGATCCCCGAAACCTTGATTGATGCATTGATAAATGGTTTCTTCTGTTTTAGATAACAAAGCACCAATGACTAAAACCAAAGCCAAGTTTTGCCTTTAAAAGATATTCTCCAGTGAATGTCAAGCTATATCAAAGCTTGAGTCACACTGCAGTGCATATCATGAATATTGTGCTGATCATAAATTTCAACTCTAAGTCCAGATCTTATAATGACAAGTCTGCTATCAAACAGTTATATTGTGGGTGAGAACTCTCTGAAGACTGACAGCAGGGATTACAAGGTCAGCCTTGGCTCCAGTGAATTCCATAAACTTGTGAATAAGAAGTCCTTATTTCTTCAGGATTTTAAGTGTCATGATAAGGAATGGAATATGTCAATAGCCTTGAATCTGTAGGTTTCCTGTCTTAGGTGTCTGGATTTGATCACATCTCAGGTAATAGTTTTGCCTTATAATTATTTAAGGTGAATCATTTGGAGACGTGGATGGCTACAGTGACTCAGTAACATTTGAAGTTAGTTGGAGCTCAAGTGAATTCATTCATTTTAATCCACTATTTTGATTAATATGGTGGCGCCAGTGGTAAAGAATCCGCCTGCCAATGCAGGAGACATAAGAGATGTGGGTTCAATCCCTGGGTCCGGAAGATCCCCTGGAGAAGGTAATGGCAAAAGGACACTCCAGGATCCTTGCCTGAAAAATCCCATGGACAGAGGAGCCTGGTGGGCTGCAGTCCATGGGGTCGCAAAGAGTCAGACATGACAGAAGCGACTTAGCACAAGTGAATTCATTAGATTCAATCTACTATTTTGATCGATATCAGTCCTAGAGTAACTAGAAAGACTCCTGGAGTAGGAAATGGCAACCCACTCCAGCATTCTTGCCTGGAAAATCCCATGGATAGAGGAGCCTGGTGGGCTACTGTCCATGGGGTTGCAAAGAGTGGGACATTGACTGATCGAGTACATACTGCAGAATAACCCATCGCAAGGTGGTCGATTTGGAGCACTTCCTTGATTGTTCATCTTACTATCAATGATTGTTTGCTTCCAACTGTTCTTTCAAAAGTGAGCTTTAGCTGATCCTGAACATCCAATCTAATCCAGATTGCAATAAGGAAATACACAAAAGCTTTCTCTGCCTCAGTTTTCTCGTTAAGAAACTAGACTTTCTCTCACTACAAATGCCATTATCCAGAACCTAAGTGTAGCGGGATCCACAGCCACTTGAGTGGCGTCCTCCTTGGCCTGTGCGGCTGACTCAGCCTCACCCGTTGGCCCGCGTACTCCATCCTTCTTGTCTCTGTGCCCTCTGCTTTCAGTGCGGTAACTTTTCTGACAGTCTCCGCTCCAGGGGGCCAATCCCTTTATTTTCAGTTTCCTGACCCTTTTAGCTATTTGTATTACTCTTTATTTCATGTGTCACTGGCCTGTCTCTCATTCTCAAACAGGCAGAAACAATGTGGGTTTTTTTCCTGGCATTTCACCCAGAGCCAGCTGCAATACTTAGTGTACAGTAGATACTCCAGATGAGTGAAGGGGCATCAGTGCAATTTGGGAAAACCTTTCAATAGCTTATCATACCTCTTCAAAACTCTTTTTTTTTTTTTTTGGTTAACCCTTCAAACCAACTTTGAGGCTACTTGAAAACAAACAGTAACATGAATTATTATGTTTACATCCTCCCGCTCTCCTTTCATCATTCACAAGAGGAAACTTTCTGGAAGTATATTGCCCAAGTGTAGGCACATGGAGAAAAAAGGAAGAAATTCAGGAGGAAAGACTCATCCTCACGCTAATGATTCGGGATTGGTCTTATTGATTAATGGTCATAATTTGTTATGTAGTGCTGATATTAAAAGAGATTGTTTAGTTAAGACACCTAGTTTAAAATAAGTTATTCTGTTGATACGGTTGTGAAAGTAAGAAGCTGGGAAATTGTGCCTATTTAGTGCTATGGGTTAGACTTTTCTACCTTAATCATTTCTGAAATAATCTTAATGTGTGGAAGGCTAGTTGCTCTTCTGTAAGTCTGATACTATTGTTTCTTAGAGCTGGTAGCAAAGCAGAAGCAGGCTATTGAAGTAAGTGAAGCTGAAAGCAAAGGCTTCAGCACCACACCTGTTAATGACTGAAATGAAAGGCCAATTCAAACACTGCTGGTCGTCAAAAACTGCTTGTGTTACCACAAATTCACTTATGACTCTCTTGGGAGCATCACTGCTGTGAAACCTATAGAATTAGAAACCACCCCCAAATTCTGCTCAGCAGAGAATGCAAACATTTCACTCAAATGGCACTCTTTTGTCAAATGAGCAGCGGCAGGGAAATTGATGAGGGTGCTAATTATTCTTGAAAGAGCCAGAGAGGAGTGGAGAACACTCAAAGACTTCACAATGAAGCTGGGAGTAAGGGGATGAATTTCTCCAAACTTTAAAAGGCATCAAATCCGCAGACAGGGATGTGAATTAGAAACAGGTCTCCTGTATTGCTACCCTGACATTTCCCTTGTGGATTAAGGCAGTTGGAGTATAAATTTTTGAAAATTGTGAAATTTTCCCTTCTTTCTAACACTGAATTCCTATGCATAAAAGAAGGATATAGATCATAACTGCTTTGACTGATCTTTTGTCTTTTGGGGTTTTATAAAAATTAATGTTCTTTCTTTCCCGTACATACCAAAAAGGAACACCATGGTAGTTCAAATGGTGAAGGATTTTCGAGAAAGGCTCAGCTACTCATTATTTAAGCTAATTATGCAAATATGAAATTATCCTGGACTTTCAAAAAGCCAAGTAGAATTTGGTTTTTAACACAGAGATGCATCAAAGTTGCAAATCAAAAATTTCAAGAAGAGCTAGAGCAAATTCTTTGACTTAATACATTAAAAAAAATTAGCAGCTATTTTAATCTCCATGCAAGGGAAAACAAAATATCCTAATTATCTTCTGCATGCCTCTTCAGATAATAAAGAAGATACTAGGAAGCAAGGACCTGAAGAAGAGAAATACTTTGGGAGAGCAGGAACACATTGCCGAAAGAGGAGACCTTGGGTTCACTCCCCTTATATGTATTTGCATTTTCAATTAGACATGGTTAAATATTGAGAATCTTCCAAGCCTAGAGAAATGTGAAATTTTATTCTTGGGAAATCAAGTGGCATGACTGGTGTTAAGGATAGAAAAGATCTAAATGTATACCAGAGAAGGTTGAGTCGCTTGATATCCCAAAAACATATCAGTGAGATAGCAACAGATTTTCAGTGCAAGTTTACCATTTACTGAGCACTGTTGTAGATCTGATGACAACGTGTACTCATCTTTAAATTGTTTATTACTCATTAGTAGCATAAGAAACTTGTGGCAATCTTATGAGAACCTGTTTAGTTTAAGATACAGCATAGAGAGAGATGTCATGTGAAAGTATGAAGTTAGGAAAACCGATTCTCCATGCTGACAGGGAGAAGAAAACTTATGGTAATTAAATATGCACAGTTACTTGCTTTGCCTAATTGTAGAAACATTCCTACTGGCTAAAGTATGCTTTCCTGCTTTTGAATTGACCCTGAAGTCTTTCATTATTAATTTAATGGGGAGCATAAGCAATCCTGAGAAGTCCTCCCGTTTCTCACCTTCTGTGTCACCTCTCAACAATCACAAAGGGTGGTTGGTAGCATCAGACTCAGTTGAGCACAGTGACTTTAATTTCTTTCTTTTATCCACTTTAAAGTGTTTAGTCTACCATAGGAACTCAGACAGAGCCAGGTATACCCAGACAAAGGTATTGGTTATTAAAGGAAGCTATTACAAGGAATTGTGGTTGCATGACCTCATTTGAAGCGAGGAAATGTGTCCACTCAACTAGGACAGAAAAGACATGTTCTTCCCAGAGGTTTGCCAAAGCTTGTTTTAGGCCAATACATTCGATCTCCATGATTTCCCACAACTGGGGCTGTAGTTCAATAAAGTGGAGTAACACTGTCCTTGGTTTCTGAAAATAAATACAAACTATGGGCACCATCTGGACATGCAGGTGCAACTGAGAATCTTGTTCACCCTGTGCCCATTAAGCCAGGACAGCATGTTCTGTCCAAGGATGCCCAGATCGTGGCTTCAGAGATGCTGCCAAAGGAAGGGAACCTTTTTCCAGGCAGGATGGGTTATTCAAGGGGCTTGTAAATGTTCTGTGGTTATTCAGTTTTACAACCACTATGTCTGGATTACAGGAAATTATTCTAAACTAGGGCAGAAAGCCTATATTAGAAGCAATCCAAATAGCTTCAGAATAAGGATAGGGACTCAAATATTTAAAGAGGTTTTGTCTTTTTGTCTCGTTTTGTTTTTTTACTAGAAAGTTGCTAGATTGGCCAAGCCAAAGCCCATGAAACAGTAGGGTGTGACCACTGTCTCAGGCAGATTATTGATTGCTAACATTTTTTAAAAATCTTACATTATATTTATTCTGTTGAAAAGTATGTGCTTAGTCATATCTGACGCTTTGTGACCCTATGGATTGTAGCCAGCCAGGCTCCTCTGTCCATGGGATTTTCCAGGCAAGAATCCTGGAGTGGGTTGCCATTTCCTTCTCCAGGGGATCTTCCCAGCCGAGGGACTGAACTTGCATCTCCTGCATTGGCAGGCGAATTCTTTACCCCTATGCCTTTGAAAAGTATACTTGAAAGCTAATACATGTGTTGGGCTTCTTTTTTTCCCCCAGCTGTGTCTAAAGCAGGAAATGATAGATTGTTCTCTATTTCCTCACATGTGAGAAAAGAATTGTCAAGCAAATAATTGGCTCAGAAAATTTCTGCCCAGTTTTGTGGGTTCAGGGGACCTTAGATACAGTGTAAGAAAGACTCAAAATGAGAGTAAAGAGAGGGTGGAAGGGCATGTCCTTCAAAGCCTTCTTGTGTGACATACTGGTTATACATTATCTCTCTTCTGTCATTTAGATCCTCCCCTCTTGTGTTTTCTTTCCCCTTCTTTGAACTTTGGGCAATAATCAAGCCTCCAGGCTGTGCTGCTGCTTAGAGGTCCCCAGAGGCATTGGGGGAGCTGGTAGGTTGAGACTGCCTGCCAGCCACCTCATACATTTGCTACGCTAGTCCACTCATCTCAAAACAGCCATGTTCTCAAGACTTTATAGAAGTCTTTATCAGAAGTCCTCTGATAGAAGAAGATTTTTCTTAAACAAGAATTTTGGAAATTTACAAAGCATTTCCTCATACAAACCACTTCAGAAGGATCCAGATTATTCACAGCTTGTATATGATTACAAATGAAGTCTCCTCTCAGTAGGCAGTATCCCAGCTCCAGACCCGCACAAAGCAAAAATAGCACATGCTGTATGATTCCTCTTTTCTGAAAATGACTTTGCACCTTCACTGTAATAATATCCTCAAAAAATTCCAATGAGCCAAAATAACGAGAGCAAGGGGTCCATTCCCTCTAACCATGGACTTGCTAAGTAGAGCTCTATTGGACTCCTTAAAAGGCTTGTGCAGTTTCTCTCCCAATAAGGTTCAAATAGACTGATGTGTAATTCCGAGTAATTTGCCAGCCCTTCTCCCTTTTTATCATAATATGGTTATGTTAATTATTGTCTTATCTTCAGGGATCTCATTTTGAGCTCAACTAAGTTGTGAAATTATCTATTGACACTTCTCCAATTTCTACTCTAACTTCCTTTATCAGTGTTGGATGTATAATGTTTGGCTTGATGCCCTGTTAATTATAACATCTAATACTTGCAGAGTCCCAGCCAAAGTGTTCACACAGTCTGTTTGATATCCAGAGCAACTTAATCCCCACTTTAGGCAAATCTCTCTCCTCGCTGTCCACCGCTGATTTTGGGATGGGGAAATAATGATTGTTCTGCAATTTTTCCTACTTCTTTGGCTTTCATTACTCTCCTTTCAAAATTATGCTTCTTTCTCCCCCTTTTGTGAAATCAGTGTTTTCTATCACTATTTATTTATTGCATATAAAAGAATTCTGTAAACTAAAAGTTTGAGGAAAAAATGCATCCTTCTGCCTATCAAACCACAAAAATTTGTATTGTCTTTGGAACTGTAGGTTACAGGAAATACAAGTTAAAACAATAATTTTATATAATTGGGCTTAACAACTTGGCAAAATAAAAAGGATAAATTATTGATGAAGATATAATTGGTATACCCTTTCTAAGAAAAAGCTGGAAATATGTATGAAACATTTTTAAATGCACATATGTTTTAAGTGGCTTTGCCTTAAAATTTTTTATCCTAAGGTTATTATTAAAATCATGGTCAAAAAGATTGATGAACAGATACATTACTGAACAATTACTTGTTTTATCTTTTTCATTAAAAAAATATTTTTAAAGTATAGCTGATTTACAATTTTGTATTAGTCTCTGCTGTGTAGCAAACTGATTCAGTTATACATATATCCAATCTTTTTTAGGTTCTTTTCTCATACACGTCACCACAGAGTATTATAGAGTTCCCTGTGCTATACAGTAGGTCCTTATTAGTTATCTATTTTATGTATAGTAGTGTGTATGTCCGGAGAAGGCAATGGCACCCCACTCCAGTACTCTTGCCTGGAAAATCCCATGGATGGAGGAGCTTGGTAGGCTGCAGTCCATGGGGTTGCTGAGAGTCAGACATGATTGAGCAACTTCACTTTCACTTTTCACTTCCAAGCACTGGAAAAGGAAATGGCAACCCACTCCAGTGTTCTTGCCTGGAGAATCCCAGGGACGGGGGAGCCTGGTGGGCTGCCATCTATGGGGTCGCACAGAGTCGGACACAACTGAAGCGACTTAGCAGCAGCAGCAGCAGCAGTGTGTATGTCTAGAGAAGGCAATGGCACCCCACTCCAGTACTGTTGCCTGGAAAATCCCATGGACCAAGGAGCCTGGTGGGCTACAGTCCATGGGGTCACTAAGAGTCGGATACAACTGAGTGACTTCACTTTCACTTTTCACTTTCATGCATTGGAGAGGGAAATGGCAACCCACTCCAGTGTTCTTGCCTGGAGAATCCCAGGGATGGGGGAGCCTGGTGGGCTGCCGTCTATGGGGTGGCACAGAGTCGGACACGACTGAAGTGACTTAGCAGTAGCAGCAACAGCAGTGTGTATGTCGACCCCAATCTCCCAGTTTATTCCTCCCCCCTCCTTTCCCCCTGCTTGTGTTCTACAACTGTGACTCAATTTATGTTTCACAAATAAGTTCACTTTACCATTTTTTTAGACTCCACATATAAGCAATATCATATGATATTTGTCTTTCTCTAACTTACTTCACTCAATATGACAATCTCTATGTCCATCCATGTTGTTGCGATGGCATTATTTCATTCATTTTTTATGGCTGAGTAATATCCCATTGTGTATATATAAATACTATATCTTCTTTCTCCATTCCTCTGTCAATGGCTATTTAAGATGTGTCCATGTCCTGGCTATTGTAAATAGCACAGCAATGAATATTGAGGTGCATGTATATTTTTGAATTATGATTTTCTCCAGATATATGCCTAGGAGTATGATTGCTGGATTATATCATAGCTCTATATTTTTAGTTTTCTAAGTAACGTCCATACTGTTCTCTACAGTGGCTATACCAATTTACATTCCCATGAACAGTGTAGGAGTAAACCATTAATTGTAATCAAATGTTGTACAATGGGAGATTGATTAAGTAAACTGGCTACATTTATGGAATAAAATGTTATGTGGGCATTAAAAATTAGGTTTTATTGCAAAATTCTTATTCTTTTAAGTAAAAATTGAGCAGACTATAAAATTTTACATATGGAATAAAGATCTAACTGTACATAATTTTTATTGAATTGAAAAATTTTGTATCTCTAAAGTTTTGATTTTCAAGTGTCAAGTGTGAGTTTTGCATACTCCTCTTACTTGCAGCTGCAGCTTTTAAAAACAAGTCGATCACTTCAGACTTCAAAATGAGGCTAAATGAAATATGTCATATAACATAGTATCATAATATGCTTTTTTGAAAACAGATTATTAATGTTGCTCTAAAAATAGAAAGCTAAAATAAATTGTTCAAAGAAAAATATTTTCTGTTATTGAGTGGTTAGGTATAAATTTTTTTTTCCTTTTCAAAATTCTAAGGCGAAAACGTTTTGCATATTTGTTATCTTTCTACAACTAATTCACAAATTTATTAGCCAGGTCTGTAGGTGTTAATGTGTCCTAAAGACAGGCAGACAGAAGTTGCTCTCGGTTAATACTATGGCTGTCTTTAAAGCTGGCAAATTGCCAGCCCCATTCTAACATAACAGGTATAGTAATAAATAAACAATGGATCTTCAATAAAAATCTATTCGTTTCAACAGTTATTCAGTGAGCCTCTATTACATTTCTAACTTTGTCTCATATAGATAGGAAGAGATATAAGAATTATTGCGTTCTAAATTCAAGAACTAAGATTTTAACAAAGAATAGGAAGTGGCACAAATGAGAACAGTAGTAATATCACAGACATATGTGAAGAGATGGCATAAAATTCAGAGGCATGACCAAAATCAGAGAAATAGTTAAAAGGGGTATCATAAAAAGGTGATTGGAAAAGCTGATTATTGTTGGTTGGATCTGAGTAGACAGCGGGGAAGGTAAACGTACAGGACAGGGCACTGTACAGCAGTAATGGGCAGGGACAGAGACAATGGAAAACGGAGGGAGAGTCACTGCTCTGACTTAGCAGGTTGCTGTCAAAAGCTCAGTGAAGATCCGGCGTTGTCAGATCTTGGATTTCCCTGCCAGTAGACAAACACTCCAATGTTCTTGCCTGGAGAATTCCAGGGACGGGGGAGCCTGGTGGGCTGCCGTCTATGGGGTCGCAAAGAGTCGGACACGACTGAAGTGACTTAGCAGCAGCAGCAGCAGACAAAGGGAAGTCGTGGCCAAGATAGCAAAGTCTGTTGATTCTATTCACCCAGCCCTAGCCCACAAATAGGTCAGGTTCCAATCAGAAAAGCCGAGCTCTAGGAATATAGATATAGATATAATTTATTATAAGAATTTGACCTTATGCAATTGTCAGAGCTGGTTACATAGTCTATTTGAAGCTGTTGTTTATTAACTTGTGTCTTTTGCTGGAAGCCAAAGTCTAGAAAACAAGTGGTTAAGAAGGGAGAATGGACATGAATGGGGAACAAGGAAAAACTAGAACCAGTAACATGAAAGCAGGAGGCAGTGGTACTCATCAGCGCTCACAAGGAATCCCCCCAGGAGCTTTAAAAACATTGATGTGCAGGTCCCATCCCCGGAGATCCTGATTTAATTGGTCTGTGACATGACCTGGACTTCAGGATTTTTTAAAGCTCCCCAGATTCTAATACACAGCTAAGGTTGAGAATTCCTTGTGAGAATTTGCTTTGGTAATGGCAGTGTGATTTAAAGGCTGGGGGAAATCTCTCCCTCCTAACACATGCATATGTGTCCATCACAAACCTGTCAGACTGCACAAGAGTTTATCCTTAGCGGCTCATCCCATCGAAGCCTCTTCATTCCTTTTTAAAATTCATATCCTTCTGCTAAATGTGACATCTTGAACTTACAATGAGTTTATCTTACCTAGAATCATAAAAATAATTTGGAAAGAATCTCAGAGGCCTCAAGTTCAAACTAGCAAGTATTTTTACTGTGATTTTTATAGATAAGGAAGCTGAAACTCAGGGATGTCTTTCTCCAGCATTATTCTTCCCTGTAGCATTTATTTTGGTGTAGGTGTGGGGAGAGCTTTTAATTAACGTCCTTCTTCTTACATAATATTTTTTTAAAATAAGAGGTTTTAGACTGTACTTGTGTGACTATGAATTTTTTAAAAACCTTGTGCTTTTATGTCAATCTATTTTAGGATTTAAGATAAATTATTTTGGGGTAAGGATCCTCATAAATGACATTTTAACCTTTAATATGCCTCATTTATCTAAATCAGCATTTCCTGCTCTGTCTTCTCATCACCCTGTGATTACTTCCTATGATCTACCTTTCTCTCTTTGTACCTTTCATCTTAATCCACAGTGTCTCTACCCTGCTGGCCAAAGAGAATATATCATTGCCAAATTGGAAAGCAAAAAGATCCCCCCCTTCTATTAAAAGACATAAACAGCGGTCATATAATGTATATGTCTATTCTCAAAGACGTGTTAGACATTTTGCTTATCTGGAATTGTTTGAGGTTCCTCTGGGGTGAATGAATCAAACTCTATAAATTTGCAGCATATTAAATAAATCAATCCCTAAAGGTAAAGTTCTGGTCTAAGCTTTGACTACTCTGATTGGAGCCCACCCTTTTTCTCCCCTCTAATCAGCATAGTCCAGTCTGAATCAGCCTATCTGAATCAAACCGAGGTATTCTAGGACCAGATGCTTGTGTAATGAAAGATATGATCTCATCAGAGACTCCATGTTCTAAGAGGCTCACACAAACAGGAGATTATAACCAATATGTTTATTACTCTTCATGACCTAAGTCCTAATTGGAATCATGCAAATCTTCTTGTCAAAATCCTATTGCTGGTTTACCTCTCCATCAGGGAGAAACAGTCATTTTTCTGTATAATAACATGAACAGAAAACAAATAACTGCAAACCTTTAGATAATTTAAAATCCTCTTAAGCCTAGTCTTTTTCTTTCTTTAATATCTAATCTGAAGCATAAGGGTAAATGCAGTGTTTGAGTATATATTGTTTAAGACATTATTTACACGAGGGATATTGCTGCAGTATACTGAGCTGAGAAGATACTTATGTACTGTTAATCGCTCTAGTCATGTCTGACTCTTTGCAACCCCGTGGACTATAGCTCTCAGCCTCCTCTGTCCATGGAATTCTCCAGGCAGAAATACTGGAGTGGATTGCCATTTCCTTCTCCAGAGGATCTTTCTTACCCAGGGATCAAACCCAGGTCTCCTCCATTGTAGGCAGATTCTTTACCATCCGAGCCACCAGGGAATGATACATTTTGCAACCAGAGAGAGAAAAAAATCTCTTAAGATTTTTCATAAATGTGACCAAGATTCTCCATTGACTGACCTCATCCAATCAATTTTAAAGAATTAAATGAAAAATAAGTCTTTAATTATACCTATACAAAAAGGACTGAAAAAAATTACTTTCACTTGGGAAACTTGCTAATGTGATCTGAGGTGCTTTTTTTTAAGGTTTAATATTTAAGAGGGCTTTGCTGATAGCTCAGTTAGTAAAGAATCTGCCTGCAATGCAGGAGACCCTGGTTCAATTCCTGGGTTGGAAAAATATGCTGGCGAAGGGATAGGCTTCCCACTCTAGTATTCTTGGGCTTCCCTTGTGGCTCAGCTGGTAAACAACTCACCTGCAATGCGGGAGACCTGGGTTCAATCCCTAGGTTGGGAAGATCCCCTGGAGAAGGGAAAGGCTACCCACTCCAGTATTCTGGCCTAGAGAATTCCATGGACTGTATAGTCATGGGGTTGCAAAGAGTTGAACATGACTCAGCGACTTTCACCTTCAATATTTAAGAAGTCTCAGGAATTTTCCTTCAGAACTTTGGAATCTATTCACAGATTAATGATTTTGACCACACATTTCAATTCTCTCCTCTTCATTTTGAATCAAATAATATGCAAAAGATGTTTTAATAAAATGTGTTTTGTGGTTCACACATTTTTATAATAATCAACATAGAACCGTGTGGTAAGCATTCCTGAATTTTAGTCTTTAACTCCACCATATACTTGTTATGTGAAAATTACCTTTTTGAAGAGCTCTCATTTGTAACAACCTATTGTGTGAGAACTAAAGATAATGTATGTAAAACTCTTTGAAAACTGCCTGACAAAATAGAAGCTACTTAAGAGAAAAGAGCCCTTTTAAAACAAAACATGTTTATTCATGAGAGAGCTGCTATTCCATCAAGTTTTATCTTCTCCAAAAGGATCAGATCAGATCAGTCGCTCAGTCGTGTCCGACTCTTTGCGACCCCATGAATCGCAGCGTGCCAGGCCTTCCTGTCCATCACCAACTCCCGGAGTTCACTCAGACTCACGTCCATCGAGTCAGTGATGCCATAAGGATAGTCCTCCAAATTTTGCCACTTCTTCCTCATCCTTACAGTCTCTTCATACATTGCTATCTGATTAATGTCTTTTATCATTATAAAGATCTTTATTTTTCTCTATTTAATATTCTTACAGGATCATGATATTTAACATTAAAGGAATGTTATAAACTAGACTGGGCTTCCCTAGTAGCTTAGATGATAAAGCATCTGCCTGCAATGCAGGAGACCCGGGTTCAATCCCTGGGTTGGGAAGATCCCCTGGAGAAGGAAATAGCAACCCACTCCAGTATTCTTGCCTGGAGAATTCCATGGACAGAGGAGCCTGGCAGGCTACAGTCCATGGGGTTGCAAAGAGTCAGACACAACTGAGTGACTAACACACAACACACACAAGAAACTAGCCTATTGCTGTAGATAAAGTTAATATTGTATGCTTGTGCATTTGTGTGCGTTTTGTTATAAATTGTTTTTATCAGTCACTCTCCATTTTACCCCAACTTTACCACCCCAAGTGGTTAATCTAATTTCTGTCTCAATAGATTTGCCTGTTTTAGACATTTCATGTAAATGGAATCATATATCATATTAGACATACATAGACACACATCATAAGGGCTTCCCAGGTGGCGCTAGTGGTAAAGAACCTGCTTGCCAATGCAGGAGACATAAGAGATGGCAGGATCAATCCCTGGGTCAGGAAGATGCCCTGGAGAAGGGCATGGCAACCCATGACAATATTCTTGCCTAGAAAATCCCATGGACAGGGGAGACTGACAGGCTATGGTCCATAGGGTGGCAAAGAGTCAGACACAACTAAAGTGACTTAGCATAGCACACAGATCACATTTTGTTTATCATTTATTAGATGAGTCATTTGAGCTGTTTCTACTTTGGGGGCTGTTATGAATATTGTTGCTATGATATTTATGTAGAAGTTTTTGTGAGGACTTTTGAACTGTGGTGTTGCTTTTGAACTGTGGTATTGGAGAAGACTCTTGAGAGTCCCTTGGACTGCAAGGAGATCCAACCAGTCCATCCTAAAGGAAATCAGTCCTGAATATTCATTGGAAGGACTGATGCTGAAGCTGAAACTCCAATACTTTGGCCACCTGATGCAAAGAACTGACTCATTTGAAAAATGCTGGGAAAGACTGAAGGCAGGAAGAGAAGGGGACGACAGATGATGAGACGGTTGGATGGCTTCGCCGACTCAATGGACATGAGTTTGAGTAAACTCTGGGAGTTGGCAATGGACAGGGAGGGCTGTCGTGCTGCAGTCCATGGGGTTGCAAAGAGTTGGACACGACTGAGCGACTGAACTGACTTGTGGGGACATATGTTTTCATTTCTCTCAAGTTTTTCTCTAGGAGTGGAATTGCTGGGTAGTGGCGCTAGTGGTAAAGAACCTGCCTGCCAATGTAGGAGACAGAAGAGACATGGGTTCAATCTCTGGGTTGGGAAGATCCCCTGGAGGAGGGCATGGAAACCCACTCCTGTATTCTTGCCTGGAGAATCCCATGGAAGGGTAGCCTAGCAGGCTATAGTCTATAGGGTCTCACAGAGTCAGACACAACTGAAGCAACTTAGCATGCACATGATAACTCTATGTTTAATCTTTTGAAGAACCACCAGATGATTTTCCATCATCTTACATGCCCACTGGCAATGGATGAGTGTTCTCATTTCTCCACATCCTCATCATCATATGTTATTTTGTGACTTTTTAATTAAATCTATAGGGCTTCCCTTTTGGCTCAGCTGGTAAAGAATCTGCCTGTAATATGGGAGACCTGGATTGGATCCCTGGGTTGGGAAGATTCCCTGGAGAAGGGAAAGGTTACCCACTCCAGTATTCTAGCCTGGAGAATTCCATGGATTCTCCATAGGTCGCAAAGAATTGGACATGACTGAGTGACTTTCACTTTCAGTTAATTAAATCTATCCTAGTGGGTATGAACTACTGGCTCATTGAGATTTTGACTGTACTGTATCTTACATTTTCCTGATAATGAATGATGTTGAACATCCTTTTATGTGCTTATTGGCTATTTGCATTTCTTCTTTGGAGAAATGTCTATTGAATTTCTTTGCCCATTTTTTATTGGGTTGTCATTTATTATTTAGTTGAAAGAGTTATGTATTCTAAATACAAATTATCTCCCAGTGCAAGATTTTTTGCACCATATGGGTTGTCTTTTCATATAATGATTGTACTCAAAACACAAAACATTTAACTTTTGATGGAGTCCAACTTATTTAATTTTTTCTTGTGTTGCATGCAGTTCTGTTGTTATATCTAAGATGGCTTTACCTAACCCAAATACCAAAAATTTATTCATATTTAATTCCTTTACTGATATTTTCACTATTTTTTAGTTATTTCTCAGTGGTTTTTTTTTAGAACTTATCATATATACCTAAACTTATCAGGATCTACTTCAGATTTATGTTAACTTTATTTAAATTAGATACAGAATTTATAACTCTTATATAAGGCTTTCCCCCCTTCCCCTTTTTGTGCCATAATTCCCATATATCTTACATCTGTGTATGTTGCAATTCATCAATACATTTTTATATTTATTACCTAATGTTATTTTCTGTACTCTAAGGAAGGAAGCTGAGAGAAGAAGAGCCAGTATGTATTCATATAGTTTGCTACAGTAATTTTCTTGATTTCTTCATTTCTTTCTATGGATTCCAGTTACACTCTGTTATTTTTTTATTATAGTTGTTTCCTTACTATAATATAGCTTTGTTCCTACCCAATTTCTGTATGCTCTTATCATCAAATATATTACATCTCCATAATTATAGGATGACATAATTATATACATTTTGTTTTATGTGATTGCTTTTTAGATTAGTTAAAAGAAGGAGAGACAATACATAAGTTTTACTGTATTTTATAACTATCTACATAATCACCATTATTGGAACTGTTTTTCTTTTTTCAGGTGCATTAAATTACTTGCTGTCTGGCATCACTTACTTTTAGCTTGAAGTACTTCCTTTAGTATTTCTTGCAAGACAGGTCTGTTAGCAATAACTTTTCTAGGTTTTGTTTGTCTTGAAATGTCTTTACTTTGCCCTCACATTTTATAGATCGTTTTTCTGGATGTAAGATTCTTACAGGCTTTTTATTTTTTTAGCAATTTTAATATCATCCTACTTCTTCTGGCCTCCATTATTTTTAATGAGAAGTCACATGTTAATATTATTGTTCTCTTGTTTGTGATGAGTTCTTTTTATCTTAGCTTTCAAGATTTTCTCTTCATCTTTGGCTTTTATTGTTTTCTATATGATACATCTCTGGGTGGATCTCTTTCTGTTTACCTTATTGAGAATTCTTAAATGTCTAGATACTTTTTTTTCCATCAAATTTGGGTAATTTTATTAAAAAACAACTTTCCTTTTTCCTCTCCTTTTTTTTTTAATTTTATTTTTAAATTTTACATAATTGTATTAGTTTTGCCAAATATCAAAATGAATCCGCCACAGGTATACATGTGTTTGATGCACTTGCTATGTGCATGATGACAAGTTTTAGTGATGTCCTACATTTCTCTGAGGCTCTGTTGATTTTCCTTCATCACTTTTTCTCTTTTCTTCAAATTGCATAACCTCTATCTATTTATCATCAAGCTTACTAGTTCTTCTTTCGCCAGTTCAGATTTACTATGAGTCCCCCATGAGTTTTTCACTCCAGCTATTATAATAGTATACCTTTCAGCTCTAAAATTTCCATTGATTCGTCAAAGAATTTTTAATCTCTTTATTGATATTTTCTATCTTATGAGATACTGTCATATTGTTTTCTTTACTTCTCTAATCATGATTCCCCTTAGTTCTTGAACATATTTATAGTAGATGTTTTGTACTTTTTTTCTGTTACTGGCATGCAGGTCTTCTCACATTGCCTTCTAATATTTTTCCCTCTATATGAGAAATGCTTTCCACTTTCTTTGCATGTTTCATAGTTTTTGCTGAAAACTGGCCATTTTAGAGTCTATATTTTAATGGTTCTGGATATGGTCACCCCAACATGTCCACCTCTGCCCCTGGGCTTGTTGTTATGGGAAGAAGGGAAGCAGGAATCTTGTGTTCTGGGTTATACTGACTCAGAGTAGAGCTTCTATCATGTTGAGCTGGGGAGAGGAGGGAGGGTGCAGGTCATGCTCTCACTGTTATTTAAGAGATATCTTGAATAAATGTTTGTGTGCATGTGTTTGGGAGTAAGAAGGGGGGCTTCCCTGATGGCTCAGATGGTAAATAATCTGCCCACAATGTGGGAGATGTGAGTTCGATCCCTGGGTCAGGAAGATCCCTGGAGAAGGGAATGACAACCCACTCGGTATTCTAGCCTGGAGAATCCCATGAACAGAGGAGCCTGGCAGCCTACAGTCCATGCGGTGTGTTTTTGATTAGCTGTATACCCCTAGGAAAATTTGCAGAGATTTTGAATGACTTCTTTTTAAAAAATAATTTTTATCAGTTATGGTTGTTTTGCTGGCAAGCAGGTCTACAGAGCTCTACTCCAAGTGTGGAGTTGGGGCCTTAATCCACCTCAGCATAGCTCACTTTTTTTGGCAGTTTGCACTCAGAGAGTTGACTCTCTGGGAAGTTTTATATGTTTATTAACACTATTCTAAGATAATTTTATATACTACTTAATATTTTAATATTCTAAAGATGTATTAGTAATATATTTCTTTCATTTATTGAACACATACTGCTAAGAATTTTATATATACCATCCTGACACTCATACCTGTATGAGATAGAGGCTCTTACTACCATCCCATGTTTTACAAATAAGAATGAGATTCACTCAGATGAATGAATGTGGTCATGCAGAATTTTTTCTGCCTTTATTGTTGTTTCTTTTTTAAGATATATTTCTAGAAGTAAAATTACTAGGCCAAAGGAGATGAATATTTAAACTTTCTTGGTAAGAATTAGCAAACTGATTTCTAGAAAATCATTTTTTATTAATTTTTTTTTTCTGGGGGCTAGAATATCCCTTTCATTTCTTTCACCAGAAATAGAATTATATGATAATTTTCACTTGTATTATGTTGTTACTAATGTTGAAAGTGTTTCCATTCTCTCAATATAAATTACTTATTCATAAGTTGAGACTCTTGAAGCTTTTCCTACTATTTTTATGAGCCTTTTACATAAACTAAAATAGATAAGAGTGTTTGATATTTGCTACAAATACTTTTGCTTTATTTTTCACTGTTTTATTTTGATTGAATACAATTTTTATTATCTTAACAATTTGTGTGTAGTCCAGTTTGTTAAGGAAATCATCTACTTAATTTTTTGAGATGAGAAAAAAAGAGGCTCAGAAGCAGTTATCCTAGAGATCAAAATTCTGAAAATTACTGTCAGTCACCTTTGGTTCACGGGGGACCTCCTGGGAGTCACTCTCCTCACAGTGACTGCAAGAACATTGCCTCCTCTGTGCGGCATGCCTTCTAAAGGGTCTGGCATACTGCAACATCTCACCAAACTACTTTTTTCTGGTAAACTCCCTATCGAGGAGCTATGCTCAAGATTCCAATTCCAGTGGACTGGGCAAAAGGTCAACTCTTTGCATTTGTTTTAATTCAGACACTTTAGGAGCTATGATATTCTATATTATAGACTTTAATCTTCCTTAATCTAGAAGGCACATCTTTCAACTTAGTTGACAGGTTAGCTGGGAGACACAAGCAAAGTAAGGTGAGCAGAAGCGTATTTCTCAATTTTAATTCTCTCTCTCATTTACCTGTTTGAATGACAACACCTCAGTTCATATTGAGTAAGTTTATGATAACGAATCTGAAATTCTCTAATTTCAAAATTCTCCAAGCAAGGCTTTAATAGTATGTAAACTGAGAACTTCCAAATGTTCAAGCTGGAATTAGAAAAGGCATAGAAACCAGAAAGCAAACTGCCAACATCTGTTGTTTCATAGAAAAAGCAAGAGAGTTCCAGAAAAACATCTACTTCTGTTTCATTGACTGTGATCCACTTGACTATGTGGATCACAACAAACTATGGAAAATTCTTCAAGAGATGGAAACCAGACCACTTACCTGCCTCCTGAGAAATCTATATGCAGGTCAAGAAACAACAGTTAGAACTTGACATGAAACAACAGACTGGTTCCAAATAGGGAAAGGAGTACGTCAAGGCTGTATATTGTCACCCTGCTTATTTAACTTATAAGGAGAGCACATCATATGAAATGCCAGGCTAGATGAAGCAAAAGCTGGAATTTAGACTGCTAGGAGAAATATCAATAACCTCAGATAGGCAGATTACACCACCCTATGGCAGAAAATGAAGAACTAAAGAGCCTCTTGATGAAAGTGAATGAGGAGAGTGAAAAAGATGGCTTAAAACTCAATATTCAAAAAAGTAAGATCATGCATCTGGTCCCATCACTTCATGGCAAATAGATGGAGAAACAATGGAAACAGTGACAGACCTTATTTTCTTAGGCTCCAAAATCACTGCAGATGCTGACTACATTATGAAATTAAAAGACTCTTGCTCCTTGGAAGAAAAGCTGTGACCAACCTAGAAAGCATATTAAAAAGCAGAAACATTACTTTGCCAACAAAGGTCCATCTAGTCAAAGCTGTGGTTTTTCTAGCAGTCATGTATGATGTGAGAGTTAGACCATAAGGAAAGCTGAGCACTCAAGAATTGATGCTTTTGAACTGGAGAAGGCTCTTAAGAGTCCCTTGGACTGCAAGAAGATCAAACCAGTCCATCCTAAAGGAAATCAGTCCTGAATATTCATTGGAAGGACTGAAGCTGAAGCTTAAGCTCCAATACTTTGGCCACTTGATGAAAAGAACTGACTCATTGGAAAAGACCCTGATGCTGGGCAAGATTGAAGGCAGGAGGAGAAGGGCATGACAGAGGATGAGATGGTTGCATGGCATCACTGACTCGATGGACATGAGTTTGAGCAGGTTCCGGGGGATGGTGATGGACAGAGAAGCCTGGTGTGCTGCAGTCCATGGGGTCGCAGAGAGTTGGACATGACTGAGCAACTGAACTGAATCTCCTGAATATTCCTTAGTAAGAGGATACCTCCACAGGGCTTCTACAACACATACTTCATTACCAGTTAAGGATCTTAATTCTTAAGTCTTTATTAGATGACATCTTCATCTAGACATATGCCTGCCATATGTGTCTCCATTTCTTTCCTTCAAGAGGGCAGCCATATTTAGTTAGTCTCTCAAGTGGTCATCTGTCTGTACAGATGAACCTAGGTGTTCTAATGACTATGTTCTAGGACAGCAATATAGATGGATAACCACCAATGATTACTATCATCCCCCTCCCCAAATTCAAACTAGTAGGCACATACTCTGCAAGCTACCTGTTTCTTATCATTGCTAGTGACAAACATGATTTTATTCTTTCCTAAAACAATCTGGCTAGTTGTGGTATTAATAGAAAATATTGATCCAAATAACTAGCAGTCCAGTTCATTTGGGAGAAAAATCAACTTCTATGAGAGAATAGTTTTACTCCTGTGGTATGAAATAATATATAATCATATTAATTTAGTCCAGAAATAAGTTGAAATTATGTGTCCCCCCCACCAATTCTCCCTAAATACACATCATGGACTATAATAACTTGCAGTTTTCCTCTGCCATGAAAGCAAAACTTTCTAACTGAAAACTTTAGAATCATATAACCTATATTTTATTGGCAGGGGCAGGGGATGTCTTAAATATGAAAATTCCAAACTGGCATTTTCTCCAGAATGAAGAGAGGGCTCCCTTTTCAGATGTGACCTTATCCTGAACTTCTTTGAAATAGTACAGTCAATTGTGCTGTGAATGTATTTGACCTCATCAGTTTACTGAAATTTGAAGCCATATCTATATGGAGATATGGAGAGATATGTATCTATTATACATATTCAGATATATATCAGTAATTATTGGGGAAATGATAGTCCAAAGCTTCAGATATTCAAAACCTCTTCCTACAAAAACATGAATAATTGTTATTACTGATTGAAATGCTCTACCTGTTATTATCAAGTCATGTGTGGGTCTTCTGTTCATAAGCAAAAACATTGGAAGATTAAAAATAAAGGCCATAATAACTAATGTTAAAGTCCCTAGAAGCGCACTGTTAGCCTTTATCCATTTTGGATACAGAAAAGAAAGTCAATTACCAATTTTATTTTAGGTAATTACTATGGCCACAGTTACCAGGAGAAACAGAAGTTCTTCAAAAGCAAACTCACAATAAAGACAGTGTTTTTTCCTTCAGTGAATTCCACGGATATGTTTTTGTCAGTGGTCTCAACCAGCAGCTGTACAACTTGCCATAGTCTGCCAACACATCCTTGCCAGAGCCAGTCTCAATTGCTCAAAAAGGAAAAAAAAAATAGAAATTTCTTCTGAACAAGAATATGAACCAGCAGGTCCCAACCTAGTGGAGAATGTTTGATGATCTCAACCTTTAAAGGGTCTAATGTTTTTTTATGAAAGTGGTTTCATAAACTTTTAATATACATTTATCATTCATTTTGCTAGTGATATTTTAAAATAACTATTCTACTGGTTTAGTCTATAAATCCAAATTTTGACAAGACAGAGAAGAAACAAGACCCTCTAACGTGAAAACATGTCCATCTTTGGTTGTGAATGCTCATACGCATCATCCTACAGAGACTACCTTTTAGCAAGCACACTTGGCCCAAACATCTGTGCTCTATTTTGTTTTCCTGAACAAATCAATCCATTCAGGGACTATAAAACAAGAATTCATTTAAAAATGTATGTAAGAAAGACACATTTCACTTTTTAAAATCTCATTCATCCATGATGAAGCTATTAAAAGAAGGTTCAAGATAGCAATAAAGAACAAGGGGTAATTGTGTGAATATCTGTGGTGGGAAGGTCCAGACGGGGGATGGTGGGGTTAGAATGATGGAGACCCAGCAACCAGACAGACCACAAAGATGTCCTCTGGGGGGCTTATATTAAAATAAACAAAGAGAAGGCGATCTACACAGATGTGCCAAAGATTCATGGTAAACAGCTGGCAAACATTCCAGTTAGTGAGAAAAGCATGGTGCTGGGGTTAAGAGACCTGGCTGAACACAGGTTGGCAGTGAACAGAAGCAAGCAGCAAGCAACACACAGAAGCTGAGGAAGAAAAACAAAGTCAGAATCTGGGAAGTAGTGTGTACCAGGGGAGATGTGTTCAGCAGTAAATCTCTGATACCTGACAGGGCCCTGCCTCTAGAGAAACTGCATGCACGCATGCTAAGTCACTTCAGTCGTGTCTGACTCTTTGCAACCCTATGGACTGTAGCTGGCCAGGCTCCTCTGTCCATAGGATTCTCCAGGCAAAAATATTGGAGTGGGTTGCCCACAAGATTCCAGGGAATCTTCCCAACCCAAGGATTAAACTCACATCTCTTTATGTCGCCTGCATTGACAAGCGGGTTCTTTACCACTAGTGCCACCTGGGAAGCCCGAGAGTTTACGGTAACCGGAAGACTCACAAACCAAGAGTAAAGCACACGTGACTCTGCTTCTGAAGTTAAAGGGCTTTAAAAGGATTCTCAGAAATAGAAGGGGCATGTCTCCCTTGGCAATCCATGGCATAACTTGCGTAGGGTAAGGACTGCTGCTGCTAAGTCACTTCAGTCGTGTCCGACTCTGTGCGACCCCATAGATGGCAGCCCACCAGGCTCCCCCATCCCTGGGATTCTCCAGGCAAGAACACTGGAGTGGGTTGCCATTTCCTTCTCCAATGCATGAAAGTGAAAAGTGAAAATGAAGTCACTCAGTCGTATCCAACTCCTAGCAACCCCATGGACTGCCGCCTACCAGGCTCCTCCGTCCATCCTCCGTCCATGGGATTTTTTCGGGATTTTCCAGTGGGGTGCCATTGCCTTCTCCGGGGTAAGGACTAGCTAGCCATTATCAAATTACACAGTTGTATACACCCCTTCTGGAGAAGGCAATAGCACCCCACTTCAGTACTGTTGCCTGGAAAATCCCATGGATGGAGGAGCCTGGTAGGCTGCAGTCCATGGGGGTCGCTAAGAGTTGGACACGACTGAGCGACTTCCCTTTCACTTTTCACTTTCATGCATTGGAGAAGGAAATGGCAACCCACTCCAGTGTTCTTGCCTGGAGAATCCCAGGGATGGGGAGCCTGGTGGGCTGCCATCTATGGGGTCGCACAGAGTCGAACACGACTGAAGTGACTTAGCAGCAGCAGCAGCAGACATTAAATGTCTAAAGAGTAGGAGGAAAGGGATTTCTTGGCTGAGGGAAAGATAATCTATTTTACCATCATTGGGATAGTAACTCTGAAGGAGCAGCATCCGTTTCCGTCTGAAACTGGATGGGCTTTAGAACCAACTGACCTGTGAATGATTGATGCTTACAAATTAAAAAATAATAATAAAACCACCGCATTTAAATTCTTAAAGAATGAGACTAAATCAGCAATATAAAATGAGAAACTAAAGCAGAGACATTACTTTGCCAACAAAGGTCCATCTAGTCAAGGCTATGGTTTTTCCAGTGGTCATGTATGGATGTGAGAGTTGGACTGTGAAGAAAGCTGAGCACCGAAGAATTGATGCTTTTGAACTGTGGTGTTAGAGAAGACTCTTGAGAGTCCCTTGGACTGCAAGGAGATCCAACCAGTCCATTCTGAAGGAGATCAGCCCTGGGATTTCTTTGGAAAGAATGATGCTAGGCTGAAACTCCAGTACTTTGGCCACCTCATGTGAAGAGTTGACTCATTGGAAAAGACTCTGATGCTGGGAGGGATTGGGGGCAGGAGGAGAAGGGGACGACAGAGGATGAGATGGCTGGATGGCATCACTGACTCGATGGACGTGAGTCTGAGTGAACTCCGGGAGTTGGTGATGGACAGGGAGGCCTGGCGAGCTGCGATTCATGGGGTCGCAAGGAGTCGGACACGACTGAGCAACTGAACTGAACTGAACTGAAATAGCAATTCCACGGATATAGTCATTTCCATGTGACCTAACATGTTTCTCTTACTTTTCCCAGGTACCAATAGAAAGAAATGGGAGGAACAAAGGTAAGATGTTCCAAATGGTCTTCCCTGAAGTTCTCCAACCTATCACTGGTGTTTAAGGAATGTAGGGTCCTCTCAATTCCTCCAGAAGAGTGTCATCACCCCTGTGCAGACCATCTTACATGTGGTCCATGGGTGAGGACTCTCAGCCTCTTCTAATTTCTTCTTGTTTGTTTCCTTCTTCTGGCTGATGAGCCCTGAAGCAGCAGCTCTCTTGTGTGCTCGCTCCTGCTCAGGGTTGCCAGAGGCCAATGGGCACCAGGGGAAGGCTGTGCCAGCCTGTAGTATTGGTCTTCAGGTCATTAATTTCTTAAGCTTGAGGGCTCTACTGACTGCTCCCTAAGAGTGGCTTCTGTCACTCTAGAACCTTCTGGCACTATTTCTCATCATTGCAAGAAGTTGTTGAAAGTTACTGGTCTCATTGTTTCAAGGAGATTACTCTGACAAATAAACTGGGTTTTATTCACTCATTTCTGTAAGGCTTCTCACATGAGGATTAGGGCACAAGTCCTTTGGCATGCTGGTAGTAAGACAAGCCCACATGATAAGCATTAAATATCATCAAAGTGCTCTTCCTTCTGCCTTTCTGAGTACAAGATATTCACCCCTGTTTCCCCAAAGCATCCGTTAGCCTCATGGGATATTTGGATGCTGTAAAGAAAAAGAGCAAGTTAATACTTGGCCTCAGAAATCAAAACAGACAGACTATTGTTCTGAGACTAGAATTTTCAGGTTCCATTGAGCCTTTGTTGTCCTTTGAGGTTATGAAAATACACTCAAGGGACTAACTGTGCTGTGGAGGGTGTGCTCCATCCGTGTCAAGTGAATGTGAAGAGGACACATGATTTGGGGGAAACAAAAGCAATGCCCAACCTTTTCAGGTCTAGGAAATGTCTGGGAAGGAGAAGAGAACAGTGAGAGAGGGCGACAGAAGGCGTCTTCTGAGGCCCCCTCCACAGTGAAGAGAAGAGAACTTTTCAGAGAGGTGAGGGCAATGGGGAAGGCAGGGAAGGGCTCTGCCCACCCCACACTGAGAGCTCCAGAAAGACGTCACCTTGGAAACATCACCACGCTGGCAGGTGGCTGCAGCGATTTGGCAAGGTTACGTGGTCAGGCAGAGGGAGGCCTAGAAGGTGAACTCTGTGGGGTCACTCGGGGTTGTGAAGCAACTGAGACTGTAGCAGGGAGCTTGTCACACAGATTTGATTGCACGGGTTACTGAGCAGCCTGCAAGGCTCAAGGCTGACTGCGTTAGACCCTGCAACATCTCTACCCAAGCAGGAGCCAACATCAGGCTCATTTGCCAGGGAGGCCTGCTGAGCCCTGACCATGCTGGCAAAGACCCACTCGTGAATCTGGCCTGCTGCACACTTCAGCTGCAGATGACAAGAGGAGCAGCAGACCAGCTGGGTGAGAGGCATTGTCCGAGAGCCTGCAAGTCAGACAGCGTGGAGCCTGAGGGCCCGGCCCTTCCCATTGACTTGAGGCTATGTGCTTGGCACCCCTTTCTCCATATGCTCAGATACTAACTTAGGGAGAGAAAGAGTAACTATTGATACCATGTGGCTTATTCTTACTGGTTTTGGAAGTTTTGTTGTGGTTTTTTTTTTTTTTTTTTTTTTTTTTTTTAAAGATGGTAAATAGAATGAGCACCTTAATGTCAAAGATCATGTTTTTTTTTTCACCTTTACATCTCTCCTAGTACCTGACCATTACTCTGCAAGTCAAAGAAGCCCAAACAAACAAACAAACAAAAACGTATAAATGAGAGATTAGTAAATAGGTGTTTTTAGATTTCAGTGGTTCACAATATCCTAGAAAGTAGCTCAGAGTATCTTCAAGCATAACCCTGTTTCTGCACTTTCCTAACTCAGCGCTCCAGAGACATAAATCACCTTGAGTAAGAAGAAACCACGTCTCTAAGACTGGGCTTCCAAACTTTAAGAATTTTTCTGTTTTCCAGTCGTTTTTATGTTAGAAGGAGGCAGTCACATCTAGTTTGTGAAACCCTGGCTACAAGAGATTTTCAGTCAACACACAAAGGTTCACAGAGGTTGTCCCTTCCAAGAATAATCTCCCAGGGCCCCATTCAACAATAAATATTGCCCAACTTCCCTGTGCAGAAGTCAGCTTAAGGCCGCAGACACTAAGGAAATTGCCTCTACGTCCAGCCGGCTGACTTGGCAGGCCGAGAGCCCGCGTGCAGAGAGGGCCTGTTTCTTCTTGCTTTCCTTGTGCGTTTCCTGTTCTCCCAGCAGTAAGCCATGGCGGGTTACGGAAAAGCCTGGAAAGACTCTCTTTTTCCGCAGACTCACTAATTATGAAGAACCAAAGTCTTTGCTTGAACTGTCAGGGCAGTCATGATGCTGACCTCTGCACACACTGCAAACATGGAACTTCTGTAAACCTCACTCTAAAAATGGTCTGGGGAGAGAGGCCTGGGTCTCCACTCAATCTGTTTCAGTTTGGCACTCCTTCTCCAATAAACAATAAAATAGCAGCCATTTTATCATCCATTGCCCTTGTCACCCAGTAGAATCCGAAGGAATGTTCTCCTTATAGTGTCATAGAAAGAGCAACAAAATAACCCATTTGTTATTGTAAAAGGACAGACTTCACTTGTGATTCCAGTATGAATAAAGTCACTGGGTTTCCTGCATGCTATGCTATGCTATGCTAAGTCACTTTAGTCGTGTCCGACTCTGTGTGACCCCATAGACGGCAGCCCACCAGGCTCCCCCGTCCCCGGGATCCTCCAGGCAAGAACACAGGAGTGGGTTGCCATTTCTTTCTCCAATGCATGAAAGTGAAAAGTGAAAGTGAAGTCGCTCAGTCGTGTCTGACTCTTAGCGACCCCATGGACTGCAGCCTACCAGGCTCCTCCGTCCATGGGATTTTCCAGGCAAGAGTACTGGAGTGGGGTTCCATTGCCCTCTCCGGGTTTCCTGCATAACCTGGACCAAATCCCTTTAATTTTCTGGGTCTGAATTTCTATTCTGAAAAAAAAAAAAAAAAGGGGGGGCGGGGCCGGGGGAGACTTTGTTATGTTTGAAATTCTGTCATACAGCATAGTTTTAAAAGTATTAATGGGATATAAATCTTGACACTTTGGCCTGAGTTATACTTTTTTTCAAGAATATCTTAGGTGATATTCTAAATTCCGTTTCTTGAATTGATTAGCTTAAATTATTCTATATACAAAGAACTTTTCTTCACAAGCTATTTGGATACCTTAAGATAAAATTAACACAGGAAGCATAGGATAAATATTTCTTTCCCATTATAATACATTGCCTTATCAAAGCCAGAAGAGCTATGATTTATGCCTGGAGTTATTCATTTGTGATTTTCTCTTTGGAAGTCTGAGTAGCTCTCTCTCCTAGGTAACTGTGTTTTTATGCTAAAGGAAACAGCTGGTAGTATCAGCTTAAATCAAGTATTTGCTGGAACATGCCTTGGTCCATTTACTAATTTCTGAATTTTTTTTAAAAGACGCTAAGAGTCGGACACGACTGAGCGACTTCACTTTCACTTTCACTTTATTCATCGAAAGGCTCTCATACTATATAATCTTCATTCCTGGCCATAAAAGTATATATAAATAACCTAGGTAATTTCAATAAGAGAAATGACATATTTGTTAATGAAGAAATAGCAACGTCAGTGAGATATTGAGATGCCACCTCAAAAATTGACTCTGGTGTTAAGAAATGCGGTGGAAAAGAGCTTTGCCATACACATTCAGAAGTATACGCACAAAGTGATCAAACACAGTTGTTCCACAATTTGCACCGGGTGCACAAAATGTATATCGATGTTTTCTGAAACTGCATAATAGAGGTAGGACATGTTTTTAGATATTTTAACAAAAGCATACTATTTACATTTTTGGAAATATTAGCTTCTTATGTACTCTAGATTCTGCTCTACTAACAATAACTACTTGAATTTACTGAGTTCTCAAGAATATCGATTGGCAATATTCTACACCTACACTTGGGTTAAACAAGTGCAAATATCTAACAGATCAACAAAGAATACGACATGTGGAACTATTACTTTTCCAGTTACAGGTGATTATGTTCAGAAAAGAATGCAATAATTCCTTTAATGTTCACTCTACTTAAATGTCCATTTTTTCACCTTTGTCTCTTGCCAGAAGCACAATAATTATTCCAGACCTGGGCTATGTAATAAACGTCTGGGAATAGTTTACTTGCTTGAGCTGTTTCTCATACTAAGACATAGACCATGTGATATTCTGCCATCTGGGGCCTATATATGTAACTTCTAGTTCTCCACCAGAGTTACTCACATGTTCTGAAATACAGTAATGCAAATAATAAGATGTCATTTCACCTTTGGCTCAACCTGTAATTCAAAGAGCCTAAGGAGGCCAATTAAACTGCTCATTTAAAGTAGAATTGAAAAAATGTTATGTTGGAAAATAATGCAGAGAGTCCATTTGTATTTTAAGTTTCTAAAACTATTACCAAAATATTACGAGTTTACAGCTTGATGGTAATCCTATGACAAAAACGAAATAGAAGAAGGGGATTTAGGAATCAAATGATCACATTTTAACATGTAACCAGGGAGGGTGATGAAAGCATATTAAGAAATAAGAAAAAAAGTCAAATGCTAACAGATGTGGAATATTACACAAAGCACTAACCCAGTAGGTATCCATGTAGAAAAGAATCATGGGAATGAAAAACTAAAAGGCGTTAGCATTCAGAGGTTGCTTTAAGTCTGTTTCCAAGTATACTGAGCTTTGCTGAATTTGCTGAGAAATTTGCATTGTCCTGCCTGACCTAATGCCTGGTAAATAAGTCTTGATGTAGAGATAAGTGCTCGGCCCTGTGGGTGGAAGTATGGACTGGAAATAACAGGGGAGACATTCCAAGTGCTGGAGCATGCATCACTGTATACATTATATTACACAGTGGACGCTTGAAAATGAGAAGGTTGATTCTTCTGGATGCTTCTCTGTGGGTAGCAGTCCTCAGAATGGACCTCCTAGAGTTTCTCCCCTGACGCTCACCCCAGGTCCAGGCTGAACATGCCTGTACAGAATCTAACAAGCAGGTGATTTCCTTGGACTTTTCACCTGGTTTTTCCAGTTAGTCAGCAGAGCTCTCACAATTTCGTCCTCACAGAGTCTGCCTCTGTTCTTCCAGAAGTTGCTGTGACCCACAGGGATGTCAGGTGACCTGCCCCAGCCTCACTCGCCAGCTCAGTCACGGGCACGCTATTATCCTCCAGCTACTGTGAATTTCTGCCAGTCTCTTCCCTGCTCCCTGCCTTTCCCTCTGCCTGAAATGTTTCTTCCCTGGGTTCTTTGTGGGTTTGAGTTGATTTCGTTCTTCAGATCTCAGCTTAAATACAACTCTTCAGAGAAAGTTCTCTTGAACCCTCAAGTAGAAAGGACCCATCTCTGTTATTAATAGTGTTACTTCCCTGATGGTGGCTTGGTTTACTTGTTGGCTGTTGGGTTTCCTCACTGAAATGCAAAGTGGGCAGGGAAATGTTTTGTCTTACTTATTATAGCATCCTTAATGCCTAGTCCTGCACAAACCCAAAGTAATGTTGTTAAATAAGTGAATAAAGAGAGGAATAAAAGGTTTTATAGTGAAATGGAGAGATGAAAGGAGTTCAGAAACATGTGGACCCAGTGAAGGAGAGGAGAGAGTTAGGAGGAGAGCTTGTATATTTCCTGTGGGTCATTTTAAAAATTCTTCATTTTCCCCCAAGCCTAAATGGCAAGGTAAAGGTGTCTACTGGCATATCCTGGGATTCTTTGGGAATGTAATTATGGAATTTGACCTTAGGAAGAAAGCAAAAATCAGAGGGGCACATTCAAAAGAACACAAAAGCAAGAGTCTTCAGATATTCAGTAGGAGCCTCTCTATTCACTCATAGACTGGTTATCTTAACCACCTACCCTGTTTACAAATTAGGAAATTCAGCTCAAAGATTAAAGCTTAAACATCTTAAGGATGCTAAATGATTAATGAAAATGGCAAACGAACATATGTACACCCATGGCGGATTCATGTTGATGTATGGCAAAACCAATACAATATTGTAAAGTAAAAAAAAAAAAAAAAAAATTAGAAGAGGTTAAAAGGAAGAAAAAAGTAAAAAAAAAAAAAAAAGAAAGAAAAAGAATGCTTATTGTATCCATATTATTAAGCCTTTGGGAACAGGGTAAGATTAGAGATGTCTATGTGAGAAAGTGAGTAAGAGTGAGCCAGGGCCAAAATGTAGCTGAGGATACCCCGGTGGTGTTGTATACTCAGATCCCCTCTGTTGCAGAACATCCCCCACCACCCTGTGGGTTGATTCAGGAGTTCAGTGACCTTCAGCTGAGCTGAAGTCGGTTACTTTTTAACACGAAGTACCAGGAGAAAGGATGTTTCCACTGCCACTGCAGACAGAGCAGCTTTTTCCTGATGTTTATTAAGTGGAACTTGAACTGTAAAACAACAGCCGCAAGAAGAGAGTAGGCAACTTAAGCGTTTTCCCATAAGTACAGGGCTCTCGCTTGTGCGGGCCAAGGGCTCCATGTCAGTCTGCATCGAGCAGCTTGCTGAAACCCGCCGAGCTGACAGCTGCGGCTGGCCTGGAGCCCACCATGGACCTGAGGAGAATCATACTCCCCTGCTTCATGTGGGGCTTTAAATAACGCTGAATCATCACTTTGGAGTTACAGAATGTGTCAGCCCAGGGAGGGCTGAGGTCATTGCTTGAGATCTTCTTGGGCTGGACGGGAATAGAGGCCTTCAGAAGATATGTGAAGCAAGCACACACTGTATGACTTCAGTTCACCAACTTGAATTATCTTCCTATTTTCTGTGCAGAAGATGGATAGTGGGATTTTCCAAAATTATTTTTGCTTTTTTTGATGATTTCAGAAAGTTTAACTTTCCAGACCTTTTAAAATATGTCTAAAATAATGCTTTCTGAAGAGATCCTAGAGGTCTCCTAGAACCAGCGTTTCTGTGGTCCTGAATATCTCAGGGCATACAGGGCTCAAGGGTAATTAGCAAGAACCCTTCTATTCTCTTCCCCTGTGCTCCAAGGTGGTGGCAGAATTTCAAGAAATAGATTCAACACGTATTTTCACAAATGAGATTTGGCAACCAGAAAAAGATGAGGCCGTAGCTTTTTGAATACCCAAATAGTGTAATTACAAAGATTTTCTGGGATGTAACTCCCAGAGATGCATCTTCCCCTTTGACAAAGGGTGAAACACATATTGGCTTCCCTGGTGGCTCAGAATGTAAATATGCCTGCAATACAGGAGACTTGGGGTTGATCCTTGGCTCAGGAAGATCTCCTGGAGAAGGGAATGGCAACTCACTCCAATGTTCTTGCCTGTAGAATTCCATGGACAGGAGCCTGGTGGGGTCCATGGGGTCAGAAAGACTCAGGCATGACTGAGTCACTAACATTTTCACTTAAGCATATATAATAATTCGCTATACATAAAGACTCTGTGTCATCAGAAACGACTTAGGAAGCAGTGGGAGGTTGTATGTGGCAGTATATTAAACACTTCTCAAATACATAAACAGCTGGGTCTTTTTTCATATGCAAGTAATTTAAGTTTTCTGTTAGTCATCTCATGAAATGTAGAAGAAAATGGAAATTACAGAAGTGACACGAAACACTTTATGGATACATCTAAGAGACTGGATTGCATTCTAATGATGCATATTTTGTTATAGACTGGTTCGTTGAAAACTGGCAAACTATATCTGTTTTTAACAGAGAGGTACAAATGGACCAGAATGATACAGTCTATTTCTATTTCTTTTTATCATTCATTTATTAAGTATCTGTTGACCTCTGCTATATGACAAGAAGTCTGCTAAGGACTAGATGTATAAAAGTAAAAAGAAGACAAACAAAATCCGTGCCCTCCTGCAGTTCATTATTAGAGGAAGCAGGCTAATTTGCATATTTAATTATGTAATTATGCCTATGAAAGTGCCCCCTGAAAGAAATGAATGGCACTAAAGGAACTTGTTACAAGGTGTCATGACTTCATCCAGGAGGTCAAATGAGGGTTCTCTAATGTAATATTAGTCTGAGTTTGAAGGATACATAGTATTAGATAAAGAAGAAGAGAATTTCAAGCAAAGCAAAAGCATGTGCCAAAGACTTGGGATGGGAAGAAGCTTAGCAAATTTAATAACTGAAAGAGAGGCAAATGGGCTGGAACATCAATAATCAGGAGAGTGACAGGAGGTGAAGGTACTAATGTAAGCAGGATCTTGCTGATTGTTTGTTTAAAATTTGGGACTTTTATCTTAGAAGTTAATGAAAAGCTTTTGATGTATTTGATACATTGGAATGCTATGATCAGAAATGTATTTTTAAAAATCCGTGTATTTTCTATTTAAAAAAAATTGAAGAAGGGAGCAAGGATGTATGTAGAGCAATGCATTCAGCATTCTCTCTCAGAAGAGAGAATAGTTGCATGAACTTGGGTGGTAGTAGCAATGGAAATGAGGTGGCTCTGTATTAAAATGAAGAATAGTTGATACCTGGCACATTGTGGACCTCAATAATATTTGTTGAAAAACTGACTGATTAGTTTTACATTTAGGAAGAGAAAAGAATCAAGTGTACCACTTATATTGCTTCAGTTGAGAATGTATTATACGTAAAGCTGTTTTCTAAACTGTTGTTCACTGCTATGTTCTGAGTCGCTCAATCATGTCCAACTCTTTGCATCCCCATGGACCGTAGCCCTCCAGGCTCCTTTGTCCTTCTCTAGGCAAGAATACTGGAGTAGGTTGTCATGCCCTCCTCCAAATTGTTCACAGAGCCAGGAGCATTAGCAACACTGGAGAGCTTGCTAGAACTAGGCTCTCCAGCCCACCCAGATCTACTACAAATGGGGCTACTAATGAGATCCCCAGGAGATCTGTATGCACCTTGAATTTTGAACTTTGAGAAGAAATGTTCCAATGTAGGTGACACTGGAGCTGAAACATACATAATCTTAAAAGAGCAGGTTAGAATCAAAACCAAAAGAAAAAGTGCAGGAACATATTTAAATTATGCATGAATAAAATAGTAAGCACCTATTCAAGATGGGCTTGAGTACATAATTAGGTGAGACTTGTTATGGAAACTCTTCATTTTAGTAAACAAAATTTCAAGCTCCCAAGCATTATGATAAGACAGTGCTGGCAATGACTATTTCTCTGCCTAATAATAACCATAACAAATAATAACTAGGGACCTCCCAGTGGTTAGGGCTTCGCCTTCCAGTGCAGGGGGGGTGCAGGTTAGATCCTTGGTTGGGGACCTAAGATCCCACATGCCTCTTGGCCAAAAGAACAAAACATAAAATAGAAGCAATGTTGTATGTAACAAATTCAGCAAAGACTTAAAAAAAAAAGTATACATCAGAAAAATCTTAAAAAAATAATAGCCATAATAGAAATAGTAGTTACGACAATGATTAAGACTTGCATTGTATAGTTACTCAGTTCTTGCTTTTATATGCTTTTGCTGTTAGAGAAATTTAAGTTAAAGGGAGAACCCTTAACAGTATGAGGAGAAATGGCCTCGTATGTTATGGTGTGCACAGGAAAATACTGAAATTCTTCTCTACTACCATGTATTTTGACAGAGGTTCATTTTTCTAAAAAGCAAAGGAAATGGCAGCCCACTCCAGTATTCTTGTCTGGAGAATCCCATGGACAGAGGAGCCAGGTGGGCTATAGTCCATGGGGTCACAAAGAGTCGGACACAACTGAAACAACTTAGCAATAGCAACAAGATCTGTACTACAGCTCTACATAATAACTTCATAAAATCTGTATGCCCTGTGTACACAAAAAAGTCATATTAGTTATTTCTATAGAGTAAACACAGAAATACCAAAATATAGAGAAGAACTGGGTTTGATGTACCATTACGAATCCTGATAAAAAGAAAATGCCAAAATTGTTCTAAGTCACATTCTAATTGGAAGTACCATGCAACCAAGTTTACAAGGCTGCTTACCATTAAGCACTAGAGCAGTCCCATATACCCCAAAAGCACAGAGGGCAGGGGCGGGAAACCACAGTATCTCATGTAGCCTTCATATATTGCCAAAAATAGACACGGTTCAGTTGTCCTCAGTGGCTCCTGAGGTTACAGAACATCATTCTTTTCTCAAGTTCCAGCTGGCAGTGACTTTCCCATCCTCTCATCTACTCCCTGTGTTTATTTTATATTCATGAGCAGGACAGCAGAGTTACCGAATCGGCCTGTGCAATCTTGCAATTATTGTTTTGAGAAGAATGCACATGACAATTAGAGCAACAATTGAATAATTCAAAGCAGTCATTTAGTATTAATATCATGTATGCATAACTTGATGAGGGGACAGAGAGGAGGCACAAGAATGTTACAAGGCTGAAAAATCTGACCTTCAGGAAAGAATGAAAAAAAGTGGCTTGTTTGACCTTGGAAACAGGAAACTAGGGAGAAATTAGAAGCCTAAGAATATATGAGACAGGCTGTAAAGGGAGAGGTTCTGTGACCTGTCAAGAGGGCAACAAAGGAACACGGTGGAAATGAGCTCTAACGATCATAACAGAACCTGCGGATAAACCTTCAAGGGATTAGAGGACTCTATAGTGTTGCGGTGGATAGCACATGGCTTTGGACTCTGATATTCCTGGATTTAAATCCTGGCTCTGCCAGGTTAGAAAAAAAATCTGACCAGAAAACTCTGTTTGGATGGAAACTGTGTACTGCTGTTTTTATAATGGTTTAGAGAGGGTTAGCACATGAAAGATGGGAATTAGATTATCTAACTCCTCTTGTAGTGGAAGGTTGGAACACATAATTTTAATCTGTTCTTTGTTTCACATTGATTCTGAAAATTTCTTGGTACATTCATTTTTTTCTAATTTATTGTCTTTTTTTTTTTTTTTTCCTAAGAACACGATCTCTGAAGTCACACAGTCTGAGTCTGAAGCCTGTGTTTGAACATTTACTTATTATTCATTCTCTTGAAGTCTCTGGTCTCACACTTATAAAAATAGAAACAATAAAAGTACATATCTTGCATGATTTTTTGAAGAATTAAACAACACCTTTCAGACTGATTGGCATATAGTAAACTCTCAATAAAGGTAAGCTCTCTTTACAATTATGCCTGGCTGGTGTCCAGCACTACTTAAGCTCCATGAAGGAATCGAAGATGAACCAGATATGTGTATGAACTGATGTGTATGAACTTTTGGAATCAAGTAGGGGAAATAAGACAGGGATTAAAATGAACATAAATAAAAAGGAACAAATCTGCCTCAAAAAAAGACATAGATAGGGCATTTAAATAAGAGAACTGACTGTAAAGGAGTGAAGGGGAAGTTTCTGGAGAAGGCAGTATTTGAACTGAATTTAGAAACACATAAAGAGTATGACCATCTGGAGATGGGGGAGCCTGGTGTGGTGGGAGAAGAGTGATGTATCTCATTCCTAGCTAAGAGGACAGAGCAGGCTTTTTTGCAAGGTTTTCAGATTCTAGTGCTGACTTTAGAGATTTATTTCAACAGATTTTCCCTCCTAAGATATTCTAAAACATTTGTCACTCTTAGTCTTTCAGCTGTGTCTGACTGCGACCCCATGGACTGTAGCCTGCCAGGCTCCTCTGTCCATGGGATTCTCCAGGCGAGAATACTGGAGTGGGTTGCCATTCCCTTCTCCAGGGATTGAACCCACTACTCCTGCATTGCAGGAAGATTCTTTACTCTCTGAGCCTCAGAATAATCTGCTAAATTTTCAGCAGTCAATCGCACACCAGCCTCAAAAGCAGTGAGACACCGTTTGTTCAGAAGCAACAATCATTTCAATGGAATACCTCAAAGAGAGCACTACAGCCCTCATGAGTTTTTATTGTTATTCCATTATTGAATTTACTTCCAAGTTTTATCATTTAATCATCTGCATTGTGCAAGAACAGTAGTTTATTCATGATTGTTAAAAGAAGAAAAACCTCAAATATTCAAAAAAAGCCTTTTTAGCTTCTAACCAGATACAAAATTCAAAGTCTTTTTTTTTTTTTTTTTGGAACTGATGTCCCATTTCACACTTTGACTCAATTAAAATTGTAGATGATCATGAACACCAGCAAATTAAAGATGTTAGAGAAGAATAGATTCATTTTCTGAGACACACAGAATTTTGGGGGATTTTAAAATATTTAATACTAGAGGGAAACATTCTTGGCAAAATGTATTCTTGATTTTCCTTCAGGCAGTTAGTTTGGGAACTTTTACATAATTGTAAGGGACTAACTCCCAGACATAATTTTTTTTTCACTTCTCCTTCTACATACAACTTTTAAAAATACACATTTATATAAATATAAACCTGTTACACTTGTGCATTCCAGAAAAAATCCTATTTGTGTAGCATGGGAATTTAAGTCCTTAACCAAGGGCACTGTATTTTCTGAAATGTTGCTGATTTTTAGCTTGTCAGAAAATTAGGTACAAGGAAGGAAGGATGGCATCACTTCACCAACGGGACCCAATCGATTCAGATAGGCTGAGAGAGAAACAGAGCAGGTACAGATGTAGTATTCCACTTGGGGAACACTCACAGGCTCGGCCCAGGGGTCCTCACGAGTCACAGGTGCTTTCCCAACCCACGTGTGATCAGCAAACGAACTAAGGTTCTCAGTGAAGCTTTAACTTTGGCAGTAAGCAATGGCGTTCCCTTGTCTCTGAAATGAAGTTTCTTCTGAGTTATGGTATCACAATCACATTTGCTATGACAAAAATCAGATGTACAATTTCATCAGAACCAACAGGAACTGAGTCTAATTTGATGCAGAATCCCCTGATTGGGTTCTATTGCAATTGATGATATTTTAACACCCTTTCTCCTTCCTACTTTTGAGACAAAATCTCATTTTCTTTTCTATTTAGTAAAGGAAGAGGTTCAGAGAATTTCTTAAATTTTCTTTCTTAAAAAGATAATGTGCATAAGAGAATGGAGTTGTGGACACCTTGGGGAAGGGAGAGTGGGGTGAACTGAGAAAGCAGCATTGATGTATATGCGCTACCATGTATAAAACAGATAGCTAGTGGGAAGTTGCCATATAACACAGGGAGCCCAGCCTGGTGATCTGTGAGGACCTAGAGTTGGGGGACGGGAGGGAGGCTCAGGAAGGAAGGGTTATGTGTATTCTTATGGCTGATTCAGCAGCCGAAAGAATACAGCAGACACCAATACATTGTAAAGCAATCACCCTCTAATTAAAATAAGTAAAGGAAAATATTTTTTAAAAAAGATAACTTGCAGATTTTTGAGGAATATCATGTCTTGGGAAACACATTTTATGGTAAACATGAAAAAAATACTTGTATGAGGCCAGACTGTGTACTGTGGGAAATGGAGGGTCCTGCCCCATGTGTCTACCATATGAGGTGAGAGGGAGGGCTGTGGTCTCCATACACACTTATCCACACATTAAAAGTGATGGCTACATCTGCAGTCACATTTTCTAAAGAAAACCACATTGAGACTCATCAGACTGTAGCAGCATTCCGAGGTTTATCTATCTTGGGTGAGGACAAAACTCTTCACTGGGGACTTCATTTTATGAAAATATCAATGAATTCTAATTTCTAGGTCATGAGAAATGCCAAGTACTCAGAAAGGAATGCTTTGCTTGTGTATGTCAAAGAAAAGACACAACAGTATGTTTTTTCTTTTTTCATTGTTACAGGGAGACATTGTAGGCAGTGGAGAGAATGTGAACCTTGGAGGCAGAAATCGCTAGGTTTGAACCCCCAGGCTGCTATTTACAAGAGTCTTGGTCTTGAGTAAGTTATTTGTTTATCTGAGTTTCAGTTTTTTAAAAACATAAAGTATAAATAACAACACATATCTTGAATGCTAATTGTGATGATAGATAAGATTATCTGTGCATTTTAAGTGGTTCTAGATGTCACAAAACCATAAGCACTGTGGTGTCTCATTAATCATAACAATGTAGATTTCAGTGTCTCCCACTCAGTCCCTTATAATGGGAGGATTTAGTTTATCCCAGTCTCACCTGGTTACTTCTTGACATTTCCACGGATATCTCCCCGACAATATCTGACACCCCAATGCTCTCCTCATCAGTACCCTCTGAACCGGTGTCCTTTCCCATGTCTGTGCCGTTTATGCCCTCACAGGAAGGCCAGCACTCGTGCTGAGAATGTTGGTTTTCAGTGCTGCCCAAACAGAATCCTCCAAGGTATCTGGGCCACTGTTTTCCCCTGAGTCCTCACTGCACCGAAACCAGGATGCAATTCACTCAGAAGTGAGAAGAGAGTCTTGCTCTTACTCTGTGTCATTTCACCGGCGTCCTCAAAACTGCTTGTGCCATCCTGGTCTTAAGAGTCACAAAACCAGTTTCTTCACTTTTTGCCTGCAGGATCTGTCCCCATAAGACTCAGAGGGATGGACTCAGGCCACAGAGGCCAGCTGTGTGGTCTTGAGCAAGTTTCTTAACCTTTCTCTGCCTCAGGATCATGCTGTATTAAATAGGTATTGTCATAAGGTCTACTTACATGGTTGTTGTCATAACCAAATGCACTGATGTACACAAAATGCACATTGTAAAGTACTACATAAGTGCCAACAGTTATTAGAACTTTTATTGTTCTCAGAATTGTTCTACAGTGTAGACCCTGGGAATATGAAGAAATTACTGGAAGAGGTTAAATGATGACTCAAGCTATTTAATTGGAATAGTAAAAGGAGATGTGATTTATATTGTACCTCAAACTGGTACAGTTATCTCCAATTAATTAGAAGATACAGTTTCAAGAATTGAAGTATTATAGGAATATAGGAGGAAATTTAATTTGTTCTGGAGATGCTCAAAGAAGGGAGAGGACTCAAGTTGGAGTTAGTGTTTCCAAAGACTTAAAAAAATTAGAATGATTAAAAAGGAGGGATGAGATGGTAAAGCCAGACTGACAGCAAGTCATAGAAACAGGCTTGCAAGCCAAGTACACTTGAGAACAGTGAGTGGCACACAGGGAGATGGGAGTGAGACAAGAGTGAGATCTCTAGCTTGAAAAGCTAACAGGGATTGCAGATGATATTGAGTGATGTGCTCAAAAGTTTAGATTTAATTTTAGGGAAAAGAGGAAACAAAGTTTTTTGGAAAAGAGGCCTTGACCATTTTAATATTTTCAAACAATGCCCACTTTCAGCCATGGAAAACCCTAAAATTGCCTTTTAGGATCTAAATATACATGGTTTATTTTATATATACATCCTATCTAAATATACATGGTTTGTTTTATATATACATCCTATTAGATTATAGGATCTAAATATGCATTCTTTAAATTATCTTTCCGGTGGTAGGACTTACTTTACAATTTCTTAACGTAGAAATTTTTTCAAAGAGTATGTTTCATTGCATTTTACTCTTATTATTTTGCAAACATAATTACTACTCTCCCAAAGTGCTGATGTTAGTGATAACAAGCAAAGAACCCATGAACTTAATAAATTTGAGATAAAGATGGGAATCATTAGGCTAACTCATTAGACCTAAACTTGCTGACTACATGAATAATTAGGAGAGAAGAGAATAAAGTCAAAAAACATGTATGACATATTAGTTCTACATTTTTAAAGTCTATGTCTAAAATGTGAACTGCAATTAGGAGTTTGGAATCAATTTTTAGTCTTCCAGAAAGAGAGTTTTTCTTATAATGCATAATTCCTTTCATGGCATGCATATATTTGTCTTTGATAAGTTTTGAAGAATATTATTCTGCAAGAAAACAGGGCACTATTTGAGACTGATAACTTGGCTAGCTACATGGGTAAGGGAGGAAGCAATTTGGATAAGGGAGGAAGCCTTTGTTAATATCCAAATTAAAGACGATGGAGATCTAAGTCAAAGACAAAGAGAATGAAAAGAGGTTCTATAGTAGCTGCTCAAAGACAAAGAAAAGAAGGCCAGAAAGAAAAGGAGTTGAGACGATAGCTGTGGTCTCTTTCTGAGATGTTTCATAAGGTTTGCATAAAGTTGAAACTAATACCAGATAAGGACAAACAAGAAAGGAGAATTGTAACTTAAGCTTCTGTGTATTACGCATACACAGAGAAGTCCTAAGAAAATACTGGAAAATCAGAGATAATAGGGCATTAGAAATCATTACCATATTGGATTTATCCCAGGAGTGAAAGGATGGTTTCGTGTTTTTTGAAAAATTAATATATATCATGACATTAACAAATTTTTAAAAAGAGAGACATTATCTCAATTAGTGCAGAAAAAGGCCTTAAATTACATTCATTACCCATTCAGAATGTTTATAATAAAAAATTTTAGTAAAATAAGTATAGAAGAAAACATACTTAACCTGGCAAATCAGTCAGGGTCCAATCAGGAGACAGAAACAACACAGCAATGTGAAGGGAAAAGCTTAAAGAATTTTAAAAAACTGATTGGAATAAGTGAGGGATTGGTTAGTGAAAAGTAAAGAGAATGCTAAAGAATATGGCGGAAATAAAGAGGCAGCACTACCTCTAGAGCTGAGATACAATGCCCAGGGAGGCCCCTTCCTCTTCTCCTCCTAGCCACCCTGATTTCCTTTAGGGAGAAGGAGGGCAGAGAAGTTCCTCTAGTGGCATACTAGTAGAATTTGCTAGAAAATCTACCCTCTGGAAATTGCCCAAAAATCTACTCTAGGATTTTGGGGAAAGTCATTCATGGCAAAGTATCTTGTTGGAGGAACTATGCAATGAAACAGCGCAAGGGGATGCAGGGGGAAGTTGCTAGCCTCTAGTTGCCACGAATTTCCGTTAACTGCAGAAGCCTAGTGCTGCAGGAGCTGGACATCAGGGAAGCTGTGTGTACCACAAGAGCCTGATGTTGGAGAAGCTGCCTATTCCGTAGGAGCCTGGCCTTGGAGAAGCTGTGGTGCTTCCAGAGCCAGATGCTGGAAGAGCTGCCTGTAGCCTAGGAGATAGGCACTGGAATGCCTGTGAGCTGCAGGAGCGTGCCCAGGGAGCACACCGCAACCAGGAAGGAGAACCCTTTCCTTCTGCAATGTCTCCCCACTGCGCTCTACTGCCCAAGTGTAATTGTCATGCGCGCATGCTCAGTTGTTTCTGACTCTTTGCGACCCCATGGACTGTAGCCTGTCAGGCTTTTCTGCCCGTGGGGTTTTCCAGGCAAAAATACTGGAGTGGGTTGCCATTTCATACTCCAGGGGATCTTCCAGGGGATTGAACCCACAATTTCTTGCATCTCCTGCATTGGCTGGCAGATTCTTTACCACTGAGCCACCTGGGAAGCTCAAGTTTAATGTCATGCCGACTGTCAAAGGAAAAATATTTAAAGGGCCCATCTGCATTTTCAAAGAGCAGGCAATAAAGTATATACTTGGAGCCAAGAGGAAATAAGTTGATAACTGGCACAATTACTAATGGTAATCTAACAAGAATATACAACTGTTGTAATTTATTTTGAAGCATTCACTTTACAATCAAGAACAGAAGGAGGATTCTATTACTGCTTCTATTTAACATTCAAATGGAAGATCTAGCCAGGAAAATATGATAGAAAATGAAACAAAATATCTTAACATTGTAATCAAGGGAAAGAAAATGCTAATATTTGCATGAGAAATATAAAGGGAATATAGTAAGTAATTTAGAATTTATAGGGATCCTAATCTAACTTCAGCTGCCAGACTAAGCTCATATTTTTAATCACTTTCATATGTTGTCCTTTCAAATAATTTTCAAAGGCAATTGGGGCTTTAAATGTTTGTCTATGGCACATTTTCAGACTCCATGCTACTAAGGCTGGAGAAAATACTCTGAATGTTCCCCCATACAAAAACATGCACACAGACACATATATACAAATGCCCACACACATACAGATGAATGTGAAAAGGAAAGAACTGGGAAAACAGATTACATTATCCATGGGACCATGGCCTGATTTTCCCTTTCATATGGGCATCTGATGCAGAGTTTATTTTTATGACTGAAATTCAATATGCAACTTCAACATTCAAAGAATATTCATTGAGCATGTTCCATGGGTCAGTCTTTTAAGATGCTCTTGAAACAGCCGTTTTAAAAAAAAATGGGCAAAATCCTTTCTCCCTTCAACTCACATTGAAGCTGGAGAAGTGCTGTTAAGAAAATAAAACAGAATGATACACTGAGTGTCTTGGTGAGCTTAGCAAAAGCCCTTCTTCCAGCAAATCCACTCAAGGCATATTGGAGTGCTATCATCAGTCTCATAAGTTTAAGTTACTGTTACAAAGCCAAATTTGATAAAGCAACCCTTGCCCAAATGCTCCAGCCCATAACTTTCAGGATGTAATGCCTCATGGGCTCTTGAATAAGCATATCTTGATTTAAAGCTTGGCTCACTATGTACCAGCTGTTCATAAGACCTGTATAAAGAGCTTCCTGGTGACTCAGTGGTAGAGAATGCGCCTGCCAATGCAGGAGACACAGATTTGATCCCTGGGTCAAGAATATCCTCTGGAGAAGGAAATAGCAACTCCCTCCAGTATTCTTGCCTGGGAAATCCCATGGACAGAGGAGCCTAGCAGGCTACAGAGTCGCAAATGATTTAATGACTAAACAACTATAAGGCCTGTAAAATGCGGATGGTAATAACAATCAAAATACATATCTCAATACACTGCAGTGTATAGCCTCATACAGAGGTTATTAGGATTGGCTGAAACACTACATTTAAAGTGCTGAGCATGGTTCCTGAAAGCTAGACTGTGTTCAGTAATTATTGAAGGTAATAGTGGTGATTATTTTTATTCTCATGAAAAGCCACACAACTTGAATCACAAAAAACCATACAACTTGAATGCTTATGAAATCTTGCAGCCAGTCCAATGACACACCTATCTGATGGTTCCATCCAAGTGAGTAAATGATTTTGTTGATCTGGGTGAATGAATTTTTTGGTCTACATCCAACTAAGATCTAAAGGGCTCTTCCGTTGAAGAAATCGTTAAAGCCCGGGAAATGGAGTTCTACGTGTTTCTCACCATTGGGTGTAGGCTGTCCTGATTTAGTGGAAACACATTTGTGGGCAAGCTTACATGGAACTGTAGTTTAGATTTAGACAAAACTATACATTTTCAAATCATGTTATGATTATTTACCACTTTACCATGACAAAAAGCCAAAGTTGTAAGTCAGCTTTGTATGGGAAATAGTTACATTCTGGCTGCAATGAACATATTAAAGGTGATTCTAGAAGTTTTAAGGAAAAGAGAAAAAAAAATCCTAGAAATCTCTGTGTTGTATTTTAGGTTTTTGTTGAATTGTCATTTTGTGGTGATTGTTTGGGTGAGGAGTATCGGAGAAGGCAATGGCACCCCACTCCGGTACTCTTGCCTGGAAAATCCCATGGATGGAGGAGCCTGGTAGGCTGTAGTCCATGGGGTCGCTAGGAGTCGGACACGACTGAGTGACTTCCCTTTCACTTTTCACTTCCATGCATTGGAGAAGGAAATGGCAACCCACTCCAGTGTTCTTGCCTGGAGAATCCCAGGGACGGGGGAGCCTGGTGGGCTTCCGTCTATGGGGTCACACAGAGTTGGACACGACTGAAGCGACTTAGCAGCAGCAGCAGCAGAGTTAATATTGCAGAAGTTAACTCAGAAATCTTTTGCCTAATAGCAGATACCAGGACATAGATATTGTGTCAAAATAAAATTAAAGAGAAAGGAGGAGAGAGAGAGACAGAGAAGAGGAGGGAAGGAGGCATGAAAGAAGGATGGGAGAGAGATTCCTTCAGTTCAGGATACTGATTCATTTGTTGTCTTCCATTTGAAACTGTTCCTAAAGTATTATTGAATCAGTTCTAATGAGGTGGATGAAACTGGAGCCTATTATACAGAGTGAAGTAAGCCAGAAAGAAAAACACCAATACAGTATACTAACGCATATATATGGAATTTAGAAAGATGATAACAATAACCCTGTGTAAGAGACAGCAAAAGAGACACTGATGTATAGAACAGTCTTATGGACTCTGTGAGAGAGGGAGAGGGTGGGAAGATTTGGGAGAATGGCATTGAAACATGTAAAATATCATGTATGAAACGAGTTGCCAGTCCAGGTTCGATGCACGATACTGGATGCTTGGGGCTGGTGCACTGGGACGACCCAGAGGGATGGTATGGGGAGGGAGGAGGGAGGAGGGTTCAGGATGGGGAACACATGTATACCTGTGGCAGATTCATTTTGATATTTGGCAAAACTAATACAATTATGTAAAGTTTAAAAATAAAATTAAAAAAAAAAAGCTCACATTCAGAAAACTAAAAAAAAAATAAAATAAAATAAAACCACAATGAGAAAATAAATAAATAAATAAAATGATACTTTTCTTTTCCTGCTTTTTCTTTACTGCTCCCTCTCCCAGCTTCTTCTCATTCCCCTTCTTTTACCTATTATATTCCCTGACTCTTTTCCAAACTGGGTTCCATATGTTGGCTCTAACATTTCATTATTTTCTATTTCTTAATAGAAAAGAATGATCTGTCTAGGTCAGCAGAGGAACTGAATATTCATGGTGTGCTGTCTTTCCCCATGTGATATCAATGTGATGTCATTATCACACAACTAAAGCCTTGCAGAGGAGGAGGAATTGTCTAAACTGTCTAAAAAGTTTTTTCTAGGTAAAGGATTTTTTCAATTGTTAATCTTTAGAAAGAAATCACAGTAATACTCCCCAACAGCACATTAGTGATATCTCTAGGCCTTCTGAATACTTTATTTAAAACACAGAATCATAGAATGGTGGCAGTGGACCTAGTCATTTTGTCTGTCCAGGAGTTCTTCACCTTCCTAATCCCATCTTGATTTCTGTTCAGGGAGTTGTCCTTTCCCCACTGTGTGAAGTCTTGGTGGGAAGTAGCTTCTGTTTCCTATTATAGAGTGATTGGGCCTGGATAACCCCTCTCCATGGCCCATTGCATGCAGTGGGTAGAATGTAATCTTGGCCAGTGAGACACTCTCTACCTTGACCTGAGTAAATGATGCAGGATCTGAGTCATGGTCAGAGGTTTTTGTCTACCACTGTAGAGGTGACAGTCAATTCAGTCACTCATTTGTGTCTGACTCTTTGTGACTCCTTGGACTGCAGCAAGCCAGGCTTCCCTGTCCATCACTAACTCCCAGAGCTTGCTGAAACTCATGTCCATCGAATCAGTGATACCATCCAACCATCTCATCCTCTGTTGTCCTCTTTTCCTGCCTTCAATCTTTCCCAGCATCAGGGTCTTTTCCAGTGGGTCAGTTTTTTGTATCAGGTGGCCAAAATATTGGAGCTTCATCTTCAGCATCAGTTCTTTCCAATGAATATTCAGGACTGATTTCCTTTAGGATTGACAAGGTTTGTTGTATTGATTGTAGAGGTGACACGCCTCCTAAATTCCTGCTGTATGCCATTCCATCTGTGAAATCTGATGTGAACCAAGTAGATCCCTTTTGATTCAAAAATAGAGTAGACTTTTGTTGCTTACAATAAAAAACTGAATTTTACAACTATGCTTTGGAAGAGCTCTTGGAAGTTCTGTCTTAGGAAAAGATACCCACAAGTGAGAATGGTCACCTGGAAAACAAGCTTTAGAAAAACTAACCATGTTCATATATATACAATCCCTCACTCTCCCACAAAGACTGACAATGGACCTGGAGCACATAGAAATTTTATCAAAAGAGGAGAGTTCAGACATCAGCTAGTATGGATGGGACTCACTGTATTGGAAAAGGGAAGTCACACTGAACGGGGAAAGGAAAAGTCAATTCTCAAAAAAAAGAGAGAGAGACTTTTGAAATGCCAAGCAAAAGCTATAGGGTATAATAAAGGATTTTTCAGTTCCCAAAGCCTGACTTTTGATTACCAAAATTAAAATTGTTGTATGTAACCAATAGAGTTGAAAAAATGCATACAACAGATGAGCCAGTTTTTCTACCCTAAAATTGTTTTTCAGAACTCAGGCTGAGGCAGGACAAGCAGAGCCTGAGAAGAGGGTAGTAGGAACTGGGGTTGGATCGTTTCTGAAGGACTGCCTCAAGTTATCTTCTCTAGATGGTCCCCATTCCAAAAGAGGTGTAGTAGGGTCAGAAAGCAAATTTTAGGCGCCCAGCTCTGAGTGAGCCTAAGGAGGCAAGAAACCTTCTTGTGACCCCACACACAAGGTGATTCACAGAGGAAAATAAGATACAGGACAGAGGGGCTGGTGTGCCCTCCCACTTCAAGGTTTGATGATTTGGAGAGCGTCAGAAAGTTTCTCTGGTCCTCAGAAGGATGCAGAAGTTCCATAGAGAGGATCAATTTCAGTATCATCCAAGAGGATGCAGTGTGTGGACCAGTGCCTGCTTGTCAGATGGAAATGTGCCTCCTCCACAGATACCAGTGGAGACAGATCCCAAGACACAAAGAGGGATGGAAATGAAACGCATTTCAGTGGATGTCAGCATGGAGACACCAGGACCTTGGACCACAATTCTGATGGTTCTCTTAATACAACCTCATAAAGACATGATGTTAGATAAACCTGCTGGCATGCAGGTCATTTCAGCCGGAGAGAGAGGAGTGAGGTGAATAGGAAAATTGCTAATTTGATTGAATTTACTTAGCATTGAGATTACATTTTTTGACATCAAGGAGAATGGCTTCTTACAGAGAATCTATTTTAAATTACAGAAAAATAAGAAAAAATTGTATTTTTCAGTTCAGTTCAGTCGCTCAGTTGAGTCCAACTCTTTGCAACTCCATGGACCGCAGCACGCCAGGCCTCCCTGTCCATCACCAACTCCCAGAGTCCACCCAAATCCATGTCCATTGAGTTGGTGATGCCATCCAACCATCTCATCCTCTGTCGTCTCCTTCTCCTCCTGCCCTCAATCTTTCCCAGCATCAGGGTCCTTTCAAATGAGTCAGGTCTTTGTATCAGGAGGCCAAAGTATTGGAGTTTCAGCTTTAGCATCATTCCTGCCAATGAACACCCAGGACTGATCTCCTTTAGGAGAAACTGGTTGGATCTCCTTGCAGTCCCAGGGACTCGCAAGAGTCTTCTCCAACACCACATTTCAAAAGCATCAATTCTTTGGCCCTCAGCATTCTTTATGGTCCAACTCTCACATCCATACATGACTACTGGAAAAACCATAGCTTTGACTAGATGGATCTTTGTTGACAAAGTAATGTCTCTGCTTTTTAATAGGCTGTCTAAGTTGGTCATAACTTTCCTTCCAAGGAGTGAGCAAGAGTCTTTTAATTTCATGGCTGCAGTCACCATCTGCAGTGATTTTGGAGCCCCAGAAAATAAAGTCAGCCACTGTTTCCACTGTTTCCCCATCTATTTCCCATGAAGTGATGGGACTGGATGCCATGATCTTAGTTTTCTGAATGTTGAGCTTTAAACCAACTTTTCACTCTCCTCTTTGATGGTCAAATTATGGATCAAAAATATTGTACCTAATACATGTAACCAAGAGTATATCATTTACTTGGTTAAAACCCTTCAAATATCTGATAGAAATCTTTTGGGCTTACCTGCCCAGAATCCATCAGTTCATGTTCAGCTGCTGCTGCTGCTGCTAAGTCGCTTCAGTCATGTCCGAGTCTGTGCGACCCCATAGATGGCAGCCCACCAGGCTCTCCTGTCCCTGGGATTCTCCAGGCAAGAACACTGGAGTGGGTTGCCATTTCCTTCTCCAATGCATGAAAGTGAAAAGTGAAAGTGAAGTCGCTCGGTCGCAAGCAACTCTTAGCGACCCCATGGACTGCAGCCTACCAGGCTCCTCCGTCCATGGAATTTTCCAGGCAAGAGTACTGGAGTGGGGTGCCATTGCGTTCTCCACATGTTCAGCTAGGAGGACTTAAATTTTCCTTTGGAAAAGTCCTCCGTCTCCACTCTCACCATATTGCTCCTATGAGATTGACCCCACACTCTGACACAGATTATCCCCCCCATCCTCTAGCTCTTCTCTCTGGGCCTCACATGACGAACCTTCTCATAAAATATTAAATATTAAAGAGAGCTTTTCTGATCAGTGCCTGCTCCTCATCTCCCCACCTCAAATCTCATTTCATCACTTATTTAAACGTTTATTTTCTTCACAGAAATTTTTAGTATCTGCCGTATGTGAGTCACTCAGTCATGTCCAGCTCTGCAACCCCATGTACTATAGCCCACCAGGTTCCTCTGTCCATGGAATTTTCCAGGCAGGAATACTGGAGTGGGTTTCTATTCCCTTCTCCAGGGAATCTTCCTGAACCAAGGATTGACCTGCATCTCTTATGTCTCCTGAATTGACAGGCGGACTCTTGACCTCTGGCACCACCTGGGAAGCCATGCTGCTGCTGCTGCTGCTAAGTCACGTCAGTCGTGTCCTACTCTGTGTGACCCTGTCCCTGGACAGGCTCCCCCGTCCCTGGGATTCTCCAGGCAAGAACACTGGAGTGGGTTGCCATTTCCTTCTCCAAAGCATGAAAGTGAAAAGGGAAAGTGAAGTCGCTCAGTCGTGTCCAACTCCTAGCGACCCCATGGACTGCAGCACACCAGGCTCCTCCATCCATGGGATTTTCCAGGAAAGAGTACTGGAGAGGGGTGCCATTGCCTTCTCCCTGGGAAGCCATACTCTTGTCTATTTGTTACTTTTTCATTGTCTGCCTTATCCAACCAGGGTATAAGTTCCACGAGGGCAGGTACTTTGTCAGTCTTAAGCAACTCATGTTGTCCAAGCTTTGGAAGGCACATAATAAGTACTGCTGGGACAAGCCAATGACGTTCATTTTTGTATTCTGCCGTTACATAGTGCTTACTCCAGTGTCAAGTGCTGTCCTCAAGGTTTTCTAATGACTAGCATTTTTAATTCTCATAACAATCCTGATAGAATTAATATTATCTTCATGTGACTAGTTATAACTGAGTTACACAGTGGTTAAGCCATATGGCCAAGTGGGAGAGTTGGTAAGGTTCACACCTGACCTCTGGCTCCTGACTCTTCTCTCTCATCCTCTGTGCCATTCTTATTGAATGATGGGATGAACAAGTTCATTCCTAAGAAACTGATTATCTCTGGCAGGCTGAGAACGCCCAGTTCTGATTTTAAAGACAAGGATTGACCATAAAATCTGTGGTTCAGCCAAGATATTAGCACTAAGAGATCCAGCTAGTGGCTCCCCTCTCACTGCTACTGCATCATGCATGCTTGGATGAGCTGTTAATTGGCAGTGGTGAGTTATGAGTGCTCATAAAATATTTAATATCTATTTAATGTTGTTATGTAACTTTGGTCAGTTGAAAATATACCAACTCGTTCACTCATGGGGAAAGATTACTAGGGCTGTCAATGAGGAAAAACTTCAAAGGCATATTTTTGCCATTCTTTTTAAACAGCTATGTCATTTTATAGAGTTTGATCAACTGTTTTGTAGTTACTGGTGTTGCATTTTTGTAGTGTACTCTAAATCCTACTCTCCCCTTTTCTTTAGTCATTGTATAATCATTGTGGCCCAGCACTGCTAATCATCTGGAAATAAGATGAATCATAATAGGGTGTTACTCATTTAATCCTCAAAGCCATTTTTATGTTAAGCAACATTAAAAAGCTGTGGGTATATTCATTTCTTTCCATTGCCAACATTAGTGTTCCCTTGTTACTTTTTGTTTTGTCCTTCTTTGGGTAAAACAATCCTACTGAACAAGCTGCAGCTGTTGTATAAATTCATATTTTTTTAATACTGATAGGAAGCAGTCAGACATTTCAACTATTCTGTTTTGTTTAAAAGTAAGTTAACAGTTCAGCTCACTCTTAAGAAGGCACCCATGAAGGAATTGTACAGGAATGTGTTTGTGGCCAACTGAATGTTTGTGATTAAAACTACTTGTGAAAGCAACCCTGCTAGACTTAAGAAGAGTTATACAGCCCTGCAGCTTGGGGGAAATTCACTGAGGGAGACTCCACTAACGCTTGAAGTGGAAGCTTTTGACCCCTGGCACTGGCAAATACCAGCCAAATGATGCACAGGCTTCGCTTCTTAATGACTAGCCCTTACATAATTTCCTTTCCTTTGCCACTCCATGAGTCTTCAAGGTTTGGAATTAAAGAAATCTGACATAACAAAATGCATTTTGATAAATGCTCCCCTAAATACTCTCCTCTTATCTCCATTCTTAACCCCAAATTCAGAGAAGGCAATGGCACCCCACTCCAGTATTCTTGCCTGGAAAATCCCATGGACCAAGGAACCTGGTGGGCTGCAGTCCATGGGGTTGCTAACAGTCCGACACGACTGAGCGACTTCATTTTCACTTTTCACTTTCATGCATTGGAGAAGGAAATGGCAACCCACTACAGTGTTCTTGCCTGGAGAATCCCAGGGATGGGGGAGCCTGGTGGGCTTCCATCTATGGGGTTGCACAGAGTCAGACACAACTGAAGCGACTTAGCAGCAGCAGCAGCAACCCCAAAATAAACTGATTTTCTAGAAAATTGAAAAGTATTAAAAAACCAGTATTTTGTATACTTTCTCTATCCCAGATTTACCTCTGGCAAATCATCTTATCGAATCTTATGATTTAGTGACTAAAAGCATAGGCCTGAGATTAAACAGAGTAGAGTTAGAATCGAACTAAGAGAAGTCTATTAGAAAGTAGCCTCACCACTAAGTAGCTGTCTAAATTCAGGATGAGTGACAAAAGCAAGCATCAGTCTCTATGTCTGTGTCTCTGTTTCTGCTTTTGTAAGTAGGTTGATCTATACTATTTTTCTAGATTTCACATATATGTGTTCAGTTCAGTTCAGTTCAGTCACTCAGTCGTGTCCAACTTCTTGCGACCCCATGAATCGCAGCATGCCAGGCCTCCCTGTCCATCACCAACTCCTGGAGTTCACTCAGACTCACGTCCATCGAGTCAGTGATGCCATCCAGCCATCTCATTCTCTGTTGTCCCCTTCTCCTCCTGCCCCCAATCCCTCCCAGCATCAGAGTCTTTTCCAATGAGTCAACTCTTCGCATGAGGTGGCCAAAGTACTGGAGTTTCAGCCTAGCATCATTCCTTCCAAAGAAATCCCAGGGCTGATCTCCTTCAGAATGGACTGGTTGGATCTCCTTGCAGTCCAAGGGATTCTCAAGAGTCTTATCCAACACCACAGTCCAAAAGCATCAATTCTTCGGCATTCAGCCTTCTTCACGGTCCAACTCTCACACCCATACCTGACCACAGGAAAAACCATAGTCTTGACTAGATGAACCTTTGTTGGCAAAGTAATGTCTCTGCTTTTCAATATGCTATCTAGGTTGGTCATAACTTTCCTTCCAAGGAGTTAGCGTCTTTTAATTTCATGGCTGCAGTCACCATCTGCAGTGATTTTGGAGCCCCCCAAAATAAAGTCTGACACTGTTTCCACTGTTTCCCCATCTATTTCCCATGAAGTGATGGGACTGGATGCCATGATCTTCGTTTTCTGAATGTTGAGCTTTAAGCCAACTTTTTCACTCTCCACTTTCACTTTCATCAAGAGGCTTTTGAGTTCCTCTTCACTTTCTGCCATAAGGGTGGTGTCATCTGCATATCTGAGGTGATTGATATTTCTCCCAGCAATCTTGATTCCAGCTTGTTTCTTCCAATCCAGCGTTTCTCATGATGTACTCTGCATATAAGTTAAATAAGCAGGGTGACAATAAACAGCCTTGCCGTACTCCTTTTCCAATTTGGAACCAGTCTGTTGTTCCATGTCCAGTTCTTACTGTTGCTTCCTGACCTGCATATAGATTTCTCAAAAGGCAGATCAGGTGGTCTGGTATTCCCATCTCTTTCAGAATTTTCCACAGTTTATTGTGATCCACACAGTCAAAGGCTTTGGCATAGTCAATAAAGCAGAAATAGATGTTTTTTTGGAACTCTCTTGCTTTTTCCATGATCCAGCGGATGTTGGCAATTTGATCTCTGGTTCCTCTACCTTTTCCAAAACCAGCTTGAACATCAGGAAGTTCATGGTTCACATATTGCTGAAGCCTAGCTTGGAGAATTTTGAGCGTTACTTTACTAGCGTGTGAGATGAGTGCAATTGTGCAGTAGTTTGAGCATTCTTTGGCATTGCCTTTCTTTGGGATTGGAATGAAAACTGACCTTTTCCAGTCCTGTGGCCACTGCTGAGTTTTCCAAATTTGCTGGCATATTGAGTGCAGCACTTTCACAGCATCATCTTTCAGGATTTGGAATAGCTCAACTGGAATTCCATCACCTCCAGTAGCTTTGTTCGTAGTGATGCTTTCTAAGGCCCACTTGACTTCACATTCCAGGATGTCTGGCTCTGGGTCAGTGATTACACCATCGTGATTATCTGGGTCAGGAAGATCTTTTTTGTATAGTTCTTCTGTGTATTCTTGCCACCTCTTCTTAATATCTTCTGCTTCTGTTAGGTCCATACCATTTGTGTCTTTTATCGAGCCCATCTTTGCATGAAATGTTCCTTTGGTATCTCTAATTTTCTTGAAGAGATCTCTAGTCTTTCCCATTCTGTTGTTTTCCTCTATTTCTTTGCATTGATCGCTGAAGAAGGCTCTCTTATCTCTTTTTGCTATTCTTTGGAACTCTGCATTCAGATGCTTATATCTTTCCTTTGCTCCTTTGCTTTTCGCTTCTCTTCTTTTCACAGCTATTTGTAAGGCCTCCCCAGAGAGCCATTTTGCTTTTTTGCATTTCTTTTCCACGGGGATGGTCTTGATCCCTGTCTCCTGTACAATGTCATGAACCTCATTCCATAGTTCATCAGGCACTCCATCCATCAGATCTAGGCCCTTAAATCTATTTCTCACTTCCACTGTATAATCATAAGCGATTTGATTTAGGTCATACCTGTATGGTCTAGTGATTTTCCCTATTTTCTTCAATTTCAGTCTGAATTTGGCAATAAGGAGTTGATAATCTGAGCCACAGTCAGCTCCTGGTCTTGTTTTTGCTGACTGTGTAGAGCTTCTCCATCTTTGGCTGCAAAGAATATAATCAATCTGATTTCGGTGTTGACCATCTGGTGATGTCCATGTAAAGAGTCTTCCCTTGTGTTGTTGAAAGAGGGTGTTTGTTATGACCAGTGCATTTTCTTGGCAAAACTCTATTAGTCTTTGCCCTGCTTCATTCCGTATTCCAAGGCCAAATTTGCCAGTTACTCCAGGTGTTTCTTGACTTCCTACTTTTGCATTCCAGTCCCCTATAATGAAAAGGACATCTTTTTTGGGTGTTAGTTCTAAAAGGTCTTGTAGGTCTTCATAGAACCGTTCAACTTCAGCTTCTTCAGTGTTACTGGTTGGGGCATAGACTTGGATTACTGTGATATTGAATGGTTTGCCTTGGAAACAAACAGAGATCATTCTGTAGTTTTTGAGATTGCATCCAAGTACTGCATTTAGGACTCTTTTGTTGACCATGATGGCCACTCCATTTCTTCTGAGGGATTCCTGCCCACAGTAGTGGATATAATGGTCATCTGAGTTAAATTCACCCATTCCAGTCCATTTCAGTTCGCTGATTCCTAGAATGTCGACATTCACTCTTGCCATCTCTTGTTTGACCACTTCCAATTTGCCTTGATTCATGGACCTGACATTCCAGGTTCCTATGCAATATTGCTCTTTACAGCATCGGACCTTGCTTCTATCACCAGTCATCTCCACAGCTGGGTATTTTTTTTTGCTTTGGCTCCTTCCCTTCTTTCTTTCTGGAGTTATTTCTCCACTGATCTCCAGTAGCATATTGGGCACCTACTGACCTGGGGAGTTCCTCCTTCAATATCCTATCATTTTGCCTTTTCGTACTGTTCATGGGGTTCTCAAGGCAAGAATACTGAAGTGGTTTGCCATTCCCTTCTCCAGTGGACCACATTCTGTCAGATCTCTCCATCATGACCCACCCATCTTGGGTTGCCCCACGGGCATGGCTTAGTTTCATTGAGTTAGACAAGGCTGTGGTCCTAGTATGATTAGATTGACTAGTTAGTACACAACAGTTGTTTTTCTCTTTCTGACCTACTTCACTCTGTATGACAGTCTCTAGGTCCATCCACATCTCTGCAAATGGCACAATTTCATTCCTCTTTATAGCTGAGTAATATTCCATTGTATATATGTACCACATCTTTATGGGGTGGGATAAACTGGGAGATTGGGGTTATATATATTAACATATACTACTATTTATGAAATAGGTAACTAATGAACACCTACTGTATAGCATGAAAGGGCAGAAAGAAGGTGCAATCTGTAGGCTATATATTAAGTTAACCTTAAAAATGCATTACAATATACATTAGGTGCAAATACCATTTGATTTCACTTATACAAGATACCTAGAATAGTCAAATTCATAGAGGCAGAAAGTACATTTGCAGATGCCAGGGGCTGGGGATAGGTATGTGGGGAGGGGAAACAGGGGTTACTGTTTAACGGGGACTGAGTTTCAATGTAGGAAGGTGAAAACTTCAGGAGATGGATTAATGGTGAGAGTTGCCAACAATGTGAATATACTGAGTGCCCCTGAACTGTACAGTTAAATATGGTTAAATAGTATGTTGTATATTATGTGATTTTTACCACAATAAAAAAATCATTAAAAAAAAAATCAGTCAGTTTATTCACCTGTAGAATAAGACTGCCCACTTCATAAAATCTGGGGGCCCTAAAGGAAATAATCTATGTTTAATACTGAGTAATAATTCATCAACAAAACTCCAATAGTTATAATAAATATTAAAGCTTAGCTTATGATCAAATACACATTTGACTCCAGCTACTACCAGCTGATAAAAGTTAGAATGAATTCAAATCGCTTTAGGAAATAAATAATGAATTAATAACTATTTAAAATAACTGGGGAGTCTCATAGAACCCCAGGGCAAGAATGTTGCTGGGGATCTCAGGAAGAATAGAAGAGGAATTTCATAACCAGCAGGAATTTCTCTGCCTCACAACTATTCACATTTCTGAATATTCACTTGATCCTTCTTTCTCATTTCTTCTGTTATCTCAGCTATGTGGTGGAAGCCATGACCGTTACACACTTCGTGGGTTATAAGGCCAGCCATTCAAGAGGGGAATGTTGCTTATGCCATATTCAAATCTCTGAAGAACAGGTTCACTGGTCAACTTTGGCTTGTGAGCCCATTACTGATCTAGCAGCTCAGACCAGGTTGCTCCTTGGTACAGTCATGCTGCTGGTTGGGGTTAGTTCTAGGAAGAAATGCTTTAGGTTCTAGGAAGCAGGTTTCACAGGTGGCCATATCGATCTCCAATCTTGACCAATTGTCCAGCTCTCTTCTCATGCTGGGCCGCATGTACTTGAGCAGGAGAGCTACCTCCTCCCTGAGTCATTTCTTTTTTTTTTCTTCCAGTTTTATTAAAATATAATTGACATACAGCACCATTTGTGTTTAAGGAATACAGCATAATGGTCTGACCTACATATATCATAAAATGATTATCACAATAAGTTTAATGAATATCCATCATCTCATATAGATACAAAATTAAAGAAAAACATTTTTTTTCCTTGTGATGAAAACTCTTGGAATTTACTCTCTTAACAATTTTAATATATGTCATAAAGCAGGGTTAATGACATTTATCATGTTGTAGCTTTCACCCCTAGTACTTATTTATCTTATAACTAGAAGTTTGTACATTTTGACTGCCTTCATCCAATTCTTACACCCTCCCATCCTTGCCTCTGGTAACCACAAATCTAATCTTTTTCTAGTTGTTTCTGATTTTGAAGTATAACTGACCTACAACCTATCTTAGTTCCTGTCATACAACATAGGGATCTGACATTTCTATATGTTTCAAAATGATCACCAGAAGTCTAGTTACTGTCACTTTGTCATATAAAGATATTACACAATTATTGACTACATTCCTCACACTATATTTCATACCCATGTTTCATATATTTGGTGATTGTAAGTTTGTATCTTTTAATCTTTGTCACTTATGTTTTATATGCACATCTCCCACTCCTCTGGCAAACACTTGTTTGATTTTTATATCTAAAGCTTATTTCTGTTTTGTTATGTTTGTTCATTTGTTTCATTTTTTAGATTCCAAGTATAAATGTCCTCATATAGTATTTGACTTTCTCTGCCTGACTTATTTCACTTAGCCTAATACCCTGTAGATCCATCCATGTTGCAAATAGCAAGATTCCTTTTTCTTTTTTGTGTGTGTGGCTATATCCCATTGTTTGTATATGCGTGTGTGCTAACCCACTTCAGTCGTGTCCAGCTCTTCGCAACCCTATGAACTGTAGCCTGCCAGGCTCCTCTGTCCTTGGGATTTCCCAGGCAAGAACACTGGAGTGGGTTGCCATTCCCTTCTCCAGATGATCTTCCCTACCCAGGGATCGAACCCAAGTCTCTTATGTCCCCTGCATTGGCAAGTGGCTTCTTTACCCCTAGCGCCACCTGGGAAGCCCAGAATCTTCTCAACTCAGGGGTCAAACCCACGTCTCCTTATTGCAAGCAGATTCTTTACTGTCTGAGCCACCAGGGAAGCCCCATATATCACATCTTCTTTTTCCATGCATCTATTGATGGACACTTAGATTGTTTTTGTATCTTAACTATTGTAAATAATGGTGCCATGAACATAGGGGTGCATAAACCTTTTCTAATTACTGTTTCAGTTTTCTTTGTTTAAATGCCCAGAGTAGAATTGCTGGATCATATGGTAGTTTTATTTTTAATTTTTGAAAAATATCCATATTGCTTTCCATAGCAGCTACGCCAGTTTACATTCCCAATAACACTGCACTTTGGTCCCCTTTATCCCACCTCCTTTCCAACACTTGTTATTTCTTATCTTTTTGATATGGTGGATTCTGATATGTGAGGTTTCTCATTATGGCTTTAAATTTGCATTTCCCTGATGATTAGTGTCATTGAGCATCTTTTTATGCTTCTGTTGGCTATCTGTATGTCTTCTATGAGAAAATGTCTATTCAGATCCTCTCCCTAGTTTTAATCAAGTTATTTGGTTTTTTGAGTTTGAGTTTTACAAGTTCTTTGTATATTTTTGATACTAACACTTTATCAGATATATCACTTTCAAATAACTTCTTCCAATCAGTAGGTGACTTTTTCTCATGTTGATAGCTTAATTCACACTGCAAAAGCTTTTTAGTTTTTTGTGGTCCCATTTATTTTTTTTTCTTTTGTTTCCTTTGCCTGAGAAGATATATTGCAAAAAATAATTTACTAAGAACAAGGCTAAAGAGCTTAATGCCTATATTTCCTTCTAGAAGTTTTATGGATTCAAGTCTTACATTTAAATCTTTATTTTTAATTAATTTTTTGCATGGTGTGAGAGAGAAATCCAGTTCAATTCTTTTGCATATAGCTGTCCAGTTTTCCCAGCACCATTTATTGAAGAGGGTGTCTTTTCCCCATTGTATACTCTTGCCTCCTTTGTTGTAGATTAATTGCCCATATAAGTGTGGGTTCATTTTTGGGCTCAGTATTCTGTTCCATGGATCTGTGTTTTTGTACTGGTACCATACTGTTTCCCCTAATGTAGCTTTGCAGGATAGTTTGAAATCCGAGAGTGTAATCCTTTCAGCTTTGATCTTCTTTCTCAAGATAATTTTGCCAATTCAGGGTCTTCTGTGTTTCCATACAAAATTTATAATTATTTGTTCTAGTTCTATAAAAAATAGAATTGGCATTTTGATAGAAATTGCTTTGAATTAATAGATTACCTTGAGCAGTTTGGTTATTTGCTGCTGTTGCTGCTGCTAAGTCTCTTCAGTCGTGTCCGACTCTGTGCAACCCCATAGACGGCAGCCCACCAAGCTCCCCCATCTCTGGGATTCTCCAGGCAAAAACACTGGAGTGGGTTGCCATTTAAACAGTATCTATTCTTTCAGCCCTGGGATTTCTTTGGAAGGAATGATGCTAAAGCTGAAACTCCAGTACTTTGGCCACCTCATGCGAAGAGTTGACTCATTGGAAAAGACTCTGATGCTAGGAGGGATTGGGGGCAAAAGGAGAAGGGGACGACAGAGGATGAGATGGCTGGATGGCATCACTGACTCGATGGATGTGAGTCTCGGTGAACTCCAGGAGTTGGTATTGGACAGGGAGGCCTGGCATGCTACGATTCATGAGGTTGCAAAGAGTCGGACATGACTGAGCGACTGATCTGATCTGATTCTTTCAATCCATTAACATGGTGTACTTTTCAATCTATTTGTGTCATCCTCAATTTCTTTCATTAGTGTCTTACATTTCTCCAAGTACAGATGTTTTACCTCCTTAGTTACATTAACTCCTAGATATTTTAAAATTTTCGATGTATTTGTAAATAGGATTGTTTTCTTAGTTTCTCTTTCTGATTCTTTTTAGGAAAAAGAATGAAATAGATATATATATATTAATTTTGTATCCTGCAATTTTGCCAATTCATTGTTCAATTCAGAGAGCTCAGAGGGTCTTAAGGCAGCTGAACTGCTTGTGGGTTGAGCCTGGTCCATTGGACCAATAAGCTAGAAGGAGGATTCAAAGTGGCACTCACCAGTGTCCTCATGGTAGAATGAGCTCACCAGGATGGCTGCTGCTAGTGTCTATTAATATGTTCCCAGAATGAGCTCCAGTTGACTCCTGCCTCTCTAGGATGTTCTCTAAGATCAGCAAATGGCTTTGACCCAGGCTTTTTTCAAATAACTGCTTCTTCCCTGGATTCCCTAGAAGGAAATATCTATTCCCTAGATATCCGTTCCCTAGAATGTGTGAAATTTTGTGCGCACCCTATAAGAGTGGAGACTTAATTTCCTGGAGCCCTCTAGCTCTCTTGATATTGAGTCCTACTAGTCTTCAAAGCCAAACATTTTTGGGGTGTGTCTTGCTGGTACAAGTGTCCTGCACTGGGGACCCCAGTGTGCAGCTTAGATCCCTTGCTCCTTGAGGAGAAACTCTGCAGCTGTGATTATCCTCCCATTTGTAGGTCATACCTAGGGATATGGGTCTTGACCATGTCTCCTTCCCCTCATAGCCATCATGTTGTGCCTTCTTGTCTATATCTTAAGATGTAGAAGATGTTTTCTGCTGGTCTTCTGGTCTTTAATCATCAATGTTTGCTGTATCAGTTCAGTTCAGTCGCTCAGACATGTCCGACTCTTTGTGACCCCATGAATCGCACCACGACAGGCCTCCCTGTCCATCACCAACTCCCAGAGTTCACTCAGACTCACATCCATCGAGTCAGTGATGCCAACCAGCCATCTCATCCTCTGTCGTCCCCTTCTCCTCCTGCCCCCAATCCCTCCCAGCATCAGAGTCTTTTCCAATGAGTCAACTCTTCGCATGAGGTGGCCAAAGTACTGGAGTTTCAGCTTTAGCATCATTCCTTCCAAAGAAATCCCAGGGCTGAAAGAAAACACTGATAATAAATGATAATGGGTTGGTACCAAAATTTGAATTTTTTAAAAAGTAAACTACAGTAATCAATATGTTATTTAGCACAACTTAATTAATGAAGGTGGAGGGGAAGGAATGAATGCACAGATGTTGAAGAAGAAAAACATCAGCACTTGGAAATAATAACGACATTTACAGATTTTTGTGCTTTTGGTGATAGTTAGATGATTCAGTGCATTTGGAGACTGGGGAGCAGGGACAATTATGAAAGAAGAGCTTATTGTTATATCTTTGCTGAGTTTCCTTGATTTGGCACCAAGACAGCTAGCTATAGAACTCTGGGAACTGTATCATAGGTAGATTAGTCCATGTGCATGTCCTGTGTGTAAAGAATATGGTTTAATGAGTGGAGGAGGAATTAATAACATCATGGCCTCTAGAGATAGAACACAAAGCTGAGGCTGGGGCAGTGGGAGCTCACAGAAATTGTGAGAACTGGATAGAACCTGGCATGGAAAATCTTAAAAGGTAGGGGAAGTAAACTGAAAAAGGACGTATCTTTTCTGTTTTACCCATATGATAAGGCTAAGGAAGATTAGCTAAAAGTAATGTTCTAGCAAATGAGACAAGGAAAGATATACCCATTTGTATGGAGAGTTCCAAAGAATAGCAAGGAGAGATAAGAAAGCAAGAAAGCTTTCCTCAGTGATCAATGCAAAGAAATAGAGGAAAACAACAGAATGGGAAAGACTAGAGATCTCTTCAAGAAAATTAGAGATACCAAGGGAATATTTCATGCAAAGATGGGCACAATAAAGGACAGAAATGGTATGGACCTAACCAAAGCAGAAGATATTAAGAAAAGGTGGCAAGAATACACAGAAGAACTATACAAAAAAGATCTTCACAACCCAGATAATCATAATGGTGTGATCACTAACCTAGAGCCAGTCATCATGGAATGTGAAGTCAAGTGGGTCTTAGGAAGCATCACTATGAACAAAGCTAGTGGAGGTGATGGAATTCCAGTTGAGCTATTTCAAATCCTAAAAGATGATGCTGTGAAAGTGCTGCACTCAATATTCCAGCAAATTTGGAAAACTCAGCAGTGGCCATAGGACTGGAAAATGTCACTTTTCATTCCAATCCCGAAGAAAGGCAATGCCAAAGAATGCTTAAACTACCGCACAATTGTACTCATCTCACATGCCAGCAAAATGATGTTAAAAATTCTCCAAGCCAGGCTTCAAAAGTATATGAACCATGAACTTCCAGATGTTAGAGCTGGATTTAGAAAAGGCAGAGGAACCAGAGATCAAATTGCCAACATCTGCTGGATCATTGAAAAAGCAAGAGAATTCCAGAAAAATATCTGCTTTATTGACTATGCCAAAGCCTTTGACTGTGTGCATCACAACAAACTGTGGACAATTCTTCAAGAGATGGGAATACCAGACCACCTTACCTGCCTCCTGAGAAATCTGTAGGGAGGTCAGGAAGCAACAGTTAGAACTGGACACAGAACAACAGACTGTTTCCAAATAGGGAAAGGAGTACGTCAAGGCTGTATATTGTCACCCTGCTTATTTAACTTATATGCAAAGTACATCATGAGAAATGCTGAGCTGGAGGAAGCACAAGCTGGAATCAACATTCCTAGGAGAAATGTGAATAACCTCAGATATGCAGATGACATCCCCCTTATGGCAGAAAGTGAAGAACTAAACAACCTCTTGATGAAAGTGAAAGAGGAGAGTGAAAAAGTTGGCTTAAAGCTCAACATTCAGAAAACGAAGATTACGGCATCTGGTCCCATCACTTCATGGGAAATAGATGGGGAAACAATGGAAACAGTGAGAGACTTTATTTTGGGGGGGCTCCAGAATCACTGCAGATGGTGACTGTAGCCATGAAATTAAAAGATGCTTACTCCTTGGAAGAAAAGTTATGACCAACCTAGAGAGCATATTAAAAAGCAGAGATATTACTTTGCCAAAAAAGGTCCATCTAATCAAAGCTATGGTTTTTCCAGTAGTCATGTACAGATGTGAAAGTTGGACTATAAAGAAAGCTGAGTGCCGAAGAATTGATGCTTATGAACTGTGGTTTTGGAGAAGACTTTTGAGAGTCCTTTAGACTGCAAGGAGATCCAACCAGCCCATCCTAAAGCAGATCAGTCCTGGGTGTTCATTGGAAGGACTGATGTTGAAGCTGAAACTCCAATACTTTGGCCACCCGATGCGAAGAACTGACTCATTAGAAAAGACCCTGACGCTGGGAAAGACTGAAGTCAGAGAAGAAGGGGATGACAGAGGATAAGATGTTTGGATGGCATCACCAACTCAATGGACCTGAATTTGAGTAAACTCTGGGAGTTGGCAATGGACAGGGAGGCCTGGCATGCTGCAGTCCATGGGGTCGCAAAGAATCAGACATGACTGAGCACCTGAACTGAACTGAATGTTCTAGCTCACAGCCTGTGTTGTTGAGGCTCCTCAGATTATTATATAAATTTGAGAAAAAGAAAATAGTAAATCTTGAGTTTTACCTTAATGTAGTTTAGCCATCATATCAGTCAAATTTTTTTCATAATCACCTCCTTGTTTATTGTGTTTGTTTAAAAAATAGCATGGTACATGCAATGACAGAGGTGGACCTTGGGGGCATTATGATAAGTGAAATAAATCAGATAGAGAAGGACAAGCACTATTTGGTCTCACTTATGTGTGGAATCTTATAAAAGAAAATAAAAAATATAACGTGGTAGATAAAAATTCTCAGATAAGTGTTCATTGCAAAATGTGATACTAAATAAAACATGGCTTTTTTAAAAATATAAGATACCACATAGTGACTCTAGTTAACAATACTGTATTGTAAACTTGGTGCTTTCTAAGAGGGTAGATCTTACATGTGAAAGAAAGAGGGAGAGAGAGAGAGAGAAATAGAAGGAAGGAGGGAGGGAGGAAGGGAGGAGGTAGAGAAAGAAAGAAAATGGTAACTAGCTGAGGTGAGGCCTATATTAACTAGCTTGATTGCGTTGGTAATTTCACAAAGCATACATGTGTCGAAACATCTGTATATCAAAACATCCAGTTGCAACCTTAACACATTCTCAATTCTTATTTGTTCAGTATACCTCAATAAAGCTTAAATAAATGCTATGTTTCTAAACAACTAGATTCATGATGAAAAAAAAAATCCTCCTTAACAAAATGTTATTGTTAGCTTAATATATCTTATGTATTATAATATCAGATCAGATCAGATCAGTCGCTCAGTCGTGTCTGACTCTTTGCGACCCTATGAATTGCAGCACGCCAGGCCTCCCTGTCCATCACCAACTCCCGGAGTTCACTCAGACTCACGTCCATCGAGTCAATGATGACATCCAGCCATCTCATCCTCTGTCATCCCCTTCTCCTCCTGCCCCCAATCCCTCCCAGATCAGAGTCTTTTCCAAAAAGTCAACTCTTCGCATGAGGTGGCCAAAGTACTGGAGTTTCAGCTTCAGCATCATTCCCTCCAAAGAAATCCCAGGGCTGATCTCCTTCAGAATGGACTGGTTGGATCTCCTTGCAGTCCAAGGGACTCTCAAGAGTCTTCTCCAACACCACAGTTCAAAAGCATCAGTTCTTCAGCGCTCAGCCTTCTTCACAGTCCAACTCTCACATCCATACATGACCACAGGAAAAACCATAGCCTTGACTAGACGAACTTTTGTTGGCAAAGTAATGTCTCTGACGTGCTGGTGTCTATTTTAAGGTATGTTTAGTGAAAGCGAAAGTCGCTCAGTCATTTCCAACTCTTTGCAACCCCGTCCATGGTATTCTCCAGGCCAGAATACTGGAATGGGTAGCCTTTCTCTTCTCCCGGAGATCTTCCCAACCCGGTAATTGAACCAGGGTCTCCTGCATTGCAGGTGGATTCTTTACCAACTGAGCTATCAGGGAAGCCCATTGCTCTATAATAACTCTTTAAAAAATTAAAGTGCACACTTTAAAAATTTGACAAAATACCTATAACACACACACGCACACAAAATAAATAGAAATTCCTGTCTTTTCCAATCCAAAAACCATTCCCCAGAGGCTCAATTTTTAATTTTTCAAGTTATTTCCTTAAGTATTTACCCCAATTTTAAAAAATAAAATACTATGCTACTTTTCTATAATTTATTGATTTTATAAATTATCTGTTCATATTTTATGATGCTAGGTGAGCATCTAGCCTTAGAGTTATCATCCTCTCTGTACTGAGATTGATAAATAGTATTTAAATTATCATGATAATTATGTAAATATTGCTCAGTGCCTACTAGTGGTCTGCAGTTACTCTGTTTTCACATTTTCTTACTTTCCTTCATTTTGTGTGTGTGTGTTTTACATGTAAGGCTGATGTTTACAGCAATAGTCCCAACGAAGTATGTTCCTCTTTTCCTTGACCTTTACAATGTGGTTTAGTTACCTCTCCCATTAAAAAGCAAAGTCTGTTTCCCTGCCTCTTGAATCTGGGCTAGACTTTGTGTTGTTTTGATCAAAGGAATATAAAAGAAATGATATTGTTCTACTTTCTAGATGAAGTTTTAAAAGAATTGTTGAAACTTCTGCTTTTACTCCCTGGGAACCATGAGAAAACACGATGTAAAAAAGCCCAGATAACAGACCACAAAGAGGGAGAGTCCAAACTATTCCAGCTGGCCGAATCACAGCTGACTGCAGAGATATAAATAAGACCATGTACAACCAACAGCACTGCCCTTGAATCATGAGAAATAACTATCCATTGTTGGTTCATGAACATTGTTTATTCCACAGAAATGGACACAGAACAAAATAGAATGACCTTGTGACATGGAATCCCAAGGAGAAAAAATAGGAGTGGAGATAAATGACTCATGGCCTTTCCACAATTTAACAGATATAAACCATTTTATATGGTTATACAGATACACACAAATGTATGTAGTTATACATACAGATACAGACACTGTATAAGAAATCAAAATGGTTTCCTATGGTGGGAGAAGAAATGAAGTGTGGCATAGGGATCAAAGAAAATCAAATAATTAGGAATTTGATCAGGCAAAGGCCAAGGACAATAATGGTCATGAAATGAGTAGTATGATGAACTCTCCCCTTCAAAACCTCCACTTACCACACTCAGACTCGTGAAATCCAAAACTCTTTAGTGATGCCCCAGCCACTGATATAATTTTACAGCTCCCTAGACTATGCTAAAATGATAGACAATCATGGTTGATCACCATTAATCTGGTATAGTAAAGTTATTTTCTAAATTATTTTTTATTTATTAACTTACTCTGTTTTTCTGGACTGCTCCTGTAATCTTCTACCTCCAATCTGTTCCTATCTGTAGATTTATAACCCTTACTGGGATTACATGTTGCTACTTTCCTCTGTCATTTACACTGTTTCTTATAGTCAGCATTTTACCTTAATTGGCTTACTAACTTTTGAAGTACATTATTCAGTAATTTTATAATAACACATGCCTAAGAGATTTTTAATGTGTTTATTCTAATGCATCACCTTAGCAAAATTTAATTAACTAAACATATACAAATATTAGTATTCTTATATACAGTACAAGAATCTATATTTTAAACTAAAGAATAAACATGTATAATACTTAAAAGCATCTAGAACATTATGCATGGGATTTTGTATGATTCAGGAAATAATTTTAGTAGTTATATTAATAATTCTAAGAACATTTCCAATGACGCCCTCTTTACATCACAGAGACACGTGACAGTTCATTGTTTACTAATCCCTTTTCTTATAAAACCTAAAGATACAGCTATTTAAGAATAAACATTTGTAAATTTTATGTTATAGGAATAAGCTCGTGTAAATTTGGATTTTCATAAGGAAACATCAACCAGTAAGATGACACAGGTCAACTGGGGATATAAGTTATAAACTAAGTGTTCTAACACTCAATGATTGTTAAGCAAAACAGTACATTTATATAATATTTATGCTTAAACCCACTGCCTTTAAAACTTCTGTACCTATGTACCTAATTCAGAAGAACCCAAAGAGAGAAAAGAAGAGAAAGTATATACTTGTTTTTCTCTTCACTTCTAAAAGCAAATCTAAGTCTGTTATTTCTCTAGGGTGAGAGAGGAATTTAGAGGGACACAAATATCCAGAATGAAATTAGAAAATATAATCTAGCCTTGATGGTCTTATAAATCTGGAAATCCTTAAGAAATTTGCTATAGGACCATTCTTGGGATTTGAGGCAAATAGACCTGTTTTTGAGCTGGAAACAGTAAAATAACATTTGCCAAACTATTTCCCTGTCTATTTGACATCCTATTAGAACTCTCTGCAATGGACTTCCAACAACCTCCTTGAAAAGAATTCCCCAAAGTCTCATTTAATCCACAAATTCCTCCCTAACAATTCCTGCCTTGGTATGGCCCCAACTATTTTTAGATGACAGTCATAAAATGAGGAACAAAGTATAAATGACCAGAAGTGTTAAGCACCCTCTTTAAGACTAAAAATGTGTTGCTAGTTGATTCTGTAAGGGTCATAGCTTTTCTTTGACCTGTGGTTTTTATGCAGGCTCCATAGTTTATCTAAGTCTATTTTGATCACTCAGAACATACAAGCTTCTCATAGAAGAGCATTTTTTTTTCACTCTTACACTTCTAAACTTGATTTTACATGCTCAGGAGTTTGACTTACTGCCTCTTATAAATTCCAATATCTATTACTATCTTAAAAGAACGCTAGAGAACATTTTGATTAAAGACTCTAATGGTAAAATCATCCTTTTATAATCCTGAAATTGTATGTTTTTATAAAGGCATGTATATTTTATATACACACATACATGCACATGCACATATTTGTGTGTGTGTGTGCCTGTGCATTGGAAGGACTGATGACAATTTCAGTGAAGCACATGACATCATTACTTAGTGATTCACTCACTGCTGCTGCTGCTAAGTCGCTTCAGTCGTGTCCTACTCTGTGTGACCCCATAGACGGCAGCCCACCAGGCTCCCCCGTCCCTGGGATTCTCCAGGCAAGAACACTGGAGTGGGTTGCCATTTCCTTCTCCAATGCATGAAAGTGAAAAGTGAAAGTGAAGTCATTCAGTAAGTGTCCGACTCTTCGCGACCCTGTGGACTGCAGCCTACCAGGCTCCTCCGTCCATGGGATTTTCCAGGCAAGAGTACTGGAGTGGGGTGCCATCACCTTCTCCAGATTCACTCACTAGGTAGGCTAATTTCCATGCAGATGGAAAAGACAAAGAAAAGTCAAGACAAAGAAAAGACAAAAAAAGAAAAGTCAAAAATGGAGGTGACTTATCAGTGGTAGTAACAACATAAGTGTCCTACTTCATCGTTCCCTAATTTTTCTACTTTCTATAACCACCCAGAAGCAACAAAAAAAGCACATTGTGTTTGTTTTAGAAACATTATTGCATTTCCCTCTTATATACTTTTCACAAGGTATACAACGTGATTACTTCAAACTTATTCATATAATTTAAAACACTAAAATTAAAAAAAAAATCACATTGTAGTTTTGCTCTCTGCCTCTCCAGCCTTATTCTTTCTTGTAGTATTCACCCTAGATTTATGTTTGTGAATCCAAATAATCAAGGCTACAGGTAACCTAGGCCTAAACCCATCGACATAGCCTGTGGTTACTTCGGTGATTGGATTCCAGACGGGGACCTCAATGAGAGGTACACGAGGCAATGTAATTTTCCTGCAAATGCTGTGAAAGAGGCTTCTCTTTCCTACTGCCATGCAGTCTGGGAGCATGTGAGGAGATGATTCATTCACCTTGTCCCTGCGGTAGGAAAATTCCAGAGCTTCTGCGGACATACTAATGAGCCTCAGAATAAAACTAAAACAGGGACAGGAAAGACTGATAGATGAAGAGAAACTTGAGCCTAATAACATTTGCACCCCTCCCATGTTGGCCGCCATCCTTCTGAATGTTTCTGATACTGATAAATGAATTTGAACTGCCGAAGTCTCCTTTGCTTTTCTGTCACTTACAATCTGAGGACACAATCCTTGGTTAGAACAGATAGTATGTTTTCTAAAGATACTGCTCCCAGGAAATTTCTCAGCAAAATGTTTTCATGGTCAAATACAGTTGGGGAATGCTGAATGTAATACTTTATTTTACTTCATGGAAATGATATTTTAACACCAGTCCTCTTGCTAAAACCTATTGCACTTAAAAATATTTTATATAGCTTCTAAGATTCGACATGAATTTACATTTCACTATTTATTCTCCTTCTTCGTGGCCTCTTGTCTACTGTACCCTAGCCCCACTGCTCTTTTCTTCCTCCAATTTAGCAAACTCTCTCCTACCTCAAGGCTTTGTCTTTGCTGTTCACTCTACATGGAATTGGGGCTTCCCTGGTGGCTCAAACAGTGAAGAATCTGCCTGCAATGCAGGAGATGGGGTTCCATCCCTGGGTTAGGGAAATCCCATGGAGAAGAGAATGGCTACCCACTCCGGTATTCTTACCTGGAGAATCCCATGGACAGAGGAGTCTGGCAGGCTGCAGTTCATGGGGTTGCAAAGAATCAGACACGACTGAGCAACTAAATGCCCCTCTTTATCTGGCTAATTCCTACTTCTTTTAGCTTCAGCTTACATCTTACTTCTTACCAGAGTTCTTCCCTAAATCCATCCTCTAGTTAAATTGGTACCTCTTGTTCATTCTTATAGCATTTTATTCTTTTCCTTTATAGCACCATACAATTTAAAAGTTTATGCAATCTAAATATTTACATCATTGTTTAATCTCTCCCTTCCTATTATTTCGAAAACCCTGTGAGGACAGAAACCATATCTGATTTGTTGACGTTTGTTTGAGCAAAATATGGTGCTGTTCCTGGCACACAGTAGGGACTAGATAAATATTTATTGCCTGATTTCTATCTGGAGGCATGTGACATCGTAACATACTATACAGAATTTCAATAACGAATCCTGTTTAAATTTGTTTAATCCAGAATTTCCCAAATTTATTTAAAAACTGAACTTTTCCTGAGGGATTAACATGAATGAAATTCCTGGATACTCTTATTCTATAGCTCACATTTTAAGAAAACACTTTTTACATTGTTTAGGTCATTTATCCTTTAACTATTCAAGACTAAAAGCCTAAACATATAATTTTAGGAGCACTGGACAGTTCTAAGCTTCAGAAATTCAAATGAGGTCGAGCAACAAGGATATTTGAGGACATTAACCCTGATCATTTTAGGGAGCAGGGTATAGCACGCATATGTTACTTTTTCTGTGCTGTTTTTCATGGTGGAAGATGGGCTTCCACCAATTTCTAGGAAATTGAAACGCACTCCAGTTTTCTTGCCTGAAAAATTCTGTGGACAGAAGAGCCTGAAGGGGTATGGTCTATGGGGTCACAAAGAGTTGGACATGATTGAGCAACTGAGCGTGTGCGCGCGCGCGCACACACACACACACACACACACACACCCCCCTTAAAAATCATCAGTTGAGGATCTGTATGATACTAGACTGTAAAGAATTCGTGTGTACTCCCTTAAAGACAATAGTTAATCATTGTGCATTAAATTGTATTGTTCTAGTTTTTATTTTAGGCATCTTTTAAGTTAGATAAGGACAGTCAAATATACAGTTAGGAGGATTAAATACTACCCCAGGGCATGTTCTAAAATTCACATAAAAATAATTTTAAATCCCAGTAAATGGTAATGACTTTAGCAATGTCCTTATTTACATTTGAAATGTATATTTTACCAGTACAGAAAATTCCATATAAATGTCTTTTTGAAAAAAAATCTCCAAAGAACATTGAAAACTGGCACTTGCATTGCTTTCCCTACAGAATTTTGAGCTTGACTTTATAACTGCATTCTGCCAAAACCAGATGAGACAAGTCCAGGAATAATTCAAATGACCGCACACGTCAACAATCCAATCTTCAAGCCCAGGTTCCTAACTCCAGGGCAGTGGTGCAGAAAGCATTGAAAATGTCCATTACACTAAGCAGGTGTGAAGTGAACTATTATTTGCTCAACCAGCTGGAATCTTGCCCCTAGTGTAGATTTCTTTCGAAAGCCACAAGCTCCTCACTAACCACCCACATGCATAACTTGCTTTAAGAAAGGTTGGGAAAATGTCATGGGCTGAACCCAACACTCCTCTCTGACCATCTAGATCTACTTCACTGTAAGCCAATGGATTTCAAACCAAGATTTACCAAGAAATGTTACAGTTTTCTAATTATGTTTTGCCCAGAACCATCTGTGATGGCTTTTTCAATATGTTCAAGTCCATTTTCAACAGCTACAAGATGCAGGAGGTTTTCTCTCCTTCCCACCCCGACACTGGAACACAAAACACACCCATCACCCTTTTGGAACATGTACTTAGAAAGCTTGGATGACAAAAGAGAGCCCCTTTTTACTGCACCTGAGGGCAAGATAGGAGACAGAGGGTCTCTTTGATGAAATAGTGCACAGGTATCCTGCAAGAGACAGTCCTTGGCTAGGCCGAGATTTGTTCTCTTTGTAGAGATGAACACATTGAGATCACACCAGTACACGTTTTTCTAGTTGGCTTCTCTCAATTTCCCCAAACCTCCCTGGATTTGAAGCTTTTCTTGTTTCATCCTGAAGAAAAGGAAAAAAAATTGAGGCTGCATGGCAGGTATCACCAGTCAAAGGAGAAAGAGAAGGGGTAGGCTGTAGGAAGAGGAAGGAGCTGGTCTGTGAAGGTGGACCTAGAAGGCCAGTGGTGAGCAGTGGAGAGAGAAGAACCCTCAGGAATAACAGGCTCCATTTTTTAGTTTTTTAAAGAACCTCCCATACTGTTCTCCATAGTGACTGTACCAATTTACATTTCTACCAGCCGTGCAAGAAGATTCCCTTTTCTCCACATCCTCTCCAGGGTTTGTTATTTGTAGACTTTTTCATGATGGCCATTCTAACTTCTGTGAGGTGATACCTCATTGTAGTTTTGATCTGCATTTCTCTAATAATTAGCGATGTTGAACATCTTTTCACATGTTAGTTGGCCATCTGTATGTCTGTTTAGTTCTTCCTCCCATTTTTTGATTGGGTTGTTTGGGGTTTCTGTGATACTGAGCTGCATGAGCTGCTTGTATAATCTGGAGATTAATCATTTGTCCATTGCTTCTTTTGCAAATATTTTCTCCCATCCTGAGGGTTGTCTTTTCATCTTTTTTATGGTTTTATTTGCTGTGCAAAATCTTTTAATTAGTTCCCATTTGTTTATTTTTGTTTTAATAGAACTACCATATGATCAAGCAATCCTACTCCTGGGCATGCACCCTGAGAAAACCATAATTCAAAAAGACACATATACTCCAATGTTCATTGCAGCACTATTTACAAGAGCCAGGACATGGAAACAGCCTAAATGTCCATCAACAGATGAGTAAAGAAGATGTGATACGTAAGTACAATGGAACATTACTCAGCCATAAAAAGGAATGAAATTGGGTATTTACAGTGATGTGGATGGACTTGGAGTCTGTCATACAGAGTGAAGTAAGTCAGAAAGAGAATAAACAGACACAGTATATTGATGCATATATGTGGGTCTAGAAAAAGGATACAGATGAACCTATTTACAGTGCAGGAATAGAGACACAGATGTAGGGAACACGTGTGGACACGGAGCCAGTGGGTAGGATGAACTGAGAGAGTAGCACTGACATATATCCACTACCATGTGTAAAACAGCCAGCAGGAAGCTGCTTGTAGCACAGGAAGCTCAACTCTGTGCTCTGTGATGACTTGGCATGCAGAGGGGGAAGGGGGACTCATAAGGGAGGGGATATATGTATACATATAACTTTCACTTTGTTGTATAGCAGAAACTGATATAACATTGTAAAGCAATTATCCTCCAATTAAAAATTAAATAAAAGCTATGGCAAAGTGGTAACAATTTTAAGTTCGGGATAGGCAGAAAAAAAGTATCAGGCTCCATAGAAGCTGGAGAGGGAAAGACTGCACTGGAGAGCACAGTTGGCAGAAATGGGTGGAAAAAGTCTTTCAGATTGGCTGCCAGGTGAGACACTGCTGGGAACAGCTCTGCGACAGGGATTGTGCAGCACATTCCTGTAGATGACTTGCTTCTTATTGACGAGCCAGCAGCAATGCATTTGCAGTGATGATTTTACTGTCCCTCTTGTCCAGTGGTAAAGGCAGAGTAAGGAGGTTTTTACAAAAGTTAAAAACAAACACCTCATGCAACCTGGCACATTTCAGGAATAAATATATTAAATTGTTGCTTGTAGAATATGTATATGTTTAAGACAAATTCTAAATCACTTTACACAATATCAAACATACATATAGAAGGGTATACACAGAATTCCAGGTACATATAAGAACATCAATGCATGGCAGAATTAAAACAAAAAGGGATTCTATACACACGCACACACATACACATCATTGCCTTTAAGAGTGCTGATTCCACTGATAGAGTTTATTCATATTTCATATTTGTTCTGATAGTGCTTTGAATTCCTATGGAAAATGTGATCATTTAAAACAGGGACTCTGATATTAAAGTGAGAACAAAGAATAAAACATTTATCTTTCTCCAAGTTCAAGCCAAGTTTATATATATATATATACACACACATATGTGTATATATATATACACATATGTATATATATATGTGTGTGTGTGTGTGTGTATATATATATATATATATATATATATATATATTAGAAATTCCACTTCTTTGCTTTTCTCTAGGGTCAGTGATGTTCTTACTGGTGGTAGCCAACATGTCTTGAGATGAGTTGAATATCATTTTTGGCGGCTTTAGTTGCAATACAATGAACATGGTACTTGTGTTCATTTGAGAATGCAGAACACAGTAAATAATATTTATAAAGTTTCACATTGTGCTGTGTGCTCAGTCATGTCTGATGCTTTGAGACCCCATGGACTGTAGCCCACTAGGCTTCTCTGTCCATGGGATTTTCCAGGTAAGAATACTGGAGTGGGTTGCCATTTCCTTCTCCAAGGAAAGCTTCACATTATGCTTAAGTAAAAAGTGAAATTAAAATGTATCTAAAATAAGACAGATTAAATTTCTTCTGCAAAATCTTTATTCAGTTAATTTTAAAACATATCAAAAAGGCCAAGGAGTAAATCACCACATAAAGTCTTAACATCATTGGAAAAAGGATAAGAAATATAAATAAGCAGAAAACATTCTCAAATGAAGAAAGCAAATTTAAAAAAAAGAAAAAACAGACATCAAGAAATTCAACTTTCAAGACCTGAAGCACAATCAGCTAAAAAATACAAATAGAAAACAGGAAGTTAAGAAAATGAGAAAAATAATTTTTTAAAATATAGAAGAAACTTCCAACAAATGGAAGAAAGATGCGCTTAATTATATTCAAAGTATAGGATGAAGGTTAAAACCAGCTAAATAAATGGCAAATGCTTCAATAGAGAAATTTTAGAAGAATAAAATTTCTAAAAATAAAAATCTTTGTATTTAAATGTAAAGCAAATTAAGAGAGATGCAGTAAAGAATGGATACAATGTTATGGTAAAAATTAGGGTATAAATATGCTTATAAAACATCCAGTTTATGCTGTTTAGAGGGCTCCAGCTTTCATTTATACCCAGATCTTCAGTCTGGCATTCAGGTATACTTGGGTACCTAGGGAAACTTATGGGATGGGTCCACCAGGAGGATATTTGCCTGATGGAAGAAAGAGGTACATAGGAAAGAGCTCATTCTAAAGAAGGGGGGAAAGACAGGAGATTATCTCGTTAACAGCACATCAGTCACCCAAGAGGCAGGTCTCTCTGCAGAGCACAGTGTCTCTTATTCTGCATCTGCCGTATATGGAGTTCTCCCATAAACCCCCTACAGGTGAAACCCATCCTCCATTCACCTCCCTGCCCTCTGCCCCTTCCTCTCCATGTGACTCAGCCTGTCACTGGCACAAGAATAACACCATCAGGACCCTAGAGATGATGGAACCCTGACATGGCTTAAATATCAGAACCATGTGGGGGGGTGCCCAGCAAAAGTACATCCTCTCATGAAGTTTTATAGGCATGTGAGGCCTGGAGGAAGCAGAGAACCTGGCAAAGACTGGAACCTGCTGTACGATATGCAGATGGACACCACCGTAATGGCAGAAAGCAAAGAAGAACTAAAGAGCCTCTTGATGAGGGTGATAGAGCATAGTGGAAAAAGCTGACTTAAAACTCAACATTCAAAAAACTAAGATCATGGCATCTGGTCCCATCACTTCATGGCAAATAGATGGGGAAAAAATGGAAACAGTGGCAAATCTTATTTCCTTGGACTCCAAAATCACTGTGGATGGTGACTGCAGCCATGAAGTTGTAGGACCCTAGCTCCTTGGAAGGAAAGCTCTGACAAACCTAGACAGAGTATTAAAAATCACTTTGCTGGCAAAGGTCTGAATAGTCAAAGCTATGGTTTTTTCCAGTAGTCATGTACAGATGTGAGAGTTGAACCATAAAGAACTCTGAGCACTGAAGAATTGATGCTTTCACATTGTAAGGCTGGAGAAGACTCTTGAGAGTCCCTTGAACAGCCAGGAGATCAAAGCAGTGACTCCTGAAGGAAACCAACCCTGAAAATTCCTTTGAAGGAATGATGCTGAAGCTGAAGTTCCAACACCCTGGCCACCTGATGCAAAGAGCCAACTCATTGGAAAAGACCCTGATGCTGGGAAAGATTGAGGGCAGGAGGAAAAGGGGGCAACAGAGGATGAGATGGTTGGATGGAATCACAGACTCAATGGACATGAATTTGAGTAAACTCTGGGAGATAGCGAATGTGGGGAAATTAACAAGATGGCGCCAGTCAGGCTCTCTCACACCACATCCTCATACCCCCTCCTCATGTTTGGTAAACAATGACTTTGGATGATTATGTAACAGCTGAGATCATTCATAGCACTGTGCATGCACATCATGAGGTACTTGTTTGGCTAGGGGGCCACTTTTGGTCTGTAAGTATATTTATAAGCTTCAGCTGGAAAAGCCCTGAAGTGTTGTGTGTGGTTATGTTGTGTTATGCCTGTTGCTACTGGCTGCTGCTGTAGCCAGTAGAGAATAAATGCATCTGCACTTCCTACTGCTCCTTGCATTTTCTTCCAGCCTCTTCACTCCTGGCTTGCCTACCATAAGTTCAGAGAACAGTGCACACAGTGAGATACAGCAAGACAATTAGCACTGTGAGCAGGATCAGCAAGACAGTGAAGGACAGGGAAGCCTGGTGTGCTGCATTCCATGGGGTCTCAAAGTGTCGCACGACTTAAGACTGAAGAACAAGATGATCATAAAAGTGACTTGCTTGTGGGCCCACATGAGACATCCCCAGGGAGTTCCCAGGAGCAGCATGGAGACTTTGAAGGAGAAGCTAGATTTCCATGAAGTTTGCTTGTGGGACTAGAGGAAAGGAAAAAATGTATGTCACAAAAATATATGTCATCAAATTGTAATTCTACCTTGGTTTGAGATCAAAATGGTCTATAGAATTGGGGCCATGATTCAAATTATAAAAGTTATAGAAAGTGCAGTTATACAGTCAAAGTGCTGGGAAAAAGAAGTAATGGCATTTAGAATATAAACCATTTACTATAGCCAATAAAACCATCTTTTAAGAAAAAGGTCAAAGGCAACTTCAGATAAATGAAAACAGAGATTATTATGCAAATAATGATTTGTAACTTCTAAAAGATGTCCTTAAAGACAAAGATCTGAGATACGAGATGAATAGTGAGCTATGAAAATGTAAGTGTATGAAAAAATATAATTTAATAGACATGTATGAAACTTTAACAATGAATCATTGTGGGAATAAAAATTCAAGATTGAACTGAATGAAGCATTATCACTATCTTGAATGGATGACTGGAGTTAAGCCACTTTAAGATACTTACGGTATTCAGAAGAATAAAGATATTTAGCTTTACAATTTAATAGGTTACTCTAGTATTTTTAAATGAGTGTTAAAACTTTTAAAATAATTTATATTAAAACTATAATCTTTAGAAAGCTATAGAAAAATAGTTTATGTCTCCCAAACTATCAGATGCTCAGTTGCTTTAGTTGTGTCCAGCTCTTTGCGACCCTATAAACTGTAGCCTACCAAGCTCTTCTGTCCATGGAATTCTCCAGACAAGAATACTAGAGTGGGTTCCCATTTCCTTCTCCACCATAATATCAGAGAAAATATTAAATGGTGGAAGAAGAAAATATCAATCAATTAAAATGGCAAGAGAGAAAAAAATTCGAGTGGGCAAATAGAAAGTAGAAAATAAGATGGTAGCGGTTAATCCAAATATACACTCCAGTATTCTTCAGACTTCTCTGGTGGCTCAGATGATAAAGAATCTGCCTGCAATGTGGGAGACTTGGATTTGATCTGTATGTAAACAAAATGATTTCTTCTTGAAAATCAAAGATTGTTTGACTGACTAATAAAATCTAACTTTATATTATTTATAGGAAACAAAAGTTTAAATTTAAAAATGATGAAACATATGCTACTGCTGCTGCTAAGTCGCTTCAGTCCTGTCCGACTCTGTGCGACCCCAGAGACGGCAGCCCACCAGGCTTCCCGTCCCTGGGATTCTCCAGGCAAGAACACTGGAGTGGGTTGCCATTTCCTTCTCCAATGCATGAAATTGAAAAGTGAAAGGGAAGTCGCTCAGTCGTGTCTGACTCTAGCGACCCCATGGACTGCAGCCTACCAGGCTCCTCCGTCCATGGGATTTTCTAGGCAAAAGTACTGGAGTGTGGTGCCATTGCCTTCTCCGGAAACAGATGCTATGTAGATATAAATCAAAGCAAGTCTAATTTAGTTATATTAGTAACACAGAACCCCTTCGTGGATCATAACCTTGTTGTGATGAAGGGGTTAGTGTCACTCAATGAAGCTATGAGCCATGCCATGCAGGGCCACCCAAGATGCATAGGTCATAGTGAAGAGTCCTGACAACACGTAGTCCACCGGGGGAGCAAATGGCAAACCTCTCCAGTATTACTGCTGTGAGAACCCCATGAATAGTATGAGAAGGCAAAAAGATATGACACCAGAAAATAAGCCCTCCAGATTGGAAGGTGTTCAATACAGCTACTGGGGAACAGCAGAGAGCAATCACTAGTAGCTTCAGAGAGAATGAAGCACCCTGCCAAAGCAGAAATGATGCTCAGTTGTGAATGTGTCTGGTGGTAAAAGTAAAGTCCAGTGCTATAAAAAACAATATTGCATAAGACCTGGACTTTTAGGTCCGTGAATCAAGGTAGATTGCCTGTGGTCAAGCAGGAGATGGCAAGATTGAACATCGACATCTTAGGAATCAGGGAACTAAAATGGATAGGAATGGGTGAATTTAATTCAGGTTACCATTATAACTACCACTCTGGACAAGAATCCCTTAGCAGAAATGGAGTAGTTTGAAACTCAACATTCAAAAAATGAAGATCATGGCATCTGGTCCCATCACTTCATGACAAATAGAAGAGGAAAAAGTGGAAGTAGTGACAGATTTTATTTTCTTGAGTTACAAAATCACTGTGGATGGTGACTGCAGCCATGAAATTAAATGGTTCTTGCTCTTTGAAAGGAAAACTATGGCAAACCTAGACAGCATATTAAAAAGCAGAGACATCGTTTTGCCGATAAAGGTCCATATAGCCTAAGCTATGGTTCTTCCAGAAGTCATGTACAGATGTGAGAGCTGGACCATAAAGAAGGCTGAGTGCCAAAGAATTGATGCTTTTGAATTGTGGTGCTGAAGAGGACTCTTGAGAGTCCATTGGACTGCAAAGAGATCAAACCAGTCAATCCTAAAGGAAATCAACCCTGAATACTCATTGGAAGGACTGATGTTGAAGCTCCAATACTTTGGCCACCTGATGCAAAAAGCAAACTCACTGGAAAAGACCCTGATGCTGGGAAAACTTGAAGGCAATAGGAGAATGGGGAAGCAGAGGATGAAATGGTTAGATCATCGCTGACTCAATAGACATGAATTTGAGAAAACTCAGGGAGATAGTGAAGGACAGGGGAGCCTGACATGCTGCAGTTAATGGGGTCACAGAGTTGGACATGACCTAATGACTGAATAACAACAAAATAATACAGAAAATGTATTTTAGAGCAAAAAGCAATGTTAGTGATAAAGAGGGTCATCACATAATTATAAATCTTTAATTCCTAAGGATTATATAGTGATTTTAAACTTTAATGGATTTATGATGACTTTCAAAATATAAAGAGAAAATATTGATATATCTACATAAGAAATTGACAAATCAACTGTGAATATTGAACATTTTAATGCTTCTATAAATATTGATATACAAGCAGATAATCAATATTAATAAGACTATACAAATAACCCCTGGAGAAGGGAATGTCAACCCACTCCAACATTCTTGCTGGAGAATCCCATAGACAGAGGAGCCTGCTGGGCTACAGTCCATGGGGTCACAAAGAGTTGGACACAACTGAGTGACTAACACTTTATACAAATAACACAATTAACAAGATTGATCTTATGGACATAGGTAGAACATTATACCCCATCATTGCAAATATATATTCTTTGCCACAATGAAATATGTGCATGTATATATGTATATATACACCCTCACACACACACACACATATATATATATAAATTCATCATACATAAGCCTATATAGCATCTCAAAAAGTTTCAAACATCTTTATATTCAGACATTTATTTATCCAGTTTTAGAAATTTAAAACAAGAAAAAAAAACCTTTTAAAAAATCTGTATTTATTTGTTAAATAACATTACTGTATATTTTTAAATACTCAAAACTGCTTATTACTTCATAATAAAGGTATTATGATTAGAGATAACACAAATACATAAAAGATAAAGTTACAAACAACTTTAAGTAAAAATATTGAAAATTTATCTGAAATAAATTCCTAGATTTTAAAAGTACCAAATTGTCATAAATAATAAATAGAACCTGAGGAGTCCTACAACAGCACCATATTTTTTTCAGTAGTTTATACTTTTTTCCCAAATACCATTTCATAGTCTTAATATTTTGGTTCACATTACCACCAAACAAACCTCAAAAGCATGTCTTTATATTGACAGAGAGAGATGATCTCTTGGACTACACAAAAATATAAAAAGCAAATGTATAATTTCAAAAAGGAATAAATAATATTTTTATAGGTTCTGTGATTATACACAAAAAAACCCCAAAATTATAAGTGGACAAACTATTATTAGAATTCACTGGAGATTTTAACAAGGTTGATATATAATTGATACACACATGAGTCCATTGTGTTTCTATATATTAGAAAGAAAATGTTAGGCAAGAAATTTAAAAAATAATTTCTAACAGCAGCTGAAAATATAAAGCACCTAAGAATAAAGCTAGTAAACTATGTATAAGACTATTTTGGAGAAATTTATCAAACTGTTATAGTATTTCAAGGAAGGTCTATATAATGGAAAGATTTAGCATGATCATAGAATATGAGCTTAAAAGACATCTATTTCAATTCTATTTAAGGTAATCTATAAATTAATATAAGGCCAAATTAAAATTCAATAGGATTTTTTAATAAATGTTTAATTTATATGAAAGGTAAAGGACCAAGAAGAGCTAAACCATTTCTGAGGAGTTAGTTAGCCAGAGGAAAATGACTTACTAGATATTAAAAAAAAATTCGAGTTATATTAAATAAGACTGATAGCAGACGCTCTTTGCTCATGGACAAATTTTCTAATGAAATCAAATACAGGGCTTGGGAATAACACAAAATTCATGGAAATAGAAGCAGGGCAGAGGTGTATTGCACACAAATGGGGAAAGAAAGGACTCCCACTCAGTAATGGTACTGAAAACAAAATATCCATGTGGGGAGAAAGGGAAGTGGATCTCTACCTCAAAATACATGAAAACAATTCCAAGTGGATTCAGGACTTAAATCTCAAAGACAAAACTTTTAGAAAAATATATAGGAGAAAATTCACGAGCCTACAGTTGGGAAGAGTTTCTTAAGTAAAACTCAAAGCATGTAAATTGTAAACCACTTCTTCAGGTTTATAAGAAAAAGACAAAACAAAGGCAAGGACATGAAGAGACATTTCACTGGAAACATCAATGACCAATAAAAATGTGAAAAATACTCAACTTTGCTAATAATGATATAACATTAAACTAACTTGCAAAAATGATAAATGTCAGACTAAGGGTTGATATGGAGAAGGCAATGGCACCCCACTCCAGTCCTCTTGCCTGGAAAATCCCATGGACAGAGGAGCCTGGTAGGCTGTAGTCCATGGGGTCACGAAGAGTCGTACACGACTGCGCAACTTCACTTTCACTTTTCACTTTCATGCATTGGAGAAGGAAATGGCAACCCACTCCAGTGTTCTTGCCTGGAGAATCCCAGGGATGGGGGAGCCTGGTAGGCTGCCGTCTCTGGGGTCGCACAGAGTCGGACACGACTGAAGCGACTTGGCAGCAGGGTTGATAAGACTATACACCAAAAGGAATTCTCATCCATTATAGGTGAATGTATATAGGATCAACTTTGGAAGACAACTGAGCCTCACCTAGTAATATTGAACTGACTCTGCAACAGCTATTTCACTCCTAACACATATACCCTAGAGAAACACTTGCACTTCTGTACAGAGAACTGCACAGAACATGAATGTTCACAAGAGAACCATCAGAGTATTAAACACATTATTGACAACCCAAAAACCTGTCAAGAGATGAAACAATTTTTAAAGTGGCAATCCAACAATAAATTATTACACAGACAAGGGAAAAAAATAAACCTCACATCAATGAGAATGAATCATAAATATAAATTAACACCTATTAGAATGACCAAAATACAGAACACTGACAACACCAATTCCTAGCAAGGATATGGAGTGACAGGAGTTCTTATCCATTACTGGGGAATGCAAAATGGTGTATCCACATTGGAAGAGAGTTTGGCAGTTTCTTTACAAAACTAAACATATACTTACCATACGATCCAGTAATCACCATCCTTGGTATTAACCCCAAAGGAGTTGAAAACTTATGTACACACAAAAGTGCCTCCCCGCCCCCCTCCCACCCCACCTCACCACCCAGATGAGCCCACACACAGATGTTTATGTCCTTTAAGAGGTAAATGGATAAACTATGGCATATCCTGAAAATAGAAAATTATTCAGCATTAAAAATAAATGAATTATCAAGCCATGAAAAGACATGGAAGAACCTTAAACCCATATTACTAAGTGGAAGAAGTCAATCTGAAAAGCCTCCATATTTTATGATATCAAATACATGACATTCTGGGAAAGGCAAAACTAGGGAGATGGAGAAAACGTCAGTGGTTGCCAGAGATTGGAAGTGCCGGGAGGGAGTCTAACCGCTGAACATTTAGAACCAACAAGGATGATTACCACAAAATTGAAAAAGATGATCCCCTTAGCTACTCCTGCATACATGGGAAAAAGCAAACACTGCTTAAACTGGAATAAAATATTTTAGACTACTCAGGTTTCATTGATACTGCTGGAAAGGGGCTATCTTTGAAAACTATTACTTTGTTTACGATTTGCAGTGCACTCAAGCTGCAGTGGCCTAAAGAAAAGTAAGATAAATGTGTAAGTGTGATTCAGTGAAGCATAAATATTTCCCACATAACTATTCCAAGTTTTCTTAATCACTAGGTCCTTCATCTTTTTAAGCAAACCTCACAAGACAACCTGTATTTGCAAACATAAGAGTCTATCTTGGTCAGTTTGAATTCTGCTGTTCTTGTACAGGGCTAAAATTAACCATGATCTTAAATTATTAACACATTCTCCAAGAAGCTAACCTTCTTCCAGGAAGGCTGTTAATCTCAGAAGAGTAAATCCTTCCTGTTTCTGTTATAATAGCTATAAAATGTGGCTAGTATTTCCTGCCTTCCTCAAGAAATGGTAGTAATTAATTGCCGAGATACTTAAAAAATAACTATGTGGTTCTATGGATTAAAGGACAAACAAAGGATTGTTATATTTGGGCAGTTTTTCCTCTAATGAACTCTCAGAATTTGGGGGTTGGTATCTTTCCAAAAATTAGAAATGAGAAAGAAATGTGCTTTCTTTCTCAAAGGGCAGTTGAACTTTGTTCAAAATGCTTAAGAAAACATCCGGTGGGATGTTTGCTGATGGAGCTATGTCAACTCATCTTCAAGATTCCCCTTCTAGAATAGTACAACCATTATGAGTCCAAATGCCATGAATATTTTAGCATCACTGAAATCTCATCTCCTAGTAGCCACAGTGCCATCCTAACCAGCTACTGCTGGAGGTCTGGGCCTGTTTATACAAGAGGAAACTGAAAGTTCAAGGATAATGTAAAATTGTGAAAGTTATGGTTAGGCACAGGAGCTAAACATGAGAGACATCTTTAGCAAATGGGAAATGTGTGTGGTGTGTGTGTATGTGTGTGTGCTCAGTTCTCTTCCATTAAGAATCATTTAAACATTGAACAGTTAGTAAATAAAAACGTCTAAGAATATTTTTCCAGGCAAGAGCTGAGCCATAGCATATTACGGTATTCGCTGAAAGAGAGGAGGTTATTACTTGGCTCAGAGGTTCTGTCCCTTCTTCCCCATGTCTCATCCCCCTTCAGGGTTGAAACAGCAGGCATTTTTCTGACAGAGGGATTCAGAGACAGGAACAAAGGTCATGAACGTGTGACTCTACAAAGAGCGGAATTCAAAAGGAGATTACTCGGATATTTCTTCTGTGCTTTTGATCTCTTAATCAAATTATATGTAAAAAGTTACATGGTTCAGGCATTCTAAAAACAGCCTTGATTTATTTTTCTTTATTTAATGCCTTTCAGCAAATACTGTTGAGAGCCCATTTTGAGAAAGTCTTCAACTGCAGACCAACCACAATCACAAAACGTCACCAGATTTAAATGTAAATCTGAAAAAATAAATATACCCCAGAAAAGTTAAGATTATTCACTTATTAACAGATAGTTATTGATCACCTACTATGTGTTCAGCACTGGGGGATATAGTCATTGCACACATAAAGTTTACAAGCTCGTGTGAGAAGTTTTTCTCATAACCTCATCCGGAGAATCCCAGGGATGGCGGAGCCTGGTAGGTTGCTGTCTATGGAATTGCACAGAGTCGGACACGACTGAAGCGACTTAGCAGCAGCAGCAGCATTACACAAGTACGTGTTTAGTAACTCTAAGTGCTCTGCAAGAGAACTCTGGTAAAGAGTATGTGGCAGATGGATCTTGATCCAGACAAGATATCAGGGAAGGCTTTCAAAAGAAGTGATGGTTGAGCTTATATCCAAGGATGAACAGATGTTATCTTGGCAGAGGACAGAAGATAAAGTGGTGCAATAAAGATAGTTCAGGGATTTTCATTTTTTTCAAAATTGAAAAGCAGTGTACACTTTGCTTCAGAAGATTAAAATATACCAACCCGAGTCACACATCCTTACAAACTGAACTGAATGTGCTCTAGGCTGAGAAAGACTGAGGGCAGAACCCCTACCTAAGCAACGACTGCTTCCCTGCCAGATGCCAGCTACATAGAGTGATTTGTGGAATGCTGAAGACCCAGGGGCCCTTAAATAACCTGACATCTTGTTGTCTTCCCATTCCACATTTCTAATGGCCAGAAATTCCTGCCATTAATTTCATTCCTTTGGATTACACAACCTCAATACTAGTAGGGCACTGTGTCTATAAAGCCACAGAGGCTCGTCCTGACTTCTCAAGATCCTGCATGATCTGGCCCCTGATGTTCTCCTGCCAACCCCCGGCTCATGCTCTTGTCTCTGTTCTTCCATGCTCAGAACAGCACAGTCAGACCAGCCTCTTGCATGATGTAAATCACCATGGTCCTGCCCACCTCAGAGTCTTCACAGACTCCCTTCCCTTGTGCTGCTGCTGCTGCTAAGTCACTTCAGTCGTGTCCGACTCTGTACGACCCCATAGATGGCAGCCCACCAGGCTCCTCCATCCCTAGGATTCTCCAGGAAAGACTACTGGAGTGGGTTGCCATTTCCTTTTCCCCCATTCCCTTGTAATATAATACAATACAAATATGTTATATTTAGACATAACATATATACATATAATTATGTTTATATAATATATATTATTATATTTAATAATATTATGTTAATGATATCTATTATAACTGTATGATAATAGTAATATATTATATAATATATAATAGTAATATATTATGCTACTTAATGCAAATAGAGTCAGGAAGAAAATATATATAACTTTGCATCTCTGAAGAATTTGTTGTTGTTGTTCAGTCACCAATTCATGTACTACTCTTTGTGACCCCATGGACTGCAGCATGCCAGGCTTACCTGCCCCTCACCATCTCTTGGAGTTTGCCCAAGTTCATGTCCATTGAATTGGTGATGCCATCCAACCATCTCATCCTCTGTCACCCTCTTCTCCTTCTGCCCTCAATCTTTCTCAGCATCAGGGTCTTTTCCAATGAGTCAGCTCTTCACATCAGGTGGCCAAAGTGTTGGAGCTTCAGCTTCAGCATCAGTCTGTCCAATGAGTATTCAAGGTTTCTTTCCTTTAGGATGGACTAGTTTGATCTCCTTGCTGTCCAAGGGACTCCTGAGAGTCTTCTCCAACACCATAGTTCAAAAGCATCAATTCTTCGGTGCTCTGTCTTCTTTATCATCCAACTCTCACATCCATACATGATTACTGGAAAGACCATAGCTTTGACTATATGGACCTTTGTCAGCAAAGTGATGCATTTCTTTTTAATACACTGTCTAGATTTGTCATAGCTTTCCTTCCAAGAAGCAACCATCTTCTAATTTCAAGGCTGCAGACACCATCCACAGTGATTTTAGAGCCTAAGAAGAGGAAATCTGTCACTGCTTCCACTTTTCCCCCTTCTATTTACCATGAAGTGATGGGGCTGGATGCCATGATCTTACTTTTTAAAATAATTTTGAGTTTTAAGCTGGCTTTTTCACTTTCCTCTTTTACCCTAATCTAGAGGCTCTTTAGTTTATCTTCACTTTCTTCCACTAGAGGTATTATCTGCATATCTGAGGTTGTTGATATTTCTCCCAGCAATCTTGATTCCAGCTTGTAACTCATCTAGCCTGGTATTTTTCATAGTGTGCTCTGCCTATAAGTTAAATAAACAGGGTGACCATATACAGTCTTGTCATATTCCTTTTTCTGAAGCTTAATCTTAATTATATATTAAATATAGTTTATATATATTATATAATATATATTAATAGATAATAGTATTATAATTATATTATTATGATAGATAACAATGACTATTAAAGGAAGGAAAGAAGAGAGGGATGGAGGGAGACAGAGACATAAGAATACACATGTGGTTCGAGAGGCTTGCCTGCCCATCATCCCACCTTTACCATTCCAAGTGGCTTAGGCAGGCATGGTTCTACTCCAGGACCTGTGGCCCAGGACTCTCCAAACCCCTGGTTACCATGATTCATTCAGCACTGGGCACGTGGCTCAAAGAGATGGGTCAACTAATGGTCTTTCCAAGATTTCTTCTCCAAGAACATTTAGAAGAGATGCTCTTGCTCCTTTTAAAATCACAAGATGAAAGGGAAAGGCACGTGAGATCTGCAGTCACTTTCATTTGCTAAGTAGAAGAAGTCCGCAGTAGGAAAAAAATCAGGCCAGAACTCAAAATGTAGCAAATTGAGACTTGGAGACAGAGAATGTGTGGAAACAGATTTTAAGAGCAAGGGAGGTAGACTTTGTAACATCCTTTAGGCTGTAACATCCAGCCATGCTCGAATGTTTGGCTTCCTACTCATCGAGTTTTCAGTTATACAGATAAATCCATTTGTTCTCAATTTTATTTAAGTAGGATTCCTGTTACTTTGGGGGGAAAAAAAGCCTGTCAAGTACAGTAGTGATGGCTGTTTAAAAACAGCCTAACCCTTCTCTCAATATAAATTAACACTTTGGTCTCACAACACTGTAAGTGCCCAAAGCAGTGCCCAGTGTTTGACAGCAGCCCAGTAAATATTGTGACTGGCTGATGAAATAATGAATGACCTAATAGTAACTGTGAATATTTTCAAAGGCACAGCCAGAAGAAAGAAGTTGGGGAATATAATTTCAACATGAGGTACAGAACTATTGCACAGCAGGTTCCAAGTTTAGCCTGAACAAGCACAACAGGTGGACTATGAACCAATTCTGGGCAAATTTCTGGATTGAAATCCTGATTCTGGGAAATATTGAAGGCAAAAGGAGAAGAAGGCAGCAGGGGATAAGATGATCAGATAGCATCACTGACTCAGTGGACATGAATCTGAGCAAACTCCGGGAGACAGTGAAGGACAGGGAAGCCTGTTGTGCTGCAGTCCAGGGGGTGGCAGAGTCGATTTAGCACTCGACACAACCTAGCAACTGAACAACAGCAACAACAACAACTGGATCGGGACATAGAAGACCTGGGCTTAGAACCTCAGCTCTACTGTTTATCCCCTGCTGGACCCTGGGCAAATTAGTTAATTCTCAGCTCCTCAGCTTCCTTATTTGCAAACTGCTGATGAGGAGGAGGACTGTAGAGTTGTTACTGAAAGGAAACACATGAAAATCAATGAAATCAATGAGATGGTTTAAAAAAAACAAACATGTACACCCGTGGCGGATTCATGTTGATATATGGCAAAACCAATACAATATTGTAAAGTAATTAGCGTCTAATTAAAATAAATAAATTTAAATTTTAAAAAAAAGCATGTATATCCAACCAAGCATTCCTTAGACACTCTCTCTCTCTCGCTCTCGCTCTCTCTCACACACACACACTCACACACCAGTAGAGTAGGTTATAATTTCAGAAGTAGGTTGCAATTTCAGTTGAACACAATGCTCCGTGGGCAGTACTAAAATAAATGACCTGACATTCTCACTGTGATGCTTGGAGGGTCATCTGGAAGCTTTTTGCTCCCTGGCCCCATGTTCTCATTCTGGTTTCTGGTTGAGAAGTAACTATATTGTGATCCTGAGTTTGTGAATTGACTGAGATAGTAATCTCTTCTTCATTTAGGTCTTGTAAACTCTACGAACACTTAGAAATAAAAAATCAAACAGTATTAAAAGATGATTTTAAATTCCAAATAATCTGTTTGTTGTTTAAGATATTTGTATGTTGGAGAGAATCTGAAATGTCAGTTTTGTCATTTTTAAGTGAAAGTTTCTAGAGAATTTAAGTTAGTCAGGAGTATCAGCATGACTAAAATAATCTGATTTATTTTACTGTTAAGTTTATTATATTAAACTAATGAGCACTTTGTCACTTATTATCAGTGTGACTTCCAGCAAGTTATTCAAGATTTCAGTACTTCAGTTTCCTCAACCTGTAAAACATAAATTAGAATAGTTTTTAATTAGACAGAATTAAAAAATAGGACAGCTACCTCATGGGATTGATTTGAGGATTAAATAAATGAAAAACTTAGAACATTATCTGGCATAGAGTAAGCATTATATAAATATTGGCTGTAAGGGTTTAGAAAGTTTTTGAAAGTTAAGCTCATAAGTGTACACTGTCATATATTTGAGTCACTTAAGAAAATCAAATGATTAAATTTATAAAAACAAAAAAGACATTTAGAGGAGTTTAACTAAATTTTAAATATAGTTGATGGTTTAAGGTGATTTTAGTCTGTTCAAATTGAATTAATTTATTGGTATTTTGATACAGGTGAAATTGATCTTATTCTCATGGTATTAATCATAGATATACAGAGAGATGATCAAGAACTATAGGTTGAATTGAAAAACTAAAAGAAAGCCAAGTTTTTCAATTTGTCAGACTTAATAAACTGAATATTCATATAGAGCCCAAGTGACTACAGAGGGCGTTTTGTTGTTGTTTGGGTTTTTTGTTTGTTTTGGTGTTGGTTTTTTTGCTTACCAAAGTTATTTATACCCCTAACTTTAAATGAATAGTAACAAATAACAGCCTCTATTAGTCAGTGTAAAGGTAAAATACAATGGTGCATTTTAGCATTTCTCAAATTATCTCCCAATGTTAGGAAACCATATGCTTCTCTTGAAGAATCCAGTTCTTGATAGCATATTGATAAAGATGTTTAAGGGCTTCCCTAAAGGCTCAGCAGTAAAGAATTCACCTGCCAATGCAGGAGATACAGGTTTGATCCCTGGATCAGGAAGATCCCCTGGAGAAGGAAATGGCAACTCACTCCAGAATTCTTGCCTGGGAAATCCCATGGACAGAAGAGCCTGGGAGGCTACAGTCCATGGATCTCAAGAGTCAGACACAACTGAGCAACTAAACAACAACAATAGCAACTATGTTTAAATGTATTCATCCTATATTCTCAACATTATTTTCCCATGGAGTCTTTTATTTGTGCACATCCACCATCCATTTAGGACAGCATCTTGCAAACCTTAAGTCCTAGACCAATGGAAAGTTTATAGATCAGTTATGTCAGTGGGTCTCAAATGGTAACTTTCTTTCATCCAGGAGTCAAGAAGGCAGGTGCCTGAGGGCTGAAGGATAGATCTAGTGGGGATGGCAGAGAGACCCAGTGATGACAGAGGAAGCCAAGGGGAGGGTTGAGCACTGAGGCACATTTTGCTTGTGGCCCCCTTCTCTAGACATTGCAACCTGATTTTTTTTCTGATAAACACTCTCACGGACAAGGTGACAGATCCGTCCCTCCTCAGCCCTTCATCCTAATTTCTGTTACTCCTGGGCAACACATCTAAATTATTTTATTCATAGTTTTTTTTAATTAATCATTTTAATGATGTGTCATTTCAGTGATTTGTGTACAAAACTGGCAAAATATTCTGCCTGCAGCTGTAAAATTCTGGTGCATGTGAGCCAAGCTATGACGGTGAAATTTGAGGACATCTTTGTCGAGTGTCCTCCATGCTTTGCTGTTGTTCTTGCTTTAGTCCCCAGGACATTCACCTTTGGGGGTTCTTGAGCTCCATTTGCACTTTGTTGAAGCCCCTCATGTGCATGCTGGTCATCCTGGAAGGGATCTAAAGCCCTTTGCTCCTCAGATCCCAAATATGTCCAGGGAAGAGGGGTTAGCTTCCCATGTACTTGAAGTCCTCACCACATCCAAATGACTTCCACTTTAACTTTGCCAAACCTGGAAGCCGTCCCTTTTATCTTCTTGTAGAGGCTTTCCCCTCCCCCAGCCAATCTCTATTTTCTTTCATAAGAGCTCCCATGATGCATAGTTGTGGGTATACTATTTTTTGAAGCATTATACTTTACAGAACAATTTTGGCCACAGTCTGTGTTTGACAAACAAAATTATGCCTCTTTTTTAGTTCGTGAGTATGTGTGTGTTCTTTGAAATTGCTCTAACTGCCTAATGCTGTGATTTTGTATAGTTGAGGTTAGCCAGGGCAAATTATGGCCAAAAAAAAGGAGGACTGTCCACTTGAAGGATTTTTGATCTATGTCTGTTCTTTAAAATTATTACTCACGATACTTGTGACAACAAAAATGAGGTATTGCTAGAAAATCTGAGAAATAAGAGGCAGTCAGTCTTCACTGGAGAACTACATTTTAGAAATTGAGAGTGGTTTCATAAAGAATCTGAACAAGATTTCTTGCTTTGAATGGCTATTTGGGGTCACATTAAAGGACTTTATTGTAGTCAATGTGTGAGTTTCGATTTATATGCTTGAGGCATGTAAACAACAAAACAAAATACAGACCCCCTTTTAAAAGAATTTGGTTTGAGGACTTCCCTCAGGGACTGGGGAACCTGGTGGGCTGCCGTCTATGGGGTCACACAGAGTCGGACAGGACTGAAGTGACTTAGCAGCAGCAGCAGCTGGTAGTCCAGCGATTGGAACTTTGTCTTCCAGTGTGGGGTCGGGTGTTGGTTCGATACTTAGTAGGGGAGCTGAGATCCCACATGCCTTGCAGCCAGAGACCAAACCAAAACATAAAACAGAAACAATGTTGTAACACATTCAGTAAAGTCTTTAAAAATGGTACATATAAAAAAAAAAAACTTAAAAAAGTAATTGGGGCTACAAGCAATCTAGGAGACAAAATTTGAGACTAACATCTTCATTTAAAACCACACATAGTAAAAGGGAGCAATATGAACCCCAAGGGGGCAAAAGTTGACTCCTGCAAGGTGAAATAATCTCAGAAGTTACAATGATCTGCAACTGTGTACAAACAAATTGAAATTTTGTAAGGAGACGAAGAAGGAATTAGGGGGGGAAAGTCTGAGGCTTTTTGCCAAGGGAGTGACGGAGAAAATAAGTTTGAGAAACACTAAACTGAGCCTTGTGATAAATTGGTGAAATTACTGAAAGTTCATTTCTACAACATTTATCAGTTCTTGTTCTGAAGTTTATGCTTTGCAATCAGAATCTGCTGCCTGTGTGGGTCTTGTGTCTTTGATGTTAAAGACTTGCCTCATTTCTCACAGCTATGAAATTTTTGGTATTTCTTAGATGGCATGTGGGGCGAGGGCTATATTTGTAAAATTCAAAATGACATTTTCCAGTGGTTCAGTTGACTGAACCAAATTTGACCTTTGTGTTGGCCTAAGAAAACCCTAAATGATGGGACTACATTGCCACATGTCACCACTCATAATTTGTAGTACTCAAACTTTGTAAGAACTCATAATTTTCATGCCTACTCAATCTTTAAGATCCAAATCAAGCATCACCCTGGTTTTGAAACCTAAACAGAACTTCAAGGTCCATGGAGTAATTATTCCTTCTTCTGAGCTGGCAGTATGGAATACATATGTCAATTATTATGCTAACTATATTGCATTATAATATTTGTTTCTTACTTTCTACATCAAGAGCTGCCACAGGTGAACAGCAGTGCCTGATCCATCTCTATATTCCTAGACCCTTGCTGTGGTGATGGGCTGTGGTATTGCAGCTCAGTAGGACTTGTAGTGTGCGAAGATACCTGCAAGTCCAATGGAAGTGGCGAGAAGCCATGATCCAGGATTCCCTTTGGGGTTTTCTGCAAAACTTTTACAGGCAAGCCCTCTCAATTAAACTGTTTCAGTGTCCAAACTGCAGCAATTACAACCCTGCAACATTTATTGGCAAGTGGCATTGCTAATTTTTTCATGCTGTGTTTAGATTCCAGTGTATTTTTTCCCTTATCCATCTCTGTTCCTATAACCAGGTCAAACCAGAAACCTGAAAGTCAAACCAGTCTCCACACAACCAATTTAATATTTCTTTAATCCTTCCTCAACTTCCAGTGTGACAGAAGCAGCTTCATAAAAGGATACCCCTTTACTGATTGAAGTGTTAGATACGCTATACAACAAGGACGCTGTTTATTTCTAGCTCTGCAGCGGGAAGGAGAGGTGGGCATTGTGTGTTGCCATTCAGTACTGTTTGGAAAGGAATGGACAATGATTTCAGAATGAAATTGTAGCCATCTTCGTTGCACCCAGGAAGGCCAAATGCAGGATATGAGCGCATATTAACTAGACAGCTTTTGTGGTAATAAAGGGTTTTTTTTTTAATTGAAGACCCACTCATTGTTTCTAAGATTTTTCCATAAAACACTGCTGCCCTTGGTAATTCTGTATGAGGGCATGAAAATAGAAGAGCTATTGTTTACTTAATTAAAATACTATTCATGCCTACCTAAGTCACCTCAGTCATGTCAGACTCTGCAACCCTCTGGACTATAGCCCACCAGGCTCCTCTGTCCATGGGATTCTCCAGGCAGGAATTCTGGAGTGGGTTGCTATGCCCTCCTCCGGGGGATCTTCCTGACCCAGGGATTGAGCCTGCATCTTCTGTGGCTCCTGCATTGACAAGTGGATTCTTTATCACTAGTGCCACTTGGGAATACTATTATTACATGATGATTATTAGTTTTTTTGAACTGTGATATTGGAGAAGACTCTTGAGAGTCCCTTGGACTGCAAGGAGATCCAACCAGTCCATTGTGAAGGAGATCAGCCCTGGGATTTCTTTGGAAGGAATGATGCTAAAGCTGAAACTCCAGTACTTTGGCCACCTCGTGCAAAGAGTTGACTCATTGGAAAAGACTCTGATGCTGGGAGGGATTGGGGGCAGGAGGAGAAGGGGACGACAGAGGATGAGATGGCTGGATGGCATCACTGACTCGATGGACGTGAGTCTCAGTGAACTCTGGGAGTTGGTGATGGACAGGGAAGCCCGGCGTGCTGCAATTCATGGGGTTGCAAAGAGTCGGACACGACTGAGCGACTGATCTGATCTGATTAGTTTTTTTGAAAATACCAAAGAGTGCAAAAAATAAACTACAAAACATCTACAGTGAATGATGATAATGTATGATGATAATAACCTATAACATCACACACACACATTTTGTAATATGACAGTACTCATTATTATACAGTTACGTCCTTTATTTTTTACAAAAAGTAGTTTCAAAGTGATCATACTTTCCAAAACTATTCTTTCCATTTTTAAACAATTATAAACATCTCCTGATATCCATTTCCAAGTCATACTAGTTTTTAATGGCCATATACCATTCTCCTCTATGAAATATATTTTATTTTTGCTTATTTATTTATTTTTATTAAGACATAGTTGATTTACAATTATTCTGTGGAATTTATATGAACAGTCTTTCATTTTGTAGCATGGTACTTTTCAATTTTTAAATTATAGCTAACACTTTGAAGAACTATAGCATAAATCTTAACACACTGTTTTTTTTTTCTTCTGATAAATTCCAGGAAGCTAAACTGCTGAGTCATGAAGTGTAGACATTTTTAAGTCCTCTAGTGGATAATGCTGAATTTCCCTTCAGGAGAGTTGCATCAATTCACAGGCAAAATATATTAAAAAGCAGTCTTTTAAAACCACAGTGTGACCTACCTTCACAACATGGCGCAGATGTGGGCTTCCCGGCCAAACCGCAGCAGATTGAATGGCTTGGTATGTGGCAACGGAGAAGGTTCTCTTGGTGGAAATGTTTGAGGCCAAGTTACAGAGTAGCTCCTAGCAACAGCCTGGATTTAGAGTGCAAACCACAAGTATTCACCGCCTACCTTGCATGCTGGTCACGGTCACATGCTGGGTTTTTATTTTTGTTGGTATTTTTAAAATCTTTTCCCAGCCAGGTTAGCACTGTCGTTTTCAGGATCACATGTTGATTCTGCACGACAAAATCAGCAGAACAGAGAAGGAAATAAATAAAAACACACATAGAAAATCTCCAGTGAATCTCTGAACCTAGATTCTGAAAGATAACTTGGCAAAGTATGCCTGCCTATGTAGATGCTCTCAGTAACTACATGTCAAGTAAATTTAAATCTGGGACCATGGAAAGATCTGGCAACCTAATATTAATCTTGGCTGTCACTTTCTCCCTCAGAAATGATATACAGAGAAAGTATATGCCTTAGACTTGATAATGCCATTTCTTCCCCAGTGCTCAAAACTGAAATGTAACAATCATTCATTAGCGTTAAGCAGTGCTAGTGGTAAAGAACCCACCTGCCAACACAGGTAGATGTAAGGGATGTGGGTTCTATCCCTGGGATGGGAAGATGCCCTGGAGGAGGGCATGGCAGCCCACTCCAGTATTCTTGCCTGGAGAATCCCATGGACAGAGGAGCCTGATGGGCTACAGTCCATGGGGTCACAGGTCTGACTGAAGCGACTTAGCACACAGCATGCAGTGTTAAGTAATGCCTTCACCTCCATATGTTTTATCCTGATAGAAACACGTTTTCCAATTGGCGACAATGAGGAACTGTCCAAATGGGGAGAATGTCCAGTAGCGGAGACCTGACTTGCTTGAGAGTTAAGGTCACCATCAACCTACAGCCCATGGGTCTTTGTGCCAAAGAGGGTATTCTGGTAGAAAATGGTAAAGTGACACCACTGGACCTCAGTCTATAGAATCCATCAGCCCAGTCATCCTGCACAACTCAATTTATAGACAGAACCCATAAAATTTTGCAGTCAGGAAAGAAACCTTCAAAGAGTTTCATGTCTTCAAAGGATCAATTTTCACAATTAAGCCCCCAATTTAAGGCAGCAAAATATATTTAGTGGGAATGCGGCCTGGTAATTATCTGTACAAAATAAGCAGCTCTCAACCCAAAAAGGAATTTGCACGTGCACACTTCTGTTTGTATAAGCAGCCTTCTGTTTTGCACTTGAGGCCATATACTGTGCAGACACGGCTCCTTAAAACATCGTGGAGCCACTGTGATTTAGCTGGTTGGTATTCACCTAATGTCAGCAATTAGAGTCCAACTGCTGACCTAGGGCAAATTAAAGTTCTTTACTGTCTTAGAGCTAAATACGTGTATCTTAAAAAACAGAGTAATTTAAAAATGGATAGGCTTACAGTTAATGTGTTTGGGGAGAAACATCCAGAGTTAATGATGAAATATCATGAGATGAGTATTTCTTGAGAAATCCTCAAAAAATCCAGCCTCTGGAATAATACATTTTCCTGATTTGATTCAAGTTCACAGCTTACATCCAACTCTCAAATCACCTAAATCTAAAAACAGTTGTTCCTTTACACTCTGCTTCTGAAGGAAATGGCAACCCACTTCAGTACTCTTGCCTGGAAAATTCCATGGGCTGAGGAGCCTGGTAGGCTACAGTCCATGAGGCTGCAAAGAGTCGGACACGACTGAGCGACTTCACGTGCTTTTTCTTTCTGAAATACTGAGCTAAGAGTCCTGCTGTGAACACCTAGACAATGCTTAACGAAAATTTGTTGGTTCAGAACTGGAATAAGAGAATAAACTGTAAAGAGCAGAAATCACCAAGAGTGGCTAATGTCAAAGGCAGCCACAGAGCACAGTGGCCTCCCTTTGTGTGTGTTGAAGAGAGCCGTCCCAAGGCAATCCTGACCACTGGACTGGGAGTCCTCCCTTCATTTTGTCACATCAGTTTGCCTTTCAAAAATCAGGAATCAATTCTAGAAAAGATCTTCATAGTGTAGATGGCACTCTGAGTTTTCTTTCTTTAAAAACCTTCAGATTTTTTAAAACCACATGAGAGAAAATCCACAAAAATACGTCTTAGCCCTTGAGGCCCTTTATAAACGAGTTCTACTATTGCCTAGCAAACCTAAGTTCTTTATTAGCTTCCTTCTCATCATGTGAGAAGTTTGTGGTTTACACACACCACTTTTTTTTTTTAAGTTATCCAGATTTAAGCAGCTTTATTTCCCTGCTGGAAACTTGGCTACATATATGCCAAGTTTGCACATTTAGGATGTGCTTTTAAAAAAAAAAATCTATGGAAATAATGACTGATTTAAAAGAATTAATATATCCACTGAAGCTTAGCTTAATAACACCAAAGCAGCAGTGGATTAGGGACAGGAAGATGGTGCAGGAATATTGTAAATCTTTTTTAAGCAAAATGACTCTAATAACGGACACAGTATATTTTCTTACAAAACAGTTTTATTTAATAGTTTCTTGAAATTCTAGTGACAGATCTGACTGTTCACAAAGTAGATTAAAAAGTGATAAATGGGAAAAAGCAAAGATAATAGCTAACAGAACAGGGCACTAAAATTTATCATCAGTAATAAGTTCAGCTCATGAATCAAGACGTTAATACTCTATATCATAGAGAAAGCAAATAGTGTGACTTATCTGTTAATTCTGACACAAAGCAAGAGAATTTCATGTGTCTTCCCAAGATATTTCTAATATACTTTTCTTCTAAGTAGCTAGAACAAATCATATGATAAATGGTGGGAGCAATGGGGTTTTTCCCCCCCTGGAATAAAACAAGGATTCAAGGGGTAAAATGAGAGTACCAAGAAATGAAAGAAACATGTTCTTTATTAATTCAGAAGACAGAAAGGGACAGTAAGTATAGAAAGACAAGTTTCAGATCAACATCATCTAAGAAAGAATACTAAACAACTAGAGTTGTCTAACAATGAAATTGACTCCTTATGGAGTTTGTTTTCTGTCACAGATGGTGTGCTGTAGAGCTCTAGCAGAATCTAGATAACCATTTGTCAAGGAGTTTTATGACAGCATCTTGTATTTCATTTTCTGCATATCGATTGATTGTTTTCATATACCAAGTAGGCTGGTTTATTAGTACCATGTACCTAGAAAGGCAAGTCCCTTTTGCCTCACCACTTGTCACTGCCGAATACCACATCCTACAGTACTGGGGAAGGTAGTCAAGCTCAGGCGTGACCTCTGTTAACCCTGAAACCCTTGCCAATGCAAGCAGCGTGGGGCTACCTATTCAATACAGAGCAGTCAAGACCTGCCTTTGGAACCACAACATGATATAAGTCAAGGGATTGACAACGTAATAGGCTAACACTCTCCATAATCCTCTCAAGACCATGCCTGGTGTCTGCACAGAGCTCTTGGTACCACTGGTGTCTACCACTTCTTTCCCATTCATCCATGGTCTCAGTGGTTAGAAACCTAGGCTCACAGCGACCGTATATGCTTGGAACAGTGCTGAATTATGCCTGTTGTCCCAACGTGATAATTAATAGAGCCCACTTTCACTTTCAAACCCATCCCAGTTTGACTAACAAATTGTATTGTCACCGACCTGTGACTAAGTCCTGGAGTAACTACCGGGAGTTACCACTTTGCCTGATATTATGTTAATGGAAACTCATACATGTGAGTACTGCTTGCTACCTTTGCACAGTGAAACCATATAGAACAAAGAGACTGTGTTGGAATTCACATGGGTCACCATGCAAAGCGAGGGCTACCAGTACTCACTGTGCTTTCTGACAGAATACTTCTGAAGCAGTCATTTCTGACCAGCTGAGATTACAAATCTCCCCTATCCTGTACTTTAGATGTTTCCCAAATATGTGACATACGAAGCAGGCTTTTCCAATTAGGAAGTTAAATATTAGGTCTCACACTACAACTGTGATTTTGCAATTGGCCTGTTGTCAGCAACAACAAGAAACCCAGGCATCTCTGGGACAATAGGTCTTCTTTGGATTTACTGTAGTTAAAAATACAGTTTGGTTTCCCTGTATTACAGATTCATGTGTCTACAAAAAGCTAGCTTTCTAGGGTACCTACAAACTCCTCTGGGTAAACACCTAAGCCAAGTAAAACTCTCTGATGCCTGTATGCCATTGTAATTTTGTGTCCCATTAATCAATGAAGAGTTTACTCCATTAATTCTTGCCTTGGGAAAGATCAAAGTTACTATGTAATATATTTGGATGATATTCTAATATACTGTTCAGACTTTTTTGCAGAAATCCTCAATTTACATACAGCTCAGTGATCATCATTTTTAAGCTAATCCTAAGCAAGTTTCCATCCAGGCAGTAGAGTTCCAGAACATAGCTTGTCCTGGTCATTCATTAACACCTGTGTCTACCCTCTTGGAACATCAGACTCCCTGTGCTCAGTCGCTCAGTCATGTCCACCTCTTTGCAGCCCCATGGACTGTAGCCAGGCTCCTCTATCCATGGAATTTTCTAGGCAAGAATACTGGAGTGGTTTGCCATTTCCTAGTCCAGGAGATCTTCCCGACCAGGGATCGAATCCACATCTCTTGCATCTCCTGCAGGCAGATTCTTTTACCCCTAGCTCCACCTAGGAAGCCGTCAGACTGTCTAGACTAATACATTTGAAGTTTCTGTGGTTTCAGCAAAACTCCATATGTTTCAAGTTCCATTTCTCCAGCATTTATGTTATGGGGTCGCACAGAGTCAGACACTATTGAAGCAACTTAGCAGCAATGAACATAAATGATAAATCCCAGTAGAAACTTGGATCTTTTAAGAAGACCCAAGTACCAACTACCTTACAAGAAGCTCGTTCCAAAAATAGTAATGAGTGTTCTTAGAGGATCATTACTTTTACTTCATAATGCTACATTCACAATTCAGTCATTCAGTGATTGAGGTTTGAAGCAGATCTGACAAATCCAAAAAATCTCTTATGGTGTGAAATGACAACTCTTTTTTTGGATCAAGTAGACCTAGATTTATTTACTTCAATCTACTTTATCTAAAGCCCCTTTGCCTAGAAGCAGTTTAATGTAAAATGTGGTCAATGACCAAATCTCCTAAAAACCATTGCTCTTCTGAGATTTTCACCATCTTCTTGAATGTTTTAATTTCTTCTGTCATTCTCACACAGGCTTTTCAAGATTTTTACAAACTAATTTGTTTATATCTAACTTAATTTTCATAAATATACTATTTACAGGATTTCAAAAACAAAAGCATTATTTTGTTTCCTTGTAGGCATCTTTTTCTTTTTGTAACCTTTGAGAATTTAATAATACAGTACCTAAGAAAGAGGATTTGCCCAATTTTTAATTATTTTATTGTACTTATTTTTATTGCTTCAATAAATCCTTAAACAATCACAAGAGACTTGTAGAAGATCCACCATCCATGGAACTCTTCCCTCTGAAAGTTCCTCACAACTTATCAGCTGAACTTGGAATCACATAGACAAGGCTAATGCTGTCTTGGAACATCTATATCTATTATTTCCAAATTGAGTCAGTATCTGGTCCAAGTAGTAATATGTTATATTAAACTTCACTACACTTCTCCACTGAAAGTTTATCATTCTTAAAAATCTTAGCTTCCATGGCCACTAATGCATCCTTAACATTAACATCCTAATTTGCTGTTCAGTTGCTAAGTTGTTTCTGACTTTGCAACTCCATGAACTGCAGCACTCCAGGCTTCCCTGTCCTTTGCAATCTCCTGGAGTTTGTCAAACTCATATCCATTGAGTCAGTGAAGTCAGTGATGCTGTCTAACCATCTCATCCTCTGTCATCCCTCCCTCCTCCTAACCTCAATCCTTCCCAGCTTCAGAGTCTTTTCTAATGAGTTGGCTCTTCACATCAGGAGGCTAAAGATTGGAGCTTCAGCATCAGTCCTTCCAGTGAATATTCAGGGTTTATTTCCTTTAGAATTGACTGGTTTGATCTCCTTGCTGTCCCAGGGACTCTCAAGAGTCTTTTCCAGCACCACAATTCAAAAGCATCAATTCTTTGGCTCTCAGCCTTCTTTACAGTCCAGCTCTCTCACTTGTACATGACTACTGGAGAAACAATAGCTTTGACTATATGGACCTTTGTTGGCAAAGTGATGTCTCTGCTGTTTAATATGATGTCTAAGTCTAAAACTCAGCATTCAAAAACCAAAGATCATGGTATCTGGTCCGATCATTTCATGGCAAATACATGGGGAAACAGTGACACTTTATTTTCTTAGGCTCCAAAATCACTGCAGATGGTGACTGCAGCCATAAAATTAAAAGATGCTTGATCCTTGGAAGAAAAGTTATGACAAACCTAGACAGCATATTAAAAAGCAGAGACATTACTTTGCCCACAAAGGTCTATCTAGTCAAAGCTATGGTTTTTCCAATAGTTATCTATGGATGTGAGAGTTGGAGTATAAAGAAAGCTGAGTGCCTAAGAATGAATGCTTTTGAAGTGTGGTGTTGGAGAAGACTCTTGAGAGTCCCTTAGACTGCAAGGAGGTCCAACCAGTCCATCCTAAAGGAAATCAGTCCTGAATATTCATTGGAAGGACTGATGCTGAGGCTGAAACTCCAATAGTTTGGCCACGTGATGCAAAGAGCCAACTCATTGGAAAAGACCCTGATGCTGGGAAAGATTGAAGGCAGGAGGAGAAGGGGACAACAGAGCTTGAGATGGTTGGATGACGTCACTACTCAGTGGACATGAGTTTGAACAAGCCCAGGAAATGGTGAAGGACAGGGAAGCCTAGTGTGCTGCAGTCCATGGGGTCACAAAGAGTTGGACATGATTGACAACTGAATAACAAGTTTGTCATAGCTTTTCTTCCAAGAAGCAAGCAATCTTTTAATTTCATGGCTGTGGTCACTGTCCACAGTGATTATGGAGTCCAAGAAAATTAAGTCTGTCACTGTACATAACACACAATCCAATGTATCAATAAGGTAATACAGTCAACATAAACCATAGGTAGGTGGATAGGCATGGAATATCAGGAGAGATGCTGATTTTTGAAAACTTTATGTTATAGAGCTAACAGGAAGAATTCAGTTTACTCAACAGTTTTCATTTGTTATGTTAATATCTTTTGGTGTAATAATCCTGTGATGTAGATATTTTTATTATCCCAATCACTAATTTTCCTAGTACTAATGAAGAAATTGGGACTCAGAGAAGTTAGGGCATTTGCCTATAGATCTGTTCATTGATGTTACTTTTCTTAGCTTTATTCAACCTACATCAGTTCAGTTCAGTTCAGTCACTCAGTCGTGTCCGACTCTTTGCAACCCCATGAATTGCAGCATGCCAGGCCTCCCTGTCCATCACCATCTCCCAGAGTTCACTCAAACTCATCACATAACTTCTACTAATCACCATTGCATCATCTGCAATCCACTGATGCTGCCACCCAACACACACTGCTGGAACAGCTGCTTTCTTTTGCTTTTTGAAATGTTTTTTCTAAACATCTTTGACTTAGCACCAGTGAGGTTTGGCTCTGACCACATGCTGATCTTCTGGATAGGATGCTAAGCTCTTAGCCCATCTTATATCTTTCACTCAGCTCTTAAGAATTTCTCTAACTCTTCACTAAAGTCTTTAGCTTCTTCAATCCTGATTCCTGGATTTTCTGAAGGGTTTAAAGATACAGGAACCAGGATCCAACCCAAGAACAGAAGGGTTGAGTAATTAAGGTTTAATTTTAATGAAATGAACAGAGTATATTTAAATATCTTAAGGGTACAGATAAAAACTGACCTTTAATGTTCTGTAATGAAGTGTATTGGTATATATGTGTATAAATACACACTGATACTCTATGTGTAGCTATATAAATATACATGTATCTATTTTAGGATAAGAAAACATTTTCAGAAAAATAAAATATAAGGACCCATTGCTTTCCCATGTGTGGCTTGAGCCTCTGGGGAGACTTGCCATTTCTTTCATTGTTAACTGGGTTTATAGACCCCCATAGTTAAAGACATTTCTTTATTTTGGAATTTATCAGTTCATGTATGTAATCAAAGGTCTCAGGGCTCATTATAGAGTACTATTTTTTCTTAAGACAAAATGAGAAGCAACCAAAGTAGCACAGTGAAGACAATAAACCTCAATCTAGAGTGATCCCCAGTTAATTTAAATAGAGCTTCCTGTCCCAAATTTCTTTAGGCCAAGTCTTGTCTAAATAGAAGGTTTGACCTTTCCTTCTTCCTGTCCACTTTCCACTCACTATGATACAGTTTAAGACAATTGGATTGACATTGCAAATTATGTCCTCGAAGTTGTAGTTACAGATAAAACAAAAAGCAAAACACATGTACCCATGTGAGTTCTTCCTGAGAACTGATGGATCATCTCTCTACCCTAGTCCAGTGATAACAGTAGATAGGGTCAGAGTAAGGAGTATATAAAATGTGCAAACGTTATTGCCTCTACTTTATGGGTCAGTGTGATTGAGCCTCAGCCTCTCCCCTGCAGTACCACTGCAATAGCAAACGGTGAGAAGTCAGGAAGAGGCTCCCAGGGTCTTCTCTAAGCCTGCATCTCCGGTGAGGTCCAGATAGCCAGTTGAAAATAAGAACCACTCACTTTTCAATCAGTTGTGTTTTCAGCACTACATAAAACTGATTTAACTGATTCTTGCTCAGGGAGTTGGCCAAGCCATTTAGCTGATTTACCACTGGCTTTTGATTCTAAAGTGAAGTCTGAAAATCATTATTTAAACTTATTAAAGAAAAAGAGAAACAAATGTTTATATAGTTTATCCTTGCTTGGGTTGTAGAGCAGGAATCACTGTCTGATCCTGTGCGCCCTGCTGAATGTTCTTAGGTACCAAAAAAGAAAAGTGGGCTTCAAAAAATGACAAAAAATGTACTCAGAATTTTGAACACTGTGCATTTCACGTCATCAAAATCTCTGAAAGCAAAAAGGTAATCTTGCTTTTTCAATCCTTTAAAAGAATTACAGATTTATATAAATGAGATACATTATTTAGCAATAATAATGTAAAGACTTCTATCAACAGTAATGATTAATGCCTTCTGAAGTATTTCCCAAGCATTCTGAAGAGTAGTCACTCCTGGTACATAAATATTTTGAAAACATATTAGGAACAATTTAACATTTTTTAAAGTAAAGAGAAATGACACTTTGACAGAAGCACCCTGGAAATTCACATCCTTCTTTTTTTTCAAGTGGTGGATTATATTCTCTGATATGAAAGCCTGTGGCCGGACCAGATTTTTCAGTGTTATTTTTGTGTGTATCCATACTGTGCTCTCATGTCCTTTTAATCGTTGCTGGACAAATTAAGTTCAAATATATTTACATGAGCATTATTACAAATGAATAATTTAAATGTTCTTTAGATTATACACCCTTACCACAGACACTTTCCTGAATATGATACATTTATTACAGTACTTGTACATATATAAGTGTGATTTTAAAGATCAATGCAAGTCCTCCAGTGTTCTATATAACTTTCTATATTAACGATTATTATTATCACGCTCAGCTTTTGTTGTTGTTAACAATCTAATGTGATTTGAGCTCCTTCCCATTGCTTAGGACTAGCTAAGGCTAAGTAGTTAAATATGAATTCTTCCATCTTCATTGCTCATACCTTCCAACTCTCTCTTTTACTGTGCTCTGTTTGAAGTTTTTTCCCTGTATGATAATATGACATTGCCCTGACTTTGCTGCCTAGTCAACCTCGTGTACAATTAGAAGAGCTCCTGGGCCACAGTCACACTGTCATCTGTCTCCTGCATGTGACTACCTCAATGGAGCTGACTTTGAGGCAGCTTTGTTAGCATCCTGATGACTGGCTTGTTCCAAGATTTTCTTCTTGGTAACCTAATCCTATTGACATGAAACTGAGCCTAGAATGTAGCTGATGCTGGTAAAATGCTTCAGGGATACCATCCACAAAGAATTTTCCACAGAGAGCCATGTAGCTCTCAAACCTCTTCCTGTACTTGGATTTTGATACAGCCTTAAATTACTAATTAAAGGGAGGGTCAAACAGACATGTGAATGCCTCTTCCACGCTTTTGATAAATAATTACTGAGCAATGCTATCATACATGGTACAAGGTGGGGGAAGAACATTTATTGAGTACTAAGTGCCTTACCTGAGTATGACTATCATTGCTACAATCCTATAAAGGAGTTGTCTCATTCATGCTTAGAGATGGGTGAACTGAGACTGAAAGAAGCTATAAATACCCCTGGCGCAGCTAGTAACAGTGGTGTTAAGAGTCAAATCTTAGGATCACCTATTCTAAAATCAGCACCTTTTTTATGCATACTATTCCAAAGGTTAAAATACACATCCTCCATCCTACTGGACTCTGAAAAATTTGTTAAATGACAGCCCAAGAGCTAAACTATAGCACATTAAAAAGACAGAATATATGCCAAAAAGTAATCATGAAATTAAGAGATGGATATAATATGATAAGTGCTTGAGAGGAGAGGTTAGTGGAGTTTGAAATGATCAGAAACAAGGTGGGAGTTGAATGGGATCCAGAAACAAAGGTTATTGGATACTTGGCAAAACTAATACAGTTATGTAAAGTTTAAAAATAAAATAAAATTAAAAAAAATGTTATTGGAAAGGAGCTGTACTTAAAGGTAATGCAAACTGAGAAGAGGGACATAAATTCTAATAAAAGTGTAGCTGAGAAAAAAGTTATAGGATCAGCAATAAGTATTTCTCCTTCACGGGACAGCAAACAAGACACACTAGCTGAAGAAAAATGTAAAAGAGTAACGTAAGGTTTAATTTCAAAAATCATGCTGCATTTGGATATGTAAAGCTTTTAAAAGCTAATAATAGTTTGTACTATTCATTAAGAAAAATAGAGGAGGAGGGACCACTGAAGATCTGTGAGTAAGACAACAACATGATGAGAATAAAATTGAAATTAGTCTGGACTAACTGTGCAAGATACCACAGAAGTAAAAGAAAACTGGAGGAAGGTGAGAGAAATTAGAAAGCTGGTGATCATATATATATATATATAATATATACGTATATATATATATATATATACAAGTTGCAGTGATAATAGCAGGCAGTTAACAAAAGGCTTAAAGAACCCACGAAATGTTTCAGAGAAGCATTTGCTCTGGTAAAGATACATGGTCCATTCTTAAGGGTATGAAGTTAACATAAGCAGTTTTAGTCTATGTTTTATTTTAAATTAATTTTCACATATGTTAATTGAATATTTCATTAACGTACAATGAAATAATACATTATGCTAGTGATGAACTAATTACAAACTGAAACCTATTTTTAAGCCTTTCCTTGAAAGAGGTACTTTTTCTTAATTGATTTTTTTGGAGGGAGGACACTAGAATTAAATGTCATGTAGCAATATTAAATTTGATGAAAAATATATCATTAGTCTTTAAAAGTAAAACTTAATGAACATGTTATTCTTATTTCTCCATTGTCACAGATACTTAATTATATAAAATATGATCCTATTTTTAAACTTCTAAAATGCCAACTAAATAATTTTGCAGCAGAATTTGGGGGATGGAATAATAAGTGGGTTGTTTGACTTGCAATGTTAAATTGTGGGTTCTCATTTATTTCACTACAAGAGAAATAATATTGATTTTCAAATATAGTAATAATTCTTAAAGAGAACCTTCCCATATGTAACTCACACTGTAAAGATATGTTCCTGAATCTACTTTGTAAGGCTCGTAATCTTTAAATGTATTTCATGCTCTTATTTATGAGCTTCTTATCAGAGTGGTGCTCACATTCTAAATAAGATTTGTAATTTAAACTTCTCTAAATGTGACTACACAGAGTTGAGGCTACATGATCAGAAACAGGCGAATGTCTGCTTCCTTAAAATTTCATCTAAGAGAAATAAGATGTGTGTCAGTGATGAATCTTAGCCAAATTTCTGGGTAATGTTAAGTCTCAATTTATGTAGAGCTACTTCATTAGATAAGCAGACTTCTTAGAAGCCAGACCTCCCAAACCAGCATTTGCAATAAAGAAAAAAAAGCTGTTAATAGTAATTCTCTCATTGTTGATGGTGGCAGAATTATCTGTTTATATTTGTTTTGATTTTTCTATTTTGAGAGGATCTTTTTATGACCACCAAAGCCAGAAGATATTTCTTATATTAAAATGGAGTTTAAAACAATTTTAAAAGTTAATAAGTAAGTAACATTTTCTAATTTCCCTTCTCTAAAAGGTCTGTCGTCTAATATATAAGCCTGGGAGTTAAAAAAAAAAATCCTTTCATTTATTTTCTCACCCATTACTGTTCTGGATAAGAATAGCCAGAAATAACAACATGATGATGATGATTATAATGATAGTCTAATAACTAAACTTAAGAATTTATATAAATATATGTGTGTTTATGGGACTTCCCCAGTAGCTCAGTAGTAAAGAATCTGCCTGCAATGCAGGAGATGTGGGTTTGATCCCTGGGTCAGGAAGATTGCCTGGAGAAGGCAATGGCAACCCACTCCAGTATTCTTGCCTGGAGAATCCCATGGACAGGGGAGCCTGGTGGGCTACAGTCCATGGGGTTGCAAAATGGTTGGACATGACTTAGCAACTAAACAACAATTGTGTTTATATATATATATATATATATATATGTATGTATGTATGTATGTACACATGGACATCACCAGATGGTCAACACCAAAATCAGATTGATTATATTCTTTGCAGCCAAAGATGGAGAAGCTCTATACAGTCAGCAAAAACAAGACCAGGAGCTGACTGTGGCTCAGACCATGAACTCCTTATTGCCAAATTCAGACTTAAATTGAAGAAAGTAGGGAAAACCACTAGACCATTCAGGTATGACCTAAATCAAATCCCTTATGATTATACAGTGGAAGTGAGAAATAGATTTAAGGGCCTAGATCTGATGGATGGAGTGCCTGATGACGTATGGAATGAAGTTCGTGACATTGTACAGGAGACAGGGATCAAGACCATCCCCATGGAAAAGAAATGCAAAAAAGCAAAATGGCTGTCTGGGGAGGCCTTACAAATAGCTGTGAAAAGAAGAGAAGTGAAAAGCAAAGGAGAAAAGGAAAGATATAAACATCTGAATGCAGAGTTCCAAAGAATAGCAAGAAGAGATAAGAAAGTCTTCTTCAGCTATCAATGCAAAGAAATAGAGGAAAACAACAGAATGGGAAAGACTAGAGATCTCTTCAAGAAAATCAGAGATACCAAAGAAATAGTTCATGCAGAGATGGGCTTGATAAAGGACAGAAATGGTATGGACCTAACAGAAGCAGAAGATATTAAGAAGAGATGGCAAGAATACACAGAAGAACTGTACAAAAAAGATCTTCATGACCCAGATAATCACAATGGTGTGATCACTGACCTAGAGCCAGACATCCTGGAATGTGAAGGCAAGTGGGCCTTAGAAAGCATCACTACGAACAAAGCTAGTGGAGGTGATAGAATTCCAGTTGAGCTATTCCAAATCCTGAAAGATGATGCTGTAAAAGTTCTGCACTCAATATGCCAGCAAATTTGGAAAACTCAGCAGTGGCCACAGGACTGGAAAAGGTCAGTTTTCATTCCAATCCCAAAGAAAGGCAATGCCAAAGAATGCTCAAACTACCGCACAATTGCACTCATCTCACACGCTAGTAAAGTAATGCTCAAAATTCTCCAAGCCAGGCTTCAGCAATACGTGAACCGTGAACTTCCTGATGTTCCAGCTGGTTTTAGAAAAGGCAGAGAAACCAGAGATCAAATGGCCAACATCCTCTGGATCATGGAAAAAGCAAGAGAGTTCCAGAAAAACATCTATTTCTGCATTATTGACTATGCCAAAGCCTTTGACTGTGTGGATCACAATCAACTGTGGAAAATTCTGAAAGAGATGGGAATACCAGACCACCTGATCTGCCTCTTGAGAAATTTGTATGCAGGTCAGGAAGCAACAGTTAGAAATGGACATGGAACAACAGACTGGTTCCAAATAGGAAAAGGAGTATGGCAAGGCTGTATATTGTCACCCTGTTTATTTAACTTATATGCAGAGTATATCATGAGAAACGCTGGGCTGGAAGAAGCACAAGTTGGAATCAAGATTGCCGGGAGAAATATCAATAACCTCAGTTATGCAGATGACACCACCCTTATGGCAGAAAGTGAAGAGGAACTCAAAAGCCTCTTGATGAAAGTGAAAGAGGGGAGTGAAAAAGTTGGCTTAAAGCTCAACATTCAGAAAACGAAGATCATGGCATCCGGTCCCATCACTTCATGGGAAATAGATGGGGAAACAGTAGAAACAGTGTCAGACTTTATTCTTCTGGGCTCCAAAATCACTGCAGATGGTGACTGCAGCCATGAAATTAAAAGACGCTTACTCCTTGGAAGGAAAGTTATGACCAACCTAGATAGCATATTCAAAAGCAGAGACATTACTTTGTCAACAAAGGTTCGTCTAGTCGAGGCTATGGTTTCTCCTGTGGTCATGTATGGAAGTGAGAGTTGGACTGTGAAGAAGGCTGAGTGCCTAAGAATTGATGCTTTTGAACTGTGGTGTTGGAGAAGACTCTTGAGAGTCCCTTGGACTGCAAGGAGATCCAACCAGTCCATTCTGAAGGAGATCAGCCCTGGGATTTCTTTGGAAGGAATAATGCTAAAGCTGAAACTCCAGTACTTTGGCCACCTCATGTGAAGAGTTGACTCATTGGAAAAGACTCTGATGCTGGGAGGGATTGGGGGCAGGAGGAGAAGGGGACGACAGAGGATGAGATGGCTGGATGGCATCACTGACTCGATGGACATGAGTCTGAGTGAACTCCGGGAGTTGGTGATGGACAGGGAGGCCTGGCGTGCTGCGATTCATGGGGTCGCAAAGAGTCGGACACAACTGAGTGACTGATCTGATCTGACCTGATGTATATATGGGGGTGGTGTGTGTGTGTACAAATGCAAATAAAAAGTAGTATTGTCAGGTGAGGAGATAAGGTACAGTGAAATAATCCACCAACCCCCTTGAAGTGTTACATTTGACTAAAGAGTGTGAGGGAGATTAAATCTGTATATAACAACAAGAGGAAAACCACTCACCTATAATGATAAAACCAAGATATAATTTTATGTAAGTGATTTCTAGTCCCTCCCAATAATGACTCCTAGAAATCGGTTTCCTCCTGTCATGTTTTTCTAATCCCACCTACAGTTTCTACAATCCTGATGCTTATCTTTATGATGCTCTATTCTAAAATACAATAATTATTGTCCCAGACATTACAGTTGATAAAATTAAATTTATTATACCACATTATATTGCACTGTAATATATACTGCTAGATGTGTGGGAAGTGCATTCTCAAAGGCCCTAGTAGGGAAACTCCCATACATTCTTCCTTCTTCTCCACAAGCTTGATTCCATCAAACATACCCATGGATGTAGAGACAGCTGCCTGAACCTTTGTTTTTAAAAGCTGATTCTGCTGAAGTCCTACATCTCAACAGACATCTTACTCTAATACTGAAGAAGGGCTTGTAATCTTCCATTCAAGGTCAAATGCTCCTAAAGGTACAGAATCCTGGCCACTGGATTTCAGGATACCAAAACATAAAGACCAAAAAAGACTGGCAATCTGATAACAAAATTAAATTTTATATTGAAAAATATTCTAAATATTGCCTGAAGGAACACTACATACTTGGAATTCTCCAATTTAAATTTGTCATGTTAAGTATTCCTGAGTGACCCCACAGGTACATGTATCTATGTCTGTGTATCTTAGCTGACCCTGAACCTATTATTACAAAGGGCGTATGCTGGCTATGCAGAATGGATGAGTGAGTTATGAGTAAGCCCAGCATCTATTAGCACACACATCTTCATGAGGCTTTGTATTTGTATACTCAAGTGAATTTGGACACTGGAAAAGGTCCCTATAGAATAATAGTCCATTCTACACTGTGATGGATAAGGTCATTTTAGAGTAAGAAAATACACTGAAGAATCTTAACAGTTTTCCTTTGAAACACTTTGATCTTGACTGAGTATTTACCAACAATATTCTTAAATTACAAAGTCATTCAGAGATCCCTTAAATGTAATAGATTAGATTAGATTAGATTGAAGCTAGGAATCTAATTCACAGCAATTTTAAATTAGGGTGCCAATTAACAAGAAAAAATGATTATGACATTGAACATATTGTCTGCCTTCTTATAATAGATTAATCAGCCTAAACTCATAACCATTTCAGTTTTTAATGTAGACCACATTTAAACCTCTATAGCTTAATTACCACAACAACAAAAAGCAGTCTCTAATTAGAAGCATCCCTTACTATCTATTCCATAAAATGTAAATTTATGTATAAGTAATTTGTGTATGCGTTCTCAGTCGCGCAGTCGTGTCTGACTCTTTGGAACCCCATAGACTGTAGCCTGCCAAGCTTCTCTATCCATGGGATTTTCCAGGTAAGAATCCTGGGGTGAGTTGCCATTTCCTCCTCCAGGGGATCCTCCCCACCAAGGGATTGAACCCGTGTCTCCTGAATCTGTTTCATTTGTCTGTCAGATTCTTTCCTACTGAGCCACCTGTGAAGCCCATATGTAATGTTTTGCTCTGATTTAATTGCCTCAGAGTTTTTCATCTTTTTTCACTGATGAACATTACAATTCTTCAGTGGAGGAATTATGTCTTTATTTATTCAACAAATGTGCATTTCTAATTTTCCCCATACCAAAATGGACTTCAGGTGAGATGACGTTCAATAAGTAATGATTAGCCGGGTTTTCTTGTGTGACAGTTTAGCAGGCTCAGAGAAAGCCGTCAAGGATTGACACTTGTCTTCATGGTATGGTATTTCACCTAAAGAAATGCATGGTTATTCTTACTAGTACATTAACAACCCTACAATAATGTATGTTTTTACTATTTTTCCATGCTAGGGTTATTGCTTCCCCTCACCAAAATGCAGTTGATTTTTGTAAATATACATGTGAATCATTCTCACAGTCAGTGAGAATAATTTCTTAGCTTCAGTTTTCTTTCTAAAGCTCACATATTTCATACAGAGTTGCCTCTCACAGAAGGAAATTCCACTGTGTCGTACAGAGAAAAAAAATAACCATGCCAACCCTCAGATGCAAACAGTGGAATGTTCAACCAAAAATGAACTAGCCAAGGCTTACACAATTTGAACAATGATATAAATAATAGTAAGATTGTTTTCTAACCCAACGAATAAAGTACATATTCATGAATCCACACTGATACAAATAAATGACCAAACAAAAACACAAATGAACTGGAGAGCTGAAGAACTCTAGTTAATAAATGTTGAATGAATGAGAGAAGCAGATCACTCCTAGATCACAGTAAGAAGACTACAGTAATAACTTTTGCAGACAAGATTCAGGGATCAAGGCTAAATTAAAAAGAAACAGGAAATCTGCATAGCCTCAAATTACCTCCTTCAACATAGTTGTTCCATAGTTTTAACAAATTCTTTGTTATTTTTTTTTTTATTCTTTGAATTTTAACAAATTCTTTCCACAAATTCTTTGATACTCCTCTCTAGGAGGTGGAAATAAATCCCCAGTTCCCTTAAGTGTGGTTTGGACTTAGTGTTGAATTCTGAAGAATAGTTTGGAAAGGGAAATTTAGTAACTTTACAGTAGCAAATCCTTGTAGGCTATCACTCCTAATAAAACACTGATAACATGTACCTTCTCAGATCATGAGAACACATCTCTGTGTTTTCTTCTCCAAAATCCACAAGCATAGTCTAGTCATGAGAAAACACAGACAAACCCAAACTTAGGGAGATATTAGACTTGTGACCAAAATGGTTCACAAGTGTTGAAAGGTCAGGAAAGGTCAGAAGGTCATGAAACAGAAGGCCAGACAGAGGGACTGTCACAGATGGGAGGAGACTGAGGAGATGTGACAACTGACTGCAACATGATATCCAGGCTTAGACACAGAACAGCAAAAAGACCCTAGGGGAAAACGGGACACGCAAGTAAAATCTATGGATTGGTAACTAGTACTGTACCAATGTTAATATCCTAGTTTTGGTCATCTTACCAGGCAAAATGTAAGATGTTAACCTTAAGGGAATAAGGAACTCTCTGGACCATCTTTGCAACTCTTACTAAGACCAAAATTATCTTAAAATAGTTTTTAAAAGCTAGAAGGAATCTTCCATAAAAAAACTGATTCAACCTCCTGCCTTCTGTCATGTATTAATTCAATCAATCAATTATTCCTAGAATGCAAGAAATTTGTCTGTTGTTTTCATCACTGCAGCCCCAATAGCCACATGTAATGTGCAATGAGAGGATTTTTTTTTAACTGAACTAAAAATAATATCTAATGATTTGGACTTATATCTTAAAAGTAAAAATTTTAAGAAAAAAGTAGTATTTTTATATCTTAAAAATAATGACCATAACTACAGTAACAACACACCCTGGATATCAAGAGTGTTCTCATACTCGATTTTTTAAAAAAATCTATTGCATTTTCATAAGCTACTTCATATCTTTCTCGTCTGGGGGAGTTGAGGTGAATTTGCTGACAAGGACTCACACTATACCTTGTTTCAAGATTCTTTAATCATGAAGCTAGATATCGCCTTCTGAAGATTTCAGAAGTTGCAATGGCCTCAGCAATAGATGATCAGTCCTAAGGAAAGTGATCTGGAACTCATTCCTGAGCACCAGGAACTTGTTACATGATGTACTCTGTGACCTGGAGGTTTCTGAGTTAACACTCGGCAGGAAGTTGACAGGGCACAGGTTACACTCTGCTTTATCTTCAAACAGGTTTTAGGAGGAAGGGAAAATCGCAGGGAGATTGCAAACACTTCTGGTGAGAGAATTCTTTCAATGTGAGAGAATTTCACCCTGCTGTCAGAAAGCTTCATTCCTGACACTTTTCTCTATTTAAACAGAGTCATCTTTGGAGCGTCAAACTGACAAGATATGGCTTTTCAGTAACAGAAATGGCAACTTGGTGAAGCGATTCAACTTTGTAATCTGACACAAGGAAAAAAAAAAAAAGTATTCTGATCTGCATTTAAAATGTGCTGCTTTTGAGCCAGGACATAAATAATGAGTCTGCTTAGCAACTGAATTGGCCAAAATAAATAATAGTCTCTCTTCTGCTTTTTACCTCTCCATAATATATGTAATTCTTGCTGAAAACCCAAAGAAGATACCATATGGATTTTTTTTTTTGGTGGGCTAATCTCATAAAATTACAAATAAAACTTTCACAGGATTGTAACATCTGCTTCACCATTACACTGGAGAAAAGTCATCTTTGCAGCATCACATGAGGACATAGAGTTTCATGTCCAAGTTGCCTTCCATTTTGGCATTCCTGTTGTCTTTGAGAGGGCTTGGAGAACATCAACAATAAATGCCAGATGAGCGAAACAAGCCTCTGGAGAGAAAGAGGGTTTTGCTTTATTTTACAGACAGTATGATCAAAATTGAAGTACAGTGTTATTAATTAGTTCAGAATAACCTATGTAAGATTTTTAAATACACGTTTTCTCAAGAAACAAATGGCATGACTGGATGTAGAATGGAATGTCCAAAGAGTTTGACCTTTGCTTTCACACTGGAGCTCCTTAAAGGATGTCAATTTAGAGGTCCACTGACACACTGGAAACGACCCTGGTGCCTGCTATGCCTTTCTTTTATCTCTGTATCTACTTCGACAAGGACAGACTATGCCTAAATATTTCTCCGCACTAACCGCGTATTTCCACTTCTGCTGCTGCCACCCTGGTCCAGGCCATCATGCTTCCCCTTGTCTCCGTCTCGCTTACGTCTATCCAGTGGAGTGCTGGTAAACCAGCTTTCCAAAACAACAGCAAAACTCAAAACCCTCACTTGTGGTGTTTGCCAATTTCCAACATGTAAATTTTTCCACCATCTTCTATGTCAAACCACCCACAGTTTAACAACCAGTTAACAAAATGCCTGAACATTCAACGACTGGCATTCTTGGGTCAGTGTGAGCTGGCTCAAGCCCACCACTGCCTCCATGGGATGTCTTATACAGCCAATCATCTGTAGTCTCCTTGCTTAAAAACTTCAGTAGCTCCCATTTCCCTGCGCTCTAAGTGGCAAACCCCTTACCAAACTGATAAAACCCTCCACAGTCTGGCCCATGCTTATCTCTCCAGTCTCACTGGATGACCCTCTTTTATTCATACCCCAGCCATATTAATTTTTTTTTAGTTCCTTTAATTTATTTACCATGATATCTCTGGTTATTGGATGATCAAATATAGGTTCCTTGTTCTCTTCATCTTGATAATTCCTACTTATTCAGGTATCAGTAGAAAGATTCATTGTGCAGGAAAACTAATCAGGTAGGCATTCCCAACATATTCTCCTACAGTTCTTCTCACATCAGAAAACTCCTACAAGCCCATCAAGATTAGTTATTTAATTACTTTTCTACCTTCAAAACTAGAAACTTTCTGAAGGCAGGAGCCATAGCTCTGAGACCATCACTTTATTTCCAGGGCCTAAGAAAAGCATCTAGTACCTAATAGATCCTCACTTTATTTGCAGGTGAAATAATATTTGTTAAATAATAAGCAAATGGGGATTTACATTAAAATACCCTGATCTTAGGCATAGGTGCACATTTATAAATAAAAGAGATTCATAGCTGTAGTCAGAACTATAACTATTGCCATTTAGGGTCAAGTAATTAAAAAAAAAGTCTCTGAATTCTTAAAAGAAAAATATGATTTAAAATGTAATGCATTCTGAAAGCTAAGGTCTTATGAAATCAAAAGGCATGTAGCTTCTAGTGGTGACTGAGAAATGCCACCCTTGAAGAAGCGTTCTGAGTATAAAACAGAAACACATTCTTTCCTACTCCAGGGCACACACTTTTGCATCTTGATTCGGAGCCTGGAACTCAAAGACAAATTTTTATAAACTTGTCAGGGGTGATATACACTGGATTCTTATATTAAGAAAGAATCAGGCTAGATGATCTTCAAATCTGCTCCCAATTCAAGGGCTCTAAAATTCCATAAAATAAATATAAGGGGGTGGGCGTGGTAGAATGATAGAGGCCTCTTCTATGTCAACTTGGCTTTTGCATACTGGTGCCCTGGCAATGACCTTGAAAGTTAGGAGAAAATATTGCTACAGATGGGGACACACGTGCACTGAGCAGTGTCCAGAAAAAGGCACAGGGTAGCCCTGGGGGAGCAATTTCACTCTGCAGCCATCGATCTTTTGTCTAATATTGATGTTGGAAAAAACTATATTCGGAGATTCGAGGGATTAAAGGTGTATGTACAAACAAGGCATAACATGCTTAAGATACTGTGTCCGTGTATTCTTAAACCATTTAGGTTCCTAAATGTGGTTTCCCACATAAATCAACCAAAAATTTTGGAGCAGTCTATGAAAAATGCCTTGTAAATATTAAAATGCATTTTTGAAAGCTCAATTAAAATTGTAACCCCAGGAATAAGAAATAGTCCTGCATTCTTTCAGGATATAAGTGCTGAATACCTTCTCTTAGTTGCCCAAAATCATCCCTGCAGGTGGTGATGGGGTGTCCATCTGCATATGACACAGTCTGTGTCCTCAGAGTACGAGCAGTAGAGCAGCAAAGGCACATACGGTACAAATACTTGTAATTCTGAATAATAAGTATTGTCATAACGCTATGTATAAACTACTCCTCAGGAGCATGGGGTAGCTGCCATGTGTTCTCTTTTAATTAGTTCTTTCAAAGGCCACCAAATGTTTGCAAATAGTTAGCCAGTTGTATTTTACACATTCTCCCACCCTCACATTTTAACATACCTGAAACACTGTTACAGGTGCATATTGATTTTAAGTTGTATCACATTTTCAAAAATGTTGAAAAGAGTAAAAATATGTTTGCACAGAAGTAATGAGGTTCCAAAATCACTGCAGATGGTGATTGCAGCCATGAAATTAAATGACGCTTACTCCTTGGAAGGAAAGTTATGACCAACCTAGACAGCATATTCAAAAGCAGAGACATTACTTTGCCAACAAAGGTCTGTCTAGTCAAGGCTATGGTTTTTCCTGTGGTCATGTATGGATGTGACAGTTGGACTGTGAAGAAAGCTGAGTGCCGAAGAATTGATGCTTTTGAACTGTGGTGTTGGAGAAGACTCTTGAGAGTCCCTTGGACTGCAAGGAGATCCAACCAGTCCATTCTGAAGAAGATCGGTCCTGGGATTTCTTTGGAAGGACTGATGCTAAAGCTGAAACTCTAATACTTTGACCACCTCATGCGAAGAGCTGACTCATTGGAAAAGACCCTGATGCTGGGAGGGATTGGGGGCAGGAGGAGAAGGGGACGACAGAGGATGAGATGGTTGGATGGCATCACCGACTCAATGGACATGGGTTTGGGTGGACTCCGGGAGTTGGTGATGGACAGGGAGGCCTGGCGTGCTGCGGTTCATGGGGTCACAAAGTCAGACACGACTGAGCGACTGAACTGAACTGAATGAGGTAATAGGCTGAAGAAAACTTGACATATGACAGCAAATTCTCTTAGGTAGTTAATTAAGTTAACGGGAAAACCAAATGGCAGAGACATTTGATGAGTGATATGGATACAAGGGTCTACTCTCCACTGGTGCTTGGGTTCTGGTGGGGTTGGATGTGGGAATGAGGATAGCACTCTACAATTTAAGGAAAGACTGAAAAGATTTGAAAGTTTCCAAGGCAAAACCAAGAATGAGGCAAGCAAAAACGAAAGAGGAAGAGAAAATAGTCAAGTAGCGGAAAACTGTTTGGGAAATACTGAGTCTCCTTCTCTATGTAAGAATCCTAGCAGTTTGATCTTGAATTTTGAAAGAAAGAGAGAGCCTTAATGAAATGTAAGATATAGATAGGACTAGGCTTATGGGAATCCCAGGGACGGAGAAGCCTGGTAGGCTGCAGTCCATGGGGTTGCACAGAGTCGGACACGACTGAAGCGACTTGGCGGCAGCAGCAGGCTTATGGGTGTGCAACCTGTGAGGTCATCCCATGCTTCATTTCATGCTCTGCTGTTACTGCCTTGAAATTCTCAATCTTTGAAAGTATATTTTTTAAGTGAATTCTAACAGGACAATGGAGCATGTGTGAACAGAGGAGATATGTGCATGTGGCAATTTCTTGCCACCTCTTTTGCGTATAGGGAGGAATCTCCATGACCTGTGAGCATAGACATACAGTGGGTCTACCATGTGTGGGAGTTGAACGTATTCTGTCTACTGCTGAGTAAGTGGGGAGACTGACAGCCCTGGAAGATTCACTATCAATTAAAACACAATCTGCAGAAAGAAGTGGGTGGCACTCTAAGAAACAAAAACATCTAAGAAAATTTATCACGTACCTTATTTGCATTGCTTCTCTGTACTAGGTGATTACTGTTTTTTTCTTTTCCTTTATAGTTTATTCCAGGATACTGGATATAGTTCCCCATGCTATACAGTTGGAACTTGTATATTTTGAGAGTGTGCATATGCTAATCCCAACTCCCAATCTGTCCCACCCCGATCCCTCCTCTCTGCCTTGGCAACCACAGATTTGTTATCAATGTCTCTGGTTTTGTCTCATAGATAAGTTCATTTTTGGTCATATTTTAGATTCTACTTAAAAGAGATATTATATGGTATTTGTCTTTATCTTTCTGACTTACTTCACTTACTGTCAAAACCTCTAGGTCCATTCACATTGCTGCAAATGACATTATTTCATTCTTTTTTATGGTGGAGTAGTATTCCATTGTATATCTGTACAGCATCTTCTTTATCTGTCCATCAGTGATGAATATTTAGGTTGTTGCCATGTCTTGGCTATTGTGAGTAGTGCTGCTACGAACATACGGGTGCATATATCTTTTTAAATTACAGCTTTGTCCCAATATATGCCCAGGACTGGAATTGCTGGATTGTATGACAACTCTATTTTTAGTTTTTTAAGGAACCTCCATACTGTTGTCCATAAAGGTGGGACCAATTTACATTCCCACCAACAATGTAGGAGGGTTCCACACCCTCTCCAGCATTTGTTATTTGTAGACCTTTTTAATGATGGTGATTCTGACTGGTGTGAGGTGATGTCTCATTGTAGTTTTTATCTGCATTTGTATAGTGGTGTATCCCCACTGATTGATTCTATGAGTAACATAGAAGCTTGATTCTATGAGTAGCAAGCTTTTAATGGGAACTCGTTATCTGTTGAAGAGAGGAATAAATGAACACTGAATGATTCACTGACGTGCTGTGGGTGCTGGTTAGTTTCCAAATAAGATTGAGTTCCTGTGTTTCCTGACTTTTTAGTCACCAACAAATTTTTAGTCTTCTATATCATTGTAAGCAGTCATTTTCCTTTATTACTTTTTTGTTGTTAAATTTACTTTTTCTCTCATCTCAATTGTACTAAATCCCTTGTCACTGGAGAATGGTGAGGTGTAGAGAACCACACTGCAGATACTGCAGAGATTCTAGGGACGCTGTCAGGGGCTTGTATCCAGCAGCTTAGTCAAGCACTTGCCCTGATTAACACCTTTGGATATTCTCAGCATGTCTATGGTTTTGATTTCGGTGATAGTGTTGACTTTCTTGGGATTCTTAACCCAAGTGGCCTCTTCTGCTTCTGAGGTGTATTTGAATATGCTGCTGCTGCTGCTAAGTCGCTTCAGTCATGTCCAACTCTGTGCGACCCCATAGACGGCAGCCCACCAGGCTCCCCTGTCCCTGGGATTCTCCATGCAAGAACACTGGAGTGGGTTGCCATTTCCTTCTCCAATGCATGAAAGTGAAAAGTGAAAATGAAAAATGTATTCTAACTTCAATATTAATATGCTGACCTGAATGCAAGAAAGTCTGATCCTACTCTACAAATTTTAGTCCAGCCATTAATACTAAGGATCTAAAAATGGGGAAATATTCAGTATTTATATATACATACATCTTTTTCCAACATAAAATTGTCCTTAGAAAATTATAAATGTGTAAAATGGCTGATTGATATTTTTGATATATCAAAGTAACTTCCTCTAGAATCCAAACTGTATATTTTCAGAATTCTTTGTATGGCAAATAACAGAAACCCATCTCAAGGAGTGTAAGAATATAGTGAAGAAATCTAGAGAGAAAAATGGCTTCTAGAATATTTGTATTCAGGAATTCAGCTGATACTATAAGATTCTCTCTCTCTTTTTTTCGTTCTTCAGGCAGTTCTTCTTGTGGTACATGAGTTAGCTGAAGACAACCCCTGACTCATATCCTGTCAATTTATTGAGTCCAGTGGAAAGAAATAGTTTCACTATTATTTATGGTGAAAAGTTAGGGAAGAATCGTAACTGAGATCCCATGCCCATTTCTTAACCAATCTCTTTGGCTAAAGCAAGAAATATTTTGATTGGGGTTTACGACCACCAGGACCAACCCTTTCATAGATGAATGGAGTGACTAGGGTTATCTCAACCACACAGCTATGGGAAAGAGTACTTCTTATACTGGAAAGGTCTCCCATACCACTCAATGTAAGCAATCATAAAGAATTCGTTGCACTCTTATTTTCAGTAACTATTTTAGGAAAGTTTCATGGTTTAGATTTCTAGAAAGACAGTGGCTTCCAGAAGCCATGAGGCATAATTTGGCAGCAGCATGGATACCCAGGGGGTGTATTGGATGACTTCTATTTACAACAGACGATGCTCACTATGCTATGTGTGACCACGCCTGCTTTCTCTTTAATTTTCAAAACAACTCTATGATGTATCTGTAATTATTCCTCATTTTATTATTGAAAAAGTAAATTGAAGCTGCTGTATAGCACAGGGAACCTAGCCTGGCACTCTGTGATGACCTGGAGGAGTGGAATGGGAGTGGAGAGACAGGCTCAAGAGGAAGGGGAGAGGATATATATATATATATATATATATATATTTGCATTATTGTATGGCAAAAACCAATACAAAATTGTAAAGCAAATAATCTTCAATAAATAATTAAAAATAGTAAAAAGTAAATTAACCTAGATCACAAGCCTGGTCACACAAGTATCAGAACCCAGTTTTGAACCCAGATGCAGTTCTGAAGACCATGTGCTTTTCAACATATGGTAATATTCTTATTTGGAGGATGTCGGTGCTTTCACAGAGCAAGCAGAAGTTTTCATTTGCTTTGCTTTCCCTCTTCCTCTCCTCCAAGAAAAAAAGACATGTAACCTGTTAGAGGTCAACTTTGAGAAAGTGATCCATTATTAAAATCTAGACATTGGGAGGCCATTAGCATTGAAAGCAGTAAGAAGGAACGGAAAGGCATTTGGTGGTGAGCTTAAGATGGAAAATTTTATTTTTCACTTACAGAAATTAAAGGATGGAGATTTGCTGAGACTTTCTACTTCTATTTGAATTCAGAAATTTTTATTTGTCATGAACTTTATATTTTTTAGTTGGTATTATTCAATTACATCACAATTATCTATTGAATTTTTCCTCTAAGGTAAATGTTAAAAAAAACAAACCTAAGTGCATAAAATATCTAATAAAATAATAAAAATGTAAATCAGTTTTAAAGATAAACAAAGTACAAAAGGATAGACTGAAATTCAGCTAAATCAACAAAATCTCACAGGCCAGCCCATGTACTTTGATGGTTCTCATTCTCCTAAATGTAGAGAAAGAATGTGTTACAGCCAAGTTTAGCTCTTGTTCTTCTTCCTGCAAAATTACAGTAGACTATGAACTTGTGGTTTCTGTCCAAGTGAAAACTTCCCACGATTATGTTCCTGACATTTTACTATATATATATTTATAAAAAACATCTAATTTCTCTTCAGAAAAACTGGATTTCAGAATTAAACCTGGAAGAGTGAATAATCAAAATACACAGTCTCTCAACTATTTGTAGTAACCTTTAATGGCACTTAGTTGGAGCCACCAAAAAGCAAAGGTCTTCATTTTTACTTTTCACTTAGTATGTATAAAAATCCAAAAGCCCCAAAGGGAGCTTGACGAAGTTGTTCAATCCAGAATAGAAATCATCAGGATCCACAAAGATTTATGCAGAGAAGCCTGCATAGTTCCTCAATTCCTACAGGAGTTAGTCCCAAATCTTAGGATGGCACACCGCACTTCTATGTTCAAGGTCCCTACTTACCTTGACATCTATGCAAGGAATAATCTGTCACCCTTTCAGAACCTAAAGAACGTGCTATTTCTCAATGCCACACTGCTTTTTGCACCTGTGCCTTTACTTTCATTCATGCTATTGGGCAAAAGTCTTTACACTTTTAGACCTAGCAAATTCTAATGCATTCTTCAAAATTCAACTCAAAATTCAGGGTACTGTTACCAATGAGAAAAATTTAAACAAAGTACCTGTTTTCCCAAAGCATTTGTAAAAATTTGTTTGCATACCTCTACTAGAGCACTTTTTTATACATTGTGTTTTGTGGTTTAGTTGCTAAGTCATGTCCTACTCTTACAATCCCATGGACTATAGCCTGCCAGGCTCCTCTGTCCATGGGATTCTCCAGGCAAGAATACTGGAGTGGGCTGCCGTCTCCTCCAGGCAATCTTCCCAACCCAGGAATCAAACCCAGGTCTCCTGCACTGCAGGCAGACTCTTTACTGATTGAGCCACCATGGAAGCCCTTTTTTATACATTAATTTACATCAAATTAAATTACATTAAATTAATTAACTGTATTTTACTTAGGGTCATTAGAGTGTAAGTTTCTCAGGAGCCATTTTTTACTCATATTTATGCCCTCACCCTAAGAATGCCTTTGTATCATAGGTGCCCAGTTAATAGGTGGTTAATTAATTAATTACTTTCTTCAATATCTATTATATACAAAACATTAGTCACTCAGACATAAAAGTGCCTCTGACTCCAGGAAGTTTGCAACCTGCTTGCCAATGCAAGGTACAGAAAATAATAATAATGATAAAAGTAGTAGAAAATATATAACATATATTATATGCCAGAGAGTATTCTAAGTGTTTTATATGTATTAATTCATTGAATCCTCATTATAAAGCCTATGAAATAGATACAATTTTTCAATGAGAAAACTGAGGCACAGTAAGAATAAGGAATTCATATCAGGCATGTGGTGAAACTGGAACAAAATCCCAGGAAGTCTGGATTTAGAGACTCTCAACCTATATATTGTGCCATAAGTTACCTAATGATAACAACGATTAAATTTAATGGATTAAATTCCATTTGGAATACTAAATTTTAAAATAACTATACATTATATTAATGTGCTAAGTTGCTTCAGTCGTGTCTGACTCTGTGTGACCCTATGGACTATAGCCCACCAGGCTCCTCTTGTCCATGGGATTCTGTCCTTGGGATTTCCCAGGCAAGAATACTGGAGTAGGTTGCCATTTCCTACTCCAGGGGATTTTCCTGATTCAGAGATCGAACCTGTGTCTGTTACGTCTAACCTGCATTGGCAGACAGGTTCTTTACCCCTAGCACTATCTGTGAAGCCCCATTATATTAACAGTACATGTAAAATATCTATAAAAACGTTCTATAATTCTTTAATCTGATTTCTCCTCTTAAATATTATTTAACCTGTAGAAACTGCTAAAAGCTTCCTCTCAGGGGGGACCCTCAGGAGAAAAGGAAGGGTTGGTTCCAATCACCACACCCTCTCAACAACTATAGCTCTGCCTTTATTTCTTTTCTATGTTGGGGCTTCATGTAGAATTGTGTCTACTAGGCAAGTGAAGGTACATTGAAAAACATTTATATATGTGAGTAGATCAGATAAAAACAGAAAATCAAGTAGAATGTGCCTTCTCAGATCATCCACCTCCCTCTTTCTCCTGCTCCCCATGGTAAGACAACCACCCCCACAGCCACTATCAAAACTCAAGCTACGCTAAAGTGAAAAGTGAAAGTGTTAGTCAGTCATGTCTGATTCTTTGTGACCCAATACTGTGGCCCACCAGACTCCTCTGTCCATGCAATTCTCTAGGCAAGAATACTAGAGTGGGTAGCCATTACTTTCTTCGGGGGATCGTCCCATCCCAGGGATGCTTCATTGCCTGGGATGGGACGATCCCCATCAGGGAAGGAGTTAACCTAACCCTTCCCTGAACTAGTTGAGAGGTGTTCCCAAACTGTGCCTTTATTAAGTTTTGTTGTCTGAACCTCTCATCCTGCTTCCCTGTTCTGGTCAGCAGGATGTTCAGATATGTACTTGATGACCTCTATTTCTTGTTTACTATCCCTTATTTAACCTTGGATTTGATACTAAGCCCATGCTTCTTCCAGTTCTCGCTGCTCTGGTCCTACTTTCTGTATCATTGCAGGTAAAACTTCTGCTCTGGCCTTGGACATCACACTGGAGTCAATTCTGCTCACCAGTACTCAACAGAAAATCAAACATCTGCAGGGCCTAGATTGGACCTGGGGTGTAGGCTTTTCATAGAGGTGTCAGCTTCTTTTTTTTTATTAAGATTCTTATGTTTTTAAAAATGGACTTCTGGTGGAAGTTTAAAACACTGCTGGATGTTTGAGCTCCAGAGGCTTACTACTGCCAGCACCATTGCAACTGATTTTCTGACATGTCATCTCTTCCAAACTCATGTAGGAAACAAATACATGGTCACTCACCTCTTCTATTACTCTTTTCCATGATAGGATCTTAGATATGAGGCTCTTTTTGTACATGGTGTTGTCCTCAACTCCAGAAACTATAACACACTGGCTTTAGAGACACATAAGTTAAAATACAGCCAGAAAGTAGAAAAAGCTAATCGACAAGATCTTGAAACCCTTATATAAGGTTACAAGACAAAGTGTCATAATAGTATCAGTTATCATAAGTAGCATCACATGGTAGTCTTTTAATAATCTTTAACAACATCATATGCTTAGGGTAGACTGGATGACCAAGAATACAACTCTCCAATATTACTGAGAGTGATATTGTGTCATGTGAACACATTTCCATGAAGCTTTCTAACTGAGGAAGAGACACAAGTACCCCTGGATTGTAGATGAGTTGGACTGAATAGAAAATGTATAGAAAGGGAGACAGCTGGGAAAGAGACACAGAGCTGAAAATCAAAACAGCATGAACATCAGATTCTGAGAAGTGAAATCCAGTAGGCAGTCTGAACATCCTTCCAAGACAAGAATCATGAGTTCCCTAAGGTCACAGGAAAGGTGTAAAGACATCTGTAAGTAATCCCAACACAGAGTATCTCTGATATGCCCTGGAGAAATCATATGTACAGCTTTAAAAATGGTGAATTAGAGGACGTACTCTCAGAAGAAGTGTCTTCCCATACAGAGAACACACAGAACAACATGCCTAATACTCATTCAATTCTTTTTAGGAAAATTTGGGAGATTCTTAACAGCACTTGGGATTCAGTTATCTAATCATATCCATTATGATTCAGTTATCTAATCATATCTAATCATATCCATTTAATAGTTCTTTAAATACACTTGTTTACTTTCTCCTTTCCTTCCTTCATCCCTCTCTTCCACCCTCCCTCCTTTCCTACCTTGTTCAACAAATATTTATTCAATTCACATTCTACATTTGGAACTTTGATAGGTCATTCATGTCTTTATGCACCATTTTCCCAACATAACAGCCCAGCCCACACTCTTTGGTGTATATGATTATACTCAATGGATCTTAAAGTCATACAGCCTTGAATTGAATTGAATTGTATTGAATCAAATTGAATTGAAGAATTGAATTCAACTGTGAATCCAACTTGGGAACATTACTTAATCATTCATCTGCTATACTTTTTGATAGTTACATATCCATCTCCCAGGTGTGGGATAAATTTTAAATGAGACAATCCATGTATAAAATTTAATATTATACCTGACATATAGTAATTGCTCAATAAATCTTAGTTGTTATTATCATTATTGTTTTTAAGATTCGTCATGGCCTCATTTTAAACCTCTATGAACTAGCCCCTAACATTCAACTACCCTTCCTCCAAGGTCCCAGAGCATCCCATGTGTGGTCAACACAGGGATGTATCACTTATATTTCCCTGAAGAAAGAACTTCCTTCCCAGCTTACAGGGATGATGGCCATCAGAAAATCTTCAGCTGATAGAGAAGATCTTCTCCAAGGCCATGACCTTCCTAGGGTACCCCTATATCCAGCCACTGAGCAGAGTAAGAGATTTAAAGACCCAGCCTAGCATGGAACAGCTCTGATGGGCAATTAATACTTGCTCCAGAATGTTCTGCCATGTTGGTCAACACTTTGGCAGATGGGCATCAGTTTGACTTTTTCCCCTGCCCAAGCCTGTTTCCACCCCCCATTCTTGCACAGGTGTTCATCACAAATAATAAACATCTTGCACCCACAACTCCCATATCAGCACCTGCTTTTAGAGAGCCAAACCTGAGACCCCACAGTAGCTGTGTTCCATTCATTTGTCTCCTGATGGACTGTCTGATCCTTGAGGACAAAGGAAGTCTTATTTAGTTCTGTATACCTAGCACCTAGCTAGTGATGATTATATATTAATGCTGAGATATGTGCTGCACTTAGTTGCTCAGTCATGTCTGACTCTTTGCAATCCCATGGACTGTAGCCTGCCAGACACCTCTGTCCATGGGGATTCCCCAGGCAAGAATACTGGAGTGGATTGCCATGCACTACTCCAGGGGATTTTCCCAACCCAGGGCTCGAGCCCAGGTCTCCTGCATGGCAGGCAGATTCTTTACCGTCTGAGCTACCAGGGAAGCCTTGACAATAATTATATAGGAAACACTCAGTGAGGAGTTGTACGTTGAATGAATGAAAAATAAGTAAGGAGTTAGCTTGAGGGCTTCCCTGGTGGCTCAGATGGTAAGGAATCTGCCTGCCATGCAGGAGACCTGGGTTTAATACCTGGGTTGGGAAGATTCCCTGAAGAAGGAACTGGCAAACCACTCCAGTACTCTTGCCTGAAGAATCCCATGGACAGAGGAGCCTGGCAGGCTACAGACCATGGGATAGCCAAAGAGTGGGACACAACTGAGTGACTAACCCTTTCCTTAGCTTAAAAGAAAAGCTATTTTAAATGTGTTCAGGAAAATTGAATCACCATAAAAATGATTATTCTGTTTCATGTTAACTTAAAATTCTTCCCGTGAATGAAGCAGAAGTTTTTTTTTAATAAACTGTATGTACAGAGATAGAGGAAGCAAATTTTATCAGTGCGTTCAACACTGCTCTGGATAGAATCCTCTTAACCTTTTAACAACTGCAGAAACTTTCTTTCTGGTGCTTACTATATGTAGTTGGAGGAATCAAATAAGAACAATGTATGTACGACATCTGGTGGCTCCCAGATAATGTTACATCGACCTTGTCTGGAGTCTGAGCTGCACAGCTTGGTGATCATATTAGTCTGAACCTTTTCTTACATTGAAACCCTCTCCAAGATTAACATGGTCTGCCAGTGCTGGTAGGATGGGAATTATTGAATTTACCAAAGATGCCAGTCGTGATGAACACTAACAGCCCCATTCTTTAAATCCTTTGATTTATATTGTCTTCAGAATCAATAATCATTCATCCAATTAAACGTTCTTGGTCTGGGCCTCTGGCCAATTCTGTGTCATAGGAGGTGATAAGACCCATTAGCTCTAAGCCTTAAATTAACCAGCATCAGACCCAAGGGAAGAATGTTGCACAAATGACCCACCTCCCTTCTAATTCCAAACTTTCATGACTGATGCTAGAAAATATCTTCGTTAAACTGCTGCTTTTCTGGTCAGCAGGACAGACTTGGCTGTTAAAAGGAATAAAACTTAAGATCTCATGATACTTCTTCAACTTTTGTAAATGAAAGTTAGATTTTAAAAAGGTACATTTAAAAAATCAAATGTTATGTGGCCTAATATAAACTTATGCAGACATAAAGCATCTAGAGGTAGGAAGAGTAGAATAAAAATCACAGAATCATTTATATGCTTTGGATGATATTGTTACAGTAACACAGTCTGGTGACCAATACATTGACTTGATTTTTAAAATATTCTGAAAAAAGGGAGAGCAAACTTTTGATTTATTAACAGGGAGCAGGACTAAAGGTGAGATTATGTTTATTTGCGTAATTGTCTCTTTCTACCCTTGATTTTGTATGTATTCTTACAGCTTTTGTTGAAAAGATTTAAGTAGTTAATAGATATGTAGATGATACATCCGGGAAACTAGGAGAAGAATCAAATCAGACTTCAGGAAACATTTGCTAAGTAGCTGCAGATTCTTTAGGAAACAAAAGAGATCCAGTAAAGCTAGGTTAATGTTTGGTGCTGTTCACACAGATTTGAGCATATGCTACTTTGTAACGGGCTAAACTGTAGACTTTTCTTTGAACCACAAATCCTCAAAAATAAGAACTGATGAAAAGGGTCAGCAGAGTTAAATCACCATGGAAATCCAGGCAGTTTTACACTCTTCACTTTCAAAGTTGACAAGTGTCATTGGGTTAAGGTCAACACTGGTATTCAAATAAGAATGTAATCTACTTTCCTTATAACTAAAGCCTAACAAACATTTTTAGAATATTTCATTAATGAAAATTTCAACATAACCTCAGTCTTTTGAATTTTGTTCTACTATCAATAAACATGAAGCCTTTTTCTCCAAAATGATACTGGAAGAGATCTCTTTATTGGTTTTCATCTTGGCACATGAATTGGCTAAATTAAAATTACCAGAATTTATTGAACATGGATTTAGAGAAAAGCCAGGAAATTTTCTGGGTCAGGTTACCTCAAAGCCTATTTTATTCTACTCATTTCACCATGACTTGTGTACAATCTCATGACTACAGAGGTGACTATTAACAGTTTGTTTAGTCAAGAGATGATGGAACAGTTTTTGTGATCATTGCCTCCTTGAACCCATGCTAGAAGTTCATGGATTAGTAACCTTGTCCAGATATGGACATTTGTGTGTTGGTTTTTATCATGTTTTTATTTATCACACCATTAGTAATGTTGAACTTTGAATTTAAAATCTTTTTCAAAAATTACCCTCATTTCTTCCTGTTGTAAACATCTGTAGCACTGGACTGGTATGAGATTGTATCTCATTCTCACATGCCTGAATTTATCTTATTTAGAAAATTTTTAGCATAAAAATGCGGTGTTTTAAATGTAGCTAATTGATGACCTCATGAAAATCAAACCCTAATTCTTTTCCTAATTAATTTTCTATTGGAGTACAGTTGCTTTACAATGTGTTAGTTTCTACCATACAGCAAAATGAATCAGCCATACGTATACTTACATCCTCTCCCTTTTGGACTTTCTTCCCATTCAGGTCACCACAGAGCATTAAGTAGAGTTCCCTGTGCTATAAATACATTCTCATTAGTTATCTATTTTACATATAATATCAATATATAAATGTCAGTCCCGATTTCCCAATTCATCCCACCTTCCCTTTCCCCCGCTGGTATCCATACAATTGTCCTCTATATCTGTGTCTTTATTTCTGCTTTGCAAATAGGACCATCTATATGGCACCCCACTCCAGTACTCTTGCCTGGAAAATCCCACGGACAGAGGAGCCTGGTAGGCTGCAGTCCGTGGGGTGGCTAAGAGTCGGACACGGTTGAGCGACTTCACTTTCACTTTTCACTTTCATGCATTGGAGAAGGAAATGGCAACCCACTCCAGTGTTCTTGCCTGGAGAATCCCAGGGACGGGAGAGCCTGGTGGGCTGCCGTCTATGGGGTCGCACAGAGTCAGACACAACTGAAGCGACTTAGCAGCAGCATACCATTTCTCTAGATTGCACATAAACTTGATTCTAATTTTACCATCAAAATTCCATAAATACAGATCTAAAGAAAGAAAATATGTGGACATGATTATTTTAAAAATAATACATACAAAAATCCCCACCTTGTTTCTATTTTTAATGTATTAGCATTTTATAAAGTAGATAAAAGAGATCCAGCACAAAAATTAGCTAGGGACAGGATGCATGCTGTAAAGAAGAGGATCAAGGATCTAGGCAGAGCAGTCAGCATACGGGAGAGTCGAGTGCCAAATGAGAAGGGAACCATCAACTGGAAAACTGTAACAACGACCACAGGGGCTGGAGTTCACCTGTCAGCTGGGTCTCTGCTATGGATCTTTCCCTTCCACTTGTGAAACTACATGCCCTAAGACAACTTCTTAAATATTTTTGTGCCTCTTTTCTGCTCTGTAAAATGCAGGTAAAAAGTACCAACGTCTTGGAGTATTACATATGACAGTTCTCATAAGGCACTTAAAATGTGGCCCATAATTGGCATGTGAGACATGGTAGTCATTATCATTATGAAAAGGGATTGTCACAGATCAAATATTAAACAAAATTCTAAAAAATAATAATTAGCAAAGACCTTCAGACAATAATTGTGAGGTTGAACAGAATGAAATTCGACATGTTAAAGGAAGAGAGCTTTTTCTTCAAAATTAAGGGGAGAAGAAATTGTTCTTTTGCAGATTAAATGAATATATGTAAATCTTTATTCTAATCGTTGGCAAGTATATAAACAAATACTATTTGTCTTTCAGTGTTATTAATGGTAGGGGTAAATATTAAATTCTATATGGCCAAAGCTTGGAATAAAATACCAAGGATTGAGCTTGAAAAAACAAGCAGAATTCTTGTTAAAAAATGCCAACTTCCTCTTCCAGCATTTTTATGTGAACTAAGGGAAATGTTTATTGTCCACTAGAGAGGTTCACAGAGAAAGTCCATATTTAAGTTCTTTTATCAAAAAAGAGAGGAAATTATTTGAGGGAATAAAAAGTGTGAGGGTGGGGGTAATCCATGTTCACAATGGAACATGGATTCCAAAGGTTGTGTAGGAAATGACAGAATATTGCCACAGTTGGGGGAAGAGTAAAAAAATAGTCAGTAGTAAGGAAGACCATAATACTACTAAAGATAAATGGAAAATAGGAGAAGGAAAAGTTTGGGGAGAGAAAAATAAGTACAGAATTAAATCATCTCACATGCCCTATATTTGGTGCAAATTATATTGGTTTTGAAATTGGCTGAAGTTTCCAGACACTATCTGAGTTGGTCTCAGGGAAATAATGAAGGCCACTGGAGGGTAGCCGTTCCACTCTCCAGGGGATCTTCCCAGCCCAGGGTCAAAGCCAGGTCTCCCACGTTGCAGGTGGATTCTTCACCAGCTGAGCCACAAGGGAAGTCCAAGAATACTGGAGTGGGTAGCCTATCCCTTCTCCAGAGTATCTTCCAGACTCAGGAATCAAACCAGGGTCTCCTGCACTGCAGGCAGATTGTTTACCAACTGAGCTATCAGGGAAGCCCAGTGAAGGCTCAGGAAGGCTGGTACCAATCGCACCAAATGCACAGGACAGGTGAGCATCAGACACAATGCCATGTGTTCCCTAATCCCCATCTGTCTTTCTTCCTGACCTCACAGCTAGATCCAGTTTCCACCATGTCTGGCAGTGAGATGGTGCAAGGAGACTGAATTATGCCAAACAGGGTGTGGAAGTTTTATGCACATCATGAACATCATGTACACTGTTCTTGCATTAGCTCCTTTGAAAAAAACAAACTATGCACCCTTTTCTTACCTTTTCTTACATCTGTCAGCTGTATACAGAGGACTTGGGAGGACTCTGGGGCTCTGGGAGAGGATGCAATTATTATTTGGAAAGGGTTTGAGTTATATAATGACAGTGTGGATCCCAGTTGTCCCATATTAAAACCTTCATTTCACTGTGTTAGGAGCAAAAAAGACAAGCTTTCATTGTGCCAAGACATGGAGACTTTATGAATGTCAGTAAGCGTCCCCTGTTGAGAACAATGAATAAACCCCTGGGTTTGGCAGAGTGTAAGTAATTGATAACCTTGAATAAATTTCTAAAGAATAGTGAAATTGAAACCATAATTGCAATACATTCAAGAGAAATACAGACACACAATTGCTTGGGGAGTTTTGCTGTGAAAGCAGAAAATTATATATTATATATAATACACACACATACAAACATATATATGTGTATAAAAACAGTAGCCAATTGATATGTATATGAAGGGTACAGTACGTACAATAATAATCCCCCAAAGAGATCTACATTCCTGTCTTCAGAACCTATGAATATGCTAAGTTACCTGGCAAGGGAGAATTAAGGTTGCAGATAGAATAAGGCTGCTAATCAGCTGACCTTAAAGTAAGGAGATTTCCAGGTGGGCCCAATTAGACACATGAACCTTTAAATAGGGGAGAAGGCATCAGAAGACTCAGAAGCGGAGGGAAGACGCCCTGAGAAGGACTCAGTGGCTATTCCTGGCTTTGGCTATGGAAGGGGGCCAGTAGCCAACAAATAGCTCAAACTGAGGGAGCTGGAAAGACAAGAGGCCTCTGGAGGGAACACATTCCCACAGACACCCAATTTCAGCCCACTGAGATGCCTTTTGGATTCTGACCTCCAAAACAGTAAGATGATAAATTTGTATTGTTTTAAGTTTGTGGTAATTAGTTACAGCAACTCTAGAAATTTATACAGGAGAGAAGCTCATTATAACAAAGGCGACCCAAAAGAACATGTTTAGGAATATACTTTATAAGGAATTATTGCTTCTAAATGAAGAAAATTACAAAATTTTACTGCAAAAAGAAAATCCGAATAATTGGAGAAACATCAAATGCTTCCAAATAGGAAGGCTAGATACTATAAAGTTGGTCAGTGTTCTCAGACTTAGTAATAGCTTTAATGCAATCGTACTCATACCTTTCAAGGCCCTATGTATCACTCAGGACTAATATATCTAGCTTGAACTAGACTTTTTAAGTGATTTTTGTTTTGGAAGAGTAAGTAAATTAGAAAACATTGAGAATTTGGACGCTCTCCGACTCTCATCTCTGCTCTCTACAAATTAATGTCATTGCTTTCTGTAGCTGACTTGGTTTCTTTCTACTCTTGAGAGGGGGAGGGGAATGGCTTCCCTGCAAAATAGTCATTAAGCTGATTGGTCCAGCCTGTCACATATCTGAATGGCCTGTGTGGTTAGAGGTATGGGGCATCATAATTGGCCTAATCAAGGACACTTGACAATTTGGTGGCCAGAGAAGGTGGGCCTGTTACCAGAAGAAGGAGAGAGACAAAGAATAGGTACTCAGCATAGAACTCTACTTCTAAAAATCTACCATAGGAAGTAAAAGTGCAGAAAAAGTACTTATGGAAAATGTTTTTCATCATTGTATTATTTATAAAAGTTATTGAAATGATCTAAATCTCCAACAATAATAAGTAGTAAATTAAATTATGGTCTACTCACACGATGAAATACTTTGCAGTCATTAAAAATATTTTCCATGAGTTTTTAGGACTGATAGAATTCAAAATCCATGGAGAAATACTCATAAAATATTAAGTTAACAAAAATGGAATACAAAAAAAGTACATTATGATCCAATGTTTCAAAAAAAAACTCTATGTAATTCACCAAATACTAACAATATGTATGTATAGATAATGAGATTACATTTTTCTGTAGCCTTTTCTGTATTTCCTAATAAATAGCCTAAAGTAACTTATACAGCTTATAAATTGACCTACAAAACTGCCTTTGTAAACTGTGCAAATATGCAGCAAGGGTAGGCAAACACATCTCTTGCTACTAGAACCCAAGGCTCTAGTCCAGTGGCTCTCAAGTCTAACCAGGCATCACAACCACCTTATTAGAACACAAATTGCTGTGCTCAGTCCCAAGAATCATCTTCTGATTCATCAGGTCTGTGGTGTGAACTGAGATTTGCATCCATAGCAAGTTTCTGTGTGATGTTGATGTTAAAGGTCTGGGCATCATTGTTTGAGAACCACTGTTCATCATGTCTGACTACATGCAGTTCCTTGAACAGACTGCTTATATGCACTTCTGAGCATTCGTCTAGCTTCTCCTTCTTCAAACCTCAGCTCTACCACTGTACCTTCTTGCTTGCCTAAATCCTCCATGTTCAAGAATCAGCCAAGGTACAACCTTTCCTGAGAGGTTCATTCCTTAAATTTTTCATCAGGATCAAGTGCTTTTCCCATCTGCTCTCAAAGCTCTCAGAGCTAACTTCTATCAGCCTCCCCCAGGGTCTGCAAGTCCCTAGTTATAACCCCTAACATAGTGATTAGTGAACAAATGAAACTATTTTTTTGATCTACAGTTATGTAAGGTCCTTCTCATTGCTGTGCAATTAAATTGTAAAAATCAATAAAACTGAGGCTAACAGTGTTTAGCTTACCTTTTCAAGGTCAACCAGATAGTTAATGGCAAGGTCAAGTCTTGACTGCAGGTTACCTTGTTGCAAGTCCTATATTTTCTGTTTTATTTCTTGCTGTTCCCCAATCATAGATGCTGTATGCTACACATCTAAACTTTTATTTTCCAAGATTCACTGCAGTGAGATCAACTTGGTTTAAAAAAATGGATCTGAAGCCTGCATCCTCACAAAGAGCCACCAGTATAACAGGAAAGAAGACAAAAGGGAAATGATTCTTGTTTTTATTTTATTTTGCCTCTGTTAGCAAAATTAGGTGGTGTTTTTTTTTTTTCCTGGTAACAGTTTTATTAAGAGATAATTTACCTATTACACAACTCACTCATTTAAGATGTACAACTCAATGATTTTTCAGTAATTCTGAGTTGGTACAACCTTCATCACAATTAATTTTAGAACATTTTTATTATGCCCCCCAAAAACCCATTCCCATTAGCTGTCACCCTCCAGCCCTATCCCTCTAGTTCTAGACAACCTCTGGTATCTCTCTAGAGATTTGCCTCTTCTGGGCATTTCATGTAAATGGAGTCATGAAATATGTGGTATTTTGTGACAAGCTTCTTTCACTTGGCATAATGGTTTCAAGGTTCATCCATGTTGTAGCGTGTATCAATAATTGGTTCCTTTTAATTTCACTGTATAATATATACCATATTGTATCTGTTCACCAGATGCACATTTGAGTTGTTTCCACATTTTGACTATTAAGAAAAATGCTGCTACAAATGTCTGTGTACCAATTTTTGTGTGGGCATATATTTTCATTTCTCTTAGGTATACAACTAAAAAAATTAAAGTTGCTGAATTATATAGTGACTCTATTTAATCTTTTGAGGACCCTCAGGCTATTTTCCAAGATGATTGCCTCACTTAAATTAGTTTTCTTTTAAGTGTATTTGTTCAAACATTTAGTAAGTTTTATTTGAACTGTGAGAAACCTAATTAAACCAAATACTCACTTTTGGGTCAGTTATGCATTGTCAAATCGATACAACTGTAATCTCCTGGGTCTCTATAGGGTAGGGCTTCTAAATCATTGCTCTCCCACCCTGCCCCACCCCACCATTTCTTCGACATTCTATTTCTTCCGGTCCATCCATCAGCTATGGCTGATTTATCATTTCACTCAATGCTTTGTTGTTGTTCAGTTGCTAAGTCATGTCTGACACCTTGTGACCCCATGGACTGTAACCCATCAGGCTCTTCTGTTGATGGGATTTTCTAGGTAAGAATACTGTAATGGGTTGACATTTCCTTCTCCAGGGGATCTTCCCAGATCAGGGCTTAAACACGTGCCTGCTGCATTGCAGGCAGATTCTCTACCACTCAATGCCTATCACTGACTATTTCTGAAAGCCTGAAATAAGGCCTAATTGAGCAGGAATAGAAGTTATATGAGACATTGAAACTACTCTTATATGAGTATTTTCATACAAGAAATTGCAGAAGCCTTCATACAAGAAATTGAAAAAGCCTATTTTCATACAAGAAATTGAAACATGTGTGTTTGTTCAACCAGCAGACCATGTTTGACCCTGATTTTTCACTGGTAATTATTTGTTGCCTCTTAATGTATTTCTGCTGAATTTATGGAAAGTATCACTCCATTAGAATCTGTTTCCCGTTGAAAAAATATTTACCTATGATCACATAAAGATTGTTCTTTTATTCATGTTTCAATTAGGCTTTTATATAATCAGAGTTAGGTCTCTTCTAAAAGAACAGAACTCCGAGGTCTTGTATCCTCAGGAAGTAACTCATCATTCCTTACCAGAACTTCTGGCCTTGGGCATCATCTCCTGGGTTTATTTGGTTTGGGCAAGAATCGTGCCAAGGTTTTAGTCTAGGCCTCTTTTTTATGTGAATTCTTGGGAATACTCATATTCAGTAGGAAGAATGAATTCTCAAGTGGTGTTTTCTGTTTTTTGTTTTTTTAAGACATGGTATGATGCTTTCACAACAAGGGCTTCATTTTTAAAGATGTGTTTCTTTGAAAGAATCCTTGATAAACAAGAGTGGGAGTGAGGAGGAGGCCAGTTGGACTTTGGAATTGGTGGCTCTTTGTTTTCTGGAGTAGGAGAAGGAAGGAGAAATAGGGAAGTTTTCCACACTATTCCAAGATGTGGCATTTGCCAGGATCTGTAGATTTCTCTCATTTCCTCCTCCCTCAAGACGTGGCATCAACATGTCTTATCAGTTGCAATCAGTCATAAAGAGGCAAACCAATTTCCCAAATAAATGGGTATGAATGAATATAAAATCCATTTTGGAAAATGTTTCAAGTTAGGAAAGAAGTGGGGAGGGCAACTTATAAACCTATTACATTGAGATTTAAGGTCTATTTGTTGTTGTTCAGTCACTAAGTCGTGTCTGACTCTTTGTGACCCCATGAACTGCAGCACACCAGGCTTCCCTGTCCTTCACTATCTCCCAGAGGTTGCTAAAACTCTTGTGCATTGAATTGGTGATGCCATCCAACCATCTCATCCTCTGTTGCCCCCTTATCCTCTTGCCCTCAATCTTCCCCAGCATCAGGGTTTTTTCCAGTGGGTCAGCTCTACGCATCAGGTGGCCAAAGTATTGGAGCTTCAGCATCAGTCCTTCCAATGAATATACAGGGTTGGTTTCCATTAAGATTGACTGGTTTGATTTCCTTGCTTTCCAAGGGACTCTCAAGAGTCTTCTATAGCACCACATGTTGAAAGCATCAATACTTTGGCACTCAGCCTTTTTTATGGTACAACTCTCACATCCATGCGTGACTACTGGAAAAATAATAGCTTTGACTCTACTGGCCTCTGTTGGCAAAGTGACCTCTGCTTTTTAATACACTGTCTAGGTTTGTCATAGCTTTTCTTCCGTGGAGCAAATGTCTTAATTTCATGGCTGCAGTCACCGTCTGTAGTGATTTTGGAGCCCAAGAAAATAAAATCTATCACTGTTTCCACTTTTTCCCATCTATTTGCCATGAAGTGATGGAACCAGATGCCATGATCTTCATTTTTTGAATGTTGAGTTTTAAGCCAGTTTTTCACTCTCCTCTTTCACCCTCAGGAGGCTTTTTGTTCTTCACTTTCTGCCATTAGAGGGGTATCTTCTGCATATATGAGATTGTTGATATTTCTCCGTTATCTTGATTCCAGCTTGTGCTTCATCCAACCAGGCATTTTGCATGATGTACTCTGCATAGAAGTTAAACAAGCAGGGTGACGATATACAGCTTCAATGTACTCCTTTCCCAATCATGCACCAGTATGTTGTTCCATGTCCTGTTCTAACTGTTGTTTCATGTCTTGAATACAGGTTTCTCTGGAGACAGGTAAGGTGGTCTGGTATTCCCAACTCTTGAAGAATTTCCCACAGTTTGTTGTGATTCACACAATCAAAGGCTTTAGTGGAGTCAATGAAGCAGAAGTAGACTTTTTTAGGAATTCCCTCGCTTTTCCTATCATCCAGCAGATGCTGGCAATTTGATCTCTGGTTTCTCTGCCTTTTCTAAATCCAGCTTGAACATTGGGACATTATCAGTTCATATACTCTTAAAGTCTAGCTTGAAGGATTTTGAACATTACCTTGCTAACATGTGAAATGAGTGCAGTTTTAAGGTAGTATAAACGTTCTTTGGCATTGACTATCTTTGAGATTGGAATGAAAACTTAACTTTTCCAGTCCTGTGGCCCCTGATGAATTTGGTAAATTTGCTGGCATATTGAATGCAGCACTTTCTTAGCATCATCTTTTAGGTTTTGAAATAGCTCAGCTGGAATTCCATCATCTCCACTTGCTTTGTTCATAGTAAAGCTTCCTAAAGCCTACTTGACTTTACACTCCAGGATGTCTGGCTCTAGGTGAGTGACCACACCATCATGGTTATCCTGGTCATTAAGACCTTTTTGTACAGTTCTTCTGTATATTCTTGCCACTTCTTCTTAATCTCTTTTACTTCTGTTAGGTCCTTGCTGTTTTTGTCCTTTATTGTGCTCATCTTTGCATGAAATATTCCCTTGGTATCTGTAATTTTCTTGAAGGTATCTCTAGTCTTTCTCATTGTATTGTTATCCTCTATTTCCTCTATTTCACTGTACATTTAGGAAGGCTTTGTTATCTCTCCTAGCTATTCTCTGGAACTCTGCATTCAGTTGGGTATATCTTTCCCTTTCTCCTTTGCTTTTCACTTCTCTTTTCTCAGCTATTGTAAGACCTTCTCAGACAACCACTTTGCCTTATTGCATTTCTTTTTCTTGGGAATGGTTTTGGTCACCACCTCCTGTACAGTGTTACACACCTCCATCCATAGTTTTTCAAGCACTCTGTCTATGAAACCCAATCCCTTGAATCTATTTGTCAGCTCCACTGTGTAATCATAAGGTATTTGATTTTGATCATACCTGAACAGTCTAATGTATTTCTGTACAGGAGTTCATAATCTGAGCCACAGTCAGCTCCAGGTCTTGTTTTTGCTGACTGTATATAGTGTCTCCATCTTCAGCTACAAAGAATATAATCAATCTGATTTATATAAATATCAATAAGTCATTGAAATTATGAAATTAATGAGAAGTTGGTAATACTATTTAGGATATTAATTTTTCTCAAACAAAATTAATATCCTATGTTTTAGAACACAACTTTAGAATCAGAGAGCTTTGATTTGAGTCCTGATTCCATGGCCTTCAATTAAATGACCTTAGACATGTAATTGGAGAAGGAAATGGCATCCCACTCCAGTGGTCTTGCCTGGAGAATCTCAGGGATGGTGGAGCCTGGTGGGCTGCTGTCTATGGGATCGCACAGAGTCGGACACGACTGAAGCGACTTAGCAGCAGCAGCAGCAGACATGTAATTACATCTCACTTGTTTAGTTCCCTTGTAAAATTGGCAAAATTTTTGAGATATCAATAAACTTTATATCTCCAAATAGAATTTCTGTAAGAGTCAAACCTGGCTATGCAGCCAAAGCTCTTTGCCTGGTATATAGAAGATAATAAGTACTCAAAAGATGCTAATTATAATTTTTATATATATTATAATGATATATATTATCACCATTCAGAAGGTGAAAAAAATCTTCTCTAAAAGAATGGCTTCTTTCAAAAGAGTTGTAGAAAATACTAACTCATGAACTCTGCAATGGCCTCAAATAATTGAAATAAAAAGTCATCATGGAAAAATTTCAAGAGATTTTTACCTTTAACAAATGCATTTTAGTTAAAATAGTTCTTAGAGACAGTTTTTGTACAGTCCTCCTTCAGAATATGTATTTGCTTTTAAGCATTAACTCCTGGGCTTAGTAGCTAAAATAATATAACTGATCTCCTTTCCAAGTGTCCTTCCTTTACTAACATAACATATCAGTCTTCAGATAGTATCTTACAAATGGTGTCTTCCCTTTAAACTATTCTTCTCTTCTTTCTTTCAGAGACAATTGATCTTCCAAAAGTTGAAGCGAGTGGTGGCTAACTTCATACCAATGCTCTAATCCAGTGCTTGTCTTTCTTGATTTCCATGCCAACTTTTTTCTTTTACCAGTTTATTTTTTTTCTAGATCTACCTTTTTGTTCCCTTTTGATTTTGAACACTCTAAACTTGCAGAAAAGTTTCAGGAATAGTATATAGTAATCACTATTCGCATACCTTTCATTTAGATTTGCCAATTATTAATAATTCACATTTTCCTAACTTAACTCTTTCCTCACCTTGCCTCCATACACATACCTGTATCTCCTGAGAACAATTACTCTTGGGAAATTTAACACTGTGTAATTTTATTATATGGGCTCCCCTGGGTACTCAGTAGTAAAGAAGCTGCTTGCCAGTGTAGGAGATGCAAATTTGATCCCTAGGTTGGGAAGAATCCCCTTGAGAAGGAAATGGCCACCCACTCCAGTATTCTTGCCTAGGAAACTCACATGGACAAAGGAGCCTGGCAAGCTATGGGGTCGCAAAAGAGTTGAACATGACTTGGCGACTAAACAACAACAATTTTATTATATAATACTTAATCTGTATTTCAATTTGCCCTATTGCCTAATAATGTCTTCTGTAGCTCCCCACCCTGCTCAATTTAGGATCTATCAAGGATCACACATTGTATTTATAGCTGTCATGTCCATTTAGCCCTTAAATATTTGTGTTCACCAAGGATTCCTTTTTTGTTTTACACTATCCCAATAAAGGAAATGGCAACACACTCCAGTATTCTTGCCTGGAAATCTCATGGACAGGGGAGCCTGATGATCTACAGTCCATGGGGTTGCAAAAGAGTCAGTAACAGCTTAGTGACTAAACAACAACAATAACAATATTGCATTAAATTGATATACCCAGCCCTAATCTCCAGGAGTGGGTTATAGAGGTTGTCTGTTGAATACCTTTTTTATTCCCTAAATGAATGGAATGTCTATTTAGAGGAGAGTATCTATATCTATCTATGATTAGGATAAGAAGATGGGATTGATTTCATTCATCTACTGTCCCTTGATCTCCACATCCAAGTGTACACAAATCCTTAAATCTAGAATCCATCAATTTCAGTGATTCAGTAACAACATTTTTCAAACTTTGCCAAAGATATCTTTACTCTTCTTTCATGAACCCTATGTTTTGAAACATTTTGATTCCCTAAATACATTAACAGTGGCTCAGACGGTAAAGCATCTGCCTACAGTGCGAAAGACCTGGGTTCAATCCCTGGGTTGGGAACATCTCCTGGAGAAGGAAATGGTAACCCAGTCCAGTATTCTTGCCTGGAAAATCCCATGGACCGAGAAGCCTGGAAGGCTACAGGCCATGGGGTTGCAAAGAGTGGGACACAACTGAGTGACTTCACTTCACTTTAAATAAAATCTCAGCACAAAAGTAAATATTTTTATCTTGTGCAAATATCTGTCTTCACAGAATTTTTGAAATATTGATGATAGTACTTCGATTTCTTCCAGGGTCACTAGAAAGGATATATGAACCCCCATATTGAGAACTATTATCTTAACTTAATGAGTTACTTAACCTGCCATGTAAATCCCTTTACACTGAGTCCTTTCCTACTTCTGGGATAATTATCTACTGCACCCTCTTATACTACACTCCAGCTACTTTTGCTGTTCCTCAAATTTTTCACACCTCTATTCTGCCGTTTCCTATCCTGTTCCCGAAGCTCAGAATCTTCTTGTCTTCATTTTTACCTATCCAAATATAGGTCAATGCCATATTCTCTGTGAAACCTCCGCTCTTCCACACGATCAACTCTGATCTTATTTGAATAGTTTCTCAGCATTTTGAAGATACCTCTATCGTCAGTCACAGGTTTTATTACATTTTGTAATGTAATAAAACCTGTCCCCTTTAAGAGTCTGTAAGCTACAAAAGTACAGAGTCTGTACTTAATCATTATTTTCCCCAATGGTCTGATACGTTGTAGATGTTCAGTACCTATATGGTGAATCAATGAAGCCTTGGGCAGATGGTGGAGGTACACAGGAAGTTGAATGGAGGGTGCCTCTGTGATGAAATGTGGTGTACATGTTCTCAAGCATTTTGGGGTCTCGAACTTTGTTGAGGGTTATATAAAAGTTCAAAACCCACTCCCCACAAAGATGCTCACATGCATAGTCACATATTACAATGGAACTCAGATAATAACTTCTGCTGGCCTATGGTTTTTTCTGTCAATAAAATTTCGCTGGTCACTGGTTATGCTTATGAGGGTAGCAAGCTAATCACTCATCTGTTTGAAGAATCTGCTATTAGACTAGACAATAATTTTCAATCAGGCAAAGCAGTATCAAATTGAGAACAAAAAAAAAGGGTGAATAATCAAATGATTACTATATAATGTTAACATTAAAGCACCACTTGCTGCTAAGTCGCTTCAGTCGTGTCCAACTCTGCGACCCCATAGACAGCAGCCCACCAGGCTCCCCTGTCCCTGGGATTCTCCAGGCAAGAACACCGGAGTGGGTTGCCATTTCCTTCTCCAATGCATGAAAGTGAAGAGTGAAAGTGAAGTTGCTCAGTCGTGTCCGACTCGAGCGATCCCATGGACTGCAGCCTCCGTCCATGGGATTTTCCAGGCAAAAGTACTGGAGTGGGGTGCCATTGCCTTCTCCAAAGCACCACTTGGGCCAACTAAATCTACTAGGTTCCTTGTAATTTGCATGATCAATCAAATATTCTAGAGAAATTATTCCTTTTTTGTAGCAGGTCAGGCTTTTAAAGTAGTTATTGGCTGTTCTTTTGTTTTCAAAAAAGATTTACTAAAAAATATCAGGAAGTAAAAGTCTTTCCAACATGGAGATAATCAGCTACTGATAAATCAGTTTCTCTAAATTATGTTATTCTATATCTATAGTGAAAATCAGTCACCAGTTTCCAGCTTCTAGTATAATATGTTCTAAGGGTGCATCCAAAATATGTGGTCAAGAATAGCTTATTAAGGCAGTGGTGTGACATATTATCTTTTAAACTTGGCAGGATAAAGAAATAATGAGAAAATAGATGGTTTAAACCTACAGAGTTTCCAGACATCCGTATGCCAAGGATTTTAAAATAGGAATTTAAAGCAGATGAGCACAACACCATTTTAGATGTAGCAAACATATGTTTTAAATATTAATAAAAATATTTCTACCAAATTTTATCCTTGGTGATTTTTTAAAATTTAAATTGGACTTGCCATGTAAAAACATTCCTTGTCCATTGAAATGTTAGTAGTTATCCAGTGAGTACTTAGTATGGCTAAAATATCAGATCAGATCAGTCGCTCAGTCGTGTCCGACTCTTTGCGACCCCATGAATCGCAGCACGCCAGGCCTCCCTGTCCATCACCAACTCCCGGAGTTCACCCAGGCTTACGTCCATCGAGTCAGTGATGCCATCCAGCCATCTCATCCTCTGTCCTCCCCTTCTCCTCCTGCCCCCAATCCCTCCCAACATCAGAGTCTTTTCCAATGAGTCAACTCTTCACATGAGGTGGCCAAAGTACTGGAGTCTTAGCTTTAGCATCATTCCTTCCAAAGAAATCCCAGGGCTGATTTCCTTCAGAATGGACTGGTTGGATCTCCTTGCAGTCCAAGGGACTCTCAAGAGTCTTCTCCAACACCACAGTTCAAAAGCATCAATTCTTTGGCGTTCAGCTTTCTTCACAGTCCAACTTTCACATCCATACATGACCACGGGAAAAACCATAGCCTTGACTAGACAAACCTTTGTAGGCAAAGTAATGTCTCTGCTTTTGAATATGCTATCTAGGTTGGTCATAACTTTCCTTCCAAGGAGTAAGCATCTTTTAATTTCCTGGCTGCAGTCACCATCTGCAGTGCTAAAATATATGGATGTTTATAAACCATACTTGTGTAGTTATGCTCATTTAAGAATTTAAAGTGTAAAATTTATTACATTCAACCTCATAACTTACCCACAAATTAGATAAACAATGGAGCTGCCCTTGACATTTTTGGAGGAAAAACATAAAGAGAAGGTGAAGACTAATTCAGATTAATATTTTTGGTCTTAATCCCACTGAAACTAATATAATTTTTGTTTGCAATTAAATGATATAACTGTGGTAAGAAACACCATGCAGAATGAGCCAAGCTAAAGGATAGGGAGAGACCTGGTGGGGAGGCAGAAGCCCGATCTTTACTGACACTGCTGTTTCTATGATTTTTTTTAAATAGTAACAATAAGCCCTTAAAATGGGTTCTAACTTTTATTGCATTAGCAGAAACTTCCAAGAGTTATAAACAGTCCAAATAATTCCTTTAGTTACTAGTAACTGAATGTGTCACTGCAGCAAAAGAAGGTGATATTCTGGTTGGTTGGAATTCAATTGAGATAAATTATGTGAAAGAGGATAAAATACCTGCAGAATTTTTAACTGAACTGAATTATATCTTGCAAAATGAATGGATGAGAAAACAGAAATAGGATTGATAGCAGTAATGTTTGAGTGTATCAGCAAATAGAATTCTTACAGTATTTCTGAGTTGCTTCCATGAAATTGTGAACATTTCCAATTTGGAGCTAATTTGAATTATCAGTCCTTTTTAAAACAAAGTTTGGAAGCCTCCTATTATATTTGAATCTATCTGGTGGTTGTAATAGTACATTATTCAAGTGTTGTATTAATAAAATAATCTGAAACAATAACTACCCCCAGATGGTTCAAATATGTGGTGATGTGATCAAAGAAGCAGAATATTTTTTTCCCAATTTTTAGTGGAGGGCTTCCCTTGTGGCTCAGCTGGTAAAGAATCCACCTGCAATGTGGGAGACCTGGGTTCAATCCTTGGATTGGGAAGATCCCCTGGAAAATGGAAAGGCTACCCACTCTAGTATTCTGGCCTGGAGAATTCCATGAATTGTATGGTCCGTGGGGTCGCAAAGAGTTGGACATGACTGAACAATTTTCACTTTCACTATGATAGTAGATGCCTTTACTACAGTCAGTTGAAAATTGCCTATGGCTCTTTCTTTTATAGTTATGTTAACTCTCATGAAGGTTAAATATATTTAAAGGTATACTGTTTTCTATTAAGTAACACCATGCAACTTTCCACTGCTTTGTCTAAATTCAATAAAAAGGAAAAATAAAAATACAAAAGGCATATACCTAACAGAATATAATACTTCCTTCACTTATTTATTTGTAGAGGAAAATACTAAAAAGACAGGGAACATAAAACAGATGTAGAATACAGTGATATATGGATAGGGAAATTTTGTTCATTCAGCTACTGCTATTAATAGGAAAGATGTGTAATTGATTATCCAAGCTGTGTTAACTTTTGAGAGTGAAATGGAAATGCTATTAATAATTATGTGGGAATAAAATGTATAAGTCAGGCTTTCCCAAGGTAAACTGTGTCATATGCTTACCCTAATTATTAAGCATCTGGTAACATGCCAAGCACAGGGGTATTTTGAAAAAAAAAAAAAAATGATAATAATTACTGCCTTCCAGAATCTTGGGGTCCATGAAGTGAAAGGAATAAATCAGTCCTGCAAAACAGATGCCAAGAATGATGGAAGGCAATGCCTTGCCAACCAGCTGCCTTTAATGATACCTTTTTAATCCCTTGTTCAAGCAGAGATTAGCCTGGGTTCTAGGCCTCCATTACCTCTATTTGGACATTCCTACGGTTTGACTCAGGTCAGAGTTGTGGCTTTCAGCTTCGTGCTCTTAACGGCTCTCTTTGGTGCCCTGTCTCTACTTGGGGTGGCCCAGGTTCTGCACATTCATGTAGGATTACATGAATGCCTTGTTATCAGAAGTGTACATGCCCCAAAAATGCTTGTCTCAGTTTTGAGTATTTGCTTAATCCGTGAGGATTAAGATATAAAAAGCATTGATTTGGATTTTCTACAGTGGCTCTTCTTAGGAGATAGTAATTTGTTGATTGTGCATAATATGCTGAGTAAGGTTTTTCAGGTTTCCAGGTGGCTTACTGGTAAAGAAGCAACCTCCCAGTGCAGGAGACACGAGTGACACTGGTTTGACCCCTGGGTCAGGATGATCCCCTGGAGGAGGAAATAACAGCACACTCCAGTATTCTAGCCTGGAAAATCCCATGGACAGAGGAGCCTGGCGGGCTATAGTCCATGGGGGTCACAAAGAGTCAGACACGACTGAGCTATTGAGTGCACACAATATGCTGAGCACTGTTTTTATATAACAGTTTTCTCATACATGGATGCATGCAATCTTCAAAACAACTGTGTGACACTGATTTTGTCATTACCCTCAATCTATAGATGAGGAAGCTGAGTATCAGAGAGGTTAATTAGCTTGCCCCTGGTACCCAGCATGGTCCAAGGATTCAAATCCAGAAATCTGCTTCTAAATCCCATGCTCATAACCACTTCACTTTACTGGGTTTGACCGAATACCAGGTTCAACTTGGAATTTGCATCCATGAATTAATCCTTACCATCAGCTCAACGGAAATATAAGAAGTTAAAGTATTGTCAGTCTCTTATGCAGCTAAATTTGCTTCTTTTATATTTGTTTATCTTCTCAAAAAGTATATATACTTAAAGATGAAGGAATCTGAAACTGCTTAGAGGGTACATTGTCCTTTCACAAGATAAATATATACTAATGTTATTGGACGAAGGCAGGGGTCTGTACTTTAAGGGTCGGAGAAAAGTTCACTATTTAAGCTCCAAAACCCACAGGAAATCTACAGCACTCTATCCAGCAGTGCAATCAGTTGAGTGGTCCAAGTATCCATCACTCCAAATATACCTCCCCAAAGAGCAAATGCAGGTGATTGAGTCAATCAAAATCTTCAATCAAGAATATTCTTTACCATGCTGCTCATGTAAAGATGCCTGGCTCCTTTCTATATTTTGAGTAAGTTAAACTGTGCCTCAATTCCTCAACTCTAAATAGATGCAATTACTAGAATATTAGATATCACAGAGACATTAAAAGGGTTCTCATAGTCTGCTATCTATATGTAAGTTGAATTGCATTCCATCAGAATATGCCAAGTACTCTGCATAACTGTTTTGTTACATGTTTGCTGCTGCTGCTGCTGCTGCTAAGTTGCTTCAGTCGTGTCCGACTCTGTGCGACCCCATAGACGGCAACCCACCAGGCTTCCCCGTCCCTGGGATTCTCCAGGCAAGAACACTGGAGTGGGTTGCCATTTCCTTCTCCAATGCATGGAAGTGAGAAGTGGAAGTGAAGTCGCTCAGTCGTTCCCAACTCTTAGCGACCCCATGGACTGCAGCCTACCAGGCTCCTCTGTCCATGGATTTTCCAGGCAAGAGTACTGGAGTGGGGTGCCATTGCCTTCTCCGTGTTACATGTTTACTAGCAGTTAATCAAGGCCCTTTTGTTTTTGACTTGAACTGTTGAAAAACATTCTAAAATCTTTGTTCACTCTTGTTGTCATGGATATAGACAAAAGATCTTAAGGTGGCTCCACCTTAAGATGGAAGTAACCTTAAAATAAGAATGGAGTTCAATCGCTGTCTATTCCTGTAACTTAATAGCCATTAAGCGAAATGCTTCCTCACTTATGTTCTGGTTTCCTAACCTGTAAAATGAGTGAAGATTTTTGACTCATTTAAAATTCAAAATTCAAATGGCCCAATGTATATAAATACACTTTGTAATTTACAAAGCTCTATTCAAGTATATGTGTTTGTGTGTGTGTGTGTGTGTGTGTGTGTGTGTGTGTGTGTGTTAGTCGCTCAGTCATGCCCAACTGTTTGGGATCCCAGGGACTTAATTCCTTTTCCATGGAATTCTCTAGGCAAGAATACTGGGGTGAGTAGCCATTCCCTTCTCCAGGGAACCTTGCCAACCCAGGGATTGAACCTGGGTCTCCCGCATTGCAGGCAGATTTTTTACTGTCTGAGCCACCAGGGATGCCCACATAAGTACATGTAAATATTTGTGTATGGGCTTCCCTGGTGGCTCAGTTGGTAAAGAATCTGCCTGCAATGCGGTAGACCTGGGTTTGATCACTGAGTTGGGAAGATTGCCTGGAGAAGGGAACATCTACTCACCCCAGTATTCTGGCCTGGAGAATTCCATGGACTGTATAGTCCATGGGGTCGCAAAGAGTTGGACACAACTGACTTTCACTTCAAGTATATGTGTATGTCTACGTAAGTATATGTCCATATTAATATGAAATACATATAATTGGGCAGTGTGAACATATCCCTAGGTAAGACATGAAAACTGAGAATTTTCCATCTCTGGTATCAGTACTTTTTTTTTCTTCCCTTACTTCTTTTGACTTCTTATAACTGAACTTACTTGAATTCTGAGGTTGTGCTACACATCACTATATCTGAACTAACCTGCAGTTCACTAAGCTATATGAGAAGTTGGTTGCTATTCATATTTACATACTGTTAAATAATAAAAATAATTATACCCTGTATTATAAAGGATTATACTAGTAACTTGGTTGTATACCCATGTGATGCTCCTTTGTTTTGGTTACATCAAAATTCTTAGAATCACAGCAAGATTGCATGAAATTAAATGTATTTTACTGGGACTGTAGAGGGAATGGTATTTTTGCTATGATCCAATGACTCATGAGACAATTAGTATTCTTAAATTTGTTCTTACAGTTGAGCCATGGGTGACAGAGAGAAAGAAATTATTTAAAAAAAATATAATTGAAAGAATAAGAGCAAAGAGTATAAAACAGTTCATTGAAACACTACTTCCTTTAGAACTTTTTAAATTTTGAAATAATTGAAAAATTAAAATTTAGAAGAATAATGAAAGGAAACCCTATACCCAGACTTACCAGCTTTTACTACTGGTTAATGTTAAATTCCTGACCCCAACATTTTGATTATTCTGTCTCAGTATCTACACACACACACACACACACTCACACACTTTTATCTATATTTTCTGAACCACTTGAAAGCATGCTGCATATACAAGGCCATCTTAACCAGTAATGCTTCAGTGTGAGTTTCCTGAAAACAAGAATAGTCTTAGATAAATTTTCTGAATTTAATTATGGTGGTTAATATTGATATGGTACTCTTACTTAATCTGTAATCCACATTTCAATTTTGTCAATGGTCTTAAATCACAGCAGTTGTGAATAATGCTGCAAAAAATATGGGAGTAAAGCTGTCTCTTCAGTATACTGTTTATTTCTGTTGGATATATTCCCAAAAGTGGATTATATGGTGCTCAGTCACTTCAGTCATGTCTGCTTCATTGCAACCCCATGGACCATAGCCCACCAGGCTCTTCTGTCCATTGAATTTTTCATGCAAGAATACTGGAGTGGGTTGCCCATGCACTCCCCAGGGATCAGGTCGAACCTGCATCTCCTTCATTGCAGATGGATTCTTTTACCGCAGAGCCACCAGGAAGCACAGATCATATGGTAGCTCTGCTTTCATGAGGAAACTCTACTCTGTTTTCCACAGTTCAGTTCAGTTCAGTCATTCAGTTGTGTCCAACTCCTTGTGACCCCATGAATTGCAGCACGTCAGGCCTCCCTGTCCATTGCCAACTCCAGGAGTTTACTCAAACTTATGTCCATCAAGTTGGTAATGCCATCCAGCCATCTCATCCTCTGTCGTCCCCTTCTCCTCCTGCCCCCAATCCCTCCCAACATCAGAGTCTTTTCCAATGAGTCAACTCTTCGCATGAGGTGGCCAAAGTACTGGAATTTCAGCTTTAGCAGCATTCCTTCCAAAGAACACCCAGGGCCGATCTCCTTTAGAATGGACTGGTTGGATCTCCTTGCAGTCCAAGGGACTCTCAAGAGTCTTCTCCAACACCATGGTTCAAAAGCATCAATTCTTTGGAGCTCAACTTTCTTCACAGTCCAACTCTCATATCCATACAGGACCACAGGAAAAACCATAGCCTTGACTAGATGGACCTTTGTTGGCAAAATAATGCCTCTGCTTTTCAATATGCTGTCTAGGTTGGTCATAACTTTTCTTCCAAGGAGTAAACATCTTTTAATTTCATGGCTGCAGTCACCATCTGCAGTGATTTTGGAGCCCAAAAAAATAAAGTCTGACACCGTTTCCATTGTTTCCCCATCTATTTCCCATGAAGTGATGGGACCAGATGCCATGATCTTCGTTTTTTGAATGTTGAGCTTTAAGCCAACTTTTTCCACTCTCCTCTTTCACTTTCATCAAGAGGCTTTTTAGTTCCTCTTCACTTTCCCTACCAACAATGCACAAAGGTTCCATTTTCTGCACACCCTCACCAACATTTTTTTATACCAGGTAATTTTGATGATAGCAATCCTAACAGGTGTGAGGTTATATCTCATTATTGTTTTGATATTTCACTTCTGTGGTAACTAGTGATGTTGAGCATCTTTTCATGTACCGGTTGGTCACCTGCATGTCTTCTTTGGAAAAATGTCTTTTCAGTCCCTCTGCCCATTTTTAATTCAATTTTTTTGTTTTTGTTATTATTTTTATTGACTTGTATGAGTTCTTTCACTTCATGGGAAATAGATGGGGAAAGAGTGGAAACAGTGTCAGACTATTTTTTGGGGCTCCAAAATCACTGCAGATGGTGATTGCAGCCATGAAATTAAAAGACGCTTACTCCTTGGAAGAAAAGTTATGACCAACTTAGACAGCATATTGAAAAGCAGAGGCATTACTTTGCCAACAAAGGTCCATCTAGTCAAGGCTATGGTTTTTCCAGTCGTCCTGTATGGATGTGAGAGTTGGACTGTGAAGAAAGCTGAGTGCCGAAGAACTGATGCTTTTGAACCATGGTGTTGGAGAAGACTCTTGAGAGTCTCTTGGACTGCAAGGAGATCCAACCAGTCCATTCTGAAGGAGATCAGCCCTGGGATTTCTTTGGAAGGAATGCTGCTAAAGCTGAAACTCCAGTACTTGGCCACCTCATGCAAAGAGTTGACTCATTGGAAAAGACTCTGATGCTGGGAGGGATTGAGGGCAGGAGGAGAAGGGGACAACAGAGGATGAGATGGTTGGATGGCATCACCGACTCAATGGACATAAGTTTGAGTAAACTCCTGGAGTTGGCAATGGACAGGGAGGTCTGGCGTGCTGCAGTCCATGGGGTTGCAAAGAGTCGGACATGACTGAGTGACTGAACTGAACTGAGGGATATGTATGGGCTTCCTTGGTGGCTCAGGTGGTAAAGAATCTGCCTGCAATGCAGGAAAGAAAGGTCCTTCTTAAAAGCACAAAAGGCAGATGAGCTTGAAGAAAATTACACCAAATTCTCTAAGTCTTTTTGTTCTTGACCATTTTTCCCACTGTATAATATTCTCTTTGTTTTTCCCACTATTCCATGTTTATTTTGGTCTTTTGACAAGATACAGATGTTTTTATTTTTAATTAAAGGATAACTTTTTTACAGTGTCGTGTTAGTTCCTGCCATACAGCAACATGAATTAGCCATTAGTATACATGTGTCCCTTTCCTCTTGAACTTCCTACCACCCCCGACTCATCCCACCCCTTTAAGCTGTCACAGAGCACCAGGTTGAGCTCCCTGTGTTATACAGCAACTTCTTCTATTTTGTATGTGGTAATATATATGTTTCAATGCTACTCACTCAATTTGTCCCTCCTTCTCCTTCCCCCGTCTTCCCTGGTGGCTCATACGGTAAAGCGTCTGTCTACAATGAAGTAGACCCGGGTTCAATCCCTGGGTTGGGAAGACCTCCTGGAGAAGGAAATGGCAACCCACTCCAGTATCCTTGACTGGAAAATCCCATGGACGGAGGAATCTGGTAGGCTACAGTCCATGGGGTCGCAAAGAGTCGGACATGGCTGAGCGACTTCACTTTCACTTTCTCCTTCCTGCACTGTGTCTGCAAGTCTAAGATACAGATATTTTTAAAGGGCCTCAATATAAGCTTATGAAGGGTTAGTTAAAAAGAACTTAGAGATAAGTTTTCTTCTTTTATGAACTGTATAGTACTCCTATGTGTAAAACTCTGTTCTGGGCCAAAATATTAAGAAAATATGTAAGATAAAGCACCAGCACTTAATGAGTTATTGTACCCCATTGCCCAAGTAAAGCGTTACTTTACACCAAGACCTATCGTCTTATCCATGTAGTGGCTAAGCTTTGAAACTATGTTAATTTGGATTTATTTCTGTAAATAAAAATAGCCTGATATATTACCCCATTACTTCTATAAAACTGCTTAATGTTACCAGACACCAACTTTTGCAAAAACTAGCATTCTTAGCAGCATTTGACCACATTTGCTGCTTCTATCTTCATAAAATGCTGTTTTTATTAAGCTTCTATGCCACACTTGTCTCATTTGCTCTTCCCTGACTCCCTCATCATCAATTTTTTGGATTCCTTTTCCTCTACAGGACCTTTAATTGAAGTACCCTAGAGCTCCATCCTCAATACCACCTCTCCCCTATAGGAAAAGCCTCCTTACAAAATCTCCCCAGTCCCACATCTTAAATATCATTGATATCTCGATGTCTCTTAAGTTTTAAATCTGCAAACTGAACCGAATAGGCAGTTAAGCATATAAACTTAGACATTCAAGAGGAGATGGCACTTTTATGTCTAAGAGTAGAGCCACTGAATAGTCTTTCTCTCTTTTGTGAATAAATTCATTTGTATCTCTCTTTTGGATTACACGTATATGTGATATCATATATTTGTCTTTCTCTGACTTACTTCACTTAGTATGATAACATCTAGGTCCACACATGCTGCAAATGGCATCACCACATTCTTTTTATGGCTGAGTAGTATTCCATTGAATATATCTACTACATCTTCTTTATCCATTCCTCTGTCAGTTGACATATGGGTTGCTTCCATGTCTTGGCTATTGAAAATAGTACTGCAATGAACATTGAGATGCATGTATCTTTTCTCCAGATAACATACATGTGAGTGCATGTTAAGTTACTTCAGTTGTGTTGGACTCTCTGCAACCCTGTGGACCATAGCCTGCCAGGCTTCTCTGTCCATGGGATTCTCCAGGCAAGAATACTGGAGTGGGTTGCCATGCCCTGATTATCAACAAGGATCTACTGTATAGCACAGGGAACTCTAATTAATAGTCTGTAGTAATCTGCATGGGAAAAGAACGCATGTGCATACCTGAATCACTTTGCTGTACAACTGAAACTAACACAGCATTGTAAATCAACTATATTCCAATACAGAATATAAGATTAAATTAAAAAATTAAACGTTCAAAAATAAAAGTAATTAATACAAGCATCTAAAAAAACAGGTTTAATTAAATAAATTCTAAGGTTTCACCTTATATTAAATATTTGGTAGCTTTCTATCATACTTTTATGCTTTCCTTTTCATTTTAAGCAAAACTGAAGTTACAGTTTCATTAATACTCAAGTTATAAATTAATAATAGATATTAGAATTTGCTTATTAATCTATTATAAAAGTTTTTAAACTGCCTATAGAAATACTTTCTACTGAGGACAGTAAACAAAATTTGGAAAACCATTCCCCAGTCATTCCTAAAATTCAAGCACGTTGTGGAATCATGTTAATACATTTAAAGCTACATTTTGCTGACAGTGAGGAGTCAGTGAGCAACTTGAAGGCATAAAACAGATATGAAAACAACACTCCCACTAAAGGCTAATGGTCATGAAACTAAAATGGTGTCCGATTCCCTTGGCAGTGAATTTAGGAGTGCCAGAGTCCTGTAATTAGATAGTTTGAGTGGTAAATGATCAAATAATTAGCAAACTAATCCTGAAGTTCTCAGTAGCTGTTAATGACTTTCCAGAATATTTTGAAGATTCATTCTACACTTTCTGGTCTACTCCCACAGAGCCACAACACTGTAGTCGGGCTTGGATTATCTTGAAATTACATAAAAGAAATGAAAAAAAAAAGTGCTTTTCAAACTGATTATAGAGAACATTATTAAACTAAGTTTAAGATTAAATTGATAAATATGTCCCTGTTTGGCTTTTTGAAGGCATTATTACCAAATAATACCAAACTTCTAAGTAAAAGGAGATTTAATGAAAGATAAAGTATGCCTGCATTCCACAACAAAAAAAGAAAATGTTATTTAAGATAACTGACTAAACAGCATTTTAATGTAGGTTCTATTCAGGTTAATCAAATTGTCGATATACCAGATACCATCTGTCATATACCAGATGACCAGAAATACAATTCCATCCGAGCAACTACATCTACCTATCTTTATAAATCAGTTGTTTTTATTCTACTTTATTCTTTAAACAAAATATTCTATTCCTTTAAAACATTGCAGAGGATTCAAATTCCTGATCAGTTTGGGACCAAGCCTTCAGAATTGAGTCAAATCTGGTAAGAATCCTATTCAAAGAGATTAAAAATGAACTTGGGTTTATATCATTTTCCCTGTAACTAGCCAGCATTTATTTTAATGAGAAAATTTAAGAGCATAGACATCTAAAAAGTCACTCATGACTGAGCTCTCTGAGCTTTCTTCTCAAAATTCCTACCTTCACTCACAAAAAAGTATCCCTTCTCTGTCAAAATCTGTTACATATATGACCTTGACTGTGTTTATACTCAAGGACTCCAGGATCTTTTTCAGTTACCTTCTCTCTCTTCCAACTTTAGCTCACTCTCTCCACTGGATCTTTCCATTTAGCCTCCAAACATTTTAGTGCATTTAATTTAGCCTCAAAATATTTAGTCGCCAAACATTTAAATACCTCACTTAAAAACAAAGGAATACAAATCAAAACGTCATGAATTTGTAACTCCTAAATTGCATCTTTTCCTGTTTATCCCAATGCTCTAGGCTCTTTTTTCATATTACTGAGTTATAACTGAAATATAACATCGTGTAAGGTATTCTTGTTCTGTCACTAAGTCACGTCCGACTCTTTGACCCCATGAACTGCAGCACACCAGGCTTCCCTGTCCTTCACTATCTCCTGGAGTTTGCTAAAACTCATGTGCATTGAGTTGGTGATGCCATCCAACCATCTCATCCTCTGTTGCCCACTTATCCTCCTGCCATCAATCTTTTCCAGCACCAGGGTCTTTTCAATGAGTCAGCTCTTTGCATCAGGTGGCCAAGTGTTGGAGCTTCAGCATCAGTCCTTCCAATGAATATTCAGGACTGATCTCCTTTAGGATTGACTGGTTTGATCTCCTTGCTGACCAAGGGACTCTCAAGAGTCTTCTCCAACACCACAGTTCAAAAGCATCAATTCTTTGGCACTCAGCTTTCTTCACGGTCCAACTCTCACATCCATACATGACCACTGGAAAACCATAGTTTTGCCTATACAGACCTTTGTTGGCAAAGTGGTGTCTCTGCTTTTTAATATGCTGTCTAAGTTTTTCATAGCTTTCCTTCTAAGAAGCAAGTATATTTTCATTTTGTAGCTGCAGTCACTGTCTGCAGTGATTTTGGAGCCGCCCAAGAAAATAAAATCTGTCATGGTTTCCACTTTTCCCCCTCTATTTGCCATGAAGTGATGGGAACAGAAACCATGATCTTAGGTTTTTAATATTGAGTCTGAGGCCAGCTGTTGCATTCTCCTCTTTCATTTTCATCAAGAAGCTCTTCAGTTACCCTTTACTCTCTGCCATTAGAGTGGTGTCATCTGCATAGATGAGGTTGTTGATATTTCTCCTGGCAATCTCGATTCCAGCTTGTGCTTCATCCAGCCAGGCGTTTTGCATGATGTACTCTGAATAGATGTTAAATAAGCAGGGTGATGACATGCTGCTTTGTCATACTTCTTTCCCAATTTTGAGCCAGTTTGTTAATCCATGTCCGGTTCTAAATGTTGCATCTTGTCCTGCATATAGATTTCTCAGGAGGCAGGTAAGGTGGTCTGGTATTCCCAGCTCTTGAAGAATTTTTCCACAGTTTGTTGTGATCTACACAGTCAAAGGCTTAGTGGAGTCAATGAAGCAGATGATTTTTTGGAAATCCCTTGCTTTTTCTATGATCCAGCAGATCTTGACAATTTGATCTCTGGTTCCTCTGCTTTATCTAAATTGAGCATGTATATCTGGAAGTTCTCTGCCTAGCTTGAAGGATTTTGAGCATTACCTTGTTAGCAAGTGAAAAGAGTGCAATTGTAAGGTAGTTTGAACATTCTTTGGCATTGTCCTTCTTTGGGATTGGAATAAAAACTGACCTTTTCCAGTCCTGTGGCCACTGCTGAGTTTTCCAAATTTGTTGACTTATTGAGTGTAGCATTTTAACAGCATCATCTTTTAGGATTTGAAATAGTTCAACTGGAATTCCGTTACCTCCACTAACTTTGTTCATGGTAATGCTTCCTAAAGCCCATTGGACTTCACACTCCAGGATGTCTGGCTCTAGGTGAGTGACCACACCATCATGGTTATCTGGATCATTAAGACCTTTTTTGTACAGTTCTTCTGCATATTATTGCTACATCTTCTTAATCTCTTCTGCTTCTGTTAGGTCCTTGCCATTTCTGTCCTTTATTGTGCCCCTCTTTGCATGAACTGTTCCCTTAGTATCTCCAATTTTCTTGAAGGTATATCTAGTCTTTCCCATTCTATTGTTTTCCTCTATTTCTTTGCATTGTTCGCTTAAGAAGGCTTTCCTATCACATGTTAATTTGATACATTTATGTATTACAATATGATTACTGCCAAGCATTAGCTAATCACACATAATTATCATATTTCTTTGGTGAGATCATTGAATATCTAGTCTCTTAGCATGTTTCAAGTGAATAATATAGTATTGTTGTCTATAATTGTTGCCATGTGCATTGGGTCTTCAGAACTGATTTATCTTCTAACTGAAATTTTGTAACCTATAACCAACATCTCCCAATTCCCTCAACGCCCTAACCTCTGGTAACCACATTCTACTCTGTTTCAGTTCATACTTTTTTGGATTCCAGATATAAGAAGAATCTTTCCCTGATTTATCTCACTTAGCTAATGCCCTCAGGTTCCTTCAGTGTTGTCACAAATGGCAGGTTGTCTTTCTTTCTCATGCCTGAATAATATTTCATTATCTTTTTAGCCATTTATCCATGGATGGACACTGAGGTTGTTTCCATATCTTGGTCATTGTGCATACTGCAATACACGTGGAAGTGCAGACATCTTTCCATATCCTGTTTTTATGTCTTTCATGTATACCCGGAGAGGGATTGCTGTATTAAATGGTAGCTCTATTGTTAATTTTATGAGAAACCACTGTACTGTTTTCCATAATGGCTGAATCATTTAACATTCCTACCAAGAGTGCACAGCTTTTCTCCACATCCTTGTCAACACTTGTTATCTATTGGCTTCCTGATGATAGCCTTTGTAACAGATGTGAGGTTATATATCATCCTGGCTTTGTTTCCTTTTTTTTTTTTTTTGGTTAGTGATGTTAAGCATCTTTTCATGTAACTGTTGGCCATGTGTATATATTTATGGAAAAATACTTATTCAGATTCTCTGTCCATCTTTAAATCAGATTGTTTCTTTGTCATTGAGTTGTATGAGTTCTTTGTATATATTTTTCCTCTGAGAATAATTTTATTTATTGTATTCAAAGATGCTTTTAAATAGATTTAATTGGTCTATGTCTTGAGGTGATATTTGACTTTATATTTGAATTATACTTAAAAGTGTTAAGAATATAAGATTTGATATGCTTAAAGCAAGAACAGGGACAAATATAACCTATTTCACCATGCAGCTACTTTAGAATCTTCTAGATTTGTAAAGATAAACTCTCAAAGACTTAAACAAAACAAAATTTGCCTCCAGTAGGTAGGTGGCCCAGTCAGACAAAGAGCAGTAATGCAATGTACCTGAATTTCAACAGCGTTAGTAATTTTAATCTCATGTTCCACAAGCATCAAGAAACAGAAAGATCTGAAGCTGCAACTCCCAGCTATGATCATGTATCATCTCAGCTATATTTAATCTCAAGGGATGACATAAAAAATTTTTAAATCTAAACTAGAAATTCACTTTCATGTTAGAATTGGATATCATATTTTAGATTTTGTCCTGAGGATTGTCAACCCAACCAGTGGTTTGGGAATATAGCAGGCAGAAAACCTAGAGACTCACACTGAAAATGCTATATGAAAAATAAGACCTATTTGCAAATGGAGGGACTCCATTGTTTAATTTTGTTAGGATCACACTGTACATTGATTTTAATTTTTTAATGAAATTTGAATAACATATCAAGCAGAAATTTATAATTATGAATATACTTCAGTGGTAGAATACACTGAGTATAAGTAATATATTTGTATAAATATAAATGCTTTGATATACAGAATGATTCAAAACTATTCCCATAGGTAAAGAGATCAGTATAGCACTGAAAGGTAAATGAGAGAAAATAAAACAAAAAATAAAGCTGCTACATCAGTACACAGGAAGTAGGTTCTAATCTAATTTAAAAATGATACAAATGAACTTATTTACTGAACAGAAACAGACTCACAGATCTCAAAATCAAACTTATGGTTATCAAAGGGGAAATGTGGAGGGAAGTAATAAATTAGGAGATTGGAATTAATACATATACACTACTATATATAAAATAGATAACTAACAAGGACTTGCTGTATAATGAAGGGAACTATATACTCAATATTCTGTAATAACCTATATGGGAAAAGAATGTGAAAAAGAATGGATATATGTATAACTATTTCACATTGATATACACATGAAACTAACACAGCATTGTAAATCAACTATGTTCCAACAAAATTTTTAAAGTTTATTTTTAACTGAAGGATAATTGGTTTACAATATTGTGTTGGTTTCTGCCAAACATCAACATGAGTCAGCCTATATTTTTGGAAAATTAATTATTTATCAGATACATGATTTGCATTGTTGTCTCCCTTTCCACAGATTGTGTTTTCATTTTGTGGATTGTTTCCTTTGTTGTGCAAAAGCTTTTTAGTTCTGTGTAGTCTCAATTTGTTTTGCTTTTGTTGCCTTTGCTTTTGTGATATATTCAAATAGTTGCTAAGACTAATAGAGATTTTCCCCTTGTTTTCTCTCAGAGTTTTATAGTTTTATATCTTTTGTTTAAGTCTTTAATACATTTCAAGTTAATTTCCATGAGTAGTTTAAGACAGGGGTTCACTTTCATTAGTCAAAGTTAAGTGAAGCTGCTCAGTCGTGTCTGACTCTTTGAGACCCCAGGGACTGTATAGCTGACCAGGCTCCTCGTCCATGGATTTCCCAAGCAAGAGTACTGGAGCGGGTTGCTATTTCCTTCTCCAGGGGGTCTTCCCAATCCAGGGATTGAACCAGGGTCTCCTGCATTTCAGGCAGACGCTTTACCGTCTGAGCCATTGTTCTGCATTTATTATCCAGTTTTCCCAACATTGTTTACTGAAGACACTATCCTTTCCTCATTGGGTATTCTTGTCTCTCTTGTCAAATATTGACTGTAAATGTTAAGTACTATTTGGTTCTGGGCTCTCTAGTCTATTCCATTCATCTGTGTGTCTATTTTTATGATAGTACCATAAGATTTTAATTAGTATAACTTTGTAATATAGTTAGAAATCTGCATGATGTGTTCACCTTTGTTCATTCTAAGGACAGTTTGGCTATTTGTGATCTTTTGTGGTTCCATGCAAATTTTAGGATTTTTTTCCTGTTTCTGTGGAAAATGCCATTTGAATTTGGATAAAAGTTGTATTGAAACTGTAGATTGCTTTGGGTAGTATGGACATTTTAATGTCCAATACTTCCAATCCATGAAAATAGGATATTTTCCCATTTATTTGTGTCTTCCTCAGTTACTTTTATTAAGCAAGCTCTTATAGTTTTCATAGTATAGATCTTTGATCTTATATTTCTTGGTTAATTTACTACTCAGTATTTTCTTTTTTTGATATTGTGAAAGGGATTTTTAAAAATTTATTTTTCAGATACTTTGTTAGAGAAATCATTTTCATTTGTATAAACTATGTTGATTTTTTCGTTGATTACTTTGTATAGTTTTTTAATTGAATCTTTAGAATTTTCTATAAACAATATCATATCATCTGCAAATAATACTTGTTTTTTCTTTTTTTCTGATTTGGATGCTTTTCTTTGTCTTGCCTAATCACTCTAGCTATGGCTTTCAGTATTATGTTGAATTAGATTGGAGAAGGAGATGGCAGCCCACTCCAGTGTTCTTGCCTGGAGAATCCCAGGGACAGGGGAGCCTGGTGGGCTGCCGTCTATGGGGTCGCATAGAGTCGACATGACTGAAGCGACTTAGCAGTAGCAGCAGCAGAATAGTAAGAGTGGACACCCTTGTGTTATTTTTGGCTAATATTATAATATTAGCTTATCATATGTGACCTTTATTATGTCGAAATATGTTCTTTCTACATCCAATTTGTTGAGGATTTTTGTTGTGAAAGGATGTTACATTTTGTCAAATGGTATTTTTTCTGCATCTGTTGAGATGATAACTTATATTTTTCATTCTATTATGTAGTATATCATGTTTATTCATATGTGTATGTTAACCTGGAGTCTTAGAGATAAATCTGACTTGATTATGATGCAAAGTCTCTTTAATGTGCTGCTGAATTCAGGTTGCTAATATTTTATTGAGATTTTTGTATTTATATTCATCAGAGATATTGGCCTATACTTTTCTTTCCTTATATTGTCTTTATCTGGCTTTGGTATTGAAATAATACTGTCTTTTTAAAAAAGATTTTTATATAACTTATTTATATATAAAAATTTTAAGTAACTTTAATAAAGATGAGTGTTCATGAATATATACATGCTAAAAATGCTAACAAGCAATTTAAATTCACTAAATCAGACTAACAGCATTAAGTACTTGCCTACATTAAAATACAAACTAAAGAGGATTCCCTCTGCCTTCCACAGAGTGTGGACTTGAACTTAGTTGGTTCCTTATATTAAAAAAAAGAAAAGAAAAGAAGGCATTTGTTCTCTCAAGATCTAAGAGTACTATCAAATGTCAGTGTATTAAATCTGTTAGTGTTTTCTTCCTGGTCATAGATGAATTGGAGACATGTAAAGATGAAATTTAACCTGTTTTACTATGATACATAATACTGTATTGTATAAATAGTAATAGACTAAGACTAGATTATGGGTTTCCCAGGTGGTGCTAGTGGTAAAGAACCCACCTGAAAAGGCAGGAGACATAAAAGATGCAGGTTTGATCCCCAGGTCAAGAAGATCCCCTAGAGGAGGGCATGGCAACCCACTCCAGTATTCTTGCCTGGAGAATCCCATGGACAGAGAAGCCTGGCAGGCTACAGTCCATAGAATCTCACAGAGATAGACATGACTAAAGCAACTTAGCACACACCCAAGACTAGTTTATATCTAAAGATCCATGCAACTATGATTCTAGTATAGTAATTACTGAAGTAAAAGGAAAAATTGAATCATTACAGTTACGTAGCAATGTACTTTTACCTAATCTGAATATCATCTTTAATCTTGGAAGATGGTTTTCTCACAAAAGTTTTTTCATACCATTACTTTAAGATTATTTACTCTTCAGTTTTTCTAGCAGAGTTTGTTAGAACTTGGTATTAATTCTTCTTTAAATATTGGTGGAATTCACCTGTGAAACCATCTCTTCCTGGGATTTCCCTTTTTGGAAAGTTTTTGTGATTACTGATTGTATCTTCTCACTCATTATTGGTCTGTTTAGATTTTTTATTTCTTCATGATTCAGTCTTGGTAAGATTGTATGTTTCTAGGAATTTATCCATTTCTTCTAGATTATCTGATTTGTTGGTGTGTAATTTTTCAGACTCTTACAATCCATTATTTTTTATCCACTTTAATATCCCCTCTTTCATTTGTGATCTTATTTATTGGAATTTTCTGTTTTTCTTACTAGTCTAGATAAAGGTTAATCAATTTTGTTACTATTTAAAAAAATAAAGCTCTTAATTTCATTCTCTATTGTTTTTCTGGTCTTCATTTTACTTATTTCCACTCTGACCTTTGTTATTTCCTTCTTTTTGCTAACTTTGGGCTCTGTTCTGCTTTCTTGAGATATAAAGTTAGGTTGTTTGAGATCTTTCTTAATGTATGCATTTATCACTGTAAACTTCTAAGAACTGTTTTTGTATAATCCCATGGTTTTGTGTATTTCCATTTTCATTTGCTTTGATTTTTCTTTTTAATTCCTTTTTGATTTCTTCTTTGAACCATTGTTCAGGAGTGTGTTGTTTACTTCTAGTTTAATACTATTTACTTCTAGTTTAATACTGTTGTGGTTAGGAAAGATACTTGGCATGATTTTAAATTTTTATTTAATTTTGAAGTATAGTTGATTAACAGTGCTGTGTTAGTTTCAGTGTACAGCAAAGTGATTCAGAGACACATATGCATGTATGTATTCTTTTTCAAATTCTAATTGTTTTCTCCTTTAGGTTATTATAGAATATTAAGCAGAGTTCCCTGTGCTATACAGTAGGTCCCTGTTGGTTATCTATTTTAAATGTAGCAGTGTGTACATGTCAATCCCAAACTCTCAATCTATCCCTTCCCACCAACCTTCTGCCCTTGTAACCATAAGTTTATTCTCAAAGTCTGTGAGTCTGTTTTCTGCTTTGTAAATAAGTTCATTTCTATCATTTTTTCAAGCTTCTGCATTAAGTGATATCATATATTTGTCTTTCTCTGTGTGATTTACTGTACTTAGTATGATAATCTCCAGGTCCATCCATGTTGCTGCAAATGGCATTAATTCTTTTGTTTTAATGGCTGGGTAATATTCCTTTATATAGATGTACCACATCTTCTTTATCCATTCAACTCTTGATGCACATTTAGGTTGTTTCCATGTCTTGGCTATTGTAAACAGAGCTACAATGAACATTTGAGTACATATATCCTTTCAAGCCCCTTTTTACTCTAGATATATGCCCAGAAGGGGGATTGCTGAATCATATGATAGGTGTATTTTTAGTCTTTTTAAGGAACCTTCATACTGTTTGCCTTAGTGGCTGTACCAATTTACATCCCCGCCAACAGTGAAGGAGTTTCTTTTTCTCTACACACTGTCCATCATTTATTGTTTGTATATTTTTTTGCCATGGCCATTCTGACTGGTGTGAGGTGATATCTCATATAAGATTTGCATACTTCTAATAATTAGTAATGTTGAGCATCTTTTCATGTGCCTGTTCGCCATCTGGATGTCTTCTTTGGAAAAATGTCTATTTAGGTATTTTTTATACTGAGTTGCATGAACTGTTTGTAAATTTTGGAGGCTAATCCCTTGTTGGCCACAGAGTTTGCCAGTACTTATTCCCATTCTTTGGGTTGTCTTTTTTGTTTTGTTAATGGCTTCCTTTGCTGTGCAAAAGCTTTTGCATTTAATTAAGTCCCACTTGTTTATTTTTGCTTTTATTTCCCTTATTCTAGGAGAGGAATTGAAAAATACATTGCTGTGATTTATTTCAGAGTGTCCTATTTGCGTTTTTCTCTTAAGAGTTTTGTAGAATCTGGTCTTATGTTTAGGTCTATAATCCATTTTGAGTTTATTTTTGTATGGTGCCAAAGAATGTTCTAACTTTGTTTTTTTATGTGTAGCTGTCCAATTTTCCCAGAATCACTGTCATTTCTCCATTTTATGTTCTTATTTCCTTTGCTGTAGTTTAACCATAGATGCATGGGGTTATTTCTGGGCTTTCTATCCTGTTGCAATGATCTATAAGTCTATCTTTGTACCAGTACCACAGTGTTTTGATTACTATAGCTGTGTAGTATAATCTGAAAGCAGGGATCTTCATTCCTCCCAGCTCTGTTTTCTTAAGATTATTTTGGCTATTTGGGGTCTTTTGTCTCTCCATATAAATTTTAGGATTTGTGTGTGTGTGTGTGAAAAACGCCTTTGGTAGTTTGATAGGGATTACATTGAATTTGTAGATCGCCTTGGGTAGTATCTTCACTTTGACAGTATTGATTCTTCCAATCCAAGAACACTGGTATATCTTTCCATCTGTTTGTGTCATCTTAGATTTCTTTCATCAGCATCTTACAGTTTCCAGAGGACAGGTCTTCTGTCTCCTTAGGTGGTTTATTCCTAGGTATTTTATTCTTCTTGATATGGTGCTAAATGAGATTGTTTCTTTCATTTCTCTTTCTGATCTTTTGTTTTTAATGTATAGAAGTGAAACATGGGCCAGTAGGGTGATTCTGAGATAAGTTTCTTTTTTTTAGCAGATCATAGGCAGGCTTCCTGTCTGAAGTTTAGAATGTGATCAGCAGGAACCACATCCCTTGAATGCTCTCTGATATATTATCTGCCTTTTTCCCAGTCTCTTTCCTCCTCCAGTCATGAAGGCTCCACCTCAATACTCTTGATCTCACAGAGGACAAATGGGTTTCTCCCATAGTCTCAACACAATTGGAGAAGTCAGGCACTCACTCATTACTCTCATTTTCCCTGTAGTAAAGGTTGCCAAGAGCTGCTTTAGTCCTATGTCATGCTACCTGGGGAGAGGCACAGCACTGGAAGTTTCCTTCTCTAATGTGTGCAGTTTTTTCCTTCTCTTGTGCAGTTTATACTCCAGTGGAGTGGTGGAATTTCTAATCTGAAGTCATGGAGTTCTACAGAGCAGTGGTCCCCAAACTTTTTGGCACCAGGGACCATAGAAGACAGTTTTTCCACAGACTTGTGCTGTGAGGGAAGGTGGCATTACATTTATTATTCTCTTTATTTCTATTATTATCACTTCAGCACCACCTCAGATCATCAGGCATTAGATTCCAGGGAGGCTGGGGACCGCTGCCATCTGTGGGTGTCTTCCCTAATCAACCCTCTCCAGGTATACCTCTAACACAGCTGAGAGAGGCTGAGGGAAGTTCATAGGTTCCTGTTGGTTCCATAGCCAGTACCAATGTCTGTCTGCTTATTCAATGAACAGTGGGCAAGACTTTCCCTAGGTCCTTGGTGTGTGGTGCTGGATCCCACAACTCCCAAAGAGGTCCTATTCTTCATGTATAAATGTTGAATTTTTGTCCTTAAAATGGGGGACAAAAAAGAGGGACATCATATACCACCATGCTATCAATATCACTCTTAATCTAGCTAGTTATCTTAAAAGACAACTTTTCATGTCTGCCTTTATTCCTTCGTTGTTCATCCCCTCTAAATAGTATGGAACTTGGTTTCCAATTTTCTTTCTACCAGATTGGTTGATGTTCATCAATGATTTCATAATCATCTATTTGTAGGTCTCTCACCCCTCATCCTCTTTTATATCTGCTTATTTGGCACATCCAGGCATTTTCTTTGTTACGTCTTCTTCCACACTATGTAGATATTCTCCAAAACTATGTCTTTGACTTTTACTGCACTTGCTCCTTGGAAAAATCATAGTCAATATAATAATCATCTCTAAATAGATAGCTCTCATATCTGTGTCCAACCTGACTTCTTTATAAAGCTGTCATACTTAATATTTAACTGCTTTCTAGACTTCTTTACCTGTCTGGTCTGAAGGCAATGCCAGTTCATTATGTCCAAAACTTAAACCTCCTCAGCTTCTTTCTGTCACTTTTCTCCTAATGACCCAGGTTTAAACATAAAGGACAATTCTCCACCATTTTTTGATAGTCATACCTCATCAAACATACTAAAAGTTGTTAATTGAGCTTCCTTAATTCTCTTAAAGAATGCCCTGTTTTTCCCACATTCAACAACTCCATCTTCAATCTAATATACACTTGGCCAATTAATCTTCAAGCATAGCTCTAAGCACTCACTTCCTGTTCTAAAACCTAAAATATCTGCATACTACTCACAGAATAATGTTCAGACTCCAAGTTTGTTACTGGTCAATGTCAGGCTTCAGAAATTTTTATCAAGCTATTTTCCATAATTGTTCTGTAACATAGAACTATCCTGTGCCTCCTTTCTGTGTGTATTGCAAAATGCTATTCACTCTGCCTAGAATTCCCTATTCCTGCCAACTTCTCCATGCAGGCAGGTCTAGGTTTTACTCATTCTTCAAGAGATTAGCTTAAATTCCATCTTTATTGTGAAATATTTCTTAGTCTTCCAGCTGGAAGTAATCTCTCTTTTATGAAGTCTTAGATTATTTTTGCCTTTATTTCATCTAGGGCATCAGTCACTCTTGGCTTTGTACTATTATAGTAATTTTAAGGCAACTTTAACAAATACTTATGAAACACTTGCATGTGTAAGGCAAACTGGTAGACACTATGGATGCAAAAGTGTATTAAAAAGGGTTCAAATCCTCAAGCAGCCCCCATCTGGTAGGTATAAATATTTCTTATCTTCCCTACCAAATGAAAACAGAAAAAAAAATTTTGGACCTAACAGTTATTTTCCATAAGAAAATAGAAAAATCTATTAAAAAGAAAAATCAGCTAATGAAAAAATAATAACAACAAGAACATTATGATCAGGAGAAACTAAAAACTATTCTTACCTTCAAGTGATTGCCACAGAAAAGTTCTCTATGTCCCAGTCTATTCTAAATTTTACCAGTTTAATTATTTTTCCTCTTCTTTCCTAGTGACTAATTTTTAAATAAATGAAAAGGAAAATTTTGTTATAAGGAGTGGCTTTGAAAGTTTCCATGTGAGAGGAAATTGAGGTATAATTCTAAATATAGACTCAGTAATAAGAAGTGTTTTGTGAAAACTTGGTCATAACTGACTTGTCCCATAAGACATGATACTGATGTCAGCATTCTCCCCAACAGTGGTTCTCAAACGTTGTCATGCTTCAGAAACACCTGAAGACTTTACTACAGCACATATCAATGGGCACCACTCCCAGAATTTTTATTCTAAAGATCGGGAAAGGGGCCCTAAGATTTGCATTTTGATCAAGTTCTCAGATGATGTTGATGCAGTTGTTCTAGGGACCACACTTTGAGAACCATTGCTCTACAAAATTACTTTGCTCCATGAATATTTTGAAAATCTTTTCAAGAACATCCAGTTACTTACTGTTTTTCATTCCTCATGGGATTTTAGTGAAGGATAAATGGCTCTAAATCATGATCATCTCCTGGCTACTTTGAGATCAAAGAAGTCAGGAGATGATCATAATATAGGTTCTTGCAACCTAGTTACTATTAATAATGCTCTAATAAGCAATATTTTTGAGTGCCTCTGATATCAAACCATTATATAATAATCTCATTACTATAACAAATGCTATCATATATGTAATATTATCAGATACGAAAACTAAGTCACACGACAGAGCCAAGATCCACAGATAGGTCTCCTAATATCAGATTATAAGGCTTTCCTCCCTCCTGACTCTTTCCTTTGGGAAAATAAGTTTGTAGAGACCACAGATGAATTATTCTGGTGTCTGTCTCACAATTTAATTGAACAGCAATAATCAATTAATACTTTTCTTCTTAAAGATAATCTTCACTGCAGTTTCTCAGAGACAATTATGCCACTGTGTCTCTCTTCTTTCATACCTTCCCTCCTATCTTGTCAACATTCTATTTCATCATTAATAGATAATGTGCTCTTGAAAGAGGCATGTGTTAGTCATGTTCATCTTCTCAATGGTAAACAAGCACACTTTCTGCCACACTTTAGGCGCCTAAGAATTGTTTGATTGAACTGAACTAAATGGGAGTTATCTCACATTTTATCTTCTAAATGCCATCTTATCATGTGATATCAGCAATGATTAGGTTTAAATACTCAGCAAAATGCAAGCAATTTTCTGGAAAAGACTGAAAAAAATACATGACTTTGTAGGGCATATATGTTTTTAATCACTTCTTGGCTCTCAATCAGTAACACCGTTTCCTGGAATAATATAACAAAATAAAAACAGATACTAGAGTAATATAGTAAGACTCTAACCCTCTTTGAACAGTGCTTGCTTTATGTCCTGCCTCTGAGAAAAATTTATCAGTAAGCATTAAATAAAAGAAAAAAAGACTTTATGTAAAAGTGTGATTTCCCTCCTCCATACCTAAAGAGTAATCACTATCTTATCCTAAGGGGCAAAAGTGTCTATATTATTCCTATACATTACAGTGATAATATTTCTATAAATGAGGAATAAAAATTCTCTTCATATCTCCTTTTCAAAGGGATGCCCAGAGAAAGTAGTAAATTCTCCATTGGAAGTCATCAGGGAAAAAAAATTAAAATCAATTAAAATTTAGAAGTTAAAATTGATGGACAAACTCCAGGGCAAAAAAAAAAAATTATATATATATATATAAAATAAATTTCAGGAGCATGGCTGCCAAAGGAGTTCAATTTAAAAACTGGTGTTGACAGGAGACCAGCAGTGAGAGACCATAGGAAGCAAGAAAGCATATAATTAGATACTTGATCTGTGAAATATTAAAGTTAAGTTGATGTGAACCAAGTTATGGCATAGTGTAGAAGATCTACCATGAAACTGAGGGAAAAAACAAATGGATCTCATAGCCAAAGGATTCAAAACAGCAAATAAACCAAGACATATCCTTGAAGGAGAGTCAACTCCCCATTGGTGAGGGATTAGGGGTGCGATCATCATGGCAAGAAAAACCACATCTGAACACACATAACCTTTACCAATTTATCTGTACACACATATATATGTACATAATGGAAGCTTTTGTTTCCTTTTTACCTCTGATTTACCATACCCAGAAGCCTGAAAAATTGTAAATCCACCAAACAAAAGCTACCCTGTTCTTGGAACCTGAAGATTTCCTAGTCGTAATGCCTATATTAGCCAGGCATACTAAATATCAAGCTCCAGGCTGGAGGCAAAAAATCAATAGCCTAAGCAGACATTAATTGAAGCACAGAAAAAAAAAAAAGTGCTTGGTGTATCTACAAGACTCAGAGCTAGGGCTCAGGTGAATTACAAACACGAGTCTGAAGCCAATATTTACACAAATTCTTTGTTCACAATATGTAATTCCAGGACAGTTCTTGAAAGTTTTAGGAACAGTTTTCAGCAAATCATTGAGTGGAATGTCGTCATATACCTGAGTATTAATAGCTCTACTGGGGTTTTAAAATGCTGTGCCTAACCTGATTTTTACACAGAACCTACTCCAAAACATAATTGTTCCCAGAATTTAGGCACAAGTCTAGTGTTTGTCAAAGAATTGGCTTTTAAAGCATGTATCTATGGTCATGATTTAATTTACATGTAAAATAAGTGGTAAGGATGGGAGAAGAAGGAAGGAAATATTTCTGCATCTTCATGTTTAAGTGCAAATTACACGACATTAATGTTTTAAATTATGTAATTAAATGTTAAATAAGTATTATAAATAGGAAATAAGGGATTTGAAACAGAGAAGACTTATTAGATTTTTTTGGTCTCAGTTATTAACCATATAGCCTTAGGCAAATTTCTTACCCTCACTGAGCTTTGCCTTTCTAACTTCTAAATAGGATGATAATATGAAACATGATAGATAGGAGATAATAAAGTGTGTAATTCAATGTCTAAAATGTAGCAAATGTTCAATAAATTGTGCTCCCAGTGGCATTTACCATGCAGCTAATAAAATACATATTTCTGGTCACTTCATTTGTTTTGGATATCTTCTAAGATTCTAGAGCAAGCCCTAGCAATGTGTAACTTTGCATGTCAACTTTTAATATACAAAAGCAAAATTTTAAAAATTATCCCATTGTAAGCCAATTTAATTTTAATACCTAACTTTGTCTTTGTAATATATATTTTTCTTAGAAAGCTTCCTAAATTAAAATTGAAGTTGCACAGAAACCTCCATCTGCCTGTAATTGTGCCTATACTATTAGTCATTACTACTAATGAGAATCAATTAGTAACACTAAAATTCTGTATATGACTGTTTTCCCTAACTCAGAGTTCTTTGAAAAGTTCAGGGTGTTTTTTTTTGATAATTTTTTTTATTTATTCTTGGCTGTGCTGGGTCTCCATTGCTGAGGGGCTCTTCTCTAGTTGCGGTGAGCAGGGGCTATTCTCTAGTTGTAGCGCACAGGCTTCTCACTGTGGTGCATAGGCTCCTCTTATTGCAGAACACAGGCTCTAGAACATACGGGCTTCAGTAGTTGCAATGCATGGGCTCAGTGGTTGTGGTTTCCCAGCTCTAGAGCTCAGACTCAGCAGTTGTGGCACACAAGTTGAGTTACTCCGTGGCATGTGGGATCTTCCTGGACCAGGGATTGAATCCATATCTCCTGCACGGGCAAGAGTGATTCTTTACCACTGAGCCACCAGGGAAGGCCTACAGTTTAGTTTTAAATTTTTAAAAAAATGGTGGCATCTAAGCTCACAATTAAGTGTATATGACTAGTTTTTAAGGTATTTACCATCAATAGTAGGTTTGCATTTTGGAGACAATGATGGTGCCAATGGGAAGTTAGAAGCCACGTATTCTTCAAGTTTGTTGTTACAAACAGGCACTTGTATTGTTGAATTACATCAAATGTAGTTTTCAAAATGTCAGCACACTGTCAAAAACCATGTATTTAGGGAAAAAAAGAGCCCATATTGTTTAAACCTTATGAGATGGGGAACAGACACTAAAGATTGGGAGGGAAGAGGCTAAGTTTAATGACACTGGATCCAACCCCAAATCGTCAAGTCAGGTAGGATATTCGCAGAGGTCATCTACCTGGAGCCATAACTTGAAAATTAAAACTTCAGGAATAAGCATAAAATTCCGGTCATCTATGTACAGTTTATTGAAATATACAACAGTAAGCTGAGGGAGAAAGAGATGGAGAGTATGCATGAGAGAACATGTGTGGGAGAGAGAATTAAATAGCATGGGAACAGATGCCTGCCTTTTGCTGAATAAGCCAGTGCCTCCGAATGGCAGGTGGGAGGAGTGAATCTGCCCTTCCTCTATGTTCAATCCTACAAGCCTCTCAGATTGAGGGCGACTTCCACCCTAGTTTCTGGAAATCCAAAGCACCAACCTAATCCAGTGTCACCTGAAAAAATAGCTATCCTCCAGTCCTAAAGGAAAAACTGCCTGTGTGGGATTTATTTACTGGAAGAGAACTCACCTGTCTATTGGCCTATATGCTTGACTTAAAGAATTTTGAGTGATTTTCATTGTACATAATTTCCCTTTACATGTTTGTTCAAGAAACAAATCTTAAAGAACTGATTCTACTATACCCCAAAAGAGGATCTCTTCCAATCAGCATTCTACAACAGAAATAGGAAAAAGTATATGTTCAGTTCAGTTGCTCAATATTGTCCAACTCTTTGTGACCCCATGGACTGCAGCATGCCAGGCTTCTGTTTATCAACAACTCCTGGATCATGCTCAAACTCATGTCCATCGATGCTGGTAATGCCATCCAATGGTCTCATCCTCTGTCGTTCCCATCTCCTCCTGCCTTCAATCTTTCCCAGCATCAGGGTCTTTTCTAACGAGTCAGCTCTTCACATGAGGTAGCCAAAGTACTGGAGCTTCAGTTTCAGCATCGGTCCTTCCAGTGAATGTTCAAGACTCATTTCTTTTAGGATTGACTGGTTTGATTTCCTTGCAATCCAAGGGACTCTCAAGAGTCTTCTCCAACACCCAGTTTAAAAGCACTAATTCTTCAGCACTCAGCTTTCTTTATAGTCCAACTCTCACATCCATACATGACTACTGGAAAAACCATAGTTTTGACTAGATGGACCTTAGTTGGGCAAAGTAATGTCTCTACTTTTTAATATGTTGTCTAAGTTTGTCATAGCTTTTATTCCAAGGAGTGTCTTTTAGTTTCATGGTTGCAGTCACTATCTGCAGTGATTTTGGAGCCCAAGAAAATAAAGTCCGTCACTGTTTCCATTGTTTACCCATCTATTTGCCATGAAGTGATGGGACCAAATGCCAAGATCTTAGCTTTCTGAATGTTGAGTTTTAAGCCAGTTTTTTCACTCTCCTCTTTCACTTTCATCAAGAGTCTCTTTAGTTCCTCTTCTCTAGGGTGAAGGGTGGTGGCATCTGCATATGTGAGCCAATCTTGATTCCAGCTTGTGCTTCCTCTAGTCTGGCATTTTGCATAATATACTTTGTATATAAGTTAAATAAGCAGGGTGACAATATACAGCCTTGATGTACTCCTTTACCAATTCTGAACCAGTCTGCTCTTCCATGTCAGGTTCTAATTGTTGCTTCTTGACCTGCATGCAGATTTCTCAGGTGGCAGGTAAGGTGATCTGGTATTCCTATCTCTTTAAGATCCAGTTTATTGTGAGGTATATGTAGCAAGTATAAATTATCAGGTCATAACCTTGAAATATGCAAAAATATCATACCCCATAGTTTTTTTTTGTTTTTTTTTTTTTTTAAATAAATCAACACAAACCCCCATTCTAACTGGTTTTAGTTAATTATAGTTAAAATTAGTTTATTTCAAATTTAAATTAGCTATCTAGGAGGCTCTTTTTCCTATCTTCCTTTTCTAGTTTCTTACACAACTTCATGGGGATTTGTGAATAGTGTGGCAAGGATGGGGGAAGGTCAGCTATTGGTCAGCATCTGGTCACTCATGGATAATTTTGCCCTCCTTGGTCCCTGACATCTCATCCTCCCAGGTTGGCATTCACTGATACACTATCCCATTGATCATAGTCATTGTTTCACACAGTTTATGTTCCTCTCTCTATATAAAGAAGACTTTTGTAATCCATTATCCTGTTTCATCCACTTCTCTTCCACTCTTGAGACCATCAGATTAGATCAGTCACTCAGTCCTGTCCAAATCTTTGTGACCCCATGAATCGCAGCACGCTAGGCCTCCCTGTCCATCACCAACTCCTGGAGTTCACTGAGACTCACGTCCATCAAGTCAGTGATGCCATCCAGCCATCTCATCCTCTGTCTTCCCCTTCTCCTCTTGCCCCCAATCCCTCCCAGCAGCAGAGTCTTTTCCAATGAGTCAACTCTTCGCATGAGGTGGCCAAAGTACTGGAGTTTCAGCTTTAGCATCAATACTTCCAAAGAAATCCCAGGGCTGATCTCCTTCAGAATGGACTGGTTGGATCTCCTTGCAGTCCAAGGGACTCTCAAGAGTCTTCTCCAACACCACAGTTCAAAAGCATCAATTCTTTGGCACTCATCCTCCTTCACAGTCCAACTCTCACATCCATACATGACCACAGGAAAAACCATAGCCTTGACTAGACGAACCTTTGTTGGCAAAGTAATGTCTCTGCTTTTAAATATGCTATCTCGGTTGGTCATAACTTTCCTTCCAAGGAGTAAGCGTCTTTTAATTTCATGGCTGCAGTTACCATCTGCAGTGATGTTGGAGCCCAGAAAAATAAAGTCTGACACTGTTTCCACTGTTTCCCCATCTATTTCCCATGAAGTGATGGGACCGGATGCCATGATCTTCATTTTCTGAATGTTGAGCTTTAAGCCAACTTTTTCACTCTCCACTTTCACTTTCATCAAGAGGCTTTTGAGTTCCTCTTCACTTTCTGCCATAAGGGTGGTGTCATCTGCATATCTGAGGTGATTGATATTTCTCCCGGCTTGTGTTTCTTCCAGTCCAGCATTTCTCATGATGTATTCTGTATATAAGTTAAATAAACAGGGTGACAATATACAGCCTTGACGTACTCCTTTTCCTAGTTGGAACCAGTCTGTTGTTCCATGTCCAGTTCTAACTGTTGCTGCCTGACCTGCATACAAATTTCTCAAGAGGCAGGTCAGGTGGTCTGGTATTCCCATCTCTTTCAGAATTTTCCACAGTTGATTGTGATCCACACAGTCAAAGACTTTGGCATAGGCAATAAAGCAGAAATACATGTTTTTCTGGAACTCTCTTGCTTTTTCCATGATCCAGTGGATGTTGGCAATTTGATCTCTGGTTCCTCTGCCTTTTCTAAAACCAGCTTGAACATCAGGAAGTTCACAGTTCACATATTGCTGAAGCCTGGCTTGGAGAATTTTGAGCATTACTTTACTAGCGTGTGAGATGAGTGCAATTGTGTGGTACTTTGAGCATTCCTTGGCATTGCCTTTCTTTGGGATTGAAACGAAAACTGACCTTTTCCAGTCCTGTGGCCACTGCTGAGTTTTCCAAATTTGCTGGCATATTGAGTGCAGAACTTTTACAGCATCATCTTTCAGGATTTGGAATAGCTCAACTGGAATTCCATCACCTCCACTAGCTTTGTTCGTAGTGATGCTTTCTAAGGCCCACTTGACTTCACATTCCAGGATGTCTGGCTCTAGGTCAGTGATCACACCGTCGTGATTATCTGGGTTGTGAAGATCTTTTTTGCACAGTTCTTCTGTGTATTCTTGCCACCTCTTCTTGATATCTTCTACTTCTGTTAGGTCCATACCATTTCTGTCCTTTATCAAGCCCATCTTTGCATGAAATGTTCCTTTGGTATCTCTGATTTTCTTGAAGAGATCTCTAGTCTTTCCCATTCTGTTGTTTTCCTCTATTTCTTTGCATTGATCGCTGAAGAAGGCTTTCTTATCTCTTCTTGCTATTTTTTGGAACTCTGCATTCAGATATTTATATCTTTCCTTTTCTCCTTTGCTTTTTGCTTCTCTTCTTTTCACAGCTATTTGTAAGGCCTCCCCAGAGAGCCATTTTGCTTTTTTGCCTTTCTTTTCCATGGGGATGGTCTTGATCCCTGTCTCCTGTACAATGTCATGAACCTCATTCCATACCTCATCAGGCACTCTATCTATCAGATCTAGGCATGGACATCACCAGATGGTCAACACTGAAATCAGATTGATTATATTCTTTGCAGCCAAAGATGGAGAAGCTCTATACAGTCAGCAAAAACAAGACCAGGAGCTGACTGTGGCTCAGACCATGAACTCCTTATTGCCAAATTCAGACTTAAATTGAAGAAAGTAGGGAAAACCACTAGACCATTCAGGTATGACCTAAATCAAATCCCTTGAGACCATAGGATATGTTAACACTTTCCCTGGACTTTTCAGGGGCCATAGGAAGATGTCTTATGGAGGTATCTCAAATCAAATCTGCCGATTCACATCATACTGCCACTTCTATTTCACTGCTACTGCACCAAGTTGATGTGATATAAATATAATCTCAAATTAGGCTGGCTTCTTGAATCCCACCTTAGAAGTAACCATAGTTCTTTCTTCCCACTCAGTAATAAACTTAAATGGAAAGTAAAAAAGATTCATTCATATGCCTCTACTTGGAACTAACCACAGGGTTAACATATAGCATAACCAACTTATATCTCAGACAGTTTCATCTAGTTCACTTTATCTAGTTTTTTCTTGACTCTTATCTCCCCAAGTCCAACTGAAAGGATCTTTGTCAAGACTTAGAAAAATGAACCAATTTTTTTGGCATGGACTTTATACTACAAACTCTTCAGTTTCTGCTTCTGAAAAAGAGAAAACCCAACTCCTGCAATTCAAAAGTCATTACTACTTTTACCTTTGTCTTGAAGTTTAAAAATCTATTTCAAAATGCAAAAGGGAGACAGAATTCTTTTTTTTTCCCCCACTCTGCTCTTCCACAGTAAATCTACTATCTGTGGAAATTAAGATCATGTTTATGAGCAGGAACTCTATTTTCCCTCACCCTCACTCCCCTTGAGTCTCTCTCTGCATAAATGTACAAATTACAGGTAGGCATGGATACATAAGTGCGTAACAAACCAAATGACTAAATTAGATGTGATCAATTTTATCCCATTCACGTTAATTTGAAAGATCTTCATTCATTTTATCTTTTTTGTAATACTGTATTCTGTAATGGTAGCAAATACTAAAGATTTTATTTTAAAAAAGTGGAAGTAACTTGAAATTGGGAAAATTAGGTCTGTGTATTTTTTTCCTCTAGAATCTGGAAAAGGCTGCTGTTAATTGTTTCTTGTTTTCTTGTATTTCTATTGGAATCTATTCAACTAAGAAACGCTAGTGTTTTACGGAATTACAGTTTGAGCACTACCATGAAACCATCCGATAATACTACATTAACTTGTTCCATCTTTCAAAGATCTGGAAACAACTGTTTTCTACATGGGTTTCAAACAGTCAAAAGTCAAGAGTGATTGTGGGACCTCAGTGTAGCTCATATGTTATTATAAGCAAAATTATATGGGCTTTTGCAGATACAGGGCTACAGAGCAACAGTTTGTGTGTGCGTGTGTTTAAATGCATGTTTAATTTTTCTGTTGTTTGTATTGGTTTTAAGTGAAAGACAGCCAACAACTATGAAGGAAATAAGAATTAGAAAGGATTTCCATCATGAGAGAATGTCTCCCAGCAGTTCTTGGTTTAGGCAATATCTTTCTTTCCAAAACTCATTCAAAAAGTATTTCAGCCATTCTTATTACTTTAGAGGATTTGAAAGGAGTTTCACAAGATAACTGCACTTCCTCCAATTCTCCCTTTTTATTGATTTGAGTAATAGTAGATAAAAACAGAAGAGACAGTAAAATAACAATGGATAGGACCCATGGAGATCAGAAAGCAAGCATCTATCCCTTACAAGCTGAGCTTTGAACAGTTGCAGGCAAACATTTACTGCTCTCAACGAACCCCATATGTAGGATACAGAAGCAAACCATATGGGTCAGAGGCAGAAAGAAAACTAAGAAAAAAGATGTAGAACAGAGCAAGAGTCTGATACATTTTTCTAAATAAGCCCAGCTAGGGGCTTTAAAAAAGAGAAGGAAATGGCAACCCACTCCAGTACTCTTGTCTGGAAAATCCCATGGACCGAGGAGCCTGGCGGGCTGTGGTCCATGGGGTCGCAAGGAGTCTGACACGACTGAGCGACTTCGCTTTCACTTTTCACTTTCACGCATTGGGAAGGAAAGGGCAACCCACTCCAGTGTTCTTGCCTGGAGAATCCCAGGGACGGGGGAGCCTGATGGGTTGCAGTCTATGGGGTCGCACAGAGTTGGACACGACTGAAGCGACTTAGCAGCAGCAGGGGCTTTACAACTAGAAAGAAAAGGGTTAATAATTGGTAGCTGTCCATAGGTAGAAGAGCAATAAGGAGCACCACTGTTGCAATGGATTTGCAATCCAAAGCTTAAAAAAGTACTACAGTTCAGTTCAGTTGCTCAGTCATGTCTGACTCTTTGCGACCCCATGAATCACAGCACACCAGGCCTCCCTGTCCATCACCAACTCCCGGAGTTCACTCAAACTCACGTCCATCGAGTCGGTGATGCCATCCAGTCATCTCATCCTCTGTCGTCCCCTTCTCCTCCTGCCCCCAATCCCTTCCAGCATCAGAGTCTTTTCCAATGAGTCAACTCTTCGCATGAGGTGGCCAAAGTACTGGAGTTTCAGCTTTAGTGTCATTCCTTCCAAAGAACAACCAGGGCCGATCTCCTTTAGAATGGACTGATTGGATCTCCTTGCAGTCCAAGGGACTCTCAAGAGTCTTCTCCAACACCACAGTTCAAAAGCATCAATTCTTCGGCGCTCAGCTTTCTTCACAGTCCAACTCTCACATCCATACATGACTACTGGAAAAACCATAGCCTTGACTAGACGGACCTTACCGAAGTAATGTCTCTGCTTTTGAATATGCTATCTAGGTTGGTCATAACTTTCCTTCCAAGGAGTAAGCTCTTTTAATTTCATGGCTGCAATCACCATCTGCAGTGATGTTGGAGCCCAGAAAAATAAAGTCTGACACTGTTTCCACTGTTTCCCCATCTATTTCCCATGAAGTGATGGGACTAGATGCCATGATCTTTGTTTTCTGAATGTTGAGCTTTAAGCCAACTTTTTCACTCTCCACTTTCACTTTCATCAAGAGGCTTTTGAGTTCCTCTTCACTTTCTGCCATAAGGGTGGTGTCATCTGCATATCTGAGGTGATTGATATTTCTCCCGGCAATCTTGATTCCAGTTTGTGCTTCTTCCAGCCAAGCATTTCCCATGATGTACTCCGCATAGAAGTTAAATAAACAGGGTGACAATATACAGCCTTGATGTACTCCTTTTCCTATTTGGAACCAGTCGTTGTTCCATGTCCAGTTCTAACTGTTGCTTCCTGACCTGCATATAGGTTTCTCAAGAGGCAGGTCAGGTTGTCTGGTATGCCCATCTCTTTCAGAATTTTCCACAGTTGATTGTGATCCACACAGTCAAAGGCTTTGGCATAGTCAATAATGCAGAAATACATGTTTTTCCGGAACTCTCTTGCTTTTTCGATGATCCAGAAAATGTTGACAATTTGATCTCTGGTTCCTCTGCCTTTTCTAAAACCAGCTTGAACATCAGGAAGTTCATGGCTCACGTATTGCTGAAGCCTGGCTTGGAGAATTTTGAGCATTACTTTACTAGCGTGTGAGATGAGTACAATCGTGCGGTAGTTTGAACATTCTTTGGCATTGCCTTTCTTTGGGATTGGAATGAAAACTGACTTTTCCAGTCCTGTGGCCACTGCTGAGTTTTCCAAATTTGCTGGCATATTGAGTGCAGCACTTTCACAGCATCATCTTTTAGGATTTGAAAGAGCTCAACTGGAATTCCATCACCTCCACTACCTTTGTTCACAGTGATGCTTCTTAAGGCCCATTTGACTTCACATTCCAGGATGTCTGGCTCTAGGTCAGTGATTACACCCTCATGATTATCTTGGTCATGAAGATCTTTTTTGTACAGTTCTTCTGTGTATTCTTGCCAGCTCTTCTTAATATCTTCTGCTTCTGTTAGGTCCATACCATTTCTGTCCTTTATCGAGCCCATCTTTGCATGAAATGTTCCCTTGGTATCTCTAATTTTTTTGGAAGAGATCTCTAGTCTTTCCCATTCAGTTGTTTTGCTCTATTTCTTTGCATGGATTGCTGAGGAAGGCTTTCTTATCTCTTCTTGCTATTCTTTGGATACTGTACATATGTGTTAACTGAAGTTGCCATGTTTTACATTACACCTCTGTGGTGACCCATGGACGAAAGAGCAGATAAAACCAAGGAGGGTCTTGGAATGCAAGAATGGAAAACCAGACCCTTATTGTCCTTCCCGCCGCCCCCCCCCCCCATGTTGTAACTGTTAATGGATTTCTGGTTCTCCTGAGCAGTATAACCTGTCTCCCCTCCTACCCCATAGGGAGAAGATATTTGCCTTACTCTCCATGCCCCCACCCAGTATATGTGCCTCATCCAATCAGCAAATGACCTGCAAGACCCCTATCCCCCTCCTTGTGCCCTGGGTATAAAAGTGGACTAAGGACCCCCCTCAATGTCGGTTCTCCGTTGAGCTGGCTGGCTGTTCTAACAGCATCTCCCCCTGTAATAAACTTTTTGCTTTTTTCATTCTGTCTCATGTCAGGGAGTTCTTTTCCAACCTGCACATGGACCACGACAACCTCTAGTAATTATTTTTCTTGTATCTGGAAGTCTGTACCCTATCATCCTTTCATCACCTTCATCCAATTCCCACCCCTCCCCGACCCTACTGCCCACCACCACACACACACACACACACTTCTGGAATAAACAAATCTGATCTCTTTTTCTAAGAGCTGTTTGGGTGTGTGTTTCTTCCAGATTGTACATGTAAGTGGTAGACAGTGTTTGTCTTTCTCTGACTTTATTTCATTTAGCATAATGCCTCTAAAATCCCTCCATGTTGTTGGAAATGGCAAGGCTTTTTTTTTTTCTCTTTTCAGATCAGATCAGATCAGTCACTCAGTCGTGTCCGACTCTTTGCGACCACATGAACCACAGCACGCCAGGCCTCCCTGTCCATCACCAACTCCCGGAGTTCACTCAGACTCATGTCCATCGAGTCAGTGATGCCATCCAGCCATCTGATCCTCTGTCGTCCTCTTCTCCTCCTGCCCCCAATCCCTCCCAGCATCAGAGTTTTTTCCAATGAGTCAACTCTTCGCATGAGGTGGCCAAAGTACTGGAGTTTCAGCTTTAGCATCATTCCTTCCAAAGAAATCCCAGGGCTGATCTCTTTCAGAATGGACTGGTTGGATCTCCTTGCAGTCCAAGGGACTCTAAAGAGTCTTCTCCAATACCACAGTTCAAAAGCATCAATTCTTTCGCGCTCGGCCTTCTTCACAGTCCAACTCTCATATCCATACATTACCACAGGAAAAACCATAGCCTTGACTAGATGAACCTTTGTTGGCAAAGTAATGTCTCTGCTTTTGAATATGCTATCTAGGTTGGTCATAACTTTCCTTCCAAGGAGTAAGTGTCTTTTAATTTCGTGGCTGCAGTCACCATCTGCAGTGATTTTGGAGCCCAGAAAAATAAAGTCTGACACTGTTTCCACTGTTTCCCCATCTATTTCCCATGAAGTGATGGGACCAGATGCCATGATCTTCGTTTTCTGAATGTTGAGCTTTAAGCCAACTTTTTCACTCTCCTCTTTCACTTTCATCAAGAGGCTTTTTAGTTCCTCTTCACTTTCTGCCATAAGGGTGGTGTCATCTGCATATCTGAGGTGATTGATATTTCTCCCGGCAATCTTGATTCCAGCTTGTGCTTCTTCCAGTCCAGTGTTTCTCATGATGTATTCTGCATGTAAGTTAAATAAACAGGGTGACAATAAACAGCCTTGACGTACTCCTTTTCCTAGTTGGAACCAGTCTGTTGTTCCATGTCCAGTTCTAATTGTTGCTTCCTGACCTGCATACAAATTTCTCAAGAGGCAGGTCAGGTGGTCTGGTATTCCCATCTCTTTCAGAATTTTCCACAGTTGATTGTGATCCACACAGTCAAAGGCTTTGGCATAGGCAATAAAGCAGAAATAGATGTTTTTCTGGAACTCTCTTGCTTTTTCCATGATCTAGCGGATGTTGGCAATTTGATCTCTGGTTCCTCTGCCTTTTCTAAAACCAGCTTGAACATCAGGAAGTTCACGGTTCACATATTGCTGAAGCCTGGCTTGGAGAATTTTAAGCATTACTTACTAGCATGTGAGATGAGTGCAATTGAGCGGTAGTTAGAGCATTCTTTGGCATTGCCTTTCTTTGGGATTGAAACGAAAACTGACCTTTTCCAGTCCTGTGGCCACTGCTGAGTTTTCCAAATTTGCTGGCATATTGAGTGCAGCACTTTCACAGCATCATCTTTCAGGATTTGAAATAGCTCAACTGGAATTCTATCACCTCCACTAGCTTTGTTTATAGTGATGCTTTCTAAGGCCCACTTGACTTCACATTCCAGGATGTCTGGCTCTAGGTCAGTGATCACACCATCGTGATTATCTGGGTCGTGAAGATCTTTTTTGTACAGTTCTTCTGTGTATTCTTGCCAGCTCTTCTTAATATCTTCTGCTTCTGTTAGGTCCATACCATTTCTGTCCTTTATCAAGCCCATCTTTGCATGAAATGTTCCTTTGGTATCTCTGATTTTCTTGAAGAGATCTCTAGTCTTTCCCATTCTGTTGTTTTCCTCTATTTCTTTGCATTGATTGCTGAAGAAGACTTTCTTATCTCTTCTTGCTATTCTTTGGAACTCTGCATTCAGATGCTTATATCTTTCCTTTTCTCCTTTGTTTTTTGCTTCTCTTCTTTTCACAGCTATTTGTAAGGCCTCCCCAGAGAGCCATTTTGCTTTTTTGCCTTTCTTTTCCATGGGGATGGTCTTGATCCCTGTCTCCTGTACAATGTCACGAACCTCATTCCATAGCTCATCAGGCACTCTATCAGATCTAGGCCCTTAAATCTATTTCTCATTTCCACTGTATAATCATAAGGGATTTGATTTAGGTCATACCTGAATGGTCTAGTGGTTTTCCCTACTTTCTTCAATTTAAGTCTGAATTTGGCAATAAGAAGTTCATGGTCTGAGCCACAGTCAGCTCCTGGTCTTGTTTTTGCTGACTGTATAGAGCTTCTCCATCTTTGGCTACAAAGAATATAATCAGTCTGATTTTGGTGTTGACCATCTGTTGATGTCCATGTATAGAGTCTTCTCTTGTGTTGTTGGAACAAGGTGTTTGCTATGACCAGTGCATTTTTTTGGCAAAACTCTATTAGTCTTTGCCCTGCTTCATTCTGTATTCCAAGGCCAAATTTGCCTGTTACTCCAGGTGTTTCTTGACTTCCTACTTTTGCATTCCAGTCCCCTACAATGAAAAGGACATCTTTTTGGGGTGTTAGTTCTAAAAGTTCTTGTAGGTCTTCATAGAATCGTTCAACTTCAGCTTCAGCATTACTGGTTGGGGCATAGACTTGGATTACTGTGATATTGAATGGTTTGCCTTGGAAACGAACAGAGATCATTCTGTCATTTTTGAGATTGCATCCAAGTACTGCATTTAGGACTCTTTTGTTGACCATGATGGCCACTCCATTTCTTCTGAGGGATTCCTGCCTGCAGTAGTAGATACATTGGTCATCTGAGTTAAATTCACCCATTCCAGTCCATTTTAGTTCGCTGATTCCTAGAATGTCGACATTCGCTCTTGCCATCTCTTGTTTGACCACTTCCAATTTGCCTTGATTCATGGACCTGACATTCCAGGTTCCTATGCAATATTGCTCTTTATAGCATCGGGCTTTGCTTCTATCACCAGTCACATCCACAGCTGGGTATTGTTTTTGCTTTGGCTCCATCCCTTCATTCTTTCTGGAGTTATTTCTCCACTGATCTCCAGTAGCATGTTGGGCACCTACTGACCTGGGGAGTTTCTCTTTCAGTATCCTATCATTTTGCCTTTTCATACTGTTCATGGGGTTCTCAAGGCAAGAATACTGAAGTGGTTTGCCATTCCCTTCTCCAGTGGACCACATTCTGTCAGATCTCTCCACCATGACCCGCCCATCTTGGGTTGCCCCAGGGGCATGGCTTAGTTTCATTGAGTTAGACAAGGCTGTGGCCCTAGTGTGATTAGATTGACTAGTTTTCTGTGAGTATGGTTTCAGTGTGTCTGCCCTCTGATGCCCTCTTGCAACACCTACCGTCTTACTTGGGTTTCTCTTACCTTGGGTGTGGGTATCTCTTCACAGCTGCTCCAGCAAAGCACAGTCAATGCTCATTACCTTGGACGAGGGGTATCTCCTCACCACCGCCCTTCCTGACCTTCAACATGGGATAGATCCTCTAGGCCCTCCTGTGCCTGCGCAGCCACGGCATGGGGTTGGTCCTCCCGGCAGCTGCCCCTGGCCTCGGGCATGGGGGCGTGGGGTATCTCCTCTCAGCCGCCCCCCGACCTCGGACGTGGGGTAGCTCCTCCCGCCCACCGCCCCTGGCCTCCGGCTTAAGGGTGTGGGGTATCTCCTCTCAGCCGCCCTCCCTGACCTCGGACGTGGGGTAGCTCCTCTCAGCCGTTCCTGCGCTGTCGCAGTCTGGCACTCTGGGCTGCTGCCTCCTACCTCGGACACGGGGTAACTCCTCTCCTCACCGCCCCTGACCTAGGACACTGGGGATCTCCTCCCGGCTGCCTCCCTGGCCTCGGGCGTGGGGGTGTGGGGTAGCTCCTCCTGCCCGCCGCCCCTGGCCTCAGGCTTAAGGGCATGGGGTATCTCCTCTTGGCCGCCCCCCCACCCCCGACTTCGGACGTGGGGTAGCTCCTCGCTGCCATTCCTGCGCCGTCGCAGTCTGGCACTCTGGGCCGCTGCCCCTGACCTCGGACGTGGGGTAACTCCTCTTGGCCGCCGCCCTTCGGGCATGGGGTCCTCCCGGCCTCTGCCCCTGACCTTGGACGTGGGGTAGCTCCTCTCAGCCACGCTTAGCGTGCCCGTCACCACCGCCTGCGCTGTAGAGCGCACGTCGCAGCCACCTTTTACTGCTGAATAATAGTTCGTTGTATTGATATATATGTATGACATCTTCTTTATCTACTGATCTGTTGATGAACACTTGGATTCTTTCCAAGTTTTGGCTATTGTAAAGAATGCTGCAGTGAACGTAGAGGTGCAGATATCTTTTCAAGTAAGTGTATTAATTTCCTCTGGATAAATACCAAAAAGTTTAATTGCTGGATCACATGCTACTTTTCTTTGAGTAACTTCCATACTGTTTTCCTGAGTTGCACCAATTTTCATTTCCATCAGCAGTGCACAAGGGTTCCCTTTTTTCTACACTCTACAGGAACAGTTTTTATTTCTTGTCTTTTTGTTAATAACCATTCTAATAGATATGATGTGATATATCATTGTGGTTTTGATTTGCATTTATTTTATTAGTGATGTTGATCACCCCTTATTTCTTGGCCATTCACATGCCTTTTTCGGAAGAATATTACAGGTATTCTGTTCAGGTCCTTTTTCCATTTTTATGGATTAAAATTATGGATTTTATGGATTAAATTATATTATTTGTTTTGTTATTGTTATTGAGCTGTATGTGAATTCTTTATATATTTTGGATATTAACACTTTATCCGATACAGTTTGCAAACATTTTTCCCCGTTCACTGGGTTACCTTTTCATTTTGTTGATCATTTCTTTTGTTATGCAGGAGCTTTTTTAGTTTGATGTAGTTCCATTTGTTTTTTAGTTTGTTGCTTATACTTTGGGTGTTAAGTCCAAAAAATCATTGTCAAGACTAATATCAAGGAAATTATTTTCTGTGTTTTCTTTTAGGAGTTTTAAGTTTTCCAGTTTTGCATGTAGGTGTTTTACATCCATTTTAAGTTAATTTATGTAAGTAGTGTAAGGTAGAGGTCAAGTTTTATTGTTTTATATGTGAATATCAAGTTTTCCCAGCACAGTTTATCAAAAAGACTCATTTCTCTGTTAAGTTTTATAGGCTTCTTCATCAAATATCAGTTTACTCTCTATAAATGGGTTTTTTCCTGGATGTGCAATTATCTTCTATTGGTAAATATGTCTATTTTATACCAGTAACATAGTACTTGGATTACTATAGTTCTATAATATAGCTGGAAATCAGAAAGTATGATACTTCCTTGTTTTGAACACCCTTGTCTTTGCCATCATTAAGGGTTTTTTGTTTTTGTTTTTGTTTTTTGGCTTTGAAGGTCTTTATTAATGATCCTATAAAAATTTTGCAGCTTTTTTTCTTCTGTAAAAAAAAATCTCTTTGAGATATTGATAGAGATTGCTTTGACTCTATAGATGGCTTGTGGTAGTTTCAATGTTTTAATTATTCTAATCCATGAACACACACATACCTTTCCATTTATTTGTGTCTTCAGTTTTTTTCATCAATGCCTTATAGTTTTCAGTATAGAGATATTTCACCTTGTGGTCAAATTTATCCCTAAATACTTTTTGGGTTTGATGCTATTGTGAATGGAATTATTTTTTTAATTTCTTTTTCAGAATGTTTATTAGTATAAAAATACTACTAAGTTTTCTATTCTAATTTTGTATTCTGCAACTTTATTGAATTTATTAGGTTAACAGGTTTTTTTTTGACAAAGTATTTATGTCTACATATAAATTCATGTCATATGCCAATAGAGACCATTTTATTTCTTCCTTTTCAATTCTGATAAGTTTTATTTCTCTTTCTTGCCTGCTTGCTCTGGCTAGGATTTCAGTACTACATTGAATAAGAGTGGTGAGAATGATCATCCTTGTCTTGTTCTTGATCCTAGAAGAAAAACTTTCAACCTTTAACCACTGAGTTTGAGTATGATGTTAACTGTGGGCTTGTCACATATGATTTTTATTATGTGGTCATTTTGTACCTAATTTGTTAGAGGTTTTATCATGAACACATGTTGAAATATATCAAATGCTTTTTCTGTACCTATCAAGATAGTCATAAGATTTTTTTTCTTTTATTCTATTAATGTGTGTATGCCATTTATTGATTTGCATATGTTAAGCTACCCTTACATCCTAGGGGCAAATCCCACTTGATCATAATGAATAATCCTTTTAATGTGCTGCTGAATTCATTTTGCTAGTATTGAGAATTTTTGTATTTATCCTCAGTATGGATATTGGCTTATAGTTTTCTTTTCTCCTACTGTCCTTTTTTAGCTTTCATACCAGGGTAGTGCTGGCCTCCTAAAATAAGTTTGAGTCTTGAGCTTTTCCCTATTGGGAGATTTTTATTATTGATTCATTCTCCTTACTAGTAATTGGTCAGTTCAGATTTTCTATTTTCTCCAGATTCAGTCTTGGTAGGTATCGTTTCAAAGAATTTTTTCATTGCTTCTAGGTTGTTCAGTTTGTTGATGTAAGTTGTTCATAGTAGCTTTTTATGCTCCTGCGTATTTCCATGGTATCAGCTGTAATGTCTCCCCTTTTATTTACAGTTTTGTGCATTTGAGTCCTCTGTCTTTCCTTTGTTAGTCTTGCTAAAAGTTTATTAATTTGTTAATCTTTTTTAAAGAACCTACTCAGTTTTGTTTATCTTTTCTATCATTTTCCTGTTCTCTAGTTAATTTATTTCTGCCGTAATCTGTATTATTTCCTTCCTTCTGCTCACTTTGGGGTATGTTTATTAATTCCTTGAAGTGTGGAGTTTATTATTTGAGATATTTGTTGTTTCTTAATGTAGGTGTTTATTGCTGTGAACCTTCCTCTTAGAAATGTTTTTGTTTCATCCCATAATTTTGGCATGCTCCGTTTCCATTTTCATTTATCTCAGGATACTTTTTAATTTCTCTTTAATTTCTTCTTTGATCCATTGATTGTTTAATTTTCATTTATTTGTGAGTTTTGTTATTTTCCTCCTGTTACTGGTTTCTAGTTTCAAATGATTGTGGTCAGAGAAGATAACTTGGTATGATTTCAGACTTCTTGAGTTTGCTAAGACTTGTTTCATGGCCTAACACATAGTCTATCCTAGAAAATGTTCTATGTGCACTTGAGGGAAAAAAATACATTCTGATGTTGTCAGATAGAGTGTTCTTCCTATGTGCGTTGGGTCTATTTGGTCCATGAGGGCATGCTAAGTCACTTTAGTCATGTTTGACTTTCTGTGACCCTATGGACCATAGCCCACCACGTTCTTCTGTCCATGGGATTCTCCAGACAAGAATACTGAAGTGCATTGCTGTGCCCTCCTCCAGGGGATCCTCCTGATCCAGGGACAGAACATGCATCTGTTACATCTCTTGCATTAGCAAGAGGGTTCATTACCACTAGTATCACCTGAGAAACCCTATGCTGCTGCTGCTGCTAATGCTAAGTCGCTTCAGTCATGTCCGACTCTGTGCGACCCCATAGACAGCCGCCCACCAGGCTCCCCCGTCCCTGGGATTCTCCAGGCAAGAATACTGGAGTGGGTTGCTATTTCCTTCTCCAAAGAGTGAAAGTGAAGTCACTCAGTTGTGTCTGACTCCTAGTGACCCCATAGACTGCAGCCTACCAGGCTCCTCCATCCGTGGGATTTTCCACGCAAGAGTACTGGAGTGGGTTGCCATTGCCTTCTCTTAGAAACCCTATAGTGTTATTCAAATCTGATGTTTCCTTATTAGCCTCTGCCTCAGTGATCTGTTGTTTAGGGCATTGAATTCTCCAACTATTACTGGATTGCTGTTTATTTCTGTTTAGCTCTACTATTGTTTGCTTTATATATTTATGTATTCTAATGTTGGATGCAGAAATATTTACAATTTTTAAATTTTCTTGATGAATTGACCCCTTTAGCATTATGTAGACAAATAAAACTGCTAATGTTACCATTTTTAAAGTCTTTTGTCTGATAAGTATAGCTACCTCTACACAGTTGAGCACCACAATTTGGTTATGTTTGCTTGAAATATCTTTTTCCATCCCTTCAACTCTGTCTTTGTTTATCTAGGGGTAAAGTGAGTTTTGTATCCAGCATATCATTGATCTTTTTAAAATTCATTTAGCCATTCTATGTCTTTTGATTGGAGAATTTAATCCATTCACATTTAAAATAGCTATTGATAGATAAGGATTTACTATTGCCAATTCATAAATTTCACACTAGTTTGTATATCCATTATTCATTGCTTCTTATGCTACTGTCTTTTTTTGTGTGTTTAATGTCTTTTGGTATCAGTTTTCTTTTACCTATTATGTTATTTTATATAATTACTAAAGGTTTTTCCCTTGTGGTTACTATGTGGCTTGCATAAAATATCTTATAATTCAGCTTAGTTGTTCAGTTGTGTCTGACTTTTTGCAACCCCAAGGACTGCAGCATGTCAGACTTCCCTGTCCATCACAACTCCTGGATCTTGCTCAAACTCATGTCCACTGAGTCAGTGATGCCATCTAAAATCTCATCCTCTTTCATCCCCTTCTCCTCCTGCCTTCAGTCTTCCTCAGTATCAGGGTCTTTTCCAATGAGTCAGTACTTCATATCAGGTTGGCCAAAGTATTGGAGTTTCAGATTCAGCATCAGTCCTTCCAATGAATATTCAGGACTGATTTCCTTTAGGATGGACTGGTTAGATCTCCTTTCAGTCCAAGGGACTCTCAAGAGTCTTCTCCAACACCACAGTTTAAAAGCATCAATTCTTTGGTACTCAACTTTCTATATAGTCCAACTCTCACATCCATACATGAGTACTGAAAAAACCATAGCTTTGACTAGACAGACCTTTGTTGGCAAAGTAATGTCTGCTTTTCAATATGCTGTCTCAGTTTCTCAAAAGCTTGTTTTCCAAGGAGCAAGTGTCTTTTCATTTCATGGCTGCAGTCACCATCTTCACAGTGATTTTGGAGCCCAAGAAAATAAAATCTGTCACTGTTTCCATTGTATCCCCATCTATTTGCCATGAGGTGAGGGAACCAGATGCCATGATCTTAATTTTTTGAATGTTGAATTTTAAGCCAGCTTTTTTACTCTCTTTTACTTTCATCAAGAGGAACTTTAGTTATAATAAGTTTAATTATAGTTTATCATAATTATTTATAATTATAATGTTTAATTATAATCTTAAAATTATAACCCCTTATTTTAAACTAACAACTTAACCTTGATAGTATTCCTAAACTTTTCACTTTCACTTCTTTCACCCTCTCACTTTTTAGATTATTAATTACCTTTTACTTGTTTTATATTGTGATTCTGAAAGTTATTTTTACTGTTTCTTTAACTTTGAAACTATCATTGTAAGTGAATTACATGCCACTGTTACCATATAACAGGATCAACTTTGACTATCTATTTACCATTATCATTGAGTTTTATGATACCTTCTTATGTTCTTATGATGTTAATTAGCATCCTTTAACTTATACTTAAAGAACTCCTTTAGCATTTCTTGTAAGACAGGTGGAGTGATGATCAACTCCCTCAGCTTTTGTTTTCTCTGGAAGGTCTTTATCTTTCCTTTATTCTGAAGGAGTTTTGCCAGGTATAGAATTCTGATTGACAGGTTTGTTTTCTTTCAATATTTTCAATAGATCCTTCCATACTCTCCTGGCCTGAACTATTACTTTTGAGGAATCCAGCAATAGTGTTGTGGGGATTCCCTTGTGTGTAACATCTCTCTTTTCTCCTGTTGTTTTCAAAATTCTTTTTTCTTTATTTTTTGCCTTTGACTTTTAATAATTTAATGTATCTTGGTGCACACCTGTTTGGGTTCGACCTATTTGGGGTTCTTTGGGCCTCATTGATCCGGATGATTCTCTCTCCAGTTTTGAGAAGTTTTAAGCCACTATTGCTTTAAATATATTTTCTGTTTTTGTTCTCCTGGAATTTTCATATTGTGACTATTGTTTGGTTGTGTCCTATGAGTTCCACTGGCTTTTCTTCATTCTTTTTTTTTTTTTTTTTCTTTTTGCTCCTCTGAATTTCAAATGCTTTGTCTCAAGGTCACTGATTCTTCTGAGTGGTTGAATGTGCTTTCCAATCTCTTTACTAAGTTTGTCAGTTCAGTCACTATTTTTTCACCTCTGGGATTTTTTTATTGATGGTTTGCTATTTCTTTGAACTTTTTTTATGTGTTGTTTTTCTTATTTAAATATCTATTTTTGTGTTCTTGTAGTTTGCTAAACTTCAAGATTATTTTGAATTCTTTGACAGTTCTTAGATCTTCGTTTCTTTATGGTCAATTACTGGAACTTTATTACTTTTCTTTGGTGTCTTGTTTACTTTTCATGATTCTTGACTCATTATGTTGGTCCTTGAACATTTGAGCAAGCAATCTCCTCTTCCTATACTGTAGATTCATTTTCATAGAGACGGTTCCTCACCGTCACTGCAGTTCAGGTTTCCAGTAGTGCCCTTGGGCGGATGATGCTTGCCACAAGAATCTATTTTGGAGCAAGTTTCCTCTGAAGCTCTGAAGTGAAGAGAGGCATTGTTGCTGTTGGTGAAGAATAGTTGGATAGGGCTGATGGCTTGGTTTCCTGCCCAAGCAAGGCTGTAAGATGGAGACTTCGCCATTCCCTGGGTTCTCAGTTTAAGTTTTCTAGATATTGAGACTAGATACTATTGTCAGCAGTAGGTAGGGCTACAGATTAGTTTCCCTGCCCTGGAGGGCAGCAAAATGGGCCCTAGGGCTCACACAGCTCCTTGTTTGGAGACACAAATCAGCAAAGCTTGTGTGCTGAATTCCTTGGCCTACCCACTGGTTTTGCTCTGCAGATAGAGAATGCCATGGGCTATGCTCACTGTTCAAGTGCCACTGTACAAAGGGCTGCTGGACAGGCTGTGCAGCTTTCCATGTACTCTAAATAGGTTCATTGGCTGGGTAGGCTTAAGGCTGGGTTTTGCAATGGGAAGGACCACAAATTAGTTTCCCTGCCTGGGAAAAGCTGGGGAACTGGCTTTGAAGCCAAAAATTCTCTTTGTGGTCCTGACCAAATTTCAGGGCTGGCAACACTCTTTAAGGACCTGAATCAGGCAGAACTTCCCTTGCCAAGTTTCTTAGTCATACTGCTATACTGTCTTGGCTTTCCTGATCAGCAAACATGTTGATTTTGACTACTTATTTGGGCACTGCAAGTAAGAACTCAGTCTATCAAAATCTGAGTGCTGATTGTTGCAAGACCCTACCCACTTTTCCATCACAATCAGATTCTCAAGGGTCAAGCCTCACATATTCCCCTGAAATCCCATGAATAAGACCAGAGTTCCCACAAAGTGATCTGCAATGCTGGGAAAGCAGGACTCTACCTTGGACTCTCCTTTTCTACTGGAGGAATCATAACCTCAGAAGAGATCTCTCAGTGTGGTGCTGTACCAGCCTTGGGGTGGGGTGCATTTTCACTACTGTGTAGTCACTCCTCTTGTATACTTCTATAACAGTGTCTTGGTTGTTATGGTGCAGGGAGTGCTTCAGCCTATCCCCCATGTTCTAGGATTTTTTTCAGGATTATTTTGTCTGTGAAGAGTTGTTAGTAGCTGTCCTTGTCAGGAGAAACAAAGTTAGGAATGACTTATGTTGCCATATTGGTAACATTACTCTTTTCAGGATCTTTGGACACAAACCTTATTAACCTAGCACTTAGTCATCTTTACAAGGCAAAGTCTCATAAGGAAGAGTGATTGATGTTCTGTTGAGGAAAAAAGTCCATGAATGAGAGGTCAGACAACATGGAGCTTATTTATGACTCTGCATTATTTGAATTTATTGACTCCAGTCTTCTAGTATGTTTTTATTAGATTAAGTTTATAGGTCCTACAATTCTCATATTCTTGAGTTTTTCCTAGTAAACATCAACATTTCCACAGTACAAGAACAATTGGTATTTTCATACATCTTTTATAATTCAAAAAATGTCCAAATTATCAAAGATTAAATTTACTCAGCATAATCTTAATTCTGCTGCTGCTGCTAAGTCACTTCAGTCGTGTCTGACTCTGTGCGACCCCACAGACAGCAGCCTACCAGGCTCCCCCGTCCCTGGGATTCTCCAGGCAAGAACACTGTAGTGGGTTGCCATTTCCTTCTCCAATGCATGAAAGTGAAAAGTGAAAGTGAAGTCACTCAGTTGTGTCCGACTCTTCGCAACCCCATGGACTGCAGCCCACCAGGCTCCTCCAACCATGGGATTTTCCAGGCAAGAGTACTGGAGTGGGTTGCCATTGCCTTCTCTGAATCTTAATTCTAGATATATATTATTTTCATATTTAACTTGTAAGATTGGCCATCTACTTATTATATGGAAGTTTTTCTTAAATATAATGTGCTATTGACTAGCTCTTTATTCTGGTTTACTTTTTGGATATTACAGACTTAGGCATTAGCTACCACAAATACTTCATGAAAATTGGTGGCATTTATATTTAATTTATTTTTAGTTAAAAAATGAAATAGGCATATACTATCACTATAGATTGATTATTAAATTGTCAGTCACTTTATATTCCAAACAAGTGTCTGTCCAAGTATAAACAGAGATCATTATTAGAGTATGTGCATTGTATGTAAGAATACACACAACAGTATTTCCAGAGCACTTAGAACATTTAATCCCTAAAGCTTGAAATCTATAAATATCTCAATATGCTTATCACAGATTGCACCATTAGCCTAGTTTTAATCCCTGAAAAATACTAAACACTTAAATACCACCTAGTAGAAGAAGAATAATTAAAACAGAATTGAAGTCCACACTGTTATTTGGAGAGGCTTATATTTATCACTTCCTATAAAAGATCCAAGAAGACTGTAACAAAAATACAAATATTGGTCTGGGGCACACCACTTCCTTGTCTGTTTTTAAACAGATGTCTCTGACAAAGTTTATTGACATGAAAGAGAACATTAATAATACCAAATTCTCAAAGAGCGTGAAACATAGACCTCTAGTGAAGTGACCATCAGCTGATGAGCTTTCTCACCCACTGATGACCATTTCAAAGAGAAAGTTACAGAAGTACTGCCACATCACCGACTGCACCATCTCCATAATATGCTTTCATTCCAAACACAAACAGTTGTATTCGGAAAGTATTCACAACATGCCGAAAAAAGCCTTTTTAAAAAGATATCACAAAGTTGTGGGTCAGTTCCATAGCAGGGAAATGCTTAGAAGAATTATGAATAGATATTATATTTATAAAGAATTTAATAACATGGAAACAGAGTTCCCTGGCAGTCTAGCGGTTATGATTTGGTGCTTTCACTGTCGTGGTCTGGGTTCAATCCTTGGTCAGGGAACCGAGATCCCACAAGCTGCACAGCGTGGCCAGAAAAAAGAAAAATAACATGGGAAAAATGTCATGATATCATGTCAGTGAAAAAGTTATATATAGTGAACTTTACACTGTGTATAACATCTATAAATATGAATACTAAAAGTACTAAAAGGAAACTTGTTAAAAGGAAACGTACTAAAAGATCATTCATGGTTACCTCTTAGTGTGACCTTGGTTAGATTCTTAAACTTTGTTATACTTTTTAAATTATCTTTAATATTTCATAGAAGGGAAATGGAGTGAATATATATAGTACTAAATTTAAAAGTTCTTTATCATGTTGAAAATTTCTAGCCACTGTGATGAAAAATAAAAGTAAAACCACTTAAAAGAGGAAAACAATTACCTCCCTGCTGAATTTAGATAAATAAGAATCAATTTCCAATTAGAAAAAAAAAAAACTTAATTTAACAATTAGCTAACCGGAGAAAAATATCTTTACTCAATATGTTTTCTTCATTAGTAATAATTGAGAGACAGGAGTCATTGTCTATGCTCAGAATTGGAATTTCAACTTTTCCTTTTCCCGTACCCCCACTCCTATAGATTCTTACAACGCAGTGTTTTTCATGTTATTGAAACTTAACGTTTGAAGCCAGGTTTGTTGTAACCAGGTTTACTATGAGACAACAAAACATTATTAGATGGAGTCAGGCGCCAGTGTGCAAATCATCCATTCAACAATTTGAAAGCTACCCAGTTTCTTAACTTCTCTATATATCAGTTACCTCACCTGTTGAATGGGCATTATAACCTCAGAGGGTTTTCATATGTTTAAAGGGATAATTCTCATAAAGCTGCTGCTATGCCTCCCAATTCCCCAAACCACAGTCTTCCCCATCTCATCTCATGCCAATCCAGTCCTTTCATCTGCTTGGCCCAGTTCTGTGAAGTCATTCTAATCCTTCCTTTCTATCATATCCCACATTCAACCTGTTAGCAAAATCTGCTGTCCCAACCTTCTGCAGGCTCTGACCACTCCTCATCACCTCCACTGCCGCCAACTTGGTGTTATCTGTCATCATCTTGCTCACAGCTAAGGCAACAGTCTCCTAACTATCACCCTTGCTCCCCAAAATATATTCTCTGCAAATCACACTGTAAGCCACACCATGTAATGTCTCTCCCCAAACTCTTAAATGACTGTCAATCTTGATCAGAGGAAAAAAAAAAAAAAATTCTCAACCAAGACCTGGAAAGCCCAACAAAAACTGATCTCTCCTTGCATCTCTGACCTTAACTCCTATGACTCCCTCCTGTGCTACCTTGTCCCCAGACATACTGGTCTCCAGAACAAAAAAGGCAAGTCTTGTTTTAAGACCTTTACACTTGCTGTTCCCTCTGTATGGACCATTCCTCCTGTATATATTCATGTGGCTTCACCCTCATCCTCTTCAACCTTCATTCAAATGTAATCTCATTAAGACCTTTCTAATTCAAGGCAGTAAAACCTCCCTTAGGACTCTCCATTCCACTTCCTGACTCTGTTTTTCTAACATGTATCATTTTCTCATTTACTATATAAATTGTGTGCTTATGCAATTTAGAATATCACTGTATGAAGTCAAGAATTTGACATACCCTTGGACCTTGTCAAGAAGCAATAGTTAGAACTGGACATGGAAAAACAGACTGGTTCCAAATCAGGAAGGGAGTATGTCAAGGCTGTATATTGTCACCCTGCTTATTTAACTTATATGCAAAGTACATCATGAGAAACGCTGGACTGGATGAAGCACAAGCTGGCATCAAGATTGCCAGGAGAAATATCAATAACCTCAGATATGCAGATGACACCACCCTTATGGCAGAAAGTGAAGAAGAACTAAAGAGCCTCTTTATGAAAGTGAAAGAAGAGAGTGAAAAAGTTGGCTTAGAGCTCAATATTCATAAAACTAAGATCATGGCATCTGGTACCATCACTTCATGGGAAATAGATGAGGAAACAGTGGAAACAGTGTCAGACTTTATTTTTCTGGGCTCCCAAATCACTGCAGATGGTGACTGCAGCCATGAAATTAAGACACTTGCTCCTTGGAAGAAAAGCTATGACCAACCTAGACAGCTTATTAAAAAGCAGAGACATTACTTTGCCAACAAAGGTCCATCTAGTCAAAGCTATGGTTTCTCCAGTAGTCATGTATGGATGTGAGAGTTGGACTATAAAGCAGGCTAAGCACCAAAGAATTGATGCTTTTGAACTGTGGTGTTGGAGAAGACTCTTGAGAGTCCCTTGGATAGCAAGGATATCCAACCAGTCCATTCTAAAGGAAATCAGTCCTGACCATTCATTGGAAGGACTGATGCTGAAGCTGAAAATCCAATACTTTGGCCACCTGATGCGAAGAACTGACTCCTTGGAAAAAACCTTGATTCTGGGAAAGATTGAAAGCAGGAGGAGAAGGGGATGACAAAGGATGAGATGGTTGGATGGCATCACTGACGCGATGGACATGAGTTTGAGTAGGCTCCAGGAGTTGGTGATAGACAGGGAAGACTGGAGTGCTGCATGCTGTGGGGTCACAAAAAGTCAGACACAACTGAGTGACTGAACTGAACTGGACCTTTAAAAATGCCTGGTACTACTAGTTAGTTAATATTTTATCAATGAATGAGTACTTGCCTTTAGAACAGTGCCTGAAGAAAGAAAGTACTCTGTGTTGTTGTTGTTCAGTCACTAAGTCATGTATGACTCTCTATGGCCCCACAGACTGCAGCATGCCAGGCTTCCCTGTCCTTTACTATCTCCCAGAATTTGCTCAATCTTGTGTCCATTGAGTCAGTGATGACATCCAACCATCTCATCCTCTGTAGCCCCCTTTTCCTCCTGCCCTCAAATCTTCTCCAGCATCAGGATATTTTCCAATGAGTCAGCTCTTCACATCAGGTGGCCAAAGTATTGAAGCTTTAGCATCAGTCCTTCCAATGAATACTCAGGGTTGATTTCCTTTAGGATTGACTGGTTTGATCGTCTTGCTGTCCACAGGACTATCAAGAGTCTTCTTCAGCACCACAGTTAGAAAATATCCATTCTTTAGCACTCAGCCTTCTTTATGGTCCAACTCTCACATTCATGCATGACTACTGGAAAAACCATAGCTTTGACTATACAGGCCTTTGTGGGCAAAGTGATGTCTCTGCTTTTTAATACATTGTTTAGGTTGGTCATAGCTTTTCTTCCAAGGAGCAAGTGTCTTTTAATTTCATGCTTGCAGTCACCATCTGCAGTGATTGTGGAGCCCAAGAAAATAAAATCAGTCACTGCTTCCCTTTTTTCCCCTTCTATTTGCCATGAAGTGATAGGAGGTACTCTATTCATGTTAACTATTCTTATGTTCTGTGAGAATATCATCGAGTTAGAAGGAATTTAAACCATCTATTTAAGGGACATTTTTGAAAGGTGATAATTTGAGCTTAAAAACTTTTTCCCAATAGGCCATTTGATACCAAACAGAGCACCCTATTTCTTTTTTACATAATTCTATTTGTTAGCCAGTGACATGCTGTAAAGTGAATACTGGTAAATACTATTCATTGATGTTCTGGTTATATTCTGCAACTACCCTAAGTCTGCCCATCTTCTATTTAAGGGAGCATTATGTGTATGTAAAGGTAGCTAGAATATCCATTTAAGTCTTCTCTTTTATACATAAACACTGTGAGCTCTTACACATCTTCCATTACATCCAGAAGTGAGCACAGAGGTGGTCACAGCAGTATTTTCCCATTATTTCAAACTAAACAACATTTTATCCAATGTCATCATACCGTTAGCTTACCCTCAATTGGTTGTAATAGGATGATCAGCTTCTGTTTATAATTAGTGTATCTTTTTCCTATATTAGCTTCCTTTTAAGGTAGTTGTCTCTCATTCCATCTTATGCATTTCCTAAAAATACAGAATAATCTTAATTGAGACCCTGTCTTTTTAAGTCCAGAAATCCTCAGGCTATGAAAGGAAGATAATAAATTTTGCCATCTATAATCAGAAATATTTGTTATATATTTAAGGCATCACACGGGTAGTTTCTATAAATGGTTTTTTCCTACCACATTGTCTTCTGCTAAAATTTTCTGAATTTGTAGTACAAAAGATCCCATCTTCCATGAAATGTCTTCTCACACACCTCTTGGGAACTCAAAACACACCCATCAATCTCAGTGTGGTAAACTGATCTTTCTATCTAGCACCAAACCAAGACCTCAAGAACATGTACAACTACAAAAAGACAGAAGGGGATGACAGAGGATGAGATGGCTGGATGGCATCACCGACTCAATGGACATGAGTTTGAGTAAACTCTGGGAGTTGATGATGGACAGGGAGGCCTGGCATGCTGCAATCCATGGGATCACAGAGTCAGACACAGACTGAGCAACTGAACTGAACTAAATTGACCTAAAGACTCCTCACAAAAACTTGTGATTAAAGGAACCTCACAATGTGAACTGAAAAGGTTGAAGAGAAACCTCGCTTTGGTAAATTGCTTTCTTGCGCTATGCCCTTTGTTTATCATTAAGAGCATGATCATAGTACAATATCTAATAATATCAACAGTGGAATCAGATAGCTTTAATAGGATGCATTTGTAATGCATTTTGAACTCCTTACAAGACACATTATAAATAAAAGTATTTATGAGTTGAAGAGTAAATAGATAAATGCAAGCAGTTAAAAACTGTTTAATAGCAGAACAAACAGCTTATTCCCTGTACTAAAATGTGTTTCATCATATTATAGCCCTCCCTAAACTAGGTCTCAACATGGCTAAGGGAAAGCAGACTTTATTTTACTCTCAAGATTCAATACACATGTGTAGTTACAAGACAAATTAGTAGCCAGGATGAAGACAAATCTTACACACCCACAGGCAGAACCCTATCTACTGCCATCAGTACAGATTTGCTGAATAGATTTTATGCCTCTCACACAGTTTATACCAAGTTATCTAAACTGGATATGAGAGATATACATTCATGCATAGAACCCTGCAGATAATGAAATGCTAATCAAAATATTTTCTTATTTTCATTTGAAGAGTCTTGGTTAAGAGAATTTTGCTAGATTTAGCAAATAAAATGCAGGATGACCAGTTAAATTTGAATTTCAGATAAGCACATAGTTTTTTAGTTTACACATGTCTCCAACAGTGCATAGGACATAAATGAACTAAAAATTATTTATTATTTATCTGAAATTCAAATTTAAATGTGTGTCTTCTATCTCATCTGTCAATTTTAGGCTAAGATCAAAGTAACATGACTATGATTGGAGTCACATGAATGTAAAGGTGTGTTCAGTAAAGTTTTGGCCCAGGCACAAAATATGAAAAGGAGTACATACCAAAGCTGGGGGTTGACCAGGGGCAGAACTCACAAATGAAATGTACAAAAACTGGCTCTACATTTCTTGGGCCATTTAGTGAGATCAAGACTATTAAAAGGGGTCGCAGTGTTCAGGAGAATTAAAGAGATTTGTGGGGGATGTTTTGGTGGAAAAATCTGGGCTTGAGAACCCTCCACTACCCCAGGGGAAAGGAGAGGAGTTTGGTGCCCCTTAAGTCAATGCAAGTGAGGGCTTCACCAAGAACCCGGAGAGGGTCTAATTCTCTCCATAGTTGGAGGATTCCATGGTCTCATAAAGTGGCCTATTTGGGGAAAATAAAGAGAGGACAGGGCTATGTTGGCAAACGAGTTATCCTTCTACTAGTAAAAGCCAAGGAATGTTTGATTCCCATGGACCAGATGTGGGCCTGTGGGGAAAAAGGTGATCTGAGACACAAAAGAATGTGGATGTAGCACCAAGATGAAAGATATCACCAGGGCTGAGGGCAGAAGGAAGACGTTACTCACCATGACTGCTGCTGCTGCTAAGTCACTTCAGTCGTGTCTGACTCTGTGCGACCCCATAGACGACAGCCCACCACGCTCCCCCATCCCTGGGATTCTTCAGGCAAGAACACTGGAGTGGGTTGCCATTTCCTTCTCCAATGCATGAAAGTGAAAAGGAAGTCACTCAGTCGTGTCTGACTCTTAGCAACCCCATGGACTGACTGCAGCCCACCAGGCTCCTCGGTCCATGGGATTTTCCAGGCAAGAGTACTGGAGTGGGGTGCCATTGCCTTCTCCAACTCATCATGACAGCTGCCACTAAAAAGGATCACTCAGCAATCTTTAAGGTACCCACAGGAGGGCTGCCCTGGTGGTCCAGTGATTAAGAATCTGCCTTGCAGTGCAAGGGTCGCTGGTTCAACCCCTGGTCTGAGAAGATTCCATATGCCACGGGGCTACTAAGCCATGCACCACAACTACTGAGCCTACACTCTAGAGCCTGTGCTATGCAACAAAAGAAGCCACCACAATGAGAAGCCCGAGCACCACAACTAGAGAGTAGCCTTGTACTCGCTACAACTAGAGAAAACCTGTGCACAGCAACAGAGACACAGCACAGTCAAAATTAAAATAAGATCTAAAGGCTTCCCAGGGGGCACTAGTGGTAAAGAACCTGTCTGCTGATGCAAGTTAGACGTAAGAGATGTGGGGTTTGATCCCTGAGTCAGGAATTTCACCTGTAGAAGGGCAAACCAACCCAGTCCAGTATTTTTGCCTGGAGAATCCCATGGACAGAGGAGCCTTGGCCGGCTGTAGTCCATGGGGTTGCACAGAGTCAGATATGACTGAAACAACTTAGCATAGCACACAAAGTACCCATGGGCTTCTCTGGTGCCTCAGATGGTAAAGAATCTGCCTGCAATGCAGGAGACCAGGGTTTCAATTCCTCAGCTGAGGAGATCCCCTGGAGAAGGGAATGGCTACCCACTCCAGTGTTCTTCCCTGGAGAATTCCATGGACAGAGGAGCCTGGCGAGCTACAGTCCTTGGGATTGTAAAGATTCAGACATGACTGAGTGAATAACACACAAAGTACCCGTAGGAGAAAGCATCAGCTACAAACACCTGCCAGGACCAGAGTGAGAAGCCAATTTATGAAGATATCAGTTAGTCCTCAGTCAGGAAAGAACTTTCCTTTCCTATTTCCTTTTCTTCCCTCCTCCCTCTTTAACCATGGCATGGTCTAAAACCACAGCTTGATGAGCCTGAATCCAGGAAAGTTATCATAAGCTTCTTTTTCTCCTCTCCAAATACCCTAGCCTACCATCTGCAGGTCTCAACATCTTACTCTGGATTAAAACAAAAAAAAAAATAGTATTTTACACTGGATTATTTAAAAATTTTTGCCATAAGATTATGTCACATCTCTTAAAGTAACTGCATACTGCAAGACTGAGCACAAACATTTTGTGACATGCTAAGTTTTACTATGATAGAGAAAAGCTTTCTCCAACTAAATAAACTGTAAATGAGCAATAGGAGACAAATAACTGTTTAGATTTTATCCAGTGGTTCACACATATTTATATGGCTATTGGGACCAAGATTAAAATGCCCTTCCTATGAAAGCCAGGTTGGCTGAAACAGCTTTCAGTTTAAATCCATGTGTGTCCATCTGTCCATCTTATTGATTCACCAAGAAAAACACTACCAGTTACCATACTGGCACTTCTGCCATGCTGCTCTTCTGTTTATGGCCAAATATAGAGCCAGTTTGAATTTCAGAAGCTAATAGACCATTTTGGAAAAGGAAATGGCAACCCTTTCCAGTATTCTTGCCTGGGAAATCCCATGGACAGAGTATCTGAGCAAACTGCAGTCCACGCGGTCACAAAAGAGACAGACAGCATTAGCTACTAGGCACCAACAACAATGTACCATTTGGTACTTTTAAGAACATCAGTGAACATTCACTTTTACTCCTGATACTCAGCAACAATGTGCAGAGACTGTACATAAGAATATTTCTAAATTTGAGATTTTTCAGAGCTAAAAGGTTTTCCTTTGAATCAGTTTTCACTTTTCAAAGGCTTCACTCAGGTTTTTCCCCCCATTTTGAGAACCCAACTCTCAAGGATTCCTAGATTCCTTTCTTTAAATAAACATTGCTAGGCAGATTAACCTCCAAAAAAAACTGAGAACAAGAAATACATATAAACATATCTGGAATCAATAACAAAACCTATTGCAATCATGTATAATACAAGAAAGTCTTGACAGCCAAAACTGAATGCTAGCCAAACATTGCACAATCCTGAAGGCAGCAGTCGAGTTTGAAAACAAAAATAGTAGATAGTGTCAGCACAGACAGAATGTACAAATTCCTGTAATATAATTATCTTCCTGGGAATGCAAGAAAAGAAGAGCCAAAGAAGTGACCTGATCTATTACATGTTATATGTTACATCTATTACTTCTTCTACAGCTTACAAATGTCCAAAATGTATACAGGGAGAAATCCTGCTATATATATATATATTTTTAACAATAAAAAGAATAATGTTACATTTGGGGGAAAAAAGGACAAGAGGTACTTTGTCCTCAGAAGTAAAATTATATATACTATCTTGTGAATCCCTCTATAATGCACATTTATATATCTAAAAGTATTACTTATTTTGCTTTTTTTCTAATTTTTTGTTTTATTGAGAGACAATTGACATATAACATTATATTAGTTTTAGATAGTTTGAGATGTACGACATAATGATTTGATATATGTGCCTATTGCAAAATGAGTACCACAATAAGCTTACTTAACATCCATCAAACACAGAACTACAATTTTTTCTTTTGATGAAAATTTTTAATATCTACTCTCTTGGCAGTTTTCAGATACACAGTACAATATTGTGAACTATGGATGCCGCGGCTGTATATTACATCCCAGGACTTCTTTATTTTATAACTAGAAACTTGTACCTTTTGACCACTTTCACCCTACCCCCTAACCCTGGTAACCACCAGTCTGTTCTCTATATCTGTGAGGGGTTTTCCTCCTTTTTTCCCTTTGATTCCACATATAAGTAATATCATAGCAGCATTTGTCTTCCTTTGTCAGACTTATTTCACTTAGCATAATGCCCTCAAGTTCCATTCATGTAGTTGCAAATGCAGGATTATTTTCTTGTAGGTTTTAGGGCACTAACTATGAGATGATATTTATTGTGCTTTTAAACATTTCTGAATAGCTATGCACTGAGAGAAGCCAGTCCCTCAGAAAAAATTTTAAAAGAAAAATAATACTGTTAGTGGGTTACAAATTAGAAGCCCTGGCTACCAGCTCCTAACTTGAATCCTAGATTAAGTAACTACATACAAACGTGAGAGAACCTGAAACAACCTGGCGCACATACACACACACCTCTCTGCTCCTTTCAAAACCGTTTGTAGTGCAGAAGCATTCATGCCAATGACAAATTCCACCTCAGAGCCAGAGTTTAGAAGAGTGTCTGAGCTAAAGCATATTTGGAATTTCCCCTCTCCCACCTCTACCCTTTGCCAATACAGTGAGTTTCTTCAGGGGAATAAGCAAAATTAGATACAGGCTTGCATGCTCAGTCCCTCAGTCATGTCCAATTCTTTGCACCTCCATGGACTGGGGCCTGCCAGGCTTCTCTGACCATGGGATCCTCCAGGCAAGAATACGGGAGTGGGTTGTCATTTCCTTCTCCAGGGGATCTTCCCAACCCAGGGATCAAACCTACATCTGTGCCTCCTGCATTGGCAAGCAGATTCTTTTACCACTGAGCCACCTGGGAAGTCCCAAGATTGAATGCAATGTAACTGAAAATTCAAGTTAAATTTCCAGCTTTTTTATGCAGGTTAATCACAGCAAGGTTTTTGAGCCAGTTTATTGCAAATAAGCCAAGTTCTAGCAATAACTGCAGCATTTACTTTAGGTTTTCTTTTGAGCTTCACTTTGAAAGCTATTCCTCTAACAGCTACAACAGAACATTATATTACCTTTTCCAAGTGCTGGGACTTTCCTTTGGCCTTGATGACAATGGGCTTATGGGGCTCAGGCTTGTTTATATACAATTCCTCTTTCTTTTGGATGGTTTAGATCAGATCAGATCAGTCGCTCAGTCGTGTCCAACTCTTTGCAACCCCATGAATCACAGCATGCCAGGCCTCCCTGTCTATCACCAACTCCCGGAGTTCACTCAAACTCATGCCCATCCAGTTGGTGATGCCATCCAGCCATCTCATCCTCTGTCATCCCCTTCTCCTCCTGGCCCCAATCCCTCCCAGCATTCCTTTTCACTTTCTGCCATAAGGGTGGTGTCATCTGCATATCTGAGGTGATTGATATTTCTCCCAGCAATCTTGATTCCAGCTTGTGCTTCTTCCAGCCCAGCGTTTCTCATGATGTACTCTGCATAGAAGCTAAATAAGCAGGGTGACAATACAGCCTTGACGTACTCCTTTTCCTATTTGGAACCAGTCTGTTGTTCCAACTTATTCAGTTTTTTAATTCAAAACATTCATGAACAGACTTAAATTCAGAGAAATAGAAATGAAAAGAGTGAAATCAAACAGTTATGGTCTTTTATCTTCTAAACCTTTGACAAAAATATATGCATTAAAAAAGTAATGTATACAGCTTTATGTACTAGCCTTCTAACTTAGAATTATTCCCTGAGCATTTTCCATGTTCTTACATTATCTTTTAAATATTTTAAGTGGTATATAACATGTTAATGAGTGATGTACCATGGTGTATTTAATTTTTTCCTTATTGAATATTGTTTGTTACCAGTTTCTCACAATTATTACTGATGATCCCATGAACTTCTTTGAGTGACAAGCTCTTTTTTATATTTAGGATTGTTTTATTATTGTAGACTCTCAGTAGTGGAATTACTGTTCAGAGGACATCAGGTTCTTAAGGCTCTTCATACATATTGATAAATTGCTGTCTAGAAAGGTCATATCAATTAACTCTGCCGCCAGCAATACTGGAGCATTCTTAATGAAGAGCATTCTACATTTCTTAAGGTTTTTATCCCAGGCTCACTTAGCCTCTTAGCTAATGTGATAGGTAAAAAGTTGAATATCATTATAGTTTTTAGTTCATTTCATAGAAATTCAATATATTTGCACATAAAGACTTAAAAATCTTACAAGGCCTTTTAAGGAGAATAGTCATCTTACATACCCTTACCTGCCTCCCAAATACCCAACAACCATTTCCTACTCCGCAGAGGCAGAACATGTTCTAGCCAGCTGTTGCCTTGTCTTTTGCCTATGGGCCTGGAGCAACATGAACTGTCTCTGTGTCTATTGTGATTGCTGATCTGTCAAAAGAAGCAGTCTACCTTGGCATGATAATAAGAGGAAGGGGTATCCTTATGTTGGTGTGCACTAAAAAGCCTCCCTGATAAGGTCAAGATGTTAAAAAAGCTTTTGTCTTGATTCTTGCTCTGCAACATGTTTCACTCAGTCATCTATCCCTGGGCCACTCTGCCAGCCTTGTTTCAACAAGCCAGTAACTCACAAGAATAATAATCGAGTCAGTTGTTCTTACTTAGCTCTCTGCTCATGGAGCTGATGTTTTCCATCCTCAGCAATCCAGATGTACTCAGTTAGAGGATGAAGGACATGGAGCTGATGTTTTCCATCCTCAGCAGTCCAGATGTACTCAGTTAAAGGATGAAGGATGGCTGTCTTCCTCTCAGGAACACCTTGTAGGTACTGGTCCTCTCCACCACTTACCTTTGCTATTCCACAGTGACATTTTCAAATAGCGGAGCATAAATCACAACAAGGAAATGCCAGAGGCTGGTTAGGATAGGAATTCTGACTGCTATTATCCTGTGGCATGACCTTACTGTCATTTCTGGTGTGATTCTAAGCAAGGTCCCTAATCTCTCTGTGATTCAATTTTCTTGCCTGAAAAATAGGAATAATAGTACCTACCTCACAGGGCTATTATAATGATTAAATGAGCTGGCGTGTGTGTGTGTCACACTTAGAAAATGAGTGTCTCACACATAAAGTACCAAATGCATGCAAGCTATAATTTCACACTGCTTAATTCCTGTCACCTGAAACGAAAGTCTTGTTTCCTAGTTTGTAGTTTCTTGCTGTGGATGTTTCGTTAGTGTGACTATGTAATACTTCCAAGCACAGCATAGAACCTGGTTACCTTTGTATTCTATTCATATTCTCACACCGGGTCTCCTCAGGGATTTAGGGTGGTGGCTTTCTATGCTCTGTCATATTCTTAAAGTATTCTCACTGAAATTTTAAATTATAAGACATATCCAGATGAAGTTTTATCAGAACTGTTACATTTATAAATTAATTTAAGGAGAATTGCTACCCTCTAGCACTCTTGCCTGGAAAAGCCCTTGGACAGAGGAGCCTGGTGGGCTGCAGTCCGTGGGGTCACGAAGAGTCAGACACGACTGAGCGACTTCACTTTCACCTTTCACTTTCATGCATTGGAGGAGGAAATGGCAACCCACTCCAGTGTTCTTGCCTGGAGAGTCCCAGGGACGGGGGAGCCTGGTGGGCTGCCATCTATGGGGTCGCACAGAGTCAGACACGACTGAAGTGACTTAGCAGCAGCAGCAGCAGCAGCTTACTATATGTTGGCTGAGATGGTAAAGAAACTGCCTGCAATATGGGAGACCTGGGTTCGATCCCTGGGTTGGGAAGATTCCCCTGGAGGAGGGCATGGCAACCCACTCCCATATTCATGCCTGGAGAATCCCCATGGACAGAGGAGCCTGGCAAGCTACGGTGTATGGGGTTGCAAAGAGTCAAACATGATTGAGTGACTAAGCACAGCACAGCTTATAATATAAGGCTTCCCTGATAGCTCAGTTGGTAAGGAATCCACCTGCAATGCAGGAGACCCTGGTTCAATTCCTGGGTTGGGAAGATCTGCTGGAGAAAGGATAGCCTACCCACTCTAGTATTCTTGGGCTTCCCTTGTGCCTCAGCTAGTAAAGAATCCACCTACAATATGGTAGACTTGGGTTTGATCCCTGGGTTGGGAAGCTTACAATATATGTGCCCCCTTTTTTCATAATTTCTTGTATTAGAATTTTATCAGAGGAATCCCCTGGTGGTCCAACAGTTAAGACCCTACACTTCCAAGGCAGGGGCACAGGTTCAAACCCTGGTTGGGGAAATAGGATCCCACGTACCTCATGGAAGCACTGCCAAAACAATAAATTTTTTAAAGGATTTTAACAAATTATATTTTAAAACAAGCAGAACCACTATATATAAGGAATTTGTTGCCAAGATTGGGTCTTACGGAAATATGAGAGCTGGCTAAGTAATGTCTGTAAGGCTGCTGTCTTTTGTCTCATCTACAGCTTGAAGTCCAGAGGGTGGGTAACTGGGAAGAGAAGATGAAAGTAGCATAGGGAAGATCAAAGAGAGGCTGAAACTCACAAGGAGGAGCTGGAACCCATGAGGAAAAAAACATGACCCATGTCAATTCTCACCCATCTGTGATCCTGCCCAGGAAGTTGGTGACCTTCTTCATGAATGTCAGGAGAGGCAGAGTTGAAGAAGGAATTCAGAAAAGGTGGGTTCTGTCCCACATCTAGGTTTGAGACAGCAGAACTAGGTACAAACTAGAAAATGGCTTCTGCTAACTTCCATCTCCGTGACAGCCTATAAAAATGTCTCCAACAGTCCAGTCTTAACTGGAAATACACAGGAAAGGGAATTCTGGGAAATGTAGTTCAGCTTAGGCAAGGTGACACATTACCAACACCCACATCTCTCAGTACAATTTATTTAATGGATTTTATGTTTCACACTAGTAATTATTTATAACTGTTTTACCACTACCAATGGGATCTCTAAGCAGTGTGTTTACTCTGTGGTTCTGAGCACTCTAAAGCCCTTTCCCGCACTGCCTCTATCATATGTCAAAATATATCAAAGCTAGTTAGCCAGCACTGCTTTCTTGGCACTGAATTAGCTGAATATACATAGAATAAAACTCAAAACCATGCTTTAATAGTCCAACTTGAAATTTATGAATAAAAATCCTACCTACTCCCTCATTGCTACCTGCAAAACTCAATTCGCTCTCCTATTCTCCTCATTATTTTTATATTTGTTGTTCATGTACTAAGTTGTGTTTGACTCTTTGTGACCCCATGGACTGCAGCATGCCCTCCACTGTCTCCCTAAGTTTGCTCAAACTCATGTCCATTGAGTCGGTGATGCCATCCAGCCATCTCATCCTCTGTTGCCCGCTTCTCCTTTTGCCTTCAATCTTTCCCAGCTTCAGGGCCTTTTCCAATGAATCCATTCTTTGCATCAGGTGGCCAACGTATTAGAGCCAGCATCAGTCTTTCCAATGAATATTCAGAGTCGGTTTCCTTTAGGATTGATTGGTTTGATGTTATTGCGGTTCAGGGGACTCTCAAGAGTACCCCAGCACCACAATTCGAAAGCATCAATTTTTTGGTGCTCAGCTTCTTTATGGTCCAACTCGCACATCTGTACATGACTGCTGGAAAAACCATAGTTTTGACTGTATGGACCTTTGTCAGCAAAGTGACATATCTGCTTTTTAAAACAATATTTTTATATAGCTTCTAAACTCTTACACACCTCCACTCCTGTATTAGTGTTCTCAGACTGCAAAAACTAAAAAGCCACAGATTGGTGGTTTGAATAAAGAATTTACTTTCCACAGTTCTAGAGGCTGGGAAGTCCAAGCTTAAGGTTCTGGCATTTCCATTTCTTGGTGAGGGCTCTCTTCCTGGCTTGCAGATGGTTACTTTCTTACTTTGGACTCAGTTGGGATAGACTGTAAAACATGAAATGTTCAAAACAAAATTTCTTATTCTCCTTACTCCAACATGTCTTTCTCCCAGTATTTCCTCAGTAAACAGCAATTATTCATCCAATTACACTGGCCAAAAACTGTGGAATCATTTTGCCTCTTTATTTTCACACACTAAAAAAATTTAAAAAGGCAAATCTATCAGATATCAGACACAGAGTGAGAGATTAAGCACACACATCAGTAAATCTCATTGGTTCTTTCAAAATACTTCTGAAATCTACCAACTTTATACTACTGGTCCAAGTACTTTTCTTCCTGAACAGTAGTAGAAGCCTCCTAAACTAACCCTCTGCTTCCAGTCTTGCAAGTGTACAGTCTAGTCTTTACGTAGCTATTAGAATGAGCCTTTTTAAAATGTTAGATTATACCAGAAAGTAAAAGTGTTAGTCACTCAGTCATGTCCAACTCTGTGTGACCCCATGAACTGTAACCTGCAAGGCTCCTCTGTCCATGGAATTCTCTAGGCAAGAACACTGGAATGAGTAGCCATTCCCTTCTCCAAGGGATCTTCCTGACCCAGGGATCAAACCCACAATTCCCACATTGCAAGCAGATTCTTACCATCTGTGCCACCAGGGAAGCCCAGATTACACCAGAGCTATGCTTAAATCTCCTAATTGTTTCCCATCTCTAACAGAATAACCCAAAATCCAAACATCTAAGATCCCACTTTGGCCCATAGCTTACCAAATGTCTTAATTCCCATTCTCCTCCAGTCACACTGAACTCTTTGCTATACTTTGAACACATCCAGCCTGCTCCAAGTACAAGACTTTTGCATCTACTGTTCTCACTTCTCAGAATTCTTTTTATCCTAAGATATCCTTATGGCTAAATTATTATTTATATCAGGTCTCTTTGAATGCCATCTCAAGGCCTCTTTCAATACCTTCAGTAAAATAGCATCCCTGCCACCTTTTATCCCCTTACTTTGCTTTACTGTTTCTTCATATAATCAATAAAATATAATCAATATAATATAGTAAATATAATTAACATGTTAATCCTGACATAGGAGCATTAACTGCCCAGATATGAAACTTGTCTCCATTACTCACTGTAATGACCCTGGGCAGCTTCTTTACCTTTCTGTGATCTATTTTCTACGTTTGTAAGATGGGAATAATAATAGAACCTACCTCATAAGGGTGTTAAATTTAAACAAGATTGTGTGTGTGTGACAGACAGAAAGAAAAACACTGAGAAAAAGAAATGAGTGTCTGACACATGAGCGCTACATATGCGCTGCTACTAGAATAAATATTATTTGCCTCCTTATGAATGTAAGCTCAGTGAGAGCAAGATTTTTGTCTCTCTTGTTCCACATTGTATCTCTAGCACTGAGAATAGTAATGTCACAAAATTTTGACTGAACTAAAGAAAAAAATGGTCACAGCATTTATGTGTATCATTCATCTACTTAAATTAGTGCACCTGAATTTTAATAGTTTTTAGCTGAGTCTTTTGACTTTTAGGTAGCTAAACATATCAACAACAAAAGAATATTTTCTTACTTTTCCCATATTTAATTTCATGTTTTGTAGCCTTTTAAATTGGCCGGAACTTTTAAAACAGTCATCACCCTTGCTGTCTCTCATTCCAGTTTTAGAGAGAACACAGAATTGCGGCTACTTCATTAAAAGAAATGTTTTTTCATAGAATTGGTTTTGAAGCTTATTAAATTTCCTTCTAATTAACAGTGGTAAAGGCATGCATGCGTGTGCTCAGTTGTGTCCAACTTTTTGCAACCCCTTAGACTATAGCCCACCAGCTCTTCTGTCCGTGAGATTTTTCCAGGCCAGAATACTGGAATGGGTTGCCATTTCCTCCCCCTTCAGTTCAGTCACTCAGTCATGCCCGACTCTTTGCGACCCCATGAATCGCAGCACACCAGGCCTCCCTGTCCATCACCAACTCCCAGAGTTCACCCAAATTCATGTGCATCGACTCGGTGATGCGATCCAGCCATCTCATCTTCTGTCGTCCCCTTCTCCTCCTGCCCCCAATCCCTCCCAACATCAGGGTCTTTTCCAATGAGTCAACTCTTCGCATGAGGTGGCCAAAGTATTGGAGTTTCAGCCTCAGCATCAGTCCTTTCAATGAACACCCAGGACTGATATCCTTTAGGATGGACTGGTTGGATCTCCTTGCAGTCCTAGGGACTCTCAAGAGTCTTCTCCAACACCACAGTTCAAAAGCATCAATTCTTCAGCACTCAGCTTTCTTCACAGTCCAACTCTCACATCCATACATGACTACTGGAAAAACCATAGCCTTGACTAGACGAACCTTTGTTGGTAAAGTAATATCTCTGCTTTTGAATATGCTATCTAGGTTGGTCATAACTTTCCTTCCAAGGAGTAAGCGTCTTTTAATTTCATGGCTGCAATCACCATCTGCAGTGATTTTGGAGTACAAAAAAATAAAGTCTGACACTGTTTCCACTGTTTCCCCATCTATTTCCCATAAAGTGATGGGACTAGATGCCATGATCTTCGTTTTCTGAATGTTGAGCTTTAAGCCAACTTTTTCACTCTCCTCTTTCACTTTCATCAAGAGGCTTGCTAGTTCCTCTTCACTTTCTGCCATAAGGTTGGTGTCATCTGCATATCTGAGGTTATTGATATTTCTCCCGGCAATCTTGATTCCAGCTTGTGCTTCTTCCAGCCCAGCATTTCTCATGATGTACTCTGCATATAAGTTAAATAAACAGGGTGACAATATACAGCCTTGACATACTTCTTTTCCTATTTGGAACCAGTCTGTTGTTCCATGTCCATTTCTAACTGTTGCTTCCTGACCTGCATACAGATTTCTCAAGAGGCAGGTCCCTGGATCGAATCCATGTCTCTTATGTCTCCTTCATTGGCAGGCAGATTCTTTACCACTGGTGCCCCCAGGGAAGCTCCATACTGTGAGAACTTCTATTTCAGTACCTGGATTCATGGCCATCATTTAGTACATTTTATATACATACTTGTTAAACAAATAAATGTAAAGATTCAAGAGTGATGTTTTAAAGATGAAGGTAAATGAAAAGAGACACCTAACATCTATTTAACATGCAATATATGTTAGAATCACTTTAGTTATATTGCTTTTTATTCAGCTCTTACAGTACCCTCTGAGAAAGGATTAAAATAACTAGAATCAGGGAGATTTAGTGACTGGCCCAAAGTCAGTGGGCTAGTAAGTTGAAACTGAGAAGTGAGCTCATGTATATATGATCTCAAAGACCATATATGCCGGGGTCCAGCCCCTGTGGATCCAGGGAATTCAAAGCGGGGACGGCGTCGGCAAGGATCAGGATACAATAGCTTCAATTAGATATTAATTAGAGATGTAAAGAGTAATAGAATGAGGATAGCTCAGTAGGAAAATTCAGTGGAGAAAAGAGGCTGAGTAGCTTGGTTTACGCGGGAGACCAATAAAACTTCAAGACAAGAAGTTTGCACCACTTACGTAGGCCGCAGGTGTCCTTACATTCTCCCGAAGGAGAGGAGACACTGAGGCCTCCCCAGTCGGATCTTAGAAGCCCAGGCATAATTAGCAAGCATGGCGGGTTCCACGCTCCAGATGGAGACTCAGCCAGAATTTGAGAGAGAGAGCGACATGGGGAGACCAAGTTTCAGTGAACAAGGCCCGCACTTTATTTTCCAAAGTAGTTTTTATACCTTAAGTTATGTATAGAGGATAATGGGGGAAGGGGTAGAGTCATGCAGCAAGCCAGGCTTTCTTCCTGCAAACTTATCATATGCAAAAGCTTAGGTGATTTGCATCATCTTCTGGCCCGGAGGCCTGTTAACATTTTAAGACCCTTTCTTCAGAAAACTTATTTTTCTCTAAAGTTGATTGGTCAGGAGCCACCCTCCAAAAGCATTAGATAAAATTGCATTCCTACAGAGCAAAGGTGTGGTGGGCTATAACAAGAAAAAGAATTAACTCAAGGGTCCCAGGTTACAAACATTAAAGCTACTACTTACACCAATTATATTAATCAATACACTGCCAGGGACACAGCAGGTAAGGGATATGGAAACTTAGCAGCAAACATTGGCCCAACAAGTGAAAATCCCTTCACCAATACAATTTCTAATCAAGCTTTTAACTGCTCAAAGGAATCTGTATTTAGACAGTTTAGAACATCTCATGCCTCTCACAGTTGGGAGGCTCTGAGCAATCACATGTGGCCGGCAAAACCTATTCAGGCAGGCTAGAGGACTTCCAAAGGAGTTTGTAGGTTGAAACACTGTCACACCCAGGAATTATTAACTGGAGCTGTAAGCTAACTCTTTTTTCAGAGAGAGGTAGTGGTGGGCAGCCCCCCGTAAAGTCAGAGGTGTAGGTGAGAGAACAAAGCAGAAAGTAGGCAGACTCTGGTTTTGGGGGTAGATGCTCGAGAATTTCCAGGGGGACTCCTGAGGCTCGATCCCGCCTTTGCGTATGCCGAGCCTCCTTCCTCATGACCTTTGCCATGGGCGGAGCTCCTCATGCTGGCTCCTGGCAGTGATAGACTTCCAGTTGAGCTATTCCAGATCCTGAAAGATGATGCTGTGGAAAGTGCTGCACTCAATATGCAATATGCACTCAATATGCAATATGCCGGCTCCCGGCACATATACTTAAGACTGCAGTAGCTGACCACCACACGAAACCCTTATCACTTTACTAGGCCCAGTGAGAAAAGAAATCTTCCATTTTTCCTAACTGATGGCTATTAATCCAGGCTCTGAAATAGAAGTTCTCACAATCTGCTATGAGAGACCTTTGAAAACCTAATTATAGTATAGTATAAAATGTGCCTGAGAGTAGATGGTCAATTAATTCTTAGTGAGTAAATGAACAAATGGTTAAGTGAAAAGCTTAACCTACAGTGTGTATCTTTTCTAGAGACTTCAACTTAAAATTACCAGTTATCCTATATCAGCAAAGACTAAAAATTCCAGTTCATGTATATATTCACACAACATGCCTCATGCCTGTCTAGAATAGACAGGCTAGAATAGAGAAGAGGAAGATCTGGGAGACAGAAAGTGGAGCGTGTAGACTCTTGAAGAGTAGAATGACATCAGGACTTGTGTGCCTCAAAAAAGAAAGTGTTTCAATGTAGAAAAATCTTCAGTGATTTGTTTTTATAAACATCCAGTTCTACGCTGGCAGTATATTCGAACAGTTCCATGAGAAAGTGCCATCAGCACAAAATAAAATATCTCCTAAGACTTCTAAATATCCTTTGACTGTTTCCTTTTCCGAGTTTCCAAGAAGAACTTAATTGTGAGATAAGGCAAAAGCAGAAAATTTTTCCAATTACAGAAAAATAAGTAGACCTCATTAAAGTTAAACCTAAAAATATATTCACCTATCATCATTCATCTTTACTTAGAAAACAATAGTTGCCTATCCAAACAGAGAATTTGATTGATCCTAGGTTCTCAAAACACACATGAATGGTTTTGGACAGATGTTTCATCAATGACAAATTGGCCTTGAGGGAAATGCGACCACCTTGGAAAAAAGCCATGTACCCAAATTCTTTTAGTTTCAGCAGCACTCATTTAAAACTATTCTCTAATCTTAAATTTCTAAGTAAACGTCTGTAAAAATAAATATTAAAGGACTCCTTTTAAATTAGATTTAAATAAATCCTCTAAAGGCTAAGATTACGGTTTTAAGTGACCCACTAATCAACTCTCCAAATTTATGGCAATAATATTATTGGCAAGAGTTTGCAAAGTGGTTGATGGCATCAACCACAAAGCCCTGTTTATAAATACATATTATCACATTAGGGGCACACTGTTTCAATTTTTAGAGCATTCCATTTAAGTTCCAACTTTGAACTGATCTGATTAATACTTTTTCTTTTAGTGGTTGTATTTCATTTATGACAACACTCAGTGGGAACAGAGAAAGTGTTCCATTTAAAATTAAAGAGTTTTGATGGTAACATCAAAAGCTGTGGAATTGTCTCTCAGATATTCTCCAGAAAGTAGGGTGGAGAAAAGGTCTGTAGTAGTGTTAATTTAGTGTTTTCAAGAGGAAGCAAGATGAATCTAAGAATTTAAGAGCTCGGTAAATTGTTGAGCTGTTTCTCCTGAATTAATGTTAAAGGTTCTCTTATCATAGAATTAGACACTCACAAATACATTCACACTTACACACAAACACCACCACCACATATAATGAAGGCTCCTTATGCTATGAACTTGTTTTCAATCTACCCACTCCAAATTTATTGTGTTGCTTAATTTTATATTTCAAAACTCCATTATTATTATCTTGAGATCTGTTTTAATGGCATGTTCAAGAAATCACTTGACCAAACCTTAAGTGCAAAGGGCAAATGCAGAAACAACGAAGCATGTCTCAGATTCTCTTGATCTCATAAAAGTGGATCTATGGATATTTTTCATACAGAAATAAATGGATCTATGCACATATATGCACATACACATGTTTTCTTGGGTCAAACAGTTCATAATTCAAATGGTAAGGAAGATCTAGCAATTCCTAGAGACTTTACATTGGTATATTTGAATTTGTTTGACTTTAAAATTTGTAAATATTTATAATATTTAATACTTCTTACAGAATATTCTCATGGGAAGAGAGGATGAATTGTGATAACCTAACCAGGTTCCAGCCTCCCTACTTATCACTGTTTCAGAAATTGCACAGCATTGCAAAAATAACTCCCCTTACTAAACTCTGGCCCAGGCCACCTAAGTTTCTCTCTCTATCTGCTAAAGGAGATCAAAATGCCTAAGACCTTATATTCAAGAACACGAAAAGAGGCAAAGCTAGCAAGATCCGTAGACAGGATCAAGTTCAACACTTCTCACTACTGTCTAGAATAGTGACCTGAGCTTCCCCTCTTCACCAGGCCAACCCCTGTCCATCCTTCATATCTCTCTCTGGCTTCTGCTCTGATTGGCAAGTGCTCTTCCTCTGAATTCATCTGTAATTCTTTCTCAGGAAAATAATATTGAGTAGTCCAGATGTCAACTGCCCCCTCATTCCCATAGTTGTATAACACTTCACCAAAAAAAAATTCACTGTGTAAATTGGTTTACACACACTCTACCATTAACAGCTTTGAAATTCAGTTTGGGCATCTATCTTCTTCAGAGTCATCTTTGTTATCACTCTATCCTGGTGGCACCCTGGCCTCCAGGATTCTCTAGTCTCTCTTAGGCAGAACAATTCTACTGTCAAGCATTCCAGAAGCATTTCAGTGTTTAAGAAAACACAATCATGCAAATAACAGTGTCCGCTTTCTCCAGAGGAAATTTATCCAGTCTGATGTTTACTGATCTTGCTCTTTGAAATCTTTCCCTGCATACTTGCCAAGTCACTTCAGTTGTGTCTGACTCTTTGTGACACTATGGACTGTAGCCCTCCAGGCTCTTTGGTCCATGGGATTCTCCAGGCAAGAACACTGGAGTGGGTGGGGATCTTCCTGACCCAGGGATTGAACCCACGTCCCATCTGATGAAATAAAAGTAACATTGGGATTCTATGGTTCTTTTCTCTGGAGCTCTACCAGTGTGATTCAGCGACCCTTTATGATTCTACTTTGTCTTCCATCCTACATTTATCCAGCAAACAGGTTCCTCACTTACATGGTCTATATGCCTTTACTCTACCTCACATATACCTGCTTGCTTACTCATAGTTTCTGCTTCCCTCATAACTTCAGCCTATACATTAGATTATCAAGACCTCCCTGACTTTTCAGTTTATGCTCCCAGTACTGCCTACTTCAAATATTTAAACTAAAAACAGTTCATCTCCCCAGGTCATCTTTTATATCTGGTCCTATCATAGCTCATTGGAAAGCAATGGATTGACTGCCCTTAGTCTGAGGCCTCGCCTGGTTGTCCAGTTGTGTATGGACATGGTACAAAAATGATCATCCAGACTCACTCCTTCTGCAGCCACTGTAGTAGCTTAGCTCTCCTTAAATTGGCCCAGAGGGAAACAACTATTATGAGTGTGGTGAGTTATATCAACTGTAGTTCCATCTTTACTATTGCAATAGATAGGTGGTCCCCAAGCCATATCCCCTTTTATGAGGCAGTACACCCATCTCTCTGGTTTCCTGAGCATGGCTGTTAAAGACTTATAGAAGCCTTCCTTCTACAGGAAACTGTCCTCAGCTGACAGGAGCTGCCTCACCCCACAAGTTACTGCCTTTTCTCCTCTTGTTCACCTTTCTTACCCTGCTTTACTTCCTCTCCTGCAGCTTTTTCCCCCCTCCTGAGGAGCACTCCCTCAAAAAAATCTGCATCTGAATTCTTGTCTCAGGCTCTCCATCTAAGGAACATAACTTCAAACCTGTTAAATAAAGGTCCCTTTTCATTGGAAATAAGTAATTCTGCCCACAGTTTATGATAGTAATAACTTTGCATTTATGTTTTAAAAACCAGGATTCAGATTCTATTTTTATTTCAGACATGCTGTCATTTAAATAGAGATATGAAACTGCATAATAAATCTGCTAAAATGATGTGCATGAGATTGAGGTGAAATTAAATGAAATGACCTATGACAGGCTTCAATCATATTTGTATGGATAATACTTTCTTTAAGAATCATATTTAAGTATTCAAATTCTTCTTTATTATTCAGATATAAGTGACATATAACTATATTAGTTTCAGGTATACAACATAATGATTCCAAATTTGTATATATTGTGATACAATCACAATAAGTCTAGTTAACATTCATCTAATTTAAAATTTTTTCTTGTGATGATAACTAAAGATTTAGTTTTTTATCAGCTTTCAAACATACAATACTGTATTATTAACTATAGTCACCATGATATACAGCACATGCATGAATTAATTTTTATTTTTTTAAATTTTTTTTAAATTTTATTTTATTTTTAAACTTTACAATATTGTATTGGTTTTGCCAAATATCTAAATGAATCTGCCACAGGTATACATGTGTTCCCCATCTTGAACCCTCCTCCCTCCTCCCTCCCCATACCATCCCTCTGGGTCGTCCCAGTGCACCAGCCCCAAGCATCCAGTATCGTGCATTGAACCTGGACTGGTGACTCGTTTCATATATGATATTATACATATTTCAATGCCATTCTCCCAAATCATCCCACCCTCTCCCTCTCCCACATTGTGTGAAGTAAGCCAGAAAAAAAAACACCAATACAGTATACTAACACATATATATGGAATTTAGAAAGATGGTAACAATAACCCTGTATATGAGACAGCAAAAGAGACACTGATGTATAGAACAGTCTTTTGGACTCTGAATTAATTTTTATTATGAATGGAAACTTTTACCTCCTGACTACCTTCATCCATTTTTACCCACCACCCAAACCCCACCTCTGGCAACCAGTAATCTGTTCTCTGTGTCTGTGGGTTGTTTTTTTTTTTTTTTTTGACTCCACAAATAAGAACATACACTATTTGTCTTTCTCTGTCTGACTTATTTCATTGAGAAGAATGTATGGTCCATCCACGATACATCTACAATACACTGGTCTATCCACGACAGAGTAAATGGCAAGATTTTCTCATTTTAATGGGTGAATAATATTCCACTCAATTCATATTCCACATTTTCTTTATTCATTCATCCATTGATGGACACTTAGACTTTCCATATCTTGGTTATTATAAATAATGTTGCAATGAATATGATATAATTGATATAATATATATTATATATTATATAATTATATAATATATAATACATAATATATATAATTATATATTATATAATATATATAATATATAATGATATAATATGAATAATCTTTTTTTAGTTAGCATTTTTTATTCCTTTAGATAAATACCCAGAAGTTAATTGTTGGATGATATGGTAGTTTTGTTTTTTGTCTCTTTTTTTAAACACAAACGTGCATTTATTGGAGTCCATGCCATCTAATCTGAGTAATCAGGACTAGAAAAGGGAAGAATTAAACCTAAACAACAACAACACTGAGACATTCATTGCCTGCATTGTGAGTCAGTTCAGAAGAATCTGTGTGCTGGCAAGCCAGTCTCCTCCCTGAGAAGCATGCTTCGTTCTCTGTTCTCCTCCAGCATCTTCATCTCTCTCAGTTAAGGCCTGGACAGTGTCAGGGCAGTGGCCACACCTATTCTGGAGCTGTGGGCTGGTGGGAGTTGGGCCCCAGGCCGTCAGTCACCCGAGGGGTCAGGCTCCCGGCCGCCCAGCTCTGCCGTCTGCCTCCAGAGCTGCTCTACTGTCTGCAGCAGGGCTGACCACTCCAGCTCCAAGGCCAGGGCCGCCTGCTTTAGCCTGCTTTTGCTAGTTAGGAGCTTCTCAGGGGTGGCTCCCAGGCTCTGGATCCTTCCATTGGCCACCTGCAGTTGTTCAAGGAGGTCACAGTTCTGTTTGCGTAAGCTGCTGTTGGTCTTCTCTAATTTGTCCGTTCTTTGGTTGTCACTGAGAGAAGACTCAATAAGCTCTTTCTGAAGCACATGGTACTCAACTTCATAAGCTTGTAACTTTAGAGGAGTTCATCTCAAACACCTAACTGATGGTCTTCAACATCTGCACCAAGCCCAGGTTGGGTAGTATGCTTTTTATAAAGTCAACTATGGTTTCTAGGTTTTCATGCTGCAGAATCAAGGGCTTATGGTATCCCAGCAGACTTAAAGCCACTTTAAATATGACCTCTGATCCCTGAAGAAAGATCACATCAAAGACTCTGGCGACGAAGCCCGGGGGGAACTGCAAGGCAAACACACTGAGGAACTAGGGCGCGGCATAGAGGCTGGGGCTGATCTCATGCCCCTCCAGGTGGTTGGATAGGTCCTTGTGGTAATCATGGAACAGCCTTGAGAGCTGGTACATCTGGATCTGTAAAATAATCATGTCTGTTCAATACTGTTTCCACAGTCCCATGTCAAACATGACATGTTAAACGCCTCTTCTTCACCCATGTGAAGCAGCAGGATGCCTGCTACAAAGCTGTGACCTTGGCAATAGCCCACTTCTTTGTCTAGAAGCGAGCAGGCCTTCAGGATGTTGTAAAGTGACAGCTGCCCTGCTCCTAGCTGAGCAGAGTAGTACCGATGTGTTGGAAAGGTTCGCCCGAGGTCGATGAGAATGGTGTGTGGCTGGGAGGTGAGCTGCTTTAAGAGCTCTTTGTAGGGCATCTCCTTGGGCTGCTCTTTGCTGAGGAACAGGTGCTTCAGGTGGCACTGCTCCACCAAGAATTTCCAGATTTCACCCCGGTGATGTCGTGGCACACCTTGGCCAACAGCCAAGTACATTTTTTCCATGTCAAACTTAGTTTTTGATCTTCCTGGAGTGCTTAGCATCTTTTCCCACACTGTAGTCACTTCTTTAAGACAAGGAGTGATTTCTTCATAATCAAGGTTTAGGCACTTGTTCAGCAAATCATTCTCAGAGGCTTGCAGCTTTTGATTTTCCTTCTCCATCCTGAGCAGCAGTATCTGTTGTAGAATGGCCTTTTGCCATAGCTCTCGGAGTTCACAAGATGTCCTTTTCTTTTCCTCTGGGATAGGGCCGAAGGGTCCATCTTCATAAACTGGTTCTAGAGGAGATCGTCGGGAAAGCTCTCGCAGCTCTGAATAATCTTTGTATCTGCTGAGAGAATCACAGGCTTTAAGTGGGGTGGCCACTCGAAGGAAGATCTGCTGCCTCCATGGTCTCTGTGTCTTTATGGAGGTCCTGCTGGCGTCACCCATGTGGTCAGCTTTGGACTCAAAGTTCTTTGATTCATGAGGTGTCTGTGCTCACTGAGTGATACCTCACAAGCTTCCTTTGTGAGACCCCTGGGGACCCCCATGCCAGCTGCAGAGGCTTTCTGGCATTCCATGAGGACATGACTCAGGTGTTGGCATGCCTTTGGAAGCCCTGCTTGGGTGAGGGCAGGGCTGGCTCTTCTGTGGGTTGGCTCTCCGAGTCACTGGACAGGTCCTCCAAGGAGCTGAGGAGCCTGAAGCAGCTCTTGGAGATGGGCAAAGCCTCCTTTTCACAGCCAGATAGCTCTTTGCTGGTGTTACTGAATGTTCCAGACACAGAGCTGTCCAGACCCAGACTGGCCGAGTGCTCCTGGGGGCCTCTGGCTTTATTATCCCAGGACAAAATACTTTCTAAAGATTCTGTTAAAGACCTCTTCACATAACTGTATTAGATTTGCCAAATATCAAAATGAATCCGCCACAAATACAGTTATGTAAAGTTTAAAAATAAAATAAAATTAAAAAAAAAAAAATAAAATAAAATAAAATAAAATTACAAAAAAAAAAAAAAAAAAGAACTGAGGGGGGAAAAAATGAGGTGCTATTAATAAATTAAAATAATAAATAAAAAAAATAAAAATAAAAAAAAATAAAGACCTCTTCACTTTGTTTTTCAGCATATCCAGCCTAAATCGAGTGGTACGATGGTAACTCATTTCCAATATTCTCCACTGCAATCTGTGACATCTTTTTTTATCTCCCCAATATGGACGTGAACTTTTAGCTTCTCTTCATGTAAACATCTCAGGAAAGAAATAACCAATTCATTCTCTCACTGCTCATTCCTTGATCTCAGTTTCTGAACCTCCTCAAAAATAGTTGCTTGCTCCTGATTAGTTAATGTTGTCAGGTGCTTCTGGAGCTCTAGTTTGGTTTTGGAAGAATTCCTTCCCTCGATCTGCTCACAGAGCTTGTGCAGGCCCTGGCAGGGGGCAGCCCTCACATAGCTGGACCAGCACCTTCACTGTCTGCTGCACTGAGGCCACCATGATGGCCTGCTTCAGGGTCATCATGATCTTGATAGGTAGTTAGAATAGGAAAAAGGAGTCCAAAATGGCAGTGGCTAAAAGACAAAGAAAAGAAAAGCCTGCGGAAATGGAACAAAAGAAACTCTGAGGACCAGAGTGAGAACCTCAGGTGAAACAAACAGCCCTCCTGGCTATCCCAATTTACATAGGGCAGGGGGGAGGAGAAAAAAAACATAAAAAAAGGAGCCAAAATTGAGCCTTGGCTCTTCTTGTGGGTCAGACCACCCTCACAGCTCAAGGATGTATTTTCCTTTGCTTGCCAAATAAAACTGAGCTGTAACCAAGCTGTAACCCTGGTCTGCCATTTCAAATTTTTGCTGCAGCAAGACAGAACCGAGGAAATTACACTCTCCCTTGACAATCTCATCCATCAGAGCTTCATTTGTGCACTGAAACACATAACAGAGGAAATGAAAGCCTCAACCTCCTTAAGACTCCCGGCAGATAAAACCAAAGTGGGCCACATATCTAATACCCTGAGAGCAAAAGGATATCTCCTGAAAATTTTTCTCCACTGCTATTTTTTTTTGTGTCAGGACTGATGAGGTAAACTTCTGATTGACCAACTGTGAAGAGCATAGTTCAAGCTTCCTCAATATCTGTCCACTCCACAATATTGAGTCCACTAATCAGGTGGTTCTGGATGTCACTTTCCTCAAAAGAGTTGAAGAAACTACTACTCTGCAAGCCTGCATCCTGAAACTCCTTTCCGAAGGCCAAGGAGTGGCAGCCAAGGCTTTGAGAAGGACTTGCACACCGGCTGAGGACCAGCTCAGCATCCCCCAGTGGCTGCAACGCAGACTGGTACTGATCCGAGAGAAGCCACCACTCACGTGACTGAAGCCCTCCAAGCACTAGTTGATCAGGGCTGGCGGAGCCTTCCTGAGTGCCATCACCACGTGGCCGCAAAACAGCACCTCGAACTTCTTGCGAAGGTGTCATTGAACTCCATCTGACAGTGCAGCTCCTCCTGGCGGGCCTGCTGGATGGAATTGATGATCTCAGGCACCTTGGCCACCCAGCTAAACAATGGTGAGATCAAGGACCAGGCGGTGGCTCGTTGTCCCGGGCTCCTGCTTACTCCCACTGCCTGCCCTAGGGGTGGCAGGGAGTCAGGGGCCAGCTTGGGGTGCAGCAGGGTGGGTCATGGCTCCCCTGGCTGCAGCAGCAGGCTCCTCCTCACCTGTCACATGGTAAAAGTGAAAGTGAAGTCTCTCAGTCGCGTCCAACTCTTTGCAACCCCATGGACTGTAGCCCACCATGCTCCTCCATCCATGGGATTTTCCAGGCAAGAGTGCTGGAGTGGGTTGCCATTTCCTTCTCCAGAGGATCAAACCCATGTCTCCCACATTGTAGGCAGATGCTTTATCATTTGAGCCACCAGGGAAGACCCACCTCACTTGGTAGTTCTGTTTTTGAGGAAACACTATATAGTTTTTACATAGTGGCTATACCAAATTAATATTTCAACCAACATTACATATCCATCTTCTCAGCAACGCATGCTATTTCTTGTCTTTTTCATAATAATCTTCAGACATGCATAAAGTGATAATCATTGGAGTTTTGATTTGCATTTCCCTATTTATAAGTAATGTTGAGCACCATTTCATGTACCTGTTGGCCATCTGTGTGTCTTCTTCGGGAAAAAAAAAATCTAGTCAAATTCTCTGCCTGTTTTTTAACTAGATTGTTATTTTTCTATTGAATTCTATATATTTTGAATATTATTCCAGTATCAAATACTTGGTTTGCAAATATTTTCTCCCATTCAGTTGGTTGCCTTCTCATATCATTGCTGTGGAGAGACTTTTAGTTTGATGTAGTCTCACTTGTTTTTGTTTTTATTGCTTTACATTTGGCATCAAATCCATGAATCATTGTTAAGACTTACGTTAAGGATCTTACCACTCTGCTTTCTTCTAGAAGTTTTATAGTTTCAGGTATTGTGTTCAAATCTTTAACCCATTTTGAGTTAAATTTTGGGTATGGTATCAGATAGCAGACCGCTGTCATTCTTTTGCATATGTTCCAGATTTCCCAACACCACTGACTGAAAACTGTCCTTTGTCCCTTATATAGTCTTAGCTCGTTTAAGCAAATTAATTGACCATATGCAAATGGGCTTATTTCTGGGCTCTCTTCTATTCCATTAATCTATGTCTCTGCTTTTATGCTAATACCATACTGTTTTCATAATTATGGCTTTTGTGATATAGTTTGAAACTAGGTACTGTGTTGTCTCCAGATTGCTCTTCTTTCTCAAGATCACTATGGCTTTCAGAGTCTTTTGTGGTTCCATATACATTTTAGGATTGTTTGCTCTATTTCTGTGAAAAATTCCACTGGAATTTTGATAGAGATTGCATTGTATCTATAGACTATTTTCAGTAGTATGAACACTTAATAATATTAATTCTTCCAGTCTATGAAAAAGTAATATATTTCCATTTTATTTGTATCTTCTTCGATACCTTTCAGTAACATCATATAATTTCCAGTATACAGGTCTTTCACTTCTTTAGTTAAATTTATTTTTGATGCAATTGTAAATGAGATTATTTTCTTAATTCTTTTCTGATAATGTATTATTGGTATAGAAACACAACAGTTTTTTTTTTTATTTTGTATCTTGCAACTTTCCTAACTTTATTGCAACTTTTGCATTTATAATGTATATAAATTGTCATGTTTTCTACAACTAGTGACAGTTTTATTTCTTCCTTTCAAACTTGGATTTTTTTTATTCTTTTTCTCACCTAAATGCTCTGGCTGAGACTTCCAATACTATGTTGAATAAAAGTGGTGAGAGGGGGCATTCTTGTCTTGTTGTTGTTCAATCACTTAGTCATGTCCAACTCTTTGTGACCTGATGGACTGCAGCACACCAGGCTTCCCTGTGCTTCACCATCTCCTAGAGTTTGCCCAAACTCATGTCTTTTGACATGAGTTGGGAGTCTAAGTATCTCTGTCACTCCCTTCTCGTCCTGCCCTCAAACTTTCCCAGCATCAGGGTCTTTTCCAATGAGTCGGCTCTTTGAATTAGGTTGTGAAACTATTGGTACTTCAACTTCAGAAACAGTCCTTCCAATGAATATTCAGGACTGATTTCCTTTAGGATTGATGGGTTTGATCTCCTTGCTGTCCAAAGGACTCTCAAGAGTCTCCTCCAGCACCACAGTTTGAAAGCATCAGTTCTTCGGTGCTCAGCCTTCTTTATGGTTCAACTCGCACATCCATACATGACTACTGGAAAAACCATAGTTTTGACTACACAGCCCTTTGTTGGCAAAGTGATGTCTCTGCTTTTTAATGTGCTGTCTAGGTTTGTCATAGCTTTACTTTCAAAGAGCAAGCATTTTTAATTTCATAGCTGCAGTCACCATCTGCAGTGATTTGGAAGCCCAAGAAAATAGTCTGTCACTATTTACATTTTTTTCCCCATCTATTTTCCATTAAGTGATGGAACTGGATGCCTTGATCTTAGTTTTGTGAATGTTAAGTTTTAAGCCAGGTTTTCACTCTCCTCTTTCACCTTCATCAAGATGCTCTTTAATTCCTCTTCACTTTCTGTCATTAAGTTGGTGTCATCTGCATATCTGAGGTTACTGATATTTCTCCCGGCAATCTTGATTCCAGCTGTGAGTCATCCAGCCCATCCTTTTGCATGATGAACTCTGCATATAACTTAAATAAGTAGGGTGACAATTGTTCAGCCTTGTCATACTCCTTTCCCAAATTTGAACCAGTCTGTTGTTTCATGTCTGGTTCTAACTGTTACTTCTTGACCTGAGTACAGATTTCCCAGGAGGCAGGTGAGGTGGTCTAGTACTCCCATCTCTTTAAAAATTTTCCACAATTTGTTGTTATCCACACAGTCAAAGGCTTTAGCATAGTCAGTGAAGCAGAAGCACTGAAATTTTTCTGAAATTCCATCACTTTTTCTATGATCCAGCGGATGTTGGCAATTTGGTCTCTGGTTTCTCTGCCTTTTCTAAATCCAGTTTGTACTTCTGGAAGTTCTTAGTTCACATACTATTGAAGCCTAGCTTGAAGCATTTTGAGCATTACCTCACTAGCAGATGAAATGACTGCAATTGTTGCCTAAGTGATTTCTTTGAAAGTTTGAACATTCTTTGGCATTGCCCTTCTTTGTGATCGGAATGAAAATTGACCTCTTCTAGTCCTGTGGCCACTACTGAATTTTCCAAATTCTGACCCTAAAGTTTTTAGCTTTACACAATTGAGTATGATATTAGACGTGGGCATGTCCTGTATGACTTTTTACTATGTTGAGGTATGTTCCCTCTATATTCACTTTGTTAAGAGTCATTATTAAAAAAAGATGTTGAATTTTGTCAGATGTTTTTTCTGTATCTATGGAAATCATATGATTTTAATCCTTCTTTTTTGTTAATGTGGTGCATCATGTTGATTTGCAGATGGTGAATCATCCTTTTATCCTTGGAGAAAACCCACTTGATCATGATGTATGAGCCTTTTAATTTATTGTTGATAAATTAACAAATTTAATTTATTTAATTAAATGTAAATTTAACCAAACAAATAAATAGTTTGCTAATATTTTCTTGATGACTTTTTCATCCATGTTCATCAGTGATATTGATCTATAATTTTCTTTTCTTGGAGTGTCCTTGTCTAATTTTGGTATCAAAGGTAATGCTAACCTCAAAAAATGAGATTTGAAGTACTCCCTCTTTAAATTTTTGAAACAGTTTGAGACTATTGTTGTTAATTGTCTTTAAATGTTTTATAGAACTCACCTGTGAAGCCATTTGGTCTTGAACTTTTGTTTGTTGTAAGTTTTTGGTTACTGATTGAATCTCTTTACTAGTAATCAGTCTATCCATGTTTTCTATTTCTTAATGATTCAGTCCTGGTAGATTATATGTTTAAAGAATTTATCCATTTCTTCTTGGTTGTCCAACTTGTTGATATGTAATAGTTCATAGGAGTCTCTTAACGATCCTTTGTATTTCTCTGGTACAGTAACATCTCTTTTATTTCTAACTTTATATATTTTAGTTCTTTCTTTTTTTTCTTGGTGAGTTGCTAAAGATTTGTCAATTTTGCTTACTTTTTTAAAATATCAGCTGAATTTCATCTTTTGTTTTGCCTTTTTAGTCTTTATTTCATTTATTTCTGCTATGATCTTTGTTATTTCCTTCGTTTTAATAATTTTGGAATTAGTTGTTCTTGTTCTAATTCCTTGAAGTGTAAAGTTAGGTTGTGTCCTTTTTCTTAATCTTGATATAGACATTCAGATCAGATCAGATCAGATCAGTCGCTCAGTCGTGTCCGACTCTTTGCAACCCCATGAATCGCAACACGCCAGGCCTCCCTGTCCATCACCAACTCCCGGAATTCACTCAGACTCACGTCCATCGAGTCAGGGATGCCATCCAGCCATCTCATCCTCTGTCGTCCCCTTCTCCTCTTGCCCCCAATCCCTCCCAGCAGCAGAGTCCTGTCCAATGAGTCAACTCTTTGCATGAGGTGGCCAAAGTACTGGAGTTTCAGCTTTAGCATCATTCCTTCCAAAGAAATCCCAGTACTGATCTCCTTCAGAATGGACTGGCTGGATCTTCTTGCAGTCCAAGGGACTCTCAAGAGTCTTCTCCAACATCACAGTTCAAAAGCATCAATTCTTCGGCGCTCAGCCTTCTTCACAGTCCAACTCTCACATCCATACATGACCACAGGAAAAACCATAGCTTTGACTAGACGAACCTTTGTTGGCAAAGTGATGTCTCTGCTTTTGAATATGCTATCTAGGTTGGTCATAACTTTCCTTCCAAGGAGTAAGCGTCTTTAATTTCATGGCTGCAGTCACCATCTGCAGTGATTTTGGAGTACAAAAAAATAAAGTCTGACACTGTGTCCACTGTTTCCCCATCTATTTCCCATAAAGTGATGGGACCGGATGCCATGATCTTCATTTTCTGAGTGTTGAGCTTTAAGCCAACTTTTTCACTCTCCACTTTCACTTTCATCAAGAGGCTTTTGAGTTCCTCTTCACTTTCTGCCATAAGGGTGGTGTCATCTGCATATCGGAGGTTATTGATATTTCTCCCAGCAATCTTGATTCCAGCTTGTGTTTCCTCCAGTCCAGCGTTTCTTGTGATGTACTTTGCATAGAAGTTAAATAAGCAGGGTGACAACATACAGCCTTGACGAACTCCTTTTCCTATTTGGAACCAGTCTGTTGTTCCATGTCCATTTCTAACTGTTGCTTCCTGACCTGCATACAGATTTCTCAAGAGGCAGATCAGGTGTTCTGGTATTCCCATCTCTTTCAGAATTTTCCACAGTTGATTGTGATCCACACAGTCAAAGGCTTTGGCATAGTCAATAAAGCAGAAATAGATGCTTCTCTGGAACTCTTTTGCTTTTTCCATTATCCAGCAGATGTTGGCAATTTGATCTCTGGTTCCTCTGCCTTTTCTAAAACCAGCTTGAACATCAGGAAGTTCACGGTTCACATATTGCTGAAGCCTGGCTTGGAGAATTTTGAGACATTAATCACTATAAATTTTCCTTTTAGAACTGCATTTGTTCCTTTGCATAAGCTTTGGTATATTTTATTTTCATATTCTTAAGGTATTTTTAAATTTCTCTTTAGATTTTTTTTATTGACCCACTGATTGTTCAGTATCATTATTTAATCTCCATATGTTTGTAAAATTTCTCTTTTTTTTGTAATTGATTTCTAGTTGTATACCATGTGGTCTAAAGGATGCTTGATATAATTTCAAACTTCTTAAATTTATTAAGACATTTTGTGGTATAACATATCTCTTCTGTAGAATTCTTCATATACATTTGAGAAGAATGTGTATTGTTTCTTTTGGATGAAATGTTCTGCATGTTTTTTTAAATCCATTCAGTCTTAAACACATTAAGATCAATTTTATTGATCCTCTTTCTGCATTATCTATCTATTGATGGTGGTATTAAAGTCCCCTACGATTATGATATTACCATCTTTTATTCCCTGTAGATCTATTAATATAGTTGCTTTATAATTTAGGTGCTTTTATGTTGGATGCATAAATATTTTAAAATGTTATATCCTCTTGTTGGATTGACCTCTTTATTATTATATAATGACCTTCTTTGTTTCTTACTATAGTCTTTGTCTTAAACTCTATTGCCTGATGTAAGTACAAGCATACCTCATTTTACTGTATGTCACAGATTTTTTTTTTTTTTTAACAAATTGAAGGTTTGTGGCAATAGGGCATCAAAGAAGTGCCATTATTCCACATTATTCCAACAGCATTTCTCACTTCATGTCTCTGTATCACATTTTGGTATTTCTCAAAACATTTCAAACTTTTATTATTGTATTTTTTATGGTAATCTGTGAGTAGTGGTCTTTGGTGTGACTATTACAAAAAGATTATGAATAGCTGAAGGTTCAGATGATGATTAGGATTTTAGCAATAAAGTATTTTAAAATTAAGGTATGTACATTGCTTAAATATAAGGCTATCTTTTATATATATTGAAAACTTAATAGACTATGTATAGTGGGAACATAACCTTTAATATGCGCTAGGAAGCCAAAAATTTTGTGACTCACTTTATTGAGATAATCATTTTGCTATAGTAGTCTGGAATCAAACCCACAATATCTCCAAGGTATGCTTGTATAGCTACTTCAACTTTTAAAATTCCATTTGCATGCTACATCTTTTTATTGTTCCTTCACTTATACTCTGTGTGTGCATCCTTTGATCTGAAACAAGTCTCTTTTAGGCAGCATATAGATGGGCCTTGTTATTTTATCCATTCGGCCACTCTCTCTTATAATTGGAGGATTTAGTGCATTTACATTCGAAGTATGTAATATATACTTATAGCCATTTTGTTAATTGATCTGCAGATATTTTGTAATTTCTTTGTTCCTTTCTCCTTTTGCTCTCTTTGTGATTTGAAAGTGTTCCCTAGTGGTATGCTTAGATTTCTTTTTAATCTCTTGTGTATCTGCTATAGGTTTATGCATTGGGGTTACCATGAGGTTTACAGAAAACAATTTATATCTATAATAATCTATTTTAAACTTTTAATTTTTTATTGGACTATTACAATTAACAATGTGAGTTTCAGGTGGACAGCAAAGGGACTCAGCCATATATATACATGTATCCATTCTCTTCCAAACTCCCATAACATTGAGCAGAGTTCCATGTACTATACATAAGGTCTTTGTTGGTTATCCATTTTAAATAAAACACTGCCCTATTTTTGAGTTTCTGAATTCTTTTTTCTGCATCCTCTAGTCTGTTATTGAGCCCCTTTGTTGTATTTTCAGTTCAATCACTGTATTCTTCAGCTTTATTTGTACTTTCTCTTTGCAAAATTTATTTATTCAATCTTCTCTAAGTTCAGTGAGCATCTTTATGACCATTATTTTGAAGCCTATCTGGTAAATCTTTTATATCTATTTCATTAAGTTCTTTTCCTGAGGTTTCATAATTTTTTTTATTTGAAACATATTCCTCTGTTGCTTCATTTTCCTTGATTCTCTGTATGGGTTATGCATTTTTATGCACTAGATGAAACAGTCACCACCTCTAGTCTTGAAGGAGTGCTCTCCTATAGGAAATGAATATTATCATTCAACTCTGCCCTAGCTCTTTGGTCTCTCAAATTTTTGTGATTTTTCCAAGCAGCCTATTTTTAGTGGCTCCCAGTTAATTGAGGTATGCCCAATCCTGTCAGTGTCCAAAAGGAAGGATCTTAGTCAACAGCTAGATTCAGGCTTATTAGAAGCCAGGTCCTTGTGCAGCAACTTTTAAAGTATAAAAATAGATTTCTTTAAGGGAAGACTTTTGTTATTGTTGTTTGGTCGCTAAGTAATATCTGACTCTTTTGTGACCCTATGAACTGTAGCCCAGCAAGTTCCTCTGTCCATGGAATTTTCCAGGCAAGGATACTGGAGTAGGTTGCTATATCCTTCTTCAGGGTGTCTTCCCAAACCAGGGATCAAAGCAGTGGCTCCTGCTGTGTCTCCAGCAGTGCAGGTGGATTCTTTACCACTGAGCCATGGGGGAAGCTCCAAGAGAAGACTGGGATATGGGCATTTGTCTCCTCTCTCTGTGCTGAGACTGGGGGTGATAACCAGTTAAGAAATCTTTCTTACTTTGTCATTGTCCCACTAAACCCATAAACATAAGAACAGCAGGCAACTAAAGCCAGGCTTTCAAGGGACTATCTTCTGGGTGGCAGACACAAAAGTTGGGACACCAGGATTATATACAAGCTTCTTTCTTAAAGACACAGATGACCTGAGTGGGGCAGAAGGGAAGTGCTAATATGATGCCTGCCATCTTCCCCACTCTCTGAGGGAGGGAGGTTATAATCAGCCCTTGGACATGTGTCTACTTAGAAGCCTGCCCTTCAGGCCACAGTTATAAAAATAAGCTAATAGGCCTCTTTTGCAGAATGACTGGACACCTTAATCTATTGCCTCTCTGCTTTACCTTGTAGGTGGTAGCGGGTTCAGAAATTTCTCCATTTATTAGAGTCCCGTCGGACCTGAAAGCCTAACCCCACTGGTCACCAGAGCCAGGTGATCTAGAGGTGTCCTCTGGGTGGCAGAGGTTAAAACTGAGATACCAGGTAAGTGTACAAGCTGCTTTCCAGGAGGTATCAGCAACCCGAAGTGAGGCAGAAGGAACACACAAAGATGGCACCCCTGGCCTCTATTTTTGGAGAATATTTCCATAGGTCACTAGATGTATGTTAAAGTACATCCTCAGGCTGATGCTTAGATACAAGCAAATAGACTTTCATAGAAAGTAGAAAGTCTAGGTGCTTTGACTATCTGTGTTGGGATCTGGGATGGGTGAATCTATGCACAGGAACCCTTTAAGAACTGCTTTCAGTTCTCAGTAGACTTGTGGTTCTCTTGACCCAAGCACCACTGACTTTCAAAACTAGAATTTTGGGGGGCTCATCTCTTGGGTGCAGGTCTTAAAAGTTAGGGTGCCAGATGTGGGGCTCAAAACTTTTGTTCATCAGGAGAAGCACAGGGTTTTGAGTCTCCTCCTGATTGCAGACTGCTGTACCAGGGCTGTGATTTATGGCTAGACTGTGTCTCAGTCTCTGCTATTCACTTTGATATGGGTTTTTTCTCATTTGCTCAATTTATAGGAATCATACAGCTGGCTCTGGTTTTTTTTCTTAATTTTTATTTTTTATTAGAGTGTAGTTGATTTACAGTGTGTTGTGTTAGTTTCAGGTGTACAGCAAAGTGATTCAGTTATAAATATACATACATCCATTTTTTTCAGATTCTTTTCGCATTTAGGTTATTACAGAATATTGAGCAGATATTCCCTATGCTATATAGTACGTCCTTGTTAGTGACCTATTTTTTCTAAGACTATGTGTATTTTTATTAAACCACCAATATCATTTTGAATATTTCTCAAAACAATTCTTATTACTATTTTATATAATTATTATTTGTATATTTCCTCCCCTTTCTCATCAATTTTTTATTTTTTTAATTTTTATTTTTTGTTTGGAATATAGGAAATGGCAACCCACTCCAGTGTTCTTGCCTGGAGAATCCCAGGGATGGGGGAGCCTGGTGGGCTGCCATCTATGGGGTTGCACAGAGTCGGACACGACTGAAGCGACTTGGCAGCAGCAGCAGTTGATTAACAATGTTGTGTTAGTTTCAGATGTAGAGAAATGAATTCAGGCATACATATACATGTATCCTTGCTAAAATTCTTTTCTCATTTAGGTTATTACAGAGTATTAAGCAGAGTTCCCTGTGCTATATCATAGGTCCTTGTTGGTTATCTACTTTAATTATAGCAGTATGTACATGTCAATCTCAAACTCCTAAACTATCCCTAACCCCCACCCTTCCCCCCTGGTAGCCATAGTTTGTTTTGTAAGTCTGTGGGTCTGCTTCTGTCTTGTAAATAAGTTCACTTGTATCATTTTTTTTGTAAGATTCTGCATATAAATGATATCATATAACATTTGTCTTTCTCTGTGTGACTTAACATCACTTAGTATGATAATCTCCAGGTCCAGCCATATTGCTGCAAATGGCATTACTGCATTCTTTTTTATGGTTGAGTAACATTCTGTTGTATATATGTACCATGTCTTTATCCATTCATCTGTCAAAGGACCTTTAGGTTGCTCCCATGTGTTGGCTATTGTAAACTGTGCTGCAATGAGCTTCGTAGTGCATGTATCCTTTCAAACTATGTTTTTATCTGGATATATGCCCAGTAGTGGGATTGTTGGATCAAATGTTAGCTCTATTTTTAGTTCTTTAAGGAACCCATACTGTTCTCCAACTTACATTCCCACCAACAGTGTAGGACAGGTCTCTTTTCTTCACATTCTCTCCAGGATTTACTGTTTGTAGATTTTTTGATAATGGCCATTCTGACTGGTATGAGGTGATACATTATTATAGTTTTGATTTGAACTTCTTTAATTGGTAATGTTGAGCATATTTTCACGTGCCTCCTGGTTATATGTATGTCTTCTTTGGAGAAATGTCTATTTAGGTCTTCTGCCCATTTTTTGATTTAAAAAAATTTTTTATTGAGCTTCATGAGCTGTATCTAAACTTTGGAGATTAATTCTTTGTTAGTCACATTGTTTGCAAATATTTTCTCCCATTCTGTAAGTTGTCTTTTTGTTTTGTTTATGGTTTCCTTTGCTGGGCAAAAACTCTTGAGTTTAATTAGGTCCCATTTGTCTGTTTTTGTTTTTATTTCCATTACTCTAGGACACAGTTGAAAAAGATATTGTTATTTATGTCAACAAGTGTACTATGTTTTTTTCTAGGAGTTTTATAGTATCCCATCTTATATTTATGTCTTTAATCCAGTTTGAGTTTGTGTATGGTGTTAAAGAATGTTCTAATGTCATTCTTTTTTATGTATCTATCTAGTTTTCCCAGCAATACTTATTGAAGAGGTTGTCTTTTCTCCATTGTATAGTCTTGCCTCCTTTGTCATAGATTGACCACAGGTGCATGGGCTTATTTCTGGGTTTTCTATACTCTTCCATTGATCTATATTGCTGCTTCTGTGTTAGTACCATACTGTTTTAATGACAGCAGCTTTGTAATATGATCTGAAGTCAGAGAAGCTGATTCCTCCAGCTCCAACTTTCTTTCTCAAGATTATTTTGGCTATTTGAGTTCTTTTGTGTCTCCATAAAAACTTTAAAAATTTTAGTTCTAGTTCTGTGAAAAATGCCATTGGTGATTTGCTAGGGATTGCATTGAATCTGTAGATTGCCTTGGGTTGTATATTCATTTTGACAATATTGATTCTTTCAATCCAAGAACATGGTACATCTCTCCATCTGTCTGTGTCATCAGCATCTATGGTTTTTGGAGTACAGATCTTTTGCCTCCTTAGGTAGGTTTATCCCTAGGCATTTTATTCTTTTTGATGCAATGATAAATGAGGTTTTTTTTCCCAGAGAAAAATTTTCCAAATGTAACTACAGATTTGGTGTGTTATAGATTTCAAATGTAACTATAGATTTCATGGAAGGAGGTGAGTTCAGGGTCCTTCTGTGTTGCCATCTTGAACCAGAACTCTCAAGATTCAAATTATTGAACTGACTAGCCTAGTAGAAAATAAAATTGAAACATTTTTAGTTATTTAAGGATAACTAAAAAAAATGAAAATGTATTTGAAAGGATTTTTGAAAAATAGAGCAGAATAGTTAACCTTAGGAACCTATCCCATCCCCCAGTCAGAAACAGTAAAGAAGGAAGAAAAGTTAATTTAAAGTAACCAAAATAGAATTTTACATTATCCAGATTTTAAAAGTTAGTATTACATTTCAACTTTACTTCTTAAAAGCTAACTTTTCATCAAAGATTATTAATGATACATTTCTTTCACTGTATTTTATACATAAACATCTTTTTTGATAAAGTTGTTTCAGATGATTAGTTTACATCCCAATTTAAAATAATTCAAAGAAAAAATATCTCTTAGGGGATAAATGTCTCTTGTTATTCCTAAAATAGCTATTCTCAGCAATAAGTTGGTCAAAGAACACTTAGTTTAAAGCTTCATTAAAGACATGAAAAATTTATATGTTAATTTTTCATTCTGACATCAATATGAATTTGATCATTAACATCACTGCTATATCTGAAATCTCTAGAAAGATTTTCTCTTTTATATAAAGAACCTTAGATTTTTGTTGTTTCTTGGTGATCTAGTATTAATTGACTTCTCTATAATTGGTTAGCTTGCTTTGAATTGGTTAAATGTTCCCTGTAATACTGATCTTTTTAAGCTTAATATGAAATATAAGAGATCAAGTTTTTGCCAAGAAGATATCCTTCCACTCTCTTCCAGTCTATGTACCATAAAGACTGTAGCACTTACATTCTACATTTTGAGTCCCTCTACCTGGAGTCAGAGTCTTTAAGAAAGATTCCCTCCACTTACAGGATCACGCATGTATTTGAGAAAGCTAAACCTTTTGTCAAATATTATCATTCAGATCAGATCAGTTGCTCAGTCGTGTCTGACTCTTTGCGACCTCATGAATCGCAGCTCGCCAGGCCTCCCTGTCCATCACCAACTCCCAGAGTTCACTCAGACTCACGTCCATCGAGTCAGTGATGCCATCCAGTCATCTCATCCTCTGTCGTCCCCTTCTCCTCTTGCCCCCCATCCCTCCCAGCATCAGAGTCTTTTCCAATGAGTCAACTTTTCACATGAGGTGGCCAAAGTACTGGAGTTTCAGCTTAGCATCATTCCTTCCAAAGAAATCCCAGGGCTGATCTCCTTCAGAATAGACTGGTTGGATCTCCTTGCAGTCCTGGGGACTCTCAACAGTCTTCTCCAACACCACAGTTCAAAAGCATCAATTCTTAGGCACTCAGCCTTCTTCACGGTCCAACTCTCACATCCATACATGACCACAGGAAAAACCATAGCCTTGACTAGACGAACCTTTGTTGGCAAAGTAATGTCTCTGCTTTTGAATATGCTAATCTAGGTTGGTCATAACTTTCCTTCCAAGGAGTAAGCGTCTTTTAATTTCATGGCTGCAGTCACCATCTGTAGTGATTTTGGAGCCCAGAAAAATAAAGTCTGACACTGTTTCCACTGTTTCCCCATCTATTTCCCATGAAGTGGTGGGACAGGATGCCATGATCTTCGTTTTCTGAATGTTGAGCTTTTTTTTTTTTTTTAATTTTATTTTATTTTTATACTTTACAAAATTGTATTAGTTTTGCCAAATATCAAAATGAATCCGCCACAGGTATACATGTGTTCCCCATCCTGAACCCTCCTTCCTCCTCCCTCCCCATACCATCCCTCTGGGTCGTCCCAGTGCACTAGCCCCAAGCATCCAGTATCGTTCATCGAACCTGGACTGGCAACTCGTTTCATACATGATATTTTACATGTTTCAATGCCATTCTCCCAAATCTTCCCGCCCTCTCCCTCTCCCACAGAGTCCATAAGACTGTTCTATACTTCAGTGTCTCTTTTGCTGTCTCGTACACAGGGTTATTGTTACCATCTTTCTAAATTCCATATATATGCGTTAAGCCAACGTTTTCAATCTCCACTTTCACTTTCATCAAGAGGCTTTTGAGTTCCTTTTCACTTTCTGCCATAAGGGTGGTGTCATCTGCATATCTGAGGTTATTGATATTTCTCCAGGCAATCTTGATTCCAGTTTGTGTTTCTTCCAGTCCAGCGTTTCTCATGATGTACTCTGCATATAAGTTAAATAAACAGGGTGACAATATACAGTCTTGACAAACTCCTTTAAGTATAAATACACATTCAGTAAGGCAAGACACCAATCATCCAAATAAGTGAGATAACTCACACAGTGTGCGTTCTTGTTGTTGTTTGCAACATTATAGCTGTTTTCTAAAAATGTTCCATCTCATTCAATACACAACAAAGAAAATCAATGTTTACCAAATACCCCTCTGTCAAAGAATAATTAGTTTATTGGCGCTCTATTCCACCTGCTTTCTAAAAGGTTTCTGTGTGGCAGAGATTGAAAAACTAAAAGTTGCTTTTCAAACTCCCTTGCAGCAAGGGTTCTAGATACCAGACAGGGTTCACAAATGAGATTCACTCATGCAAGATTCAGAAGATGGAAGAGGGGCAGAGGCCAGTGATTTGCTTCAGTGCTATTTTCTGTGGAAAGCCACAGCCAGAGACATTGGGTCTAAGTTGGTACTCTAGTGCCCAGTTGCTGCCATAGAGATGTCCAGCAGCAGCTGTAAAGATGCTTTGGTGGCCTTGTGATTCTTCCCCCTTGATTAGGGCAAAAGGAGCAGCTCCCCTGAATGGCAAGTTCCTCATTATTACTCTGAAAGTCATTCCTGGATGACCTGCCAAGAGGCTACTCCTTCCTTGTTTTGAATCCTTTTCTGATTCAAATAGCTCTATTTTTGTTTCTTATAACTATATTGTGACTGGAAGTGTTCCAGAAAGAAAAGTTTAGAAAAGTGTAGCTGAGGTGTAGTTAAGTAAGAAAATTCCAATTATATGTTTGAAAGCATTTCCAAGAAACTCAGCCATTGAAGTTTAAATTTTGTTGTAGCTTCCAGAACTTGGTGGATGGGTAATAACTAATCAATCATGCTTGATAGGAAGTATAACAAGATGCAAAGAGCAGAGCCTTTGAAGTCAGACAGGAGTGCACAGTCTAGTGGGTTTTCAGTTAGAGCCATAGTTTCTAGACAGACTGGCAAAAGGAATGTTGCAAAACTAAAGAATAAACTTAATCCTCAGATAAAGATAAAAGTCCCATGATCGTCAATGAAAGTTTAGTGTATCATGCCTGGGAAGGTAATTCATTCTAAGCTCGACCAGGTGAATAGACTCAGATGATCAGAAAGGAAAGAAAGAGAACAGCCTTTGGAAGGCAACAGTCCTGAGGTCTTCCATTAATTTTGTTATTTACCAGCTGTATGACCAAGACTTCCCTTAGTCTCTAAGCTTTAGTTTCCACAACTGTGAAATAGGAATATTAAACTGTTTAATTAGAAATAAGGTTTGCAAGGCACCTGTAGCACCTGGCATGCAACAGGTATTCAAAAGTGGTAATGAACTAGTATTCCCTCAGCTTTGACTTGAACAATGAGTCTAGTCTTGTTCATATCCACAGCATCACCGATGCCATGGCAAACTTCGGGAGATGATAAGGGACAGGGAGGCCTGGCTTGCTGCACTCCATGGGGTCGCAAAGAGTCAGACACGACTGGGTGACTGAACAGCAACTAGCCTTTTTCACAGAGAAGCAAAATATAGTAACATATGAAAATGGAAACAGAAGAAAGCAAAAATGATAAATAGCAAGATACAGAGCCAGAAGGGCTAATGATGTCTCATAGGCCCTGAGACACGGGGAAAAAGGAAACATTCTCCTACAGTGAGAAGAAAGGAAATAAAGTAGTCTGGAGCCACAAAGAATCTAGGACAGAGCCCTCCTGCTGCATTAGCACTGGGTGACTATAAAAACATGAGGTCTGCTCTCAGCAGTGGAGGTATGCACAGTGGATTCTATTATAATGCTCTGTTTTCACTCAAAACTTGCCAAAATTTTTCTTTTGAGGTGAAACTCTCCAGTATTTTCTACAGCTCAAATTGATTATTTGAAGTAGCATTGAAAGAAAGTAAAGACACTTGTGATTAGAATACAAAGAGATGGGAGAAGAGACTCAAAATTATAAAATATAAACTTATAATTGTGTAAAGTTAACCATGTTAGATTGTTCATACAAACCACGAAAAATAGGTTGCACTTTTAATTGAAATTCAGCATGAGAGATTCTGTGCTCCTCTTAGAGCTCAAGATGTAGACAGTACTGACTAAAACCCATCTAAGGTGAACTCGGTATTGTCTGTTTATTTGTACCAGCGTGGCTTACTGTCTACATGCATGCTTTCTACAGCCAACTCAGCACGAATGTAACTGGCTCATTCAGTTAAATCAATCAAGCTATTTGCCAGTTCAGTGAAACAAAAGCACAACTGTTGTACTATGCAAATCAAATCTGTTTGTGTATAGACAGATCTACAAATTTCTAGTTAATTTAATTTTCATTATGTTAAAAACCATGTTGAAATAACATAGTATATGCCTAATTATTTTAAACTCTTTAAGTGTGGATTCGTGTATACTCTTAGGAATGACTAACCACGTTTTATATCGTTTCATCTCTGCCCAGTGCCATTTTTCTTAAGTTCAGGTTTCAGCTATTGCTATTTTTCTGTAGGAAAGTTTACCTTGGTCCATCAGAGGCAAGCAGAAAAAGTACAACTGTCTTGAATTTGGCTCAGAAGTATGATGTTCCCTGGGGAGTTTGTGAATTCCATACACTTCAGAAGATGTCACCAAGCTATCCAGGTGATATGGATACAACTCAGAGGACTACTTTAACTCAGAATGTGGCCCCAGGCAGGTGTTTGAATAGATTAGGAATCTGGGAATAAGGCACTGATAGAACCACAATGGCATTAAGTACCTGGTTACTGGCACTCCTGTGATCAGTAATCCCACTGAGACAATAAGCAGGGTCTATACATCTCCACTTCTAGAGTTCAACCACATGTAAAACCTTGGGTAACTTACTGATAGGAAGTTCAAGTCCTCAGAAGAACTTCCACCAGTGATTTCAGCTTTTCCCAGGAGGAAACATGAAGTTTCTCCCTTCCACAAGCTAAGGCTTCTCTTCAGCTTGCTGGCAGCTCCAGTCCACTGCTTGCTGCTAGCCACTCCCTGATTCATAGAACCTTGTCCTGGTTTAGCCATTTTAAGCAAGAATCTCTACAATTTCTTCCCAGGGCTTCTACCCTAGCCTCTTCCTAGGGTACTTGTGGCCACCAAATCTTGCATGTAATTCTCACTATTCCCTCAATCAGTGCACAATAAGATGGTGGGCCTACAGACAAAGGATATTACAGTCATATGCTGTCTGTGGTATAGACTCGATGCCTACAGATTTGTTTTCTCAATTCATTGAGGGAGGACAGCAAAAAAGCTAGCATGATGATGATCTTTTCCTGGTTCTTCCCTCCCTCCATTTATTCTCTTTCCAGGTCTCCTTATCACTTTTCTCTTTTAACTCTACAATCCACTCTAAAATCATTTTTCATCTTAATATTATATTACTTGCAGTTGTTGTTCAGTTGCTAAGTCAGGTCTCACTCCATGGACTGCAGCGCGCCAGGTTCCTTTATCCTCCACTATCTGCTGAGTTTGCTCAAAATCATGTCCATTGAATCAGTGATGCTATCTGACCATCTCATCTTCTGCTGCCCCCTCCTCCTCCCCCTCAATTTTTCCCAGCATCAGGGTCCTTTCCAATGAGTCAGTTCTTCTCATCATGTGGCCAAAGTATTGGAGTTTCAGCTTTATCAACGGTCCTTCCAATGAATATTCAGAGGTGATTTCCTTTAGGATTGACTGGTTTGATCTCCTTGCTGTCCAAGGGACTCTCAAGAATCTGCTCCCACAACATATTTCGAAAGCATCAGTTCTTCAACATTCAGCCTTCTTTATGGTCCAACTCTTATATCCATACATGACTACAGGAAAAACCATAGCTTTGACTATACAGACATTTGTCAGCAAAGTGATGCCTCTACTTTTTAATAAGCTAAGATTCTCATAGCTTTTCTTCCAAGGAGCAATCATCTTTTAATTTCATGGGGGCAGTCAGCATCTGCAGTGATTCTGGAGCCAAGAAAATTAAAATGTTACAATTTCCACTTACTCTCCTTTCCTTTGCCATGAAGTGTTGGGACGGAATGCCATGATCTTAGTTTGTTGAATGTTGAGTTTCAAGGCAGTTTTTTCACTCTCCTCTTTCACCCTCATCAAGAGGCTCTTTAATCTTTCTTCACTTGCTTCCATTAGAGTGGTATCATCTATACATCTGAAGTTGTTGATATTTCTCCTGGCAATCTTGATTCCAGCTTTTGCTTCATCCAGACCAGCTTTTCTCATGATGTACTCTGCATATATAAGCAGGGTGGCAATATACAGCCTTGCCATACTCCTTTCCCAATTTTGAACCAGTCCATTGTTCCACATCTGGTTCTAACTGTTGTTTCTTGACCTGCATGTAGGTTTCTTAGGAGACAGGTAGTGTGGTCTCGTACTCCCATATCTTTAAGATATAGTTTGTTCTGAACTACCCAAAGGTTTTAGCATAGCCAATGAAGCAAAAGTAGATATTTTTCTGGACCTCCCTTACTTTTTCCATGATCCAACAGATGTTGGCTATTTGATCTCTGATTCCTCTGCCTCTTTGAAACCCAGCTTGTACATCTGGAAGTTCTGGGTTCACACACTGCTGAAGCCTAGCTTGAAGGATTTTGAGCATTACCTTGCTAGCATGGCAATCATATGGTAGTTTGAACATTCTTTGGAATTGCCCTTCTTTGGGATTCAAATGAAAACTGACCTTTTCTAGTCCTGTGGCCACTGATGAGTTTTCCAAATTTGCTAACATTTGAGTGCAGAACTTTAACAGCCTCATCTTTTAGAATTTGAAATAGCTCAGCTAGAATTCCCTCATCTCCATTAGCTTTGTTCATAGTAATGCTTCCTGAAGCCCACTTGGCTTTATAGTCCAGGATGTCTGGCTCTTGGTGAGTGACCATGCCATCATAGTTATCTGGGTCATGAAGACATTTTTTGTATAGTTTTTCTGTATATTTTTTCCACCTCTTCTTAATCTCTTTTGGTTCTCTTAGGTTCTCATTTCTGTCCTTTATCATGCCCATCCTTGCATGAAATGTTCCCCTGAAATCTCCAATTTTCTTGAAGAGATCTCTAGTCTTTTCCATTTTATTGTTTTCCTCTGCTTCTTTGCATTGTTTATTTAAGAAGGTCTTCTTATCTCTCCTTGCTGTTTTCTGGAGCTCTGCCTTCAGTTGGGTATATCTTTCCCTTTCTCCTTTGCTTTTCACTTCCCTTCTTTCCTCAGCTATTTATAAATCCTCCTCAGACAACCACTTTGCCTTCTTGCATTTCTTTTTCTTGGGTATGGTTTTGGTCACTGCCTCCTGTACAGAGTCATGAACCTCGTCCATAGTTCTTCAAGCATTCTATCAGATATAATCCCTTGAATCTATTTGCCATCTCAATTGTATAATCCTACATGATCTGAGTTAGGTAATACCTGAATGGCCTAGTGGTTTTCCCTACTTTCTTCCATTAAAGCCTGAATTTTGCAGTAAGGAGCTCATGATCTGAGTTATGGTCAGCTCCAAGTCTTGTTTTTACTGACTGTATAGAGCTTCTCAATCTTTGGTTGCAAAGAACATAATCAATCTGATTTCAGTATTGACCATGTGGTGATGGGCATGGGTAGAGTCATCTCTTGGGTTGTTGAAACATGTGTTTGCTATGACCAGTGTGTTCTCTTGAAAACACTCTGTTAGCCTTTGTCCTGCTTCATTTTGTACTCCGTGGCCAAACTTTTCTGTTTGGCCATGTATTTATTCCATGTATCTCTTGACTTCCTACTTTTGCATTCCAATCCCCTATGATGAAAAGGACATCTTTTTCTTTTCTTTTTTTTTTTTTTTTTGCTGTTAGTTCTAGAAGGTGGTGTTTGTCTTCAAAGAACTGGTCAGCTTCAGTTTCTTCAGTTTCAGTGGTTGGGGCATAGACTTGGATTACTGTGATGTTAGATAGTTTGCCTTGGAAATGAACCGAGATTATTCTCTTGTTTTTGAGACTGCACCCAAGCACTACATTTTGGAATCTTGTTGATTATGAGGGATACTCCCTTTTTTCTAGGGGATTCTTACCCACAATAGCAGATATAATGTCATCTGAATTAAATTTACCCATTCTCATCCATTTTTGTTCATTTATTGCTAAAATGTTGATGTCCAGTCTTGCCATCCCCTGCTTGACCACATCCAGTTTGCCTTGTTTCATGGACCTAACATTCCAGATTCCTATGCAATATTGTTCTTCACAGCATCAGACTTCACTTTCACAAAATCCACAACTGAGTGTCATTTCTGCTTTGGCCCAGCTGCTTGATTCTTACTGGAGGTATTAGTAATTGCCCTCTGCTCTTCGCCAGTAGCATATTGGACACCTTCCAACCTGGGGAACTCACCTTCTGGTGTCATATCTTTTTGCCTTTCCATACTGTCCACGTGGTTCTCCAGACAAGAATACTGGAGTGGTTTACTATTGCTTCCTCCAGTGGACCATGTTTTGTCAGAACTCTTCACTGTGTCCCATCAGTCTTTGGTGGCCCTGCATGGCATGCTCATAGCTTCATTGAGTTATGCAACCCCCTTTGCTATGACAAGGTCACGATCAGTTGCTTTCATCTGATTCTATCTTGACTGATTTTTTTTTTAATTGTGGTTTTTTGTTTTTTTTTTTGGATAATTGCTTTACAATATTGTGTTGGCCTCTGCCATACCTCAACATGAATCAGCCATGGATATACATATGTCCTCTCTCTCCTGAACCCCCCTCTCATCTCCCACCCCATCCCACCCCTCTAGGTTATCACAGAGCGCTGGGTTGAGCTCTCTGTGCCACGTAGTAAATTCCCACTTGCGATCTACTTTACATATGGTAATATATGTGTTTCATGCCATTCTCTCAATTTGTCCCTCCCTCTCCTTCCCACACTGTCCACAATCTGATCTCTGTGTCTGCATCGTCACTGCTGCCCTGCAAATAGGTTCATCAGTACCAGCTTTCTAGATTCCATATGCATGCTTCAATATATGGTATTTAATATTTCTCTGACTTACTTTACTCTATATAATAGGCTGATCTATCTCATTAGAACTGACTCAGATATATATATTTTTTAATATAGCTGGGTAATATTACATTGTATATATGTACCACAACTTCTGTATCATTTATCTTGTCAGTGGAAGTCTAGGTTGCTTCCATGTCCTAGCTATTGTAAAAAAAATTAACATTTTTAATTAAATGTTACTTCTCTTTAACTAGTTTGCAGAGTACTTATACAATTTAAGTCATAATCTGATCTGAGACTATAAAGAGATCTCTAATATTACATATCTGGGACTTATTGCATTCTGGATGCTCTGTTAAGTAATTTACATGTGCAATGATAGCATAGAATAATACTTTAAAAACACCAATATAAGGCCACACAGATTTAAATCCTCGTTAACACTATACTAACATTGTAATCTAGGCAAATAAATGTTTCAAAGGCCTCAATTTTCTCATCTATAAAATGGAAATACTGCTAGGACTTATCCCAGGACTATTTTGAGAATAACTGAGATATTGAATATAAAACTCTTAGTGAATTTTTGATACTTAGCAGAGAAGTGTAGCATATTAGTTGTTTCTGATACTAGCGATTTTTTTTTTTTCATTTAATGAGACTGATCACTATCACCCCATCATAGAGATGAGGGAAACTAAAGTCCATAGAAACTAGGTGATTTGCTCAAGATCATGCAGCTGGTAATTGCCTGAAAAGGTACTTCTTTCCAGAGCTGACTGCAGAACCTGGTCTCTGACACAGCACACTGGTGGTTCTTGCCTCATGTTCTTTAAAACTAAGATGTCCCAGGTATGCTCATGGGGATGCACACTCATGGGTCTGCTGCAGCTGCTTGTGGGTGGCTTTTCGTTATTTCCAATTTTACAGAAAATTTTGATCACAACAAAAAGTACATTGTTTCCCACCAATAAAGGTGCCCCAGAGCCTTTTTCATGGTGCTATAATCAGGATAAAATGCGAAGTATATGAAATCCACTTATAACAGTTGCAGGTCAAGAGCTATTTTTCCCCTAGTTGATAAAAGAAAGTATAAATGATTCTTAAGGATAGATGCTTCAAAGGAAGTTCTTGCTTTGTGTGACTTATATTCTAACTCTGAAAGAAACTTCAGAAATTTTTTAGGCAAAATGTTATGAAACACACACACACACAAGCTTGGTTCCTTGAGGCAGAAGCAGCAGCTGTGTCATTAGGGTAAGTCAGCCGTGATACCAACTGATCTTTCCATCAGGAACTGGCAGCTTCTTTGGCTCTCCTCTCTCCTCATATCCAGCACCATCAATCATTAGTGTACCTCTCGTAATCCAGCCCATCTTCCTTCTGTCCTTTTCCATTGCTGCTACTCACAGTCTCATTTACTTCTTTTCCAGAATATTTAAATATGCTCCTGATCCCATCATTTCTATATGTAGACCACAACTCAGCTTAAAATATTTTTTTCTAGCCAAAGTCGAGTCTCCTTAGTTTGCCAGTCAAGTATATCCATAATCTGTCTCTAGCACTAATTTTTCACATCTTGTATCCCCCCAGTAATGTCCCATCTTCCCCTAGCTGTGTCTTTGATTGTATTACTACATTCAGTTGATCTTCTCTGCCACTTTTACACATGTTCAAGCTCTGTCCTGCTTTCAACACGGACTTCCCAGACAGTTTCCTCTCTCATTGTCCTGATTCCTACAAGTAAATGCGATTTTGCCAACCCATGAACCCATGTCACATGTTACTTATACATTACTACAAATTGTGGCATTGTGGGGAAGGAAAGATGCTCACCACACGACTAGCCTCACACACACCACAATCGTATCAGTGATCCTGCCCTTGAGCCATTGCTAAAAACACCACACCAGATCCTCCCAGGCTGGGACAGTTTCCAGGAGCATGAGCCTGTTGTGTCCCTTGGTCTGGAATAAATATAGCAATAAAATTAGCAATGAGTGAGTAAAGTCGCTCAGTCGTCTCCGACTCTTTGCGACTCCATGGACTGTAGCCTAACCAGGTTCCTCCGTCCTTGGGATTTTCCAGGCAAGACTACTGGAGTGGGTTGCCATTTCCTTCTCCAGGAGATCTTCCTGACCCAGGGATTGAACCCAGGTCTCCTGCGTTGTAGGCAGATGCTTTACTAGCAATAAATAATCAAAATAGCAATAACACTATTCTTTGCTACTTCACCCCCACACTCTGTTTCTGAGACTTGATTCAGCCACTATCAATGGAGAAAGCACTTCTTACAAATGCACAACAAACTTTACTTAAACAATTCTTGTTTACTACACCTTCCTTGGTCACATTCTTTTAACTACATCCCTTGCTCAGTGGCCCCAAACTCCTTTACCTCCACGTAGCTTGAGATAAGCCCAAATTCTAATTACTCCTCTGAGTTACTTGTTAGGCCACCCATGTGTACATTCATGATGCAAATATTAATAAACTTCTGTTTTTCTCTTATCCTGTCTCTGGCCAGTCTAATTTACCAGGTCCTATACTAGAGGATCGAAGATGTGTAGAAGAAAATTTTTCCTTCTCCACAATGCCACAATTTGTCATTCTCTGGAATGAAGAATTCTGACAGTTTCCATTTGTCAGGAGGCGTTTATTTCTGTAAAGATGCCAGGATATGATGTTTATTCCTTAAGGTAGAACCAAGACCTTGCCCCCAAGGCTGTATTGTCTTGCCTCAAGGCTCCTCTCTTGTCTCTGTATTCTCTCCCTTCTCTGATGGGCAACTGTTTGAATATGCCCTTTGGAACTCAGGGAAGATCAGCGAGGCTAGAGTCTTTTGCCTACACACACAAGAAATGGGAGAGCCGGAAAGGCTTGCGTGCCCAGGAGACAACAGTGTCCTGCTTGGTTTCACTCTCCCCTTTTCTTTGATACTCCTCAATCTTGAGGAGAACAGAAGTTACATAAGGAAAGGAACAATCATTTTGGGCAGAGACATTAATCATGAACTCAGTTTTAGAGGGACTTGGTTTTAATCCCCACTTAGGTTTTATCTTTCCCTAAATCTTTCAGGAAATAAGCAGTAACCAGTCTATCTACTTCCTGTTGAAATGGGGCATATTGTTTAGTCACCATGTCATGTCTGACTCTTTGTGACCCCCCTGGACTGCAGCACGACAGGCTTCCCTGTGTGTGTGTGTGTGTTGGGGAGGGTGGGGGGTGGGTTCAGTTCAGTTCAGTTCAGTCGCTCAGTCGTGTCCGACTCTTTGTGACCCCATGAATCGCAGCACGCCAGGCCTCCCTGTCCATCACCAACTCCCGGAGTTCACTCAGACTCACGTCCATCGAGTCAGTGATGCCATCCAGCCATCTCATCCTCTGTTGTCCCCTTTTCCTCCTGCCCCCAATCCCTCCCAGCATCAGAGTCTTTTCCAATGAGTCAACTCTTCGCATGAGGTGGCCAAAGTACTGGAGTTTCAGCTTCAGCATCATTCCCTCCAAAGACATCCCAGGGCTGATCTCCTTCAGAATGGACTCATGGGTAGTCCTTCCTAAATTGGGAATAGGTATCAGATTAGAAATATTTGAGTTCCAAATCTTGGATTTGAGTTTTGCATAATTAAGATTTCAGTCCCTTCGTCTGCCATTTTGGCACAACAGACCCAGTGAGAGGTAGGAGGACTAACAACAGAAACTTCGGTAGACAGGCCAGATCTCCTTCCCTCGGGAATTCAGGAGCCAAGCCTGAAGCCCAGTCTGGACATGGCACTGCGGAGGGACTTGTGGCCAGTTGTTTGCACATCATTCCCCGTAAGGGGGAGAAACCCACCAAGGCGATCCTGCAGACCTGGAAAGAGGAAGCTGACTTCATATCCAACAGTTAGAATTACTGAAAGAATCAGTATGTGAATCTATTTGTGGGAAAAGATATAAAACAAACAAAACAGAACTTCCATTTTGCTTGCCAAATACCTAAGGTTTCCCAAAGTGTAAGATGTCTGCTTCTCGGATCCACACAATGGCTGTACACAGGCTTGGCTGGTCAGTCTCTTTTCACTCTAATGTGATGTACCGACAGTTTTACTCCACTCAATTTTAGAGAGGCATGAGTAGTGAGAACATCAAAGGGTCCCTTTCTTTGCTCTTCAAGTTGCTGCTCAGCTTCTTTCTTTTTCCACATTTTTGGCAGCACCCACTATTCCAGTTTGAAGGGATGCAAAGGAGCTTCCAGGTGAGGGGGAGACCTATGGGACACAAACTCATGCACAGTGTTTAATGGTTCATCCATCTGTTATACCTGCTGTTTAATTTTTACCTCCTGCAATAGAAATGTTTCTCTTTCTTTATTCTTAGGAGCTAAGAATTGTCTCCCATATAGGATTTCATCAGGGCTCAATCCTAGCCCACTTCTAGGGGCCAACCATATATAGAGGAGAGCAATAAGCAAGCCCACTTTAGATGAGTTTTCTGGCATAATTTGGTGAGAGTTTTCTTCAGGGTGTGGTTCATTTCTCAGCCTTTCCTATAGATTTGGGTCTGCATGATGAATGAAGTTTCCATTTTATACCTAAAGCTTTACTTACTATTTGTTATTTCTAGGACAAAAAAGATCCATTTTCACTCCAAAGAGTAGAGGGAAGGCTATACCTAGGAATAACATCCTTAAGAAGGACTTCTGTCACTTCCAGTGCTTTTTCCATTCTCTCTGGGAAGGCCTCTACTCAACCTTCTTCCAAGTGTAATATTCATAAATCTTCTGCCAAAATCTTGTTAAAGAGGATAGGGGAGTTTTTTTAATACTTGGGGGCAATACCATCTAGCAGTACTGACTTTCTGTTTTGGAATTCGAGTCTTGCCATTCAAAGGCAGAGCAATTGTGATTACTTTTCTACTGGAATACAGAAGAAGGCATCTTTCAAATCTAATAATCTCCTGATGTGGTTCCTGAGTAAGGAATAATGTTTATGGGTTCAGAACTGTAGGGTGAAGGTCCCGGATGATTTCATTCTGGCTCACGGATTCATTCAGGAATGAATCAGTATTCATTGGTATGAGTTTTCTTGACCAGCAGAATAGGAGTATTATAAGGAGACCTGTGGCCTACCGTCCATGGGGTTGCAGGAGTTGGACACAACTGAGCAACTGAGCGCACACACACACACAAGGAGACCTATGGAGTCTAATTAGCCCATACTTTAGAAGTTTAAAACCAGCTAGTTAAAAACCAGGCCTTTTTCTTAAGAGGGTATTATTTTTTCCCTGGATATGAGGCTCCCGTTTTTACAGTGATAGAGATTGGACAGCATATCGGCCTGTCTGGGTGCCCCATCGGCCAGACAGTCTTACTAAGTGATTGCGTCTTTTCTTGATATTGGAGAGGGCAACATCTCTATGAAGAGAAATTTCCTTTATAAATGTAAATTTCCTTTATCAAAGGAAAACTCGTACCTTTTCTTAGAGGTTTACCTGCTTTTGCTTGTTCTCAATTTACTTTAGTTCAAAATAATCCACATGCCAGAGGGGCATATTTTGGAGTGGTATATATCCTGGTACCCTTCAAAATGCATCATTCATTACCTTACATCTGAAAGCATTTCATCTTATCTAATATTACTATATTTGGATTTTCCTAACACAGAGTAAACTTGAGAACGTTTCCCTTTCTGCCTCAGCAAGAAAGATACTTTAAAAGGGGGAAGAATAGAATAAAAAATGAGATCCAGCTCTTTTTTAGAAGAGTCTGGGTGGGTGGCTGAGGTGGGGTGCTTTCTGCAATCACTGACTCATCCCTCCTACCCACAGGAGAGAAAAGCACTTGGAATCACCAAAAAGTTGCTTTACTTAAGACTGGTGTGACTGGGTGGCCGCAGTTTCTTGGAAAGAAAGCAGAACAAAGCCTCCAATGGTTCTTAGCTTAAAATACAAGCAGATGCTCATCCCAATCCTGACCCACCCTCAGAAGCTGTTGAAGGGCAGAAGAATATGCCATCCCAGACACACCTCTTTGGCATAAGGATTACTTTTAGCTCCTTATTTTTGAGAAACAACAAACACAGGAGAATCTATAAAAATAGAATAGTAGTTGCCCTTTGGTAAGGGACATTTATACAGGAAATCTCCATTTGTAAGGGCATCTTCCTCTCTGTCCCAGGAAGAGAAGGATTCTCCATCTCCCGAATTTCTTATCAGTGGAGAAGTGTACATGTGTGCTAAGTTGGTTCAGTCGTGTTCGGCTCTAGGAGACCCTACGGACTAAATGGTTCACATGCTCCTCTGTCCATGAAATTCTCCAGGAGAACACTGGAGTGGGTTGGCATGCCCTCCTTCAGGGGATCTGCCTGACCCAGGGATCAAATCCGGGTCTCTTATATCTCCTTCATTGGCAAGTTCTTTACCACAGCCACTTAAATCTGCAGAGCAAACCTTACCTTGTTGCCAGGCTTTTCCTGGTAACCTTCCATAGCTTGTGTGTGTGAGTGCACGCAGCCGTGTCCAGCTCTTTGCAACCCCTTGGACTGTAGCCTGCCAGGCTCCTCTGGCCATTGTATTTTTCAGGCAAGCATAGCTGGCATCCCCTGCAAAATGTCTTTTGTTTGTCTTTTTCTGGAGATGGTATTCTAAGGTGGCAGCTTTGGCCACTTCTGGTAGTTTTACTCACTTTTTCTAGGTATCTTCCACATATACAGGTGGTATACATGTTGATGAAATAAAATTCCTATTTTATAGCAAGATGAGAAAATTTTAAACATGATTTTTTTTTTTTTCTTCACCTGTTTGGGCCTCTTTGTACATATGCCTTAACCAGACCTGCTTAGCAGATAACATTCCTTCGTTCTTAATCTGATCAAGGGTTACAGCTCCTCAGGAGATAACCTTCCTTCTTAATCTTGTAAGGGGCCAGGCTGACCATGCCCCACTGTGCGCTTCTTTGTACAAGGAGATCTGGACAGTGTAAAGTGTCAGTACATCATTTGAAGTATATCCCTTTGTCTCAGAAACTTACACAACTGTGCTTTGACCTCTAATGGGCAGGATAGTCTTCAGAGCTTTCTGAAAGACTGTTTTCTGGGTTATAATCCTTCAGGTTGGCTCAAATAAAAATTTCCATTTCTTTCTTGATTAACTATTAATTTTTCCATCAACAATGTTACTAAGCTTCTGTTTGTTTTTCTCCTATTAACTTGCTTTTTATTATGGGGTTAGGGTCCCAGTCAAGAACCTGGAAGGGTAGAAGAAAAATTAATTTTTTTACCCCTTCACTGTCCTATGAAGTATAAGAATGGTTTGAAAGAGGCCATCATCCCAGTGCACCTGTAAGTGCCCTTAACAGAGCACCCCGCTTAGCCCCTGGGCTCATACATCACTGGTGCCCCTGCCCAGGAGCACCAGTGAGAGAATGGAGCTTAGCATCCCTGGGGATGTCAGGCTTTGCAATCTGAACTGCCAACATGGGGCACTTACTCATTCAGAAGGGCAGCTCTGGGAGTCTCGTTCTGAGTGTTTAGCTCCTGGGGACCTCTGGGAAGGCGGTTATTTCGGATTTGCTGCTACTTCTAATAGGTAAGGAGAGCAGTGTCAATCCTATTATCCCATCATGGACTGGAGCCCAAAAGTAACCCCCCTGAAACGGTGAGGCAAGAGCCGCCCCAGTAAATATAACTGCTTGAGGAGATGGTTTCAGTCTTGTTCAGAGGGACCAATAGCACCTTGCTCTCTAGGTGTTAACAGTTAACTGAATAAAACTTATAGTTAGGTTTTGGTAATTGATGTTTTACTGTCTTAGATATACAAGTCATCTTGAATTTTTTTCTAATAGGTATACAGTAAAAATGACAACCTTTATATAATAAGACACCACAAAAGTTGTTTGGATGACTAAAACATTATTTATACATTCAATAAAAAATACATGAACTCCTAATATATACAAAGAAGCAAGCTAGATATAGAATAACAGTGATAAAAAGCCATAGCCCCTGTGCCTAAGAAACTCATAAAATATATTTAGAGAGAGATTCACCAAATTCATATATGTAACTTTTATTCATTCCCCCCTCCCCTGCCCCAAAAAATAGTATTTCCTGTCTAGTCACCTGGCTAAGTACTGGGTAACACAGCCCTGCCCTCAACTTACCTATTGAACAAGAAAAAATTTAATATATAACTATAAATCCTGATGAGCATCATGAAGAAAACAAATAAGGTAGAAATTAACCCATTCATTTAGATTGGTGAGAGAAGATCTTCATGAAAAGGTGAGGTTTCAGCTGAGATCCGAAGGTCAAGATGTAATCATTTATGAGAAAGTCTGTCCAGATAGACATGTGTTGAAGCCTGTAAGGTAAGACATGCCTTCTAGATAGATCAGGCAAGATATAAGTAGAGCATAAAATATTACAGTGATAAAGATTTTGAATGTTTTCTTTTCAGCAAGCATCTACTGCATGAATGCAATGAGTTGAAAATACAGTGATGAGTATAGATACAAAAAGTTCCTGCTCTCCTGGAACTTTGTAATCAGGTGAGAAAGACAGACGCTCAGCATGCAATTACAGGTGTGATAAAGATCGTGTGCTAGTGTTATGTGGCATATGTGATGAATGGATTTTAGCAAGCCTAGAAGGACTGGGGAAGTCCTTTCTGGGGAACTGACATTTAAAACCAGGTTGTGAAAGCTAAGCAAGCATTGCTGGGTGAAGAGCGGAAGAAAGCGCAGGAGACTGTTCAGGAAAAGATTGCACAAGGTAAAGGCATTCCTTCACTTAAAAGCACAATGTGTGAAAAGACAGACTAAACTATTAATATTTATTGGTGGCTCAGACGGTAAAGAATCTGCCTGCAAAGCAGGAGATCTGGGTTTGATCCCTGGGTCAGGAAGATCCCCTGAAGAAGGGAATTACAACCCACTCCAGTATTCTTGCCTGGAGAATTCCATAGACAGAGAAACCTGGCAGGGTCCAGTCCACGGGGTTGCAAAGAGTCAAACACCACTGAGTGACTACCATTTTTCAGTTTTCATTTTTTTTTTCCTAAAAGCTTTACCAAATGATGGGAAGTCAACATTAATAATCATATTTTTACCCCTGTGATGCTGAATTATCAGAATGTGTGTGTGTGCTCCTTTGCATCCGACTCTTTGCAACTCCATGGCCAGGCTGCTCTGTCCATGGGATTTCCCAGGCAAGAATACTGGAGGTGGGTTGCCATTTCCTTCTCCAGGGGATCTTCCTATTGTACGATTTCAGAAATTGTTGTTTTAAATGTATTTTTATGACATGTAAATGGCCTCATGATCTAATGGAACATACAATTCTATGGAAGCCGAATTGTATTACTACAGCTAAATGCAGCTGATAGAAGTAATGTACAGAAATCTTGAGACCAGGGCTGCCTCCTCTTTGAAACCATCCTATCTTCCCTGGAAGATCTGGCTACTTTCTGTACTCAGCCCTTCAATATAGCAGTTATAATTGATTATAATTACTGTTCACATGCCTGACTGGTTCACTAAACTGAGTGACTCAAAGGGAGGGAATGTTTATTATTTATCTTTCTAACCACAGGACTTTAGATACAGTGGATGCTCAAAAATATATTTCCGCAGGAATAAATATGAGTGAAGCTATTAAGACATACTTTTGAGGTTATCAAAGATTGGGCCTTTGTCTTAATAACATGCATAAAACTTTAAAGGGGATGTTCATTTAGACTCCCCCCACACACACACAGCTAAGCCAACACCCCAAAACCCCCTTGGCCACTTTGACACCTAGTTCCTATAAATGTTTCCCTTCCTCCCATGTATTCGCTCTAATAATTTAGTGAGTCTAAGAAACACAGCCATGTTTAAACATCTGGGATTCATCAGGCTGGTTCTCTTAATCAAAGTTAGGAAATCAGCTCCAGATGTTGCCTAACTAAAGTTACATAAGCATTGTTCACATTTTTAACTACAATCAGACCTAAGTTCCCATTTCTTGAAAGTAACTTAATTTGTATAGGTAGGAGTTCGACTCTGCTCTGTTTTTTAAAAATTAACTTTCAGCTTAAATACAGAGATAAAGCTGATAGATTTCCTTAGAAGTAAATGAGTATCAATGAAAATTCAAGATATAGTTTTTGAAATCACACATGTAACTATATTAGCTCAACAATGCCATGAGAAGGAAAGAAAAAATAACACTGTCCAAGTGTCCATTATGTGCATGTGTAGCAGATAAAAAATAAATTTTCCTCTACCCTTCTAGGTTCTTGGCTGTGATACTTCTGTTACAAGACTAACAGGAGAAAAATAAATGTTTAATAGCATGTATACCTGAGAGAGACTGATAGAAAACTGAGTATGCATGGGAGATATACCTAGGAAATACCCAGAAACACTGAGTTACTCCCACAAATGGCCCAAGCCATCACCTTAAATACAATCTCCAACTAAAGACAAAAGATGTTGGAGGTAAGCCAAGGAAGCAGTTGCATGGTTACCAGGCATAGCACAGTCAACAAGGGTATGATCATTAATTATGTCAGTTGAAGGGTTACCTTCTCTACTGATAAGAATTTCTAGAGATTTAGTCATCTTCTCTGCTTACTACAGCAGAAGAGGAGACGTCCCTTACAAAAGGAGGTTTTCCTTATAAATGTGAATGCCTCTTACAAACAAGTAACTTGTACTTGTTTTCAGGGTTTCTCCTGTGACTGCTGTTTCTTAAAAATAACCACCTCAAGATAATCCATATACCAATGAAGCTTATTCTGGGTGGCATATTTGTTCACCTTGCCCTGCTACTGAAATTTCTCCAAGGAGAATCATAGTACAGAAGGTGAGTTAAGAGATAGGTCCATATTCATTGAACCAGCCCCTTAGTCTTGAAATAGGTCAGTTAAATAGTTGCCTCATCTCAGAAGGCAGCCTTGTGGGTGGGCTCCCAAAGTTAGACCTATATGATGCAAGCAATTAGGTATCTAATAAAGATATCCTGAGGTTCCTACACCCATAGGTTTTCCCACCCAATAAGAAAACATAGTCCTTTAAGTAGATGAAAGAAAAGTTATAGTTTTATAGAAGTACAAATATTAAAGCTTATTTAAAAATCCTTATAATAATTCAATTTTAGCTAGCTTAACCACACAAGATTCTCTCTTCACAACTTTTCATATCCATTTAGACTGTTCTTTATTCTCATCTTTTCCATTTTGAAATAGCCAGTTGTTCTTAAAGACAAAATTTTCATTTCCTCTAACAAAAACACATCTCCATGTCTCACACTTTGCTACCCAATAACATACCCTACTTACCTTGTATTCAGAGATGGAATAGTTTCTCTTAACTATTGCTACTAGTTTTAATTACATATATTAGAATCCTTAACCTATAGAAACCTTAATTTCTACTCAAACCTCAGAAGTAAACAATTGCAAATGGTCTGTTATAATAGTGTTCCTTTTTAATAGTACAGTTTTTGGATGTGGCATGAGACCCAAACATTTTTGGCGCATCTATTTTTTATTACAGAAAAACTAATGTTCAAAATGCTATCTTATTTAGAAATGATATAGATTTCAGTGAATCTATATCCTTTAATTTCACAAAATTTTAAGTTATTAAAAAGATTTTGGAAGCTTTAAAAGATTTTAAAGGAGACATAAAAAACTTCATCATTATTGAAAAGTCTACTTACAGACTATATACTTCATTATTAATCATATTTTAATTATTTATGAAACTTTCATAAATATTAGACAAAATTAACCATCATATTATTTTTCTCTTGCTGACAGTTTTTGTAACAGGTAAGACATGAGCTTAGCTGAGTAGTAAACTCAGGTAGAATATAAGTTGTATGTATGCATTATATTTAGTGCTAATAACACTGAAAACATGTCATTTTAATTAAACCAACAAACTTCAACTAGCTTTCATTTACCAAAGATTATTCTAGATCCCCTGGAGGATGGCATGGCAACCCATTCCAGTATTCTTGTATGAAGAATCCCATGGACAGAGGAGCCTTGGAGGCTGCAGTCCATAGGGTCATACAGAGTCGGACATGACTGAAGCGACTTAGCACGTACGCATGCATTCCAGATCACATGTACTTGAAAAAAATATTGAAGGGTTAGTTTCTGTATTTCTGTGAGTTTTGGACTATCCAAGCCATACAGTGTTTTCCTTCAAGCTGACCAAATAGAGTTTTGACAAATTATGTTTGACAATATCATATAGAGATAGAAAAATACCATATCTATAACCTACATATAGAGATACACGTAATCATATAGAGAAATACAAAGAGAAACAATATAGCTTTGATTCTAAAATTTTGGCCATATGTCAGGTCCAATATAAAACTCATTTTTAAAAATAGTTGGATCCAAACTGTGTTTCTGGAAGATGGAATAAGTTTACCTGCTCAGAGGGAAGCTTTTTTTACTAATATCTGTGGAGAAGACACTTAAAATTTTTTTTATTTGCTCAATTTCTAAATAGCTCCATTTTGTTCCCTCTAGATGAGAATGATTTCCTTAAAGTTTGCATTTCAAAGAAACGGCTATCAGTTCCTAGAGTAGACAAGGTAGGCACAGAGAAAGTGTACAAGTTTCCTCTAAGATGAAGTTTGGGGGATACTATTAAAGTCTAGGAAAATTAAAAATTTTGTCTTTTTCTCAAGTGCAGAACAATTCTGTTTCCAATGTCCTAATCTACAATATCTGCAAGCATTTTGAGATCAACAGGGAGATTGGGGGGTTGGTAAGGATAGCTGGATTTTTGAATTGCTTCTACAGCTACATTTCTGGCTTTGTAAAGATTTTAAAGACAAAGACAACTGTTTTGAATTCCTCAGTGAATTAGACTGTAGCCTGAATCATATCAAGGGGCTGACCTGCCCATCCAAATACATTATCTCCCATTTCCTTCTTTTCTATCAAGATTTTCAACCAAGATGGGAATCAAAAGAATCCTATGTTTTGGAACTTCAGGGTTGAACCAAGATGGGAATCAAAAGAATCCTATGTTTTGGAACGTCAGGGTTGAATGAATGTGGTATGCCTTTGTAAAGTCTGTAAAAATGCTTACCTTTTTTTCTGAATGTACAGTTCAACCTCAACCAGTTCACCTTAGGATGTAAAGCTCTGCTATTGCTCCTACCAGCATCTTAACACCAACCTTCCCCTGAGTCATGTCCTGATCATTTGTAAATGGACCTAGGAGGAATTCTGCTCATCTGTTACCTCTATGAGAAGTGTTTTCCCCAGGGGACCATCTGACTTTTCTGTTAACTACAGTATTATAATGAAAGAACACAACTTAGCAGCCAGGCAAGGTCCTGTAAATGGAAATGTGACTGTCCACTGGTGTTTTCAACTCTTATAAATGTGGTAGGATCTTTTGAAACTGAAGAAAAAGGATGTTTTACATAATTTCATCCTGTTAAGGAAATCCCTAAAGCTAAATACCATACTACTACTTTTCTGTCTTCTTTTCAATGTTATCTTTCCATAGTACCAATAAGACAGTTGTTAAAAAAATTTTTTTTCATATACAGAAGTCTTTTCGGTTCAAAAGATCCATTATCTGCCCACTGACAAGTAGAATACTCAATGGTATATTTATCTCAATAGTGACTCAAACCAATAAGCCTTTCATTGGCTTGCGTGTGCTAAGTTGCTTCAGTCGTGTCTGACTCTTTGTGACCCTATGGACTATATATTCCGCCAAGGCTGCTCTGTCCATCGGATTTTTCCAGCAAAAACACTAGAGTGAGTTGCCATGTCCTCCTCCAGGGCCTCTTCACTAGTTGCTATACCCAAGAAACTAGTTCACACAAATATTTCTTCGTCTAATCTAAATTTGGAATGCAAGTGTGAAATGAAAATATCTCCTGCCATATTAATAAACAAGAAATGTCACAGCCATCAGTGATTTCTGGCCTTCAAAAATGAATGCAGCTCCCAAAACTGTAATCTAGAGGATGCTGCCACCCCAGGTGATTGCTGAGGAGCTGGGGGAATGCAAGAAGCATGGTGAACAAGGAAACAGGATGAGCCCCAGATAGCTGAGGTGCATTTGAAAGGAATGAATTCAGTGAGCCCAGACTTGCATCTTACATACATAGAATGCTCAGTTCCCTAACTTTATACCTGATCTTTGATGTTTAGAGTGCCTGCTCCCTTTGTTGCAAACTTGTATATAGCCTGATGGTCCCTCTTGCCTCCTTGGAGCAGTTTTCTCAGAGCTACTGAGATGCTGCCTCCCAGGTTCAGAGTCCTAAACATTCCCACCAAATAAAGTAGCTTTTTACTTTTCAGAATACTGGAGTGGGTAGCCTATCCCTTCTCCAGGGGATCTTGCCAACCCAGGAATCGAACCAGGGTCTCTTGCATTGCAGGTGGATTTTTTACCAACTGAGCTATGAGGGAAGTCCTACTGTAACTAAACAGGTTTCAGTTGACAGGAGGGACAAGAAATTTTTACCCTCTTGTCTAAACTGGGTATACAGATAGGGACTTAGGAGAATTGACTTTAGTAAAACTTTCTTTTTGCCGGCTTCTGCCAGATTTTCAGGATCCCATCTGCAGGCTCCAGAGTGAGTAAGTTGTCTCAGAAACTCCTATCATGGGTCTTTCAAAACTACTGGGGAGGAAAAATAATTTTCCCTCTCTACTTCTAGGTTCTTAGTGGAGACAACTGTGCTAAAGGGCAGATTAACAGGGGAGAAAAACAAGAAGTTTAATAACATGTATACCTTGGTGATACCCATGGAAAACTAACTCCCCAAATGGCCCAAGCCACACACTACATGGGTCTTCCCTGGTGGTTCACTGGTAAAGAATCCACCTGTCAATCCAGGAGATGCAGATTCAGTCCCTGGATCCGGAAGATCTTCTGGAGGAGGAAATGGCAACCCACTCTAGTATTCTTGCCTGGAAAATCCCATGGATGGAGAAGCTGGGTAGGCTACAGTCCAATGGGTTGCAAAGAGTTGGACATGACTTAGCAGCTCAACAACAATACTTTACATACAGAAGATGTTGCAAAAGGGAGGGATAAGCCAGTTATGGACAGTTATTAGGCAAAGCAAAATAAACAGGGATAGAGTAGTTTTCTCCACTGGTAAGCCTGTCTAAAGATTTAGTGATCTTTCTCTTCCTGGTACAGAGAGGGAGACAGACTGATAAATGGACATTTTCCCTTATAACTATGCATGTTGTTTATAAAATGGACAACTTCTACTAGATTTTCAGAGCTTCTCCTATGTCTGCTGTTGCTTAAAAAGTCTGTTGTGGCTTAAGAATAACTGACTCAAGGTAATTTTTATGCCAAAGAGGAGTATTGGGGGATAGCATATACTGCTCTCCTGACTGGACATTTTCACAGGTAACTCAACATGTACTATGTTGTTGAATTTAATTCTTATAAAAATTTGTGTAAAGTTAATTACATCATTGAAAATCATATACATAGTGTCTAAGGATTACAGTCATTTCTTTCACCCCAAATTTAGTACTCTTTCCATGCACTGTCTTTCTCTGTAGTCTTAGACAATATGGGCCAGGAGGATAAAACTGGGAAATATTTTACAAAGCATATCTACAACTTTCTCAGAAGTTATTTTCCCAAGGAAGACCATAAGTGTGAAACCTATATCTGCTTTTCAGATACAAACTAGTATTTTGTTTTGTCCACAATTTATTATAATAATTTAATGATCAGACAACATAATTGGATTTTATGAGGCTCAAAAAAAGCCTAGAATACAGGAAAAATAAAGTCAATCAATTTAACCCCACTGCTAGAAGTTCTACAATAAGCACGCTCTAATCCAAAAATGCTGTAGGGCTCTAGAAGAAGCCTATTTGTGATCAAATAAGCCCTGAACTGACTTTTGATGTTAAGACAAGGGTAGGATAGATGTTCCAAATGGTCCTCCTCTTGTAATGCAAGTTGATCCTGCATAACTACAACATACTTGCTTTTTAAATTAGAGTTGAACACAAAAGCAAACATAGAAAATCTCCAAAGATTAAGATATGTAGGGGAAGAATAAAAAGAACAGTGAGCTAAACCCTGAATAATCCCAGGAAACAAATATACAATTTAAGGTTCCCCAATTCTAATACCAGCCCTGGGCTCAGGGGACACCTAGGCCATTGTCTTCAAGGTAGGGATGCTGCACAGGAAGGTGGAATGCCCCACAGGAGCTAAAGTGGTTGAATATATGTATGTAACTTTGGCTCACTGAAGCAAACAAATCTTCAGAAAGTCACCCTACATTAGCCTTTCAGAATTCTCAAAAGTTGCATAAAGTAAAACTCACCGTTTAAATAAATCACTTAATAAATAAAATAGGCTGCATGAGTGAGCATCATCAGAAGTAACAAAAAATAAACCTGTCAAAACCTGGTGACGTTAGAATTAGCTGATGAAAAATATACAATGATTTTTATAAAAACCTAGAAAAAAGACCTAATGCAAAGAGCTGACTCATTGGAAAAGACCCCATTGCTGGGAAAGATTGAAGGCGGGAGGAGAAGGGGATGACAGAGGATGAGATGGCTGAATGGCATCACCGACTCAATGGACATGAGTTTGAGTGAACTCCGGGAGTTGGTGATGGACAGGGAGACCTGGCGTGCTGCGATTCATGGGGTCGCAAAGAGTCAGACACGACTGAGCGACTGAACTGAAGAAAAAGACACAGTTAAAATATGTTAGAAACATGAGATTATTAAAAATGGCTAAGCAAATTGTAAAAGGATCAAGTAGAAGTTTTCTGAATAAAAAACATTTATTGAAATTAAAATCTCAATTGCTATGTTAAATAATATATAAGACACAGCTAAAGAGATAATGAACTAGAAACAAGAAATGAAGAATTTGCAGTCGAGAGATAAGGGCATGGAAGTATAAAAGGTTAAGAATCATTGAAGAAAGAAACACAGAAGGTCAAACATGCATTTAATTATAATCCTTGAGAAAATAATCCAGAGAAGCAATAATGGAATAATTGAGAATCAGGCTGAGAATTGCTGAGTCTCATGAACATGACAGCTTTGTAAGAATTATGATAGAAACTTAATAATCAGAGGAAAATCTGTATGTAAAAGATAGTAAAACTCCAGAACACCAACTATAAAGGAAGTATCTGAAATTCTGCCAGCCAGAAAAAAAAAAGAAAACAGAACACCTATAATAAAGAAAATTTAGTCTAACAATATATTTCTGAACAGCTTCAATGTAAGTCAAAGGCCTTAGAGCAAAATCTTCAAAAGACTGAGAGAATATGAACCTAGAATTGTATTACAAAAGTTCTTTTTCAAGGTCATTATTAAAATAAAGACATTCACAAAAAGAAAAAAGTTTACCACCAATAGACCTTTACTAGCATACATTCTAAAAGGTGTACTTAAAGGAGGAAAGATTCTAGATATAAATTATGAAATACAAGAAAACAATGTTGATCAAAGCAAATGTTAAACATACAGATTAATCTATACACTAAAAATAAGAAAATGATAACTATTTTGTTTAATGATGAATAACTTTGTTAAAAAGAGACAACAAAGGTACTAGATATGCACAGTCTAATACTATTAGACAGAAATTACCATTTAAACTTAAAGTTAAAAATTCAGGTGCTTATTCATACTAGCTACATTTTGCATGTTCAATAGCCATATGTGCTGGAAGTACTAAGTAGTCAGTAAGACAAGAGTTAAATAAGAAAACTAAAATGTCATTATTAACAAATGATATAAATGTCTACATAGAACATTCAGCAAATTTGGAAAACTCAGCAGTGGCTACAGGACTGGAAAAGGTCAGTTTTCATTCCAATCCCAAAGAAAGGCAATGCCAAAGAACGTTCAAAATCCCACATAATTGCACTCATCTCACATGCTAGTGAGTGAAGTCGCTCAGTCATGTCTGACTCTTTGCAACCCCATGGACCGTAGCCTACCAGGCTCCTCTGTCCATGGGATTTTCCAGGCAATAGTACTGGAGTGGATTGCCATTTCCTTCTCCAGGGGATCTTCCCGACCCAGAGATCGAACCTGGGTCTCCCGCATTACCGTCTGAGCCACCAGGGAAGTAAAGTAATGCTCAAAATTCTCCAAGCCACACTTCAACAGTATGTGAATCATGAACTTCCAGATGTTCAAGCTGGATTTAGAAAAGGCAGGGGAACCAGAGATTAAATTGCCAACATCCAATGGATCATCAAAAAAGCAAGAGAGTTCCAGAAAAACATCTGTTTCTGCTTTATTGACTATGCCAAAGCCTTTGACTGTGTGGACCACAATAAACTCCGGAAAATTCATTGACAGATTGGAATACCAGACCACCTGACCTGCCTCTTGAGAAATCTGTATGCAGGTCAAGAAACAACAGTTAGAAATGGACATGGAACAACAGATCGGTTCCAAATAGGGAAAGGAGTACATCAAGGCTGTATATTGTCACCTTGCTTATTTATCTTATATGCAGAGTACATCATGAGAAACACTGGGCTGGATGAAGCACAATCTGGAATATCAAGATTGTCGGAAGAAATATCAATAACCTCAGATATGCAGATGACACCACCCTTATGGCAGAAAGCGAAGAACTAAAGAGTTTCTTGATGAAAGTGAAAAAGGAGAGTGAAAAAGTTGGCTTATAACTCAACATTCAGAAAACGAAGATCATGGCATCTGGTCCCATCACTTCATGGCAAATAGATGGGAAACAGTGGCTGACTTTATTTTTCTTCTCTCCAAAATCACTGCAGATGGTGACTGCAGCCATGAAATTAAAAGACACTTACTCCTTGGAAGAAAAGTTATGACCAACCTAGACAGCTTATTAAAAAGCAGAGGCATTACTTTGCCAACAAAGTCTGTCTAGTCAAGGCTTTGGTTTTTCCAGTGGTCATGTATGGATGTGAGAGTTGGACTGTAAAGAAAGCTGAGTGCCGAAGAATTGGTGCTTTTGAACTGTGGTGTTGGAGAAGACTCTTGAGAGTCCCTTGGACTGCAAGGAGATCATCCAGTCCAACCTAAAGGAAATAAGTCCTGAATATTCATTAGAAGGACTGATGCTGAAGCTGAAACTCCAACACTTTGGCCACCTGATTGGAAGAACTGACTCATTTGAAAAGACCCTGATGCTGGGAAAGATTGAAGGTTGGAGAAGGGGTCCACAGAGGATGAGATGGTTGGATGGCATCACTGACTCAATGGATGTGAGTTTGGATAAATTCCAGGAGTTGGTGATGGACAGGGAGGCCTGGTGTACTGCAGTCCATGGGGGTCACAAAAAGTCGGACATGACTGAGTGACTGAACTATACTGAAATGAACAAATAATATGAATGTCTACATAGAAATCTAAAGAATTTACCAGCAAATATTAGAAATCTTGCTTACCAAAGTGCCTGAATATAACAAATCTTGCTTACCAAAGTGCCTGATTATAACATTTAAACATTAATGTGTTAATATATATAAGCTACAAATTTAGAAAGCATAACTTAAAATGTATTTTATTAATAACATGAAACACACAGTGAAATATATATATTTTAAAAGATGATGTGCTAGAAGCCAAGGAACAAAGACTAAATTTTATTGAAAGCTGTTTATAGAACACAGAAATATAAAAATAAATATACCAAGTACATGGATGGGATAGCTCAATAGCATTAAATGTCAGTTCTCCTTAAATGTCACTATATTGAGGAGGAAAAGTTAAAAGTTTACATAACCTCCTGCTCGTTCTGCCTCTGTAACTCAGCTTGCTCCTTGCAAAGTCTGGATTATGTAGGTCACGTAGTCTCAGAAAGTGGGGACTTATTTACAATACCAGGAACTGGAGCTTATCTCACTCACCCTTGTCCTGCTCTTTGCAATTGCCCAGCCCCTGCCAACCTGCTTAATCATGCCTGTCCATGTAAAGGTCAGACATCAAGGTCAGGCATCCCCCTCCCCATCTTGACTGCTGTTCCTGTATGCGGAACCCCTTAGTTAAACCAGCCTATTAGCAGCTAGTGTTGCCCACTATAGTCAGTGTATAAAAACTCTGTTACCCCTTTGTTCAGGGCTCAGAGCTTGGGCTGTTATCTCCTCTAGGCCCACCGGCGTAATAAACCTGAATTCTCCAACTCTTTAACTGTGGTGCTTGGTTTCTCAATTACTGAGTTCTGCAACAATATATTTAATCAAAATGTAACAGGATTTTTAGGAAATAAGTTAACTCTAAGACTCACTTGAAAAAGTAAAGGCCCAATAATGCGTAAAACATAACTGAAGAAGAATAGTGTGCGGAAAATTGTGCTGTCAGATAATAAGCTTTATTATAGAGGTATGCCAATGAATAAAGTGTGATATTAATTCACAACTGGTCATGGTACAAAATACTCAATAGATTAGAGAGTTCAGAAACAGATGTATGCTTAATAGAACTCAGTAATGACAAAGATGATATTACTGATCATTGGAGAAAGGAGCTATACTAATCATATAAAAAATATTTTTTGAATATAATACCTATAAATTTCAAGTTGACTAAATATTAAATTCCAAAGGGAAACTTTTAGAAGATATCTTTTATGATCTCAGAATAGGGTAAATATCAATCTTAAATGAAAAAATATTATTAAACTCAATTATATTAATAGAAAAAAACTTCTGCTTATCAAGACATAATAAAGAAAATAGGAAACCACAAATTATTTGAAGAAGATAGACCCAAAGAATTAGTATCCACCAAGTATAATATGCTTATGAAGCAACAAGAAAAACAACTACCCTTCTCCCATCAAATCAAAACAATCTAATAAATGACCAAACCTGTATTTCAAATGAGAAAAGATACTAATGATTTAACCTCATTAGTAATCAGATAAGTAGAATTTAATGTCACAATGACATATTTTATTTATTTATTTTAAAATTCTTATATTAATTGCTGGCCAGAAGGCAGAGTGATAAAACATATATACAACTCTAGAGGCTGTATAATTGGAATATCTAATTTGAAAAACAATAATTTTGTAAATTTAAGCCTGAACTTACCTATAACTGAGGAATTTTACTCCTAGAAACAAAACTTAGAGAAACCTGCACCTGAGCCCCAGAAGCTATGTACAAGAATTGTGTAGATGACAATAATAATTAATTAATAACAAAAAATCAGGTAACAGAAGCACTGACAAAGAAACTTTATAAATTATGACATAGTCACAAAGAATACAATATTAAGTAGCTGTGAAAAAGAGGGAACTATGGCTACTAGAACATGATAGATGAATCAGAAACAATGTTGAGTGCAAAAAAGCAAGTTGAAGAAAATTACGTATTATGAACTCATATAAAGCATAAATACACATGTAATTATGTAATTAGCTAACTTATATAGTATAAAGTTTATGAAAAGCTTTTTATTTTTTTTAGATATTGCTACGTATGTGAAGATTTTATTTAAGAAGGAAAAAGAGGCAGGTTGGAGAAAAGATAGTGAAGTAGGAAGCCTTGAGCTCAGCTTCTCTCATGAAAATACCAAAATCACAAATAACTGCTGAACAACCATCAAGAAAAAAGACTGAAACTACGAGAGAAGATATTCTACATCCAAAGACAAAAAAAGAAATCACAATAACATGATAGGAGGGGTGCTGCTGCTGCTGCTAAGTTGCTTCAGTCGTGTCCAACTCTGTGCAACCCCATAGACGGCAGCCCACCAGGCTCCGCCATCCCTGAGATTCTCCAGGCAAGAACACTGGAGTGGGTTGCCATTTCCTTCTCCAATGCATGAAAGTGAAAAGTGAAAGTGAAGTCGTTCAGTCGTGTCCGACTCTTCACAACCCCATGGACTGCAGCCCACCAGGCTCCTTCATCCATAGGATTTTCCAGGCAAGAGGAGGGGTGCATTCATGACAATATAAAATCCTACACACACTAGGTGTATGACCAACAAACTGAAAAATAATTATATCACAGAGGTTCCCCCACAGGAGTGTGGTTTCTGAGGCCTATGTCAGACTCCCCAGCCTGGAGGTCTGACATCAATCAGGAGGAGCAGCCCCCAGAGTATTTGGCTTTGAAAGCCAGCACAGCTTGATCACAGGAACTCCAAGGACTTTGAAACATAGAAACAGCATTCTTGGAGGGTGCAAGCAAGGCCTCATGTAAACCAGATGCCAGAGGAAAAGCAATGACTTCATAGACGCCTGGATCTCACCTACCTGCTAGCGTTAGTATGTCACTTGAGAAGCAGGGAGCAGTTATAGCTCTCTCTTTGGACATAAAATCTGGTGGTGAACATGTCTGGAAATACTTTGGGACATTTAGCACCAAGATGTGGAATCACCCACCAGCTTGTAGGCTCCAGTGCTGGGATGCCTTAGGCCAAACAACCAACAGGGCAGGAACACAGCCCACCTGTCATCAGACAGGCTACCTAAAATCTTCCTGAGCCCACAGCCTCCCGCTAAACACACCCTTTGACATGGCCATGCCTACCAGAGGCAAAAGGCCCTGCTCCAGCCACCAGTGGGCAGGCAGCAGTCCCTCCCACCATGCTGCTGCTGCTAAGTCACTTCAGTCATGTCTGACTCTGTGCGACCCCAGAGATGGCAGCCCACCAGGCTCCCCCGTCCCTGGCATTCTCCAGGCAAGAACACTGGAGTGGGCTGCCATTTCCTTCTCCAGCACATGAAAGTGAAAATTGAAAGTGAAGTCGCTCAGTCATGTCTGACGCTCAGCAACCCCCATGGACTGTAGCCTACCAGGCTCCTCCGTCCATGTGATTTTCCAGGCAAGAGTACTGGAGTGGGGTGCCATTGTCTTTTCCCACCATGAGGCCTCCACAAATCTCCAAACCAGCCTCACCCACCAGTGGGCAGATATCAGAGGCAAGAGGAACTACACCACTGCAGCCTATGGAATGGAAATTGTAATCACAGAAAGACAAAATGAGACAGTTAATCTGTTCTAAATGGAGGAGCAAGACAAAACCCCAGAAGAACAACTAAATGAAGTTGAGACAAGCAATCTACCCAAAACAGAATTCAGAGTAATGATAGTGAAGATGCTCCAAGATCTAGGAAAGAGAATAGAGGCACAGACCAAGAAGATACAAGAAATGTTAAACAATAACCTAGAAGAAATAAAGAACAAACAGAGATGAACAAGAACTGAAATGAAAATACTCTGGAAGAAATCAAGAGCAAAATAAATGAGGCAAAAGAACAGATAAGTGAGCTGGAAGACAGGGTAGAAATCACTGCCACAGAACAACAACAACAAAAAAGAATGAAAAGAAATGAGGACCATTTAAGAGACCTCTGGGACAACATTAAGTGCAAGCAACATTCACACTATAAGGGTCCAAGAAGGAGAAAAGAAAGAGAAAGGGCCTGAGAATAGAGTTGACGAAATAATAGCTGAAAACTTCCCTAACATGGGAAAGGAAACAGTCATCCAAGTCCAGGAAGCAGAGAGTCCCAGGCAGGATAAACCCAAAGAGGGACATGCTGAAACACATGGTATTCAAATCAATAAAAAAAAGACAAATAAAAAATATTAAAAGCAACAAATAACATACAAGAACTCCCATAGGTTATTCAGCTGATTTCTTAGCAGAAACTGCAGGCAAGAAGGGAGTTGCAAGATATGTAAAATGTAATGAGAGGGAAAAACCTAAGACTAAGAATATTCTATCCAAGAAGGCTCTCACTCAGATTTGAAAGAGAAACCAAAAATTTACAGGCAAGCAAAAGCTAAGAGAATTTAGCACCACCAGACCAGGTTTGAAACAAATGGTAAAGGAACTTCTCTAGGCAGAAGAGAAAAGGCCACAACTAGAAAAAAAAAAAAAAATTACAATTGGAAAAACTCACTGGTAAAGGCAAACATATAGTAAAGGTACAAAATCATACACATAAAAATATGGTATCAAAACCATCAGTTGTGAGGAGAGCACAAATGCAGGATACTAGACATACATTTGAAATGAAAAGACCATCAACTTCAAACAATCTTGTTTATATACATATTGCTATATCAAAACCTTATGGTAACCACAAACTGAAGAATAGATACATATATAAAAGAAAAAGCATCCAAACACAATACTAAATTTAGACATCAGATCACAAGAGAGAAGATCAAAAAATCACAGGAGAAAAGAAGAGGAAGGGAAGAAAAAAGACTTACAAAGCAAATCCAAAATAATGCTTTAAATGTCAGTAAGAACATACATGTTGATAATTACCTTAAGGGTAAATGGATTAAATGCTTCAACCAAAAGACACAGACTGGTTGAATGGATACGAAAACATGCCCTATATATATGCTGCACACAAAAGACCCACTTCAGACCTAGGGACATATACAATTGAAAGTAAGAGGATGGAAAAGGGTATTCTGTGCAAATGGAGTTCAAAAGAGGCTAGAGTAGCAATACTCATATCACACAAAATAAGCTTTAAAATAAGTTAGAGTAACAATTGGCTTAAGGCTCAACATTCAGAAAACTAAGATCATGGCATCCTGTCTCATCACTTCATGGCAGATAGATGGGGAAACAGTGGCTGACTTTATTTTGGGGGACTCCAAAATCACTGCAGATGGTGACTGCAGCCATGAAATTAAAAGATGCTTACTCCTTGGAAGGAAAGTTATGACCAACCTAGAAAGCATATTAAAAAGCAGAGACATTACTTTGCCAACAAAGGTCCGTCTAATCAAGGCTATGGTTTTTCCAATAGTCATGTAAGGATGTGAAAGTTGGACTATAAAGAAACCTGAGTGCAGAAGAATTAATGCTTTAGAACTGTGGTGTTGGAGAAGACTCTTGAGAGTCCCTTGGACTGCAAGGAGATCCAACCGGTCCATTCTGAAGGAGATCAGTCCTGGGTGTTCATTGGAAGGACTGATGTTGAAGCTGAAACTCCAAAATTTTGGCCACCTGAAGTAAAGAGCTGACTCATTTGAAAAGACCCTGATATTGGGAAAGATTGAAGGCAGGAGGAGAAGGGGACAACAGAGGATGAGATGGCTGGATGGCATCACCAACTTAATGGACATGAATTTGGGTAAACTCTGGGAGTTGGTAATGGACAGGGAGGCCTGGCGTGCTGCAGTTCATGGAGACGCAAAGAGTCGGACATGACTGAGCGACTGAACTTGTAACTCATATTACACAAAATAAACTTTAAAATAAATACTGTTACAAGAGACAAAGAAGAACACTACATAATGATCAAGGGATCAATTCAAGAAGAAGATGTAACAATTGAAAATACACATGCACCTAACGTCGCAGCAGCTCAATGCATAAGGTGAATGCTAACAGCCATAAAGGGGCAATCTACAGGAACACAATAATAGTGGGGGATTTAACACCCTACTTTCCTCAATGGACAGATCATACAGACAGAAAATTAAGAAGGAAACTTAGGCCTTAAAAGACACAAGAGACCATAGGTACTTAATTGGTATTTATATAGCATTCCAAGCAAAAGCAGCAGAATACACATTCTTCTAGTGCACATGGAATATTCTCCAGGATGGATCACATGCTGGACCACAAAGTGAGCCCCAGTAAATTTAAGAAATCTGAAATCATATTAAGCATCTTTTCCAACCACAACATTATGAAATTAAACATCACCAAAAGAAAAAAAACTGTAAAAAACACAAATACATAAAGGCTAAACGATATCAAAGAACAAATTAAAAAATACCTAGGCACAAATGGGAGAAGGCAATGGCACCCCACTCCAGTACTCTTGCCTGGAAAATCCCATGGATGGAGGAGCCTGGTGGGCTGCAGTCCATGGGGTCGCTAGGAGTCAGACATGACTGAGCGACTTCACTTTCACTTTTCACTTTCACTCATTGGAGAAGGAAATAGCAACCCACTCCAGTGTTCTTGCCTGGAGAATCCCAGGGACGGGGAGCCGGGTGGGCTGCTCTCTCTGGGGTCGCACAGAGTTGGACACGACTGAAGCGACTTAGCAGCAGCAGCAGCAGCAGCAGACACAATGACAACAAAACCACAACCATCCAAAACCTATGAAACACAGCAAAAACAGTCCCAAGAGGGAAGTTTATAGCAATACAACCTTTCCTCTGGAAACAAATTTCATATAAACAACCTCTAGCTTTACAAGTAAAGCAACTAGAGAAAGAAGAACAAACACAAAGTTTATAGAAGGAAAGAAATCATAAATATCAAAACAGAAATAAATAGAGATGAAGAAAACAATAGGAAAGATTGATGAAACTAAAAGCTGGTTCCTGAAAAGATAAACAAAACTGATAAAGCATCAGCCAGATACATCAAGAAAAAAGGGGGTTCAAATCAATGTCAGAAATGAAAACAGGCTAAATTACAACTTATAACACAGAAATACACAGGAACATAAGAGACAACTGTTAATGCAAGCAACTATATCTGCTTATAAGATGAATAACCTAGAAGACATGGACAAATTATTATAAGGGTACAGTCTCCTAGGACTGAATCAGAAATAAACAGAAAATATAAACAGATCAATCACAAGTTGAAATTGAAATTGTGATTTAAAAACTCCCAACAAACAAAAGCTCAGGACGAGATAGCTTAATAGGCAAATTCTATCAAACATGAGAAAAGAGTTAGCACTCATCCTTCTGAAACTATTCCAAAAATTGCTGAGAAAGGAATACTCCCAAACTCATTCTATTAGGTCACTATTACCTGATAACAAAATTTTAAAAAGATACCACAAAAAAAGAAACTTACAGGTCAATATCACTGATGAATATAGATGAAAAAATTCTCAACAAAATACTAGCAAACCAAATCAACAATACACTAAATGGATTATACACCATGATCACCATGATCCCAGGGATGCAAGGATTTTTTTATATCCATAAATCAATTAGTGTGATACAGCACATCAACATATTGAATAAAAACCATATGATCATCTCAACAGATGAAAAAAAACTTTTGACAAAATTCAACATCCATTTATGATAAAAACTCTCCAGAAATTGGACAGAGGGAACACACCTCAACATAATAAAGGCCAAATATGACAAACCTACAGCTAACTTTATACTCAATGGTGAAAAACTGAAAGCCTTTTCTCTAAGTTCAGGAGTGCCCACTCTCACCACTTTTATTCAGCACAATTTTGGAAGTCCTAGCCACAGCAGTCAGAGTAGAAAAATTAATAAAAGGAATTCAAATTGTAAAAGAAGTAAAACTCTCCCTGTTTGCAGATGACTTACTATACATAGAAAATACTAAAGATGCTACCAGAAAAATACTAGAGCTCTTTGATGAATTCAGTAAGGTTGCAGGATACAAAAATTAATACACAGAAATCTGTTGCATTTCTATATAATAACAATGGAAAATCAGAAAGAGAAATTAAAAATCCCATTTACCCACATATCAAAAAGAATAATATACCTAGGAATAAACCTAACTAAGTGGTCAAAATACCTGTACTTGAAAAACTTTAAACTGATGAAAGTAACTGAAGATGATACAAACAGTTGGAAAAATATAGCATGTTCTTAAATTTGAAGAATAGTATTGTCAAAATGACTATAGTACTCAAGACAATCTACAGATGCAATGTAATCCCTATCAAATTACCAGTGGCATTTTTCACAGAACTAAAAAAAATCTGAAAATTTGTATGGAGACACAAAAGACCCTGAATAGCTAAAGCAATCTTGAGAAAGAAAAATGGAGCTGGAGGAATGAAGCTCCCTGACTTCAGAATATACTACAAAGCTATATTCGTTTGTAGTATAGAGGGGTTTCAGGAGGGAAGAGACATAGATATATCTGTGGTTGATTAGAGGCCAACACAATATTGTAGAGCAATTGTCCTCCACTAACTGTATTTTGTTCTGCACTTCTCAATACTGTTGACTTACAATCTTTGATAATAATTATACTCACCAAAACAGTATGATACTGTACACACACACAGTAGAACTGTAGATCAATGGAGCAGGATAAAGAGCTCAGAAGTAGTTATGCCCTTACAGTCACTTAATCCTTGAAAAAGGAGGTAAGACAATACAATGGAAGAAAGATTGTCTCTTCAATAAATGGTTCTGGGAAAACTGGAAGCTAAAGTAAAAAATGAAATTAGAAGATGCTCTAATACCATACACAAAAATAAGCTCAAACTAGAATCTAAATTTTAAGATCAGATACTATAAAACTTTTATAGGAAAACATAGGCATAGCACTCTTTGACAAATATTGTAGCAATATTTTTTCCAACCTGTCTCCTAGAGTAATGGAAATAAAAACAAAAACAAATGGAATCTAATGAAAAGCTTTTGCACAGCAAAGGAAACCATAAACAAAATGAAAAAACAACCCAAAAAATGGGATAAATTATTTGCAAACAGTGAGACCAAGAAGAGATTAATCTCCAAAATTTTCAAAGAGTACGGACAGTTCAATAGCAAAAAACAAACAACCCAATCAAAAAATGTGCAGAATACCTAAATAGACATTTCTCCAAAGAAGGCATGCAGATGACCAAGAAGCACATGAAAAGATATTCAACACTGCTAAATATTAGAGAAATGCAAATCAAAACTATAATGAGGTATCACCTCATACAGGTCAGAATGGTCATCATCAAATTTCTTTAAACAATAAATGCTAGAGAGGGTGTGGAGAGAAGAGAATCCTCCTACACCGTTGGTGGGAATGTAAATTGGGATAGCCACTATGAAGAACAGTATGGCGATCCATTAAAACACTAAAAAGAGCTACCATATAATCCCACAATCCCACTCCTGGGCATGTGTCCAGAGGAAACCATAATTAGAAAAGACACATGCACCACAGTGTTCATGCAGCATTATTTACAACAGCCTGGACAGGGAAGCAAACTATGCATCATTAGAGGAATGGGTAAAGAAGATGTGGTATGTATATTCAATGGAATATAACTCAGCCATGAAAAAGAATGCAATAATCCCATTTATAGCAACATGGATGAACCTAGAGATTACCATACTAAATGAAGTAAGTTGGAAAAGGCAAATATCATATGATATTACTTATATGTGGAGTCAAAACAATATGTGAATAAACTTATTTGCAAAAATAGAAGTTGACACATAGTCTTCAAAAACAAACTTATGGTTACCAAATGGATAAATTGGGGTAGGGATAAATTAGGGAGGTGGGATTAACATATATATACCACTTCATGTAAAACAGATAATCAACAAGATTTACTGTATAGCACAGGGAACCCTACTCAATATTTTGTATTAGAAAAGAATCTGAAAAAGAATAGATAAATGTATATGAATAACTGAATCACTTTGCTGTAGACCTGAAACTAACACAATATTGTAAATCAACTGTATTCCAATGTAAAACAAAAATTTTTTAATAAAAAAATTAAAAAAAATAAAAACCAGAACTTGAAATAATAATTACCACTATATTGGTTTGAGGTCACAATTCTAATAAAATGATATTTACAAAATAAAAAAATACATGCATGTGCACCAAATCACTTCAGTTGTGTCTGACTCTTTGCAATCCTATGGTCTGTAGCCCACCAGTCTCATCTGTCCATGGGATTCTCCAGGCCAGAATACTGGAGTGGTTTGCCTTGGCATCCTCCAGGGGATCTTCCTGACCCAGGGATTGAACCGGCATCTCTTAAGTATTCTGAATTGGCAGGCAGATTTTTACCACTAGAGCCACATGGGAAGTCTCCAAAAAATGCATAGGGAATAATATATCAGTTATTTCTGGAATGGTATTAGAAGGATGGAATTTTCGAGGAATACACCCAAATTCAGTGATGTCAATAACATTCTAGTTTTTAATCTAAACAGTGAGTTCACCATGTTGATGTTATTATGCTTCATAAAGTCTTGTCAATTACTTATATGTATCAAATATTGCATAACATTTTATTCAGAGCTTTTGTGTATCTTTTGATGTACCACATAATTTGGCTTGGCTAAAAATGATAAGCTAAATTACATTATGCATAAGTGAACATAAAAAGCATGGATTTGGAGCCAGTTAGGTGGGCTCCAGTCCATGGGGTCGCTAGGAGTCAGACATGACTGAGCGACTTCACTTTCACTTTTCACTGTCATGCATTGGAGAAGGAAATGGCAACCCACTCCAGTGTTCTTGCCTGGAGAATCCCAGGGACAAGGGAGCCTAACGGGCTGCCGTCTATGGGGTCGCACAGAGTCAGACACGACTGAAGCGACTTAGCAGCAGCAGCAGCAGAGCTAGATTGGAATTTTCCTTGATTTTGATGATTGCTAGATTAGGCTGTATAATCTTGAGTGAGACATTTAGGATCTCTGAATATCAGTCTCTTTCAACAATATTTATATTATGCCTGCTATGTGCTTAGTACAGTTCAGGACACTAGAGGTAGCAGATCAGGTCAGATCAGATCAGTCGCTCAGTCGTGTCGGACTCTTTGCTACCCCATGAATCGCAGCATGCCAGGCCTCCCTGTCCATCACCAACTGCCAGAGTTCACTCAGACTCATGTCCATCGAGTCAGTGATGCCATCCAGCCATCTCATTCTCTGTCGTCCCCTTCTCCTCCTGACCCCAATCCCTCCCAGCATCAGAGTCTTTTCCAATGAGTCAACTCTTCACATGAGGTGGCCAAAGTACTGGAGTTTCAGCTTTAGCATCATTCCTTCCAAAGAACACCCAGGGCTGATCTCCTTTAGAATGGACTGGTTGGATCTCCTTGCAGTCCAAGGGACTCTCAAGAGTCTTCTCCAACACCACAGTTCAAAAGCATCAATTCTTCAGCACTCAGCCTTCTTCACAGTCCAACTCTCACATCCATACATGACCACAGGAAAAACCATTGCCTTGACTAAATTAACTTTTGTTGGCAAAGTAATGTCTCTGCTTTTGAATATGCTATCTAGGTTGGTCATAACTTTCCTTCCAAGGAGTAAGCGTCTTTTAATTTCATGGCTGCAGTCACCATCTGCAGTGATGGTGGAGCCCAGAAAAATAAAGTCTGACAGTTTCCACTGTTTCCCCATCTATTTCCCATGAAGTGGTGGGACCAGATGCCATGATCTCTGTTTTCTGAATGTTGAGCTTTAAGCCAACTTTTTCACTCTCCACTTTCACTTTCATCAAGAGGCTTTTGAGTTCCTCTTCACTTTCTTCCATAAGGGTGGTGTCATCTGCATATCGGAGGTTATTGATATTTCTCCCGGCAATCTTGATTCCAGCTTGTGTTTCTTCCAGCCCAGCGTTTCTCATGATGTACTCTGCATATAAGTTAAATAAACAGGGTGACAATATACAGCCTTGACATACTCCTTTTCCTATTTGGAACCAGTCTGTTGTTCCATGTCCAGTTCTAACTGTTGCTGCCTGACCTGCATACAAATTTCTCAAGAGGCAGATCAGGTGTTCTGGTATTCCCATCTTATTCAGAATTTTCCACAGTTGATTGTGATCCACACAGTCAAAGGCTTTGGCATAGTCAATAAAGCACAAATAGATGCTTTTCTGGAATTCTCTTGCTTTTTCCATGATCCAGCAGATGTTGGCAATTTGATCTCTGGTTCCTCTGCCTTTTCTAAAACCAGCTTGAACATCAGGAAGTTCACTGTTCACATATTGCTGAAGCCTGGCTTGGAGAATTTTGAGCATTACTTTACTAGCGTGTGAGATGAGTGCAATTGTGCGGTAGTTTGAGCATTCTTAGGCATTGCCTTTCTTTGGGATTGGAATGAAAACTGACCTTTTCCAGTCCTGTGGCCACTGCTGAGTTTTCCAAATTTGCTGGCATATTGAGTGCAGCACTTATAGTGATCAACAAAACAGAGGCCACATCCAGGTGCTGCAGAAGATATGGAGAAGAGATTGCACAAGAGCCTGGAACGGCTCACCATTCCAGGCTGAGATACTTGGTGTAAGACCCATGTCAGAGCCCTTTTAGGTGAATTTCTCTGGAAATTATTTCATAGGCCTTTTCTAAATTGGTGCTCTTCCAAAACTCCTGGGAATATATCTAACACAGACCAGGATATTTTACATCCTAACATTATCATAAGTAGTTTGTCTAAGAAGCTGGCAATCTGCTCTTTTGTCAGTCTATTAAATTCCTCACGGTATGAGATTAGGTCAGCTGTGGTACAAGGTACCAACCCCTTAGAGAAGTCTTTACTGTAACTTGCTCATATGCTAATGATCCCTGACTGCCTTACTTGTACACTTTTCCCATTTTTACTCTCACTCCCCAGTGTCACCAGAGAGAGAATTCCTTTCTCCCATTTTACTTTTACAGACATCAGGATCAGAGTTCTCCCCTTTCCTACCTGCCTACCTTCACGTTCTCTGTGGGTCTCATTCTTTCTCTTATTGCCACGTTCCCACTGAGCTCTTGGATACTCAAGCAGTCCTGGGGCTATGAGCATGTTGGTTTATCAGTTACCATCTATCCTGAAGGAATTTGTTGCTGCTGTTGTTTAGTCGCTCAGTTATATCCAACTCTTTTGCAACCCTGTGGACCGTAGCCCATCAGGCTCCTCTGTCCATGGGATTTCCTGGGCAAGAATACTGGAGTGGGTTGTCATTTCCTCCTCCAGAAGATCTTCCTGACCCAGGGATCACCCATCTCCTGCATTGGCAGGTGAATCTCCTGCATTGGCAGGTGAATTCTTTACCGCTGAGCCACCCAGGAAACCCATCTTGAATTAATACTTGCTCCAACAGGGCACATGGCCAGTTTGAGAGCAGAAAAGCTTTCCATCCTTATGTAAGAAGAACCTAAAAGAAAAATAAAGGGAAAAATCTAATAATAGTATGGTTACTCTAAATATAAATTTTGTGCAAATCAAAACCACTATGAGGTACCATTTCATGCCAGTCAGAATGGCTGCGATCCAAAAGTCTACAAGCAATAAATGCTGGAGAGGGTGTGGAGAAAAGGGAACCCTATTACACTGTTGGTGGGAATGCAAACTAGTACAGCCACTATGGAGAACAGTCTGGAGATTCCTTAAAAAACTGGAAATAGAACTGCCTTATGATCCAGCAACCCCACTGCTGGGCATACACACTGAGGAAACCAGAAGGGAAAGAGACACGTGTACCCCCATGTTCATCGCAGCACTGTTTATAATAGCCAGGACATGGAAGCAACCTAGATGTCCATCAGCAGATGAATGGATAAGAAAGCTGTGGTACATATACACAATGGAGTATTACTCAGCCATTAAAAAGAATACATTTGAATCAGTTCTAATGAGGTGGATGAAACTGGAGTCTATTATACAGAGTGAAGTAAGCCAGAAAGAAAAACACCAATACAGTATACTAATGCATATATATGGAATTTAGAAAGATGGTAACAATAACCCTGTGTACGAGACAGCAAAAGAGACACTGATGTATAGAACAGTCTTATGGACTCTGTGAGAGAGGGAGAGGGTGGGAAGATTTGGGAGAATGGCATTGAAACATGTAAAATATCATGTATGAAACAAGTTGCCAGTCCAGGTTCAATGCACGATACTGGATGCTTGGGGCTGGTGCACTGGGATGACCCAGAGGGATGGTATGGGGAGGGAGGAGGGAGGAGGGTTCAGGATGGGGAACACATGTATACCTGTGGCGGATTCATTTCAATATTTGGCAAAACCAATACAATATTGTAAAGTTTAAAAATAAAATTAAAAATTAATAAATAAATATAAATTTTGCGTATATATTCATTGGAATGTAATAAGAAAAATCCTCATATTTAGCAGAAATGCAGTTTATGTGTCACACAAGAACCCTCCTGAAACCAACAGTAAATTCTTATAAACGGGCATTCATCTGAAATACTGATAAAGAAACATCAAGAAAATAATCATTAAATTCTCAACATCTGAAAAGTAGGGAGAAAAAGAGTGATAAAAAGTAAGTCAAAGATATTTGCATGTCATAAATGGAAAATTTCCTACAACTGTGACCAAAGCAACAAAATGAGGCTTGAATATGTATTCAGATAGTTATTGTTGGAAAGTAATAGATAATTATTTACTTTCCTGAGAAAAGGGCGTAAGAGAATACATTATATAGCTTGGTCAACCCACAACTCAGGTGGTGACACCAACCTTCTGAAAGGGCATTCCTCATTCTCAAACACCTCAAAGGAAAATGAACCAGGTAATCAGGCCACAGGGGAGATTCTAAATATTAAAAGTTGTTTTCAAGTGTCTGTTTTTCTTCTGGAAATATCTTTATCTAAAACAAGAAGTCTTGCCCCATTCACTATCAAAATAAAGAACATAAGCAAAAAAACTTTCCACCACACTGAGTCTCTCTTTCCATTTTTTCTAAGTTAAGGGAAAGATATAAGCATCTGAATGCAGAGTTCCGAAGAATAGCAAGGAGAGATAAGAAAGCCTTCCTCAGTGATCAGTGCAAAGAAATAGAGGAAAAAAATACAATGGGGAAGACTGGAGATCTCTTCAAGAAAATTATAGATATCAAGGGAACATTTCATGCAAAGATGGACTCAATAAGCACAGAAATGGTGTGGACCTAACAGAAGCAGAAGATATTAAGAAGAGGTGGCAAGAATACACAGAAGAACTGTACAAGAAAGATCTTCACGACCCAGATAATCATGATGCTGTCATCACTCAACTAGAGCCAGACATCCTGGAATGTGAAGTCAAGTGGGCCTTAGAAAGCATCACTACGAACAAAGCTAGTGGAGGTGATAGAATTCCAGTTGAGCTATTTCAAATCCTGAAAGATGATGCTGTTAAAGTGCTGCACTCAATATGCCAGCAAATTTGGAAAACTCAGCAGTGGCCACAGGACTGGAAAAGGTCAGTTTTCGTTCCAATCCCAAAGAAAGGCAATGCCAAAGAATGCTCAACTTCCTCACAACTGCACTCATCTCACACGCTAGTAAAGTAATGCTCAAAATTCTCCAAGCCAGGCTTCAGCAATACGTGAACTGTGAACTTCCAGATGTTCAAGCTGGTTTTAGAAAAGGCAGAGGAACCAGAGATCAAATTGCCAACATCTTCTGGATCACCGAAAAAGCAAGAGAGTTCCAGAAAAACATCTACTTCTGCTTTACTGACTATGCCAAAGCCTTTGACTATGTGGATCACAATCAACTGTGGAAAATTCTGAAAGAAATGGAAATACCAGACCACCTGACCTGCCTCTTGAGAAATCTGTATGCAGGTCAAGAAGCAACACTTAGAACTGGACATGGAACAACAGACTGATTTCAAATGGGAAAAGGAGTACGTCAAGGCTATATATTGTCACCTGCTTATTTAACTTATATGCAGAGTACATAATGAGAAACGCTAGGCTGGAAGAAGCACAAGCTGGAATCAAGATTGCCGGGAGAAATATCAATAACCTCAGATATGCAGATGACACCACCCTTATGGCAGAAAGTGAAGAAGAACTAAAGAGCCTCTTGATGAAAGTGAAAGAGGAGAGTGAAAAAGTTGGCTTAAAGTTCATCAATCAGAAAACTAAGATCATGGCATCTGGTCCCATCACTTCATGGCTTCAAATATTTGGGGAAACAGTGGAAACAGTGTCAGACTTTATTTTGGGGGGCTCCAAATCACTGCAGATGGTGATTTCAGACATGAAATTGACAGACGCTTACTCCTTGGAAGGAAAGTTATGACCAACCTAGACAGCATATTAAAAAGCAGAGACATTACTTTACCAACAAAGGTCCATCTAGTCAAGGCTACAGTTTTTCCAGTAGTCATGTATGGATGTGAGAGTTGGACTATAAAGAAAGCTGAGCACAGAAAAATTGATGCTTTTGAGCTGTGGTGTTGGAGAAGACTCTTGAGAGTCCCTTGGACTGCAAGGAGATCCAACCAGTCCATCCTAAAGGAAATCAGTCCTGAGTGTTCATTGGAAGGACTGATGTTGAAGATCAAACTCCAATACTTTGGCCACCTATGTGAAGAGCTGACTCATTTGAAAAGACCCTGATGTTGGGAAAGATTGAAGGAAGGAGGAGAAGGGGATGACAGAGGATGGGATGGGTGGATGGTATCACTGACTCAATGGACATGAGTTTGAGTAAACTCCAGAAGTTGGTGATGGACAGGGAAGCCTAGCGTGCTGCAGCCCATGGGGTCACAAAAAGTAGGACATGACTGAGAAACTGAACTGAACTGAACTGAATGATTTCCAACGCATGGGATTAGGAAATCTTAGAACTATTGGGCTACTAGCTCTACCTTTGTGATTTACCTTCACAGAGCAGACCACTGAAAGTTCATCTACCTTAACTTGAATTTCTTTCTCCTATTGGGATAAATGAGGTTCTGAGCACAAACAAGAGTCAAAGTTCTGGAAAGCATAAGATCCAAACACCATCATACACAGCCCTATCAAGAAACTGAGATGGATTTCAACCTGTATGAAATTTATTTTATGAACGCCTTACTCTGGCACTAAATATCTTCTTGCAAATAATGCTTTGCTCCAACCTCTGCATTCTTTATTCTCTCCAAAATTAAATAAACCCCTGAAAATTCTCCTTTAACTGGTATAGTACTTCATTCCTTTTGCTGTTTTCACAAGTTCCAATGGTGCCTTGTGTACAGCAATTCACACTATATTTGCCAAATATAATTTTCCATTAGGATGAGTAAGAAAGACTATTTACAGCTGCGTAGTGTATGGCTGTAACAGCACTGGAAAACAAAAGTCAGGTCACAGATCCTTTTCTCAAAGGCAAATACAGATCAGTTCCTACTTTTGATTCAGGCAGCAAGCCAAACCCAGAATAAGAGAAGCCATATGTATGTATTTGAGAGAAAGTTGCCTAAATAAGTAGGGATTTTCCCTAAATAATGAAGTTAACTTTTTTTATGGCTCTTGGAGGATGATGGAAATGTAATGGTCAGGCTACACAACTTAAAAATGTTTTCTCAAATACTCCAAGGTAATTTTTTAAAAAGAAGAAACAGCATGATAAAAGGGTCACAGCCTTCATCAAGACTGATGAATACAAAAAGGGCAGCTATGGTATTTAAAGGTTCACCAGTTTCTCTACACTCAAATGCAGATGAAACTTGTTTCCAGATATTTTTATCCACGTCCAAAAGAAGGAACATCTCTGACTAAATAGGAGCCTATAGAACTGCCCGCTCTCGTGCCCTTTTTTATTTTAATTTATGCTTAAAGATCATAAAAAAGAGTGAGTGATTCTAGGATTACTATCAGAAACCGTCTTTAAGATACATCAGGTCAGTTCAAGAAGACTGACTGATCCCCAGTCTGGGAAGGAAGAGTCTAAGGGCTGTTAAACAAGTGGTTCTCAACAGGGAGCAAATTGGTCCCAAAGGAACGCTTGGCACATCTAGTGACATTCTTGATGGTCATAACTGGATTAGGGGAAGTAATTGCGGCATCTAATAAATAGAGGCGAGGAATGCTGTAAAACATCCTACAGCGCACAGGACAGTCCTTGACCATAAAGAATTAGGGCCCAAACTCTTAAGTGCATAGAATAAGAAACAGTGTTGTAGATCAGTATCTGCTGGATCAGCCCAATCTGTGAGGAAGTACAATCTTACCGATTTCTGACCTTGGAGATCCTCATTGTAAGCAGCCATTTGGAGCCATGTTCCCCCTGGTGTGGATGCATTCAACTGGTGGGACTTCTGTCCTTATTTTTAAGCTGTGTGGTCCTCTTTGTAAGCAGTTATTTGGAAACCACTGCCTTGCTCCTTCCTTCTAGCAGACCTGGCTTTCAGAAAGTCACAAAGGGAAGATAGAACTATATTCACTGATGTTATTTGGCTTTTCCAGCCCACAAAGTATATTCTAAATGAAAAGAAATGACATTTGGAATTTCCTTTTACCTCAAGGCCAAGTAGTATGTTTGACAATGACTAGAAACAAAAATAAATTTCAAGAACAGTTTGGATACATAAATTCTACTTCATAGTATACAATTATATGTATGAGTTCCCAAATTGATATAGTTAATCAAGGAAATGATTTACATAGCATATAACAAAAAAAAATAGGTTTATATTTTCTTATATTTTAAAACATTTTATATATATATATATATATATATTTACCACTATGCAGATGAAACTTGTTCCCAGATATTTTTATCCATGTCCAAAAGAAGAAATATCTCTGACTAAATAGGAGAGAGTCTGTAGAACTGCCCATGCTCCATAATTGACTCTCTCCATAATTAAACAAATCCCTGAAAATACTCCTTTAATTGGTATAGTACTTCATTCCTTTTGCTGTTTTCAGTACTTCATTCTTTTGCTGTGTTTATATATACACATAAGTGTGTGTGTGTGTGTGTGTGTGTATATATATATATACACACACTTTAAAAAAATATCAGTACAAATGGTAAATCTTTTTTTTTTTTTTTTCTTGAAAAGAAAAACATGTTCTGGAATAATGTACTGCATTAACTTTGGTCAGTCAGTTCAGTTGCTCAGTCGTGTCCATCTCTTTGCGACCCCATGAATCACAGCACGCCAGGCCTCCCTGTCCATCACCATCTCCCGGAGTTCACTCAGACTCACGTCCATCAAGTTGGTGATGCCATCCAGCCATCTCATCCTCTGTTGTCCCCTTCTCCTCCTGCCCCCAATCCCTCCCATCATCAGAGTCTTTTCCAGTAAGTCAACTCTTTGCATGAGATGGCCAAAGAACTGGAGTTAACTTTGGTAAGTAATGGTGAAAATAGGGTTGGTGTATATTTTTTGTCTCTCTGTAACCATCTGTTGACTCATTGGAAAAGACTTTGATGCTGGGAGAGATAGTGGGCAGGAGGAGAAGGGAACGACAGAGGATGAGATGGCTGGATGGCATCACTGACTCGATGGACATGAGTCTGAGTGAACTCCGGGAGTTGGTGATGGACAGGGAGGCCTGGCGTTCTGCGATTCATGGGGTTGCAAAGAGTCGGACACGACTGAGCAACTGAACTGAGCTGAACTGAACCATCTTCCTTAGCAAGATAGTAGGTTGGAAACTTTTTGTTGGCTTGCCAATTATTCATTTGAAGTTTTACTGGTCCATGAAACTCCAGTTTCTGGAATGACTGTCTAATCCAGCCAACAACTGACAAATTCACAACCAAATAATCAGGGTCTTTGCTTAAGCAATTTTAATGGTGAGGAATGTCATATTTGGCCAGTCCAACTAAAAAGCTGTTCATTTGAGGTGAAATGTAACGTTTGTACTCATCTACTTGCAATTTCTTGGCTCCAGTTCTACCCTTCAGGCCACAGCAAACTAGGCAAATTCTGCTTCTACAAGACAGCAAGGATGGTCATCATGTCCATCCTGAACGTTGTCCTCTCTAAGCCAGGCACATGATGCAGCTCAGAGTTCCTCTCATCATTCTGGTCACTGTCTCTCTAAACAGCTTCCAGTTTCTAGAAAACTGAGCAACATAAGCTTTGACTGAAAAAAGTTGAATAGTGCTATCGTTTTTCTGTTTCCGACATTTCACTCATACTGTTCCGCTCTAGGACAAATTAGATTTGTTGGCAGGCTTTAGTAGTATCGATACATGAAACTGTAATCAAATCAAATCATAGATACTGAAATAAATTCTTCTTTTAACCCACATGCCCCCCTACTGGGTATATATCCAATTGGTGGGGTTTCTATTTGATTTAAAGTTAGAATTTTTCTGTAACTTATCTTTCCTAATTTTTATCTTGTTATTGTCAGCATGTTGTTCCACTCTGATGAGATTCTTAAAAATATTTTCCTTTTAAAATATTTCAAACATATGAAAAAATCAGAGAGACTAATATAATGAAAACCCATGTGCCCAAATTCAGAAATAATAAATATTAACATTATAGCATATTTTCTTTTGGTTATTTTATTTTATTTTTTTAGAAAGCCAAACATTAAATATAGTTACAGACCAACTGATGGCCATGAAAGCACATCTCCTTCCCTCTCTCCTCTGTGAAACTGCTATCTTGAAGGTGCTCTATATCTTTCTCATCCCAGATTTACATACCAAAGTCTACATATACAGACAGCTATAGACATATGTATGTACACAAACTTTAAACATATGTTATCATACAATATAAATAATTCTCTAACTTGGTTATTTATTGAAAATGTATTTTTTTATTGGAGTTGAAGTATAGTTGCTTTATACTGCTGCTTCAGTTTCTGCTATACAGCAAACTGAATCAGCCATATGTACACATATATCTCCTCTTTTTTGGATATCCTTCCCATTTATGTCTCTGCAGAGCACAAAGTGGAGTCCTCTGTGCTGTACAGCAGGTTCTCATTAGTTATCTATTTTATATATAATAGTGTGTATATGACAATCTCAGTCTCCCAGTTCATCCCACCCATCCCCCTATTTATCTGCACTGACCAAAAAATGAGAGAAGACTCAAATTACTAAAATAAGAAATGAAAGAAGATAAATAACTACTGACCTTAAAGAATTAAAAAAGGTTATAAGGTAATACAGTTACCAATTTATGCCAGCAAATTATATATCTTGGATGAAATGGAAAAATTCCTAGAAAGACACAAACTACCCAAACTGATAAAAAGAAAAATAGTTTGAATACACTTACAAGAAATTGAATTAATAATAAAAAAAATTCCCACAAAGAAAATACCACAAGAGATAACTTCAGTCATTAATTCTACCAAATGTTGAAGGAAAATGTAACACTAAACTTTCTCAAACTCTTTCAAAAAATAGAAGAGGAACATGTTCCAACTCATTCTATGAGGTCAGTATTAGCCTAAACCCAAAATCAGATATTATAAGAAAAGAAAACTATAGACCAATATATTTTCTGACTTCAGGCATAAAAATCTTCCATAAATACTAACACACTAAATCCAGCAACATATAAAATATACACTGTGACCAATTGCGATTCATTCCAAGAATACAAAGTTGGCTCAATATATGAACATTAATACATGGTACTAATAGAATAAAAGATTAAAAACATTATCATCACAACAGATGCGAAAAGGTACTTGACAAAATCCAATACCCTTTATTATAAAAAAACACTCAATAAACTAGGAATAGAAGAGAGCTTCCTCAACCAGGTAAAGGATATCTGTGAAAGATTAACAGCTAACTTCATTCTTAGAGATACTGAAAGATTTTCTTCTAAAATTAGGAGCAAGCCAAAAATGTCTGCTCTTGCTACACTTATTCAACATTGTGCTGGAGGCTATAGTAAGAGAATTAGACAAGAAAAAATAAAAGGCATACAGATTGGCAGGAATACTTGAAATTCACTAACAAGACAAATAACCCAATAAAAATATAGGCAAAGAAACATTTCTCGAAAGAAGATAAAGAAAAAAACTATTAGTGAAAAGCAAGTCACACCACAATGAGATACTACTGTCCACCTACTAGGATGATTATAATAAAGAAAAAAAAAAGACTAAACAGTAAGCACAAGTGAGATGTGAAAACTCATGTACTGCTGATGGGAATGAAAAAAAGATGCAGCTGCTTTCAAAAATAGTTTGGCAATTCTTTAAGAAGTTCAATAGCATTACTTTATAACTCTGCAAGTCCACTCATAGGTATTTATCTAAGAAAGATAAAAGCATATAACTTTATAAAAACTGGTATCTAAATGTTTATAGTAGCCAAATGCTTCATTAAAGCCAAAGAGTATCAACAACCCAAATGTTCAGCTGATAAATAAATAGAATATTGCGGCCTCCGTGGTCAGAGCTAACCTGGTGTCACGGGTTATATTGATTTTCCGCGTAAACCAAGCCACTCAGCTTCTTTTCTCCACTGAATTTCCTCACTGAGCTATCCTTATTCTATTACTCTTTGTATCCTTAATTAAAGTGTAATTAAGCAGTTATTTCCTGACCCTCGCCTAGCCGTCTCTCCTTCGAATACCCTGGATCAGCCGGGGCTGGTCCCCGGCAGGTGGCGCCTGAACAGGGACATTCAAAGGTAGGTCCCCAACCCTTTCCCCCAGTGTTGAATTTTAGGGACGGATAGGACCCCACTCAGGGTGCCGCGGACCCCCCTGTAAGATAGACAGGGCGAGTAGGAGTGGGAAGTGTTGAAAGTGTTAAAGAGTTAGAGAGAAAAAACAGTTTCTGAAGTTAAAAGGCCAAAGAAAAGCCTGATCTTTTAAAAGCTAAAAGCTTTATCTTCTATTATACTTAATTTTCTGACATGGGTAACACTGAAACTAAGAATGGCAACTCTTTATACAAGTAATCTTCAAACTGATAAAGAGGCTACTGTTAATTTAGATACTTGGGTGAAGGTAAAAAACAACTAAAAACTTATCCTATAAATATGATTAAAAATGTTCTGGACCCTCCTCATGAGGCTGTGAGATAGCCTATGGGAGAAGCTATAGCGGTAGATGGTAGTGGGTCTCCACCTTCTGCGCAGATCATATTTTCTGCCATTGACAAAGGAAAGGAGGGAGACTGCTCTACCTCCCGAGGACGGAGAGGGCTTACAGGACGCTGCGGCCGGGCGCCCTGGCGAGCCCCCTCCCCCTCTACACAAACCTTTAAAAATTTATCCAACAATTTCTGATTTAAGGCAGCTACCCCACCTCCGCTTGCACCTCCCAGGGCCTAGGAATTCCCCAGTTTACATCCAAGCCTCCCAGAGCATTGCCTAAGGCTAAAAAAGATTTAAAAAAAAAAAAAAATTCTTTTAAACAAAAGAGCTTTTAAAGAATACACAATATACAGAGCCTGCTCATTGCAGAAAAACCCCTGGGGGGGGGGGCCTCACCCAAGCAAAAATAAAAACAAAACAAAAAAAAAAAGTAAAAAAAAAAAAAAAGTAGAAAAAGATGTAAAGATAGAGAAAGAGCTAGACTGAAAAAGAGGAACGGAAAAGGAAGGAATCAGGGAACGCATCAAGATAGAGAAAAGAAGTTAAAAAAAAAAGAGATAACAGAAAAAGATAAAAAGAAAAAAAAATTAAGGAAGAAAAAAAGATAAAGAAAAAGAAACGAAGGAAAAAAGGGTAGCGAAAAAAGAAGGGTGAAAAAAAAGTGAGAAAGGCAGGAAGAGAGAGAGAAAGACAGTAAGAGACGCTGTGACCAGGTGCCCTGGCGAGCTCCCTCCCGCTCTGCGCAAACCTTTAAAAAACAAAAAACTTATCCACCACTTTCTGATTTAAGGCCATCGCCGCCGCCTCCGTTTGCGCCTTTCAGGGCTCAAGAGTTCCCCACTTTGCCCCCAAAGCCTCTCAAAGTGTTACCTAATCCTGAGAAAAAAAAAAAAAAAAAGTTTTTTAAACAGTGGAGCTTTTAAAACAGACTGCCTGCACGATATGCAGAGCGTGCTCCTTGGAGAAAACCCCCTCAGGGGGGTCTCACCCAGGCTAAAAAAAAAACCGTAAGGGGATTTAACAACAATATTAACCCTTGACTAGCTGGTTACTCCAATTCCAATGGGAGTGGCTGGCCCCCTGCCTGAGGGCATTGTAGGACTTGTGCTAGGGCGAAGCTCGCTTTCTTAAAAAAAAAAAAAAAATTCGGTGGTACATGGTGTAGTAGATTCTGATTATATTGGAGAAATTAGTTTTGATCTCGCAGCCTACCAAAACTGCAAATTAATAAAGGTCAAAGAATAACACAGTTTTTGCTTTTACCTTATCAGACAAGAAAAAACTTGACTTCTCAAGCTAAGAGCCACAGAATATTTGGATTTAGTGATCTAGCTTTTTGGGTGCAGAAAATTACAGCTCCAAGGCCTTTAAAAGATCTTTTAATTCAAAAAAGTAAAATCTCAGGGCTATTAGACACAGGAACAGATGTCTCTTAACATTTCTGGGAAAGACTGACCCAGCTCCTGGCCAACACATACTACTGAAAATGAGTTGGTGGGATTAGAAAAAGCAGAGTGGGAATGCTATAGAGAAAAAAGTGAGAGAGCGTTTAAAGCCTTGAAGAGTAGTGAGTTCCCCGTTGCTGGAAGTATTCAAGCAAAGATTAGATGGTTACTTGTCATATAAAAAGCTATAGACCAGATTTAGTTTACAAAATGATAATTGGAGAAGCTTATAAAGATGTTGTGTAACACCTCTTTACTTGCTTCTCATATTTAGGTGCCAAAAGTTTTAAAAATTGATAATGCCCATTTGAAGATTGTTTACTAACTTTAAATGATTTCCAAAAATTATTAGGGGACATTAATTGGATACGCCCACATTTAAAACTGACTACTGCAGATTTAAAGCCTTTGATTACTTAAAAAGCAATCCTAATTCCAGTTCTAAGAAAAAGTTGACTAAATGAGACAGTCAGCTCTTGTTAAAGTAGATGAGACTTTAAATGATCAGTTAATTAAGATTAATATTAGCAAAAGAGATTAAATTATTCTTGCCACAAAACATACACCTACAAGGCGCTTGTGACAAAAAGGCCCATTGGTTCCATCTATCAGTGACCCCAAAAAAAATAGTTTTATCTTTTCCCAGCTTGGTGACACAATTAATTATAAAAAGAGGAAAAAAAAAGTGTAGAACTTTTTAAAAAACAAGTAGCAAATATAATAATTTCACTCAATAAGGATCAACTGCAAGTCTTTTACAAAATAGTGATGATTGGCAAGTTGCCCTGATAGATTTCAGGAGTCAAATTTTGTTTCATTTGCCCTCAAGCCCCCACAGTAGTTAAAAGTTCAAAAATGTTAGATTAGAAGTTTGAGGATACCTGTGAAACTTTCCAACCCTATGTAGTTCCTATGCTCCCCTTTACCCTATGGGGGAGGGACGTGCTGTCTCAAATAAGAGATACTCAAAAAAAGAGTTTTCTCAATTTCTTAGTTATCAACAAGAGGTACAATTAACAAGACTTTATATGTTGTTATAAATACATAATAAATATATTTACATAATTACAGTTTGCCTAATTAAGTATGGGTATAAATAAAATATAATAAAGGTATACCTAATTCTATTTATAGATCTATACTTGATTAATTTGTATATAAATATGTATACTATATATACATATTATATATATACTGTATAATTGAATATATATTGCAGTAATATAATGTGTGAGTGGCTGATATTAATTGGTATGGATTGATGTACTGTGATATATGTTCTATATACCGTATAATTATATTATATATGTGTGACATGTATTATTGCAGTGCATTGGTTTGTGTTGGTTGGTATTAGCTGTGTACGTGTTGTATTGCTGTAGTATATATATTAATTAATATATTAATTATAACGATTAATTCAAGTATATTGATTTATATATATGTCAATAAGTTTATACTTGTTGCCATATATAAATACATATATAAATACATTTTACATTTAGGTATATCTGTATACTAAAATGAGATAAGGAGGTTATACATTTATTATTTAAATTTATACAGAGACTTAAACTAAACATTAGACCTAAATTAACATATCTCTAAATTTATGTTGTTAAAATGTAAATTTTAAAAATTAAAAAATTAAATTAACAATTGCTTGACAATTCCTTTGCCATAAAACCCCCATAGGTGTAATTGGAAAAGCCAGACAAAAAATTGGTTTTCTGGCAAAACGGCCCCCTAGAGTGGGTCCATCTTCCCGCTCAAACTAAAAAAGTAGTGGCTTCTTATCTAGGATTGATAGCTACTTTAACATTAAAGGAAAAAAGCGGAACATTGAATTATTTGGTAAAGAGCCATCAGAAATTGTAATTCCATATAATAAAGAACAACTTGATGTGCTTCTAATGTTTGATGAAAATTGGCAGATTGCTATAGGAAACTATTTTGGTCAAAATTTTTGCATCATTTACCTTCGCATGTTTTGCTGAATTTTATATCCAGACATCCAGTTAATTTTCCTGTCAGATATAAACAGTCTCCTATTCCAAATGCTCAGATAGCCTTTACTGATGGGTCAGCAAATGGTAAAGCCTTCATAGTTACTAAAAATCACCAAAAAGTTTTAAAAACACAAAAAACTTCAGCTAAAAGAGCTGAAATAACAGCAGTCATAGAGGCTTTTGCTATGTTTGCAGATGAGGAATTTAATCTTTACTCTGATTCTCAGTATGCGGTCAGGCTGTTTACACACATTGAGACTGCGGTCCTGCCTGAAAATAAAACTACCATATTTCATTTGTTAACTAAATTACAACAACAAATTTAGACAAGGAATAAAATATTTTTCATTGGACACATTCGGGCTCATTCCAGATTGCCCGGCCCTTTAAATGCCTTTAATGATTTGGCTGACTTGTTAACCAGAAATACAGTGGCTACTGTGATTGAGGAGGCCAGAGCCTCTCACTCACTTCATCATCAATACGCTACTGCCTTAAGATATCAATTCCAAATTCCCAGAGAGACTGCTCGAGAGATTGTGCATTCTTACTTACACTGCCCTACTGTTTATAATAGTCTACCTATGGGAGTTAATCCTCATGGTCTCAAACCTAACGTACTCTGACAAATAGATGTAACTCATGTTTCTTCATTTGGAAAACTGTCTTTTGTTCATGTAACTGTAAATACCTTTTCTCACGTTATTATTACAACTGCTTGTACCAGAGAGGCAGGTAAAGATGTGATACAACATCTCTTTACTTGTTTTTCATATTTGGGCCTGCCAAAAGTTTTGAAAACTGACAATGCTCCTGCTTACACTTCTAAGTCTTTTCAAAAATTTTGTATAAAGTTTCAAATTAAACATAATACAGACATCCCTTATTACCCACAGGGACAAGCCATTGTGAAAAAAACACATCAAACATTAAAAATCCAAATTCAAAAACTAAAAGAAGGGGAGTTTAAGTATAGTTCTCCCCATCAAATCTTGCAACATGCTCTTTTCGTAATAAATATTTCAAATACTGATTTCAGCCAGAACTATTGCAATGCTTCGTCATTGGTGCCTGGAGCAATTAAATGCAAAACCATTAGTCAAATGGAAGGCCCTCTCAGGACAATGGAAGGGTCCTGACCCATTATTAACTAGCGGTCGAGGATGTGCGTGTATTTTTCCACAGAATGCAGATTCTTCAATTTAGACAGGCTGATTCACCATGTTGCAGACCCCCAGACATCCAGTTCCCCCATTGCTTCGATCGCAAAAGAGGAGCCCACCAGAAGGGGAGGCAAGATAGACATCGAGATCCCGGCGGGACCGACGGGGCTGCTGCAGCCCGAACTCCAACCAGAAAATAATTCTACTTATTCTGTTTTGGCTTGTCTACCCTCTTCTTATGTTTTTCTCTTTACCAATGATTCTGGAAAACTTAATGTACATGTGACTTTAAACTGGTGGACCCAATGTAGTGACCTGTGAACAATGTATGCTCTCATCTTGTTTAAACCCTCAATATAATGTTTGCTCCTTTGTAGTGTTACAACGTCCACCTTATCTTATAATGTAACCACTTATTGATATAACTATAGTCTTGCTGTATTACAACAACTTCAGGATTTAATGCGATTGCGACGATTTGTGGGCTTACTTATTTTAGGAATATCAGCTTTAATAACCACAATTACTTCTGTTACTGCGACAGCAATATCATTGAGTCAACAAGTGCATACTGCCCAATATGTTGATACCATGTCTAAAAATGTCTCTTTAACTCTAGCAACACAGGAAGTTATAGATAGAAAATTGGAGATGAGAGTAGATGCCTTAGAAGAGGCAATAATGCATATTGGGACTGAGTTACAGGCGTTAAAAGTGAAAATGGCTCTGTCTTGCCACGCTGATTACCGGTGGATATGCGTGACATCTTTAAAGGTAAATGAGACAGATTATGAATGGAAAAAAATCAAAAATCATATCTCAGGTGTTTGGAACAGCTCTGACATTGGCCTGGACTTAGGGAAACTTCATAATCAAATACAGACCCTGAAACACTCTTGACTGGATTTTACCGCAGCTAATGACTTTTTTCACACCTTCTCTAACTTTCATTTCAAGAAAAAACATTCTGTCTAATATCCTTGGATACATCGCTGCTGGTGCTTTAATTTTGCTTCTCATATTCATTCTTCCTTGTATTGTCAGGATTCTTCGGCAGAACATTCAGAAGCTCGCGACTGAGCTGCATCTGGCTGTTTTAAGAAATAAAAAAGGGGGAGATGCTGGGAGCCGGCACATTGCATATTGAGTGAGGATCTGGAATAGCTCAACTGGAATTCTATCACTTCTGAGAGCCAGCGTGAGGCACTCCACCCATGACAAAGGTCATGAGGAAGGAGGCTCGGCATACGCAAAGGCGGGATCGAGCCTCAGGAGTCCCCCTGGAAATTCTCGAGCATCTACCCCCAAAACCAGAGTCTGCCTACTTTCTGCTTTGTGCTTTCACCTACACCTCTGACTTTACGGGGGGCTGTCCCCCACTACCTCTCTCTGAAAAAAGAGTTAGCTCACAGCTCCAGTTAATAATTCCTGGGTGTGACAGTGTTTAACCTACAAACTCCTTTGGAAATCCTCTAGCCTGCCTGAATGGGTTTTTCCGGCCACATGTGATTGTTCAGAGCCTCCCAACTGTGAGAGGCAGGAGATGTTCTAAACTGCCTAAACACAGATTCCTTTGAGTAGTTAAAAGATTGATTAGAAAATGTATTGGTGAAGGGTTTTTCACTTGTTGGGCCAATGTTTGCTGCTAAGTCTCCATACTCCTTACCTACTGTGTCCTTGGCAGTGTATTGATTGATATAATGGGTGTATAGAAATGTAAAATGCCGCTTTGTCCAATGCTTTTTGGAAGGCTGGCGCCTGACTTTGGAATAATCACCTTTAGAGAAAGATAAGTTTCTTAAAATGTTAACAGGCCTCCGGGCCAGAAGATGATGTCAATCACCTGAACTTTTGCATATGATAAGTTTGCAGGAAGAAAGCCTGGCTTGCTGCATGACTCTACCCCTTCCCCCATTATCCTCTATGCATACCTTAAGGTATAAAAACTACTTTGGAAAATAAAGTGCGGGCCTTGTTCACTGAAACTTGGTCTCCCCATGTCACTCTCTCTCCCAAATTCCAGCTGAGCGTCCATCTGGAGCGCGGATGTCCTCTGCGACCATTTATTTGCCTGGGCTTCTAAGACCCACTCGAGAAGGTGTCTAAGGTGGGGCACCTTCCGCTATTCGAGAGGGCGCCTGCGGCCTCCGTGGTCAGAGCTAACCTGGTGTCACGGGTTATATTGATTTTCCGCGTAAACCAAGCCACTCAGCTTCTTTTCTCCACTGAATTTCCTCACTGAGCTATCCTTATTCTATTACTCTTTGTATCCTTAATTAAAGTGTAATTAAGCAGTTATTCCCTGACCCTCGCCTAGCCGTCTCTCCTTCGAATACCCTGGATCAGCCGGGGCTGGTCCCCGGCAGAATATGGTATATCCATACAATGGAATATTATTCAGCTCTAAAAGTAATGAAGTACTGGTACACGCTACATGAAAGAAGCTGGAAGACACTATGCAATGTGAAAGAAGCCAGACATGCCAAGCAGTATATTGTATGATTTCATTTATATGAAATGCTTAGAATGGGTAAATCCATAGAGGTGGAGAAAGCAGCTTTATGGTTGCCAGGGGCTAGGGGCACAGGGAAATGAGGTCACAGAGTTTCCTTTGGGAGTGATTAAAATGTTTTAAAATTAGACTGAAGTAGTAGCTTCACAGATACATGAGTGTGTGCTAAGTCGCTTCAGACGTGTCCACCTCTGTGCAACACTATGGACTGTAGACCGCCAGGTTCCTCTGTCCATGGGATTCTCCAGGCAAGAATACTGGAGTGGGTTCCCATGCCCTCCTCCAAGGGATCCTCCCAGCCCAGGGATCAAACACAGGTCCCTGCATTGGCAGGCAGATTCTTTACCACTACTACAACCTGGGAATCCTTCACAGATATATAGATATACTAAAAATCACCCAACTATATACTTTAAAAGTAAATTTTATGATATATGAATATATCTCATAAAAAATAACAATATATTTTGCCACATAAAAAGGAGTGAAATAATCTGATTGCCTCAACAAAGACAACAAATTTCTGAAAAGCTTCCAAATTAGAACAAAATCACAAACTAGGATGGAAGGAGATCACCTTAACTTGCTAAAGTTTATATTCACACCCCGCCCCCCACACTCACTCAAAACCCAACTATGATAAACAGTAGCCTTACTGGAATTGAGTGAAGTTGCTCAGTCGTGTCCAACTCTTTGCGACGCCGTGGACCATACAGTCAATGGAATTCTCCAGGCCAGAATTTTGGAATGGGTAGCCTTTCCCTTCTCCAGGGGATCTTCCCAACTCAGGTATCAAACCCAGGTCTCCCACATTGCAGGAGGATTCTTTACCAATTGAGCCACAAGAAAGTTAAAAGTTACTTCATTTTAAACAACGTGGATGTCCACCAACAACAGTGTCATTTAATATAGGATCAGAACTCCTGGCCAATACTATAAAGTGTTTTAATAATAGCAGCAGCAAAAACAGTGATAATGAGGAGGAACCAGGGTGGAAGGAAAGATATAAAAATGTTATTGTTTGCAGATAACATCATCATCTACCTAGACAAACCAACTAAATTAAAAAACAATAAAAATAAGAGAGTACAACAGTGTTGCCAGAGACAAAATCAATATACAAAAACCAATGGCAGAATAAAATACTTAGGAATATATCTACCTAAAGAATCTAAAGACCTATATATAGAAAACTATAAAACACTGGTGAAAGAAATCACAGAGGACACTAACAGATGGAGAAATATACCATGTTCATGGATTGGAAGAATCAATATAGTGAAAATGAGTATACTACCCAAAGCAATCTATAGATTCAATGCAATCCCTATCAAGCTACCAACAGCATTCTTCACAGAGCTAGAACAAATAATTTCACAATTTGTATGGAAAAACAAAAAACCTCGAATAGCCAAAGCGATCTTGAGAAAGAAGAATGGAACTGGAGGAATCAACCTACCTGACTTCAGGCTCTACTACAAAGCCACAGTTATCAAGACAGTATGGTACTGGCACAAAGACAGAAATATAGATCAATGGAACAAAATAGAAAGCCCAGAGATAAATCCACGCACATATGGACACCTTATCTTTGACAAAGGAGGCAAGAATATACAATGGATTAAAGACAATCTCTTTAACAAGTGGTGCTGGGAAATCTGGTCAACCACTTGTAAAAGAATGAAACTAGAACACTTGCTAACACCATACACAAAAATAAACTCAAAATGGATTAAAGATCTCAACATAAGACCAGAAACTATAAAACTCCTAGAGGAGAACATAGGCAAAACACTCTCTGACATACATCACAGCAGGATCCTCTATGACCCACCTCCCAGAATATTGGAAATAAAAGCAAAAATAAACAAATGGGACCTAATTAACCTTAAAAGCTTCTGCACATCAAAGGAAACTATTAGCAAGGTGAAAAGACAGCCTTCAGAATGGGAGAAGATAATAGCAAATGAAGCAACTGACAAACAACTAATCTCGAGAATATACAAGCAACTCCTACAGCTCAACTCCAGAAAAATAAATGACCCAATCAAAAAATGGGCCAAAGAACTAAATAGACATTTCTCCAAAGAAGACATACAGATGGCTAACAAACACATGAAAAGATGCTCAACATCACTCATTATCAGAGAAATGCAAATCAAAACCACTATGAGGTACCATTTCACACCAGTCAGAATGGCTGCGATCCAAAAGTCTACAAGTAATAAATGCTGGAGAGGGTGTGGAGAAAAGGGAACCCTCTTACACTGTTGGTGGGAATGCAAACTAGTCCAGCCACTATGGAGAACAGTGTGGAGATTCCTTAAAAAACTGGAAATAGAACTGCCTTATGATCCAGCAATCCCACTGCTGGGCATACACACTGAGTAAACCAGAAGGGAAAGAGACACGAGTACCCCAATGTTCATCGCAGCACTGTTTATAACAGCCAGGACATGGAAGCAACCTAGATGTCCATCAGCAGATGAATGGATAAGAAAGCAGTGGTACATATACACAATGGAGTATTACTCAGCCATTAAAAAGAATACATTTGAATCAGTTCTAATGAGGTGGATGAAACTGGAGCCTATTATACAGAGTGAAGTAAGCCAGAAAGAAAAACACCAATACAGTATACTAACGCATATATATGGAATTTAGAAAGATGGTAACAATAACCCTGTGTACGAGACAGCAAAAGAGACACTGATGTATAGAACAGTCTTATGGACTCTGTGGGAGAGGGAGAGGGTGGGAAGATTTGGGAGAATGGCATTGAAACATGTAAAATATCATGTATGAAATGAGTTGCCAGTCCAGGTTCGATGCACGATACTGGATGCTTGGGGCTGGTGCACTGGGATGACCCAGAGGGATGGTATGGGGAGGGAGGAGGGAGGAGGGTTCAGGATGGGGAACACATGTATACCTGTGGCGGATTCATTTTGATATTTGGCAAATCTAATGCAGTTATGTTAAGTTTAAAAATAAAAAAAAAAAAAAAAAAAAAACCAATGGCATTTTCTCCAACAGCAAAAACCAACTAAAAAAATATAAGGAAATGTATCTTTCCAATAGCAACAACAATTTAAGGTAACTAGGAATTACCTTTATCAAGATCACACAAAATTTCATGTTTTAAATGTTAAGCTTCACTAAAGTATGTAATAATTACCTGGATAAATGGAGTATATTCTGTGCTGTGGACAAGTCCACTTACCATTATAAAGATATCCCCAATTTAATCTATAAACTGCATTTAAAAAATCCATTTGGAATATTTAAAACTCAAACATATTCTAAAACTTACATGAACAAATAGAAGTGAGGAAATTACTAAGTTGACCTACATAAAAAAAAAACAAAGGTGAACACTTACCTTTCCAGTTATTATAATAACCAGTAAATAAGTCAAAGGGACAGCTGGATCAAAAGAGAAAGCTTGGAGACAGACCCATGAACCCACAGGAACATAATACATAATAAAGATGGCACCATACATTAACGTATAAAAAAGAAGGAACAGGTAATTTTTTAGATGGTTTGGGGAAAGTTGGTTCCCTATACAGAGAAAAATTCCAATTAGCTCATTTGTTAATACAATTTGCAAAGATGGACTCATGGTTTATAAAATATCTACATGTAAAAGTTAAATCACAAAATTAATTATAGATAATGTGAGAAAATACATTTGTGATAATGGAGTGGAAATGAACTTTTTAAACATAATCTTAAAAGCATGGAATATCAGAAAAAAACTTTTAACTGATTAAGTTGATTATAGAAAAATAATGGCTCTTGACTAGAGAACATGATGGCAAAATTGAAAATGTCTGAAATCAATCAGAGACTCCCTCAGATGAGAGGTCGGCAAACTTTTTCCATAAAGGGAAAAGCTAGTAAATATTTTAGGCTTTGTGAGTCACATAATCTCTGTTGGAACTAAACTCTAAACACTGTCATTGTCGCATAAAGTCAGCAATATACAATACATAAATGAATGAGCATGGCTGTGCTCAATACAACTTTATTTACCTGCCGGGGTCCAGCCCCGGCTGATCCAGGGTATTCGAAGCGGGGACGGCGTCGGCGACCTATTTATATTTATTTATTCATCAAAGATTCAAAGAGTAATAGAATGAGGATAGCTCAGTGAGGAAATTCAGTGGAGAAAAGAAGCTGAGTGGCTTGGTTTACGCGGAAAATCAATATAACCCGTGACACCAGGTTAGCTCTGACCACGGAGGCCGCAGGCGCCCTCTCGAATAGCGGAAGGTGCCCCACCTTAGACACCTTCTCGAGTGGGTCTTAGAAGCCCAGGCAAATAAATGGTCGCAGAGGACATCCGCGCTCCAGATGGACGCTCAGCTGGAATTTGGGAGAGAGAGTGACATGGGGAGACCAAGTTTCAGTGAACAAGGCCCGCACTTTATTTTCCAAAGTAGTTTTTATACCTTAAGGTATGCATAGAGGATAATGGGGGAAGGGGTAGAGTCATGCAGCAAGCCAGGCTTTCTTCCTACAAACTTATCATATGCAAAAGTTCAGGTGATTGACATCATCTTCTGGCCCGGAGGCCTGTTAACATTTTAAGAAACTTATCTTTCTCTAAAGGTGATTATTCCAAAGTCAGGCGCCAGCCTTCCAAAAAACATTGGACAAAGCGGCATTTTACATTTCTATACACCCATTATATCAATCAATACACTGCCAAGGACACAGTAGGTAAGGAGTATGGAGACTTAGCAGCAAACATTGGCCCAACAAATGAAAAACCCTTCACCAATACATTTTCTAATCAATCTTTTAACTACTCAAAAGAATCTGTGTTTAGGCAGTTTAGAACATCTCCTGCCTCTCACAGTTGGGAGGCTCTGAACAATCACATGTGGCCGAAAAAACCCATTCAGGCAGGCTAGAGGATTTCCAAAGGAGTTTGTAGGTTAAACACTGTCACACCCAGGAATTATTAACTGGAGCTGTGAGCTAACTCTTTTTTCAGAGAGAGGTAGTGGGGGACAGCCCCCCGTAAAGTCAGAGGTGTAGGTGAAAGCACAAAGCAGAAAGTAGGCAGACTCTGGTTTTGGGGGTAGATGCTCGAGAATTTCCAGGGGGACTCCTGAGGCTCGATCCCGCCTTTGCGTATGCCGAGCCTCCTTCCTCATGACCTTTGTCATGGGTAGAGTGCCTCACGCTGGCTCTCAGAAGTGATAGAATTCCAGTTGAGCTATTCCAGATCCTCACTCAATATGCAATGTGCCGGCTCCCAGCATTTACCAACACTAAAATTTTTGATTTTATATAATTTTCATGTCACAAAATATTATTATTCCCTTCATTTTTGCCCTGTCATTTAAAAATGTAAACTTCATTCTTAGCATGCTGGCTATATGAAAATAGGCAGCAAGTCATATTTGGGCCAGAGACCAAAATTTGCTGACCCCTAGTCTAGACTATAAAAGAAGCTTTACAAATGAAAGAGGTAAAAGAAGAATAGCAATACCAAATAGGCAAAAGGTAAAAGCAAACAAAATATAGAAAGTGAAATTTAAAAGGTCTCAACTTTTAAATATATGCTCAGAGCACATAATAATCAGAAACAAATTTAAATGAGATATCATTTTTATACCCTTCAGAGTATCAAAAATTATAAAGCTGGCTAAGGCCAAATGGCTGGGATTAGAGAATGAGGATCTTCACACTTTGTTGATGTAAGTGCAGACTGTGTAACTCTTCTGAGAAATCTGTTAAATTAAGTATATTGATATCCTTCCATCTTTGCACCCTTCTCTTGCCTCTATAACCTAAAAGAAGTCCATAAGGGGAAATTTATAAGGAAATTTATGCCAACTTGTTTCAGGGAGTTGAATGTGACCTGGGTGACCACTGTTGAGAGAATTTGTGAAATAAACATGGTATATACATACATACGACTGTTGAGAACCAAGCCTACTTTAAAAGCCACATATACAGCAAAACTGTCATATAAGCACAATATTTTATGAAAAAGTGAGAAACAAGTGATGTAATTTACATTACCATTTATAAAAATTAAAAAATAACAATGTACATAAAACAATTCATGTTTCACAAGCATATATACAATCCAAAGGACGTGTGCAAAACTAGATAGAATTGAGTTTGGGATGAAAGAGGGGGATAGGTCGAATAGAAGATGAGGATTAAAAGGAATAAATGTATAAATCAAAAAAAGAGCATAAGGCCTTACAGAACCATCAGTGATCCTGTGCTGTGTATTGAGGTGTGTGATTCACTCAATACTTTGCCTCCGAGGTTCAGATAGACATACACAAACAAATAAAAAGCACAAATTACTGAAAATATTATAACGAGAGATCTTAACAATTTTTAGCCTTTAACAGAGCAAGTATACAAACAAGAAGAGAAAAAAGTATAAGGTTTTTGCTCAGATAAATAAAATTAAATAAAAAGATTAAAACTAACTTTCCATCCTACAAAGGAAAGAAGGACTTTCATATTTTGTCAAGGGACATTTGCTAAAATTGATCATCTCTTCAACCTTAAATAAAACCTTAAAATCTATAATTCTCCATAATGTAAAAAAGGTAAACAGTAAAACACAACAAAATAAAGCATATCCCAACCATGGGAACTAAAAATTAATGTTCTGACCAGAAAAACAGAGAAAATCTGAAACTGCCGAAAACAATTTATAAAATAATAAAAACACTACATATCAAATGGCATAGATTGACCAAGGTATAGTAAAAGTAAGTTTCTACCCCAAATTTCATTAACTACTAAAAAGAAATAAAACAAGAGACTTACACATAACTGCCTATAAAAAAGAATAAATTTGTCATGAAGTATTGAGAGAGTTTTCCAGACAAGCAAAAGCTAAAGCACTGGACCAGCCTTACAAGAAATGTTAAGGGGAATTTTTTAAGCAGAAATGAAAAGTGCTTACTAAAGCAAAATACACGAAAGTATAAATCTCACTGATAATGGTAAATATATAGTAAAATTCAGAATAATTTAGAATAATCTCATGTTGTAAAGTAGTACATTAATCACTTATATTGCTAGTATGAAGGTTAACAGACAAAAGTAGTATATACAACTATAGTGATTAGTTAATGATACACAATATAAAAATACATAAATTAAGACATTAAAAACAAAATGTGTGTGGGGGTAAATATATAGAGCTTTGGGATGCATTCCAACTTAAGTTGCTATTAACTTAAAATAGGCTGTTATAAATTGTTTTATGTGAGCCTCATGATAACCATAAGGCAGAGCTCTATAGTATATACACCAAAAAAGCATGCTAAGCACACCACTATAAAGCAGCAGCATCGAAAGGAATAGAGCTAGAAAAGAAAGAGAAGCTACAAAACAGTCAGAAATCTCAATGAACAAATGGCAATAAGTACACACATATCAATAATTGCTAACTGTAAAGGAACTAAAATTTCAAATCAAAGGACATAGAGTAGCTAAATGGATAAAAATCAGGAACCAACTATATGATGCCTACAGAAGATCTTAGATATAGGGACACACACAGACTAAAAATAAAGGTCTGGGCTGAGGTATTCCAGGCAAATGGAAACCAATAGAAATCTGGGGCAGCATACTTGTATTAGAAACAATAGACTTTAAGATAAAGACTTTAATAAGATACAAAGAAAGTCATTACATGATGATCAAGGGCTCAGTTCAAGAAGGTGATATAACATTTATAAATTATGCTGACTCTTCACGGCCTTATGGCCTATAGCCTGCCAGGCTCCTCTGTCCATGGGATTCTCCAGGCAAGAATATTGGAGTGGTTGCCATGTGCTCCTCCAGGGTATATTTCTGGCCCCAGGATTGAACCTGCATCTCTTATGTTTTCTGCATTGGCAGATAGGTTCTTTACCACAAGTGCCACCTGGGAAGCCCACCCAACATAGGAGCATCTAAATATATAAAGCACATATAAACAGATTTAAAGGGGAAATAGTACAATAATAGTAAGAGACTTTAATACCACACTTTAGCTAATGAGTAGATGATCCAGTCAGAAAATCAATGAGGAAACACTGGCTTTAAACAACATGTTAGATCAGAAGAACTTAATAGACATATTCAGAATCTTTCATACAAAAGCAAGAGAATATACATTCTTCTCAAGGGCACATGGAAATTTCTCCAGGAGAGATCATAAGTTAGGCCACAACAGAAGTCTTAATAAATTTAAGAAAACTGAAATCCTAGTCAAGCATCCTTTTGGCCACATTAGTATGAAACAAAAATTCAATCACAAGAAAAAAAGTGGAATATTTATAAATACATGGAGATTAAATGTGCTACTAAATAAAAGGTCAAAGAAGAAATCAAAAGAGAAATTTAAAAAACCTTGGAACAAATGAAAATATAAATGCAATATACCAGAACTTATGAGATGTGTCAAAGCCATTCTAAGATGAAAATTCCTGGGACAATGCCTAGATCAAGGAACAAGAAAAATCTCAAATAAACAACTTAAATTTATACTTCAAGGAACTAGAAAAACAAAAATTAAAACACAAAGGTAGTATAGGCACAGCGCATTTTATCTAGCTTCACTTTATTGAACTTCATGGGTATTGTGATTTTTATTAAAGATTTGTGGCAATCTTGCACTAAGCAGGTATATCTGGTGCCATTTTCCTAAAAATATTTGTTCACTTTGTGTCTCTCTGTCACATTTTAGTAATTCTCGCAATATTTTAAACCCCTACCCACAAAAGATTATAGCCTGCTGAAGGCTCAGATGACATTAAACATTTTTAACAATAGAGTATTTTTATTTAAGATATACACTTTGTTTTTGTTAAATATAATGCTATTGAACACTTAATAGACTAAGATATAGTGCAAACATAACTTCCATATGCCCTGGGAAACCCCAAAATTCATGTGACTCACTTTATTGTGATAGTCTCTTTATCACAGAGGTCTGAAACCAAATTCACAAAATCTCCTGAGATATGCTTGTAGAAGAAAAGAAATAACAGAGATCAGAAAGGAAATATATGAAATAGAGACTAAAGTAAAAAAAGAATCAATGCTATAGAGAGCTGAATTTTGACAAGATAAATAACACTGACAAAACTTCAGCTAATCTCAAGGGTGGGGAGAAATGAGAGAGAGAGAGAGAAAGGACTCAAACAAAATAAGAATTGAAAGAGAAGACATTGCAAGTGATACAAAGAAACCAAGGATCATAAGAGACTACTGTAAACAATTATATACCAACAAATTAGATGAGCTAGAAGAAATTGGAAAATTCCTAGAAACACACAATCCACTATGACTGAAGCATGTACAAATTTAATACCTGAACAGATTTATTACTGCTAAGGAAATCGAATCATAAAAGCACCCAACAAACAAAAGTCCAGAAGTGGATGACTTTACTGGTAAATTCTACCAAACATTTAAAGAAGAATTATTACCAACCTTTCTCAACAGAAGAGGAGGGAACACTGTTGAATTCAGTTTACAAAACCAACATTACTCTGATACCAAAACCAGTTAAAGATGCCACAAGAAAATTATAGACAAATATCCCTGATGAACGTAGTCTTATCAGAATGTAAACTCCTCAAAAAAATAAAACAAACTGAATTCAATGATATGTTAAAAGCATCCTACACCAAGATCAAATGGGATTTATTCAAGGGATCCAAGGATGGTTCAACATCAGCAAATCAGTTAATATGATACACCACATTAACAAATTGAAGAAAGAATCATATGATTCTCCAACAGATGCATAAAAAGCATCTGACAAAATTCAACATCCATTTATAATAACAGCTCTCAACAAGGTGGGTACAGAGATAATGCACTTCAACATATTAAAGTCATATATAATAAACCCACAGCTAACATCATACACAATAGTGAAAAGCTGAAAGTTTTATCTCTAAGATTAGGAACAAGACAAGGATACCTACTCTTGCCACTTATTCAACATACTACTGGAAGTCCTAGACAGAGCAATTAGGCTAAATAAATATGCAAAATAAAATATATCCAAATTGAAAAAAAGTAAAATTGTCAGTATTTGCCAATGATATATTAAAAAAATTATTAAAATATATTAAAAAATCTGAAACTCTACCAAAAATTTATATTATAATAAAAGAATTCAGTAAAGTTGCTGCATACAACATCAGTATACAAAACTCTGTTGCACTTCTTCACACTAATAACAAACTATTAAAAAGAGAAATTAAGAAAACAATCCTATTTACAATTGCATAAAAAAAAAGGAAGATATGTAACCAAGATGGTGAAAGACATGTACACAGAAAACTTAGACCTTAATGAAAGAAACTGAAGGGAAAAAAATGAAAAGATATTTTATGTTCATGGATTAGAATAATTAATACTGTTAAAGCATTCATACTGCCCAAACTAACCAACAATTTTATGTAATTCCCATCAAAACTTCAATGACATTTTTCAAAAAAGTAGAACAAAACAACCTAAAAGTTGTATGGAACACAAAACACCCTGATTAGCAAAAACAGTCTTGAGAAAGAAGAATAAAGCTGGGGTCATCACACTTCCTGATTTCAAACTATGTTACAAAGCTATAGTAATCAAAACAGTATGGTATTGGTGTTAAAATAGAGACAGTGATCAATAGAACAGAATAGAGAGCCCAGGAAGTAAATCCACAAATTAGTCAATTAATTTATGACAACATAGCTTTGAATATAAAATGTTAAATGGACAGTCTCAATAAATGGTGCTGAGAACCAGTCACATGCAAAAGAATGAAACTAGACCATTATCTTATACCATAAATAAAAACTAGCTAAAAATGAATTAAAGACTTGAACAATGACCTGAAATCATAAAATTAGAAGAAAACTAAGGTGAAAAACTATCTGACTGGCTTTCAGTTCAGTCGCTCAGTCGTGTCCGACTCTTTGCTACCCCATGAATAGCAGCACGCCAGGCCTCTCTGTCCATCACAAACTCCCGGAGTTCACTCAGACTCACGTCCATCGAGTCAGTGATGCCATCCAGCCATCTCATCCTCTGTCGTCCCCTTCTCCTCCTGCCCCCAATCCCTCCCAGCATCAGAGTCTTTTCCAATGAGTCAACTCTTCGCATGAAGTGGCCAAAGTACTGGAGTTTCAGCTTTAGTATCATTCCTTCCAAAGAAATCCCAGGGCTGATCTCCTTCAGAATGGACTGGTTGGATCTCCTTGCAGTTCAAGGGACTCTCAAGAGTCTTCTCCAACACCACAATTCAAAAGCATCCATTCTTTGGCCCTCAGCCTCTTCACAGTCCAACTCTCACATCCATACATGACCACAGGAAAAACCATAGCCTTGACTAGACAGACCTTTGTTGGCAAAGTAATGTCTCTGCTTTTGAATATGCTATCTAGGTTGGTCATAACTTTCCTTCCAAGGAGTAAGCATCTTTTAATTTCATGGCTGCAGTCACCATCTGCAGTGATTTTGGAGCCCAAGAAAATGAAGTCTGACACTGTTTCCCCATCTATTTCCCATGAAGTGATGGGACAGGATGCCATGATCTTCGTTTTCTGAATGTTGAGCTTTAAGCCAACTTTTTCACTCTCCACTTTCACTTTCATCAAGAGGCTTTTGAGTTCCTCTTCACTTTCTGCCATAAGGGTGGTGTCATCTGCATATCTGAGGTTATTGATATTTCTCCCAGCAATCTTGATTCCAGCTTGTGTTTCTTCCAGCACAGCGTTTCTCATGATGTACTCTGCATATAAGTTAAATAAGCAGGGTGACAATATACAGCCTTGACATACTCCTTTTCCTATTTGGAACCAGTCTGTTGTTCCATGTCCAATTCTAACTGTTACTTCCTGACCTGCATACAGATTTCTCAAGAGGCAGGTCAGGTGGTCTGGTATTCCCATCTCTTTCAGAATTTCCCACAGTTTATTGTGATCTACACAGTCAAAGGCTTTGGCATAGTCAATAAAGCAGAAATAGATGTTTTTCTGGAACTCTCTTGCTTTTTCCATAATCCAGCAGATGTTGGCAATTTGATCTCTGGTTCCTCTGCCTTTTCTAAAACCAGCTTGAACATCTGGAAGTTCACGGTTCACATACTGCTGAAGCCTGGCTTGGAGAATTTTGAGCATTACTTTACTAGCATGTGAGATGAGTGCAATTGTGCAGTAGTTTGAGCATTCTTTGGCATTGCCTTTCTTTGGGATTGGAATGAAAACTGACCTTTTCCAGTCCTGTGGCCACTGCTGAGTTTTCCAAATTTGCTGGCATATTGAGTGCAGCACTTTCACAGCATCATCATTCAGGATTTGAAATAGCTCAACTTTTCTATTTGATAACAAAAGTAAAGGAAAGAAAAATGAACAACATGTGGGACTATATCAAATTAAAAAGCTCTACACAACAAAAGAAACCACCCACAAAGTGAAAGGGCAACATATTGAAAGGGATAAAAATATTTGCAAATCATATATTTGATAGTGGGTTAATATACAAAATGTGTTTTTAAAAACTCATTCAATAGTAGAACAAACAAACAAAACCACAAAAAATATTGATGTAAAAATGGATAGAGGATATGATTAAGACATTTTTCCAAAGAAAGTGTACTTATGGTCAACAGATACATGAGAAGGTACTCAACATTGCTAATGCTTTTGAACTGTGGTGTTGGAGAAGACTCTTGAGAGTCCCTTGGACTGCAAGGAGATCCAACCAGTCCATTCTGAAGGAGATCAGCCCTGGGATTTCTTTGGAAGGAATGATGCTAAAGCTGAAACTCTAGTACTTTGGCCACCTCATGCAAAGAGTTGACTCATTGGAAAAGACTCTGATGCTGGGAGGGATTGGGGGCAGGAGGAGAAGGGGACGACAGAGGATGAGATGGCTGGATGGCATCACTGACTCGATGGACGTGAGTCTGAGTGAACTCAGGGAGTTGGTGATGGACAGGGAGGCCTGGCGTGCTGCGATTCATGGGGTCGCGAAGAGTCAGACACGACTGAGAGACTGATCTGATCTGATCTGAATCATCAGAAAAATGCAAATCAAAACCACAATGAGACTGCAACTTATACCTGTTAGAATGGATATTATTGAAAAGATAAGAAATAACAAGTGTTGCCAAGGATGCAGAGAAAGGGGAATGATTGTGTCCTGTTTCTGGGAATGTAAATTGGTGTAGTTACTATGGAAAACAGTAGAGATTTTTTTTAAAAAATTAAAAATAGAACTACCATATGATACAACTATTCCACTTCTGGGTATTTATATGAAAGGAACAGAATTACTTACTAGAAAAAATATCTATTCCTCCATGTTCACTGCAGCATTATTTACAATAGCCAAGACATGAATTACCCTAAGTGGCCGCAGACAGATGGATGGATAAAGACATTTTATATGTATGTATAAGCAAGGGAATATTATTCAGCTATAAAAAGAAGGAAATTTTGCCATTTGTGACAACATGGATGGACTTTGAGGGACTTATGTTAAGTGAAATAAGAGGAAAAAAATACAAATACCATATGATCTCACTTCTTTGTGGAATCTAAAACAAGTAAATAAAACTGGAGTTCATAGGTACAGAAGAAACGTTGGTGCCAGAGGTTGGGAGGATGGACAAAATGAGTAAAGGTGGTCAAAGGATACACACTTACAGTTATAGAATACATGTCATGAGTATGTAATGTACAGTATGACTGTAGTTAATACATATTTGAAAGTTGCTAAGAGAATAGATGATGATGCATGTTATCTACACTTACTGTGTTATCATTTTGTAATATATACAAATATCAAATCATTTTCTGTATATTTGAAATTAATACATTGCTATATATCAATTCTATCTCAATGAAAAAAGGTTTTTAATAATAAAATGCAAAGAATTTAGGAAGAAAAAAGTATAAGGATAAAAGCATTAAAAAAATAAAAACATATACCTATTAAGTAACATAAATAGCAATATATAAGGATATATTTATAAGTATAAGGATAAAAACATAAAGGGCTTCCCTAGCAGCTCAGCTTGTAAAGAATCTACCTGCAATGCAGGAGACTGGAGTTCAATTCCTGCATTAGGAAGATCCACTATGGATAGACTACCCACTCCAGTATTCGTGGGCTTCCCTCATGGCTCAGCTGGTAAAGAATCTCCTGCAGTGTAGGAGACCTGGGTTAAGAACATCCCTTGGAGAAGTGATAAGTTACCCACTCCAGTATTCTGACCTGGAGAATTCCATGGACTGTACAGGCCATGGAGTGGCAAAGAGTCAAATGTGACTGAGCGACTTTCACACTTCAAAAACATAAAATAAAATTTAAAAAAACATAAATCTATTAAGCAACAGAAGTAGTAATATATATTTGTACAGTTTTAGATATGAAGAAACATATCTAGAAACAAATTTCTATTTAATTAAGGATTAATTAAATTATTTGATTATAATAATTTCTATAAAATAGAATTATTTGATTACAATAGTTTCTATGACTAAAATTAGAAATTATAGTAAAGGATAGAAAAGCTGATTTGCTAATATAAATTACTAAAATTGACCCACATATGAAGCCAAAAGAACTTATTAATAAAAAGAAAACTACTTCATAATCATTTCATGAGATGGTGAAAAAGACAGTCAATAAAATTTTCACACTTACTGGTGCTTAATGCAACAGTTAATAGAAATTTCCATTCAAAAAGGAATTAGTAAGGATTCCTATTCTGATCTTTATTTCTTTTTTTCTGTAAGTTCTAATCAATTACAATAAGAAACAAGTCAGAAAACATAGCTGTACTGATTTGCTTCTTATTGTAATTGATTAGAACAGTATGGAGATTCCTCAAAAAATTAAGAATGGAACTATTACATGATTCAGCTTTTCCACTTCTGGGTATTTATCTGAAGAATACCAAAAAACTAATTCAAATAGATACATACACCTTTATGTGAATTGCAGCATTACAACAGCCAAGATATGAAAGCAATGCAATGAATGGATAAGATATTGTACACACAGACACACAGCAATACGACTCAGGTACGAAAAATAAAATTTTGCCATTTGTGACATGCGTGGACCTTGGTCATATTATGCTAAGTGAAATAAGTTAGATGAAGGCAGACAAATACCATATAATTTCACTCATATGTGGAACATAAAAATAAAACAAGACTGAAATACTTAGGTACAGAGAATAAAGTAGTGATTATCACAGTGCAAGGAATGTGGGAAGAGAGTGAAATGGGTAAAAGGAGTCAATTCCATGTTAATGAATGAAAACTAAACTTTTATCAGGTAGCACACTTTAGTGTATACTGAAGTAGAAATATAATGTTCTACACATGAAACATACATGTTATAAGCCAATGTTACCACAATAAAGAAATCAATTGGCTATTTAAAAATCGATATGTAGTGCCCATTTCGGTAGCACATATACTAAAAAAAAAAAAAAAAATGCAAGAAAATATAAAAATAAGAAAAGTCATTTTTAAAGTCTTTTTTTTTGCAGGTGTGCTTAAAGTCTTTATTGAATTTGTTACAATATTGATATTGCTTCTATTATGTTTTGGTGTTTCAGCCATGAGACTTGTGGGATCTTTGCTCCCTACGTGCAACCCACCTGCACTTCTCTGTCCACAGGAATTTTCCAGGCAAGAATACTGGAGGGGGTGGCCATTTCCTCTGCCAGGGGATCTTCCTGACCCAGGGATCGAATTTGTGTCTCCTGCATCAACAGGCAGATTCTTTACTACTTGAGCCAACCAGGAAGCCCCTTACCCCCCACATCAGGGATCAAACTGGTACCCTCAGCCATCAGGAGTTACAATACAAAACCCCAAAATCAATCAACAGATGACTCACTGCACAATCAAAGAGATATAGATCATTCTATTTGAATGGAGATGGAAAAACTGACTTGGAGAAAATAAAGTAGATCATGGTGGTGGTTTAATCGCTAAGTCGTTACTGCACCCCCAAATAAATCTCATATTAAAGGCCAAGTATTCAAAGAAAGTGAACTAGGATAAAACATAAAAGAACAGTTTCGCAGTGGTTTTGCTACCTAGGAAGAGCCAGGATAAGTAGAATAAAGAAAAAACTGTCCTCAGGCCTCTGGAGAAATTTCCAAAAACTGAGCTTGGTTTAAATAGGGAGAACTTTCCCACTCATTGCACCATAAATGTGGACTTCTTACCACCTGTATGTATCAGTTTCCACATGCATATCTCATGTCTTCTTCCAAAATCTCATTTAACAAATCTTTCCAGAATACATGGGCCCAAGATACCTACTATGGTGATGAAAACAATCTCTAGCTAGCCATTTGGGATTAAGCAAAGGATCTCAAAATGGCACATCAAGGAGAAAACATACCTAATTTAATGAGAAGTTTATTGTTTATGAAGTTTTCATAAACAATCTTGCATTTGAAATATAGGACCTTAAATAAAAGGTAAATTTTGAATATGGCTTCCCAGGTGGCTTAGTGGTAAAGAATCTGCCTGTCAAGCAGGAGATGAGGGTTCAATCCCTGGATCAGGAAGATCCCCTGGGGAATGAAATGGCAACCAGTATTTTCTAGTATTTTTGCCTGGAGAATCCCATGGACAGAGGAGCCTGGTGGGCTACAGTCCATGGATTTGCAAAAAAGTCAGACACAACTTAGTGACTAAACAACAATAAATTTTGAATATACTGATGTGTGAGAAGGACAGCCCATGATAAATAATAAAAAATCAAATAATCAGGAAAGTCTGGGCACACAGGAGAGGACATGAAGAAATACAATGGGCAATAAGATTAGTGAGTAAATGTTAGTTTGTTAGGGCTGCCATAGCAAAGTAATACTTACTGAGTGACTTATAACTTTATTCTCAATGTTTTGGAGGCTAGAAATAGGGGATCAACGTGTCAGCAGGGCCATGTTCCCTCTCCAGGCACTAAAGAAAAATCTGTTCCAGGACTTTCTCCTAGCCTCTGGAGATTTGATTACCTCTGTAAAGAACCTATCTCCAAATAAGGTCACATTCTAAGATACTGGGAGTTGAGACTCCAATGAGTCTTTTTTGAGCAGTAACAGGAGAGACACCATCAACCCATGACAATAAGCAACAGATCAGGAAAGACTATATTTAGTGTAATGAAGGAGATCCAGTTTCAATCCCTGGGTCGGGAAGATCCCCTGGAGAAGGGAAGGGCAACCCACTCCAGTATTCTAGCCTGGAGAATCCCATGGACAGAGGAGCCTGGTGAACCACAGTACATGGGTTGAAAAGAGTCAGACACGACTGAGCGACTAACACTAAGTAACTGATGGAGTAAAGTACTGCCTAACAATACCTCAGGTAATAACGTAAGTGAAATGATTTTAGTTCAAGGAAGAAGTGAAAATGAGAGGATGATAAATGAATGTAGTTATCAAAAGCAAAAAAAAAATGTGTGGTTAACAAGGTCAGAATAAGCTATTAAACTTACCTATGCTTTGTTATTTCTTCTGGAAATTAGGAATTTGTAATTCAGGTCATAGAAGAACTACACCAAAACATAGATTTTAGCAAAAAATACTGGAGCTACCAAGAAAAGTTGAACCAACAGCCTACAAAAATGGAGCATAACAAAGAAATCTGCTGGAGGATATATAATCCCAGGAATTTTGCATGCTCTAACAATGAACAGCAGATGGTACTAAGTCCAAAGAACATTGGTAAATAAAATAGCCAATGGTTTCAATCAGTTGAAAAACTGGAATGTTAACTCCAAATCCTATGTAAACCAGTTTCCAGAGACACTTTTTTTTTCTTTTTAAGTGAAAACACATTTGCATTTTGATGGCACATTTCTTCCAAGGCTTTCAAAGCATTTCTATGGCAAGTTTTTCTGCTTTATGAGTAATCCAGGGCAAGTCACTTTTAAGTTGATATTGTGTTGTTGTTTTCATTATAAATGTAGAATGCATATTTCAAGTTCCTCGCAGTTTCTGGAGTTGGGGGAGTAGTAACTATCATTTATAACAATGTGTATGCACATGAATAAAATATGAGTATATTTTAAACTATATAAACGTGAACAATCTAGGAAATAACAGACTTATAAGCATATCACCATAAAAAAAATCCAGTTCTGTACTAGTTAAAGCTTTTTTCAGAATGTTAAGGGTAGGTACAAAGCTAATGAATTAGAGTTTATTATGCAAAATTAAGGCTTCTATGGTAGCTCAGAGGTTAAAGCGTCTGTCTGCAATGCAGGAGACCTGGGTTCGATTCCTGGGTTGGGAAGATTCCCCTGGAGAAGGAAATGGCAACCCACTCCAGTATTCTTGCCTGGAGAATCCCATGGACAGAGGAGCCTGGTGGGCTACAGTCCAGGGGGTCGCAAAAGAGTCAGACACAACTAAGCGACTTCATTTGACTTCACTTCATGCAAAATTAATATAATTCATAGAAAAACACTTATATTAATACCACAGTAAAATCATCTCTAACATAGGCTATGTTTTAAAATAACTACAAAGGAGAATACTGCATGTTGTAAAAATTATGTTTAATAGCCCATTAAATCACCATAAACTACACTATGTGAGTGCACTACACACTCTCTCTCTCCAATACAGAATTTAATTGGTTCTGGTTTTCTGGTCAGCACCAAATAAATATACTAATACATGTAGTTGAATTTGGATAAATATAATGTGAATATGACAGCTCCACTTTCATGATTAGAATTTACTGATTTTAGTCAAATCAATAAAGTATCTTTAGACTCCAAAGCAAAAGCAAAAATAAACAAGTGGGACTACATCAACTAAAAAGCTTCTGCACAGCAAATTGGAACCATCAATAAAATGGAAAGATAGCCTATAAAAATGGAGCAAATATTTGCAAGCCATATATCTGATAAGGGTTTAATATTCAAAATATATAAAGAACTCATACAATTCAATAGCAAAAACAATACAATTTAAAAATAGGCAGAACTGAGTAGATATATAAGAAGACATAAAGATGACTAACAGGTATATGAAAAGGTATTCAATGTCACTAATTATCAGGGAAATGGCAATCAAAACCACAATAAACTATCACCTCATGATTGTTAGAATAGCTATTATCAAAATGATATGAAATAACAAGTGTTGACAGGATATAGAGAAAATAGAACCCTTCTTCACTGTTGGTGGGAATGCAAATTGGTGCAGTCATTATGGAAAACAATACAGAAATTCCTTAAAAAATTAAGACTAGAACTACCCTTGATCCAGCAATTATATTTCTGTGTATTTATCTCAAAGAAATGAAAACACTAACTCGAAAAGATATCTATACTTCCATCACAGCATTATTTATAATAGCCAAGACATGTAAGCAACCCAAGTATCCATCAATGGACAGATGGATAAAGAAGGTGTGTGTGTGTGTGTGTGTGCGCAGGTGCGTGCGCACACACACACATACACACACACACACACACGGAATATTACTCAGGAATAAAAAGGAAATCAACATCTGTGACACCATAGATGGACCTTCAGGGCTTTATGCTAAGTGAAGTAGGACAGAAAAAGACAAACACTGCTGCGAGATCCAAGATCATTTCTTTTCTGCCTCCTGCCATCTCTTTGTGAAGATTCTATGTCTAAATTATCACATTCTCAAATTTGCCCAGCTACTTCCATGGGATGTAGGTCACAGAAAATACGTACAAAAAAAGCTAAAATATAGCATATGGTGAATGGAGATAAAAATTCAACTTCAGTGCATTAAGTTGAAGTGAGCCATTTGCTCCACATATATCTCATAAAACTGTTAAGTCAATTTTTAAATCACCTTAGTGTCCCCTCTAAAGGGGTTTCATATTAATTATCACATGTTATCTTAAATATTCTCTTGGTTTAATAAAATATAGTAAAAGTACTGAAAATCAGAACAAATCTTAACCAATGTTCTCAGTAACATTACATACACAAAAATAAAATAAATGCATGCCAAAATTAACTGAGATAGAAAAATAACAAAAGTTCTGCATTAAGTAAGAAGGAATAAAAGTTTAAATGTGCCATTTCCTTTTCATTCCAACTAGATTACTTTTGCTTATAATAATATTTTAGGATATATTTTCCTAGATGCTTTCTGAATTTAGACATTTCACTCTTTGGCCCTGGTATTTACATAGCAGGAAACCATGCCATTATGGGAAACACTGAGATTCCAGAGGACTCTGAATTAATAACAGTGGATGTCTTCTTTGTTAACAGCTTTCAGGAACTCTCCTTAGTCCAGATATTACAAATTTCAAACAATAATAATAATCACCTAAATACATAATTCATGGATTTTTTTTCTGATTAAAAAGGCTATATAAATGCCCTCTGGAAAAATGCCACATTAAAAAATGTGAGAAGAGAAGTAAAATCTTGAGCAATCTTCCTTGAGTAACCTTTATTTCATCTTAAAACAATGAAAGCTACTATGGTAAAAAAAAAAAAAAAAACTCAGCAAAAAATGGATTTAATTTGTTTTTAAATAGTTCACAACTCTCAAATCTTAGAAACATCTGCTTTGAAAAAAATTAGTTTAGATTATCAGTTGAAATGGAGGCACACATTCTTTACCCGTTCAAAATGATGATTCTTCATTCAGCAACTATCCATTCAAAATATACAGATGAAGGCACTCTTTTAGGTCATGAGAGTGAACCAAACAAACAAATTTGTGCCTTTATAGAAATTACATTCTAGTTAAGATGGGGGAATAATAAACTACATACAACAACAAAAAAAAACCCTTTTTATTATGTTACTATTTTAAAAGGTGATAGGTTTTGAAGGAAAAATAAAGCGAGAAGGGGAAAAGAGATTGCTGAGGAGTAGTAAACAGTGTTGTAATTGTTAATAGGCTGCTTAGAAAAGGCCTCACTGATGACACCAGAGCAGAGCTGCAGGAGATGAAGAAATGAGCTGCACCACTGTCCAGGAAGTAAGAGTTTCAGAGATTTCTTACACCTTCTTAGTCCCTGTCCCGCCAAAGAAAAAAATCAAAAGACATTTTAGCAATTATTGATTCTCATTGTTGCAGTTTAGAGTTAAAACCACTGCTTCACTGTTTTTTTTTTTTATCAATGAGTATCTCATAGCCCTGTTAAAATATATACAATAAGGCTTAAGATCACTTGTTCATTCACTGCCCATGCTTGATCAACTCTTTACCAATCATCTCATTCCTTATGGAAATTCAACAGAACATGGGCCACAATCATAAAGAATTCAACTTTATTGAAATTACAGCCAAAATTTTAGATTCTCATACTTTTAGACTATGAAAAGATTTTCAGGGTGTGTGTGTGATGGTATATAGCAACTGACACTCAGGATCATGTTGAAGAGACAAGAGAAATAGTGGGGACTATAAAGAGCTGGAATGGGCAAGTTCCATCAAGTGCTGGAAACAACTTAGGATTTTTGAAAGGAAAAAAACACACAAACAGGCACTGCAATTTACATATGACATATTCCCTTTTTTGAATAAAGGCAAATTTAACTTAAATATTACTCATCATATGTTGGTAATACAGCTCTCATGTTTCCACTTGAGAACCCCTAGTCCGGACTTAAGAAGATGTGTCTTGAGTGAAAACACCTCTTCCTTGACTCACACTGCCTTGCCGTCCACCTAGCCAGGCCATATAAAGACTCTCTGGATTTTATGGAGATAGATCTAGATAAAGATGAGATAAATGTGGAGAATTTCAAATGAACCCCAGATAAACTTGTGGGATCAGAAACTAAAAATGACCTATTTCTCACATTCTAGATAGAGAGTTTGAAGGATCACAAGACCTTCATCACCACACAAGGGATGAGGGCAAACTCTACAAAATCTAAAAGTCATAGGACTAAGCCTGTATTATCCCTTTCTCACCACCTCACTGTTTTATCTGATCTTGCTGACAAGAGAAACATTCTATTCTCTAATGCCAATTGTGTCTGCAGAGGTTGCCTACGAGAGACCTGTTGAGGAATCACTGCTAGCTTATGAGAAAGATTATCTGGAAGGCACGCAGGTTTCTCTCTCAGGTGACACCTTGTGTACAGAACTTATTAAATTTAGATTCTCTCATCAGAGGGATGCACAATATTTTTGTCAACTATTTTGACAAGTTTTCACTCCAGACTACATCCTAACATACTTCTAAGAAGCAGTTTGGGGCTATCTATGTAGAAACTGCAATGGGAGAAACAGTTACACACCCTGTAACTCCCCAGGAATTGAGGAGTCATCTTTTCACCCCCAAAGCCAAGAAGCATAGCTTCAAAGCAAAGATGAGGTCAGAGCTGCTCTTGCAGTCAATGACTATAAGTGCCATATAGTGGAAAAGAGCATCTAAATTTATGTTTCTCTAATTGCCATGAATCAAGGCCCACATATGGAAAAGGTTTGTTTCCATGAGGAACACTCCTTAATAATCTGATCTTAAATGATTCCCTGCCTGACCATACAACTTGGTCATCATCAGTGGCTCATGAGGAGGTAAAAACAACACAGCTTAGCTTTGGGAAAGAACAAGAAATAGTGGGAGCTCAGCAATATTTTGTTCAGCTGAATAGGATGCAAGTATTCTAGGTAGATAGCAAGACACCAGCAGCATCTACCACTGCATGAATACTCTTTAGTTTTGTTCAGCCTTAATATTACTTATCTTTTCCCTCTTATCATTTTCCCACTTTCATACTTCATATCCTATTTCACTTCTTCATCTTTCTTTCTTTTTTTCCCCCTGTGTATGACCAACACTTAGCATCCTTAGACTGAGTATCATAGTACATGGACCCTGAGCTCTAGTTCTGCCAGAAATTGAGTGGCCTTGGGAAAGTCTCTTTATCTTGCCACAGCTTGATGTTTTTATCTGTATGGTTAGAAGGAGGATAAAGTGAGGAGGAAGACAGTTAGTGGGGTTTGAAGTGCATAAGAGGGAGGCTGTAGAGTATAATTGACCACATGGGTTTAAATACAAGATCCTCTACTACAACTGGTGTGGCTTTTGAAATTACATAATCTGGTTCTAAGTCTCCCAGTTACAAAGGGGAATAATGGTAACACCTGAGCTGGCAGGCTTATTATTATTATTGTATACATATGGCACTTAATATAATACCTGTCATACATTAAGTTTCCAAAAAATGATAGGTATTATTTTTATTTTTACTTACTACTGTTGTTTGGTCGCTAAGTCCTATCTGACTCTTTTGTGATGCCATGGACTATAACCTACCAGGCTCTGTCCATGGTATTTTCCAGGCAAGACTAGTGGAGTGGGTTGCCATTTCCTTCTCCAGGGGATCTTCCTGACCCAGGAATTGAACCTGTATTTCCAACATTGACAGGTGTCTTCTTTAGCATGGAGCCACCTGGGAAGTTCTTACTATCTATTATTGTCTGACCATCCTGATTGTATTCATAGTTAAAATTATTATATTGTGGTTGCTTCCTTAATTGACATTCTGGGGAAAATCACAGCAAACCAAAGTATCATTTTTCATTCACTTCTAAGAGACCACTTTTCCTTGTCACCATACAACCCATGTTTCCTTCCTTTCCCAATAGGAATGTGCCTTTTAAAACTAGATTTTTCTGGGGCATCCCTGGTGGCTCAGTGGTAAGGAATCCTACTGCCAATGCAGGAGACGCAGGTTCAAGCCCTGAGCCAGGATGATCCCACATGCCACAGAGCAGCTGAACCTGTTTACCACAATGACTGAGTCTGTGATCGAAGGCCATGTGCTGCAACTACTAAAGAGACTGCCAGGAGAAATATCAATAACCTCAGATATGCAGATGACACCACCCTTAGGGCAGAAAGCAAAAAAGAACCAAAGAGCCTCTTGATGAGGAGAGTGAAAAAGTTAGCTTAAAACTAAGAAAACTAAGATCATGGCATCTGGTCCCATCATTTCATGGCAAATAGATGGGGAAACAATGGAAACAGTGAGAGACTTTGTTTCCTTGGGCTCCAAAATCATTGCAGATGGTGACTGCAGCCATGAAATTAAAAGACGCTTGCTCCTTGGAAGAAAAGTTATGACCAACCCAGACAGCATATTCAAAAGCAGAGACATTATTTTGCCAACAAAGGTCCATCTAGTCAGGGCTATGGTTTTTCCAGTGGTCATGTATGGATGTGAGAGTTGGACTGTGAAGAAAGCTGAGCACCAAAGAATTGATGCTTTTGAACTATGGTGTTGGAGAAGACTCTTGAGAGTCCCTTGGACTGCAAGGAGATCCAACCAATCCATCCTAAAGGAAATCAGTCCTGAATATTCATTGGAAGGACTGATGTTGAAGCTGAAACTCCAATACTTTGGCCACCTGATGTGAAGAACCGACTCATTGGAAAAGACCCTGAGGCTGGGAAAGATTGAAGGTTGGAGGAGAAGGGGACAACAGAGGATGAGATGGTTGGATGGCATCACCGACTCAATGGATATTGGTTTGAGTAAGCTCTGGGAGTTGGTGATGAACAGGGAAGCCTGGCATGCTGCAGTCCATGGGGTTGCAAAGAGTCAGACATGACTGAGTAACTGAACTGAACTGAAGCTCCATAGAGCTCATGTTCTGAAACAAAAGAAGCCACCACATGAGAAGCCCATGCACCACAACTAGAGAATAACCCCTGCTCTCTGCAACTAAAGAAAATCCTGTGCAGCAATGTAGACCCAGCACAGCCAAAAATAAATAAAATTATAAAAATATTAAAAATAAAATAAGCTTTCTCTTACTATCCATTTTCATTCCTCAGCTATTTGGAAAGGCCCCTCAGAAATGACTTTGCCTCCTTGCATTTCTTTTTCTTTGGAATGGTTTTGCTACTGCCTCAGTACAATGTTATGAACCTCTGTCCATAGTTCTTCAGGCACTGTGTCTAAGTGAAAGACAAGGGAGAAAGGGAAAATATACCCAACTGAATGCAGAGTTCCAGAGAATATCAAGGAGAGATTAAAAGACCTTCTTAAATGAACAATGCAAAGAAATAGAGGGAAACAATACAATAGGAAAGACTAGAAACCTCTTCAAGAAAATTGGGGATATCAAAGCACCATTTCATTCAAAGATGGGCACAGTAGAAGACAGAAAAGGCAGGAACCTAACAGAAGAATAAGAGATTGAGAAGAGGTGGCAAGAATACACAGAAGAACTGTACAAAAAAAAAGTCTTAATGACCCAGATAACCATGATGGTGTGGTCACTCACCTAGAGATGGACATCCTGGAGAGTGAGGTTAAATGGGCCTTAGGAAGCATTTACAACAAACAGAACTAGTGGAGGTGATGGAATTCCAGCTGAGCTATTTCAAATTCTAAAAGATGATGTTGTTAAAAGTGTTACACTCAATATGCCAGCAAATTTGGAAAACTCAGCAGTGATCACAGGACTGGAAAAGGACAGGTTTCATTCCAATCCCAAAGAAGGCCAATGCCAAGGAATGTTCCAACTACCACACAATTACACTCATTGCACAAGCTAGCAAGGTTACGCTCAAAATCCTTCAAGCTAGACGCCAACAGTATGTGAGCCGAGAACTTCCAGATGTACAAGCTGGGTTTAGAAAAGGCAGAGGAACCAGAGATTAAATTGCCAACATTCACTGGTTCATGAAAAAAGCAAGGGAATTCCAGACAAAACATCTACTTCTGGTTCATTCACTATGCTAAAAGCTTTTGACTGTGTGGATCACAGCAAACTGTGGAAAATTCTTAGAGATGGGAATACCAGACCACCTTACCTGTCTCCTGAGAAACCTGTATGTGGGTCAAGAAGCAACAGTTAGAACCAGACATGGAACAGTGGACTGGTTCAAAATTCGGAAAGGAGTATGACTAGGATGTATATTGTCACCCTGCTTATTTAACTTATATATGGAGTACATTATGTGAAATTCTGGGTTGGATCAGTCACAAGCTGGAATCTAGATTGCTGGGAGAAATATCAACAGATGATACCAAAAAATGGCAGAAAGTGAAGAACTAAAGAGCCTCTCGATGAGGGCGAAATAAGATAGTGAAAAATCTGGCTTGAAATTAAAAAAACTAAGATCATGGCATCTGGTCCCATCACTTCATGTCAAATAGAAGGGGAAAAAGTGGAAGTAGTGACAGATTTTCTTTTTCTGGGCTCCAAAATCACCATGGACAGTGGTGCAGCCATGAAATTAATAGACACTTGTTCCTTGGAAGAAAAGCCATGACAAACCTAGACAGCATATTAAAAAGCAGAGACATCACTTTGCTGACAAAGGCCTACCTAGTCAAAGCTATGGTTTTTCCAGTAGTTATGTATGGATGTGAGAGTTGGACCATAAAGAAGGCTGAGGGCTGAAGAATTGATGCTTTCAAAATGTGGTGCTGGAGAAGACTCTTGAGAGTCCCTTCAACTGCAAGGAGATGAAACCAGTCAATCCTAAAGGGAATCAACCCTAAATATTCATTGGAAGGACTGATCCTGAAGCTGAAGCTCCAATATTTTGGCTAGTTGGTGCACTGAGCCAACTCACTGGAAGAGACCCTGATGCTGAGAAAGATTGAAAGCAAAAAGAAATGGGGGTGTCAGAGAATGAGATGATTAGTTAGCATCACCAACTCAATGGACAAGAATCTGAGCAAACTGGGAGAGAGTGAAGGACAGGGGAGCCTGACATGTTGTAGTCCATGGGGTTGTAAAGAGTCAGACGTGACTTAGTGACTGAACAACAACAAATTATCAATTTATGTCATTAGCTTTCTGCTCCTTTGGAAAGCTCATCAACTTGCAAGAGTATATATTCTCAAGATATAATTGATACATAATTTTCACCTATGAGTCCATCTAATAAATAGTAAGCTCCAGTAGCATCAATAAAGTGAGTAGCAGAGTAGACTAAATAAAGTACTAGAATGTCATTGTTGTCTGTGTAAGCTTCAGGTGACCAGCTAAAGAAAATTTATCCACAAGGAGAGGAAGCGAAAAGAAGAAACATTAAGTGTAAGATCAAGTACAACAAATACAGAGAAGTCAGGGGGGAAAGGTAAACAATGGAAGTTGCGGTAGGCGAAATAACAATCCCACAAAGATATCTGCATTCCAGTTCTCTGAACCCATGATCCTGTTACCTCATATAACAACTCAAAGAAGCTGTGCACGTGTGATTAAGTTCAGGATCTTGGAGTAGGGCAAGTCTTCTGTGTGATGCAGGTGGACCCAATGTAATCTTAAAGGTTCTTATAAGTGAGGGAGTGAGTTTCAGCATGATGCAGCCTAAAAGGGACTCGACAAGCCACTTCTGTCTTTGAAGATGAAAGGGAGCCATAACTAAGGAATGTGCACAGCCTCCAAACATAGGAAATGGCAGGGAAACTGATGCTACCCTATAGCCTCCCAGAAGGAATGCAGCCATGAAATCCTTTGATTTTAGGCCTGCAAGTCCCATTTCAAACTTCTGACCTACAGAACCCAGGCAATAAATTTGCATTGTTTAAAGCAAACAAATAATTTGTTATATCAGCCATAGAACTAATATTAAAAAGGTATTCAATAATTACAGTGCCAGTTATTGCAGCTAATTCAACAATTAAAAATCAGCATAGATGTTACTGTTGGTGTTGTTCACTCACTCAGTCATGTCTAACCCTTTTCAACCCCATGGACTGCAGCACTCCAGGCTTTCCTGTCCTTCACCATCTCCTGGAGCTTGCTAAAACTCAGCCACTGCTGTGTTTTCCAAATTTCATGGCATATTGAGTGCAGCACTTAACAGCACAGTCCTTTAGGATTTAAAATAGCTCAGCTGGAATTCCACTCCACTCCCTTCATTTGTAGTGATGCTTCCTAAGGTCCTGTTGACTTCACACTCCCTAGGTGTCTGGCTCTAGGTGAGTGATCACACCATCATGGTTATCCAGGTCATTAAGATCTTTTTTGTATAGCTCTTCTGTGTATTCTTTCCACTTCCTCTTAATATCTATCTACGTTTGTTAGGTCCATACCATTTCTGTCCTTTATTGAGCCCATCTTTGCATGAAATGTTCCTTAGGTATCTCTAATTTTCTTGCAGAGATCTCTAGTCTTTCCCATTCTGTTGTTTTCCTCTATTTCTTTGCACTGATCACTGAGGAAGGCTTTCTTATCTCTCCTTGCTCTTCTTTGGCACTCTGCATTCAGATGGGTATATCTTTATTTTTCTCCTTTGCCTTTCACTTCTCTTCTTTTCTCAGCTATTTATAATGCCTCCTCAGACAAGCATTTTGCTTTTTTGCATTTCTTTTTCTTGGAGATCATTTTGATCACTGCCTCCTGTACAATTTTACAAACCTCCATCCATACTTCTGCAGGCACTCTATCAGGTCTAATTCCTTGAATTTATTTGTCACTTCTGCTGTATAATTGTAAGAGATTTGATTTAGGTCATACTTGAATGGCCTAATAGTTTTCCCTACTTTCTTCAGTTTAAGTCTGAACTCTGCAGTAAGGAGTTCATGATCTGAGCAACAGTCAGCTCTCAGTCTTGTTTCTGCTGACTGTATAGAGCTTCTCCATTTTCTTCTGCAAAGAACATAATCAATCTGATTTCAGTATTGACCAGCTGGTGATGCCCTTGTGTAGATTCATCTCTTGTGTTGCTGAAAGAGGGTGTTTGCTATGACCAGTGTGTTCTCTTGGCAAACTCTATTAGCCTTTGCCCTCTTTCATTTTGTACTCCAAGGCCAAACTTGCATGTTACTCCAGGTATCTCTTGACTTCCTACTTTTGTATTCCAGTCCTCTATGATGAAAAGGAAATATTTTTTTGTTGACAGTTCTAGAAGGTGTTTGACTTTGTGGATCACAATAAACTGGAAAATTCTGAAAGAGATGGGAATACCAGACCACCTGACCTGCCTCTTGAGAAACCTATATGCAGGTCAGGAAGCAACAGTTAGAACTGGACATGGAACAACAGACTGGTTCCAAATAGGAAAAGGAGTACATCAAGGCTGTATATTGTCACCCTGCTTATTTAACTTATATGCAGAGTACATCATGAGAAATGCTGAACTGGATGAAGTACAAGCTGGAATTAAGATTGCCGGAAGAAATATCAATAACCTCAGATACCCAGATGACACCACCCTTATGGCAGAAAGCAAAGAAGAACTAAAGAGCCTCTTGATGAAAGTGAAAGGGGAGAGTGAAAAAGTTGGCTTAAACTCAACATTCAGAAAACTAAGATCATGACATCCAATACCATCACTTCATGGCAAATAGATGGTGAAACAGTGGAAACAGTGTCAGACTTTATTTTTGGGGGCTCCAAAATCACTGCAGATGGTGATTGCAGCCATGAAATTAAAGGACACTTACTCCTTGGAAGAAAAGTTATGACCAACCTAGACAGCATATTAAAAAGCAGAGACATTACTTTGTCAACAAAGGTCTGTCTAGTCAAGGCTATGGTTTTTCCTGTGGTCATGTATGGATGTGAGAGTTGCACTGTGAAGAAGGCTAAGCGCTGAAGAATTGATGCTTTTGAACTCTGCTGTTGGAGAAGACTCTTGAGAGTCCCTAGGACTGCAAGGAGATCCAACCAGTCCATCCTAAAGGAAATCAGTCCTGAGTGTTCATTGGAAGGACTGATGTTGAAGCTGAAACTCCAATACTTTGGCCACCTGATGCAAAGAACTGACTCACTTGAAAAGACCCTGATACTGGGAAGATTGAGGGCAGCAGGAAAAGGGGACGACAGAGGATGAGATGGTTGGATGGCATCACCAAATCAATGGACATGGGTTTGGGTGTTGGTGATGGACAGGGAGGCCTGGCCTGCTGCAGTTCATGGGGTCACAAAGACTCGGACATGACTGAGTGACTGAACTGAACTAGAAGGTCTTGTAAACTATAGGTGTTATAGGGGCCAACAAACCCAATCCAGAGTGTTAGGCATCCAGTGTTTCTATTATTTTACTACCATCTGTCTTTATGGGAACAAGAAATGAACAGTTGACCCATGATGGGACAATCAGGATCATTTTCCTAGAAATAAGGGATGTAGTCTCTCTTTGTAACTAGCATGGTAGCATAGGAACTTGAGCATCATCATTTCTTCCCACCACAGTTGCTGGTAACAGAGCTAGCCAGCCTGTCTACATAAAGAGAGAAAAAATTGATGTGTGTGTATGTAAATAAAATAGAAAGAGACTATTCCGTAGGCTCCCTATCAACTTCTTCCTGGCTCAAGCCCACCCTAAGGCCAGACAGTATTCATGCCTTTCACTTCCTTGAAAGAGTTGCCATCATGAACAGCTGCATAAGCCAACTTTAGGTGGTTTCTCTTAGTTAATAAGCAAAGAGTCCTAAATAATACAGATAAAGGAAAATAGGACAAGAGATGAATAGAGACATGAGTCTAAAACTACAAGCGAGTGAACTATAATTAACCCACTGTTTAAGAAAGGATTGATAGCATGAATGGAAAAAGTATGACAAGGTGTTATCTTTACATCTTTAAACAGATGACAAAGATTTTAAAAATTTACAAAAGGAAATGCCAGACAAAAATACAGAACTTACAAGAGTCAAAACCTTGCCCGTGACCCTTTGAATACCTTGGCCAGATGAGGAACATCAAGGAGGCCAGAGTGGAAACAAAGTATGATACAAGGAGACCATTGTGTGAAGAGGGGTTTTGGAGAGTGCCCCAAAGCACTGGGAGACTGTGGAACCTAACCTCTTACCTCAAGCTCTGATGGGGAGGGACTCTAATCAGGCTCCACAGAGAACTTAATCTGTGACCCCTGAGGTTGGAAGCATAGTTAACCAAGGTGCTGGTGGGGACAGAAGAGAGAGGAATGTTTGTTAGTGAGCTGGAGAATGTTCTATTCAGAGAGAAAACTAGAAGATGCAAGAAGCTAGAGATGGAAGCAAGTTCCAAGAGGCTGGAGAAGGAGGCTCAAGTCACTAGTCAGGGTAGAAAGATAATCAGTCTTCTGGGTCAAAGAGAACAGCAAGTAAGAGGTTCCCCATTTGGGATTCTCAAAAAGGAACCACAAGAGAAAAAGGAGGCTTTGACCATGCCAAGTTCATAGGGCACAAAGCCATCCAGCCAACATCTGTATCCTGCTTCCTCTCTTCTCATGCCTTATCACTAATAGGGTAGAAAACATCCCATGGAGGATAGAATAAGGAAGAAAGATGGTAGCTGATCATTATACCCATTGGGTCTTAGCTGGGAGAAGGTGAGAAGACATGTCTTTGAATATAGACTGAAGTGTTAATAACTTGGATAAGATGATTTTCATTTTTTCAATTGTGACTGTTTTGTGACATAAATTGACTCCAGGACGGTCTTCAACAGCTCTATTGCATAACTGAGGAAAGTCTTCCCTCTACTGAATAAAGTCAAAAGGGGCATCGGGAGACATAGCTTTGATCCCACCCCAAGAGAGATGCATTCAATTTATCAGTAACACATACCAATTACAGATATGTCATCTTTATTATAAATATTGTGGTCTGGACATTTTAAGACATCTGCAAATAATTGGGCATGCTTAATTCAAATGTTGCAGTAAATTTAATCATATCCATGCATTTAGCATGTAACGGATTCTCAAAAAGAAGTATATGGTTCTAACTCCACATAGAGACAGTGTGTAGCAAATGCAAGTGATGCCTCAGCCAGTAACTTCTGGACTCACCTTCAGGTGAAGTGGCGGAGTGTCCTGTAGGCTGGCAGCTTCCCTCCTCACAATGATATACTGTCTAGCAATACAGAGATAATGGTTAGGAAAAGGTAAACAGCAATTCCCTCTGGGGAACGGGACTGGGATCGGAAAGAGAAAGGCAAGGAACTGTGGCTTTAGTAGTCTGCTTTTAAAACACATTCTTTAAAGTATGTAAATACACATACTTCCCCCAAAGAAGAGTATGCATGTTGTGTTATTAAGTTATAACCACAAGGTGAAGGACACTATTGTGCATATATATATATATATATATGATTACAATAGAATTAAATGTACACATACACATGGAATTTTAAGCTCTGTAAAATTTCTAGAACTGTTGTTAAAATAAGCCAACTTCTATTGTTGCAGTTTGACCAACTGTTATGGCCCAGAGAAGGTGAGAGGTCAGGTGTCACTGAGGAAGAGAAAGAAGTCTCTTCCAAGCCTAGAAGATTATGGACAAAGGAAAAGATTCAGGGGTGAGGAGCCAAAATCTTAGGTCATAACTTCCTCCCCACTTGAAGTTGAAATCTTAGCTCGAGGCTGGAGGCATAGTTGATAGGTTGAGGAGAAAACTGAAAGTGTGTGTGTGGAGGGGGGTGGGGAGGGGGCACAGTTTGCGTGGTTTCCCGTCTTGCCCTGAGGCAGGAGACCCATGTGGAGCGGCCACCCAACAGTAGACACCATGTAATGGCTCAATGGAGGAGCAGCAGAGCTTGCGTTCAGCGTTCTTAAGCTTCTGCCAGTTGCCCTCATATGATGCAGAGGGTATGCAAAGGTTTTTCTGTGCACTGTGCAGGGAAGACAGGCCTTGACTGGTTCTTTCTGGGCAGCAGGACTTAGGAGAGAAAGACAGGGAAAGAGAGGGCCGAGCAGAGAAAGGAGAGGAAGCTCAGGGGTGAGAGAAAAACCAGCACAGCCTTTAGCAGTAGAGCCAGCAGGCTAAGCATTGCCCTCATAGACAACGGTCACCGTGAAGCTGAGCTCAACAAGGACCCAGAAAAGAACTCTGGGACTTGGATAGCAATCTGAAGCCTTCCCTACCACCCCACGATCTCAGACCAGCCCAAGGGCCAAGTAGTTAATTTGGGAAGGAGAAGGGTTAAGAATGGAATCTGAAAAAACTGAGCTTTTACCCAAGAAGGGCGCTGGTACACAAAATAAGACACAACAACCATTGGAGTTCCACAAAACACACCCTGAGAAGCTTTAAAAAAAAAAAAAAAGTATATTTTAACTATCGGAAATGAGTTCAGATGTGAAACATGATATATCATCAAATCACAACTTGGATTGTGAAACACAAATTTTTCCTCTGAGACTGTAATATGTACTCAGGTTTTTGTTTGGATACAACTGAAAACAAAGAGAATGGAGTGCCATCTTACGGCAAGACCTCCCATCCACTCCTTCTTCAGACCCGTCAGCCCTCCGCAGCTCCACCAGCCCAGGTCATCCCATGTCTTTGTCAGCATTAGATCATGCGTGTTTATCAGGGCCTGCCAGTGTGAAACCCATTAATCAAAAGCACATAAGGTTTACATTGGGCTAATTAACTTCAAGACAAACATAAATCTTAAGAGCATGTTCTACATAACAGCAGGAGTGTGTGGAATGAGCCGTGTTACCCCAGCCCACTTCAAGCTGCCTTGCCCTGTCTAACAGAAGATGACCAGGTTTTGCTTTAAAAAAAAATGCTATTTTATACTTAATAGCTAAACAATGACTTGAAAACTAAAGTATGCAATAAGTCAACTTAGCCTCTTCCACGATGCTGTGCTTTATTTGTCCAGCCATTTTTTTTGGACTGTTTTTCCCACTACACTGAATGAACCGAAGTCTATGTTTCAGCACCATAGACAAAACCCAAGTTAAGATAAAGTCTATTCCCACCCTCATTAGAGGCGCCACTGCAGAAGGGCACGTAGGCTGTAATAAGCCTTGAGTGATTTTTCAGCAGGTTGGAAAATTGGACCCAGAAGCAGCTTTGCTGGCAAGAGAAGACATCTCTGCAGCTGCTGCTGCTGCTGCTAAGTTGCGTCAGTCATGTCCGACTCTGTGCAACCCCATAGACGGAAGCCCAACAGGCTCCTCTGTCCCTGGGATTCTCCAGGCAAGAATACTGGAGTGGGTTGCCATTTCCTTCTCCAATGCATGAAAGTGAAAAGTGAAAGTGAAGTCGCTCAGTCGTGTCCGACTCTTAGTGACCCCATGGACTGCAGCCTACCAGGCTCCTCCATCCATGGGATTCTCCAGGCAAGAGTACTGGAGTGGGGATGCCATTGCCTTCTCCAATCTCTGCAGCAGGACATATTTAAAAAAACAAACAAACAAAAAAAAAACACCATGGGCTTTCAACAAGCTGCTAAGTCGCTTCAGTTGTGTCTGACTCTGTGTGACCCTAGAGACGGCAGCCCACCAGGCTCCACCGTCCCTGGGATTCTCCAGGCAAGAACACTGGAGTGGGTTGCCATTTCCTTCTCCAATGCATGCAAGTGAAAAGTGAAAGTGAAGTCGCTCAGTCGTGTCCGACTCTTAGCGACCCCATGGACTGCAGCCCACCAGGCTCCTCCATCCATGGGATTTTCCAGGCAAGAGTACTGGAGTGGGGTGCCATTGCCTTCTCCATTTCAAGAAGCAGATCTTAGTTAAATTTTTCTGATTTTGTTTTCTCCTTGGTAAAGATTAATAATATTAAATGACTTCGATTCTTAGATGCAAGCAAGAGACACTTGCATCTAGCTGATTTTAGCCAAAAACAAAAACCACAAGACTTACTTATAGGCTGTTATAAAAGGTGGTGCACAGGATCTCAAGGCTTCCCTGGTGGCTCAGATGGTAAAGAAACTGCCTGCAATGTAGAAGACCCGGGTTCGATCCCTGGGTTGGGAAGATCCCCTAGAGAAGGGAATGGCAACTCATTCCAGTATTCTTGCCTGGGGAATTCCATGGACCAAGGTGCCTAGCAAGCTACAGTCCACAGGGCCACAAAGAGTTGGACATGACTTAGCAAATAGCATGTTCACCTTTCACTTTCACAGGATCGCAGGGAAGACCAGAAGCTGACCTTCAAGCCGCCACCACCAGCAGAAGTTTTGGTTTGCCTTGGGGATGCCATGCTCCCTCTGGAAAACAGACTTCTGCTTCTATCTCCACTGCTTCCATCAGTCACAAGCATAGATTTTTTCTCTTATGGTCTTTGCTTCACCAGGACATACTCTTCCCATTCAAAGGGCCAAGTCACCCACATCTCAGTTATGAGAGACCGAGAAAATGAGGTGGAGGGTGGCCTCTGCCCTTGAGTGAACTACAGAAACTTCTTCTGAAGACTTGTAATAAGGCTGAAATTATATAAACGGGTATACATTTCCTCAGGGAAGAGAACTTGACTCTAATTCAAGGCTGGCACAAAATAGATGCTCAATATGAGTTGTTATTGTGATGAATTTTTAAAAGCAAGGAATAAATGAACATTATGGGTAACAGACTCCAGCTGTGTGGCACAGCGAAGCAATAGCCAAGTATTGAATGTACTTTCTTCCAGTCTCACAACATTCACCTCTCTGGAAACTATCTTATACAAACTCTTTATATTTGGCAATTGGAGAATAGGTTTTCTGATTTCTGGATTAGAGTGCTTAAATGGTACATATGCATTATATAAGTTATCAATTTGAAAATAATTAGAATGTAATACATGCAGTTATTGCCAAAATTCTTTTTTTGAATTCAATGAACCATCTTCTTTTTAGATTTAGAAGGTCCTACAGCATTACCCACTGGACATTGTCTATTATATCTTTAATTAATATTCTGATAATGAAACTAAATGCCAAACAATAAAGACTTCATAATTTTACATGACCTACTAAAACAACTTTAAACATATACTTTTTTCAGTAAGTATGAGGAAGCATTAACCAATGTTTATTGACATTTTTATATTTGAACATAATAACTCATTTTCAGTCGAAAATAATGCTATTTTCCTTTTTATTTAATTAAAAAAAAATTTAGGTCACACCCTATGGCATATGGGATCTTAGCTTCCTGATCGAGGATCATACCCATGCCCCCTGCTTGGGATCATGAAGTCTTAACCACTGGACCACCAGGGAAGTCCCAGCAATGCTATTTTCAAACGTGCAAAGTCTACATAGTCTTTAGGATAGTTTTTAATTATCCTTATTTATTATCCTTGATTTGTGTTATGAAATATTCATGTCCTCTACAGCTTATGCTCTTTACCGATGAAGTTGTCATTATCATGGACCAAATTCTCACTCTATCATCAGAATTCAATAATTTTATTATGAAGATCTTATCATATCTAGCCAAGGCACTGAAAAAGTGGAGGAGAAGGTAATTTACCATAGTAATTCTGAATAATCTTATCTACCTCTGAACTTGCGGGGGGGTGGGGTGCGGTTTACAAAGCTATAAAATAAATACAAAACTAATTCAAGATGTTCTGAACCATGGTAAATCAGAATTAAGCAGACCATGTAGCAAAGCTATTTACACAACATAGCATTTGGGGCCATCTGGATCATTTTTAAACTAGACAAACAAAATGAGGAAACATACAGGCAAGAGGACCAAACTCACATGCAGCCACTCTCCCCTCAACTCTATCTGTGGCTCCATGGCTAGAAATTATATTAAACCAGTTTTCAACAAAGAACTGCTTCCACACACAAAATATTATTTTTAAAAAAAATGTAATATACATTAAAGGAAAATCCAAAGAAACAAAATCAGAATAAAAACCATTGTAATCTTACATAAGTTAATACCATGAATGTTTTAGTGTATTTCCCTCTAAATGTATGTGTGTATTTATGTACATGGGCTTCCTTGGTAGCTGGTAAAGAATCTGCCTGCAATGCAAGAGACCCCAGTTCAATTCCTGGATCAGGAAGATACACTGGAGAAGGTTCAACCTCTGGGTTGGGAAGATCCCCTGGAGGAGGGCATGGCAACCCACTCCAGTATTCTTGCCTGGAGAATCCCCATGGACAGAGGAGCAAGCACAGCCCAGCATGTATATGTGCATATGTATGTTTAGATATGTGTTTCCATATACACTGAAATAGAATCATACAGCATAACTTAATTTCCTCACCTAACAATATTTCTAGCCTCACAATAGTCCAATGCATGGATCTACAGAATTATTACTCAGTGCTCTCCTTGAGTATTCAGGTTAGTTCTAATTCTTTCAACAGAAACAGAATTGTGTGGAACCTACCATAATAAAGAGTCTGACTTCATTTTCACTGGTAGACCCCCTGATTGCTTTCAAGTCCCATCCTTCCTCCTCTCCCTTTGGATCCACACCTGGATAAGCCCATGCAAAATCCTCTGGCACAAGAGGGGAAGTTCAAACCACACAAACCCTTCATCCCAACCCCAACCCCCAACCACAGTAAAAACCAAAGCCACTGACCCCCTTTGGTTTAAGCCATTCTGGACGATCCCACACTCTGAGTAATAAAGCCTGTCTTATCCTCTTGATGCACGTGTGACATCATCCTTCTCAACATCTGAACCAAATCTGAGTGAGGGGTTGACCCACCTGCCACAGGGCCACCACAATACAATCGGTGCTGTAAACTGGACCATCTAGCAATTACCACCGCATGTGGGGATTCTTCGTTCTCTTGCATTTGGTTTGCTTACTAGATCATCTGCCCCTGGCAAGCATGTGCTCTGAGCTGCTATATGTCAACGAGTCTGAACTTTGAGTTGTGTTGCTGCCCTCTGGCAAGCTTGCATTTTGAGCTGTCCTACACTCTGCTGCATTTGCAGAGTCCCACCAAACTTCACTTCACCAAGCCTCTGTTATACACATTACCTACTAAGTGACAAAAACTGACTTTAGGGGCAACAGTATGGGAACAGGGCTCCCCTTCACGTGGACCTGGCTTACATGTCTTAGCCTAGACACAGATTGAATCAGAATTGAATCTCAATTCTAGCATAATCTGTAACTGATAGGCTTGTTCATGTTGTTACTTATGAATTGGCTCATTCTGAATTGTGTCTTCCAACAAAAATTGACTCTAGAATCTATTCAAATTGCTATTCTACAGGTGCTCTTATTGGTGCTCCCAGAGACTCTGTCACCATTGATGCTTCAGCAAACTCCTCTCTTGCTGCCTACAGTTGCTCTATTATCCGGGATGGCCACGGTTGCCCGTGGGCTTCCAGTGCAAAAAATGGCCCTCCTCAGTCCCATGCTACACTCCATTAAAGCAGCAAATCCTGTCCACATACTGAACCCTTCTAGAGATGGAGGTTCTCACAAGTCCTGAGCCTGTGACTCCCCATGCCCAGCTGACTGTTATGCCTTGGGTCATGGGGGCAGAAGGCTGAAGACTCTGTATGCCCCCAGAGGCTTCCTTATTAAAATGGAAACTGTATTTACAGATAAAGCCAAACCTGGACCCTCTGCTACATTCCACCTATGAGAGGAAGTGGCTCTCCCATCCTCATTCCGTTTCAGGTGCAATGGCACCAGAGGCGGTCACTCCTTTTCAGAGCCACTAACCACTTGGGAAGTCCACAGGAATCAACTGAGAGAGATCCAGAAGGTGAGTTCATCCACCTTACAGATGGCACGGGTGATGGAGCTCCCCAGAGAGGCACTACTATCTATCCTCTAACTTGGACATCCTTGATCAAAGGACCTATAGATAGATCAGTTTCCTGGCCTTATGTTTACAGAATATGCTGTGTTCTGCAAGTCAACATGAAGCTGTGTTGCGGCCAACTATACAGAATACAGTGGGGCTGCCGTGTCTAAGGGGCAGGACAGATTACAAGCCTATAGGATTTTAAAATCTAGTGCTGGTAAGTGTTATGCTGTATTTGAATATTTCCATTTTAGAAAGAAGATACCAAATCCCTAAGGGAAGAGGGAAGAGTTGCTGTTACATAAAAATGAAATACACAAAACAAGCAATTCAAGAAGTAAATATGGGACTTCCCTGGTGGTCCAGCAGTTAAGAATCCGTCTGCCAGTATGATCCCTGGTCTGGGAAGATCCCACATGCCTCGGGACAACTAAGACCATGCACCACAACTATTGAGCCTGTGCTCTAGAGCTGGGGAGCTGCAATACTGAGCCCACAGGCTGCCACTACAGAAGTCCATGCACTCTGGAGACTGTGCTCCACAACACGAGAAGCCACTGCAATGAGAAGCCGGCCCTGCAACTAGAGAGTAGCCCCACTTGCCTCACCTAGAGAAAGCCCACACTCAGCAATGAAGACTCAGTGCAACCGAAAATAAATAAATACTTTTTTAAAGGAAAAAAAAAAAAAAAGATGGCACCAAAGGGCAGCATAACTGACCAACCTGAGCAACTGTCTTAATATTCAGTTCAGTTCAGTTCAGTTCAGTTGCTCAGTCATGTCCGACTCTTTGTGACCCCATGAATCACAGCACGCCAGGCCTCCCTGTCCATCACCAACTCCCAGAGTTCACTCAGACTCACCTCCATTGAGTCAGTGATGCCATCCAGCCATCTCATCCTCTGTCGTCCCCCCATCCTCCTGCCCCCAATCCCTCCCAGCATCAGAGTCTTTTCTAATGAGTCAACTCTTCTCATGAAGTGGCCAAAATACTGGAGTTTCAGCTTTAGCATCATTCCTTCCAAAGCAATCCCAGGGCTGATCTCCTTCAGAATAGACTGGATGGATCTCTTGGGAGAAATACCAATAACCTCAGGTATGTAGATGACACCACCCTTATGGCAGAAAGTGAAGAGGAACTAAAAAGCTTCTTGATGAAGGTGAAAGAGGAGAGTGAAAAAGTTGGCTTAAAACTCAACATTCAGAAAATGAATATCATGGCATCAGGTCCCATCACTTCATGGGAAATAGATGGGGAAACAGTGGGAAAAGTGTCAGACTTTATTTTTTGGGGCTCCAAAATCACTGCAGATGGTGATTGCAGCCATGAAATTAAAAGACGATTACTCCTTGGAAGAAAAGTTATGACCAACCTAGATAGCATATTGAAAAGCAGAGATATTACTTTGCCAACAAAGGTCCATCTAGTCAAGGCTATGGTTTTTCCAGTGGTCATGTATGGATGTGAGAGTTGGACTGTGAAGAAGGCTGAGTGCCGAAGAACTGATGCTTTTGAACTGTGGTGCTGGAGAAGACTCTTGAGAGTCTTAATATTGGAAGATGACTAAGACAATAATCAGTCCTCTCTGCATAATTTTACACACTCCTGGCCATTGACAATGATCTATCTGTTCTAATCAATGGCAACAGCAATTCCTCAATCACGGTTGCTCCCACTGGGATTAAAAACTCAGCAAATTTCTTGCCTCACGGACACCCAAAATACAAATCAAGGTCACATATGTCTCTACACAAACTGAAGTTTTAATATAAGGGCTCACCAAGATGTCCCCTATTCCCTTTGGCATTCCAGACATTCAGGTTCAAAAAAACAGAGACTTTTGTCTTTGTTGTGTTCACTTTGTTTTTGTTTTTTTTTTTTGCTTTCTTTTCTGTGCTGAATCCCCAGTACCTAGAATGCTGCCTGGTATATAGTAGATAGTCCAAAAATTATTGAATGAATAAATGAATGAATGAATGGTTGAATGTCCAAAATCTTTGATACTGTATTTTTTTGTATCCCAGAGACTCTATGCTATTCCCAATATATAGTCAAGTGTTTTGTTGTTTTTTTTTTTCAATGTTAGTTTCAGTGACGAGAAATTTAAGAAACTATTTAAATAATTTAATTAAGGATACTCTTTTGGCTTCAATTATTCAGTTACATCAGATAAAATCTCCTTTGGTCCATTTCTTCAGAAATTACTAATTTAAACAGAGGACTAGAGCCAGAAAATTTGTAGGAAAAACAATATTTAATCAATGCCTTTTCTAAATCTTCCAAAGAAAACTTTAGAGTTTTCTAGTCATTTCCTGAGAAGACAATTTCTTTTATACCTTCATAGATCTGAGAATAGAGTTGTTGTTGTTCAGTCACTAAGTCATGTCCAACTCTTTGTGACCTCATGAACTGCAGCATACCAGGCTTCCCTGTCCTTCACTGTCTCCCTGAGTTTGCTCAAACTCATGTCCATTGAGTCAGTGATGCCATCCAACCATCTCATCCTTTGTCGCCCTCTTCTCCTCTTGCCCTCAATCTTTCCCAGCATCAGGATCTTTTCCAGTTAGTCCTTTGCATCAGGCAGCCAAAGCACTGGAGCTATAAGCAGCAGTTCTTCCAACGAATATTCAGGATTGATTGTCCTTTATTGTGCATATCTTTTCACGAAATGTTCCCTTGGTATCTCCAATTTTCTTACATGGAGTGATTATTTTATTTTAGAGAAAGTCTAATAATTATACTATTTCAATCCCTGAGGCTAATTTCTTATCAGCTCTCTGAACTGGCATGTCATCTGTAATGTTCATCTATTGATTTAGCCCAGGAAAAACTCAATTTATTCAAGATCACTGGATGAGCATTAGTTGATTGTAGCTTCTGCTTCATTTGCTCATTTAGGTAGTACTCTACTAATACTTTAGAACTAGGAATGTAAGTATATATTTGAAGCTATTACACAAATAGTTTTTATTTTATAGCATTCTTTTTTTATGTCTGTAGAGACTGAAGAGGGCAAGAAGAGCCGATATCTGTCAAGCCTTCCCTCCCTATCATCTCGGCACAGAATGGATTGAACAGTTGACTCTAAAATCTACTCATGTGGAAAATTTGAGAGAGAGAAAACGTTTTCTCTAGACTCAAAAAAAAATGTTGATTGAAAGCAAATTGTGAATTTGAATCTCATAAACTTAATTCTCTGCCTTTACCAGCCAGCAGATCAAATGAAGTATACACCATGGTCCTTTCTCTGATTTTAGGTCATTGATTTATTAACACAGGTAGAAATTCTACATGGCTCAGTAATTTCTACAGATTTGTTTTTAAAACAAGAAGGTCATCATTTCATTTTGGCAGTAGGACTGACTATCAAGTGAAACACTAATCTCAATCCCAAAGTCCAAACACATAAATGTGGAGGGAATTTTATAGAATCAAACTGAGCCCTCAAAGATTTTCATCAAGTATTCTAAGTCCACAAAGCTGTCCGTGCCTTCCCAAAATATACATTTTAGTCCGTATTCCACTAGTGCTATATCATTCTTTTACTGTATATTATTGGGGTTGGTCAGGGAGAGGAATGCACAAAACAGAAAGTAGTTGGGAAGCCTACTCCTCATACCACAAAAAGGAAGATTTTAGTTCAAGTCCATGACCCAAAGATGCAACTATTTCCTGGAAGCAGGATCGATCAGTGGTGACTGTGAAGAAAGCTTCATTGGGAGAGTCCAACTGAAGGACCAGGCATCTTGGCCATTTATTTACACATGCTCTAGGTTATAGGGAGACTGTGGAGTCAGAGAGACATGGGTTTGAACCCTAGTCCTACCAATTATGGGCTTCTCAGGTGGCACAATGGTAAAGAATCCATCTGTCAGTGAAGGAGACACAGGAGACTTGTATTCAATCCTGGGCTGGGAAGATCCCCCTAGAGGAGGAAATGGACCTACTCCAGCATTCTTTGCCTGGAGAATTCCATGGACAGAGGAGCCTGATGGGCTACACACACGTGTGTGTGAGCACACACATGCATTTGCCTGCCAGTTAATAGATATTTTTAATTGCTGCATCATCTGTAAATGGTGTGTGATGTCAGGGACTAGGTCATAAAAAGGCAGACTTTTATCTTGTTCTTTCTTTTTCTTGTATTACTCATTCTGAAGGAAGCCAGCTGCCTTGTCTTGAGCTTCCCTACAGAGAGGTTCATGTGGCAAGAAACCAAGGTCTCCAGCCAACAACTGGTGATAAACTGAAGCTTCCTATCAACACATGATAGAGCTTGCAAGAAAATCCTCCAGCTTCAGACTAGCTCTCAGATGACTGCAGCCCAGGACTCCATCTTGACTGCAATGTTATGAGAGATGCTAACACAGAACCACCCCGCTGAGCTGTTCTCAAATTTCCTGACCCACAGAAACTCAGATAATAAATGTCTGTTGTTTAAAGCTGGTAAGTTCTGGGGTATTCTGTTATACAGAAATAGATAAGTATTGCAACTGCATTGGGAGGGAAAGACTAGAAGGCTGAAGCTATTTGTAATTAATAGAGAAATACACTAGTCTCCCAACCATAAGGAATGTTTTTATTTTGAGTCTTTTTCAGTTGGATAAGAACTGCTTGTGTACAAGATTTTACAAGCTTCTGCTCGTGGAAAAATACAGATATGCACAATTGAATGAGTCTAATTCAAAACACTTTGAGTTTCTTTTCCAGATCAAAGTGGCTTTTTATTTTCCATTTCCAGCTTTTTTTTTTTTTTTTTTTTTGAGAGCCTCTTACATTAACCACAAATATAAGAAGATGATTGCATTTAAAAGCTTGGTCAGTCAGTTCAGTTGCTCAGTTGTGTCCGACTCTTTGCAACCCCATGAATCGCAGCACACCAGGCCTCCCTGCCCATCATCAACTCCTGAGTTCACTCAAATTCACGTCCATCAAGTCGGTGATGCCATCCAGCCATCTCATTCTCTGTCGTCCCCTTCTCCTCCTGCCCCCAATCCCTCCCAGCATCAGAGTCTTTTCCAATGAGTCAACTCTTCTCATGAGGTGGCCAAAGTACTGGAGTTTCAGCTTTAGCATCATTCCTTCCAAAGAAATCCCAGGGCTGATCTCCTTCAGAATGGACTGGTTGTCTCCTTGCAGTCCAAGGGACTCTCAAGAGTCTTCTCCAACACCACAGTTCGAAAGCATCAATTCTTCAGCACTCAGCTTTCTTCACAGTCCAACTCTCACATCCATACATGACCACTGGAAAAACCATAGCCTTGACTAGACAGACCTTTGTTGGCAAAGTAATATCTCTGCTTTTCAATATGCTATCTAGGTTGGTCATAACTTTCCTTCCAAGGAGTCTTTTAATTTCATGGCTGCAATCACCATCTGCAGTGATTTTGGAGCCCAAAAAAACAAAGCCTGACACTGTTTCCACTGTTTCCCCATCTATTTGCCATGAAGTGATGGGACCAGATGCCATGATCTTAGTATTCTGAATGTTGAGCTTTAAGCCAACTTTTTCACACTCCTCTTTCACTTTCATCAAGAGGCTTTTTAGTTCCTCTTCACTTTCTGCCATAAGGGTGGTGTCATCTGCACATCTGGTAGTATATGTATTATCTTCTAAATAATATATAACAGTCGTATAAAGGGAATGATTTATGTGTAGCCATAAATCTGTCACAAAAGTAAAAGAGCTAAGTGGTCAACAGACATTATTCATTGGCTCATCCTCTTAACACAAAACATTTATTGACTCCTACTGTGTCTTAGCCAATGGGCTAGATATTCCTGGTATAGAGATAAAGCCTGAACCTCAAGTCAGTTTATTTTTACAGGATTCTATGAAGGCCCATCTGAATAGCTCCCTTGCCCTCAAAGTCTTCCTCCGTTATCAAAGGAGATAATTTCCCTCTTTTGGACTTCTATATCATTTTGTTTGCCTGACTTCATAACATGTGACTGCATAGCATTTGACCTTTGTCACATTATTATGGCATTTGTCTTATGGGCCCCAACTGAATTATAGATTCCTTGGAGCCCAGGGAAAATGTTTCCTAAATGTTCGAATCGTTCACACCTGTCTTACTAAATGTTTAAGACAGAACAGGAGCTCAGTATTTATAATATTTAACAATTGATATTGCATTAGCACTATATAGACTTAGCGAATGAACAACAGCAACACAAGACAAAAATTTATAAATAATAGGGAGATGGAAGGCAGAGAAAGAGAGTATGAATATATTCCTGTGTCTTATGCCTCCTCCTCTTCCCTCTGAGTAAGTTAGAGTTACCGGTGGAAGAGAATAAAGAAAACTACTTCAGAGGGACTTCTCTGGAGGTCCATTGGCTAAGACTCTGTGCTCCCAGTGCAAGGGGACTGGGTTCAGTTCCCGATCAGGGAATTAAATCCTGCATGCTGCAGCTGAGGTTCCCACATGCCATTGGTGAGAGTCTGTGCAGCCAAATAAATTAAAAAAAAAAAAAAAACTCCTTCAAAAAGGACTATTTTGATTTAGCACAGATGAACATATTCCAGCCAGGTTCCGAAAGTATAGAGTAGTTAACACCTCTAGATTTGAATTCTCACCCTTCCACTTAACATATTATTTCTCTGAAAATTTTATCAACCATAAAAGAAATCTACCTATAAGGTTGCTAGGAAGAGAAAAAGAGATGATATCTGTAAAATATTGAGCACAGTTCCTGGCACATAGTAGTGCTTAATAAAGTCCTAGGTGGTGGTGATTCTCACCTATAATACTTTGCAAATCGCATTTAGGGAAATTCAAAGTTGGAAACACTCTGGTAGGGCCTCTCTTCATTGCCTTTGGCCTCGTTTTTTTCCTGCCTTCCTCACAGTTATAACTATAAATATCCTTTGACTGAAGATTCCCTGAAACATGGAATCTTTTCATATGGGGCTGATAGCATTAAGTTATTCTCTAAGTTGAAGAAGTGGCAAGCCCAGGCTGATTCCTGTTCACTATTCTTTGTTGTAGTTTATTCACTAAGTTGTGTCTGACTCTGATCCCATGGTCTCTAGTCCGCCAGGCTCTTCTGTCCATGGGATTTCCCAGGCAGGGATACTGGAGTGCTTGCCATTTCCTTCCCCAGGGGATCTTCCTGACCCAAGGATTGAGCCCACATCTCCTGCAACTCCCGCACTGGCAGGCAGATTCTTTACCACTGAACCACCAGGGCTTCCTCACTATTCTTTGGTGTCTATTTAATTCCCAGTTCCTGAGTAAACATCCCAAAAATCTTCCCAGATTCATATAATCAGCCTTCTGTTTTCAAGCTCCACATCTGAAAAATATCTCCTAGAGGATTCCAGTTTCTTGGCCACACTCCCAATCTCTGAGATTGTCTTCACAACATTCACTGACTCTGAAGGTTTGCTTCTCTTTTGAATGCTCTGTGGAAAGTCGTATTTCACTCATCTGTGCTCAATCCTAGTCCTGCTCTCTCCATGACGCTGGAACTGCCCACAAGTGAACAGGAATGTCCATTGCTCCCTGACCTCACAGGTGAACAGGATATTTAAATACCCACCATTGCCGAAACAGCTAACAATTAACACAGCAAATGCCAGGCTGAATTTTCATTTTTACTGTCTTGCGCACCATCTGATATAAGCTGGGAGTTTAGATAAAATTATTCCAGTAAAATGCAGATGAATCAGAAGTTGTTTTTCAGTTTTGCCAGTGCAACTTTATCATGAATTATCAGCATATCTCAGAGATATGGCGAGTTCAGTTCCAGACCACCACAATAAAACAAATACCACAGTACGACATTCTATTTGAGTTTTCTGGCTTCTTGGTGCAATACAAGTTATGTTTACACTATACTGTGGCCTATTAATCCAGTAGCATTATGACTCAGAAAAACATATGGTGATTAAATGTACATGCATTAATTAAAAATACTTTATTGTTAGAAAATGCTAACCTTCATCTGACACTGCAGAGTTACCACAAACTTTCAGTTGGTTAAAAAACAAAAATACAGTGTCTGCAAAGCATGAAAAAACCAGGTTATGTTTTAAATGATTATACTACTCCTTAATTTAACACCTTTTCATAGGCTGCATCTTCTACACAAAAAACTTGTCCTACTTTGGTATAACTATCGTTCTCTTTATTATCCCATCTTCCTCTGAGCCCTCTGACTACTCCCTGAAGTGTGGTGTTCTGGGGCCAGGTGGGAGAGCAGAGAAATGGTTCTGTTAGGGGAAGCACACTGATTGAAACCGCCCACCCTGGCCAGGCACCATAGTAACCATTTGCATGAGTTGTTTTATGACTGGAGGTCCTGCTAAGGAATGCGGAACTAATAAGCCACCACCAACTGGAAGAATTCAGGAAAGGTCAAAAGGAGACACCACAAGTCCGACCACCTCCCAGAATCCTTCTCTCTGGCATCCATCTTGGCTGAACAAGGCGTGCACCACCAGGAAGGACTCTGAGTCAGAATGACTGGCTAAGGACAACCTGGAAACTAATCCCATCACCATAAAACCCGAGACTGCAAGCCATGTGGCAGAGCTGTTCTCCTGGGTTCCCTTACCCTACTGTTCTCCATCCGGGTGCCCTTTCCCGATAAAATCTCTTGCTTTGTCAGCAGATGTGTCTCCTCGGACAATGATTTCCGAGTGTTAGACAAGAGCCCAGGTTCGGGCCCTGGAAGGGGTCCCCTTTCCTCCAACAGTTCTGGTGTTAAGTGGGAATTGCATAGTAACAGGGAAAGGCTGAGTCCAGGACCATTTAGCTGCACGCAGTATTGACTAAAGCTACCTGAGCCGTATAATCAGAGAGCAGGCTGAGAGAGGCCAGAGAAAGTCCCAACCCCAAAGGATAATTTTCCAATCTCTACAGTCTAGAATACAGATGTCTAGGCCCTCACGTCAACTCTTCAGATTCTGTAACTCGGTAAAAGACGCTAGAAAAGACTACTGGATTCTGATTCAAAAACAGAGTTAATCTATTCTCAGTATTATAATTATCATTGCACTGTACATTGTATGCTCAATAAGACCAGGAACTATGTTAAATAAATACATGTTTTACCTGCATTTATGCTTACTGAAACCATTTTATATACATGAAAAATGAAAGCCTACCCAAGACTGTGCAACAACTAAAGGTTAAAGGTGGGATTCAAGTCTTGGGTCTCCAAATTCCATATTACTTTTCAGTGTGCCTGCCTCTTGCTGCTGTTGCCATAAGTACAATCTACTTTTTCTGACTTTTCTTGGTTCAGGCTATTATAACAGAGTACCATAAACTGGGGGACTTATTAAAAAACCACAAATTTATTTCCCACAGTTCTGGAGTTTGGGAAGCCTAGACTTCAAGGTGATGGCAGATTCACTGTCTGGTGAGAACACACCCTCTGGTTCACAGACAGCAGTCTTCTTGCTGTGTCCTCATATAGGGGAAGGATGTGGGAGCTCTCTAAGGTCTCTTTTATAAGAGCACTAATCCCATCATGAGGGCTCCACCTTCATGACCAACCTTTTGGCACCAGGGACCAGTTTCATGGAAGACAATTTTTCCATGGACTGGGATGGGGGCGTGGCTTCAGGATGATTCAAGAATATTACATTTACTGTGCACTTTATCTCTATTATTATTACACTGTGATATATAATGAAATAATTTTATATATATATATATATATATATATATATATATATAATGAAATAACTTATCATAATGCAGAATCAGTGGGAGCCCTGAGCTCAATCTCCTGCTGGTGCAGTCCAGGTCCATGGCCCGGGAGGTTGAGGACCCCTGACCTAACCACCTTCCAAAGGTTCTACTTCCAAATGCAGTCTTATGAGGAATTAGATTTCAAAATATTTTGGGCAGTGGGAGAAGACACAAAATTCAATCTCTAGGCAGGGCATTAAAGTTGAACAATTCAGCATAGGGCTTAGCTCAACTCTGAACATAGTTGGCAGAGACCTACCAAGACAGGAGACAAAGGGCATTATCTCTGCAACTCATCCGCTATGTCATTCTGCAGTTGGGAAACAGGTCCTACATGAAAAATTACTCCAGAGCTCCCCTCCTAGTAGATTGCTAACATTTCTCCACACTCATGCCATTCTAACAGAGTTCACACAAAACACTGGGACAAAAGGTTCTAAAGCTCTAACTAAGGTTTGTGGATGTTGTTGTTACTACGCCTGTATACCTATGTTAGGCATGATAAAGATATGTGTCTTTTCTTTTTCAGCCTAAACTTACATTTGTAAAACCATGACAAACCACCACAAAGAAATGAAATTGAAGGTAGAATTTTGCAGGATCTCCTTCAGAGTTCTGCAGCTTGGATTAGGATTATTTGTTTACTTAAATTAGAAGTCTGTATCTAAGCAGTCACTAAGAAAAGGGGCTCAGCTGCTTTTAGGGTGGCTATTTTCAGATTTCAAGGACCCTTAAATACATGGAACAGCCTAAGCAGAGAAGAATGCATGCCCAGCACCAGTCCAACCCACTGACGGATATCATATGAATTGGAAGGTGATCAGGACTTTTTTCTCCTACCACTAATGGGATAAATGCATATGCTGAATTTCCAGGAGAGACAAAAGAATGCACAGCAGGAGAAACGTCTGAACACTCCTGCCCCAAATTTATGCTGCCCCTGTCTAGTCATCTGCTTCTGAAATGAGTGTGTCAAGACAAACAAGCCAATCTTTCTTGGAAACTGCCTCAGCCGCCAGAACACCGTAAGTGCGCCGTAGTCCAAGCTGTTCAGCTTGGCCATGAAACACCTGACCTCTGCAGTCTCTTTTCCATGAGTGATCACATTTTCTTCATCTGGTAAATCAGAAAACTCTTCTCTATAAAGACAGGATGATGGATTCATAATCTACTACCTGCCAAAGGATCATCAGTTTCTCTAGGGAAAAATATCCAGAACCTTTATGAATAGTAGTGGACAGAAATGTGCCCTCCTACCGTTTTCTTTTTTTGGCCAATTGGCAGCTACTGAAAGACTAAGGGCATCAGAAAACACTGCTCCAAAGCCTCAGTATTCCAAAAATGTGCAATCATGGCACAGAATATTTCATTTGGTCTTTGGTGTGAATATAAATTCTCTCCCTTATCCTCTTAGAAAAATCATATGCAGGGTGAATCCTTTGTCTTTTTAAAAATAGGACACCCCCAAATACTCCTAAGCCACAAGCAGTAATTTAGGAAGTGTTTTTAGAAACACACAAAAAGGCCAAAGCCACCAATGGCAAAGAAACTTTTTAATAGATTGAGGGTGTTTATTAAACCTCTCATTAGATTCCCACGGGCATAAAATGCCTCTGAAGAATAAGTTGAAGACAGGGGTATGTCCCATGACCACTGGATGACCTCCCCTGTTTTACGGCTCCGATGCTCTGCTCTGTTGGCAAGACACACAATATGGAAGGATCCTAGCATTTAAACAGAGGCCGTTTGAACACTCTCTACATGTGACCCCGGAGCTGGAGACTCCTTGAGACACACGTCCTCACTCATGTTTAAATCTGGACCTTGTTTCTTTCTTTAAGACAGGCTATTTTAAAACTAGTTTTAGGTTTATAGGAAACTTGAGCAGAAGGTATGGGGATTTCTCATATACCTCTTGCCCTTGCACATGCTTAGCCCCTCTGTCTACATTCAGAAACAAAGTGGTACATGTGTTACAAGCAATAAAGAGGCACTGACACATCATTACAATCCGAGGTCTATAGATTTATTACAGTTCAATCTTGCTGTTGTTTCGTCTATGGGTTTTGACAGAGGCGTAATCACATACATCTACCATTTATAGCATCACACAGAATGGTTTCACTGCCCTAAAAATCTTCTATGTTCCATCTAGCCATCCCTCCTCAAATCCACCCCTACCCTCAACCCTGATGATCATTGATCTTTTTACTGTCTGCACAGTGTTGCCTTTTGAAACACATCATATAGTTGGAAGCATTCTATATGGAAGCTTTTTTCAGATTGGCTTCTCTTGTTTGGTAATATGCATTTGAGGTTCTTCTAAATCTTTCCATGACTTGATAGCAAATCTCTTTCGTATGGAGTAACATTTCATTATCTGGATGTACCACAGTTTATTTATCCATTCACTTACTCAGGGAATCGTGGTTGCTTCCAAGTTTTGGAAATTATGTAGAATTCTGCTATAAACATTTGTGTGCAGGTTTCCGTGTGACATAAGTTTTCAACTCATTTGGATAAATACAAAAGAATACAATTGCTAGATCACATGGTAAGAGTATGTTTTGTAAGAAACCGCCAAACTGTCTTCCAAAGTGGCCCCTTTTTTTTTTTTCTTTTTAAACCCAGAAGAAATTGTCTTGGGGCTCCAAATTTCTCATGTTCATGGCACCATCATCTTCGTAAGATGCCTCTGGATAGAGGCAGCCCTGGGGCTGAGAAAACTGGGTCTCCTTTCTTACTTCTCAGATCTCTGGGCAGGGCTCCTGGAAAAAGATTCTGGCACTGAGCAGTATACACTTACCAGGTGTCAAAAGTGCTATCCATAGACATCCATGGTGGTCCAGCAGTTGAGAATCCACCTTCCAGTGCTGGGGGTGCAGATATGATCCCTGGTCAGGGAACTTAGTTCCCACATGCCTCGGGGCACCTAAGCCCGCATATTGCAACTACTGAGCTTGTGCACCGCAAGGAAGACCCGACGCAGCCAAAAATAAATATTTTTTTAAAAGACCCTATCCAGAATCCTTCTCACATCTGTTTCATGTCAGGAGGAGACTGCACCCCGATCACAGTTTAGTCAGTGTAATTTTATTGGCAGCAGTTTTTCCCCAAACGAAAGCCAAACGTAAGGATTACAAATCACAAAAGGTTTTCAACAATTTGCATGTTGGGCTGTCAGGTTGCTCGCTCTTAGTACTTGGTCATTTTCCATCCAGCTCTAGGATTTTCTCACGTTGAGAAATACTTCTTTGTCATCAGTTAGGCTGACGGGTCTGGAGCAGGACAAAAATCTCTAGAGACTCAAACATCCACATGTTCAAGAATTCTTAATTGGACTCCCCTGGTGGTCCAGTGATTAAGAATCCACCTGCCAATGCAAGGGACACGGGTTCAATCCATGGTCCGGGAAGATCTCACAACCCCCAGGGCAACTAAGCACAAGTGCTGCAGCAACTGAGCTTGCACACCTGAGAGCCCGTGCTCTGCAAGAAGAGAAGCCACTGCAATGAGAAGCCTGCCCACTGCAACTAGAGAACAGCCCCCCACCTCATCTAGAGAAAGCCCACGTGCAGCAATGGAGACCCAGCGCAGCCATAAATGAATGACTGAATAAATAAACGAAAAACACAAGTGAAAGGGGTCTAGTTCTCAGTTACAACAAGGGAAGCCATGGTCAGGCGGCTCGTTGCCCATAACCTTGGGCAGGGTCGGCTCATCCAATGTGGGCACCCTGGCTCGTGCCCACATATGTGTGGCAACCCACAAAAAATTAAAAAAAAAAAAAGAAGAATTCTGAATGAGTGAAGGGACAGACAGGGTACATCCATGGCACACATCCCTCTTCTAGAGAGATTCAGATACACACACATCCTCTTGGACCCAGACAGGCCCCACTGAGACTGTGGGTCTCACAATCAATGACAAAATGATAAATCACTGCCACTCATACCTGCTCAGGATTCTCTTAAGGACACATCCTTGCCAGAAAATATTCAAGATGTCAATCCACACAGTCCAAAGAAATACAGAAGTAAACCTGGGACATCAAAATAATGAAACACACGGATCTTAATACCCACAACATAATTGGTTGGCCTTTGATTAGCAACTTATAAAACAGGATCTAGCTATGAATGTTGGGATTAGTAAATTTGAAATTCTTTGGCTGACTTTGAAGAAAATGTAAGGTATACTTGTATTTGAGAACTATGATCTTGAAAACTTGTTGATATGAGTATTAAAAAAAACCAAAACAAAACTTGTGCTGTGAACTGCATTTCTGAATAACAGAAGTGAAAAGAGGTTAGTTCTTGGTTAATAAGATGCAGAAGAGAAGGTTAGACTGCACAGTCATACTAATTATACAGGAGGATTCAGAAATGGATCCTATGCAAATCTTTGAGCTGAGGACAGCAGCCTAGAGCAATAGAGGAAGTCAGGATCACATGCAGATCAGAAGGGACAATGGGAAACAGGGATATTGGAATCCAAAGAGTTGTGTATAAAGAGGCTGCTGCACAGCCTTGAGTTTCAGAGACAAACACCATCAACTTGTAGCAACAGGACAGGGAGGCAGAGAAGGGAATAACTATCCCAAACTCCTCCTCTCCCCTCCTCCCGTAGCCTGCCTCTGTCTCTTTCTGGTAGAACCCTAAAAGGGAGACGGAACAAGGGTAGAAATTAGCCATGATGCAGAAATTAGCCAGAAGGAGCAATTGTCTTAGCTAAGTTTAAATCTATACAAACTCTGTTTCTTATTAGCATGATTAAAGCTCTTCTCTTTAATATCCAGCTGCTTAACTAACCTTTTGGTTTAATCACAAAGGAATGTAACTCTTAACAGTAAAGCTTTCGGTGACCACAAACTTTATGCAACATTTGTTACAGGAAATCATATTCATTCACTTAAATAAAAAATGTTTGTCATCAGAAGATAAATTTATACACTTAAGTTATGGATGTGTTCACCAACATCAACCTTATAATCCATCCAGTCGCCTGTAAATGAACTCATCCTTCTTGTGTTCATAAAATGCATCAAATGGATTTTCTTTTAAGCAGGGAGCATTTTGGCTACCTTCCTTTTATAGCTGTAGAAGGAAAAGTAATCTCATTCCTTACATATTCATCTAAATATATCACAAAGTTACTTTGCTTTTTTTAAATAACATAATTCTGTTACCTCCTGTTTGGAGAACTTCTCTGTTCTTTGATACTTACTTAAGTCATGGTTAAACTTCTTAGACCTTCAAACATATAGAAAAATTCTGAATTATCAGGATTTTATATAATAAATTGTCTTTTACTTATAATCACCCCCCAAAAAGTGACTCTGGACCTCTGCAGGATACTCAAAGCAATTACCTGGAATTAGGGAAATAAGAAAATATGTATGTATGTATGTATCTGTCTCTTCAAAACTAATCTGCCTATAGGCAATGTCAATGAAAGGATGGGGTACAGATCTGAAGTGTTCAGTGTCCCCTGTTTTCCTTACGCTTAACTCTGCTGACATATGTAAGATCTGTGATAACAGGACTATGGGAAATTGACTTAGTAGCACTCCTTCACATGCACTCACCTAAGACAATAATACAGGAACACATTAAAGTATATTTGCCTCTGACACAGGCACAACAAAGCAAACAAATTTTATTGGAATCAAACATCATTTTTATGCTTCTTGTTTTAAAATGCAAATTCTATGCAGCTTTCTTTGTAAATTTATATGTCCACCAAATATTTTTTAAAAAGAATTTATTCTCCACCTACATAGTATGGCTCAGCAAGTAGTTATGGGTCAGTTCTAGAACCTTTTCTGTAAGATCCCACTCTGTGCTTATTGATCCCATTTTCCAAGGTCTTCCTTTCAATCCAAGCCCTGTACTCCACAGAGTTTAGAAGAGATCTGGTGGTGGTGATGTTTATCAATGCACGTCTGCTAAGTCACAGGCTCCTCTGTCCACGGGATTCTCCAGGCAAGAATACTAGAGTGGGTTGTCATGCCCTCCAAGGGATCTTCCTGACCCAGGGATCCAACCCACATGTCTTACGTCTTCTACATTGGCAGGCAGGTTCTTTTACCACTAGTGCCATTAGCAATACATTTGCTCAAAGTCAGATGTTATTGAATCCTTAGTTCCCTTCCTCTAACCCACCTTGATCTGATCCTGAACAACCTGCCCTGACCCTTTCTAGGTAGTCAATGTTAAACACTAGTATGCATCCTTCCACACCTTTCCCCACAATCATAGAATTACATGCACACTCACAAACACAAGTACCTAGGTTTGAGGGACTATCTTACACAACTGATTTTCACCTTATAGTCTCTACATCTACCATTTCACACTTACACATGTAAATCTCACCAAGAAAGTTGACATAGATTTACTCATTCTTTAGTCACACATACATATTTGATACTTTAATGCTAAGTTCAACCTCATCCACTATCACCAGTCCCTCATTCTTATTGGCCTTTGGTCTCTCTTATCCATCCTTCTATTTCCAAACTATCATTTCAAGGGACTTCCCTGGTGGCTCAGAAGGTAAAGCATCTGCCTACAATGCGGGGGACCCAGGTTTGATCCCTGGGTTGGGAAGATCCTCTGGAGAAGGAAATGGCAACCCACTCCAGTATTCTTGCCTGGAAAATCCCATGGACGGAGGAGCATAGTAGGCTATAGTCCATGGGGTTGCAAAGAGTCAGACACAACTGAGCAACTTCACTTTCACTTTTCATCACTTCAAGTGTTTCATCAAACTGAATGCATCTGCTTTCCTGTTTAAGAATCCAATCTCTCAACATCTATCTTTCAGTAAGAGAATTTGCCAAGTCATACTGAATGCAACAATTTACATACTTTATTTTACTCCTTACATCTCACTTGGTTTGTTCATTTTTACTTTGTTTTTGCTTACTCATTCTTTCTTCTTGCTTTGGCTGTTTTGCTAGTTATTCCCTTTTTCCCCCTGTATTTAATTTGAAATTCGGTACTTTTCCACTCTGTCAGTGTTTACCTTCTTTTTTCCAGCACTCATAATCAAGCTCTTATTTACCTCTTTTTATATGAAACCAAAATAACAACTATTTCTCCCAACTGAGATGAGCTATTTCCCATTGTTTTCTTTCCCTTCCCCAAGGAGACCACTAAAAGGCTTTTATTTCTCCACTGCTTGGTGCTGAGTTCTGTAGAATGCTTCACCATTCTTTATTCCCCCAACTTCAACACCTAAATCCTTTTTTAGGTAAACATTTAGTAACCTGCCGCTTCCCTTTCCATATGTCCCTTTTGCTTTGACAATTTATATTCAGCACTTAAATTGTACATTTCTTGTTACAGTATCATTAGTTATTTGCATATACTTAATGTGATTTGCATAAATTTACATCTGCTCTCACATATGTTTAATACTATTTGCATATATTTACATCTGTTTATATATGCATGCTTGCCATTCTCTTTCTTCACCTACATTAAGGTTTCTTTCTTTCTTTCTTTCTTTTTTTTTTTTTTTTTTAATAGTATCTGCCGCATTGGAGAAGGAAATGGCAACCCACTCCAGTATTCTTGCCTGGAGAATCCCAGGGAGGGTGGAGCCTGTTGGGCTGCCAGTCTATGGGGTCGCACAGAGTCGGGCACGACTGAAGCGACTTAGCAGCAGCAGCAGCCCCATTTAGAGTGTGTGCCTGATAGTTTCTCAGAATCCTCACAAATCTACAAATATTTCCTATACCTTAGCAAATGAATTGTATCAACAGCCTCAGCTTGCCGACCTTTCCTCCCAGTTTAGTTCAGTTCAGTCACTCAATTGTGTCTGGCTCTTTGTGACCCAATACTTCCTCCCAGTAGTCTATAGCAATTAGTCCACCATCTTGCCTCTAAAATGCCAATATTATATTTCTTCCTTTGTAAAAACTCTGTTTTTTTTCAATCTAGAAACCTACAAGATTTTCTCTTTGCATCTTCCACCTTATCAAGGCCTTTCCCTGGTAGCTCAGCTAGTAAAGAATCCACCTGCCATGCAGGAGACCCCAGTTTGATTCCTGAGTCAGGAATATCCCCTGGAGAAAGGATAGGCTACCTGCTCCAGTATTCTTGGGCTTCCCTAGTGGCTCAGATGGTAAAGAATCTGCCCACAATGTGGGAGATCTGAGTTCTAATCCCTGGGTTGGGAAGATCCCCTGGAGGAGGGCATGGAGTAGGTTGTCAAAAATTTTCTAAGTCTATTCTTCATATTTTCATCCTTTTTCTATTGTCTTTTACATTTTCCTGAATTTCTTTTAAGACCTAGCTAAACTAAAAAAGTTTCCATTTAAAATTATGTTTTACTTAACCCCACCCTCTTTCAGCATGTTACCACATTCTATTTTCTTCTCCCTATACTTTTTAAATGAGACCAGGTGGCTCAGTGATAAAGAATCTGCCTGCCAATGAAGGAGATGCAACTGACCAGGGGTTGATCTCTGGGTTGGGAAGATCCCCTGGAGAAGGAAATGACAACTCACTCCAGTATTCTTGCCTGGAAAATCTCAGGAACAGAGGAGCCTGGCAGACTAGAGTCCATGGGGTCATAAAGAGTCAGACACAACTGAGTACACACACAGGCAGGGAGGCAATGAATTTTTACACACTCATTCACTCTCCAATACATGCTTGGTGCATTCTGTGTCATGGGCATTTTTAGATGTTGGGGATGCAATAATACATTTTAAAAAGACAAAAATGCTTGCTGTTACTGAACTTGTTTTCATTTTTCATTCTTTCTTCTACCCACTGAAATCAACCCCTTGCATCCCCTCTGTCCCTGCCCTGTCCAAGGCTGCTCTAGCAAAGACCAGGAATGAACTCCCAAACCTCAGTGATCTACGACATTTGACACTTTTCTCAACGTCTTCTTGACTGTGATAATGAGATTGTATCTGTTAGAATAACGGTCATTACAAATAAAGAACTCAACTAAAATTGGCCTAAACAGTAATTTATAAGGTATTATTATTGGAATTTTCAGTTATGGCAGGTGTCAGGGCTGATTTGATTAGGCAGCTCACCAAGAACTTGGTTTCTTTCCTTGGATTCTGGTTCTCCGATGTCAGTTTTATTCTAGGTCATAACAGTTCCACTTTTCACGTTAATAGGCCATACCTATTAATCAGGAGGAGGAGCTTGCCTTTCAGGAGCTTTTTTATTTCCAAAAAAAAAAAACCTCCAGCAAACATCCCATCATGTCTAATTAAATTTAATTGGGTCTCTTCCCCTTTCCTAAACTAATTCTTCTCACCCTAGAAATGTTCTGATTGTCTTAGGATTGGGTTATTTGAACCCATCATTGTGGCAATGGTATAGGATTACTCTGAATAGCTGTATAAACCAGGGCTCACCCCTAAGGCTGAGTCTGAGTCAGCTTTTGAGGACACACATCAGCAGCATAATGGAAAGATGTGTGGATACCCAAGCAAAAATCTGGGTACTGTGAGGAAGGGAAAAGCGGGGGAACTATTGCTCAGTTGACCATAGACAAATGCCAATCAGTTTCCCCCTAGACCATCAATTAAACTTTGTGGCTTTCTAGAATTTCATCTACAGCAATTTGGGGTATTTTCATCTACTTCATGACTTTAACTACCAACTCTATGATAGGCACTCTCAAATTTATGTCTGAAATCTCAGCTTCTTTCCTGGAATCTAATTTGTATTTCCAGCTACAAGCCAACTGTCTTGGCTTATTAGTATTTCAAACTTAACCTGTCCAATACTTGCATAGACATCCTAGTAATCCAAAAGATAAATCTGACAATAATCTTGGACAATCATCACTTTTTCTTGTTAATACTTTCTCCAATATCAGGGAGCTTCTTGCACCAAATATCTGGACCTTCTTTACCAATGTGGACCTTGTTTAGGTGAATATTACAGTCACTTAACACACCTGAGAGTTTTGTCGAGGAGAAGATCAACATTTAAACTTTGCTGCTGACTACATGCTTTATCATAAAGCTCTGTGCACTTTTACAACATCAAGTCAATGTGGTAAACCAGCTTGTTTAGTCACTTAGTTGTGCCCAACTCTCTTGCAACCCCATGGACTGTAACCTGCCAGGCTCCTTGTCCATGGGATGTCCCAGGCAAGAATACTGGAGTGGGTTGCCATTTCCTTCTCCAGGGGATCTTCCTGACCCAAGGGTCGAACCCACCTCTCCTGCATTGGCAGGCGGATTCTTTAACACTGAGCCACCAGGGAAGTGCAGTAATCCAGCTTAGTCACATGGGAAGGTTCCTGTCATTACCTTTTGTTCTTAGACTTTCCTTGGAATCTTGACCAGACCCGAGGAACTGAAAATACCTTGTTTTTTCATGTCTCTGTAGCACTGCCTATTCCCCTTGGCTGGAATTTTCTTTTTTCCTCGGGCTCCTGCATGACATATTCTCGAGCTCACCCCGAAACCTCTGACAGAGTTACTGGCTCTATCTTTCCAAATCCCTTACACAGACTTAATCGTCTAGTATAGACAGTCTACTATTGTCAAGACACACTGTATCATAATTATTCAGCTTTATATCTATCTCCACAGCAGATAGCCATGCCTTTGCTAGGTATGTAAAGATGTGAAAAATGTGTGTAAGAATGGAAAGAGAGAGGGCAGTGGGAAGGTGCTGGGGTAATAAACAATCATTATACAGTGGACTTAGAGAATTGTTTTCACTTTTTAGTAGATAGATTTTATATGAACAGAAGGAAATCATTTGAGGATGAAAACAAGGATTTTAATCTACATTCTTCTAGTAATTACAATAAGAACTTGAGTCTTTTGTAATAAGAACTTTTCTCTCCATGTCCAACATCAATAATTTGCAAATGTGGATAATTCTAATCAGCCAAAAACTTTTAGGCAGACTTTGGAGCATTATGGGATATGCAGTTCAGTGAAAATGTTATGACTCAAATGAAGCATGTTACATTGGAAATGTGTATCTGGTTTCACATGCTGGAGTTCAGATCTGCATAAGGACTAACTGAGACACAAAAATCACAAGAGGAGAGTAGATATCTTTCTGCCCCATTTAACAAACACAACTTTTTTTTTCTCATTTCTTGAAGATGGAGCTCTTGTTTCACTTTCTTATTGCCTATCAATCAGCTGAAGAAGACATCTGCAATTGGGGTTCCTTCGTAAGACATAAGCCCTGGCAGCAGCAGCCAGCACTCATCTGAAAGCTCCATCCTAAATTACCTTTGTCAGACTGTATAGAAAGTAAAGGCACACTTCAGTCTCATTTGATTAAATCAGGGAATGTACCAACTCGCCAAAGAATGGCAAGTCCTTTCCATTTACATGCTCCATTAACTGCACTTCACCGGAAAAATAAATCTCAGGGCAATTCTTTACCTCTGCTCTTCTAATTGCTACTTACAAATTCTTTTCTCCCAATCATGCTATCTCTCATATATCAGGAAGCCAAAGCATTTGTAGCTGAGTCCCTGGCTCTAATTTAACACGATATGCCATGATTAATGCCAAAGGCAAATAATATACCAAGTTACCATGGGAACCAGGGCATGAAAAGGTAAAAGCCCTCCCTGACACAAGATGGGTGGGACTTCTGTGGAGACCTGTACCCCACCAACACCAGGGGCCATGTCATTTTGGCAAAATTCCTCAGACCCAGCCCATTCCCAATCCCAGAGATGTGTGGATCCATCCTTCCTCCATTGAAATTTAACATGCAGTTAGTCCACACCTCCAAAGGAGACAATTACTGGATCATCATTCAGATTACAGATTCTTCACTGAACACTCACATTCAAAACCCATGGCATATGACACAAGATTAAAAGACTTACAAAAGAGATCACCTGAAGGTATCACTACCATTAAAATAGTATATTTATTTTACAAAAACACTCACTCATTCCAAGGTTCTGTAAGTATTTTTCTGCCTTCCAATTCATATATACATATAGAGGATACTTGCAAAGTGGGAGAAGGGGTTACATGGTTTAAAATCAATTAGAAATAAAAACCAAGTATCTCTAGAGCTACAAAATGGGAATAAATTATCTCACTGTCCAAAATATTTATTCATATAGGGCTTCAAGGCTTGTTTCTAGTGATGTAAAACTACCTCATGTGCATTTATGTCTGTGCCCCCTACACACAAGGAAAGAGCACCCATTTAACATTTCTTTGTCAGCTTCCTTCACTTATATCTTTATTTACTCTGCTTAGGCCTCATGCAAACAGGGAATTTCAATTATAAGGAAAGAAATCATTGAATTTCCACCATAAGGAAAATATTTCTCTAGAGAAAGAAACAAAGAAAATGCAAGCCATGGTACTAACATGATAATATATAATTTCTCTGGGGAAAAGTCAATGCAAATGTATGTATGATATTGAATGATGTCCTTCATTTATTTTCTTGCAAATTTTTCTCCATTTTATTCAGAAAATGATTTAAACAACTGAGCTGAAGTAAACAACCACATTCACTTTTGGTACAGTCCTGTAAGATTTAAAGTTGAAATTGGTGCGCAAATGCCATGTTGGTCACAAGAGTAGACAAATCTTTGCCATACGTGTTGATTTCATTGAGGATGAAATTATTGCTAACAGCCTTGGGTTCATTAAATTCAGAACATATTTTATGGAGTATTTTGGCCATCCAATTTTAAAACCATGTGTATTTTATGGAAAATTTTAATTCAGAAGTGTTTGATTCCTTTTAAAATCATTAAGATTTAAGTGAATTTCTTGATGTTGACCAGTAAAGTCAGTTAAACCTACACTATATATAATATTGAGTTTGATGACTGGCAATGAATGAGAGGCCAGTGTTAGAATTAGTGTTTTGTTGCAGGAGTGGGAGCAGTTGTCTACATGTATCAAGAAGCTAACCATGAAACTTTGAAGGATCAGAGTAGATGAGAGGGTACAGGTTTATTGCAGAGTCTTCAAATAATTCAGACAGCCATCTTGCTTTTTTAGTGGCTAAATAAATAATGTCTTTCACATATATCTTTTCTTGGAGAAGTCAATGGCACCCTACTCCAGTACTCTTGCCTGGAAAATCCCATGGATGGAGGAGCCTGGAAGGCTGCAGTCCATGGGGTCGCTGAGGGTCGGACATGACTGAGAGACTTCACTTTCACTTTTCACTTTCATGCACTGGAGAAGGAAATGGCAACCCACTCCAGTGTTCTTGCCTGGAGAATCCCAGGGACGGGGGAGCCTGGTGGGCTGCCATCTATGGGGTCGCACAGAGTCGGACATGACTGAAGTGACTTAGCAGTAGCAGCAGCAAGTATTAGGTGATCCAGTGAAGTGAAAGTCACTCAGTTGCTCAGTCTTGACTCTTTGCGACCTCATGGTCTATACAATCCATGGAATTCTCCAGGCCAGAATACTGGGGTGGGTAGCCTTTCCCTTCTCCAGGGGATCTTCCTAACCCAGGGATCGAACCCAGTTCTCCTGCATTGCAGGCGATTCTTTACCCACTGAGCCACAAGGAAAGCCCAAGAATACTGGAGTGGGTCGCCTATCCCTTCTCCAGTGGATCTTCCCAACCCAGGAATCCAACTGGGGTCTCCTTCATTGCAGGCGGATTCTTTACCAACTGAGCTATGAAGGAAGCCTAGGTGATCCATAAGGAGAGAAAATGATATTATACTAGAATTAATTCTACTACTAATAAAATGTATTGAACGCTTTCGATATGCCAAACACCCTGCTAAAGATCATCCCAAAATCATCTCCTTTGATCCTCAAAACAACTCTATGAGGTAAATATAAGCCATACCTCATACCTTTGCCAAGGTCACATATATACTTTCTATTTATCCATTGTAAAGGCTTTCAGAAAAGAATGTGAGAGAGGAGACTTTATTAAGAGGCTATTGCTTCACATTTCCCCACCTCAAAGAATAGTCATCCTAGACAATACAGGAAGAAGGAAATGCTATCTATCTGGTTGAGCCAGGGTCAAGATCAGATAGTCTGGTAGTGTGTGGACTTGACAGCTATACGATTTAGGTTCCATACACTATACCAAGCTCAGTCTAGCTAAACAAAACATACAAGAGATAAGACTCTTGTTCACAGCAATGTTATATATTGTATTACCATTCACAACTGCTCCTCTGTGGGAGGATTACACAACCCCATCCTGTTGACAATAGGTTTAGACAATGTGACTTTCTTCGCACAATGAAATGTGAACAGAAGGTGACACATACCACTTCTCAGCAGAAGCTTTCAGATCCAGCCCATGAATCATGTTTCTATTTCTATTTCCCCCTCTGTTATAAGCCCAGCAACGTCCCTAATAGGAACTTCTCTATCAGCCTCAGTTCAAGATTGAAGACAACAGATGGCAAAGCCCCAGCCAGAAATGGTGAACACATACATGTGAACGGGAAATCTACTTTCATGGTTTAAATCCCCTACATTTGGGAGGTCTTTTGTTACTACACATTAGCATTGTTACCCCTACAGATACAAACAATGAAACACAGTGATTAAGGGGATGAGATCAGCAAACCGCCTAGCCTCCAGTCACAATCCCATCACTATTATTTACGCTATTGAAATTCAGTTTCAACAATCTAACCTTTGAATAAGCCAAAGCGAATGTATAACAAATTAAATTTGGTCCCTTGAATACTCTCACTGACTCATATGGAAAAACAAGTAGGATAAATTACAATTGGCTTACATTAAGCAAAACACATTACAAAGCTCTTACCTCTTAAAATTTTTTTTAAGTTTTTCCAATACATATGTTCAATATTTAAATTGTATACTTATCTTTCTCCCTTTCCATTATTGAAAATATAAAACATTAAGATTTCTCTATTTCTAATCTCTATACTTTAGAGTCCCAAGCTCAAAATAATGGTATACGGTTGTCTGATACGTCATTTTGGCATAGTTGATCGTTCATTTATCACTGTTTACCATACTTACAAGCTTTGATAAGGAAAAAAATAGAAGATTTGTTCAGGTAATTACACCTTACATGCTTTCAAAATGATTTGGAGGAGTTGCTTACAAAAATATAGATACTGCAACAGGCCAAAAAAATGAAAAATGAGTGCAAAGGAGAATAAAGGCAGGCCTATTAGATGGATTTGGTACATAAAATGGAATCCAACAGGAGCTTACATGCTTACTTGTATTTTTTTTTTAATTTTATTTTATTTTTAAACTTTACATAATTGTATTAGTTTTGCCAAATATCAAAATGAATCCGCCACAGGTATACATGTGTTCCACATCCTGAACCCTCCTCCCTCCTCCCTCCCCATACCATCCCTCTGGGTCGTCCCAGTGCACTAGCCCCAAGCATCCAGTATCGTGCATCGAACTTGGACTGGCAACTCATATTTAAAAGCTCCGCAAATTCAGTTTTTGAGATTCCTGGTGTCCAAAGCAAAGAGAGAAGTATAATCCCTTATCAGATACATAATGATCCAAAAACCTTAAAAAGCAGTGACTCAAGAGAAGTACAACTTTTCACAACATGGAAATCTGTCAGGCATTTCCTTTGTGGGTCAACATCAAAAAGAAAATGTGAGATAGCATCCTTAACAGTGTCCTTCTCAATATCCCTACAAGCAAACGGCAAAAATGTAAGAAATTTCCCACTCTGTATTCCATTAAGACTCGAATTTCATTCTTATGACTTAAGGAAATACCCAATTCAAGATGTTCTTCCAAGTTATTTATTTACACTAAATGTATATAGCCATTTAGACTATGTCAAGTTCTTTATATATAATATTCCATGTGGCATCTCTGAACCAAACACAAAGTTAATGATGGAAACATTGGTCATTGTTTTAGATACTCTGTGGTGTGTGTGCTACAATGTACTTAGACCAAAATGTTGGGAAAACATTCTGGTTTATCTGCAAAAGAATCTTGAACAAACAAGATCCAGATCTTTTCAATTCAAGATCATATTCTCCTAGTCAATCCAACAATCTTTACATCCCTTGCCATCAACTTTTTTTTTTTCCCATTGTCACCTCCAATTCCACAGTTATTTTTCATTTTGACTTTCTGAAACCTTTCTTCTTCCTTCTATAACCGACGTCACTGGCTGGGCACCTCACTTAAGGTGACAATGACATAAAACTATCCAATGATTGTGACTCATTACAGATATCCTTTATTTGTGTTCATATAGAAACTACATAATAACATGGCCATTGGCACTTCTCTATAGAGTGCCTTGCTCTCTATAGAATTTTCTCACCTTGCTTGTCTTCCGACATCAATTATTTTCAGAGTAAAGTTGGGCCTCGTGGAAGAGCATCAACAAAAGCAGCCTAGAAAAATGGGGAAAGGACAATTAACAAAAGGAATGGATTTGAGTACTTCTGAGATCTCAGACTCAAACTTGGAAAAGTGGTTTTCAGAAGCCATCGAATGACCTGATACGAAAAAAAACTTCATTTAGATTTATAATTGGTTCTGCTATTCATTTCTAAATACATAATGATTTGTAAAATATTTCATTTTAAATTAATATTTAATATTAATATCTCAAAATGTAATATTGAAACATGCTGTCCCTAGGCTTAATTGTTTGACCCAGAGAAAGTTCATCTCCTTGTGCTTCCATTTCTTCATCTTTAAAATATAGATTATAATAAGTCCTATCTCATGGGGCTATTCTGAGAGTTACATGGGTTAAAATTCCTAAACCAATTAGAGCCATGCTTGGCACACACAGCGCAATAAAGTGCCTGCTATAATTATTATTCTTTTAAAAAATAACTTCTAATGTTTTCAAAATGTTATTGTTCCCTATATTTTTCCTCATTAAATATTCAATGACATAAAATGATAGAAATGAGCACCATGAAAATGGAAACATATTTTTAATTTTTTAGATGAATGCCAAATTCTACCTCATTAGGAAGAAATGAAGCTACAAGTTTTCCTTCCCTTGCACACACAGTTTTAATCAGCAGACACCATGACATTTCAATCAGTGATAATTCAAGAAAGATTTGTTTTTGCTAACATCTCTTCACAAATTAGTGTTTTTTGTTAAAGGCCTAAATAAAGCCAACTCCAATTTTAGATGTGCTTTGATTCAAAGACTCTTGCTGTCTATTCAGCTTGTCTACAGGCCCTGTTCACCCATCCTTAGATTGGCAGCAGGTTACAATGAAAAGAGCACTGGTCTGGAAATCAAAAACTTATCCTGAACTGTCTGTGTCACTGGCTGGTTCTTTATATTTAAACAAAGCATTCTACCTAATTTGAACTTAGTCTCCTACAGGAGTTGAATGGAGATGGTCCTTTATTATTATGAAGTGCCATGCGCTCGGTCGTGTCCGACTCTCTGTGACCCCGTGGACTATAGCCCGCCAGACTCCTCTGTTCATGGGATTCTCCCAGCAAGAATACTGTAGTAGGTTGCCATTTCCTCCTCCAGAGAATCTTCAGGAATCAAACCCACAGCTCCTGTATCTCCTGCATGGCAGGCAGATTCTCTATAAAATTCTGTAATTCTTAGAAGATTTTCATGTTATCTACATATGTTGGACAATGTGACATTAACTCCCCTGAAGTTATCCATCTATATACAGACTTGTATAGAAAATGAATTCTCTTCATCTAGATCATCCATATATTACCCAGAATTTTATGCTTCCTAGGAAGAACAGAAAATAGTTCATATTTAAAGCTATTTGATATTTAAATAACTAGAATGTCCTTAACAGCATTGAAACTCTCATCTCTTTCTTTCCACAGAGAATACACATAGATTTGACTGTTTTTTGTTTGCTTGTGTTTTTAATCTTTGCAATGCTGTCCAGGTTCTGGCTGCTGCTTCTTGTTAGCTGGTCACATATACAAGTGACACAGTCATTGCCAGCATTTGCTTCTCAAAATAAAACTCCCCAAAGATAGCTTTTTCACTCTCTTGTATACAAACATATAGCTATCTTCTGGAATTATCACTTGTACTACCAAGTGCCAAGAAGCCATTGACTTGATTTTACTTCCAAGATCCCTAGTATCTAAGAGGTATGAGCAATCATTCAACCAGACCATATACTGCACATTCTTAGAGATACCCATGGGATCATGAAAGGTAGGAGACGGTTTCTGGAGTCACATTCCCCTCCCCCAGAAAGGAAACAGACAAGTCAGCTAAGGAGGTATGACCACAGGACTTCCACTGACAGCGACTAGGTGAGGCAGAAGACAAAGCAGAAACCCTGAAAGATTTGATGAAACGTCCTAGAGCCAGGCCACACAGGAAGAGAGTCTAGGTTAAAGAAGCAGAGAGCTGAATAGCCAGAAGGAAAGAGGCTTAATCAATAGGCACCACTAAGAGGCATAGCCCCAATGCAACAATGTCATGGCACCAAGAGGGAAAATGGAGTCTGAGACTTTTCTTCTGAATCATAACAGGGATTATGTGCCTAGTCACTCAGTTGTGTCCGACTCTTTGCGACCCCACAGACTGTAGCCCACCAGGCTCCTCTGTCCATGGGGATTCTCCAGGCAAGAATACTGGAACGGGTTGCCATGCCCTCCTCCAGGAGATCTTCCCAACCCAGGGATCAAACCCAGGTCTCCCACATTGCAGGTGGATTCTTTACCATCTGAGCCACACGGGAAGCCCATAACAGGGATTAGAGGTCTCAAGTATCAGGAATGTCCCACCCTCCCACCTATCCAGGCAACAGTAGAGGCAAAAGTAAACTCTTTGGAGAAAGCTACCCTAAAACAGACCCACGAGGATAGCACAGACTGAAGCAAGGTTGCAAACCTTGTTATAAAGATCACCAAACACAGAAAAACCAGCCACAGTGTGTGAGAATCAGCAGACAAGGAATAAAGGTTTAAACAGAAAGAACTGCAGGTATTGGAATGGCTTTGACATAATAGAAAACAGCTATGTATGAAACATATAAAATTTATAAAAGAAAAATACAATTACAAAGATATGTATATAGTAAACCTAGGAGAAATAAGGGCTTCCCTGATAGCCTTCCCTGGTGGCTCAGTCGGTAAAGAGTCTGCCTGCAACATGGGAGACCTGGGTTCAATCCCTGGGTAGCAAAGATCCCCTGGAGAAGAAATGGCAACCCACTCCGGTATTCTTTCCTGGAGAACCCCATGGACAGAGAAGTCTGGTGGGCTACAGTCCATGGGGTCACAAAGAATCGGACATGACCGAGTGACTAACACACACGATAGAGCAGCAGTGAAGAATTCACCTGCCAGTGCAGGAGATATGAGTTTGATCCCTGGGTCAGGAAGATCCCCTGGAGAAGGAAATGGCAACCCATTCCAATATTTTTACCTGGAGAATCCCATGGACAGAAGAGCCTCGTGGGCTACAGTCCATGGGGTCACAAAAGAGTCGGACACTATTTAGCGACTGAAACAACAAATGAGAAGTAAGCAGATGGAACTGAAGAGGCTGTAATTAACAGGAATAAAAAATATATAATTGAAACTGTACATGTTAAAAATGAAAAGCTCAATCAATGTCCATCGAGAGATGAGGAAAAGAATAATAGGTTAAAGGAAAGATAGAGGTCAGGGGATGGAGGGTGAAGCGTCCACCCTCTAATCACGCTTTGGTCTTTCTGGTGACTAGCACCCATTCTGAAGCTATCTAGGAGACCCAGCCACTGGGTATCTCTTTAACATTCTAATGACACTCATTACTCTGGAAATTCTAAAGGCTTTAGAAGTTTTGTGCCAGGAGCTAGGGACAAAGACCAAATATTTGTTTATTTATTTTAATGATGAATACATTCAGATGTAATAGATATTGAGAGTTCTAGTTGCTGCACATCGTCATCAATAATAATTGGTACTGTCAGTCATTAATTAATGACTATTAATTCATTATTCGTTATTCACTCATTAATCTTTGAAATTTTAGTCATTCTGTTGGCAATGGGTTACCATTATGGAGTTAATTTGTACTTTTCCAATGACTAATAAAACTGGGTTTTGCTTCACTTTGTTTCTGATAAATTTATTCGTCATTGCTCAATGCTCATGTTTTATTATGTTAGGTTTTCTTTTAAGCTACAGTTCTCTTTTAGTGGATTTATGTGATTATGCTTCACATTTTGAAGTAGGATCTTCAGCTATTTTGACACTAAACAACCAAGAGTACAATTTTTTCATGGTGGTGACTAACTGCATTAACAAAAATCAACCTTATATTTGCTATCGATAATGTTAACGTGGGCGTCCCTTGTGGCTCAGCTGGTAAAGAAACTGCCTGCAATGTCGGAGACCTGGGTTTGATCCCTAGGTTGGGAAGATCCCCTGGAGATGGGAAAGGCTACCCACTTTAGTATTCTGACCTGGAGAATTCCACGGACTGTATAGTCCATGGGGTCACAAAGAGTTGGACATGACTGAACAACTTTCACTCACAATGTTAACTTGTATAACAGGACCTGCAAAATGGAGGCAGACCCAGCTGCCCAGCCCACATCACAAATCTGTACTTAAGCCAGCTTGCACTAACAGAAATGCCTCCCTGTCAAGGAAAGTGAGCACCAATCACAATCCTCCAACCCAGCTTTAGCTAGCTTACCTCACCCTAGAAAACAGAACCATCTAGCCTTTAAAGAAATCACCCAACCTCATTGCTAATCATGCCCTGTATCCACATCACTTACTCTTAACAGTCTACATAGCTTGCTCTTGTCCAAAATCCCTTAGGAGGAAATCTCTACTGCTTAAGAGGCATTGTACTCTCCCAACCCATGGATTGTTTTCCCTAGAATAAAGGACAGCAAGCTCATTATTAAATTTTTTCAGGTTTCTCACTTGCAACAGTATGCTTAGCATAAATTAGAACAGAGGGCTTGTTTTCCCAGAACAATTCCTTTAAGATATTTGTTCTTTATTCATATGATGAAAAGAAGGCAAGCATTGTTCAAAGTACTCTTAAGAAGTTTTTCTACAAACAGATAAAGCACTTTAATTCTCAATGTTTCAAATAGTTTAGATAAAATATTTAAATATAGCTTTTACTATTAAAGAATTTTTCTATATATTTATAATCTATAGTAGGAGTTTTAATGTTTTAACAAAAATTTTTTTAAGGTTTTAATTGCAATAATTGACATATAACACTGCATTCATTTTGGGTGTACAACATAATGATTTATGTGTATATTGCAAAATGATTGCCACTGTGTTTAGTTAACATCCATCACCACATGTAGTTACAAATTTTGACTGTGTGTGTGATGCAAACTTTCATGACCTAGTCTTTCAGCAGCTTTTGAATATACAATGCAATATTGTTAACCATAGCCATCATGCTGTATATTATATCCATAGAACTTGTACCTTTAAGCTTATACCTACTGATGACATTAACCCATTTTATCCATCCTGAAAGTTATTTCTAATGCAATTAAACTGAAAGATTTTAGTTCCAGAGAAGCAGACAATATTCCCAATATTTCTTATTTCTCTGAAGTCAAGAAGAGTTATTCTGCAGAGAGAAACTTGAAAGAGCTAAAATATCTCATAAGGAACATGTGGTAGCAAGAAACATGGACCTCCAAACGTCCATCCTCAAATTCACAGAATGTTACTTCACGTTCGAAAGGGACTTTGCAGATATGATGCAAGTAGGGATTTTGAGGTGAGTACACTACACTGGATTATCAATGTGGCCCTAATTTAATCACTTAAACTCTTAAAAGCAGAAAATCTTTTCATGAAACGAGTTGCCAGTCCAGGTTCGATGCATGATACTGGATGCTTGGGGCTAGTGCACTGGGACGACCCAGAGGGATGGTATGGGGAAGGAGGAGGGAGGAGGGTTCAGGATGGGGAACACATGTATACCTGTGGCGGATTCATTTTGATATTTGGCAAAACTAATACAATTATGTAAAGTTTAAAAATAAATAAAATTAAAAAAAAAAAGGCAGAAAATCTTTCCCAACTATAGTCAAAGAGATGTGATGACAGATAAGGAGGCGGAGAAAGAAGGTACAAAAAGGCAGGCACTTGCCACTGCTAGCTTTGAAGACAAAAGGGCCTACGTGTCAAAGAATGCGGGTGGCATCTAGAAACTCAGAATGACCAGCAGCCAACATTCAGCAAAGAAACAGGGGCCTTCATCCTACCACTGCCAGGAAATACATTCTGACAATACGCGGAATGAGCAAGGCAACCAGATTCTTGCCTTGAGCATCCATAAAGCAGTGCAGCCTTGTCAACAATTTGATTTTAGCTCAGTGATTCCTGGATCAGATTTATGACCTACAGAAATAAAAGATAATAAACTTGTGCATTTAAACCACTAAGTATATGGTAGTATATAAAGGCAGCAAAAGAGAACTAATATAGGCCCACAGCAAGAAAGAGAAGTGACTTTCTCAAAGTCATACAACTTTTAGGGATAACACCAGGGCTAGGACATTGTCTGATTCCACTTTTATTTATTTAATATTTTAAAAATTGAAATATATACCTTTATTTTCCTGGTAATAAATATTAAACTGCTTCCTAGTAGACATTTAGCAAATTAACAGATGTTCTGAAAGATGCAGATAATAATGGTTTTAAATTTATGTCAATTCGGTTTCAAAGAAAAGAGTTGTAAGAACTTTTTTTTTAATTGACTTAGATGAAAAGAATTTCCATATTTCTTAAAGTTTTAAATCACTTATCACTTAAGAAATGTTTATTTTATTGGCAACAGAACAGATGTAGGTCTCAATCAAAAAGGTTATTTTCTTTGCAACAAAAAGAATAAAATACCTAGGAATAAATTTAACCAAGGTGAAAGACCTTTACACTAAAAACTATAAGACACTGTTGAAAGAAATTGAAGATGGCACAAAGAAAAAATATTTTGTGCAAACTGTTAAACTGTCCATATTACCTACAAAAATCTACATATTCAAAGAAATTCCTATCAAAATCCCAATGATATGTTTAAAAAAAAATACTAAAATTTATATGGAAACATCAGATCAGATCAGATCAAATCAGTCGCTCCGTCATGTCCAACTCTTTGCAACCCCATGAATCGCAGCATGCCAGGCCTCCCTGTCCATCACCAACTCCCGGAGTTCACTGAGACTCACGTCCATCGAGTCAGTGATGCCATCCAGCCATCTCATCCTCTGTCATCCCCTTCTCCTCTTGCCCCCATTCCCTCCCAGCATCAGAGTCTTTTCCAATGAGTCACTCTTCACATGAGGGGGGCAAAGTACTGGAGTTTCAGCTTTAGCATCATTCCTTCCAAAGAAATCCCAGGGCTGATCTCCTTCAGAATGGACTGGTTGGATCTCCTTGCAGTCCAAGGGACTCTCAAGAGTCTTCTCCAACACCACACTTCAAAAGCATCAATTCTTTGGTGCTCAGCCTTCTTCACAGTCCAACTCTCACATCCACACATGACCACAGGAAAAACCATAGCCTTGACTAGACAAACCTTTGTTAGCAAAGTAATGTCTCTGCTTTTGAATATGCTATCTAGGTTTGTCATAACTTTCCTTCCAAGGAGTAAGCGTCTTTTAATTTCCTGGCTGCAGTCACCATCTGTAGTGATTTTGGAGCCCAGAAAAATAAAGTCTGACACTGTTTCCACTGTTGCCCCATCTATTTCCCATGAAGTGGTGGGACCAGATGCCATGATCTTCGTTTTCTGAATGTTGAGCTTTAAGCCAACTTTTTCACTCTCCACTTTCATCTTCATCAAGAGGCTTTTTAGTTCCTCTTCACTTTCTGCCATAAGGGTGGTGTCATCTGCATATCTGAGGTGATTGATATTTCTCCCGGCAATCTTGATTCCAGCTTGTGTTTCTTCCAGTCCAGTGTTTCTCATGATGTACTCTGCATATAAGTTAAATAAGCAGGGTGACAATATACAGCCTTGACGTACTCCTTTTCCTATTTGGAACCAGTCTATTGTTCCATGTCCAGTTCTAACTGTTGCTTCCTGACCTGCATACAAATTTCTCAAGAGGCAGATCAGGTGGTCTGGTATTCCCATCTCTTTCAGAATTTAACATAAAAGATCCCAAATAGCCAAAGTAATACTAAAAATTACAAAACTATAATAACAAAATAGCATAGTACTGGCTGAACAGACATATAGATCAACAGAACAGAATTGAAAGCCCAGAAATAAACCCATATATGTAAGGATAATTAATTTAAAATAACAAACAAAGAACATATACTGAAGAAAGGATAATCTCTTTAATACATGGTGCTGGGAAACCTGGACTGTCATCATGTGCAAAATGATAAAACTAGACCACCATCTCACACCATACAAAAAAATCAAATCAAAATGTAATACAGATTTGGTTGTAAGGCCTGAAACCATAAAACTCCTAAAAGAAGTTGGGCATCATTGACAATAGCCTCAGCAATATCTTTCTGAATATGTCTCCTCAGGCAAAGGAAACAAAAACAAACAAATGGGATGACATCAAACTAAAAAGCTTCTGAACAGCAAGGAAAACCACAAACAAAATGAAGACAACCTATCAAATGGGAGAAGAGATTTTCAAATTGTATATCCAATAAGGGGTTAACACCCAAAATATATAAAGAACTTATAAAACTCAACAACAACAGAAGAAAACCCAGACAACCCAATTAAAAAATGAGAAGACACGAATAGACTTTTTAACAAAGAAGACATATGAGGGCCAATGGGCACATGAAAATATGCTTAACATCACTAGCCATTAGAAAAATGCAAATCAAAACTACAATGAGGTATCACACCAATTAAAATGGTTATTTTTAAATAGGCTAGAAATAACAAGTGTTGGAGAGGACATGGAGGAAAGGGAACACCCATACAGTGTTGATGAGAATGTAAATTGGTGTAGCCACTGTGGAAGACACTATAGAGATTCCTCAAAAAGTTAAGAATAGATCCAGCTACTCAGGGCTATTTATCCAAAATGCTGCTGCTGCTAATTCGCTTCAGTCATGTCTGACTCTGTGCAACCCCATAGACGGCAGCCCACCAGACTCCCCCGTCCCTGGGATTCTCCGGGCCAGAACACCAGAGTGGGTTGCCATTTCCTTCTCCAATGCATGAAAGTGAAAAGTGAAAGTGAAGTCGCTCAGTTGTGACTGACTCCTCAGGACCCCATGGACTGCAGCCTACCAGGCTCCTCCGTCCATGGGATTTTCCAGGCAAGAGTACTGAAGTGGGGTGCCATCGCCTTCTCCGTATCCAAAATGAAAACACTAATTTGAAAAGATATATGTGCCTCTATATCCATTGCATTATGTACAAGATATGGAAACAACCTAAGTATGCATCAATAGATGGATGGATAAAGAAGATGTAGTGTGTGTGTACATGGACAATCTTGAGGGTAGTACACTAAGTCAGATGGAGAAGGACAAACACGGTGTTACTTCCCAATGTGCCATGTGACAGTTGTATAAATATCATCCCATAAAACTTTAGTTCTACCACCTGCAAAATAGAAATAATATAACATTTTCTTCCAACATCACAGGACACAATGTTTGAAAGTATTTTCAAATAAGAAAGCTATATGTACCTGGGACATTTTTGGTACATGGAAAAGATAACCCACAGATAAGAAATCATGTCCAAAGAAACATATTTTCTGAGTAATGTGACAATACATTGCGGGTGAGATTGTTCTCACAGGTATATAAATAATTTTATGGTTCCCAGATGAATATGTGAAGCCACAAGTTTGGATTAATCACAAAGGAGCCTAAACATTAAAAGAAATAATGCTCTTTGAAAGAGAGCCATTAAGTATACACATCGGACCAACAGAAAAAAAAAAAGTGAAGTCGCTCAGTTGTGTCTGACTCTTTGTGACCCTATAGGCTGTAGCCTACCAGGCTCCTCTGTCCATGTGATTTTTCAGGCAAGAGTACTGGAGTGGTGTCCCATTTCCTTCTCCAGGGGATCTTCCTGACCCAGGGATTGAACCCGGGTCTCCTGCATTGTAGGCAGACGCTTTACCTTCTGGGCCACCCGGACCAACAAAGGACAGACCTAAAGTCAGGTCAACAAAGAAAGGCATAGCACAGAAACTTTCTGGAAGTCAAGAGTTAAACAGTAACCAGCCTGAAGAGGCTTCATGAAGAGTAGACTCTGCCCCCCATGTGTCTGCAGAAATACTTGAAAGGGTCATAAAATATCCCAGTGATGAGAACTATCACATGGCTGGCTCACTCATTGCTTTGGATATAATTTGGATATAATAACATTTCATTATATTAAGAAACATTAAGCAGAAGACCTTTTAAGATATTTGATATCTAGCTGAAAAGTTTTGTTTTACAATGATAATTAGAAAACTACTATTCATATTTAGAACACTATTTCACAAAATTAATCATACATGCTCAGATGGGCCAGATACCTCCTCCTTTTAGATACAGATTTTAAAAGAATAGAGGGTGTATTCTGTTCAGCTGCTCAGAATCCAGAAATTCTCATAGTTCCTTATTACTTGTACTTTCTACTATGGAGACCAAAAATGTTGACCTGCTATTAAGAATTTTCCATAAAATGTTCTGGAGGCTATTATACTGTTTCTGGACAAATTGTGATTACTTATCCCTCTCTCCTTGCAGTTATTTACAAAAATCAAGCTTTCCATTCAGAATTAAATTTTTTAATTTATCAACTGGTAGTGCTGCTCTTGACAGATCCACTGTATAAAACTGTTGTTGTTTTAGTTGTTCAGTTGTGTCCGACTGTTTGCGACCCCATGGGCTGTAGGCCACCAGGCTCCTCTGTCCATGGGACTCTCCGGGCAAGAACTCTGGAGTGGATTGCCATGCCCTCCTCCAGGGGGTGTTACCAACCCAGGAACTGAAGTCAGGTCTCCTGCTCCTGTAGACAGATTATTTGCCATCTGAGCTATCAGGGAAGTCATGTCTTTGTAAAATATAGGATTTTGAATACAATCACTAGATCACCAAAAAAAAAAAAAAAAACAAGAGTAAAATATTATTTTAATTTCTAAAAGAATACTAGTTAAGAAATAGCACAACCATAATAATTGAATTATAAAGATGAACAATAAAAATAAATTATTATAATATGTGACTTCCCTGGGTCCCAGAGGCTACGACCCCTTGCTCCCAATGCAGGGGACCTGGGTTTGATCCCTGCTCAGGGAACTAGCTCCCACATGCCACAACTAAAAGATCCAGTGTGCAGCAACAAAGAGCCAGTGCAGCCAAATAACTAACTAATTTTTTAAATAATTATAATACATTCATTCATACAGGTTGAAACGACTCCTTAAAAATTCCTGCCATCCATTCCTTACCTTTGGAATTTCTCAGACCTGGATTTAATACTTCTCTTTGATACTTATTAATTATAGAAGCTTAACCTACTTACTATCTTCAATTTACATTGCACTTGGTTAGAATATCTACTTAATGTGACTGTGGTGAAAATTAAATACAAAGCTCCTAACGTAATTCTTGCTACATAATAAAGCATCTTTAAAAGGAAGATTTTTGCTTGTTTTCTTGGTCCATAACCACAGGAAATTGAAGAAAATCATTCTACTTTCACAAATTAAAGATCTTGAGAGCTAGATTCTAGTGTCCACTTCAGCAAAGTCATACTAATAATCAAAGAAGCATTTTATAATTGCATAGAACTTAATCATTTATAACACTTTGTAAATATCTCACTTGATACAAATTCATACTCCTTTGAGATATGACAATTGTGATTCAGAAAAATTAAGTGATTTTTTATAGTAACTTTTAGTGTAGTAGATATATTTTGGTTGCCAAGGATTTTCCTTTATCCTGGGAAATGTCTTGCCCTCCTCTTCATTCATAAGACTCCTATGAGAACTTTCAAGTCTTATGTAAATTCATACTGGCAACAGGTCCAAGAGTGGAAACAAGACTCAAGTGCAGTCATTAATAGCAGACCACATTCACAGTGGCCACAACTGATTGGTCCAAGGAGGACCTCTGGCTTGCTCTGAGCCAAAGGGTCTCTTTCCAAGATTCTTTGAACATCTGAGAAAGTTTCTCTCTGATGACAGGGCTTTGATATGTTTAACTCTGGAGCTGTTGGCATCAGTGACTTCTGTTGTTGGTGTTTAGTCGCTAAGTCATGTCCCACTCTTTGTGACCCCATGGACCTTAGCATGCCAGGCTTCCCTGTCCTTCACTATCTCCTTGAATTTTCTCAAACTCATGTCCATTGAGTCAGTGATGTCATCCAAACATCTCATCCTCTGTCATCCCCTTCTCCTCTTGCCCTCAATCTTTCCCAACATCAGGGTCTTTTCCATTGAGTCAGCTCTTGGCATCAGATGGCCGAAGTATTGGAGCTTCAGTATCAGACCTTCCAATGAATATTCAGGGTTGATTTCCTTTAGGATTGACTGGTTTGCTCTCCATACTGTGCTCAAGAGTCTTCTCCAGCATCACAGTTCAAAAACATCAGTTCTTTGGCCCTCAGTCTTCTTTATGGTCCAACTCTCACATCTCTACATGATAACCGGAAAAAACATAGCTTTGACTATATGGACCTGTGTTGGCAGAGTGATGTCTCTGCTTTTTAATAAGCTGGCTAGGTTTTTCATAGCTTTTCTTTCAAGGAGCAAGCATCTTCTAATTTCATGGCTGCAGTCACCATCCACAGTGATTTTGGAACCCAAAAAATAAAATCTGCCACTATTTCCATTGTTTCCCCATCTATTTGCCATGAAGTGATAGGGCTGGATGCCATGATCTTAGTTTTTTTAATGTTGTGTTTTAAGCCAGTTTTTTCACTCCCCTCTTCCACCTTCATCAAGAAGTTCTTTAGTTCCTCTTTGGTTTTTTTGCCATTAGAGTGGTATCATCTGTGTATCTGAGGTTGTTAATATTTCTGTAGAATGGAGAATGTTATTCTGAACCAAAGAAAACAAGACTTTTTTCTTTTCTTTTTTTTTTTTAACTAAATTTGGTGCTCCTTTCACCAGACAGATTACTAATAGCCACCAGTCTTCTCCCAATACCTCCTTTTGTCCTTTTTATGCATTTGATTTTGGGGCCTAAGGAAGTAAACCCTGTAGTGGGTGGTATATAAATTAATTCACACACTAAGTATATAAGAAGGAAATGTATACATAGTATATAAGAATGAAATGACAAGACAAAGAGGGACAGACTCATGTCCTAAAACTGCTTCAAGTCACTCAGTACACATTCTAGTGCGGCTGATGAATATTAAATTCATAAACTTGATCTGCTTCATATAACCCCAATCCATTTCACATGAATTTTTGTTTGCCTGTTTTCTGCTTCTTAAAATGCTCAACCTCCAAGTCCACAACTTTGACATCTTTTCACCTAGCTAAGTGTTGTTACTCAGGTCTTGGTGGAGAGAGAATTATTCCAGGAACACTTCTGTAGTCTCCAAATTTGGGTTCTTTTCATCTCTTGCATGCTCTATGAGCACCTGTATTAAATCCACACTAAATCCTAAATCCTGCATTAACTCCTATCCCATTACCTGATAAAAGTTCATCAATATAATCCTAAGAGAACAGTAACTATCCTGCTCAAGGTTCTCTGTCCTATATCTTCAGAAGCTCAGATTGTGTTTAACATATAGCCAACACTCAACAAATATTTATGATATTCTTTGTGAATAAACTTCTTTGTTGATTTTTATAAACTTCATACCATTCTCCACCTCCAAATAAATCACTGATAAGGTATCTTACTTACTAATGAAAGCATCTGAGTTACTCAGTTGCACTGGGATGGACAACTACTCAATCCTGAAATGTCTGAAGTTCTCTTCTGAAGTTCCATAATAAACAGTATTAAAGGTAAATTTAGATGGATACTGAAATGAGAACTATCTTCAAAAAATGTTCAAGTGATTTTATTTATATTAATAACAGAGAATGGGAATGAGTATCTAAATTCCTCCAAAGGATAGGAAACATGCCAAACACTGTACCCTGAAAAAGCAACTTGCAACAGGTCACAATTGAAAATTATAAAATGGTTCTCATATAAATGGCTATTGACTCTTAGATTTTGGTAATAACATTGTAAACTATGTACTAGTATCATCAAAGCCAAAATGGTTTTCCTTATGTGAGTGGGCATAACTACTTAACCAAATTTCTTTCAGAATATATTAGAAATGACAGTGATGAAATAAAAAAATAACTCAGTTAAAGAAATAAATATACTATTCATATTTCACCAGCAATATAAATGGTATGAAGTGAATAATCCTCTCACTGGGTGACATCAATCTGACATAAACAGGAGCACTAGGAGAGAAACATACCTAAATATACTTCTGTCACAAAGACTTAGGTTGAAGAGACATAGAACGAAAGCCCAATGTTTTAGTTTCTATCAACTGCTTGATGCAGTGTTTTCATCCTATTGCTGATTTTGGCCCTTATGAATATTCTGTGTTTTTCTTGGATCTTTAGAAATATCACATCTCAAATTACAGAGCAATGTGCAATCTAGGCCGGGAAAAATGGTAATGCCTAGTAATGTGGTGTGCCTAAGATTTTGTTTGGCACATGTGTCTAACAAATACTTATTGAATAAATGAATGAACTAATAAATCAGTTCATTGCTTTGAATTCTTTATTTTTGAATACGACTTTTAATTTTTTACTTTGTTGTTAAACACAAAAACTTGGGCAATATATGAGAGCAAAGCAGTACTATTCAATAATCAGAATGGGAAAATTCTCAAAATTCTTGAGTTTAACACCCACCTCTCCCAAGATATGCTTAATATGTTTGTCATTAGAAAAACTTTGGGTTTGTTCGCAGAAGAGCATTAGTCAAATCCAATGTTTTCTTTGGACCAAGTATGTGAATATGAATCTACTCATCACCATTAGCATGAGAAGAGACCAATGAATAGATTTCCCCAGAAAATACCAATAAAAAGTAGAAAATGTACAAATAAATTATATAAGGGCCAACTATGGAGCCATAAAATCAGAATAAGACATTACAACAATTATATATTAAGTCAATGTATTTAATAACCTAAATAAAATGGACAATTTCCTACAAATTTATACTTAGTGTAACTCCCTCAAGAATAAAAATAAAACATATATACTCCTTAAATCATTAAAGAAATTATATTACTAGTAGAAAATCTAATCCAAAGTATCTCAGACTGTATTATAGATGAATTCTACTGAATAGTAAAGGAAAAGATGTTTACAAACTTCACAAATTCTCCAAAGAATAAAGAAGTAACACATTGTAACTTTTTTAGGATAACACCAACAAAGGTCCCTCTAGTCAAGGCTATGGTTTTTCCAGTGGTCATGTATGGATGTGAGAGTTGGACTGTGAAGAACCTGAGTGCCAAAGAATTGATGTTTTTGAACTGTGGTGTTGGAGAAGACTCTTGAGAGTCCCTTGGACTGCAAGGAGATCCAACCAGTCCATTCTGAAGGAGATCAGTCCTGGGATTTCTTTGGAAGGAATGATGCTAAAGCTGAAACTCCAGTACTTTGGCCACCTCATGCGAAGAGTTGACTCACTGGAAAAGACTCTGATGCTGGGAGGGATTGGGGGCAGGAGGAGGACAGCAGAGGATGAGATGGCTGGATGGCATCACTGACTCAATGGACGTGAGTCTGGGTGAACTCCGGGAGTTGGTGATGGACAGGGAGGCCTGGTGTGCTGTGATTCATGGGGTCGCAAAGAGTCGGACATGACTGAGCGACTGAACTGAACTGAAATCTATATCAGTAAATATAAAACTTTTATAAAATCAGGAAGAGAATTTTATTACCTAATAAAGAGGATCTACAGAAAACTATGAAAATACCATAGTTAATAATGAATCATTAAAAGCATCCCCTTAAAATCAAGAATGGATAATTTCTGTCATCATCACTTGTTATCCACTTAGCCCTGGAGATCCAAGCCATCACACCAAGATGGGGAAAAGAAACTTTAAGAGGATAACATTGATAAGAGGGAAATTAACAAGTATTATTCAATACTTTATAATTATTCATAGAGATATTACAAGAGAAAACATAGGCAATATGTGAGAACTACTAAGAAAATATACCAAGATTGATGGACACAGGTAGACTTCTTAAAATTACTTTTATTTCTGTAGACTAGCAACAAGAGAAAATGAAATTTTAATAATGGAATTTTAGGTAATTTTTTAAAAACTCAATAGATAAAAATAAACATAAGGAAAAAGCTTCAATCATGTTCCGTAAGAAGCACTAGTCTGCACCAGGCTCTGGCATTAGCCCCCCAGCTCTAGTCTGCACCTGCCATGACAGCAGTCCCTGTGCACCCCAGAAAAAGCCCCAACCCACGCTTGTTTCAGCTCCAACACTCCCACCAAAACCGCTGGCCACATGTAGACCATGGAGGGACATTTCTACACAAGGACATGCTTCAGGGCTGGGATAGTCTAACTTCATAGAGACAAGCAGAGAAATTCAAACAAAATGAGACTACAGAGGAATATATTCCAAATGCAAAAATAAGATGACACTAATGAAGTGGAGAGAAGTATTGGGTTGGCCCCAAAATTCATTTGGGTTTTTCTGTGCCATCTTGTGGAAAAACTTGAACTTTTTGGCCAGCCCAATAACTTACCTGATAAAGAGTTCAAAGAAATGGTCATAAAAATACTCAGCAAGCTCAGGAAAAAAATAAAGGAACACACTGAGAATTTCAACAAAGAATTGGAAAATATAAAAATACCCATCATGGTTTCCTGTGGGTACATGCCCAGGAGTGGGATTGCTCTATTTTTAGTGTTCTGAGGAACCTCCATACTGTTCTCCACAGTGACTTACCAATTTACATTCCCACCAACAGTGAAGGACTTGCACTTCCTTGATGATGAGCAACACTCAACATCTTTCCCAGTGTCTGTTGGCCATCTGCATATCTTCTTCAGAAAAATGTTTATCCAGATCCTCTGCCCATATTTTAATCCAGTTGTTTGTTTTTTGATACTGAGTTGCATGATTTCATTACGTACTTTGCATATTAATGCCTTATCAGACATATTCTTTGGAAATACTTTCTCCCATTCAGTAGATGACCTCCCTGCTTTGTTGATAATTTCCTTCCGTTTACAAAGGTTTTCTTTTTTTTTTTTTAGAGTGATGGAGTCCTACTTGCTTATTTTTGCCTTCGTTTCCCTTTCCTGAGGAGATATATCCAAAACCATATTACTAAGACTGATGCCAAAGAGCATACTGCCTATGCCTTCTTCTAGAACTTTTATGGTTCTAGGTCTTAAATTTAAGTCTTTAATCCATTTTGAATTTAGTTTTTCCCATGGTATGAGAGAGTAATCCAGTTTGATTCAATCAGACAAGAAAAAAGAAATAAATCCAAATTGAAAAGAAGTAAAACTGTCACTACTTGCAGATGACATGATACCATACATAGGAAATCCTAAAGATGCCACCAAACACTACTAAATCTCATCAATGAATTTATTAAAGTTGTAGGATATAAAATTAACCCACAGATATCTGTTGCATTTCTATACATTAAAAACAACCTATCAGACAGAGAAATTTTTTAAAAATTTACAAACACATCAAGAATAAAATGTCTAGGAATAAATCTAGAGAGATAAAAGAACTGTACTCAGAAAATTATAGAACACTGATGCAAAAAATTGAAGAGGACATAAACAGATGGAAAGATATACTGCATTTGTGGATTAGAAAAACTAATATTATTAAAGTGACCATAGTATCCAAGGATATCTACAGATTTAATACAATGTCTATCAAAATAACAATGGCATTTTTCACAGACCTAGAACAAATAATTCTAATTTTTCATGGATATACCGTAGTCCATGGATAGCCAAACAATCTTGACAAAGAAGAACAAAGCTGGATGTATCATATGCTTTGATTTCAAACTATATTACAAAGCTATAGTAATAAAAAAAAATTTTGTACTGGCACAAAAATTGACACACAGATCAATGAAACAGAATAGAGAACCTAGATATGAAGTCACTTTTATGTGGATAATTAATTTACAGCAAACTAGCAAGAATATACAATGAGGAAAGAATGTTTCTTCAATAAATGGTGTTGGGAAAACTGGACAGCTACATGCAAAAGAATCATACTGCAAGGCATTTTTTAATCCCTAGATAAGTGGAGGCTTGTACTAATATGCAGTGTTTCTTCAACTTGACTGGGGCTGCATATTGGTAACTGTGGGGAGTTTTAAAGAGTGCTGACACCTGGGCCCCACTTCCTGAAATTATGATTTAATGGGTCCAGCATGCAAACTGGAGTTTGTAAATCTCCCCCAAGTTACCCTAATGTGCAGGCGGGTTTGATTTCTAATGATTTAGTGGATGCTGTGGTACCCACATGAACCCCCACTATAGGATACAAATACCCATTCCCCCAGCTGCTGGCAGTAATGGCAACTGAAAGTTCTCAGGTGACTCCTCTCTGGAACTTTCCCTCAAGTCCTCTAGCTGAAGACAACAGGACTGAAGCCCCCTGCATACCGCTTCACAGTCACTTTTCTCTATCCTTTGCTCCAAAGATAAACATTAACCTGGAGTAAGTATTTTGTATTACATTTGTTTATCCTTTTGTCACATAAATCTGTTTCCCTACTGATATACCGTATCAGTCATATCATACTGAATATGTTCTTCTTGCTTTATTTTGTTGTAAGAATTATTCATATAACTGTAATTCTAATTCATTTATCTTTAAAGCTGCACAGGTTTCTGCTGTATCCATACACTATAATTTTTCCCATTTTTCTGATTCTTATATTTAGGTAATTCCATTTTTTCTTAAAGAGGTCATTAGAGGATTTGGCCATGCCCTAAACAATTTATCGTTTCTTTAAATATATCAAAAATGGGACAGAATTTCCAAGTGAGGTAGAAAGCCTTTGAATATGTCCCTATAAAAAGAATGTGAAAAATCACAAGCAGGGATTGACATAAAAGCTAAGTAGAATCCATGTCTCCTGAAGCACAGCTAGGGAACCATTTTCTTACCAATATTTCTATCAAAACTTCATCTTTACATTCTCTTGATCGCAACTAGCTTAAGACCTTTTTCAAAAATCCTCATTTCTTTTCTCCTGAGGCAGTTCTAAAATGACATGTGAGGCAAACTGTAACCTAACATGGACAATTTCTTTTCTTCCTTCCCCTACATTGTCATATTTTCTCCTGTTTGTGCCTGAGACTGTAATCCTGTAACATTAGCAGAAGAAAAGAGGGTACTCATAAATCGTAGCCTATATGTTATCCAGGGAGAGTGCCTATTTTGTAGTCAGATAATCTGGGATGAAATGAGAATGTGTGAGGGAGTTCCTTTACCTCTCTAAGCTTCAGTTTCCTCATCTATGAAATAGAAATGCAATTTGAAATCAAGTACTTTGAGTGTTACATGTAAGACAATTGAGATATGCATGCAAAGTTCTTAGATGTAATGCAAGCCTGGTCCACAGCAAGTACTCAATAGATGCTAGTTTTTTAAAAATTTGGCCTATGTTCCTTATAAGATTTCACATCAACTACAGCCACAGAATATTGCCAAGTTGTGATCACTGCCATAAACAATACCTCTAGTGAAGTAACCTTCTGGGGATCTAGGTATGCTGAATTCTGATGATATGAATTTCTTTATCATCTCCCAGTTGGTCCAGAAGTCAGTCAGTGATAAACAGCCACAAAAGCAAACTTAAGGTAACCACTTATGAATTAGATTCATACACATTTTGTATATTACCTGATACATGATGGTTTTTGATCATATTTCAATAGATTCCACATGTTCAGTTCAGTTCAGTTACTCAGTCATGTCTGACTCTTTGCGACCCCATGAATCGCAGCACGCCAGGCCTCCCTGTCCCATCACCAACTCCCGGAGTTCACTCAAATTCATGTCCAATGAGTCGGTGATGCCATCCAGCCATCTCATCCCCTGTCATCCCCTTTTCCTCCTGACCCCAATCCCTCCCAGCATCAGAGTCTTTTCCAATGAGTCAACTCTTTGCATGAGGTGGCCAAAGTACTGGAGTTTCAGCTTTAGCATCATTCCTTCCAAAGAACACCCAGGGCTGATCTCCTTTAGAATGGACTGGTTGGATCTCCTTGCAGTCAAAGGGACTCTCAAGAGTCTTCTCCAACACCACAGTTCAAAAGCATCAATTCTTCGGCACTCAGCTTTCTTCACATGTTACATAGTCCTAAATTTATTATAGCACCTTTGAAAAAAAGTAGTAAAAGTCTATTGTGCAGTGTAATCTTATAGGGCTGATAAATCTAGGGTCCACATTTTCATGTGCTGTGCTAAGTCACTTCAGTCATGTCTGACTCTTTGCGACCTTATGGACTGTGGTCCTCTAGGTTCCTCTGTCCATGAGCTTCTCCAGGCAAGAATACTAGAGTAGGTTGCCATGCCCTCTCCAGGGGATCTTCCCGACCCAGGGATTGAACCCTTGTCTCCTGCTTTGGCAAATGGGTTCTTTACCACTAGTGCCACCGGGAAGTCCCCATATTTTCATAGATGGCTTCAAGAAAAGTGAGACTTCCCTGGACTTGCATGCAAAATGTAACCTCTATGTGTATTCTTTTGAAGAACATTTTGTTAACTTTTATCATATTTCAAAATGTGTCTGTTATAAAAAGTGAAGCATATCCTAGTTTACTGACACCAAGCTTGGATGAAAAATCAGCAATGATTTGGTGTTTCCCTTCTGTGTTGGTCCGGGTGGACTCTAATTTAAAAGGTCATTGCATGGGCACAACATCAATCCACCATCTAGTTCACTTTATGGCTGTACATTGCTCCCCGTCCTGTCAGTCCCTCTCACTACAGCGATACACTGAAACCAGCACTATACTGTTGCAGGTACAGTGAAATTTCATCCTTGTTTGTCTGGAGCAGACTTGCTCAGTATCTGTCCCCTAGTGTAATTATTCATGGCATGTCTTTCACTCTCAAAAATGTGCCAGTTTGAAGGATATGATCACCATTAACATAACTCAAGAATGGCAAATAAACTTATTTACAGAAACAGACTCACAGACTTAGAGAATGAACTTAATGGTTACCAGAGGGGAAGGGTGGAAGGGAGGGATAGATTGGGAGTTTCAGATTGACAAGTACACACTGCTATATTTGAGATAAAATGCCTTTTCCATGCCTCTGGACAAGACCGGGCCTTTAACGGGGCACTTTCATCTCTTAAAGAAAAAAAAAATTGAACTCATCTTCCAAACAAATGTACCTAGTCTTGCCAGCAGTCGAGAGAGACGAGCAGCAACAAAGCTCACCAATCTTCAGTAAGTCATTACCCCAAAGAGTAAGTCAGGCCCCCACATCCTATGTTAACTGGGGAAGCAGAACAGGGCTAGGTGGTTGGAAAGAAGCCATTCTCTCCATTGCAGATTGCAGAAGAAAGCAGCAGTTCTATGACAGTATGATGAAGGGTCACTTGCCCCAGCACTGCCCTTTCACTGGCCAAACTACCTGACCTCTGAACTGATATAGCTACTTTTAGAACTCGGATTCTCAGAATTCTTTGTAACTTGTCCAGATACCAAAACTAACTTCATAATTCCCAGAAAGAAAACACGCTGTGAAAATTCCTAAAGTAATACCAGTAGTCAGTCTTAGTTGTGCACTTTAAATGAAAAAAAAAAAGTCTATTATACTTTTTCATGCTACATCATCTTTCACAACAGTAAGAATGTATGAATATGAGAATGGAAGTATGATGGGTGTTGACATGATGGTCAAAAAGGTTACACTGTAAGACAGTCTCAGGTGAGAGCCGAATACAATATTGTCATGAAAACTCTTCTAAATGAGGCCACAAAAATGAGCTAATTTCTACCTTAGTGGTGTGGAATGCTTTGTGATAGCAAACATTTCAAAAGCAAAAGGACACCTCAAGTTTCTAATGCATTGTCTATAAAAACAATTCACAAAGTAATAAAGTGGTGGTAAATACGAAGAAGGAAAAAACAGAGACACAATTTTATGTCCAAACCTAAAATTTTAGAAAATATTATATGCTAAGTGGGAAGATTCTATATTGTGTGAAAATCTCAGAAAATTATTTTCTTTTAGGAAATAGCTAGAGCTGTTGAAATAGCTAAAAGTCAGTTGAACAAATGTGAACATCTGATGTCAGTGAAGGTTAGGTAAATATCACGGGAATCTACCTGGCTTAAGGAATAAAAATCCCCTTTTTAAAGTATTTTATTAAAGGAAGAAAACCATTCAATTTAATAATCTCCAAGGAGAAAAATCCTAATGAATAAGCACCTATCCTACAAAAAAAATCAAACAGGACCTGCATTCTAACAAAACACTGATGTTCTCACTGAATATTCATATGCTGCCGAGACTTGCACTTAGCTTGGAGTGAGTGAAAGTTCAGCCATAAATGGTCCCTAGGGACATGCTCCCTGTTCAAAAATTCAATCTCACTATGTGAAGTAAAACCCAGTTGTATGTCAACCTTGAAGGGATGGGTGTTTTTTTATTTGGCTTAAGAATGTGATATGTAGAACATGAGCTGGGAACACAATTTAACCTAGTTCCCACCCAAAGCCTAAATCCCAATGACTCTCTCTTGGGCTTTATCTGCCTGGTACAATAGAAGCCCTGTCAAGTTAAAAAGAAAGCTGTGATGTGATGGGCTACGTGGACTCCTCCCCACAGCAGTGGAGTTTGTGCCAAAAACCTGGAAATTTAATAGGATGAAACCATATCCTGCCTGGACTTCCCATCCTCATTTATGCCCAACCACTCCTTGTTTGGCCATCTGAAGCTATTCCAAAAGACATGTTATTCTAGCAACAAAACTGTAGGCAGTGCTATTGACAAATGCCATTTATGAATTTGCTAGCTCATGTTCCTTCCATATGCTTCCATCACATTGGGCAATCCTGCTTCCTGTTATGTTAACACAGGCCAATGTCTCTGACAAGTGTGGTGGGTTTAGAGAAGGAGCCACACTTGAGTATCCTTCCCACCACTGAGCTGGCCTTAGCTTATCATTTTAAGCAAGGAATGCTTCTGATACAACCTAGATTTATGTTTCATCTCAGTTGTTAACAAGAAGACAGCATTTTTATATATCCGCAGCTAAAGCTTTGGTCTGAGTTGGTCTGACCACAGTATGGCACCTCATGAAAACTTGAAATATCTGATTTCCTTATTTCTCCAAATGTCTGCTCTTTTACACTCAGTAAAACTTAGGAAATGTTAAGAACCCAGTGACAGCATGAAGAATACACCTTCCCTCAGTTTCAGGGGTAAAAAACTGGCATCTGAATATTTCAAGCAATTTAGAAATGGTAAATGATGTAGCTCTAAAACACATTTTATAAAAATGTAGTAACAGCATCAATGAGCAACTGCCTTTAATACAGGTAGGTACTTATTCCCATCAAGTACCTAGTAATTCAAAATACAGTTGAGCCTTAAGCAGCATGAGGGTTAAGGGCGACAACCCGCTGAACAGTGGAAAATCTAAGTATAACTATTACCAACGGTCTACTGTTGACCAGAAGCCTTACCAACAATGCAAATAGTCGATAAACACATATTTAAAACTTATTGTATATGTTATATGTGTTATATGCTGTATTTTTACAATAAAGTAAGCTCCAATGAGAACGTGAGTTCCATGAAGCCTCAGATATTTTTAGTTTTTGTTTTGTTCCTGAACACATCCCAAATTATGTGCCTTATATAGTACATGGTCAATAAATCTTTATTGGAGAAGTGAATGAAATTCCAAAGAAAAAACTTTCTTCAGAGTAATCTAATCTTAATAAGCCACTAGATTAAAAAGCAGTGAGGTACCGTTGGGGAAAACAGTTTTCTATAGTATCACATCTAGGCCTAGGCAGTCTGTCTCAAATGTGCTCTCATTGTTACTGATTGACTTTGGGCAACAACTGATACATAATCTTGGTATTTTTGAAGATAAAAGAGAAGGGCTGAGGAAAGTATAAAGACAATAGATATAAAGATCATGGTGTCACATTCGCTGATACAACAAAGGAAATTACACAGTGCATCTTGGTAAAATGTCACTTTAATCATATTTACTCTTAGGAATGCTATAGAAGTTAATTTACGCTTAGGGCCATTCAGAGGGATTTATTTACGTGTCAAAGGAACTTTATTTTATTTACAATAATCCAATTATTTAACTTCTCTAGATCAGTTTTCTCATCTGTAAAGTAAAGGGGGTTTTAAGACCAAGTAGAACCACTGAATTTTGATAAAGCTTGTTAGAGTCTAAGTAGAATTTTGCAGGAAGATGGACTTAGGTAATTGATTAAAAAATTTTCGAGCTATGTCATCAAAATGTCAGAACACTGAAGAGAGGATCCAAAGCCCCCCTGTTCCTCTTACTTCCCTAAGTCTGTTCCACTCTTCCTTTGAGTCTATGGGTTATCACACTGTTTCTTCAATAACCCTAGTTTCTGCTTTCAAACTTATGTTAAACAGAGTAATCCTCTGTTGCTTGCAACTGAAACTCCTAACTAATAAAGAAATTAGTCCTTGGAAGTGCCAAATGCTAAAATGTGAATAAATTACAGAGATTGAACAACAAACGGTGAGATTCTCTTACATGAAGGGCTAGGAAAGTTTCGATTCTTGCTGCTTTAAATCTAAAAGTTGTTTGAGTAAGGAACCAATTGTTGTATTTTGAGACCCAGATCATGTGACGAAAGAATTCAAGACTACTGGAAAGCAAACGGCAGGATGGTGCAGTGTTTTAGCTACTTTTTTCAGCTTCTGATAAACTGTTTCTGGAGAAGGAGCACAAAGTCCAAGGTATTCCATCTGAAGGGGGCCAGCAGCAGGGATATAAAGCTTTGCCAAGAGAGGGCTGGTAATCTGATTGTCAATGTCAGACAGTGTAATAGTGTAATTGGTTTCCTCTGTGCTTTGTCTAGGAATAAATAAAGAGAGAGAGCAGAGGAATTGAGGAAGTTGTCAATAAAATAATGATAGAATTTTACACAGTATAAAAAGATAAGAAAAATGAGAAGAATTAAGAATTCTATCAAATAATAGAGAGATTAGTATAATCCAACTAGTGAATAAATTACTTAAAGTCTGTGTAAAGTCTGAAAAATCCTATCCTTTCCATTCAGACAATTAAATTTTAGGACAAGATTAGAAGGAAGATTGAAGTTGAAAATTGGGTTAGAGCTAAATTTGTGTGTGCTCAGTCACGTCCAGCTCTTTGTGACCCCGGGGACTGTAGCCTGCCAGACTCCTCTGTCCATGGGATTTTCCAGGCAAGAATACTAGAGTGGGTTGTCATTTCCTTCTGCAGGGGATCTTCTCCACCCAGAGATCAAACCCATGTCTCTTACACTGGCAGGCAGCTTCTTTACCACTGAGCCACCTGGGAATCCCCCAGAGCGAAACTGACCAGATTAATAAATTAAACCACAGCTACAGTAATTAGGATGGAGGAGGAAATGCAACCCAGTCCAGTGTTCTTGCCTGGAAAACCACATGGACAGAGGAGCTTGGCAGGCTACAGTTCATGGGGTCGCAAAGAGTTGGAGATGACTGAGTACTCTTGCCTGGAAAATCCCATGGATGGAGGAGCCTGGTGGGCTGCAGTCCATGGGGTTGCTAAGAGTCGGACACGACTGAGTGACTTCACTTTCACTTTTCACTTTCATGCATTGGAGAAGGAAATGGCAACCCACTCCAGTGTTCTTGCCTGGAGAATCCCAGGGACGGGGGAGCCTGGTGGGCTGCCGTCTATGGGGTCACACAGAGTCGGACACGACTGAAGTGACTTAGCAGCAGCAGCAGCAGTATGCACACACACATATGCTGTAATTATGCAAGTTCAGTAGTCTATGACAAAGCAAGCAGAGTCCCACCATTAAGAGTAAGATCAGATTATTGACATTAAATATTTTAGGGAAAAAATCCTTCTGGAAGGTATAAACTCAAAACAAATCCTAGGTCCTATCCTTCAAATTTTTGGCCAGTAATTCAAATCTGATTGCATCACAATCACCAAAATTGAGCAGGTAATGTCCACTTGTATAAGATATTTCTGCCCTATACAGTTAGGCCAGTTTGAAACTACAAGAAGTTGTGAAAGCAAGGAGAGAAATAATAAGTAAATCAAATTATTATTATTAATTTGGTATAAAATTTATAAATAAGTTCTGCAATCATCAATTTTTTAAGTTTTTAAATGCTTAATTTCATATTTTAGAGAAGTTTTTGTACGTATTTATTTTGATAAACAGTGTATTTTATATAACAAGCACTCATGAGTATTTTAGAAATATTAACCTATTTAAAACTCACAGCCACTCTATAAGCAGTACTATTACAAGTGCATTTTTTATAGGTAAAGAACATGTGGCACAAAGGCATAATTTACTCAAAGTTATCCAGGCAGTAAGTGGCAAAGCTGAGATTCGAACCTAAAACAGCCAAGTTCCAGAGTTCGTACTGTGTATCACCTACTATGAGTTGTGGTTGTTGTTGTTTAGTAGCTCAGATGTGTCTGATTCTTTGCGACCCCATGAATGTAGACCCTCTGTTAATTTATTAGACATGATGCTTTATTTAAATTTTTTAAATTGATATTAGAGATGTGACAAACTGAGATCTAGGTCTAAGGGGATATGAAGAGTTCAGATTCTGTTGTTAAGAAACTGAGTTGTTTTAAAAACACACACACACATGCACACACATGTAAGTAATGTACCTGATGGTGCTATGCAGAGTGAACACAAGAATTAACTCTTAAAATCCAAATAACAGTCTTATATAATGGGTGATATTATGACCCCTACTTTTCAGATGAGAAAGCTAAAACACAAGAGAGCATAAATGAACTGCACCTGATCATTCAATCAGTAAGCAGGGAGTCTGACTCTAGGATTCAGATTTACAAAGTCCAGATGTAAATGTTAAAATTCAACAACACTTGTAGTGTTTATTACTAGGTTTAGAGTCTTCTAAATAGAAAGCCAAAAGACTTAGAGCAGTTGTACCGTCAGAATAGCACCAATCCTAAAGTAGGCCTGTTGCTGCTCTATCTTTATAGCAATCTCTAGAATAATAAGCCATTTTATCTTCCTGCAGAAATATACTCTACAAATCCTCACTCATAAGGAACCATAAAAGAAATTGTTGGTTCTTTCCAGTCCAAGACCACCACCAGGAATATCCCTGTAGTCAAGCAAAGTTGGCATTATTGATTGACTTATTGCAACAAAGGAGAATACATACCATGGAGAACCATGGGGAGAGCGCCACAAGAGGGTTTTAGAAATGATCCGTAACAGGATTTGGCTTGTGTTAGGTGATTTGAAAGGTTCATAAAAGTGGAGCTTTCTTTGTTCTCTCCAAAAAGTGGGAGTAAATCTATGTTTGGGCATCTTAACAATTTCTATAGTGAACTAATCTTGCAGCAACAGCACAAATAAGCTGAAAGCAGCTGTTGTTGAATTTTGGTTTAGCAGCAAGGAAGAATATTCACAGTCATCTGAAAAGGATCATAAAAATACATTTCCCTTTTCAACTTCAAATCTGTCTGAAGCTGGATTTTGCTCAAATGCTTCAATCAAAAACAACATATTACAAAAGACTGAACACAGAACAATGTAAGAATCTGCCTATATTCTATTAAAGAGATTTGAAAAAACATAAAACAATGCCCCTGTTTTCACTTATTTTTTGTTTTGAAAAATATAGTTTACCTTCCACAAAAATGTTATCTGTGATAATATAATGGGTTCTGTCATTATATCAGAAAAATTGATAATTAAAATTTTTCTGTTTCCATTTCTATTTTGGTAGACATGATCATTTAACCTGTGTCTCAACAAAAGTTCTCTGGAGTTCTCAGGCATCTTAAAGTGTGTTAAGGGATCCTGTGAGGAAACAGTTTGAGATGTCATTGCAAGAACTGAAAGAAATTCAGCTTCGTTTAACCATCAAGGTCGTGCATTGGTAAAGAATCTGCATGGCAGTGTAGGAGTTGCAAGAGATGAAGGTTTGATCCCTGGGTCGGGAAGATCCCCTAGAGGAAGAAATGGCAACCCACTGCAGTGTTCTTGCCTGGAAAATTCCATGGACAGAGGAGCCTGGGGGGCTATAGTCCCTGGGGTCACAAAAAGTCAGACACAACTGAGCACAGCACAGAACAGAAGGAGAGAAGTTCTACAAGAGAAAGTAAGAAACGCTGGCAAGAAGTAAAGAAAAACACCTATCAATCTGCCACAAACTTATCAGGGATCTTAGCATCTCATGGTTCACCACAAAGACCTATCACATTTTTTAACAGTTCAGCACCCATTAGTTATGAAGCAATGTCCCTGTGAGGTCTGCATTTCAGTCACATCACCATTATCATTTGGAAGAAGTCCATTGCCCACACCCCGCCTCAATCTTTGAAAGCACACAAAATTTAAGAATCTTTTCCAAATAGAGTGTCTTTGTTAAGGGCAAGAGATTGATAAGGCAGAAATATTTACTGTCTATTAACTATTAACTAACCTCAGGAGAGTATGTTCCATGAATGCAAACATGAAAAATGATGATTTTAACTACCTAGAATATTAGAAGCTAAGCAATTGACTACCTAAGGTCTCACCTCAACATTTTGATTTTTGCCTTCAACTTGGGCAAAAATCTCTAAATAAACTGTGAAAAGATCGACTTAAATCTCAATGTCTCTCTAGAAAGAAGTGGTAGACAGGCTTCTAAATTTGAATTTGCTTTCCATATGGAAATGTGGACATAGTTCATTGCACTGGAGAAAATAGCTTTGTGATTTTTCTGCAACACAATACAGATAAATGAGAGCAATGAATTCTAGTCATACTCCATTTTTATCCAAGAGTACATTGGGAATTTGTTGTAACTGCTGTTTTTATACTAACAGACATGGCATTGAACCTGATAAGAAACCAAGATCTATGAAGCTAAAATAGCTTACATGGCAAATCAGCATGACCTTGCATAAGGGAAAAAATAACTATAGGGGAAAATGAAGATAAAAGTTAACATGTGATGAATTCTAACAATTTACCTAATATGAGATCTCAAAGTGCTTTTACCTTTGCATCCTGGAATTATTCTTAAATGTGATTAACTGAGAGTTATTTGACAGGTAATTACTACATTCTTATTTACAAACTACTGATTTAAAACATGTACAGTCTGACTTCATCTTACTGATACCCTTTCCTTGTTGCTTCAGTTTTCAGAACTGTTATCATTTTAACCAAAGCTTAACCCCCTAGCCTCTTGTGATAATTCTTATTAATCTTGGGAGAAGGAAAGTAACTCCTTTTTTAAAAGACCACATCACTAATAAAAGCCATACATCTCAAAGATAATGAACTCACTAGAAAAATGAGTTGTGGCAGCAATTTTCAAACATACTTCACATTAAAATAACCTACAAGTTTTAAAAAAATACCTATGTTTGGGTTCTACCCCAAATTGTGATTTAATATTCCCAGGTATGTAGGTACTTAAATATCAGTTCTTTTAAAACAATAGCTTTCAGTCCCAATATTAGAATATGATTATTTCTGATCACCCATAATGTCAAGCCTAGTTGAAAGTAGTGAAAGTGTTGGTCGCTCAGTCATGTCCGACTCTTTGTGACCTCATGGACTGTAACCCACCAGGCTCCTCTGTCCATAGAATTTTCCAGGCAAGAATACTGGAACAGGTAGCCATTCCATTCTCCAGGGGCTCTTCCAGACCCAGGGATCTAACCGGGTTCTTCTGCATTGTAGGCAGATTCTTTACTATCTGAGCCACCAGGGAAGTCCAGTGTCAGGGATTTCGAATGTCCTTGGAATGTTATTCCATCCCCATAACAATTGGTCAGACTCTGTGATTGGCAATCAATGACGGTAGTGTTTAAAAGCTCACAAGTACTTCTTAATAGTAGGCCAGAATTTTCTTACTTCTTAATAGTACTTCTTACTTCTTAATAGTAGGCCAGAATTTTCTTACTTCTTAATAGGCCAGAATTTTCTTAACTTCTGAGAGAATTTCTTCTACAAAAATGAAGAGAGATCTCAAAATCACCTTTAGCAGAATGTCCTGTTTAATAGATTAGCTCCCTGGCCTTATGTGTTCAGAACACGCTATATGTTACACAGGTCAACATGAAACTCTGTTGTGGTCAGCTATACAGAATACAGTGGGGCTGCCATGTCTAAGGTGCAGGACAAATTACAAGCCTCTAAGATTTTTAGAATCTAGTGCTAACAAGTGTTATGATTTACTTGAATATGACTATTTTTGAAAGAACTTACAAAGAAGATACAAAATCCCTAAGGGAAGAGCAGGAATTGCTGTTACCTGAAAATAAAATACATAAAAATAATAATTCAGGACATAAGATTATTTGGAGGAATGAAGTTGAAGAACAGAAGCAGGAAAAAAAGCTTAATCAGAAGACTTAGAGATACATGACAATATCAGATGAGTTCTATTAAACTCTATTTCCCCATCTGCACAAGGGGTTAATACCTACCCCAAGCAGCTATGGGAGAACTCTGTGTAAATGTGCAAAGCTTTACACCCTGGCTACCCAAAGTGTGATCCTAGCAACATCAGCATTACCTGGGAACTCATTAAAAAGGCAGAATCTCAGGCCCACTGCAAACATAACTGAATCATATTCTGCATTTAGCAAGATCCTCAGCGGGTAGGCAGACACATCCAAGTTTTAGAAACTCTTCTCTGTATAAAAGCACTGTGGTTATTACCAAAGTAGTCATTGTAGGATGACTTTAACATCAAGTCTTTTAATCAGATTCACAAACACAAAATAAATATACCCTGAATTTTTCCATGGCATAGATTTTTTTGAAACAGTAAGCACCTGTGAAGCAAACACATGCTACAACCTTGCAACCTGATAGTGGGGATTTAGTTCCCAGCAAGTCAATTTATTGGAAGATTTCTTATTTTGAACCAGCTTTGAGATTCCTGCACACCTGGCAATGATCATAATGGAAAGGGTAGCTTATATTCAACTGTCTTGTATTCAGTTGTCCAAGGAAAAGTTGATCTCCACATTCCAGACAAATGTATGAAAAAATACAGCATATAAATAAACATAATGGAATATTAATCAGCCTTTCAGTTCAGTTCAGTTCAGTCACTCAGTCATGTCTGACTCTTTGCGAACCCATGAATCACAGCACGCCAGGCCTCCCTGTCCATCACCAACTCCCAGAGTTCACTCAAACTCACGTCCATCGAGTCGGTGATGCCATCCAGCCATCTCATCCTCTGCCGTCCCCTTCTCCTCCTGCCCCCAATCCTTCCCAGCATCAGAGTCTTTTCCAATGAGTCAACTCTTCGCATGAGGTGGCCAAAGTACTGGAGTTTCAGCTTTAGCATCATTCCTTCCAAAGAACACCCAGGACTGATCTCCTTTAGAATGGACTGAGAGAAGGAAATCCTGTCATTTGCAACAATGTGGATGAACCTAGAAGACTGAGTAAAATAAGCTAGACACAGAGAGACAAATACTGCATGATCTGCTTAACTGTAGAATCTAAAAAAGTCAAACTTATAGAAGCAAAGAGCAGAATATGGTTTCCAGAGGCTAGAAGGGCAAATCAGACGTTGGTCAAAGAGCACAAACTTTCAGTTATGTGAGATAAATTAGTGCTGGAGAGCTAACGTACTACACAGGGAACTTATTTAACAAAACTAGACTGTATACTTAAAATTTGCTAAGAGAGTAGGTTTGAGAGTTACTGTCACACACACACAGAAAAAAAAAAAAAACAGAAAGGAAGGAAAGAAGGAAATAAATATGTGAGAGGATGAGTACATTAATGAGCTTGGTGATGGTAATCATTTCACAATGTATATGTACATCAAAGCATCAAGTTGAATACCTTAAATACATATAATTTATATTGGCCAATTATACTTTAATAAAACTGAAAAAAATAATTTTAAAAGACAGACTATCTTTTTTAAATTAAAAAAAAAGACAGGAAGTGGAGCTGGATTGTAAGCATCAACTTTAAAAACAAGAACTTGATCAGGCAAAGAACAGATAAGGGATTTTGAAGCTCCACAGAAAAAAAGAAATCAGAAGCTTTAACCATTATCCATATTGCATTTCTTTCTTACACAGGATTCTTCTCTAAGATTTATTTTTCAGCCAATTATATGAACTACAGTTGTAACCCTATATTTTAGTAGGCAGAGTATCTCTTTAGATTAGAACATCAGTTTCCTCAGACTAATGGAAGTTGTTTTTTGAGATTTGACATGAAAGATGAAATTACTGCATATGTTATGTGACCATCCATTATTTTTCTGAATAGGAAGAGACACACACACACCTCTTTTCATGAGCCAGATACCAATGCAATATGTATTTCAACACAAACAAGCTATATTTTTTACTAAAATAGGTATATAGAATGGCCATATGGCCACTCATGCACAAGACCGGTCCTACATGAAAAGAGGACAGGCCAGGAAAGAAAAGTTAAAAGGAAAACACATATAGTAGGTTAGCAGCACATTAGTGGAAACTAAATATTCTGTGAACGAGCTCAAGATCACCTTTATGCTTGAACATTGGGCCTGTCCCACGTAAAATGATAAACACTCTTGTTAAAGCCTGACTGATCACAAATCTGGATGGGAATTTACAATCTGCTTGGCTTGTAGACAAGCTTTTCTTGATTTGACCAGCCCATGAAAGAAGGAAATCCAATTAGACACAGATGGAGGAAAACAGAAACTCATTCTCAGCAGGTTTTTAATTCAAATACAGCCAACTTCATTATGTATAAACATTTGAAGTTTAGGAGGGAAATAGAAAAACACAAAGGTAAAGACCGAGAAATAAGCTTCTGTCTAGAGTTTTGGATTTTTATCCCTAAGAATTTAAAGATTTTAACCCTTTCCCATCAGTAACGCATAGGAATATCTTTTCAGGCTAGCACTTAAGTGTTTTGTTCCTAGGTTGACACAGGACATATTTTCCAATTATTCAATACAGTGCTCTATTTTTGTCATCAAGTCTAGTTTCAAGATTAGTGATCAAATTTATTATGTACTTAACTGATTTTTTTGACTGTTTCATATATCAGGTACTGAAAGAGGCATGATAAATCCTTCCTAGATGATGATGGATTTCCCCATTTTTCTTTTCACTTACATTTTTGTTTTATAATATTCTGTAGCCATATTTTCCAGCCATAATTGTTATTTCTCCCAAGTGAATCAAACATTATTTCATTACAGGGAGAATCCATAAAATGTTTCTTTAAATCACCTTTAAAGTCTATTTTTTTTACCTTGAAGTCTATTTTGCCTAATAATTCAGACACTTTGGAATTTCACTTTGTTCTGGTTGGTATATAACCGTATTTTCCCTTTTCTTTTTCTTTTAAATTTTTAATATCTTGTTTTAGCCAAGTTCAGTTCAGTTCAGTCGCTCAGTCGTGTCTGACTCTTTGCAACCCCATGAATCGCAGCACGCCAGGCCTCCCTGTCCATCACCAACTCCCAGAGTTCACTCAAACTCACGTCCATCGAGTCGGTGATGCCATCCAGCCACCTCATCCTCTGTCGTCCCCTTTTCCTCCTGCCCCCAATCCCTCCCAGCATCACAGTCTTTTCCAATGAGTCAACTCTTCGCATGAGGTGGCCAAAGTACTGGAGTTTCAGCTTTAGCATCATTCCTTCCAAAGAAATCCCAGGGCTGATCTCCTTCAGAATGGACTGGTTGGATCTCCTTGCAGTCCAAGGGACTCTCAAGAGTCTTCTCCAACACCGCAGTTCAAAAGCATCAATTCTTTAGCTCTCAGCTTTCTTCACAGTCCAACTCTCACATCCATACATGATCACTGGAAAAACCATAGCCTTGACTAGACGAACCTTTGTTGGCAAAGTAATGTCTCTGCTTTTCAATATGCTATCTAGGCTGGTCATAACTTTCCTTCCAAGGAGTAAGCATCTTTTAATTTCATGGCTGCAATCACCATCTGCAGTGATTTTGGAGCCCAGAAAAATAAGGTCTGACACTGTTTCCCCATCTATTTCCCATGAAGTGGTGGGACCGGATGCCATGATATTCGTTTTCTGAATGTTGAGTTTTAAGCCAACTTTTTCACTCTCCTCTTTCACTTTCATCAAGAGGCTTTTTAGTTCCTCTTCACTTTCTGCCATAAGGGTGGTGTTTCTGCATATCTGAGGTTATTGATATTTCTCCCAGCAATCTTGATTCCAGCTTGTGCTTCTTCCAGCCGAGCGTTTCTCATGATGTACTCTGCATATAAGTTAAACAAACAGGGTGACAATATACAGCCTTGACGAATTCCTTTTCCTATTTGGAACCAGTCTGTTGTTCCATGTCCAGTTCTAACTGTTGCTTCCTGACCTGCATACAGGTTTCTCAAGAGGCAGGTCAGGTGGTCTGGTATTCCTATCTCTTTCAGAATTTTCCACAGTTTATTGTGATCCACACAGTCAAAGGCTTTGGCATAGTCAATAAAGCAGAAATAGATGTTTTTCTGGAACTCTCTTGCTTTTTCGATGATCCAGCAGATGTTGGCAATCTGATCTCTGGTTCCTCTGCCTTTTCTAAAACCAGCTTGAACAACAATTCACCTATAAATATCACAAAGTTGGGTTTTTAAAATCTAGTCTTACAATTACTTTATGTTATCTGGAGAAAGTATACTTTATTTGTATTTATCTTGATTACTGATAAATTTTGATATATTTCTACCATCTTATTTGTAGTTTTTCATTGTCCTGATTTTCCTATTTCTTTTTCTTTCTGTCTTTCCTTATTTGATCAACTGGAAGAAGTTTTTTCTCTCAATTTATTACTCCCTTCTATTAATTTATATCATATACTTTTATGCTTATTCTTTTAATAAGTTCCATGTATGACTAAATCCAGACCAATTCTAAATCCAGATCAGATCTTTACTCGCCTCCCCTTCAACTATAAGAGTCTTAGGACACATTAATTCTGATATCCCCTACTAATGCATATGCAATTATATTCTAGTGTCTCAGTTCTATCTTGTATTATTAATTCCACTATTACACATCGCATGACACGTTAGACTGTATTTCACTCAGATTAGATGATATATGTTAGACTACGTAGACTATATCTCACTACCCTTTTCTCTTAACCTCTCAGTTTTACATTTTCCTCTGTCTATTCAGTTCAAAAAACTTAAATTATACTCACCGATATTATATCACAACAAATGTTTAGAGCTTTCTGACACAATTATCATATCTTTGTTCACCATTTATTTTCACTTCTGATAACTTCCCTATAGTAAGATGTTTCTTCTCTTCTTAAAGAATATTCTTTAGAATGTCCTGTAGTGTGGATATACTGGTGATAAATGTTCTCAGTTACTGTTGTCTGAAAATGACTTCATATTATCAATATTCTTGAAAGATATTTCCACCAGATGTATAGTTTTAGGTTGACAGTTATTTTCTTCAGCACTTGGAAGGTGTTTACTTGTCTCTTGGCTATTGCTATTAAACAGTCATCCATCAAATTGCCATTTCCTGTACTAATCATTTTTCTTTCTCTGCTTGCTTTCAACATCTTACTTTTGCTTTTGGGCATTCTACAGTTCACTCTGTCTCATCTAAGTTAGAATTTCTTCTTATTTATCCTGTTAATTTTGTGTCTTATCTTCATCTCTCTTCAGTTGAGGGGTCTTTCCAAAATTCTGGAAAAGTCTTAGCATTTATCCCTTAAAATATTGTTTCTTTTCTAGTCCCTCTTACTTCTTCTGGGATTCTAATTAGGTGTATGTTAGATGCATTTTTACTATCATATGTGTCTTATCCTGTTTTATGTATTTTCTATGTTTTTTTAAATATGTGGTCTCAAAAACTTCAATTATACTTTTATTACAGATTTCTCACTAAATTTAAAGTGGTTTATCCATGACTTAATTTTGAAACAAGCCGATTAGATGAATTCAAGTAGCAAACCTGTGTAAGGATTAACTTGTGGCACAAATCATCATGGGAGAAATGCTCTTCTTTCAACTCATGCCAAAGTCATGCCCTCTTGTGTGCAGCAGGGCTATCATTCATTTTCCATCACGTTGAAGTGTGAGTCTTTGAGGTTCCAGCCTTAGCAGGGTCTTCTGTCAGTCTTCACATGCAGAAGGTCCCAGATTTTATTTCACATACATCAAGGTTTATGAAATTTGAAAATTGGGGTTCAATTCCCTTCCTTTGCTTTCATCTTCTTCATTTAAAAAGCTGACTTTCTTCTTTTCTTCATCAAAAAGCCATGAGATAATTCTAAATGATATGGTGTTTTACAGAAGCACTCTTCTACAGGAGAGGATTAACATCAGCAGGAGGAGAACACTGGATATATATATAGGGAGATGGAGACAGTGGGAACTAACTTTTTCATCAGAAGAAGTAGAAATAGCAAATAGGGAAAAGCTAGAATAAGCTTTATGTGGTTGGATTGCAACTAGAGATAACCATGTAAACTCGTGGCTTTAAACATATAGAGTTAAATGCAAATGTATGTTTTCTATGAATATGTGTTTGTACATATATACATACATTTCTTAATCTTCCCACTGAAAGAACTTGGGAAGAGTGACACTTCATTAGCATCATCCACAAGTCCTATTTAGATCCTGGTTTCAGAAAGTTAGTTAAGAATCATGACTTCGTATAGATTCTAGGTACCTCCCCACAAAGTAATTATTGAAAAGGGAGGACTATTTCAGGGTAACTTCAGAGTGGAGACACCTGGCAGGCATAATCTTAATAAATAAAGTGGTTAGATTTAACACAATCAATAATGGGATGAATGGCTATCATGTGCCCCCCAATAGGATTCAATGATATTTGGGGGGAAAAATGTATAATCTAGGACTGATGCTAAGAAACACTGCTGCTGCTAAGTCGCTTCAGTCGTGTCCGACTCTGTGCGACCCCATGGACTACAGCCTACCAGGCTTCTCCGTCCATGGGATTCTCCAGGTAAAAACACTGGAGTGGGTTGCCATTTCCTTCTCCAAAGAAACACTAGAATAACTCAAATTGAGGGGAATTTGGCAAAATGACCTGCCTAGCATTCGCAAACCATCAATGGCTTGAAAGTCAAGGACTGAGGTAATGTTCCAGGTTGAAAGGCAAGACAATAGGTGTAATGTAATCCAGCATTAGATCCCTTAACTATTCAAAAACTTGACTGGGACAATTAGCAAAACTTGAATGGGGGTTTCTGAGAGATTGCTAAATAGGAGTTCTTTGTGCTACTCTTGGATCTTTTTTGTAGTTTTAAACAACGTTGAAATAAAATATTAAAAATCAAATAACCAGAAGTTTAGGGTCACTTAAGGTTTAGCAGGGCTTCCCTGGTAGCTCAGCTGATAAAGAATTCGCCTGCAATGCAGGAGACCCTTGTTCGATTCCTGGGTCAGGAAGATCTGCTGGAGAAGGGATAGGCTACCCACTCTTGTGTTCTTGGGCTTCCCTGGTGGCTCAGACAGTAAAGAATCTGCCTGCAATGTGGGAGACCTGGGTTCGATCCCTGGGTTGAGAGACCCCCTGGAGAAGGGAACAGCTACCCACACCAGTATTCTGGCCTGGAGAATTCCATGGACAGAGAAGCCTGGTGGGCTATAGTCCATGGGGTCACAAAGAGTCGGATACAACTGAGCGATGTCCAATTTTTCACTTTCACGGTGTACCAGATATCCTTAGGACAAACCTTCACTTCCCAGCATTCCTACTTCCACTTTGGTTTTGGTTTGCATGGATTTGTTTTCTTGTCAGCTCAGTGATGCATTTGAAAAGATATGCTTTATCTAGTATTTTCAGTTGTCTACAGTAGAAGAAATATTTACAGTATCTAATTCACAATGCTACGGAAAATTCTGGCCTCATATATTTTAATACAGTTGACCCTTGAACAACGTAAGGGAAAGGTGCCGACCCTCTGCACGGTGAAGAATTCCATGTAACTTATGCCAGCCCTCCATATCAGCAGTTTTGCAACTGCGGATTCAACCAACTGCAGATTGTGTCATACCTATGGGAAAAAATCTGCATATAAATGGGCCTGTGAAGTTCAAACTTGTGTTGTTCAAAGGATTAACTATACATTTTTGTTCCATTTTTTTCTATTCTTTTCTTGCAAAATATCAATGTATGTGTATTTTCTTTGACCCGGCAAGTTCTATTCCTTTTTTTTAACTCTATTTTTTAAATTTGTTTGTTCAATTTCCTCATTCCTCAAAATTTGTTTGCTCAATTTTTTCATGCCCCCAATTGCATTTTCAGCAGCATCTAATCTTCAATTTTCTTTTTGCTAATCCATCTATATTTTTTATTTCTGGTGTGACTTTATTTCTCATGCTTCTTTAATGAGTGTTGGCAGCTTAATATTTTTCTTACATTCTATTATTTCTACTTTGAGCATTTATTTTGATAGCCAGTATTTAATTTTATAAAGTCTCTATCCTAATTTTTCACCTGCTTAATGGTAAAATATTTCTCACTTGAATCAATTTTCAATTTTGTCATATTCCTATTAATATATTTTCTTATATTGAGAGGGCTCAATCTAGTTTCTTCCTAGTTATTACTAGATTTTTAGTGCCAGCTAGGTTATTGAAAATATGGGAAGAGCCTTGAAGAATGAAATATACACATGCCTTGGAGATATTATAGGTTCTGTTCCAGACATCACAATAAAGCAAATACCACAATAAAGTGAGTCATATGAGTGAATTTTTTGGTTTCCTACTGCATATAAAAGTTACATTTGCATTATGTTGTAGTCTATTAAGTGCACAATAGCATTATGTCTAAAAAGAAAATATATCTTAATTAAATAATACTTTATTTCCAGAAATGCTAACCATTATCTGAGACTTCAGCAAGTCCTGGTAACATGAACGATCACTGACGGCAAGACACCATAACAAATGCATTAACAAAACTTGGAAATATTACAAGAATTACCAAAATATGACCCAGAGACATGAAGTGAACAAATGCCGTTGAAAAATGGTTCTAACAGATGTGCTCAATGCAAGACTGCATAAGCCTTCAATTTGTTTTAAAAAACTGCGGTGTGTGAAGTGTAGTAAAGTGAAGCACAATAAAACGAAGTGTGCCTTTAGTCGGTAAGCAGCTTCAGTTTCAACCTGTCTCTGTCCACTTACTTCCCCCTCTGCTCTCTGCCAGATAAACAAGTGTCCACTCCAGGAGAACAGAAATTTTCCTGCCTACTGCAATGACATACTTTATCCCATAAGCCATTATGCAATGGTTTAACTACTTCTCTTTAGCTAACAAAATAATTTATGACTGCAAGACTAATTACCATAGCAGCAGTTTACTGACACAGCAAAAAAAAGGAAAAGAAGTGGTAGAGATGGCATGTCACTGTATTTGCTCCATTATCTCTGCCCTAAATCACTCTGTCATGTCACAATGGGATATTCGTGCAGCACAATGAACACACAAACACATGTGGACCATACCAGCTCAAGGGACAGCACGGCCAGTGTGCTTGAAAGCGTTGAGCATGGTGAGGTGAGGTCAGGGGAGGAGGCAGTGGCCAATTCACAGAGGACCACAGGCCATGACAAGGAGCTGGCATTAAATTCTAAATAAAATAGGAAACTACTGGCAAGTTTTAAGCAGGGAATATATACCTGACTTCACAAATAAGGAGTAAGAGTTGAAGTAAGGAATCCAATTTGAATGGTATTTTTATAACCTAGACAAGAAATTAGACTAAGGCGGTGGTGGCAGTGGAGAAGGAATGAAATCAATGGATGCGTCATCATCTAGGAGGTACAACCAACAAGACTACTATTGGATATGAGAGGGAAAAGGCAGGGGTGATGGATTCAAAGATGTCTTATAGTAATTTTTCGAAAAAAGGAGGAAAATAGAGAGTTATAAGAAAGAATAGAAGAAACGTTTTCAAGGGGAAGGTATTTAGCGTTAGAAATATGTATTAAATGAATGAATGAAGGAAGGAAGGAAGACACATCAATCTTTGTCCTCAAACCGTGGGGAAACAAACAAGCAAGAAGGAACTTTCTATCAAACGTGCTAAGTGCTATGACTAGGAATATGCAGAAACTGGAGCAGGATGTAAGTATGGCACCTGAACCATGCTTTGGAGGTCAGAGAGGACAGCCTGGAGGAAATAACTGTCATTTGAAGGAGGAACCAGTGGCAAGAAAGAGCTAGGTGCTTTCCAGGAGCTTCAGAATGGCTGAGACAGACAGCAAAGCATAAAACAGAGAAGGGATGGAGACGTTAAGGCAATCAGGGAGTTGGAAGTCTTTTAAACCATACTCAGAGTTTGGTCCTTACCCAGAGGACAACAGGGTGTCAAGCTATATAAACAGGGAAAGCCAATGGTACCTATTTCTTTCCTGCTCATATTTCACTGTCAGGAACAGAAACATGACCCCTCTCAGATGCACGGACTGTGGAGTGGGGTTCCTGCATGCCCAGGAAGGGAGAGGAAGGAGTCAGTGAGCACTAGCAGTGTCTACCACAAAGGGAGAATGATTATTATACAGACTACATATTCTATCTCAAGTATCCACATTCATTCTCCTTTCAGTAGAAAAGACACAGAAACAAAAGTTTTTAAAAAATGATCATTAAAGTTCTGGTCTATGCATATATTCATCTATTGCTATAGTATATGAATAGGATGTATATACACGGTCATCAGATCGATTTGTTACTTAAGAACTAACTCATTGGAAATAACCCTAGTGCTAGAAAAGATTGAAAGCAAGAGGAGAAGGGGACGACAGAGGATGAGATGGTTGGATGGCATCACCAACTTAATGGACATGAGTTTGAGCAAACTCAGGGATATGGGGAAGGACAGGGAAGCCCGGCGTGCTGCAGGCCATGGGGTCACAAAGAGTCGGCCACGACTGAGCGACTGAACAACTGCCTCAAGAGCCTGAACAGTTGAAACTGAGGGACATAAAAAGCCCAGTATGGCTGCCAATTTGAAGAAAAAATGCCAAATATGTTAAGACACCGTTGACAGAGAAAGCGTTGGTTTCAAATCTGACCTCCGAAAGAAAGCCCGAAGTGTAGATGCTTCAGATTGCTGTGACGGCCTCAAGCTGCTTCTCCCTGTGCTGTGTGTGTGTGTGTGTTCCTCAAAGGGAACAGGGTAGGGATTAATGTTTTTTCATCATTTTATTTATTTATTTACTTTTTGGCTGTGTGCCGTCTTCGCTGCCACAAGGCCCTTTTCCCTAGTTGCGGCGAGCTGGGGCTCCTCTCTAGTAGTGGTGTGCAGGCTTCTCATCGCGGTGGCTTCTCTCGGTGCGGAGCACGGGCTCCAGGGTGTGTAGGCTTCAGGAGCTGCAGCACAAAGGATCAGTAGTTGTGGTTCCCGGGCTCTAAAGTGCAGGCTCAATAGTTCCGGCGCACGGGGCTTAGTTGCTCTGCGGCTAAAGAGCAACGTGGGATCCTCCGGGATCAGAGATTGAACCCACGTCTTCTACACTGGCAGGCGGATTCTTTACCACTGAGCCACCAGGGAAGCCCCAAGGGATTGATTTTTAACGATGATATGATTCTCCTTAGTAACTGTAAAAACTACTTTTGATAGGAAAAGTCTAAACTCTAGCTGACATGAACTCTGTAGCCATTACTTGAACTATGCTGCTTTTGCTACTGTTTAGGTGAAGAAACAAGACATGTGCTTTGGTTTTAACAGAAGCCCGGTTAACCCCTGATTCCAACACTACCAGCTGTGTGATCTTGGGCAATAAACTCAAACATTGTGAGCCTCGGCTTACTCATCTAGAGGATGATCATAATAATGAGTATTTTATTATGTTGTCTTAAGGATTAATTTTTTAAGACCTATAAATCACATAATACCATGTTTGCCATGTGGTGAGGGCTCGATTAACAGGAGCTCCTATGACCTCATTTTTCAGCGCTCAGTTGTACTTTTTGGATAAAATTTCAAATTTTTAAAATTTAATATTACAAATTCAAAATAACTTCAGTTATTTCAAATGCACAAAAGAATCATTGTAAGCTGAAGAATTTATACAAAGTTCATTTTAATGAACAAATTTTGTTATTTAAAAAAACATGAATGCTATTGCGGTCAGATCTTTTTTCATAAAGTTCTGACCAGTAAAATCAAATGTTTGCCACATGTTTTCCCATCTGCCAAGAACTACAGATGTCCTGGCATCTGGTACAGTGATACCCACAGCCATGGCCACAGGCTAAAGGGCTTTCAGAACCTAGTGTGTAGATTCAGAACTCACTGTGTTTGGAGGCTCAAAAAGGTCCTCAAACTTATAGCCCTCTGGCTTGGCTGTGTCCACCGCTGATCCCCTAAGGCAGACCCCGGAATTCAATGCTGGGTGCCCTGGAGGCATTACGTGAAGGCCTCTTCACAGTATGCTCTCCTCCCTGTAGCTTGGACGGTAAAGAATCCTCCTGCAGTGCAGGAGACCTGGGTTCCATCCCTGGGTTGGAAAGATCCTCCTGAGGAGAGAATGGCAACACGCTCCAGGATTCTTGCCTGAAGAATCCCATAGACAGAGGAGCCTGGTGGGCTACAGTCTGTGGGGTCGCAAAGAGTCAGACACGACTGAGCAACTGACACCACTATGTTCCGCACAGTCTCCGGGAAATTTGATCCCTACCAGGGCTCCTGTGGTAGAACAGGTTACAAAGAAAGAGGTACAAAATTAAGCAGTGCCCAGACAAGACTGCTTAAACAGTAGTTACATAAAACAAAGCCGAGTAAACATAAAAGACACCTCAGGTTGAAAAACACAGCATCACAATCTATGCAGAGTTATCAGGTTGCAGAAATTAGGAAAGAAAGAAGAAAAGAACAATGAAAGAAACTCACACTCTGAAATCAAGCTTCAGAAAACAATAAGGGTGAAGTAATAGTGTACTAAGCAGAGTCCCCTGTGCTACAGTATGTTCTCACTAGATATCTATTTTATACACAGTATCTTTAGTGTATGTGTGTAAATTCCAACCTCCCAATTTCTCCTACCCCACCTCCTTCCTCCTTGGTATCAATATATTTGTTCTCTACATTTGTCTATTTCTACTTTGCAAATAAGATCATCTATACCATTTTTCTAGCTTCCACATGTATGTGCTAATATATGATATTTGTTTTTCTCTTTCTGACCTACTTCACTCTGTATGACAATCTCTAGGTCCATCCACGTCTCTACAAATGACCCAATTACATCCCTTTTTATGGATGAGTAATATTCCATTGTATGTATGTACCGCACCTTCTTTATCCACTCCTCTGCTGATGGACATTTAGGTTGCTTCCATGTTCTGGCTGTTGTAAATAGTGCTGCTATGATCATTGGAGGGCATGCATTTTTGAACTATGGTTTTCTCTGGGTATATACCCAGTAGTGGGATTGCTACTGGGCCATTGCTAGTGGGCCATGTGGTAGTTCTAACTTTAGTTTCCCTAAGAATCTCCATAATTTTTCTCTAGTGGTGGTATCAATTTATACCCCCACCAACATAGCACAGGAAAGACTGAGGGCAGGAGGAGAAGGGGACGACAGAGAATGAGATGGTTGGATGGCATCACTGACTCAATGGACATGAGTTTGAGTAAACTCTGGGAGTTGGCAATGGACTGGGAGGCCTGGCGTGCTGCAGTCCATGGGGTCGCAAAGAGTCAGACATGACTGAGCAACTGAACTGAGCTGAACACAGCACAGGGAACTTAATGCACTGGCTTGAATGGAAAGGAAGTTCAAAAGGGAGGGGATAGATGTATATGTATGGCTGATTCATTTTGTTGTACAGTAGAAACTAACAATATTGTAAAGCAATTATACGCCAATAAAAATTAAAAAATAAAGTAGTTGAAGTAACACAATCTTTGCAACAGTAACATTGAGCTAGTGAAGAGCTCACTAACCAGCATATTTCTTAAGTCCTTTCCTTCCTTCTCTCCCAAGTATCTCTCCATTATATGCAAGCAGAAGGCAAAAAGATCAATTTCTAAAAAAACTGAGGATAAGAATTTACCTTTGCTCTACTTTCTTCTATATTTGCAAAGATCAAAATTTAGCCTCTCTTGCAAGGTGACTGTAGAAACATGTAAAAGAGGTAACTAGAAAAGAAGTCATGTGAGTGGGAAAACAGATACACAGCACATTACCAAGAGCTGGGTTGTAGTCCTACTCTGGTCCCGGATGGAATGTGACTTCATTAAATTGCAAATCTCTGTGGCTGCATTTCCTAACATGTACCATGAGAAGGGTTGACCTTTTTAGTAAATGACCATACATTCCAGAACAGACCCAGTCTGTACCTGCTCTCCTGGAGCTCATATAACATCTCCTCTCACACTGAAATGTGCCCTGGTTTGCTTAAATAATGCAGTCCACTCTGCCTCTTTGTAGCTTCCCTGGTGGTTCGTGCAGTAAAGAATCTGCCTATAATATGGGAGACCAGGGTTCAATCCGTGGTTTAGGATTCAATCCCTATAGAAGAGAATGGCAACCCATTCCAGTATTCTTGCCTGGAGAATTCCATGGACAGAGGAGCCTGAAGGGCTACAGTCCATGGGGTTGCCAAGAGTCAGACATGACTGAGCGACTAACACTGACTTTTTTCACTCTTACCTCTTACGTTGTATTTTTGAGCTCTAAAATTCTACTAACACTTCCATTCATTTATCCTTCTGCATCTAGAGCATTTGTATACAGCAATGTTCTCACCATAAAAATAATAGCTGATGCATATTCACCTATCTTGGCAAGCATGTTAGAGTAAGAGTTCCATCCATATAAGTCCTTTCAGCTAGACTTTTGCTGGAGGTCCAAGATGTCATCTGCCTTGTAGAATCAAATACTGGAAAACCTAATTCACTTGAACTTTCCAGTGAAGTAAACAAGTGTTACATATTCATTTTCCTGTTAGTGAAACATGGTATTTTATACCCAATAGTCTTCATAAACTACTGAATTATAATGATTAAATTCTTGTTTCTTAGGCTGTGTTACATGTCCAATTTCCAACTGGTCAATGTACTAGTTAGATGCTAAAAGGCATCAAAAATATATCCACATTATGCCATTTCCTGTGGAAATAAGAATTTAATAACATCTCAGAAATATTCTGACTATAAATATATTTAAATAATTTACGATTTTTCTTCCTAAGTTAAGGAATATAATAATTAGTAACATATGTTGCAATGTATCAACAAAATTAACTATCTGTCGGGAATTTTTTTTTTAAGCTCCATCTCAAACTTATCAAGTAAATTAAAAAAAACTTTATTTTAGCACTGCCTCAGCCAAACAAATCTATTATCCATAACTGATGATCTTTCTTGGAAATACAGACTTCGTTTCTTCTTTCTCCATTGCTTGGCAGCCATGCTTGTCTTCTGTGACACTCCTCTGTCTGTCTGAGCCTCCTCCGCCCTTCCTCTGACAAACCATCTCAAGCTTGTCTTTGTCCCCCCTGCACCCTTTAATTGGAGCTGCTGCTAATTTACAAAAGTGATAACTGTTTTAAGCAAAGCTAAGCTTTAACTATTAGCGCACCAGTGTCAGGGGACATCTACAGGCTGTCTTCTTCCATAAAAAGAAGGACTAAGACGGATTACTCGATTAATCAAGGCCACCTCACTGTCATACCTTGCAGTCTCATCTTTTCTCCACCAATTAATCTTCATATTTGTCCCCATTCCAAAAAAAAGGCTCAAACACAAATCTTATATTCATTTATTATCCAAGTAAATTTACAAACCCTAATCTCTAACTATTTATTACTATTATAACAGTTCCCTGTAATGACTGTAAACTCTCTCCAACTCATGTGTGTCTCGAAGCATTTTTAAATGAATAACTGTATATTCAAACTTTGGAATATTAACAGAGTTTGACAAGCTATATTTCATATTCAAAGATGAAAATGCTTTGGAAAGTCTCATAGCCTAATAATAAATAACAGAAGGGAACCAAAAATTAAAACAGATGCCTTCAGATATGATTTTAAAAAGAGATAGCAAATAAGTTTTTAAATGATCAAGGCTTGCATAGAACAGAAATTATTCATCAATAAAAAAGAATGACGTTATGATACATGCCACATCAGGAATGATCTTTGAAAATATTATGCCAGTGAGGAAGGCTGTCAAGTGAAAGGCCAGTACTGTATAATGTAATTTACATGAAATTTCCAGAATAGGTACATCTATAGAAATAAAAAGAAGATTAGTGGTTGCCAGAGGCTGGGGGGAGGGGGAAGTGAGGAATGACTGCTAATGAGCACCAGGTTTCTCTTTGAAGTAATAAAAATAGTCTAAAATTAGACAGTCTTGAAGATGGTACTACTCTGTGAATATACTAAAAACTACTGAACTACACTTTCAATGTGTGAATTCATGGTTTCTCAGTTATGTCTCAATAAAGCTGTTCTTTTTTCAAAACCCATTCAATCATCAAAGCTTATAATAATTATACCTAACATTTACCAAATACTTTCTCTGTACCATGTCCAGATCTAAGTACCTTCAGCTGTATAAACTTAGCTAATGGCCACAACCACCCTACAAGTTAACTGTTTTATAGACGAGGAAACTAAATCAAAGAGAATGGGAATAGCTTTTCAAAGATCCCAGCAAGCAGGTAGAGATGGGATTCAAACCCAAGACCAACTCCATAGCCCTTGCCTTTAAATCATTACGCTCTCCTCCATACATTAATGGTTTTTAACCCTATCACACTGAATACCCACTTTAAAAAAATACTATCTAACTCCTATTTCAAAACCCTAAAATAAATTTACAGAAGGTGTAATCTTCCTACAGATATAATTAAACAAATAAAAAACCCCATAAAACTCCCTGGTTGTTATATAAAAGAGAAATAAAAACAAAGCAAATTTCAGTTTAAAAAAATCGTACATAATTCAATATACAAAATCTCACATTAGGAGAAATAATGATCTCAACAGCCAAAACTGCAGACTGACACAGGTGTGCTGCATTTTTGACTCAAGTACCTCAAGCGGCATTGTCAACAGTGATGAGATGTTCCAATAATGATGAATAACTCTTGGAAAAGTTCCAAATAAAACAATGGGAGCCCTCTCTCTATGCATACAATAGTTGTATTCTGGCAAATTCAGTGGATATTAAAACTGCATAAAATATCATTTGCTTATACGTTAAAACAATCATTTGGTTCTTCCTTCAGAAAATTATAAATAAGTTCTTGACCTATATGAATGTCCAACAGGACTTCTAAAAGTCAGCAGTACAAGAAACAGTGATTTGTGACTCCAGACTAACCTGAATATTAGATATCCAGCCTCATGATTCTCCACTCACTAAACGCCAGGAGAGCCTTTTAATCATGGATCAACCATAAAACACACCCCATACACACACACAGATTTCCAAAACATCCCTAAGCAGCAGGACTGCCTCTAATGAGTACCATTGCTATCGAAGAGAGTAGATTACACACTTGGAGCAGAGAAAGCACCACCTGTATGAGAGGAAAGGAAAGGCCAAGTCCAGATAAAGATGGAAAAATCTACTATAGAATGTGTAATCCAAGGCAAAATGATTTTGAACTTTAAATGAATCCTGAAGAACAGGGCTTCTGGGGTCTTTGGCATTTTATTTTGACACTTTTCACCAGCATAAGACATCCCACCTAGCATAACTGAGTAGTGCCTCTGGTCTGGCTCCTTGTCCAGAAAAACAGCCTTGGAACTGGCCCAGTCAGCTCTGTGAAGTTTATTTGCTCTTTTTCTTCCCTTTCTGTCAAACTTCATTGCTTTCCCTCCTCTGACTTTCCCATCCTCTTCACGCTTCTATGTTTCTTAGCAAGTATTCCCACAGGACTTGCAGACTAGGACTGAAATGAGCCTCAAGAACAAATATTTTTGGAATAAAAGATTAGTGGATGTAAAAAGGGACTATGACTCTTCTAGAAATTATTTCATTCATTCAACAACTATTACCATGCACCTGAGATATGCCATATACTGGGTTGGATACATGCTCTTCTCACGGACCTAGTAGGAAGACAGAGAACTAACAAGCCATTTGAAGGTACCACGGGGAAGTCCAGGATGGTCTGGATAATGCGGAAGCTGACAGAGATGACACCTGACCCAAGCTTGAGGAGGAAAACTTGAAGAGCTGCAAAGCAAGGTGAGGAGAAGAAAGAAAGTGATGGAGTCAGGGCACTACTGCTAACTCAGTGCTACTAGGGACAGGACAGAAGTGACAAGTAATAAGGCTAGATGTATTAGTAAAAGTCATTTATACAGTAGGGGTAATATTTGCTATGCTGAGAAGACTGGATTTTACCCTGATTTTATGGGAATTCCACAATAAGGCTTTGTTATGAGAATTGGTTTTCAGAAGGACCATTCTGGCTCCTTGTGGAGAAGAGATAAGAGAAGGGCCATAGTAGGGACAGAGAGACCAGTAACAAGGGTCTTCCATTGCTACAGGCTGGAGGTAAGGATGCAATCATGCTCACCGGTGTCCAACTCTTTGTGACCACGGACTGTAGACCATCAGGCTCCTTTGGGATTTCCTAGGCAAGAATACTGGAGTGGGTTGCCATTTCCTGCTCTAGGGGGTCTTCCTGACCCAGGGATCGAACCAGTGTCTCTTGCATCTCCTGCATTGGGAGGTGGATTTTTTTTTTTAACCACTGAGCCACCTGGGAAGCCCAGTTTAGGGTAGCTGAGACTAAAGTTGTACCAGTGAGAAGTGGCCAGTTTTGAAAGTTATAATGGACATAGAAGTAGATAGGAGTAGGTAACTGTCTAAATTAAAGCGACGGTGGGGCAGGGAACGCACACACAGATGTCTGTCAGCTCAGTGAAGGATGGTGCCATTGACTGAGATGGAGATGACAGGAGGAGAAGCATGTTGGATCAAATGAGAATGCAGAGGGTGAATTTTGAGGCAAAATATGGAATTGCAGCTCTGGTTACTACAGTATGCAATTTTCTCAGAGATCAACTCTTCTCTTTAGAGTTGTTGTATTTTTTTTTTCTTGGTGTCACAAAAATAACTTTTATTTAAGAAGAGCAAACAATAACACAAAGAATTGCAGGGCAATCAGCTCCATTAAAGCACCAATGATGGATAATGATATATAGTTTTGAAACCGTTTTTCTCTGAGAGACTCTGAGTACTGTATAAATTTGACCTCATTCATTCTTAGGTTATCTTTATTATTTATAGATTATATATTGATTTGGCCTTGTTCTTTCTTTTTATTTTTAAACTTTACATAATTGTATTAGTTTTGCCAAATATCAAAATGAATCCGCCACAGGTATACATGTGTTCCCCATCCTGAACCCTCCTCCCTCCTCCCTCCCCATACCATCCCTCTGGGTCGTCCCAGTGCACCAGCCCCAAGCATCCAGTATCGTGCATCGAACCTGGACTGGCAACTCGTTTCATACATGATATTTTACATGTTTCAATGCCATTCTCCCAAAACTTCCCACCCTCTCCCTCTCCCACAGAGTCCATAAGACTGTTCTATACATCAGTGTCTCTTTTGCTGTCTCGTACACAGGGTTATTGTTACCATCTTTCTAAATTCCATATATATGCGTTAGTATACTGTATTGGTGTTTTTCTTTCTGGCTTACTTCACTCTGTATAATAGGCTCCAGTTTCATCCACCTCATTAGAACTGATGCAAATGTATTCTTTTTAATGGCTGAGTAATACGCCATTGTGTATCTGTACCACAGCTTTCTTATCCATTCATCTGCTGATGGACATCTAGGTTGCTTCCATGTCCTGGCTGTTATAATCAGTGCTGCAATGAACATTGGGGTACACGTGTCTCTTTCCCTTCTGGTTTCCTCAGTGTGTATGCCCAGCAGTGGGATTGCTGGATCATAAGGCAGTTCTATTTCCAGTTTTTTAAGGAATCTCCACACTGTTCTCCATAGTGGCTGTACTAGTTTGCATTCCCACCAACAGTGTAAGAGGGTTCCCTTTTCTCCACACCCTCTCCAGCATTTATTACTTGTAGACTTTTGGATCGCAGCCATTCTGACTGGTGTGAAATGGTACCTCAGAGTGGTTTTGATTTGCATTTCTCTGATAATGAGTGATGTTGAGCATCTTTTCATATGTTTGTTAGCCATCTGTATGTCTTCTTTGGAGAAATGTCTATTTAGTTCTTTGGCCCATTTTTTGATTGGGTCATTTATTTTTCTGGAGTTGAGCTGTAGGAGTTGCTTGTATATTCTCAAGATTAGTTGTTTGTCCGTTGCTTCATTTGCTATTATCTTCTCCCATTCTGAAGGCTGTCTTTTCACCTTGCTAATAGTTTCCTTTGATGTGCAGAAGCTTTTAAGGTTAATTAGGTCCCATTTGTTTATTTTTGCTTTTATTTCCAATATTCTGGGAGGTGGGTCATAGAGGATCCTGCTGTGATGTATGTCAGAGAGTGTTTTGCCTATGTTCTCCTCTAGGAGTTTTATAGTTTCTGGTCTTACGTTTAGATCTTTAATCCATTTTGAGTTTATTTTTGTGTATGGTGTTAGAAAGTGTTCTAGTTTCATTCTTTTACAAGTGGTTGACCAGATTTCCCAGCACCACTTGTTAAAGAGATTGTCTTTAATCCATTGTATATGCTTGCCTCCTTTGTCAAAGATAAGGTGTCCATATGTGCGTGGATTTATCTCTGGGCTTTCTATTTTGTTCCATTGATCTATATTTCTGTCTTTGTGCCAGTACCATACTGTCTTGATAACTATGGCTTTGTAATAGAGCCTGAAGTCAGGTAGGTTGATTCCTCCAGTTCCATTCTTCTTTCTCAAGATCGCTTTGGCTATTCGAGGTTTTTTGTATTTCCATACAAATTGTGAAATTATTTGTTCTAGCTCTGTGAAGAATACTGTTGGTAGCTTGATAGGAATTGCATTGAATCTATAGATTGCTTTGGGTAGTATACTCATTTTCACTATATTGATTCTTCCAATCCATGAACATGGTATATTTCTCCATCTGTTAGTGTCCTCTTTGATTTCTTTCACCAGTGTTTTATAGTTTTCTATATATAGGTCTTTAGTTTCTTTAGGTAGATATATTCCTAAGTATTTTATTCTTTCCGTTGCAATGGTGAATGGAATTGTTTCCTTAATTTCTCTTTCTGTTTTCTCATTATTAGTGTATAGGAATGCAAGGGATTTCTGTGTGTTGATTTTATATCCTGCAACTTTACTATAGTCATTGATTAGTTCTAGTAATTTTCTGGTGGAGTCTTTAGGGTTTTCTATGTAGAGGATCATGTCATCTGCAAACAGTGAGAGCTTTACTTCTTCTTTTCCAATTTGGATTCCTTTTATTTCTTTTTCTGCTCTGATTGCTGTGGCCAAAACTTCCAAAACTATGTTGAATAGTAATGGTGAAAGTGGGCACCCTTGTCTTGTTCCTGACTTTAGAGGAAATGCTTTCAATTTTTCACCATTGAGGATAATGTTTGCTGTGGGTTTGTCATATATAGCTTTGATTATGTTGAGGTATGTTCCTTCTATTCCTGCTTTCTGGAGAGTTTTGATCATAAATGGATGTTGAATTTTGTCAAAGGCTTTCTCTGCATCTATTGAGATAATCATATGGTTTTTATTTTTCAATTTGTTAATGTGGTGTATTACATTGATTGATTTGCGGATATTGAAGAATCCTTGCATCCCTGGGATAAAGCCCACTTGGTCATGGTGTATGATCTTTTTAATGAGTTGTTGGATTCTGATTGCTAGAATTTTGTTAAGGATTTTTGCATCTATGTTCATCAGTGATATTGGCCTGTAGTTTTCTTTTTTTGTGGGATCTTTGTCAGGTTTTGGTATTAGGGTGATGGTGGCCTAATAGAATGAGTTTGGAAGTTTACCCTCCTCTGCAATTTTCTGGAAGAGTTTGAGCAGGATAGGTGTTAGCTCTTCTCTAAATTTTTGGTAGAATTCAGCTGTGAAGCCGTCTGGACCTGGGCTTTTGTTTGCTGGAAGATTTTTGATTACAGTTTCAATTTCCGTGCTTGTGATGGGTCTGTTAAGATTTTCTATTTCTTCCTGATCGAGTTTTGGAAAGTTGTACTTTTCTAAGAATTTGTCCATTTCTTCCTCGTTGTCCATTTTACTGGCATATAATTGTTGATAGTACTCTCTCATGATCCTTTGTATTTCTGTGTTGTCTGTTGTGATCTCTCCATTTTCATTTCTAATTTTATTGATTTGATTTTTCTCCCTTTGTTTCGTGATGAGTCTGGCTAATGGTTTGTCAATTTTATTTATCCTTTCAAAAAAACCAGCTTTTGGTTTTGTTGATTTTTGCTATGTTCTCTTTTGTTTCTTTTGCATTTATTTCTGCTCTAAGTTTTAAGATTTCTTTCCTTCTACTAACCCTGAGGTTCTTCATTTCTTCCTTTTCTAGTTGCTTTAGGTGTAGAGTTAGGTTATTTATTTGACTTTTTTCTTGTTTCTTGAGGTGTGCCTGTATTGCTATGAACTTTCCCCGTAGGACTGCTTTTACCGTGTCCCACAGGTTTTGGGTTGTTGTGTTTTCATTTTCATTCGTTTCTATGCAAATTTTGATTTCTTTTTTGATTTCTTCTGTGATTTGTTGGTTATTCAACAGCATGTTGTTCAGCCTCCATATGTTGGAATTTTTAATAGTTTTTCTTCTGTAATTGAGATCTAATCTTACTGCATTGTGGTAAGAAAAGATGCTTGGAATGATTTTTTTTTTTTTTTAATTTACCAAGGCTAGCTTTATGGCCCAGGATGTGATCTATCCTGGAGAAGGTTCCATGTGCGCTTGAGAAAAAGGTGAAATTCATTGTTTTGGGATGAAATGTCCTATAGATATCAATTAGGTCTAACTGGTCTATTGTATCGTTTAAAGTTTGTGTTTCCTTGTTAATTTTCCGTTTAGTTGATCTATCCATAGGTGTGAGTAGGGTATTAAAGTCTCCCACTATTATTGTGTTATTGTTAATTTCTTCTTTCATACTTGTTAGCATTTGTCTTACATACTGCGGTGCTCCCATGTTGGGTGCATATATATTTATAATTGTTATAGCTTCTTCTTGGATTGATCCTTTGATCATTATGTAGTGACCTTCTTTGTCTCTTTTCACAGCCTTTGTTTTAAAGTCTATTTTATCTGATATGAGTATTGCTACTCCTGCTTTCTTTTGGTCCCTATTTGCATGGAAAATCTTTTTCCAGCCCTTCACTTTCAGTCTGTATGTGTCCCCTGTTTTGAGGTGGGTCTCTTGTAGACAACATATGTAGGGGTCTTGTTTTTGTATCCATTCAGCCAGTCTTTGTCTTTTGGTTGGGGCATTCAACCCATTTACGTTTAAGGTAATTACTGATAAGTATGATCCTGTTGCCATTTACTTTATTGTTTTGGGTTCGAATTTATACACCATTTTTGTGTTTCCTGTCTAGAGAATATCCTTTAGTATTTGTTGGAGAGCTGGTTTGGTGGTGCAGAATTCTCTCAGCTTTTGCTTGTCTGAAAAGCTTTTGATTTCTCCTTCATACTTGAATGAGATCCTTGCTGGGTACAATAATCTGGGCTGTAGGTTATTTTCTTTCATCATTTTAAGTATATCTTGCCATTCTCTCCTGGCTTGAAGAGTTTCTATTGAAAGATCAGCTGTTATCCTTATGGGTATTCCCTTGTGTGTTATTTGTTGTTTTTCCCTTGCTGCTTTTAATATTTGTTCTTTGCGTTTGATCTTTGTTAATTTGATTACTATGTGTCTTGGGGTGTTTCGCCTTGGGTTTATCCTGTTTGGGACTCTCTGGGTTTCTTGGACTTGGGTGATTATTTCCTTCCCCATTTTAGGGAAGTTTTCAACTATTATCTCTTCAAGTATTTTCTCATGGTCTTTCTTTTTGTCTTCTTCTTCTGGGACCCCTATGATTCAAATGTTGTAGCATTTAATATTGTCCTGGAGGTCTCTGAGATTGTCCTCATTTCTTTTAATTCGTTTTTCTTTTATCCTCTCTGATTCATTTATTTCTACCATTCTATCTTCTAATTCACTAATCCTATCTTCTGCCTCTGTTATTATACTATTTGTTGCCTCCAGAGTGTTTTTAATTTCACTTATTGCATTATTCATTATATATTGACTCTTTTTATTTCTTCTAAGTCCTTGTTAAACCTTTCTTGCATCTTCTCAATCCTTGCCTCCAGGCTATTTATCTGTGATTCCATTTTAATTTCAAGATTTTGGATCAATTTCACTATCATTATTCGGAATTCTTTATCAGGTAGATTCCCTATCTCTTCCTCTTTTGCTTGGTTTGGTGGGCATTTATCCTGTTCCTTTACCTGCTGGGTATTCCCCTGTCTCTTCATCTTGTTTAAATTGCTGAGTTTGGGGTGTCCTTTCTGTATTCTGGCAGTTTGTGGAGTTCTCTTTATTGTGGCGTTTCCTCGCTGTGTGTGGGTTTGCACAGGTGGCTTGTCAAGGTTTCCTGGTTAGGGAAGTTTGTGTCGATGTTCTGGTGGATGGAGCTGTATTTCTTCTCTCTGGAGTGTAATGAAATGTCCAGTAATGAGTTATGAGATGTCTATGGTTTTGGGGTGACTTTGGGCAGCCTGTATCTTGAAGCTCAGGGCTGTGTTCCTTTGTTGCTGGAGAATTTGCTTGGTATGTCTTGCCCTGGAACTTGTTGGCCCTTGTGTGGTGCTTGGTTTCAGTGTCAGTATGGAGGCGTTTGATGAACTCCTGTCAATTGATGTTCCTTGGAGTCAGGAGTTCCCTGGAGTCAGGGTTTGGACTTAAGCCTCCTGCTTCCAGTTATCGGTCTTATTTTTACAGTAGTTTCAAAACTTCTCCTTCTATACAGCACCATTGATAAAACATTTACGTTAAAGATGAAAAGTTTCTCTACTGTGAGGGTCACTCAGAGAGGTTCACAGCATTACATGGAGAAGAGAAGAGGGAGGAGGGAGTTAGAGGTGACCCAAATGAGATGAGGTGGAATCAATAGTGGAGAGAGTGGACTAGCCAGTAGTCACTTCCTTATGTGCACTCCACAACTGGACCGCTCAGAGATGTTCGTGGAGTTATACAGAGAAGAGAAGGAGGAGGAAGGAGACAGAGGTGGCCAGAAGGATAAAAGGGGGAAATGAAAAGGAGGGAGACAGATCCAGCCAGTAATCAGTTCCCTAAGTGTTCTCCACCGTCTGGAACACACAGAAATTCAGAGTTGGGTAGAGTAGAGAGGGGTTAGGGAGAGATACAGGTGACCTGGTGGAGAAAACGGAGAGTCCAAAAGGAGAGAGTGCAGTCAAGCCAGTAATCTCGCTCCCTAGTGAAAAATGGGTCCTGAAGATTGGGTTCTTAAAGGTACAAAATTGGTAACAAATACATATAAGCAAAAATTAAAAATCTAGAGTGGAGTTTGGAATTTCAAAAATACGATGTTAATGAAAAGAAGAAGGAAAAGAAAGAGAGAAAAAACGAACAAAGAAAAACAAACAAGGTCGCGAAAATTATAAGGAAACTACAGGTACAAAATTGATAACTAATACCAAAAAGCAAAAATTAAAAATCTAGAGTAGAGTTTGGAATTTCAAAAATACAATGTTAAAAAAAAGAAGAAGAAAAATAAAGAGGGAAAACAAACAAACCAACAAAAACAATGTCACAAAAATTATAAAGAAAATACAGGCACAAAATTGATATCAAATACCAAAAAGCATAAATTAAAAATCTTGAGTAGAGTTTGGAATTGCAGATATACAATGTTATATAAAAGAAGAAGAGAAAGAAACAGAGGGGGAAAAAAAAGTCACAGAAATTATAAAAAAAAAAACTATAGGTACAAAATTGATAACATATACCAAAAGGCTAAAATTAAAAATCTAGAGTAGAGTTTGGAATTTCAAAAATACAATGTTAAAGAAAAGAAGAAAAAGAAAAAAAAAAAACAAAACATGGTCCAAAAATTATAAAATATATATATGAAGTTTGCTGAAGAAGAAAAAAAATAGGGTCTTTTTTTTTTTTTTTGCAAAGTAATAGGTTATAAAAGTGAAAATTAAAGGACAATAGAGGACTTAAAAAGAAAGAAATATGGATCATAAAAATATATCTAGGTCTTTCTCTGGTTTTGTTGTGAGTATTGTGGGTTCAGTTCATTTTTGGCTAGTTCCTTGGTCTGACTTATATTTCTCAAGATCTATAGGCCCCTTCCTATGTAGTCCGTAGTAACCACAGGGTTTTAATCAATGGTCTGTAGCTTCCAAGGCGTTTCCCTCTGTTATAGCTTCTTCTGTTTGCTGGTCTCTTCAGTGTCTGGTTTCCGCCCTGACACAGAGGGGACGGTGGAGGACACTTTTTTTTTTTTTTTTTTAGGCTCATTTGTTCAGTCGCGCTGTGGGGAGGGAGGGAGGGGTGCTGCAAACAAATAACACTGGCGTGCGCTCGCAGTGCCTCAGCCACACTGGGTCTGCCCCCGCTCACGGCGCGTGTAGCCTCCCTGCCCACACTGCTCGGGCTCTAGGTTGTTCCACCGGGAACAATCAGAGGCCGGCCCTGGGCTGAGCTCCCAGGTCCAAGCCGCTCAGGTTCGGGCACTCGGGTAGTCCTCAGAGGCGCAGACTCGGTTGGGCCTGCGTTTTGTGCTCTTCCCAGATCCGAGCAGCTCAGGTGATGAGGTGTTTGGCGGGCGCCAATGCTGCGACTTATCGCCTCCCCGCCACTCGGTTATCTGGGTGTAAAACCAGCGCACCTTCTCAGGCAGATGTTGACCGTCCAGACCCCCAAGAAGTTTTAGTTAGCAAAGAAGCCTGCTTACAGTTTTATAGATAGTGTCTCTCTGGGGCTGCGATTGCCCCCTTACGGCTCTGGCTGCCTGTCACCGGAGGGGGAAGGTCTGCAGCCGGCTATCTCTGTTCAGTCCTTTGTTCCGTGCGCGGGCCTGGCGGTGTCTTAGGTTAGGGCTGACTTTTTGCGTGGTAGATATCCCACAGTCTGGTTTGCTAGCCCAAATTATTTCGCTCAGATAGTGCTCAGGACATTCGGGCCAGATTCTTCCTCTAAGCGACGCAGCCCACGCCGCGCTTCCCTGCCCAGCCCCCGCTTGCTAATGGCGTGTGCAGGCGTCTGCGCTGCTTCTCCGCTGGGGGAGTTACCGTAGGGCTCGCAATCTGCGATTTTTAACTCTTTATTTATTTTTTTCTCCCTGTTATGTTGCCCTCTGTGCTTCCAAAGCTCGGCACAGATTCGGCAGTGAGAAGGTTTCCTGGTGTTTGGAAACTTCTCTCTTTTTAAGACTCCCTTCCTGGGACGGAACTCCGTCCCTCCCTCTTTTGTCTCTTTTTTTGTCTTTTATATTTTTTCCTACCTCCTTTCGAAGAGTTGGGTTGCTTTTCTGGGTGCCTGATGTCCTCTGCCGGCATTCAGAAGTTGTTTTGTGGAATTTACTCGACGTTTAAATGCTCTTTTGATGAATTTGTGGAGGAGAAAGTGTTCTCCCCGTCCTACTCCTCCGCCATCTTGGCTCCTCCTTCAAGAGTTGTTGAATTTTATAATGACAGAACCAAAGAGGGCTTTGGTCATCAGACATTTAACTTCTTCATTTTAAAAATAAAGAAACTGAAGGACTTCTCTGGTGATCCAGCAGTTAGGACTTCTCCTTCTAATGCAGGGGTTACAGGTTGGATCCTGGTCGGGGAGTTAAAACCCTCATGCCTGTAAATGTGGTGATACTATCTGCCTTACAGGATTTTCCAAAGATTGAGTGAGCAAACCTATGAACACACTTAAAATAGTACCAGTCACATAGGAGATGCTCAGGAAATCTTTCCAAGTAGGCATATTAGAGTTGAAATTTTCATCTTGCAGTTGAGAAAGGATTTTAGGATGACAGATCTAAACTGACTTCTCTAAATAGACATGACACCTGATACACTGGCATTGGGATGGGATGCTGAAAGGTGGAAAATCTGCTGAGTCTTAAGGAGAACACATATTTATGAAAGATTCTGGGGGGCAGTTGGTCAAAGTAGGAAAATAAAACCTAGGATTATAGTGTAAAAACTTAACAGAGTTTAGAAGGGAAGTAGGGATTAATCAAGTAGTAAACACAGCACAGACATAAGGAATGAGAGGAGCCAAGAAAAGACTATGAAGCACGCAAGCTGGATGGCAAGAGTGGAGCCATTTAAGAGACCATTTTGCTGTCAAAGTGCACAAAATGAAGAAGTCAGTAAACAGGTACTGCTCTCCAAATATTAATTTCCAGGGTGTATATGTGTGACCGGGTGGGATTTTGTGTTGTGTTTATTGGTTTTGGAGTGTGCATGTTACTTAGTTTCATAGTCAGAGAAAATGGCCCTTCGCTGCAGAATGTTGATGCTGCCACAACTGTTTTGTTTGTTTTGCTTTTTTAATCAAGCAAATAAACCACTTTATTTTTAACTAGGGGAGACTAATCTGGAATCACAGGAGAGCCCACACCACAGGAGTTCACACTGTGCCACAACTGTTTTTAATTTCTGTGTATCTGACCTAGCCTGGCAAATTCTTCTACTCTTAAAATTTTTTGTTGCTTTGGTGTTGTCCCTTGGAAACATATTTATTTTGTTTTTTTCTTTTTTAAAAAATAAAAAGCTATGATCAATTTTAAATTACAGAAAAATTGGTTATTTACTTGTATATGTTTTAATATGCCCTTATTCACGGTATGACCTATAACTTGTTTTTTGTGTTTTGCTTTATGAACTAGTGCTCTATTTTCTCTACTTTCATCAACTCAAAGATACTCTATGTGTTTTCAAAATTCAAAATGTGCTTGGACTTACTTTTCTATTGATTAAGGATTCAAGAAGATCTCTTGACTTTCCCCTGCAAACAAGAAAATTAACATGTTTTGGCTTTTCTTAATTCTCTCTCACCTACTCAGTTTTTTCATAAATATGAATTCTTTAGGCATGAATTATTTTTATCTTGTACCTTCTCTTTAGGCATATATTTATATTTGTACTATATTTTATTTATATTTACGGTAAGAATTTAAACGTGTGTCACTGGTGTCAGAGTTTAAAAGTCATACTTCTATGGCTTAATCTGTCCTTTTTCTGAGTTTGTTATTAATTTATGTCTTATTCCAATGTACTACATTTAATTTTTTAATGAATGAGTGATATAATTTTTATTTTTTTATTTTATGAGAATTTCTGTCCTTTATTTCATATGTCATCTTATAAATACACCTATTTTTCACATTTCCTATAAACCTCGGGAAAAGAAAGGAAAGCTGGGAGTGACGTCAGCACCATAGCAGCGTGAATCATTCTTCTTTTCTGTCTTCTTTGATTAACATCTAATTATACATCTGCAGGTGGCTTGGTAAAAATCTGCAACGCAAGAGACGCAGGTTCAATCCCTGGGTCAGGAAGATGCCCTGGAGGAGGACGTGGCGAGACAGCCCAGTATTCTTGCCTGGAGAATCCCATGGGCAGAGGAGCCTGGCGGGCTGCAGTCCATGGGCACACAAGGAGCCAGACACGACTGAAGTGACTTAGCCCAGCACACACACACCACCGCACAAGGGACAAAAGGGCCTGTGCACATTACACCAGGATTCGCAGAAGGTTTCTACTCACACGTGCTTCTGAAAATGGGCAGATAGGAACTCGGTAGTGGCTATGAGGCTGACTTGACAAGCCTGCCCCAACTTTACTCAACCTGATCAGAGAAAAGAAATGTGGAGGGTACAAAACTGGGTGGATACCCATGGCCACCTATGCGGAAGACTTCGTGGGAGTCCAGCCTTTCTGAGGGGAGAGTCTGGCACACCACAGAAGCAAGATGGAGATAGATGAGTTTGGATGACAGGAGAGGAAGGAATGGGCCAAGATGGGACCCTCTCCCCAGGGCAACACTGCAAATGGCTGGGCTTTTGGCTGCAGAGGTCTTCCCTGGTGGCTCAAACAGTAAAGAATTTGCCTGTAACACAGGAGACCCAGGTTCGGTTCTTGGGTTGCGAAAATCCCCTGGAGAAGGAAATGGCAACCCACTCCAGTATTCTTGCCTGGGGAATCCCATGGACAGAGGAGCCTGCTGGGCTACGGTTCATGGGGTCGCAGAGAGTTGGATACAACTGAGTGACTAACACTTTCACTTTTCACTTTCAGTGGCGACCTCTCTGACAGAGGTGGTGGAAAGTGGTGGCCTCTCCCACGAGGAGGTAAAAAGTTAAACTCTCCCACGGAGGAGGTTAAAAAGCCAAAGTGGTGAGTGGCTTCCGGGCTGTGCCAATTGTGCGGGTTGCAGCTGGAGAAACCTGTTTCTCTCCAGCAACATCCAGGTTTGTGAGGAGGGAACTCTGTGACTGAGGAAGGGAAAGGGAAGGAGGCAAATAACATAAAAGAGCTTTGAAGGAATGTGTTTCCTGCTGTCGGCTTGACAACTTCAGCAGGCGGTCGGCCTGTGGACCTCTGGGAGCGACACACTTGAGGAGTCCCCACCTGGGCTCATGGGAACCCCCAAAGCTGCAGGTGCTAAGCTCCCACCACCCCCTAATCTGCCATCAGCTCCACATTCCCAAGTGCATCAGCCAGCTCCAGTAGCAGAAACCGCAGGCTTGAGCTGTAGCGCCACCTTCTGGAGTATAATAGCTTGTTGAATTTTAAGAACTACAAAATCAAAGTTCAGTTAAGGGTGGATCTGCTACCTCAAATACAAAAGCAGACACGCATACCTTCAAACAGCATGAAAAACAAAGGAAATGTTGTTTCATAAGAAAAAACTGATAATTCTCCAGCAATTAACCTCAAAGGCATGGAATATTGCAGTCTAAATTATAAAGAATTCAAAAGAACTGTTACAAAGAAATTCACTGAGCTCCAAGAAAATGTGAAAAGACAATTCAAAGAACTCAGGAATAAGATATTTAAAGAGAAGGCGTTCTTTACCCAAAGACTGAAATTATTTTTTAAAAAGAACCAAATTCTGAAACTGAAGAATTCAGTACATGAAATAAAGAATGCAATGCTCACGCTGAATCACTTCCATTGTATCCAACTCTTTGCAATCCCATGGACTGTAGCCTGCTAGGCTCCTCTGTCCATAGGATTTCCCAGGCAATAATACTGGAGTGGGTTGCCATTTCCTCTCCCAAATGCAGTATTAACCAGCAATAACAGGGAATAATGGTTAGGAGAGAGAATAAATGGTCCAGAGGATTGGAAAATAGAAATAATTTAATAGGAAGAGAGAACTAAGATCTTTTTCTAATTGAAGAAACCCTATAAATGCTATTGGATTTGATTAGAAAGGCAAATATCAGAATAATTGGAGTACTAGAAAAAGTAGAGTGGAAGGGGGCAGAGAGTTTATTTAAAGAAATAATAGCTGATAATATCTCAAACCTGAGGAAGCACTTGAATGTATCAATCCACTTTGTTGTCTCAATGCAAAAAGACCTTCACCAAGACACATTGTAATGAAATTGTTAAAAATCAGGGACAAAGAAAGAACCTTAAAAGCATCAAGAGGAGGAAAGGAAGGAAGTACAGAGACATCCCCAATTACCAATTAGACTATCAGCAGATTTCTCAGCAGAAGCACTTACAGGTCAGGAGAGGGTGATATGACATATTCAAAGTGTTGAAAGGTAAAAGTTGCCAGCTGTACTTATCTAGCAAAGTTATCCTTAAGATATGAATGAGAAATAAAGGCTTTCCCAGACAAACAAAAGCTAAGGGAGTTCACCACCAGTGTTCCTGCCCTGCAAGAATGCCAAAAGTTCTTCAAGCTGAAATGAAAAGATCTTCATGTAAAGAAGGAACATACCTCAAAATAATAAAGGCCATATACAGCTAACACATGGCTAACAATATACTCAATGGTGGAAAACTGAAAGCTTTTCCAAGAATAAAACAAGGGTTCCAAAGCTCACGCCTACCACTAGTGAGAGTCCTACCTAGAGAAATTAAGCAAGACAAAGAAATAAAAGGCATTCAAATTGGAAAGGAAGAAGTAAACCTGTCATTATTTGCGGATGATATGATTTTGTATATAGAAAATCCCCAAGACTCAACCAAAAAGTGTTGGAACTATTGAAAAAAATTCAGTAAATTTTAAAGATATAAAATCAATATACAGAAATCAGCTGCATTTCTATACACTAATTATAAAAGATAAATAAGAAATAAAACAATCCCATTAACAACAGCATCAAAAACAATAAAATACTTAGCAATAAATGTAACCAAGGGAGGTACAGTACAGTTTTACTGTACAGTAAAAACTATAAGAATTTGTTGAAAGAAACTGAAGGAAGCACAGACAAATGGAAAAGCATCTCATGTTCATGATTAGAAGGACAAGTATTATTAAAACATCCATACTACCCAAAGCCATCTATGGATTCAATGCAACCTTCATCAGAGTAATAGTAGCATTCTTTAAAGATACAGAAAAAAAACCCTGAAATCCTCAAACTGCCGAAGCAATCCTGAGAAAGAAAAACAAAGCCAGAGGCATCACCCTTCCTGATTTTAAACTATACAACAGAGCCAAAGTAATAATCACAGGGCTTCCCTGGTGGCTCAGAGGTTAAAGCATCTGCCTGCAATGTGGGAGACCTGGGTTCGATCCTGGGTCAGGAAGATCCCCTGGAGAAGGAAATGGCAACCCACTCCAGTATTCTTGCCTGGAGAATCTCATGGATGGAGGAGCCTGGTGGGCTCCAGTCCACGGGGTCGCAAAGAGTCGGACACAACTGAGCGACTTCACACACACACACACACAACACTGATATAAGAATAGCTACATCAAAAAAATAGAACAGGAAGCCCAGAAGCACACAGTCACATAATGTTCAACAAGGGAGCCACAATACCTGTGGGGAAAGGGTAGTCTCTTTGATAAATGGCCTTAGGAAAATTGGATAAACACATACAATGAAACTGGACCCCTATCTTATATCACTCACAAAAATTACCCAGGAATGGATCAAAGACTCAAACACAAGGTAGGATACCATGAAAGTTCTAGAAGGAAACATACAGAAGGATTTCCTCAATACCGGTCTCAGCAACCATTTTGAATATAACACCAAAAGCACAAACAATAAAAGGGACTATATCAAACTTAAAAGCTTCTGCACAGCAAAATAAGCAATTAACAAAATAAAGACAGCCTACAGAATGGGAGAAAAATTTGCAACCCATATACTGGATAAGAGGTTAACATTCAAATATACAATCAATTCATAGAACATGACCAAAAATGTGTTTTATAAAAATGGGCCAAGGACCAGCAGGTACATGAAAAGATGTTCAACATCAGGAAAATGTAAGTCAAAATCACAATGAAATATCACCTCACACATGTCTGAAGGGATATGATCAAGAAGAGAAAAAAATGACAGGTGTTGGTAGGGATGTTGAGAAAACAGAAATCTTGTGTACTGTTGATGGGAATGTAAATTGGTTCTTCAGCCTCTATGAAAAACAAGGTGGAGATTCCTCAGAAAATTAAAAATAGATACAGTGTATGGTCCAGCAATTCCACTTCTGGGTATACACCCAAAGGAAATGAAAACAGGATACGAAAGAGATATACGCACTCCCATGCTTCCTGCAGCTTTATTTACTATAGCCAAGGTACGGCAACAACCTAAGCACCCCAAAACAGACAAATGGATAAAGAAGTTGCAATGTATTTATACAACAGAATATTATCCAGCTATGGTGAAGAAGGACATCATGTCATTGGCCACAAGGATGGACCTGGAGCACATTACACTAAGTGTGATAAGTCAGAGAAAGACAAGTACTATGTGATATTACTTATATGCGGAATCTACAGAAGCCAAACTCATAAAAACAGAGAGCAGAAACATGGTTAGCAGGGGATGGGCATGAGAGGGACAGGACAGATGTTTCAGGGGACAAATTTGAAACAAGTAGTAAATAAATTCTAGAGATCTGAAGCACAATGTGGTGAATATAGGCAATGCTGTATGAAAATCAAATTTCCCAAGAGATAAGAATTATTCCAATCAATAAAAATAAATAACTATATAACATGATAGAGATGTTAATTATTGCTACAGTGCCAATCATATTATACAACCTGTAAAAGTATTAAGTTGGCATACAGTACACAGTCCACGGGGTTGCAAAGGGTCAGACATGACTGAGCAACTTTCACTTTTCATACCTTTAATTTAAAGTGTTATATGGCAAATAAATTTCAATTAAAATATTTTAAATTTTAAAAGAGAAAAATTGGATCACAGTTCCTTTCCAGGAGTGAGTATAAATGTTGTGCCCTTAGAGTCTATAATTGATGTAAAGAACTGTCAGAAAAAAAACAGTTTCATTTCAATTTATTTGTAATTACCCTGGTCTGTTTTTTTGTTTTTTGATTTTTCCAACTGGATACTTAAATAGATTGTTCTCTAGCTCTAAAATTTTAAAATAATTCATCAGAATCTGTCTTTTCATCAATTCTGCCTGAAAATTGGTGCGCTTACTTTATTTACAACTGATCTTATGTCAGTAAAGCTTTATGCTCTTGTGCAGTTGATACTTATTACTCTTCATTCTTTTCTGACCAGGACCATTTTTTCTCTAATAGAATTTCTTGAATATTGATTACGCCCTTCACTGCTTCTATTCAAGCTATAAATCAAGCTTCATCACTTTTAGGTTTTATACAGGTTTTCCCTATTTTTATCTGCATAAGAGTTACTTCTTTTTCATATTTCTTGTCAAATGTATATTATATGACTATGCTAGTGTGTGTGTATATATAAACACATATGTATGTGTTGGTTATATAATTTTATAGAATAATTTTCCTGTATTGTATCAAAAACCCAAAGCAGACTCTTTGAGATCTCAAGGACTGTAGCCCGCCAGGCTCCTCTGTCGTTGGGATTTTCCAGGCAAGAATACTTGAGTGGATTACCATTTCCTTCTCCAAGGGCTCTTCCCAACCCAGGGATCAAACCCTGGTCTCCTGCATTGCAGGCAGAGTCTTTACCGTCTGAGCCACAAAAGAAACCCCAAAGCAGATGGTTTATATAATTTAAGTTTATGTGTTTTAATTTTTAGAAGTCTGATATTTCTCTACAACTTGAGAAAAGTGGTGTCATTCTTTAGATCATAGAATCTTTCCTAAGTCCAATGTTTCTTTTCACCTGATCCCTTATCATTCAGTGAGAAGAGCTCTATTGAGGTGAAGGGTTTCCCACAAAAACAGCACAAGAACATTCTCCTTGAGAGCCTAGACCTGGGGCTCTGGTGGACGCACACAGACTCTAATCAAACTCCTAATGTCTGATGCTCATACTTTCAGAGTTAACATGTTCAATTAACTACAGGCTGCTGGAGTATATCGGATCATTTGAAATCCAATGAAGCTCATAAAATACCCCTCTCACATTCACCCCAGTAAGTATTCACCAGCAACAGGCATCTAGATAATCTGAGTACAGATTCTCAAGCCCAACTGCTTATGTCCAAATCCTGGTTCTACAACTTAGGAATTTTATTACCTAAGTACCTGCTGTGGAGAATGCCTCATGAAGCTACAATAGGAGAAGAATTTCATCAGCTTTTGTTTTCTCATTTCTGAAACAGAGACAAGTTTTTCCCTCATAGGGGAAAGGATAAATGAGTTACTCTGTGTAATGCACTTCAAACAGTGCCTGGCATGAGTTCCTATCATATAGCAAGGTGCAGTTTTTCAGAAACATTAGCTTTCAAAGGGCTCATGGAGCGCTTTTCAGGCTCTGCATTTACACAGGTCTATGCAGTATCAAGTAGGAACTGAAGCAACCAGAGCAAGAGAAGTATAAAGACACGCCCACAGTGGGCAGAAAATCTCTGTGCCCACTGACTTTTCACTCTGTACTGGGGAAAATGAGTGCCCAGAACCACTTCCTCTTTGGGTGTACTCCCCCAATACCATGTTCTAATGATTTTGTCAATCCCAGGATGGATAATGCCCATTAAAAATCGTCATGTGGAAAATGTGCCTGTAATGATGTAAGTATTCTCCTCGCCTGGCTGGCAATGCACCACAGTGAAGAAGGGAACAGCCAGCTGTGCTTTTGGAATGAGACATCTGGAAGGATCCAGCCGTGCCCTCAAGAGGTGGGTGAGACAGGAGATGGAGAGGTGAAGGGCCGTGGGCTGAACTGACAAACTTGCAGTGCAGTGAGTTTTACAGAGAACAATACCCATGATGTTTCAAAAAAAAAACACCAGAAAGAGAAAACTAAAAATGCTAAGGAAGCAGTCACCCCACAAAGGACATTGAAGGACAGGGTGTGGGCCCTGCCTTCCTGCTCACACAAAGAGCACCTTTTGTGCGCCAGACACTGGGGAGGTTCAAAGGGCCACCAGATATAATCGAGGGTGAATGTAGAGAAAGGGACTGTGCCCTGTACATATAAAAAAGGGAATAAAAATAAGAGAGTGGTACAGATTTGTGATGAGGCAGAAGGACAAAGAAAGGGAGAAAAAGGACTATGCCTAGATTTAGTTGGCCTCCCACTCCACCGCTCCATTGTGCTCAAGTTTCATGATTTTACAATGCATCCATTGAGGCTATGCAAAGCAGCATTTTGTTTTTTTCGCCTGAACTTCTTCCCTCCCTGTTCCTTTATTATCAATAGTCTTCTTGTTTTTGTTTCCAACCTAAGCATTATAGATTTTAAGAAAATGAAACAATTTAAATGCAATAGAATTTGACCCACAGATACTGAAGAATTTAAGAAAATATAGGTTTTTTTTTTGTTTGTCCAATCTAACCAGATCAAGTAGTTTTCCCAGTAATTTTGTTTTAAACTGATTCCATAATTGGAATATTTATGGTGAAAACTCCTTTCCATCTTAATCATCTGAATAACTGTCTCAATTCACATCCTTTTGAAAAACTGTAGTCTCTCCTCCTTGACTCAATAAACGTTGCCTTGCTCACTAGTAGGCAAGGTTTAGATAGAATCTGTTGCAGTTCTCACTGTGTCCACAAGATGGCAGGTGGAGATTTAGACTGAGTAAGAGTTCTAGTACAAGACTTCATAGCTTTTTTCTGATTCAGATCTCCTATTATTCAGTCCATCAACAAAACTTTTTTCCCCAAAATTTATTGAGGTATAGTTGAAACATTAAAAGTTACACATATTTAAGGTTTACAGCATGATGATTTGATACATGTACATAAAGTGAAACAGTTACCACCATCAAGGTAATTAACACATCCATCATCTCACAGTTAAAACCTTTTTTTTTTTTTTTTAATCGTGAGAACACTTAGATCCACTGCTTTAGAAATTTCAAGTATATGCTGTTGTTAACTATAGTCTGGGTGCTGCACATTAGAGCCCCAGGATTTATTCATTTTATAACTGAAAGTCTCTGTTCCATCGACCGCATCCCAATTTCCCCCTCCTCCAGTTGGCAACCACCATTCCACTCTCTGCTTCTATGAGTTCAACTTCTCAATACCTCTTTTTTGAATGCATATTATATGCCAAGAATGCTATTAGACTTGGGGCAGTAATATCACTCAGTTTTAAAAGATTACCTTTACTTACCATACGATTTAGAAAAAAACACTGGTATTTTGTTTCCTGGAGAAAAGGCAGGAACTTTTGGACAGTATATTAATGTAATTGTACGGTGCCCAGGAAGCTGCAGCTAAAAAGTATGCGAGAAAAGTAATACATAAACAATAATCAAAGCAGAAGACTGGGTGTGTCTGGCAATTTTTAAAAATCCTACTGGGATTACCACAAAAAAATTTGAAGACTGACTCCAAAATTCCAACCCTTGTTGTTTCTAAAGGTATTTCCTTTGGAATTTAATTTCCTTACAAAAATAAAATTGTAAAATATTTTTCTCCAGATATCAGTATTGACCTTGCCAACCGAGTAGAGTTTGAATTATCAATGCTAAAAAGAAACTTTCACTGTATTATGAAAGTCCAACAAATAGACCTATATTTTAAAATAAAGGGAATTTCAGAAGTCAAGCGAAAATGGTCCCTTTCCAGATCTTGAAATTTAAATCTGTTAAATTTTCTTTGTACCATACTGATACTAGGCAATCTTAATCTAAACAAAATTAGAATCACTGGAAAATGACATATAGTCTAGTTTATTTTACATATTCATATGTTTATTTCCCTTATGTTCCATACCACTTATCATAAATTAATTATTTTTAAAAGTAAAAGTGTAAAAGGTAAATTTAAAAATTGGTATTCAATATTAGAGGATATGAAAATTACATGAAGACAAAACCCAGATGGTTTCATAGATTAAGTCCTAGAACAGAAAAAAAAGGGCACTAATGGAAAATACTGGTGATATTGAATAAAGTCTGTAGTTAATTTAGTAGCATAATATTGATGTTAATTTCTTGGTTTTGACAAATGAACAAAGCTTGTTATATAAGCAGAGGAGCTGGGTAATGAACACAGAAATGCTCCATATTTGCAACTTTTCTATAAATCTAAAATCATGCCCTCAAAAAAGTAAAAAAAAAAAAAAAAAAAAATAGTCTAGGTAACCAGCACTACCGGTCACCCACCATAGACCAGGTGATAATCGGGAGGCTGGTCACATAAACCCTGTCTGAGCTGTTCACAGTCTAGAAGTGACATTAGTATTCATGTTAAATTATAACCACAAAATATCTTACCAATGTAGTTTACCAGCACATACATTCTTGCTTTTACTTGGAAGAATTAAAAATCACAAGAAATTAGTATGGGTGACAAAGGAAAGAGAAATGGTGTTGTGCTTAGTTGCTCACTCATGTCTGACTCTTCGCAACCCCATGAACTGTAGCCCGCCAGGTTCCTCTGTCCCTGGGGATTCTCCAGGCAAGAATACTGGAGTGGGTCACCATGCCCTCATGTCAAATAGAGAACCCAGGGGGATACTGGCAGAAGCAAGGAACACTAGGGTGGATGAAGTACACAGGTGTGGTGGTGGAAACCCTCTCCATCATTGTCTCCTTTTAGATTTGTTCCTGATTAAAATTTGCATTTTCAAAATAGCAATCATCACCTCACATAGCTACCTTTCTTTTGTGGTGGGAACACTTAGATCCACCCCCATAGAAATTCCAAGTATACAATACCGTTAGCTATAGTCTGGGGACAGTAATAGCTAGACAGGTGGTGGGAAACTGCTGCATGACACAGGGACCTCAGCTCAGTGCTCTGTGATGACCTAGAAGGGTGGAACAGGAGGGTGGGACCTCCGGGAGCTGGTGATGGACAGGGAAGCCTGGCGTGCTGCAGTCCATGGGGTCACAAAGAGTCGGACACGACTGAGCGACTGAACTGAACTGATTTTGGCTTGTGTGAGGCATGTCTTACCCCATCCTGCTAAGAAAGTGGAAGTGTTAGTTGCTCATTCATGTCTGACTCTTTGTGACCCTATGGACTGTAGCCCACCAGGCTCCTTTGCCCATGAGATTCTCTAGACAAGAATACCAGAGTGGATAGCCACTTCCTTCTCCAGGGGATCGTCCTTGTCCAGGGATCAAAGCTGGATCTCATGTATTGGCAGATGGGTTTTTCACCATCTAAGCCTCACCCTCCTAACAGCATGCTTTATAGATAGTGGACAGGTGCGGGGAGGCAAACAGAAGCAGAAGAAAAAAAAAAAGTTGTGAAAGGGATGGAGAAAACAGAAGAAAATATAAAGTAGGAAAACAGAAAAAGCAAAATCCTCCTGCTTCATCCCTCACTTCCCAAGGAATCAAGTTAGGAACCTGTACAAGCTGAACCCACCCTCTCCACGCTTCCTCTGTCACTATTAATAACCAATAGATCACCCAGGGGATGAACTTCTCACAGAAAGGATTTAATAGCTTTCTGAGAAGGTGGGCTCTCAAATTTCAAGAAACTTACATTTTCATCCTTTTTTTTACTAGTCAAGAATAGCCTGGCTGCCTCCGAACATTTTTGAAAACCTGAACAAAACAAGCAGTTTCTTAATATACCACGGTCTATCAATGAATTTCAGGCAGAAATTCATGTGCGGTATTTAGCCCCAGAGGACATGGGATATGATACAGATGAAATTTACAATCTTAACGCTTAAGCTGACGAGCCATGTCGAACTTCATTAATAAATAACACAACCATTTTGCTGGAAATCATTTCTCATGTCAAAAACTCAAGGTTCAAGAAGTGGAAAACGTGCACAGAAAGGCAACCATAACAAGCAGAGGAGAGAGAAAGCTAACAGTTCTGGAACATGTAGGTCTGTAAGGGTGAGGCTGGAATGGGAACAGAAAAATGAACACAAGAGGCACCAGCATGGAATAGCAGACTCTTTCCCCTAATTCCCTGATGCTAACATCTCCTTCACATCCCAGTGAGGTGGAGTTAGGACATGTGCGAGTACTGCTTCTTTCAGATGGGTTACTTGGGAGGGGACAGCAATGGAAATTTGTAGAGATTAATTCAAAACTGGCTTGAGAAAAAAAAAAAGTTGGGGTAAAATATCCAAAATTACCACCTCTGTGAGTGTGTGTCCAGCATTCCTTTCCTAGGAACTGATCCCTTCATGACCTGGGTGGTTGTTGCAGGAGCTGTCGAGTTACAACAGGTCACCTGCCTGCTAGCTAGTGAGTTTCCTTCCTTAGAAATTTAGACCTGAATCAAGAGACTAAGAGACAGCCTTTCCTTGTGTGTCTACAAAGCCTGGGAGCTGTTAGCGTGTGACCGTATTCCATCATGTAAGGAAGAGCAAACAATAAATCTGTACAGAGTGAGGAACAGAAAGAAAAGCCAGATTCCTGAATCCTGCCTGTCGTGAAGCACATAAGGATTCCTGTCCTTGGGATGCTTCACCGAGTGCCCTTATGAAGAAACCTTTACCTGAAATTCATTTTAGATGGTTTCTGTTCTTTTCAACCAAGATAACCCCACTTAACACAAACACTATAAACTATTCTCTTTTTCCCCCCTCTCTGGTCTTTTCCCTTATAGCTTCAGTTTTTGGGTGGAACCAATATGTATAGCAGAGAAACAATTAAAAACCATCATCACCCTGCTGATCAGTAAGGGGAGAGATTTCATTACAGCTGCAGCCAGTTGGATTTCAAGCAGGAGCAAAGGGCATAGTGTTATCTGATGATGCAAACAAAAATTAACAAAAATAATGATTTTTAGAGTCCAAGTCTGAACTAGCACTCCACCTAAAAGGTTTACTCTTCTTGCCAAAATTGAGTTGGCCAAAGCATGCATTTGGGGTTTTCCATAAGAGGGAAAGGAAAAACCCAAATGAATGTTTTGGTCAACCCAACACAGTGGCGATCTCTACGACCTCCTCCAATGGTACAGAGCTATCCAGAGAGGTGGCAACATGCAGTGCACGCATTTAAAAGAGTCAGATCTCAGGATTCAATATCTGCACACACTTTATCATGATAAATAGGAAGGGAGATATCCAGTCATATAAAGAGAGTTGTTGAAAACAATAAATGTAAATATAGAAGTTAGTAGGTCACCTCTGACTCTAGAAAGTAGAGTGGCATGATTGCTTGAGGACATGGAACAGCCTGTGATCAGCTGATGATACAGAAGTGGTCTTATTGGTACCTAAGTTTGGCCTTGGAGTAAAAATGAAGCAGGGTAAAGGATAACAGAGTTTTGCAAAAAGAACACACTGGTCATAGCAAACACCCTCATCCAACAACACAAGGGACTACTCTACACATGGACAATGCCAAAAGGTCAATATCAAAATCGGACTGATTATAATCTTTGCAGCCAAAGATGGAGAAGCTCTAGACAGTCAGCAAAAACAAGAGCTGACTGTGACTCAAATCCTGAATCATGAGCTCCTTATTGCAAAATTCAGACAAATTGAAGAAAGTAGGGAAAACCACGAGACCATTCAGGTATGACCTAAATCAAACCCTTTATGATAATACAGTGGGGGTGACAAATAGATTCAAGGAATTAGATCTGATAGACACATTGACCATGGATGGAGGTTTATAACATTGTGCAGGAGGCAGCATCCAAAACCATCCCGAAGAAAAGAAATGCAACGAGGCAAAATGGCCGTCTGAGGAGGCCTTACAAATAGCTGAGAAAAGAAGAGAAGCGAAAGGCAAAAGAGAAAAGGAAACATATACCCATTTGAATGCAGAGTTCCAAAGAACAGCAAGAAGAGATAAGAAAGCCTTCCTCCATGATCAATGCAAAGAAATAGAGGAAAACAATGGAATGGGAAAGACTAGAGAACTCTTCAAGAAAATTAGAGATACCAAGGGAATATTTCATGCAAGGATGGAGACAAATAAAGGACAGAAATGGCATGGACCTAACAGAAGTGGAAGACATTAAGAAGAGGCGGCAAGAATACACAGAAGAACTATACAAAAAAGACCTTAATGACCCAGGTAGCCATGATGGTGTGATCACTCACCTAGACATCCTGGAGTGTGAAGTCAAGTGGGCCTTAGGAAGCATTACTACAAATAAAGCTAGTGGAGGTGATGGAATTCCAACTGAGCTGTTTCAAATCCTAAAAGATGATGTTGTTAAAATGCTGCACTCAATATGACAGCAAATTTGAAAAAGTCAGCAGGAACCACCAGACTGGAAAAGGTCAGTTTTCATTCCAATCTCAAAAAAAGGGCAATGCCAAAGAATGTTCAGACTACCGCACAATTGCACTCATTCCACATGCTAGCAATATAGTGCTCAAAATCCTTCAAGCTAAACTCCAGCAGTACATGAACTGAGACCATCTAGTTGTAGAGGCTGGATTTAGAAAAGGCAGAGGAACCAGAGATCAAATTGCCAACACTCATTGGATTATATAAAAAGCAAGGGAATTCCAAAAAAAAAATCTGCTTCATTGACTACACTAAAGCCTTTCACTGTGGATCACAACAAGCTGTGGAAAATTCTGAAAGAGATGGGAATACCAGACCACCTGACCTGCCTCCTGAGAAACCTATATGTAGGTCAAGAAGCAACAGTTAGAATCAAACGAGAAACAACAGACTGGGGTTCCAAATTGGGAAAGGAGTTCGTCAAGGCTGTATATTGTCACCCTGCTTATTTAACTTATATGTAGAGTATATCATGAGAAATGTTGAGCAGGATGAAGCTCAATCTGGAATCAAGATTGTTGGGAGAAATATCAATAACCTTAGATATGCAGATGACACCGCCCTAATGGCAGAAAACAAAGAGGAACTAAAGAGCCTCTTAATGAAGGTGAAAGAGGAGAGTGAAAAAGTGAAAAAGCTGGCTTAAAATTCAACACTCAAAAAAACTAAGATCATGGCATCCAGTCTCATCACTTCATGGCAAGTAGATGGGGAAAAAATGGAAACAGTGACAGACTATTTTCTTGGGCTCCAAAATCACTGCAGATGGTGACTGCAGCCATGAAATCAAAAGATGCTTGCTCCTTGGAAGAAAAACTATGACAAATCTAGACAGCATATAAAAAAGCAGAGACATCAATTTGACAACAAAGGTCCATATAGTCAAAGCCATGGTTTTTTCAGTAGTCATGTATTGATGTGAGAGTTGGACCATAAAGTAGCCTGAGCACTGAAGAATTGATGCTTTTGAACTGTGGTGTTGAAGAAGACAATTGAGAATCCCTTGGACAGCATGGAGATCAAACCAGTCAATCCTAAAGGAAATCAACCCTGACTCTTCATTGGAAGAACAAATGCTGAAGTTCCAATATTTTAGCTACCTGATGTGAAGAGAAGACTCATTGGAAAAGACCCTGTTGCTTGGAAAGACTAAAGGCAGGAGGAGAATAGGGCAACAGAGGATGAGATGTTTGGATGGCATCATCGACTTAATGGACATGAGTCTGAGCAAACTCCAGGAGATTGTGAAGGACAGGAAAGCCTGGCATCCTGCAGTTCATGAGGTCTCAAAGAGTCAGACACAACTGTGTGACTGAACAAAATCTACTCAACAGCATCGCTGAACACCTGCCAAGTTTGAATCAGGACCAGCATTTTCAGGTCTCTGTCACAGGATGTCACCAATATCCAGGGCAGGCAGAGGAACCAGCAAATGTTTCCACTTGGACTCAATGGTCTCAATTTCTCCTTGCATTTCAATGTGCTTCTGAGCTTTTTATATTCCAAAATGTGAAAGCACTTTGTGGCAAACTCCGTTAAAAAGCTATTAGCAATGACAGTGAAGGAAGAAGAAAAGTGATGACAAGGAAGAGGAAATCAGCAAGTATAAAAAGCCATTTATCTCATTAAAAAAAAAGGATTTTTCTTGTTAAAATGTTTGATGTGTTCAGAACACATCAGACTCTAAAACATCTCTACAGAGTAGATATTGTCATTTACGAAGCTAGACAACATGTCAAACTGACTCAGTTTATTCTCATCATACATTCATGTGTATCAAGAAATGAATAAAAATATTTTTCCACATAATATGTGAATAGTTATTATCTTCACAGTTTTTCTACTTTGATACAGCAATATAAGATCTATAGCCTTCTCTTACAGTAAAATCTCAATCTTACTTAGATAAGAGCAAATTAGAGTTACGTGGGAATAATACACTTTTCTTAAGAAGTTACCACCAGGGGACTTCCCTGGACTCCACACTCCCAAAGCAGGGGGCCTGGATTCAATCCCTGACTAGGGAACTAGATCCCACATGCTGCAACTAAGACCCAGTGCAGCCAAATAAACACATGGATGGATGGGTAAATAAATGAATGGATGGATAAATAAATAACTAAATATAAGTTACTATGCACCACACATTTTTCTAAGTGCCCTGTTCAGTTCAGTTACTCAGTCGTGTCTGACTCTTTGCGACCTCATGAATCGTAGCATGCCAGGCCTCCCTGTCCATCACCAACTCCCAGAGTTCACACAGACTCACACCCATTGAGTCAGTGATGCCATCCAGCCATCTCATCCTCTGTTGTCCCCTTCTCCTTTTGCCCCCAATCTCTCCCAGCATCAGAGTCTTTTCCAATGAGTCAACTCTTCGCATGAGGTGGCCAAAGTACTGGAGTTTCAGCTTCAGCATCATTCCTTCCAAAGAAATCCCAGGGCTGATCTCCTTCAGAATGGACTAGTTGGATCTCCTTGCAGTCCAAGGGACTCTCAAGAGTCTTCTCCAACACCACAGTTCAAAAGCATCAATTCTTCAGCACTCAGCCTTCTTTATGGTCCAACTCTCACATCCATACATGACCACTGGAAAAACCACAGCCTTGACTAGACAGACCTTTGTTGGCAAAGTAATGTCTCTGATTTTGAATATGCTATCTAGGTTGGACATAACTTTCCTTCCAAGGAGTAAGCATCTTTTAATTTCATGGCTGCAGTCACCATCTGCAGTGATTTTGGAGCCCAAAAAAATAAAGTCTGACACTGTTTTCACTGTTTCCCCATCTATTTCCCATGAAGTGATGGGACTGGATGCCATAATACTCATTTTTGTTGAGCTTTAAGCCAACTTTCACTCTCCTCTTTCACTTTCATCAAGAAGCTTTTTAGTTCCTCTTCACTTTCTGCCATAAGGATGGTGTCATCTGCATATCTGAGGCTATTGATATTTCTCCCGGCAATCTTGATTCCAGCTTGTGTTTCTTCCAGTCCAGCATTTCTCATGATGTACTCTGCATATAAGTTAAATAAGCAGGGTGACAATATACAGCCTTGATGTACTCCTTTTCCTATTTGGAACTGGTCTGTTGTTCCATGTTCAGTTCTAACTGTTGCTTCCTGACCTGCATATAAGTTTCTCAAGAGGCAGGTCAGGTGGTCTGGTATTCCCAACTCTTTCAGAATTTCCCACAGTTTATTGTGATCCACACAGTCAAAGGCTTTGGCATAGTCAATAAAGCAGAAATAGATGTTTTTCTGGAACTTCCTTGCTTTTTCCATGATCCAGCAGATGTTGGCAATTTGATCTCTGGTTCCTCTGCCTTTTCTAAAACCAGCTTAAACATCAGGAAGTTCACAGTTCACATATTGCTGAAGCCTGGCTTGGAGAATTTTGAGCATTACTTTACTAGCATGTGAGATGAGTCCAATTGTGCAGTAGTTTGAGCATTCTTTGGCATTGCCTTTCTTTGGGATTGGAATGAAAACTGACCTTTTCCAGTCCTGTGGCCACTGCTGAGTTTTCCAAATTTGCTGGCATATTGAGTGCAGCACTTTCACAGCATCATCTTTCAGGATTTGAAATAGCTCAACTGGAATTCCATCACCTCCACTAGCTCTGTTCATAGTGATGCTTTCTAAGGCCCACTTGACTTCACATTCCAGGATGTCTGGCTCTAGGTCAGTGATCACACCATCATGATTATCTGGGACATGAAGATCTTTTCTGTACAGTTCTTCTGTGTATTCTTGCCACCTCTTCTTGATATCTTCTGCTTCTGTTAGGTCCATACCTTTTCTGTCCTTTATCAAGCCCATCTTTGCATGAAATGTTCCCTTGGTATCTCTAATTTTCTTGAAGAGATCTCTAGTCTTTCCCATTCTGTTGTTTTCCTCTATTTCTTTGCATTGATCACTGAGGAAGGCTTTCTTATCTCTTCTTGCTATTCTTTGGAACTCTGCATTCAGATGCTTATATCTTTCCCTTTCTCCTTTGCTTTTCGCTTCTCTTCTTTTCACAGCTATTTGTAAGGCCTCCCCAGACAGCCATTTTGCTTTTTTGCATTTCTTGTCCATGGGGATGGTCTTGATCCCTGTCTCCTGTACAATGTCACGAACCTCATTCCATAGTTCATCAGGCACTTTATCAGATCTAGGCCCTTAAATCTATTTCTCATTTCCACTGTATAATCATAAGGGATTTGATCTAAGTGCCCTATGTATATATAATTCCCATGATATCCCTATTTCTCAAGTACTATTGTGCCAAGTACTATGCTTATCAAAACTCTTTTCTAGATGAGCAAAGTGAAGCACAGAGAGATCTAATTCGCCCAAGGACCCACATCTAGGAAGCTGCAGGACTGGTATTTGAATCCAGACGTTCCGCATTCAAGGGCTTCCCTGGTGTTTCAGATGGTAAAGAATCTGCCTGCAATGCAGGAGACCCGGGTTCTATCCCTGCTTCAGGAAGATCTCCTGGGGAAGGAAATGGCAACCCACTCCAGTATTCTTGCCTGGAGAATTCCATGGACAGAGGAGCCTGGTGGGCTACAGTCCATGGGGTCACAAAGAGTCAGACACAACCTAGCAACTAACACATTACACACACTGTTCTACATCCAGAGCTGCACTCATAACTAAGCGGTAATCCAGATTTGGGGGGCCACCATGGAGAGCAGTTTGTAATCAGGGGCTTGGTACTGGCTCTGTAAGACTTTCACAGACAATAAAGCTAAGAACAACCTTCAGGGCCCCAACTCTGGTGGGAGATGCTGTACAAACCTGGAATGGGCTGTTTGGAGAAAATGCAGTGGATTTCCGTTTACTTGGCAGAGAAATAGCATTGGATACAGGACCAAGTACAAGCTTAAAGCCAATTCCACTCAACTTATTTTATGCTGTAGTAGGAAATGACAGGTACCTAAAAGAAAACATCTGGTTTGCTCTCTTCCCATGTGAAATTCAATACTATTATTAGGCTAAGACCCACCAGGGTCAGCTCTCCCAATCCTTTAAAGACTGCTCCAGCCATTCACTTGCTCACCTATGTAAGAGTTAATAGAACACAAATGTCCCAATGGGACTTGATGTCTTTTTAATACTCCTTGCTGAATTATAATTGTTAACATATTTAATGATTTGGGGGTAATTTTCTTATTTTGTTATCATTCAGAATTGGAAATGCTGTGGAAGTTACTGGTAGAGAGTTAAAGTATATTTCAGAAGGAAGCCCAGCATATAAAAAGTTTTAAACGTGTGGCAGCTTCATTGAAGGGACTTGGAGTTCTGGAGCCTCCCCGCCCCCCACTAATATATCTCCCTCCTGCTCAGGCACATGAAGGGCTTTATGAAACTCCTGGGCCTCCAGATCACAGTTTGTAAGCCACTGGCTATTACCAGGTAGGAAACAGGTGGGCAGTGACCCTGAGCTCTGGAGGCAATAAATGAAATGCTCCGAGGATCGAGAACAAAGCCAGGTTTTGATGACTCTGCCAAAGTTAGCCAGTAAAGTCCACTTCCCTGAAGGTCTTCATGAGAATGGCAGGGATGGGAGAAGGGAATACCCATGTCTTTTCCTAAAATTCAGAAATCCCCAAGCACATTTGATGGGCCAAACACAAGCCCCTTGGACTTAGGGTTTGAGGAGCATCTTAACATCATTCTAAGGAAAGAGTCAAGCAGAGAAGATTGTATGAAGGTTATTAGCACATGGAAGGAACGGAGAATGTGAATGGATGGATGCTCAGGGGCAAAGTGACAGTTTGACAGAAGTAATAATGGGATAAAAGATAATTCTAAGGACAGAGAGGGGTACCTGAATTAAATTTGAAGGCGCCTAAAAGTGAGAAGGCTGTGGAATGGTGCTACATGCTGGAAGGGTCATCACCAATACAGATTTTTTTAAGATGCAGGGAGCATGTTGAGGAGAATAAGGCAAACTTTATGATGAATCAAAAGCAGAAACCATTAAGAACATCTGAAAGTTCAGAAGATTTGTAGCACATGAGGGCAGGATGAGTGTCATGTGGCTGGAAAGCCTAGACACAGGTCCTGGTGGTGTTGATGGTGGGGTTTATCCGAATTGAGGAGTTTCGCAATAACTGTTAAATTTCATCTTGTTACAGACCTTTGCTCTGGCTGATAGAATACTTTTTAGGTCATATTTCTTTTAACCCTAAAATTCCACAATTTCTTCCAGTTTAATATCACTTATGATATCTATTTGGTCAATCTCAGTCAGCATTTGTTTAAATGAAATAGAATAAAAAGAATCAAATGCATTTTATACAGTTGTGGTTAGCGTTATTTTTTGAGAATGTTGTTTTCATTAAGTATGTGTTTATGTATATGCATTTATTATGTATATGAATGTATGCATCCTAAGCCACAATATAAAGTGTTTTTTTCCTACTCTTGGGTCATAGTCAAGAAAAAATTTTAAAGTCACTAAATTAGATAACCTAGTCATGGTGATGGTGTTGAAAACAGGCATGCTCCTATGCTTCAGAGAAAGTGAAATTATATAACCATTTCAGAAAGCAATTTGGTAATAGGTACCAAAATCATCAGAATTGTTCAGATCTTTTGACCTTATAATTGGCCTAAAGAAGTATTTGATCAAGTACTTAGATACACATATTTTTCACAGCATCATGAATAGTAATAAAATCTGGAATCAACCAAAGGATCAAAGGATAGAGTGATGCTTTACACAAATTTTGTGGCAGGTATATAAAACACATCGAAGGTTACTAGTTGTTGTTTATCAATATGGAAAGATATTCATGACTGGATTACGTTACAATACAAATGGTGCCACCTAATTTTTATGTTTAAAAAATAAAAACTGTGTGTCCATGAAACAAGCCCACCATTGGCTACTGACGGCCCAGAGGAGTCCTGCCCCACTGGACTCTGTCCCCACAGCTGCTGTGGTCACAGGCACCTTGTCTCCCTTCCACAACCAAAACCACTCTTGCCCCCTGAAATACATGGGGCTTTGCCACCTGGAGAGGAAGGGATAGGGGACCCCCAGGGGGGCCAGCTTTGGGCCAAACCTGGAGCAAGGCGCTGCGACATTCTCATGCCATCTCTTTCCCATCCCCATGCAGGAGGGCCTGGGTGTGGCCACCAGGGCTGGGAAGAGCACACGCTGAACTACAGGGTTGAAGCCGAAATCACAACGTATTTTAGTAGAAATAAAGTGAGCACCCCTAACAGGCACAGGTGTAACAAATGAGTTGGTAGACTTTCTGCAAGAACCAGAGTGGAAAAAAGCAAGACGCAGAAAATGAGTGTAATGTGGTCTCAGTTCTGTAAATAATTACTATGAACCTATACTGCTGTTGTTCAGTCGCTCAGTCGTGCCCAACTCTTTGTGACCCCATGGACTGCAGCATGCCAGTCTTCCCTGTCCTTCACTATCTCCTGGAGTTTGTTGAATGTATACATTCATGTCTATATATGTATATACACATGAACATATATATGTACATATGTGTATCGCTGGGAGAAATATCAATAACCTCAGATACGCAGATGACACCACCCTTATGGCAGAAAGCAAAGAAGAACTAAAGAGTCTCTTGATGAAAGTGAAAGAGGAGAGTGAAAAACTTGGCTTAAAACTCAACATTCAGAAAACTAAGATCATGGCATCCAGTCCCATCCCTTCATGGCAAATAGATGGGGAAACAGTGGAAACAGTAACAGACTTTATTTGGGAGGGTCCCAAAATCACTGAAGATGGTGACTGCAGCCATGAAATTAAAAGACACTTGCTCCTTGGAAAAAAATTTATGACCAAACTAGACAGCATATTAAAAAGCAGAGACATTACTTTACCAACAAAGGTCCATCTAGTCAAAGCTATGGCTTTTCCAGTAGTCATGTATGGATATGAGAGTTGGACTATAAAGAAAGCTGAGCATCAAAGAATTGATGCTTCTGAACTGTGGTGTTGAAGACTCTTGAGAGTCCCTTGGACTACAAGGAGATCCAACCAGTCAATCCTAAAACAAATCAGTCATGAATATTCATTGGAAGGACTCATGTTGAAGCTGAAACTCCAATACTCTGGCCACCTGATGCAAAGGGCTGATTCATTGGGAAAGACCCTGATGCTGGCAAAGATTGAAGGGAGGAGAAGGGGATGACAGAGGATGAGATGGCTGGATGGCATCACCAACTCAATGGACATGAGTTTGAGTAAACTCCGGCAGTTGGTGATGGACAGGCAGGCCTGGTGTACTGCAGTCCATGGGGTCACAAACAGTCGGACATGACTGAGTGACTGAACTGTGTGTGTGTGTGTGTGTGTGTATATATATATATATGCACACACATACATGAATGCATATATCTATATACATGAATGCATTATCTATATACATGAATGTATATATATATATACATGTATACAGGTCAACAGATGATTCTATAAGCACAGAGAAAACAAATTTAATTATATGGGCTTACCTGATGAAGAGATTAATCAAGGAAGACAAAGTGTGAAAGAAAAAAGGCAAATCTAGTACAATTATTTTGAAATTGAAAAAACGTGTTCATAGAAAATTTATAAAAGGTATTTATACTTTTATAAAAGGTGTAAAATTAGTAACAGTGTGAAAGTAGGGAGGCAGTATGAATGTTTCATTTTTTTTCCTTTTCTATTATTTCAAACATTGTCTTTTTTTCTAAAATGAATATAGATTTCAATCCTGTCCAGTCTGAGACACTATTACTTACAGAGCCTCTATCCAAAGATGGACTTTTGGTCCTCACTCAAATAATTCCTTACAAGAGTATTTTCATGGCTATAAGGAAGAGTCTATATTTTGAAGTAAAAAAATGGGAGTAGCATATAGAGCAGACAAGAAGAAATGAATCCAGCTGGAATAGAAGAGGCTCGTTAAGAATACATTTTAAGATTAGACAAAGGGAAAACAATAGGATGTCAGGCCTGACATGTAGGGTTTGCCATATGGACTTGATCTTTGTAAAGTATCAAGTCATTTCATAGGAAGGCATCGTCACACTTTCCTGTCTGTACATCATAATGTCCATTAGGTCTGACTTCAACACTCTGTGCAAACTAACTCTGAAGAGCAGAAATCTGTACTGCAGTGGGATGGTGTTAGTACATGAAAGTCAAAGCGACACAAGAAATACTTCACTGAACTTTTCTCAACCACACAGCAGATGTTCTTTTCTAGCTACTGTAGCAAGTATTTTAGTTTTCATAACAAGCTAAAGAAAATTGCTATATAGCTATAAATGTCAGCTTGAGTTCTAGAATTAATATTCTCCTTGATGCTCCATTTCTTAGAGGACATTCATTCTTTGCAACGTGCCAAGCACTGTGTTTGGAAAGCATCATGCCTTAATGAAATAAGACCTAAATATGCTCGAAGGGAAATAAAACAGTCTCTACTTAAAATGTGAAAGCAAGATTACAAATACACTTTGCTTTGATTAAATCTTAGTCTAGAGTTTGGCAAACTTTTTCTACAAAGAGTAAGATAATAAATACCTTAGGCTTTGCAAGCCAAATGTTCTGTTGCAACAGCAATGGTAGACAATTTATACACAAAATGGGAGTGGTTATACTGCAATAAAACTTAATTTTCAAAAATAGATAACATGCCCAACTTTCTATAGTTTGCTACCACTAAGACAATATAAACTTCACCAAAACACAAATTAATCTACATTCAGAAATTTACCAAAAAATAACACTGAACCAAATGAGCAAAGATTATTCGATTGTTTAAATAATCTACTACTAAAATATTTATTGGACAGTTATATATTCTACTAGATTTTATGTACAAATTATTAATTTATACCAGATTTAGTGTGTTTTCCTAGAGCATTTTTGTGTTTTACAAAATCCAACAATAGAGAGACGAAGATCAGATCTTTTTCTATACTTACACACTAATTTTAAATTAAATATGTAAGTTATTATAACTGTATTGGAATTTTAAGTACATGCTTGAGTATGAAAATATATAGGCCTCTTCTCTATAACTAACTATACACTGCTGATAGTCAATTCTAGATCAGTTCTCAGTCCAGCCCAAGCACTTAAGTTCAGGCCTACAGTACAATTTTGTTAAGAGTTCCAAATTCCTTCACGTGTTTTAGGGTTTCCTCCTCTACCCAGTTCCTGAGTTGCCTCTACATTCCTAATACCAGGGAGGCTGCAGAACCAGCTGCTGGGTCTTTATCCCATTTCTCCCTGGAGCTTGAGTGATTGTGGGTTCCTCGCATAAACAATGATGACCTTAGCATCCTGTGTAACTGACTATGTATTTCCCTCTCCCTGGCTTTTGGGGTCTACTGAGATTCTGACCAAGCTTCCTGTATTACACTTCATCCTGCTTCTAGCTTTGGTCACCAGGTTGCAGACTGGGAAAAATTCCAATTCTTCACTCACTCGGGGACCCAGGGAACTCAAGAACACTTAGGATTGTCTAGAGTCCTGAGAAACTCAGATGGGAGATGGGGGACAGGGCAGTGACTGTCCCTCTGATGCTTAGATACATGATGTTTCCTCTGCAACCTCCAGGCTCAGCCACCCTGAGCTTGGGGCTGGGGTAGGGAGGACCCTGAGTTTTAAACATAAAAATTTTGAGGTCCTCTATTTTTAAATTGGTCGTTCTCTGTCATTTTCCCCTTGCTGTTTGGGGTAGGTGATGAGGTGATTCACAAAGAAAACATGACCTCAGGAATGGAGGCCAAAGTCTCCTTTATTGTAAGGAGAGTCCTGTCTCTTGTTACAAGCAGTCCACAGCCCAAGGCTGAAAGCTGATGGGAACATGTCTTGTGGCTGGAAGAAGGAAGTAGAGATAAACAATGAAAATGCTCTCTTTAGGACTGTTAGTTTTTAAAGCATGTTCAGGAGGAGGCAGGATTGTTATTCAGAGACATGGACTAGTGATTTGAGGATAAGGTGCCGGGGAAGAGAGGGAATAACCGGAAACTGGTTCTGAAAGATCACCTAAAGCAGTATTGACCAGTACAGTGACTATGCTGTTTTCCCTGAGGGTGACTCAGCAGTCAGCCAGGTGCAGCTCTGAATCGTTAGTTTCCTTTACTTATTGTCCTAGATGGGCTTCCTGCTCCTACTGCTGCTGCTACTAAGTTGCTTCAGTCGTGTCCGACTCTATGCGACCCCATGGACGGTAGCCCACCAGGCTCCCCTGTCCGTGGGATTTTCCAGGCAAGAGTACTGGAGTGGGGGTGCCATTGCCTTTTGCTCCTAAATCTACCACTAATCTCAGCTCTTTGAAGACTTTTCTCCTGCATAATTACATCCCTCTCCTACATCATTCTTTTACTGTCTCCCTGACCCATTCTTATCAACATACTTATGTGCTGTAATATCTGATATCTTTAAAAAGATAACAACTCCCTCCAGCTCCCAACTCTGATATGACACCTAAACATCTATCAGACATTCTCTTTTATTGATAGCTTCATTAATGAACTTGATTCGATTGTCTGCCTCTCTTTCCCTAGAAGCCAGGGTACAAAAGGCCTTTCCTGGTATATAATTTTTCCAGTCTTCTCAAACTGTAATAAGCCGAAAGTAGCCAGACTGGTGGCCATCCCTAACAAAGTTTTAATAGGTCTCTTAGGACGCTTTCTACACAGGGATATGAACGCCTCCCTAGACAATTAGTGGCTTGAAGGCCTAGGCTATTTGAACAAACATATTTCCCCTGCTTTCAGGCAGCCCCAAAGCCTCCTCCCAGCTGTGGGATGACCCTTGTGCGTCAGCACAAAAGCTGGGGCTGCTAACATTTCATGGCAGAAAGTCAACTGCACAGCCTGCAAGTCTGGCATGTGAGGTATATAGATCTATCTTTAATCAAAACCACAGACAGTTGGCACTTTGGGCACTTCAAGAATGCAGACAGGAATTCTCGATGATCCAACTCCGGCCACAAGCTCCCATGAACACCTGACATTGAGAGACGTGGCAAAAAATCCATTCTTAACTCTTCACTCTTTGAGACACTATTGTGTCTCAGTTAGATGAGCTCCTAAATCTCATACAGAGGCCGCACGACCATACTTCTCCAATTATGTGCCTCTCCTGGATTTCATGGAGAAGGATAATGGCAACCCACCCCAGTATTCTTGCCTGGAGAATTCCCATGGACAGAGGAGCCTGGCAGGCTACAGTCCATGGGGTCGTAAGAGTGGGACATGACTTAGCGACTAAACCACCCCCTGGATTTCAAAGTATTATAGTTTCAGATTCAAATATTCAACTAAAAAATATATATATTTTTTTATTTTTAAAATCAACCACACAGTCGCTAGGGTTCATTCAAGATCCTTCATGAGTTGCCCATCATCACTCTAAGTTTCTAGATTCAACTCCCACTTTCCCCACAGAACCCTAACTTGTACCAATTTATCTCTTAGTTGTGTGTCTTCTGATGTGTCAGTTACTGAGGATTCGTGGGTGAGTAAAACATGGTTTCTGCCTTCATGGTATTATAGCAGCTCAAAAGAAAGACGGACACTGGGCTGTCGCAGAAACAAGGCATTTGCCAAGTGTGTCTCTCCAGCACTGTTTCAGTACCTGTCAAATCTTTTTGCCAAAGACATTGGGAGCTTTACAAGACTAGCGACATCTCCCCATTCCAGGTAGGACTTGATTTGGCATTGTTTTAATCACAGTGAGATGGAAACTTAGGACAATTAGACCAGCCAGGCAGGTTCTACCATCCCTTTTTGTCTGTTTACCCAGAAAACACCAGCTCTGCCCCTGCTCTGAGTCTGGTATGGGTCTCCCCAACTTGAGTGATCCAGGATTCTTAAGGCACGTGTACAACCCACAGCCAAACCTCATGGCCTTGACCAACTGATGGCTACAAAGAGTGAGGCAGTGTTACATCCTTTTAATACCACCTGGATCTCAACTGTGCTATCAAATCACAACTCTTTTACTTTACGTTTTGAGATATAAAGGGGCAAGTCTCTTTCTAACCTGTTATAGAATCATTAAACAACATGCAGAATTTTGGACAATTTTAATCTCAGAAATGTTTACACGATTCACATGTTTTCTCTACTTGTGTAATATATAGAATATATTTTACAGTGACTCGTTTAAGAAGAATAAACAACTAGCACAGTTTGTTAATACTATTTCTCTTGAAAAGAGAAGAAAAGAATTATATGCTAAGTGTCACTGAATGTGTTAGTCGCTCAGTCATGTCTGACTGCGACCCCATGGATTGTAGCCCACCAGGCTGCTCTGTCCATGGAATGCTCCAGGCAAGAATATTGGAGTGGGTAGCCATTCCTCTCTCCCGGGGATCTTCCTGACCCAGGGATCGAACCCAGGCAGATTCTTTACCATCGTAGCTACAAGGAGGTAGATGGTTAATTTTCTATTTTAACATCACTGGGCTCAGGGATGCCCAGAAAGCTGGTAAACATCTCTCTCAACCTCCCCTCCTGTTCTTGCAGCTGGGACACCCATTTTCTCCTGTCATCAGACATCAGAGCTCCTGATTCTTGGGTCTTTGAACTCCTGGGCTTATACCAGTGCACTTACCATTCAGGTTCTTATGCTCAGACTGGTAGATACACCATTGGCTCCCCTAGTTCTCAGGCCTTTAGACTTGGACTGAATATACCACTGGCTTTCCTGGGCCTCCAGCTTGCAGATGGCAGACTATGGGATTTAGCCTGCACACTCATGAGTCAGTTCCTATAACAAATCCCCTCAGGTATAGATTCTATAGATGGCGCTTCTCTGGAGAACTCCAATATACCCTTTAAAGGGGAAATTGACTGAGGAGTTCCATAGCATGGTGCTGAGCACGTGGAGAGTTTGTGACGAGATAGTAATTTTAGTAGTAAGTGTGCTTCCATAGGCAACAGATACTCTTCCTTTATTCAGATCCTCCTTGAATTTTCAAATAGCACTTTTTTTAGTGCCTATTAGGTCAATTTCATTTACATACAGGAATTCAAGATAATTAGTGACTAAATTCTCATCAATTTCCCTCCACTTTGCAAACTAAAATGAATGTTTCTTTCTGGTAGGAACAAAAAGTTTACTTTATTTAGGAGGTCAGCAGCCTGGGGATATGTGTCCAAAACCCAACTCTGAAGATTCTGGTCAACCATGAAAGTGTTTAAAGGAAGACCAAACTAACACCAGTTTCTGATATATCTTAGTGAGTCATTAGCCACACAGCTTCTTGTCTATTATCTCCACTGTTTCTACCTTGTGTGTCAAATATTCTATTTGCTAGAATAAGGTTTAAACAGAGGCAATAATAATTGTGAAGTTTGTGTATAGACAAAAATTATTGCTGGGCACCTGTGAACCATGACTGGGTGTTCATTTTGGATTGCATTAGTGTGAGACAAAAGCCTATCCCAAGGCTATTAGAATCTTGCTACCCAAGTAGACCAACATGGAAATAAGGCAATCCAAGATCCTCTACAAAGCTTATAGAGCCAGTTCACCAGCAGACTCAACTCTCCCCAAGGCTAGTGCAAGGTCTAGATTCAGATGGAAGCACTAGGAATTTTGCCTTAACTTCCAACCAAGGAGTCCTCAGTTTTGGAAATTACTGGTTCTTTATTTAAAAATGATGTGTTTTCCCTGATTCAGTTTTTTACCTATTAACACTTACAGAAGAGGAGAGGTAAGGTCAGTATCCTAGAATACAAACAGGCTTACAATTGGCCATTTCTAAACCAACTCAGTTTCACTTTTCAGGACAGTTTCTTTATGACCCCAGGGCAAAGAAAAAAAAAAAAAGACTCAGAGTGAACACTGAATTCTTCTGTTCTAATTCCTCCTCTCCCTAAACACACACATACAAATTCTGAAGCTGCAAAGGCAGACCCAATACAATCTAGAATATCAACACATCTTACGGGTCATCTGGTCTCAACTTCTCTCCAAAATAACAACAGCAAGATTCTATTAAAGAAAGAAAACAGAAGAAATATGGGGAGAAGGTTAATAGCCATATAAAATAGAAAGTAAACTTAACCTCAGCAAATATAAAATTTTGATAATGAAAATCCTTAGCAAACAAAGGAAATCCATCACTGGAAACATGATACGGAAGGCAGACGGTCATGGCTCTAGAAAGGATGTACTGTTTCAATGAGAAATTAAAGATTCTTTGAGATTCAAACACATTATGCAGAAGACACCAGGCTGCTGTCCCGAGGACAGCCTAGCAGGGCTTTCCTTCCCTAGAGCAGGAGAGGCCACCAGGTGTCAGCGAAAGCTAGAGAATGAAATCAAGTTTGGGTGTTTAAAAAAGATAACTTGTCTAAATTTACACTAGGAGATAACATTCTGGGCATGTTTTAATAATAATAATGAAAAGTAATGATAATAAAGGGAATTTCAAATACCAAGAAATTACCAAAAAATTTTGTTAATGAAGACCATGGTAAATGAACTACCAATTTTTCTCATATTATCAAAGAACATCTATTTTAGTTAACCAATGCCGCATCAGGGGAGAAAGAAACAATGGTTCCTATTGATCAGATACACAGCAAACAGTAAATTATTTTCATAAACTTGGCCATCAGATGCATTTCCACTTGGGATCAACACAAGCGTCCCATGAAACGGACAGCTATTGGAGGAACACAACTTTTGAATAATCCCAAGGAATTTTTACTAGCTTTTCCACTCTCCCCATGCAAATAACCTTGCTCAGATTCTTGCTGGCAATTTTAGAAAAGGTTCCCCTATTTAGGGAATTGATACTGCCACAAAGAATCAAGTGAAAATAATCAATTCCCTTCACTTCAATCAGACCTAAAATTACAATACTATGCTTACAACAGATGGGTACCTTCTAGAAATTTTCATATTTTTCTACTATGAAGTCATTGTTTCTTGTGGAGGCCTCACCTGTACTTTCAAATTAGCCATATTCTCAAGAATTAGCTACCACTCTTTGCCTCAAAAACAAAATTATCCTTGAAGAAATAAAAATTAATATTTTTACCACATTATGCTTTCCTACTGTGTAGGTATAATAATTCCACATCCATTTTGCAGATGAGGAGGTCAAGGCTAAATAATTAACCCATTTGCACACTGAATTAACTTCAGCAACAAGCTCCCATTTGTAAATCTTTCTGACTCAACTCTAAGAGCAAATAAACAAAGAGCCATATGCTACCATAACTGTTTTCAGTTTCCCAAGAAAATCACCAAATAAAGGTAGAACAATGAGGCAAATACAGTTATCCAACAGAAAAAATAATAATAATAAAACATTCAATAGTCAGCTAAAGCAATTTTTGTCAAATTCTAGGCTAAGAATGTTAAACTTATCATTAGAGTGTACCACTGTAAACAAAACAGAAGTTATATATTTGTCATATATCAGAATATTGGCTTTTTTCCTCCATGTCTTTGACAGAACAGAGTGGGTTGTGAGACAAATTCACTTAATGTTTGCTTGTTAAGGCTTTCTGTATTTTTAAATTTAAATGTGAAGAAACTAGAAGAAGTAGAAAAGTACCAGTTATGGGGATTTAAGAAGAAGCCCTAATAATATAAACGACTTACTCTCCTGAGTTCTGAACTAACCGAGATAAACAGAAGTCAGGCAAATGAGACCACAAATGTCAGCTTGACGTGAGCTGTTGGAGGCAACTCTGGCGGGAGGCAGCAAGGGTCCCTAACAATGTATCCTGAACAGATCTACCTAGAAGCAGGACCCAAGGCAAGGGTTTGACCACAGGTAACAGTTTATTTGGGAGTTAATCCAAGTATTAGAAGAGTGAGGGAATGGGACAGGGAGGGGAAGAAAGCCAGCAAAGAGTGTGTGCTAAAGCCAGTTACCAACGTGGGCAGCCTGACCTCAACCCAGCAGGGCATTTCTGGGAGTAAGAAGAGAACTCATCTCTGAGAGTTACTCACCCCAGTGTCTACATGCATCAATTCCCACCCAGCTCGTTAGAGACCTGCCTCTAGGGACATCAGCTCTAGGGCACTTCCAGCTTGTCCTGTGCATGGGCCAAACACATTCCTATGGCCAGGCACATACACTAAGGGAGTACAGGCATTTGTAATAAGAAACCTTCTGCCTGTCCAGGTGAAGGCTGGGAGAAGAGAGATGGCATTGCTAACTCAATGAGTCACAGGCTGCTGCTGCTAAGTCACTTCAGTTGTGTCCGACTCTGTGAGACCCCATAGACGGCAGCCCACCAGGCTCCCTCATCCATGGGATTTTCCAGGCAAGAACACTGGAGTGGGTTGCCATTGCCTTCTCCAGAGTCACAGGCAGTACACACCAACCTCACCATGGCTAAGAGTAGACCAGCCTTTAGGGTTCCCTGAGCCAAAAAAGGGGAAAGGACTGAGCCATGCATGCTTATCTACTCACCCAAACTCACATTGGCCAAGGCTCTCCTCTGCTAAAAGGAATAAGTCAGGGGAGCAAGAAGACCAGGAGTGACCTCTGATGGAACTAGGGAAAAAGGCATCCTCATAATGACAGCCCTGGATGAGATGTATAGCAGGTGAGAAGTATCTAGAAACACTATCTAGAATGTCTTCACTCATCTTTTTTATTTACCTGTTGTTACTAAAAAATAAATCCCAAGCAACTCACTCTTTCTGGTTTGACTTAGGTTTCAGTGAATTATTAGTACATTTCTAACACAATCTTTCCAGTAGTCATGTATGGATTGTGAGAAATGGACTATAAAGAAAGCTGAGTGCCGAAGAATGGATGCTTTTGAACTATGGTGTTGGAGAAGACTCTTGAGAGTCCCTTGGACTGCAAGGAGATCCAACCAGTCCATTCTAAAGGAAATCAGTCCTGAATATTCATTGGAAGCTGAAACTTAATACTTTGGCCACCTGATGCGAAGAACTGACTCATTTGAGAAGACCCTGATGCTGGGAAAGATTGAAAGCAGGAGGAGAAGGGGATGACAGAGGATGAGATGGCTGGATGGCATCACTGACTCAATGGACATGAGTTTGAGTAAACTCCAGGAGTTGGTGATGGATAGGGAGGCCTGGTGTGCTGCAGTCCATGGGGTTGCAAAGAGTCAGACACTACCGAGCGACTGAACAGAAAATAATTTGAGCACTAGAGATCCAAAACAAATACATTCAACAGAGTTGACTGGCATAAAAATTACTTCTAGATTTTATATATATATATATATATATGTGTGTGTGTGTGTGTGTGTGTGTATATATCCTCTAAGGGAGAGTTCAAAATCATAACCCAGTGATTGGGTAGTAAAAATCAGTCTACTTTAAAATATTTTTATAACTCCCAGATACCAACTAAATTGACTTAAAGAGGTGAGAAGTAAATAGGGAAAAATAAATATTAAGAACAGCAAAACAGCCAAGTATATAACACGTCAGGAAAAAATGAATGTTTTTATGGGGTAATACCATACTTGTACTGAAAAGTGAAAGCGATAATTGCTCATTCATGTCCCACTCTTTGCAGCCCCGTGGACTATAGCCCGCCAGGCTCCCCTGCACACGGAATTCTCCAGGCAAGAATACTGGAATGGGTAGCCATTCCCTTCTCCAGGGGATTTTCCCAACCTAGGAATCAAACCTGGGTCTCCTGCATTGCAGGCAAATTCTTTACTTATTTGTGCCACCATGCTAAGACCTAAATAACTTCTGGATGTGGCAAACCAACATAACATCTGATTTATTTTATTTGAAAAGAGAATGCTTTCTGACATGAAAAATATATGGCAGCCCAGTGTGTGTATGTACATATATACAAATACACAGATACATATACACATAGGCTATGTGTACTTGTGTATATGTGTTTATATGTATATATCACTGACTTATTGAATGAGATTAAGTAATGGTCATTGGCAATTTCCAGCTCTGTTGACAATCAATGTGGATGTATAAAGTTTCCCTTTCAAAAGCAAATGTGTGCTATAAGAAGCAAGGGACTACCTTTCACAGTCAAAGACAGTGTATTACTCATTCCTCATTCATTTATTCATTCCACAACAACTAAGTGCCTACTTGGCGGATGGAAGATTAGGAAAGTGCAGAAAAGAGGTTGTACGTGTTATCTATTGCTGTATAACAAATTAACCCCAAATGGCATTCCTTAGGACAACAAAAATGTATTAATTATCTCACAGTGTCAGAAATCTGAAGGAGGCTTAGCTGGGTGCATCTGGCTGGGGAGGCTGCAGTTAAGTATCAGCTGGGGCTGTGGTCACCTGAAGTCTTGGTTGGGCTGGAGGATCTGCTTCCAAGCTCACTCGGGGGATCATTGCCCAGAGCCCGCAGTTACCACAGGGTCTTCTCCAAAGGACTGCACACAAAATGGCAGCTGGCCTCCCTAGAAGCCTAAGCTCTAAGAGAAAGAGAGCCACAGGCAGGAACCTGCCTGGCAATCTCTCATGAGACAAGTGTATTTAGGGACTAAAGACATCATGTAAGAAGTGCTGCTACCCTCAAACCACCATGATGGAGTGAGCACATGGAAAGAGCCCATAGACCCAGAGAAAGACACCTGAGGAGCCCCAGCTGTGGCGTCCTCAGCCCAGGCAGCAGACTGTGCGTGTGGAGACCTTAGAGACCAGCCAGCCTCAGCCACAGAGGACTTTCACCCCATGAGAGACCTCGAGTGGGAATCCCCTTGCTGAGCCCAACCAACTCAGTGCTATTGGAGATAATGAGAGATCGTTGTAACCAGCCATTACCTGAGGGTAGTCTGTGACAGAGTAATAGATAATCTGAAACAGATCTTACAGAGAATACAATCTCCTTCACCTTCAACAAGAAAGACGATTCAAAGGTACAGTATAGAGCCGCACACGACTGAGCACACACACACACACATATTTGCCTAAGAAGACTCCATTGTGTTTTTGGAGGTTTTGGCAACCTGAAAGCCAGGGAATGCATTCCCTCTGCTTCCTCTCTTCCCTTAAGGGCTCCTACAGCACTTTTTCTTGTGCAGAAGCTCACCTCTGTCAAACCTTTTTCATTACAAAACAAGTGAAACACCATTTTCCAATCCCTCAGTTTGGAAGTTCCAGTGATCCTCACCTGCAGAAATGGCTATTTTTGAGAGAGAAAACTACCAAATGACTGAGGAAGTATTTTACTGGAAGACAGAAACATCAAAAAGGTCCATTTTCAACATGCCATTAAATTTTGTTGTTTTGTCTTAACACAGTACAATCACTTCACCAGGCGTGAAAGACAACCAATGCAGACAACAGTCAATAAGGCATTTGCTACCCAGACCTAAACTTACAGGATGCTACTGTGCAGGTCGGGAAGCCATCTCAGGAGTGACCATCACAGCATCTGCCAGTGAGATCAATCATCTGCCTCCCCCTTCCTAGAACATCACTGAGCAAAGACGAATCAATAGGGTTTTAGAGTGACACAATTAACAGCACCATGTGAAGCTGTTAGAGCTTAAAATTTATTGCAGCCTTAATGCACAGAATAAAGTAATTTACAAGCAATTGTTGTTAGCAGCAGCTAGAGAATGGGTAACTGACCATTCTGGCGAATGTAATGGCAGTCCAACAGCTGGTCCTTTTTGTGGCGTTTGTAAAAGAGCCTCCCCCACCTCAACTCTGCTCACCTGCAAAGATCCACCTTGTCAACTATCAGGCAAAATAAAAGAAGGTACTCTAGAGGAGGGCTTCCCTGGTGGCTCAGCGGTAAAGAATCTGTCTGTAGCTCAGGAGACGCAGGTTTGATCCCTGGGTTGGGAAGATTCCCTAGAGAAGGAAATAGCAACTCACTCCAGTATCCTTGTCTGCGAATCCCATGGACAGAGGAGCCTGACAGGCTGTAGTGCATGAGGTCGCAAAAGAGTCAGACATGACTCAGGGACTAAACAACAACATTCTAGAGGAAATAATACCCACAGGACTAAAAAAAATGCCACCAGAAAGTATAGTCTGCTCTTCCAGGGGAAGGCACAGTTAAACACAGTAGATTTGTAATCGACAGTCTGTTCCCCTGCACAGAGGCGTCTGCAACACTACCTATCAGACTCTAATGACATATTAGAATGTTTTAAGAAGAAATGAACAGTTTCAAATGAATACATTAGGTGCAAAAAAGTTGATATTTATTCAAATACAGGTGTTTCAATAGCTGCTCACAGAACAACTCACAGGCCACAGGCTTAGTTTCTGCAAAAATCCCTTGCTAGGACTAATCAAAATGGGAAGGCAATGGGGGTGGCTGGTAGCCAGAAAACAGGGAACAGGGACCTGTGGGGCATGGGACAGGTGAGGGGAAAGGAAGTGAAACATCCAAGCTTCTAACTCATCAACTCTTTTCCCCTAAGTCCCTGGCAGCTCCCCTACATGGGAGTTACTGTTGCCACATATGCTAAGTATGAACTCAGTGGCCTGGGTCCTCCTTTCTACAGGTACAGAAAGTCAAAACAGCTTTGCTGTCAGACCACTGCTGGAATGTTTGACTGGCTCTGTAGACCTCAGAGGCCTTGGCTGCAGGTTTTTGATACGTATATGCTGACCTTTAACTCTGGGCCAGCTCTGTCCTTTACTGCAGGGGCAACATGGACTATGTTCGTGAAGTTCCTTATTTAGTCACTTTGTTAGAGTGTGATAGGCAGGGTCACTCTGCAGGTCAACTCCTGTTTCCTCGGGCCAACCCAGAGAGCATACTGGACACCATCCTTACTTCCTGAGAAAAGCAGTCCAGTTAGGCATTCCCATATCCTATTCACCTAAATTAAATACTTCACTAACAGGTGGGTGTTGGATAAAAGGCACGAGCTCAACAAATGCAGTTCATGTGACTGTGACCCTCATCTGCAAACCTGATGGCATGACCTCTGCAGCAATAGTTCAGGTCTAGAGGCACTTCTGAATCACCTACAGGGCTCCCAGGTGGTGCTAGTGGTATAGAATCTGCCTGCCAATGCAGGAGACACCAGAGACGCAGGTTCGATCCCTGGGTCAGGAAGATCCTCTGGAATAGGGAATAGCAACCCACGCCAGTACTCATGGCTAGAAAATTCCACGGACAGAGGAACCTGGCAGGCTACAGTCCATGGGGTCACAAAAAATCAGACGTGACTGAGTGACTGAGCACGGCACACACAAAGGGCTTCTTAAAAATGCTGACGCCTAGCCTGCCGCAGAACGGTTATGTCAAAATAACCAGGAGAAGGGCCATTGCACTGGTATTTTTTAAAGCTCCCTTATGATTCTCATGTGCAGCTAAGTGCGTTTCTGCTTTATATTATTTTCAGAGACAATAAATTCTTATTGGTTTCAGAATAAAAGTTTTTCAATGCCTTTTTTTCCTGTAGGGCTGACCACCCTTAACTGCTCACCTCTAACTGTTGCTATACGTAGTACTGCAAATGGCCCTTAATTCCTCATTGAAAGGAAATTTACTAGTTGAGGAAAAAAAAAAAAGGAAGACTATTAGGAAGGGGATGGGATAGCCTGGGAGGTAGCAGGGAGGTTCAAGAGGGAGGAGGGGACATAGGTATACCTATGGCTGATTCATGTTGATGTATGGCAGAAACTAATACAATATTGTAAAGCAATTATCCTCCAATTAAAAATTTAAAAATTGAAAAGAAAATAAAAGACAAAGGGAGAGCTCTTAGAGAAACTGTTGCTTAAAAGCAGAGATTCTGTACTCAATGTTATCCTGAGTCTAGTCATCGTCCATAAAGATTTAGCAACTGTTTCCAAGTATCTTATGTAACCCAAAGCTGGGTGCCCTCTAGACCAGAATTAACATAGTGTTGTGTCCACAGGCCAGCACAAGTATATCCCCGAAAAGCCTTGACAAAGGGTATGAGTCTTTGCTTATCTTTTTTTGAAAAGTTTAGGGAGGAGAAATTATATAGCCATAAAACATAGCACAGTTAAGCTTAAAAACACCATCTTCCCAAAATTCCACATCGCAAAATAACAAGCATCTCTAATATTAGCGTCTCCTCCCAGCTCTTTCAAAAACACCCCGTCTCTAAAAAACTCAGCCTCCTCAGTATTTTTCATTTCTCTCTCCTCTTTTTCTAACCCATCCTTTCCTTCTATAAGTAGCTTTCTGTCTCTCTCATATTTCTGTCATCATTACTTTTTATGTTTTATGCCCAGCATCCATGATTTCTTTTTCTAGTAATAGGAGTACTTTCCTCAGGAAACCACCCCCTTTCTTGAAAGTGTTTCAAATGTGGCCGAGCAAACCTGTCTCCAGGGCTGAGTGTGAGCCTGGCCGTCACCTGGAACCTGCAGTGACTTGCCTACTCAGGATGCGCACAGGCCAGTCAGGACGGTTAGCGGCAACAGGCCAACTTCAAGACTGCTTAAGCTGTCAGACAAACAGTTTTCTCTTTCTTCTGAGGATACCAGGCCTGAGAGATAGAATACATGTCTAATAGCCCAAAGTGAGTACAGGAAGTCTGAGAATGAAAACCGACAAGGACCCAGAACACAGAGGTAGAAAGAAAGTGCACTTGGGTGTAAGAACATCACTCCGGTAGGTTAATCCCAAACCTACTAAGTTTTTGATGGAAACCAGCTGCACTTCAAGAAAAACTATCCTGTTTCACAAGTGAAAGAGCAATTATTTTAAAATATATTGAGCTAGGTTTCTGTCAATTGAGACTGAAAGTTACATGTAATACAGAAACCAGTGCTTAGAAATTAGGGTTATTATAAATAAGAGTCCACAACAGGGAACTGGTCGAGCAGCGCTAGGAGACCTCTATCCTAACTAAGCTAAGAAGTTGGAAGTGTTTGTTAAGAGGTGATTGACCTACTGCACCTGGGGATACAGAGCGCATGCCTAAGAAGCCTGGACTATTAGGAAATTTTGCAGAAAAGCTCTAGAACATAGGGATTTATCAAGTTACTCCTCACTAAGCTCCAGCAAGAAACAAACTTCCTTTACAAAGAACTTATACGCATGCTCACCTTACTGGACACAGAGGGAAGAACATAAAACCTTGTGAAGACAGACCCTTTCTACCTACAAGTAATTGGAGATGTTTTCAATTCTGTTTGCATTTTACTTGCTGGGTTAGAGATCCTAAGTTATCTGTCCCAGCCATGATAAAGGTGGAATTGAAGCTAAAAGTGGAACAGGAGATAAGATAGCAGGAGGAATCAATGACTTTCTTCCTCAGGTTTCTTTTAAACACGCCTCGACCTGTGACTATTTTAAAAGGAGACAGTCAACCCCAAGGAAAAGAACCAGTCATTGGACTGCAGATTAGTGAGAAGGGAAAGGTGAGATGGGACTTCTGACCCATCTTGAAACAGAGGCCAAACTGGAGAGATGTTAGGAGAGATATTAAATATTGGTCAGCTGGACAGAGCTTACTCTGGGGTCCACTCACCAGTATCTAAAGTCAGTGGCACCGACTTAAGATAACTAGTTTGTCTTTTTAAAAATTTACTGACATCTAACAGAACCCAAACCTAGCCCAAACCTACTAAGCTGTTAAAGAAATTGTGTTTTTAAGAGAATCCTCAGTCAGTTGAACAAAAGCCTACACACCTAATTTTCTGCAGCTTTTCTTTTTTCACTTAGCAATGTCTTGGGAAGAGGTTCATACCAGTGCCTACTCCCTCAAGTTCTACAGATTTCATTGTACAAAAATGTTATAATCTATTCAGCAAGTCCACTATTCTGACCGCCGACTTTTACCCAATTCAGAGATATCCTAAAGAACGCTGCAGTGAATATCCTTGTCTGTACTTATGAAAAGAGGTTTTTTTTAAAATTCAAACCTGGTACTATGGGAAGGCGTGCCATGTCTTAGCTAACAACTCCTGGGAACTCAAACAAGCATTTGATCAAAAAAATGACCTGAATGCTATCTTTATTGCCCATGTATTTTGTGTTTCATTACTAGATCCTAGAGTCTTAGAAACAGCCTCCAAAATTTTAACCAAAGACCCCAGCGACATAGAGCAAAGTACCCCCAAAGACTGAAATATTAAGACCTGACCTTTTGTAATGCTCCGGCTTCCCACCAGCACAGCCTCCACACTCCAATTCTCTTTTCCTTTCTGGTTGGTTTTGCCAAACTTCCACGGTTTCCGGGTATGCCAGCAGCGTGTTTGTTTTTCATTTTCTTGTGGCTTGTGAAGCCGCAGGTGTGGGTGGATGGCGGGACTCAGCACTTCACTTCCTTAGCAGTAAGTACCAACATGGCACTGCACACATATGGTTCCCATTAAAATATATGGCAGGCACGTGTCTAATCTAGAGGGTGAAATTGGCAAAACTGAAACAGCTGTAGCTATTGAGACTCCCTTTTGAATGGGTACTACAGGAGGTGAATAGTTCAGCCCTTTTCTAACTTTCTTACATGATTTCTTTCTTGAGAAGTGGTCAGTTTCTTTCTACTTCTGTTTATATATTCTAGGATTTTCCCCAAACTTTTCCTGGTTCAGTATTTCTTTCTTTCTCATTATATATATATATATAAAAAAAGTAAAAAGCCATTTTGCACAGTCTATAAATACCAATGACAAACAACAACCTCCAGTGCAGGCAGAAGCTGGGTGACCAGGTATTGGTGTATTTTAAAAGGTGTCAACTAAAAAGATGCACAACATGAGAGTTTTGAGTTAAGTTTTACTTGGGGCAAAATGAGGACTGCAGCCCAGGAGACAGCACCTCAGACAGCTCTGAGAAACTGCTACAAAGAGGCAGTAGGGGAAGGTCAATATATAAGATTTGGGTGAAGGGGGAGTTCAGCCCAATCAAGCATTCATTTCACAAAAGGTTTTCTGCTAGTCATGAGGAGATGATGTCACTATGAAGGGGTTTAGGGCTTATCTAGATATAAAGACATACAAGGATTTGGATCATGAAATCAGTTCCTGAAAATCTCTCACTATCCAAAGACCTGTTCCACCAGTTTCCCTGGAGTACAGAGTGCCTCACTCTCCACCCTGAATTCCTCCCTCAGGAGTGTTGAAGGTCAGCAGCCACAGCAGCCCAGGGTTCAATCTTTGCAGAGGCAGATGCCAAATGTCCTTGTTGTTCGGTTATTCTGAAAGTTAAAAGCATGGTCCAAACTTAAATGGAGAATTAGGAATCATCACCATAGAGATATTGCAGAAAATATAAAAATGGGCGAGACTGACAAGGAAGAATATATGAAGTCTGGCCAGCTTTGGAGGAACTGATCTCTAAGGGACAGGGCAAGGAACCATAAAGACACAGTCAGAGATGTGGAATAAATATCTGTAAAGTTTAATGTCCCAGAAGGCAAGAGAGAGTGTCCTAGTTCATTCAGGCTGCTAAAACAAAAATACTGTAAACTGGGTGGCCTATTTCTTGTTAGCATCTAAAGAAATCCTGGAATGTGAAGTCAAGTGGGCCTTAGAAAGCATCACTATGAACAAAGCTAGTGGAGGTGATGGAATTCCAGTTGAGCTATTTCAAATCCTAAAAGATGATGCTGTGAAAGTGCTGCACTCAATATGCCAGCAAATTTGGAAAACTCAGCAGTGGCCACAGGACTGGAAAAGGTCAGTTTTCATTCCAATCCCAAAGAAAGGCAATGCCAAAAAATGCTCAAACTACCACACAATTGCACTCATCTCACACGCTAGTAAAGTAATGCTCAAAATTCTCCAAGCCAGGCTTCAGCAATACATGAACCGTGAACTTCCTAATGTTCAAGCTGGTTTTAGAAAAGGCAGAGGAACCAGATATCAAATTGCCAACATCTACTGGATCATCAAAAAAGCAAGAGAGTTCCAGAAAAACATCTATTTCTGCTTTATTGACTATGCCAAAGCCTTTGACTATGTGGATCACAATAAACTGTGGAAAATTCTGAAAGAGATGGGAATACCAGACCACCTGACCTGCCTCTTGAGAAATCTGTATGCAGGTCAGGAAGCAACAGTTAGAATGGACATGGAACAACAGACTGGTTCCAAATAGGAAAAGGAGTACGTCAAGGCTGTATATTGTCACCCTGCTTATTTAACTTCTATGCATAGTACATCATGAGAAATGCTGGGCTGGAAGAAGCACAAGCTGGAATCAAGATTGCCAGGAGAAATATCAATAACCTCAGATATGCAGATGACACCACCCTTATGGCAGAAAGTGAAGAGGAACTAAAAAGCCTCTTGATGAAAGTGAAAGAGGAGAGTGAAAAAGTTGGCTTAAAACTCAACATTCAGAAAACGAATGGCATCTGGTCCCATCACTTCATGGGAAATAGATGGGGAAACAGTGTCAGACTTTATTTTTCTGGGCTCCAAAAATCACTGCAGATGGTGACTGCAGCCATGAAATTAAAAGACGCTTACTCCCTGGAAGAAAGGTTATGACCAACCTAGATAGCATATTCAAAAGCAGAGACATTACTTTGCCAACAAAGGTCTGTCTAGTCAAGGCCATGGTTTTTCCAGTGGTCATGTATGGATGTGAGAGTTGGACTGTGAAGAAAGCTGAGTGCCAAAGAACTGATGCTTTTGAAGTGTGGTATTGGAGAAGACTCTTGAGAGTCCCTTGGACTGCAAGGAGATCCAACCAGTCCATTCTGAAGGAGATCAGCCCTGGGATTTCTTTGGAAGGAATGATGCTAAAGCTGAAACTCCAGTACTTTGGCCACCTCATGCGAAGAGTTGACTCATTGGAAAAGACTCTGATGCTGGGAGGGATTGGGGGCAGGAGGAGAAGGGGACGACAGAGGATGAGATGGCTGGATGGCATCACCGACTAGATGGACGTGAGTCTGAGTGAACTCCGGGAGTTGGTGATGGACAGGGAGGCCTGGCGTGCTGCAATTCATGGGGTCGCAAGGAGTCGGACACGACTAGAGACTGAACTGAACTGAAAGGCATCTAGACACCATTCCAAATGAAAGGAAAGCTAAGATTAGACCTCAAGGACACAGAGCTAAGGGTAGGACATCTGAATACCATTGTCACAACTGGCCAAATGAAAGAGCTAGTCTCCTTTGACAGGCTCAAAGCTTACGACCTCTCCTATTAAAAATAAAGAGGACTGTACCCAAACATTTCCATCTGGAAGTAATTGGTCTTCCAGTCTTAGCCAAACTTCTAAGGAGGAGGAATCAAAGGCTTTCCATCTCATCATACAAAATGATTCCTTCATCTCTGGTATGCTATCATTCTGTACATAAGTGCAAACTGAGCTGAATGGACTCCCCGTCTCTTCCACCCTCGGGAGAATTCACTGGAAGAAACAGACATCCAACTGATTTACGATTCTGGACAGTCTTTCCCACATACATGAGAAACTATTTCTCACAGGGCTTTTCTCAGCTGTTGCCTTTTCCTGACGCAAGTGTCAAATGCTCTGGCAGGTGAATTCTCCATCCCTATGGTGGCCTTGGGTGTTGGCACTTGTAAACCAGTATATTTCTGTCATCACCCGAATGCCGAATCTCAGAAGACATGTGTATTAGAGAAAGGCAGCTGCTGTGGCTCCTGGGAGGAAAATGCAATTAAGAAATGCTTTAGCACACAAGCTCAGCCTTTCCTTTGGAGAATAAGGGGGAGAGCTGGAGAACTCATGGGGGTCCCAGCCAGGGGAATGGCTACATTCCCTCTGTAGAACCAGATACAAGATACATGAATCTAAGAAGCTTAAAAAGAAAACACAGCAAAGGGAAAGTTTAAAGATCAGAGCCCACCTCATGCCTCATTTTGCCCAAACCTTTGTCTGATGTAAAGCCCAGAAACTGTTTCCTTTGATTCTACCTGACAAAGCCCAGGGGTGAAATTTACTTCTAATGTACTTTGTATTGTGCAGACATAGCAGGAACAAATTGGAACTGAAAGAACAAAATGTATTTGTATAAATGGTCATCTTACTCTGTTTTTTCTTTTCTTTTTTTTTTAAAATTGGAGTATAATTGCTTTTGCTGGCTTCCCAAGTGATGCAGTGGTAAAGAATCTGCCTGCCAATTCAAGAGATGCAAGAGACACGGGTTCAGTCCCTGGGTTGGGAAGATCCTCTGGAGTAGGAAATGGCAGCCCACTCCAATATTCTTGCCTGTAAAATTCCATGACAGAGGAGCCTGGCGGGCTGTAGTCCCTAGGGTCGCCAAGAGTCTGATGACTTAGCGCACGCACACACAAACACATACACATAATTGCTTTACAATGTCGTGTCAGTTATAGCAATACAACAATGTGAATCAGCTCTATGTGTATATATATCCCCTCCCTCTTGCATCTCCCTCCTACTTATCTAGGTCATCACAGCACCAAGCTGAGCTCCCTGAAGAGCTTACTTAGGGACAACGTGCAGAGTGAAAACAGGAAACACAAAATCCTGTCTCCTCATGAGCCATCCAAGGTTCTTTCCAGAAGACCCACCCTACTCAATACCTTCAAAGGAAAAACTTAATGACACCCTCACCGTATCACAATGGAAAACCTTGTGATTTAAGAGAGTTTTATGCCAATGTAAAATGCATGTTTATTACCAAAATGCTTTCCAATCTCACACTTCTACTGTTTCTTATAAAGCGTATGGAGTGTAGCCTGTCAGGCTCCTCAATTCATGAGATTTTCCAGGCAAGAATACTGGCATGGATTGCCATTTCCTTCTCCAGGGGATCTTCCCAATGCAGGGATCAAACCCAGGTCTCCTACACTGCAAGCAGACTCTACTGTCTGAGCCACCAGGGAAGCCCATATTTTAGCACATAGCCCAAATATCCCAGACTTCAGCACCCAGAAGGTCACATTTCCCTTTCATACATAAATCACAACAGTTGGAACCCCTCATCCTTTGGATGTGCAATCTTTTCCAGGTTGTCTTTGTCCATTCAAGTTCAGGACGCTCTAACAGAATACTGTGGACTGGGTGGCTTCTAAACAACAGAAATTTATTTCTCACAGGTCTGGAGTCTGGAAATCTAAGGTCAAGGTGCCTGCCTGCTTTGCTGTCTGGTGAGAGTTCTCTCCCTGGTTCACAGATGGATGCCTTTTAACTGTGTCCTCACAGGGTGGGAGGGAGCAAGGTGCTCTCTGGACCTTTTCTTACAAGGGCACTAATCCCATTCACAGGGCTCTGCTCCTATGACCTAATCACCTCCCACAGGCCCTGGCCTTCTAATACTATCACCATGGGTCTTAGGGTTTCAACGCAGATTTGCGGGGGTTGGTGGGGGGAGGACATAAACATTCCATCTACATGTTTAGGTTAGCATAGGTTTTCCCTCTACTAACAGTTCCTGAGTATCTCAGTATTTTGTGTGTTTCCCAGATCCTCCCTTCACCAGGCATTTAATTCTGGATTCTGTGAACTGCTTCTCCTTCCCTAAGGAGAGCCATCCCCAAGTAGAACAGAAACTCTTCCCCTTCACTTTTTATAGCCTAGCAGATACAAGCTACTTTTGAAAAAAAAATGATACTAAATTTATTCTAAAAGTAATTCAAAGATACTGCACAGTCCCCTGCTCCTTTAAGATCCCTGATAAACCAAGTTTATGGCATGTCCTCTCCTCTGCATCAGGCCACTTGCTCAGCCTCAAGGGTTTATCCAACAGCTGTCTGTGCTCCAGGTACCTCCACCACATCTCCAGGTGTAGATCAAAGGGAACCCAGTCCCAGAGAAAGAAGAAAGTGTTTTCCCCACCCTATTCTAAGCCTCATTTAGCAGTGTCTTCTTTCCAGAATGGCTGACAACTGAAATATCCATTTGTTTTGGAGGCAAACCCACTCCAGCTACAACCTTGCAGTTGAGCTGTTCAAAGGACAATTCTGTGATGACCGATAACCTTCTTCCCAACGTGTGTGTGCTTAGCCTGTCCCCAGTTTATAGGATATCAATAGCTCAGTGGAAATTAGTTATTAGTTATTATTCTGTGATGGGCAGAATACTGGCCTCAAATATGTCTATATCCTCATCCCTGGAACGTGTGCATGTGTGTGTCACCTTTCAAGGTGAAAGGAACTTTAGATGTGGTAATGTTGGGGATCTTGAGATTAGAAAACTATCCTGGATTATACATGTGGACACAATGTCATAACAACCGTCCTTAAAGGTAGAGGACGTTTCCTGCCTGTGATCAGGGAGATGTGACCACAGAAGCCTGGTCAGAGAGATGCAACATTAATGGCTTTGCAGTGAAGAAACGGGGCTACAAGCAAAGGGATGCAGGCAGCCTAGGGAAGCCAGAAAAAGCAAGGAAATGGATTTCCCCTAGAGCCTCAAGGAGGAACACAGCTCTGCCAACACCCTGACATTAGCCCACAGTTCTGACCTACAATTTGTAAGATAAATTTGTGCTGCTTTAAGACACTAAGTTTGTGGTAACTTGTTATAGCAGCCATAGAAAAAGTAATTCCTTATTCCTTTTCAGTCTCTTCTCATGAAGCATAGAAAAGACATGGAGACACAGTCTCACCTAGGAATATACATTCCTAGGAATATGCTAGTAATATGTACTATATGTGTTACTCTTATCGTGTGAGTTAATCTTGGATGCAATGTAGGGGATTCTGATAAGCAGAACTTGTGTACTAACTTTAGTCATTCTTGGACACCAGAAAACAATTTAAAACAATAAAGTTAAAGATCATTGGGAGAAATTTTAAATCAATTAGAAATAAATTCTCCAGCTCAAGGTGTCTCAAGTTGTCTGTGACTATTGACATTTGGGGCCTGGCCATTCTGTGTTGGTGGTGGTGGGGGTGTCCTGTGCGTTGTGGGATATTTAGCAGCAGCCCTGACTCTACCCACTAGATACCAGTAGCCTCCAGCTGTGACAATCAAAAATGTCTCCAGACATGGCCAAGCGTCCCCTAGAGAAAAAACTATGGGTGACTGAGAACCAATGTTTTATCCCAAAGGTATATTGGGGGAAAATAAAAGAAGCCGTCTTCCAAGGATAACTTGGCTATTTCAGAATAGGCAAATGTTCCATTGAGAAATATATGCTGGTAGGATATGTGTCCATCCCACCAGTCATTAGGTTCTCAATGCATGGAACACAGTTTGGGATATAAATATCCATTTTGCGTGACTTAGGTATTTGGATAAATTCATTGCTTTCTCCCCTACTTTTAACACAAGCTCTTTTTCCATGAGTCAATCATTTTTCCTGGCAAACTGACTTCGAATGGCATTAAATAAGAAAGGTATGGTGGCTGCACTTGTAAGGGCATGGCGTGACTTCTTAGGAGATCAGGCACCAACTCAACCAACTGGAGGTAGCTTCGAGTTACAGGGCACAGGCTAGTGGGCAGAGGGGATGTTGCCACAGAGCCACTCACTGAGAGGGGCAGCAGCTTCCAGCAGAGCTAAATTAACTTGGGCTAAAGTTATCAGATGGGATCTGTTCTTAGAAAAAAACTCCACTGAAGTAGATGTCCACACATACAAACAGCCCCACACTTCTATTCCATGAATGAAATTTAGCTACATTAACTTTAAGTGCTGGCATCTCAGGCGGCCACATGTACAAGAAATCAAAGGTTATCTATTCTTCTCAAATATGGTAATGATCTAAAAATAGGGAAGTGATTTAGGAACTAAACAAAGCAACAGAGTTGGTTGTTTATAACCTGTGAATAAGCCAGTATATTAATTCAGCAGACAACAATTTGAAAATGAAGACATCACTAGAGCAAACCTTAATCCATTATCACAATCAGATGAACTCAAATTAATAAATTAATGGAGCACTGAGCCCAGGGTTCTATTCTATAGCAAAATATCCAAGAATTTGGGTGACATCTTTTCTCAGACCATCGATAAGGTCAGCTGGGTGTCTTTTATAGGATAGTTTTTAAGTTGGGATTGTCTTTGAAGTACATTTATGATGTCCATTTGCCAGATGTGGTAATAGTCCCTGGAAGCAGTATTTAGGAATGGAAAAGAAAGTTAAAAGTGATAGATAAATGGAATCTTTTTAGCAGGGTTCTATTTTAGATAATTTTTATAAATATATTACCCATAAAGAATAATCACTACACAATTAGGAAAAAAAAAACATTTCTCCTTCAAAATAATTAATTTCCATTTCCCTTTTAGATTAGATTCAAGGTGATGCCTCAATTACATTACAGATAAAGGCATCATGACCACAAGTTTATAGTTCTCTTTAAATATTTCATGGTCCATTACCTCAGGGGAGATTAAGTCCCTATGAGTTTCTCCAGAATGAGGGCTGATGGATGGAAGCTTCAGAAAATCAGGTTTCAGAGCAAAATACAAAAAGAAACATCTGGTTGTTTAATGAGAATGGCTTAGCCATAGACTGAGCTCCACTGGGCATCAACTCCTCCTGCAGGGTCTGCATCATCAACTAAAAATGACTTAAAGGAGAGGCTAGGCAGCCCTTAGAACAGCCTCTTCATGCTGCCAGGGTCCACTCCAGCATCTGGAGGTGGCCATCAGCTAAGGCTCCCAGGTCCTGGGTTCTAAGAGGTCAGATGACTCTCCCAACCCCACAGGGACCTGAGACAGCCCCCAGGGCATCAGGGATAGGAGGTGTGGCCTCTGTCCTGTGTTGGAGCCACTGGTCATGACTGAGCATGAGCTCTGTCAACAGCATGGGTCAGCAGAGAACACAGATGGCCCACTGTCTGTTCTTCTCTGCCCTTACTCCCCTCACCATCAGCAAAGTGTTTTGTAATCAATTGATGATCTCATCCCTAATTACTTAGGTCCCCTTTTGATGTTTTTGAGCTTGCTCAAAATTTTGGCTCAAGGGAGCTCAGCTCGGTGCTCTGTGATAACCTAGAGGAGTAGAATGGTAGGGGGGTGGGAGGGAAGAGCAAGAGAGAGGGGATATATATGTGTATATATAGCTGATTCACATCCCTGTACAATATTGTAGGATAATTATACTCCAATTTAAGAAAAGAATTAAAGCCTTTTAGACAGCTAAACAAAAATTGGCTCAAATCTATTCCTTGAGTCGGGCTTCCCTGATAGCTCAATTGGTAAAGAATCCACCTGCAATGCAGGAGACCCCAGTTCAATCCCTGGGATGGGAAGATCCCCTGGAGAAGGGATAGGCTACCCACTCCAGTATTCTTGGGCTTCCCTTGTGGCTCAGCTGGTAAAGAATCCACCTGCAATGTGGGAGACCTGGGTTCGATCCCTGGGTTGGGATGATCCCCTGGAGAAGGGAAAGGCTACCCACTCTAATATTCTGGCCTGGAGAATTACATGGACTGTATAGTCCATGGGGTCGCAAAGGGTCTGTGGGGTCACACAGAGTCAGACACGACTGAAGCGACTTAGCAGCAGCAGCAGCAGAAAGCTAAAAAAAAAACCTGGCTCAAGTCTATTCCTTGAGTGTATTTATAAACTGAAATCATTCACTCAATAAGGACCTAGTTGTGTCAGGCACTGTAGAAGCACTGGGATGAAAGGGGTGAGCAAAACAGGGGTGGGCCCTGCCTTTCAAGGTGTTAAGAGTCAACCATGAAAAATATACACATAAACAAGCACTCGCTTGTTCCAGGATGGAAGGGACATGCTCTCTCTCTAATACCCGCTCTCCTGCCTCCCTCTCCAAATGGGGTAGAATAAAGAAATACGAGAAAGTGTAGGAGCCTGTAGCAGCAGCTTCTCACCCACTGGGGTGGACAAGGGGCTTGCCAGTGCCAGGGGCCTACAAGCTGAGCCCAGAGGGAGGAGAGGGAAGGGGACTTGGGGAGAGAATGAATGTGCCAAACAGAGGACAAGCATGAAGGCCAGCAATCAAGAGAGCAAGGTATTTCTGAGGAAGCGGTAGAAGCTGCTCATGCTGGTTTGTAGAGGATCGGGGGAGGGTGCCCAGCAATGAGGATGGAGAGGTGGGCCGGGGTCCCTCTGCTCCTTGGTGTGAGCCACATTAACTTTGTTACAGAGGGAGTAAGGAAAACCCCGTCCCCAAGCGCTGTAAGCAACACACCCGATCCCAGGGCATGTCTCTTGTCTCTTCTTCAGGCAAAGCTCTGGACCAGCCCAGACATTCCAGGCGCTGACCCGCTCTGGACACGTCCTGCACACAGCCTAGAGGTGGTACTGGTGGCAGAGTCCCTGTACCCCGTCTCTCTGCCGTATCCACCTAAGGTTGCTAGGAAGTCGCCACCCTCTCCCAGAAGGCGCCTGTGGACGAGAGGAGCACTGCACAGCGCAGGCTCCAGCCCCCTGGTTCTGGTACCTGCATCACTGCCAGCAGACAGATGTGCGCAGGGACCTCACAGGGAATGCGCCCCCCGTCAGCGCTGTTCCCAGCGCACAGCCTCTTCTGGGGAGAGAGAGAGGCTGGAGAGCGGGTGTTAGTGAGAGAGCATGTCCCTCCCATACCGGCAGGGTTTTATCCTTGTTTTCCACATCCTCCTCCCCAGGGGATGACTGGAAAGGACATTCTGGAATGACAGACACTAATTCCAGCCTTTTTCTTGCACAGCCCACCCGCAGGGTTGCACAATATGCGGAGTGGGAGGTGGGGAGATTGTGTGGAGACAAGTCTAAGCGATGCCATCTCTCCATCTACACGGAGGGTCCCTGCCCACACCTCTGCATCACCCAGCTCACTAGTGGATGAAGAGAAAGCCTTCTCTGATTGCCTCTCTTAACGACTACCATTGGCTCCGCGTCTCATGAATGCACGTGCACGTTCAGGCCCACCCCTCCCCCGCTTCTCAGAGCAGGCAGCGCTCCTGGCCCGTGGCACACAAAGCCCCCGGGGAATGCCCCATGTCCTGAGAAGAAGTGGATCACGTGGTGGCCAAGTACTCTTGGTAGGCACAGAGTGACCATCCACTGGTGGCCACAGATACTGATGATTAGCTCTAGAGATCAACCTAGGAAAAGAAGCTACAGGTTTATGCAGCTAAAAGTATGATGAGTTTGGTAGAATCTGTACTCTAACTGATAGATTGTGATGCTAAGGAATGACGGTTTATTTTTTTAGGTGTGATTATGGCATAATTGATGTATTAAAAAATAAGAGATCTTTCAGAAAGAAAAAAATGAAGTGAATGTTCGTCATTCAGTCGTGTCTGACTCTTTGCAACCCCACCAGGCTCCTCTGTCCATGGAATTCTCCAGGCAAGAATACTGCAGTGGGTTGCCACTTCCTACTCCAGGGGATCTTCCTGACCCAGGGATTAAACTCAGGTCTTTTGCATCACCTGCATTGCAGGTGAATTCTTTACTGTCTAAGCCACCAGGGAATCAGGGTATAAACTTTATTAATAAAATCTTATGTTATTCTAGGGCTTATTTCAACACAGTGTGACAATGGAAGGAGAGTGGGTACTCATGTAGGTGAGATGAGCGTGGCATTAGCTTATGATTACTGAACCTGTAATGGAGATGGTGGGATGGCATCACCGACTCAATGCACATGAGTTTGAGCAAGCTCCGGGAGTTGGTGATGGACAGGGAAGCCTGGTGTGCTGCAGTCCATGGGGTCTCAAAGAGTCAGACATGACTGAGCAACTGAACTGAATCTGACTGATGGAGATTCATAGTACATAGAAATTATTATTAATACATTATACTCTAGACTTTTGTCTGTGTTTGACAAACACTGACTTTTGCCTGTGCTTCCCTACTGTGGAGTTTTAAAGCACATCCTTGGTAAATACATAAACTACTAGAGAGGGTTAAGATAACTGAAATCTTTTAAAAAGGCTTTAACAAATGGCATCTCAGTAGATGAATAAAGGCAGAACAAAGTCTCCACAGTCCCTGATAAATTCAGCAAACCTAAGATTGCTTTTGAAAGACCTTCTGCTGTGGATTATAAGTGAAAAGTGGGGCTCAGAAAATTAAAATTAGATCACATACAAAGAAGGAAAAATCAGCAGAGATCACAAGTTGTATATATATTCTCTCTTGGCAAAGATATTGTCAGATTTACCAGATCATCAAGACTGAACAACAAAAACACATTTATTCATTTTCTGAAAAGTTTTGAGTCCAATTCTCCCAGAGGGAAGAGATCCAGTTCCAAGGAGCCTCCAGACCTCCCAACTCGGTTTCTGAGTGAATGAGCGAGGACAGGAAATCTCTCAGAGTCATTCTTTCTATCTCAGTGATGTCTGGTCCTCCAAATGAACACAATATTATCAAAGGGATTGGAAACACCCATGCTTAAGCCTATTGTGTAGGGATGTGGCAGGATTCAGGAAGTGAATCCAAACCCTCAGTCTGGGCTCGCTCTCAAAATGTCAGAGAACTGAGAATCCAGTGAGCTGGTCATTTCATTCTAAGTTAGAACTTAGATGTCTGTCACGATCCAAATTCCTAGTCCAGACTTCAGTAAAAACTGTGCCAAGGTTTTCATGTCTCTCTTCAACTGCCACTGAGGAGCTGAATTAATAGACAAGACAGATAGTGACCACTCGAGCAAGTGGTCACTTTCTCTGGCCACTTTCAGGTAAGATCAGAGACTAACAGTGAGCTACTGAGTGCCCCCTGGGCACTTAGCACTTCACCAATATCATCAAATATCGACCTCTCAGCTGTCGCCTTCCCGTTTTACAAATAAGAAAACCAAAGCCCGGAGAGGTTCATAAAGTGACCCGAGGTCGTATAACTAGTAAGTTGCTCAGCTTGGGTTTAAAACCAGATCTCTAACTACAGAACCCATGCCCTTCACCACAACACGAGGCCATCTTATTAAATCCAACAGAGTCTAATAAAATATATCAGAGTATTTTCTCTCTGGCTTTGACCAAGTGAAGACATAACCCTTTCATTGATTCGTTGGGTAGGTTGTCTAGCTGTGTCCTTATCCCTCACTGGAGTTCACCTGTCTCCAGTACTGTGAAATTCCTTTCCTTCCAGAAGTTCATCAGGGCTCCAATCTGGGATATGACAGAGTCACTCATACGTTTAAAAGCAGCCACTTGCCATGATGACTATTCTCAACAATACTGTATTTATTTAATACTAGATACAATGGCACCCCACTCCAGTACTCTTGCCTGGAAAATTCCATGGATGGAGGAGCCTGGTAGGCTGCAGTCCATGGGGTCGCTAAGAGTCGGACATGACTGAGCGACTTCACTTTCACTTTTCACTTTCATGCATTGGAGAAGGAAATGGCAACCAACTCCAGTGTTCTTGCCTGGAGAATCCCAGGGACGGGGGAGCCTGGTGGGCTGCCATCTATGGGGTCGCACAGAGTCGGACACGACTGAAGTGACTTAGCATAGCATACATACTAAGAGAATAGAGTTCAGATGCACTCACCATACACACAAAGTTGGTAACTGTGCAAGGAAGTATGTTAACTAGCTTGACTATAATATCAACTTCACGGTACATGTATATCAAGTAATCATGTTGTATACCCTAAATATGTACAATTTTTATTAAAAAATAAAAGATAAAAAGATTTTAATTAAAAAAATTAAAGTAATTAGTTGCTCTTCATGTAGACATGCGCAGACACACGGTGATTTTGGTGGGTTGAAAGTCAGAAACTATGAAAAAAGAAATCCCTGAAAAGGATGCCTGTGATCATCAAAAATAACTTCTGATTGGAATTCAGAAGACAGTCCCATCTAAGGCAAAGGTGACCTGTTAACTTGCCAGAGAAACTGTGTTTTCCTGCCAAGGGAGGAAAGCACTCGAGACCCACAGGTATCTGGGCCAGATGGCTGTGAATGCAGTTACAATGTCCTTGTTAACCCTGAAGGACAAGTTCTTTGGCAGGAAAACTGGATACAACCCTTTGGAAGGGTATAAATATTTATTGCCCTAACACCATAGTACAACGCTCCTGTGGCTAATAATACTCTCAATGCAAAGACCACAGCACTCACAGCCCATTACAGCCATTATTTAAATAGCATCTTTTCCATGATGTAACTTTTATACTAGCTGACCATGAGCATTGGAAGCTAACATAAGGCAGCTTGTTTCTTCATCTGTGACACTCACATGGGTGCTGCTGCTGCTTAGTAGCTCAGTCATATCTGACTCTTTGTGACCTCATGGGCTGTGCCCACCAGGCTCGTCTGACCATGGGGATTCTCCAGTCAGGAATACTGGAGTGAGTTACCATGCCCTCCTCCAGGGGATCTTCCCACCCCAGGGATCGAACCCAGGTTTCTCGCATTGCCGGTGGATTCTAACCGTCTGAGCCACCAGGGAAGTCCACCCACATGGGTAGGCTACCTTAAATCAAGTAATTCAAGTACTTCTTGCTTTTGAGTTCCATATTATGTTCTTCAAGAAGCTACCATCCATTAGGCTTAGTATTCTGTTGTATTTTCTTCTGGAATTTCTCATGAATGGAGGTGACTACTTGTCTATGATGCTAGGCCATAAGACATTCTTAGGTATAGCAAACTCCTTAATTTAATTAAATATGTGCAAAGGACAAATAATGACTCTTTCTCACAGACATCTCACAGTGCTCTGAAGTCAGTGGCACAAATAGTTAATAACTTATTTAATTAATTAAAGTAATTGTAATTAAGGGATCAAAGATTATGCTTTTCTTAAAACAGAATCATGGATTTTCCTATAATGTCACTCTCACTGGTTTATATTTTGTTTAATTCTGGATTTAGTTTGATTTTAAATGATAAAATTCCAGTCCAGTGTAACATTTAAAAAGGGAATTTATTAATTAACATAACTGAAGAGTCTTAGGGGAAAAACATCTTCAGGTATGGCTTGACCAAGGTGCTAAAACAGTGTTATTTGGATACTCTCCATCTTCTGATTTGCTTTCCTTTAGGTTGATTTTACTTTTATACAGTTTCTCCCTGTGTAGCAAAACAGCTTGCTTTAGAACTTGGCAATACCAATAGAAACAAAACCTTTCCTTCCCAATAATTCTAGCAACACTCTGGGATTGAGTCTCACTATATTAATAAGGTCACTTGTCCCTTCCTACATCCAAGGAGGATAAAAACACGCTGGTTTGTGAGATCAGTCACTTACCAGGAAGGGAGGAACTAGGCAGGTGGTGGGTTTTTAGTCCCATTCAACTACAAAGTAAGATGATTTCTCAAAAATTGACATGCTGTTTCCAGAAAAGAGAAAAATGAAAACAAAGGAGACGAAACTCCTTTTGTAATCAACTCCATATAGGAAGGTAGAGTTTTAGTAAAAGCATTTGTCAAATGCGCCTAACCAGATGATCCTAATTTATGCTTTACTCTCTTGCAAAACAACAGTGATTGCTTTGTGGTGGTATTTGTGGATTATAATTTCATAAATTTTAAAAAGTTGTTTTCTTATTTTATTGACAGATACATTTTGAATAAGGAAGAGATCAAGGGAAAATGCAAAAAGAGTAAGTAGTATCTCCATATTCATACTGACTCTAATGCCATCATGGTAAATATTGCTTATATTTACATCCAGATTTTTTTAAGTCCCATCTCTCACATATAGAAAAGCAGACAAAAGTTGGAGAACTGCAGATCTCTGAACAATGAGCCTTAGGGTATAATCGAACTCCGCAGGAGAGCCTCTAGCCTACTAAAGATTGTTCTGGCTGCTCAGTCTATGCTGTTTGCATTTATTTTGGATTTATTTGTTCTTAGATTTTTCAACCTATACTAGCATGTAATGCAGAAGTTGCCAAGTATGATATCAATAATAAAATTTGCAGAATTATCCATGCCTTAAAATGAAAGTAGAAATCAACGACTTTCATTGCTTTACACATGTAGTTGGTTTTTAGTGTCCTAAAATAATACTATCATTGTAGACCAAGACATTCTATATAGGAAGATTTTTCCAGATAATTGTTTTAATTATGTGTTACTTTGATATATTTTTCTAAAGTGCATTATTTTATGTAGTAGCTTAGTGAGCATATATATCTGGGTCATAGATAAAAACACCAACTAAATGAATACATCAAGGACTTCCCTGGTGGTCCAGTGGTAAAGAATCTGCCTGCCAATGCAGAGGACACAGGTTCAATCCCTGGCCTGGGAAGATTCCACACGCTGCAGGGCAACAAAGTTTGTGAGCCACACAACTGCTGAACCTGCGTGTCTAGAGCCTGTGCTCTGTAACAAGGGAAGCCACCGCAATGAGAAGCCCACGCACGGCAACTAGAGAGTAGCCTCTGCACACTGCAACTAAAAACCAGCCTGAGTGCAGCAACGAAGACCCAGTGCAACCAAATTAAATTTTAAAAACTAACACATCAAAAACCAGCGGCAGTCTCACGGCTTACATTGCAATAACTTACAGGGTTTTATGGATGTTTAGCCAATATACTAGATAACTTCAAGCTCACATGCAACTGATGTGTCCACTGTGTCCCCACTACCGCCAGATTGTCAGCTGCAGCTTCTTAGTGCTGGAAGAGGGTCTTCCTTATTGCCATTTCCAACCTGTGGCAGAAGAGAAAAATAGGTAACTGAGCTTGTTAGAATTTGTTTAAAATAAAACCACAGAGATCATTTAAGGAACTCTGCAGTGAATCAGTGAATAAGGTACCACAGTTTCAGTGCATAAACTATGTTAGGTCCATCAACTCCTATATGCCAAAGTCAAAGACAGCAGAGCCATGAATGCATTCTTAGAACCTTACCACAGTGGCTAATACCTAACTGGTACTCAGTAAATATGTGCTGAATGACTAAATAAATGTACAGCTTGGCGCTTGTTTAACTGCTCTGAAACTTAAATGTGGATTCCACCTAAATTGTTGCTGGTAGTCCTTGGAAAGTGAGAAAAATGTGTGCAAAACCACATAACTTTGTGCTTGACACATAACATAATAGGTGTTCAATAATACTACATGAATCAGCATTTTGCTCATCTACGATGCTGTTTGCTTATTTTTTAAAATGATTTACATTTGTTACAGAATTTTCAGAGGCTGCATAGTATAATGGTACCATGCAGCCACTTCATCAAGACTGAGAATACCAAGTTCAAGTCCTGGGTTTTTCACATATTATCTAATTCTGGCCATGAGCAGTTAACATAATTTCTCAGAACCTCAGTTTCTCTGTGGGCAAATGGAAATAATTACTCAACCACATTAAAATGTACTGAATCCCAATCAGAGCTAAGGTCTATAAGATTCAAAAATGATCTATTGCTTTTCTACATCACATTGGCTCTTATGGAATTCAAATTAGAAAAGAATCTTTTATAAACTAAGAGTCAATTCCAACAGTTAAATGGTATTGGGATTATTTTTCCATGAATGTTAAGGCCTTTTTTTGTCACTGAAAATCATTTCAGTTCTTTGGTTTCTTTTTCTTTCACTGTATCATTCAGAGACAAATCAAAACAAGTAATGCTTTGCTTTTTTCAAAGTTTGTTTTTATTTGCAATTGATTTTCCCAAAGCCCAAGTTCTAGTTTTCCTTTGGACTGTTTTGTGGGAATGAGTTACATATTTTGTAGATATTTTGGGAGTGTTGGGGATGAATGTTTGCTTAAAGATCTTAGAGAAAGGTTTACAGGATTTTAATAAATGGATTTGATTGCTCGAGGGATTTTACTTCCCGTATTGATCTAACAAGGATTCAAGGAATCAAGCATGGATAGAGAAGATAAAGAGTCTCTTTGAAACCAGCTCCTTTCAATATTAGGTTGAGATTCAGGGTATGCTAGGTTGCCAAGTTTAGCAAATAAAATACAGATCTAGGTAAATTAGATTTTCAGATAAACAATAAATGAAGTTTTAGTGTTCAGTTCAGTTCTGTCACTCAGTCATGTCCAACTCTTTGCGACCCCATGAATTGCAGCACACCAGGCCTCCCTGTCCATCACCAACTCCCGGAGTTCACCCAAACCCACATCCATCGAGTCAGTGATGCCATCCAGCCATCTCATCCTCTGTTGTTCCCTTCTCCTCCTGCCCCCAATCCCTCCCAGCATCAGTCTTTTCCAATGAGTCAACTCTTCGCATGAGGTGGCCAAAGTACTGGAGTTTCAGCTTTAGCATCATTCCTTCCAAAGAACACCCAGGGCTGATCTCCTTTAGAATGGACTGGTTGGATCTCCTTGCAGTCCATGGGACTCTCAAGAGTCTTCTCCAATACCACAGTTCAAAAGCATCAATTCTTCAGCGCTCAGCTTTCTTCACAGTCCAACTCTCATATCCATACATGACCACAGGAAAAACCATAGCCTGGACTAGACGGACCTTTGTTGGCAAAGTAATGTCTCTGCTTTTGAATATGCTATCTAGGTTGGTCATAACTTTCCTTCCAAGGAGTAAGCGTCTTTTAATTTCATGTAAGTATTGACAAATGTCATATCCTATATTCTATCTGGCAATTTTAGGTGAGATGATGCCTCCAAGAGTCTGAAAAGACTTCTTATTTACTTGAAAGGGCCTATGAGGAGTCTTAACAAAACTGCAACCTTCAGACCATCTTTATTCGGTTAAAAATTGAGATACATTTTCCATCTGGAAAAGGGTTCTGTAGGGTGACCAGGGTCATCTGGAAGTTTCTCTCTTACAGTCTCTCATGTAGGCAATTACACAGCTATTGGGACTGGAGTTGTCTAATCACATCAGTAAGCTACAGACCCAAGACACCTCATAGAACTACTGACCAAAAGTTCAGCTGACCACTCTTGATTAAAGTGTCTACCCATGGCCAATCCACATGGCTTGGGTATCTCCCAACACGGTGGCTGTGGTCCTAGCTAGCATCCCAAGAATGAGTCCAGTGGCCCCCATACCTGCAGGTTCCACACCACAGGTTCAACTAACACAGATCAAAAACATTTGGAAAAAAATTCCAGAATGTTTCAGAAAGCAAAACTTGAATTTGCCAAGCACCAGCAACTATTAACACATCATTTACATTGTATTTACAACTATCTACAGAGCATTTACATTCTTTTAGGTATTATAAGTAACATAGAGATGGTATATGCATATGGAAGGATTGCATAAAGTGAAAAGTGTTAGTTGCTCAGTCATGTCTGACTCTGTGACTCCATGGACTGTAGCCTGCCAGGCTCTTCTGTCCAGAGTGGGTAGCCATTCCCTTCTCCAGTAGATATTCCCTACCCAGGGATCAAATCCAGGTCTCCTGCACTGCAGGCTGAGCCACCAGGGAAGCCCAGTAAATATATGGAAGGATTGCATAGGTTATATGCAAATACTATGCCATTTTATACAAGGCATTTGAGCACCTGAGGAGTTTGGTAGCCTCGGGAGGTCCTGGAAACAACCCCTTTTGGATAGCAAGGGACACTTATATTCCAAGAGCTAACTCCTCTGCTTCTGCTTTTAAACTAAGCAAACTCAGCGTATTTGTTGATACCATCAACACGTGTTTTAGAGGTGATTAATATTGTCATGACACTTGTTACATGACTTCTGCTCTCTAGAACACATTTACTTCAACCGATAAGAATAGAAAGATGCAAAAGAGAGGTCAAATACTGGCATGTGAAGTGAGGATTGAAGAAGGGACAGAAGGTCAGGTGGAGGCAAGTTTAAAAGACAGATAAGTGGTGGCAAGGAAATAGTCATCTTCTTCAGTGTAAAGTGCAAGAGTTATGAATTATATTGGAATGATATATGGATTATCCTGAGAGCTGGTCTAGTTAAGAAATAAGTTGACTCCTGGGGAAGAAAAACTAAGAACATGGAATCCAATAAAAATAAAATCTGCCCAAATATTTTTATATGTTAGACTCTATAAGGGACTAAAACATAATAAATTAATGGTTTATCCTTTTTTAAAAAAAATTAAAATTTATTTGATTTTATTCACCTGTTTTTCACCTAAGTCTATCCCTAGATGCTTTAATAAAAGGCTACTTTCCCTTAAATGCATTTAGAAATGTTAATTGGCCCAACGGGATTCATCTCTAACATAGATCTTGGCTTATATTTTGAATTATACTATAACACCCACTGCTATTTCCTTTCCATATTTCAAGAGTGTCCTGAGTATAAGCTGAGAGCCCCAAAGGCATTTAGGAGCCTGAGTGAGTATAAATCCCACTCTATCAATGTTTCTAATCACAAGTCCTTGACATGCTTAAGCATGTACAGAAAATGTATGATTGAGGCTCATTCTGTAAGTGAGCCCCAGGGGTTGATGTTAGTTAAATAAATATTAGGTCTGTTGCATGGTTACCTTTTCCAGCCGTAACATAGCTGCCTGCTGAGCAAAACAGTCGGTGGCTGGAAAAGTAGTGAATAAGAACATGTTCTGCCTGCTGCTATGAGATGTGAAAGTGGGAGGCTGAGAGCCCGATTTGCCCTGAGACACTCTGTAGCATAGAAAAGGGCAAGCCACTCAGTTGGACACTTGGACTAAGATGCAACTGAATTGTTTCTGAAAGCCAAGCGTACAGGGAGAACATACCAAGAGGGAAAAATGAGATCATACTATCCAGTCCATTGTTTATCTTCCAGGGAAGATCAAAATCTCTCCTTTATTCCTATGTGTTTGAAGCCAGCTCATCATAACCAACAAAATTTGCAGCTATGTACCCAAATCTTCTAAGTCTTTTCTGATAATATTTCTGCTTTCCTCAGATTACTGTTATAAAACATATGTATATACCCCATTTCATTTCTATCTCCCTTTCCTGTCTCAGCAAGAGTATTGTAGCAGCTCCATTAAGGTATTCATTCAGATTTCCAAATATAAGACTCCCTGGAATAGCTTTGCCAGTTGGAATTTTACAGAACAGAGGTAGGTAAATTGACATTTTTAGAGCTTGAGATGAAGATATAGCAAAACAAACTGCAACATAGAGAAGACATATCAGGATTCTTTTTAAGGTGGTTATAGATCATATCAACCACTGAAACTCCACTAGCACTGAAATGACTTATTAAACAACTTTATTCATGGGTAACATTCAAATTCTTGAACCACTCAGACAGACTGTTCAGTTCAGTCACTCAGTCGTGTCTGACTCTTTGCAACCCCATGGGCTATAGCATGCCAGGCTCCCCTGTCCATCACCAAATCCCAGAGTTTACTCAAACCCATGTCCATTGAGTCTGTGATGCCATCCAACCATCTCATCCTCTGTCTTCCCTTCCTGCCTTCAATCTTTCCAAATCATCAGGATATTTTCAAATGAGTCAGCTCTTTGCAACAGGTGGCCAAAGTATTGGAGTTTCAGCTTTACCATCAGTCCTTCCAATGAACACCCAGGACTGATCTCCTTCAGGATGGACTGGCTGGATCTCCTTGAAGTCCAAGGGACTCTCAAGAGTCTTCGCCAACACCACAGTTAAAAAGCATCAATTCTTCAGTGCTCAGCTTTCTTTATAGTCCAACTCTCATATCCACACATAACCACTAGAAAAACCATACCTTTGACTAGATGGACTTTTGTTGGCAAAGTAATGTCTCTGCTTTTTAATATGCTGTCTAGGTTGGTCATAGTTTTTCTTCCAGGGAGCAAGTGTCTTAATTTCATGGCTACAGTAACCATCTACAGTGATTTTGGAGCCCCCAAAATAAAGTCTCTCACTGTTTCCATTGTTTCCCCATCTATTGTCATGAAGTGATGGGACCAGATGTCATGATCTTTATTTTCTGAATGTTGAGTTTTAAGACAAGTTTTTCACTCTGCTCTTTTACTTTCATCAAGAGGCTCTTTAGTTCTTCTTCACTTTCTGCCATAAGGGTGGTGTCATCTGCATTTCTCCTGGCAAACTTGACTCAAGCTTGTGCTTCATCCAGTCCAGCATTTCTCATGATGTACTCTGCATATAAGTTAAATAAGCAGGGTGACAATATACAGCCTTGATGTATTCCTTTCCCGACTTGGAACCAGGCTGTTATTCCATGTTCAGTTCTAACTGTTGCTTCCTGACCTACCATACAGATTTCTCAGGAGGCAGGTCAGATGGTCTGGTATTCCCATCTCTCTAAGAATTTCCACAGTTTGTTGTGATCCACACAGGAAAAGGCTTTGGCATAGTCAATAAAGCACAGATAAATGTTTTTCTGGAACTCTCTTTATTTTTCAATGATCCAACAGATGTTGGTAATTTGATGTCTGGTTCCTCTGCCTTTTCTAAAACCAGCTCTAATATCTAGAAGTTCATGGTTTATGTACTGTTGACGCCTGGCTTCTAGAATTTTGAGCATTACTTTGCTAGTATGTGAGTTGAGTCCAACTGTGCAGTAGTTTGAGCATGCTTTGACATTGCCTTTCTTTGGGATTGGAATGAAAACTGACCTTTTCCAGTCCTGTGGCCATTGCTGAGTTTTCCAAATTTGCTGGCAGATTGAGTGTAGCACTTTCACAGCATCATCTTTCAGGATTTGAAATAGTTCAACTGGAATTCCATCACCTCCACTAGCTTTGTTCATAGTGATGCTTCCTAAGGCCCACTTGACTTCACATTCCAGGATGTCTGGCTCTAGGTCAGTGATCACACTATCGTGGTTATCTGGGTCATGAAGATCTGTTTTGTATAGTTCTTCTGTGTATTCTTGCCACCTCTTCTTAATATCTTCTGCTTCTGTTAGGTCCATGCCATTTCTGTCCTTTATCGAGCCCATCTTTGCATGAAATGTTCCCTTGGTATCTCTAATTTTCTTGAAGAGATCTCTAGTCTTTCCCATTCTGTTGTTTTCCTTTATTCCTTTGTATTGATCACTGAAGAAGGCTTTCTTATTTCTTCTTACTATTCTTTGGAACTCTGCATTCAGATGGGTATATCTTTCCTTTTCTCCTTTGCCCTTCCCTTCTCTTCTTTTCAGAGCTATTTGTAAGGACTCCTCAGACAACCATTTTGCCTTTTTGCATTTCTTTTCCTTGGGGATGGTCTTGATCCCTGCCTCCTGTACAATGTCAGAGAGCCCGTGTACTGAATTAAACCTGAGTATTGAGAGTCGTAACCCTTTGGCTGCTGGATTGTGTGTGTGTGGTGGGGGAGGCCACTGTCAAGAGGTCCCTGGGTCCGAGCACAGCTGCTATTTACATGAGTATTTCAACACTTTAGCAACTGTATTAGTTGTGTCTGTGTACACCTGCATCATATTATTTCTGTTTATAGCCTGCTGCTGCTGCTGCTGCTAAATCGCTTCAGTTGTGTCCGACTCTGTGCGACCCCAGAGACGGCAGCCCACCATGCTCCCCCGTCCCTGGGATTCTCCAGGCAAGAACACTGGAGTGGGTTGCCATTTCCTTCTCCAATGCATGAAAGTGAAAAGTCAAAGTGAAGTCGCTCAGTCGTGGCCGACTCTTAGCGACCCCATGGACTGCAGCCGACCAGGCTCCTCCATCCATGGGATTTTCCAGGCAAGAGTTCTGGAGTGGGGTGCCATTGCCTTCTCCTGTTTATAGCCTAGGCTGCTCCAAATTATTCATTACAAGATATAGCAGAACACATGATATGGTCCAGATTTTGTATTTCTGCTGTATTTCTTATGCAATTGTGTGATTAATCTCAATGTCTTAGCTTTTGTATGTAAGATAGTTGAAAACACAGTGATTGTGAAAACTTTCCAGAGGACGATCTGTCACCAAAAATCTCCTCACTTCTCTCCAGCATTGTCTGTCTTTGAAATAGTCTTAAAGAGTATTTGTCCTGTGAGGTTCCTAACGTGCTCATTAAAAAAGCATACGTACTATTTTAGCTAGGTTCAAATTAAAAGAAGGCATAAGTATAGTCGTCATCATTAGTGCATTGTGTTGATGTTAGATATTTTCAGCACCTAATAATGTTCTAAAGGAGTGATTCCCAACCTTTTTGGCACCAGGAACAGGTTTAATGGAAGACAACTTTCCACTGGGGTTGGGGTTGGGGGATGTTTGAAGATGTTTCAAGTGCCTTACATTTATTATACACTTCATTTCTCTTATTATTAACTCAGTTCCACCTCATATCATCATGCATTAGATTCTAGAGGTCAGGGACCTCTGTTCTAAAGGGAAGTTTATGTTCCCTCTTTTTCACCATCCATAAATCAAATATTCTTGATTGGGTAAAAAAATATATTCTTCTCATATTTTTTAACACAATAAGAAAAAATAATGATGTTGGCATCTTAGGGTTGATTAGAGTATATTACAAATCCAGGAACATCTAATATAAGAACATAAATAAGTATTTATATGCATGCAGACTTGTTGGCATCCCACTCCAGTACTCTTGCCTTGAAAATCCCATGGACGGAGGAGCCTGGTAGGCTGCAGTCCATGGGGTCGCTAAGGGTCGGACATGACTGAGTGACTTCACTTTCACTTTTCATTTTCATGCATTGGAGAAGGAAATGGCAACCCACTCCAGTGTTCTTGCCTGGAGAATCCCAGGGATGGGGGAGCCTGGTGGGCTGCCGTCTATGGGGTCGCACAGAGTCGGACATGACTGAAGTGACTTAGCAGCAGCAGCAAACTTGTTGTTGTTTAGTTGCTAAGTCGTGTCTGACTCTTTGTGACCCCCATGGACCATAGCCCACCAGGCTCCTCTGTCCATCGGATTTCCCAGGCAAAAATACTTGAGTGGGTTGCCATTTCCTTCTCCAGGGGATCTTCCTGACCCAGGAAGATCCTGCATCTCCTGCATTGGCAGGCAGATTCTTTACCACTGAGCCACCAAGGAAGCCCTATGTATGCAGATACCTGTCTTCTAATTGAGACATGACTTGTAAACATCAAGACTTGCATAGTAAGTTGATTAAACAAATATATATATGTGTGTGTGGAGATATATATATATATATATCCTGTATATCCTCTACTTTACTATCATGAATATCTGAGGACACATACAATTTTCACAGCTCATTCTATTTCCTCAGCAGTTGACTTGAAAACAGCTTATTTGTATTAGCCACAAAACCCAAACGCTTAGTTGATAAAGGAATGAAAAGTAAAACATGTACCAAGGGAGATAAATCTGTTTCTTTATCTCATCCCTCACTGGCTTGAAAATGTCTCTGAGGGAAGAAAAGTTTGCAGGAATTTGGTTCCACGTGGTGGAGGATGATTTATGAAAGTTCAATTACAGCCTGACCCCATCTGTGGTATTTGCCAAGAACCAACTGTGTCTTTGGTAAAGTAGGACAAAAAAAAAAAAAAAAAGCCCTGAATGCATATTGAGCTTCAGAACAAAGAACAATATAATAGGAGGCTGCCAGATACACGTCTCCTGAAAGGCCATTATAATTAAAAATATCTGAATAGTATTTTAAATACAATATACAAGGTCATTCCAATAAGAAGGTAACACAGGCATTGACAGAGAATGACAAGAATGCTCAGAAAGCAAGTACTTGGAAATTACATTGTATGTGAAGTTTCATATGGTGGTTTTAAAAACTGTGTCAGAAGAAAGGGCATAATTTGTCTCCCATTCTAATTTGATTGTCATGACAGGAGGTAGGCTGCCACTCAAAGGCTCAGAGACCTGCTATTGCTTCTGCATTGTTTATACCTGCAAGAGATGGTGTGTAATCTAAGTAACATTTTGCAAGTCCCAAAACAAAGTTTCAGAAAGGGTCTAGACTATTTACTGATTGGTAGGTTAGGAAAGGCAGAATAAAGCAGCAAGTGCTGAGATGTGTGCTGGGAAATGTCTGCTTAATACAGTCCATCTTCAAACCGTGGTGCTGGAGAAGATTCTTGAGAGCCCCTTGGACAGCAAGGAGATCCAATCAGTCAATCTTAAAGGAAATCAGTCCTGAATGTGCATTGGAAGTACTGATGCTGAAGCTGAAACTCCAATACTTTGGCCACCTGATGCGAAGAGCTGATTCATTGGGAAAGACCCTGATGTTGGGAAAAATTGAAGGAGGGGGGTGAAGGGGGTGATAGAGCATGATATGGTTGGATGGCATCACCAACTCAATGGACATGAGTTGGAGCAGACTCTGGGAGATAGTGGACAGGAAAGCCTGGTGTGCTGTAGTCCATGGGGTTGCAAAGAGCTGGAGATATCTTAGGAACTGAACAACAGTCTTCTACCTGAACCTGTCTTGAGCCACCTAGCAAACAGTTTATGATGTTTTGAGTATCGGGACTTGAATCAAGATGCCAGATTTCAATTCTAGTGCCACGTATTTCCTCCATAACGAGGACAATCATTTCCTCCAGAGCTCCACCTACCTGTCTGTAAAATGAAGATAACATGCATGTTTTTCCACTGTGAGTTGTAACCAAGAGATTATCTTAGGTGAATAAACCTAACACAAGAAGCAATATAGATTTCAGACACACAGGTGTTGAACACTCCTTGGTGTTTTAAAAGAAAAGATACTTATTTTGAAGAAAAGACGTACAAGGATTTAAAACATCTTAACTAACTACAAATAATGTTCCCTGGACTTTGGAGGAGGTAAATTATTCTCACCAGAAGCATAAGAAAGGCTAAATTAAAGTTTCTTTTTTGGTAGTCTCTCCCCGACAGGAAGCTGTTATCTCTCTTCTTCAAATGCTGCTTAGACCCCTGCAACTTAAATTTAGCTCTCTGGCAGCCTCTCCTTCCTCCTATGGGCTACAAGTGGTGTTAAATGACAGACAGATGTTAAACAAGATACTTCCCTGCACAGCTGCCTTGCCTCTTTGAGTAGGCTCCGATCTCTATTTAAACAAAAAAGAAGAAAGAAATCTGAAGATAAGCCTGTCAGAGTGTTCTGAAATTAACATAACTCAGACCTCCTGCCAGTGTCCTAAAACTTAAAATAGTGAGTTGCCAGCTCGCTGCAAGACTTTGCAAGCAAAGCCCATGTCTTGATGTTGGAGCAAGTCTGCAGCGCTTCCCTGGGCACTAGGAGAATTCAGAAAGCGATAAAGGAGAGAGCAACGCCTCCTTGAAAAACTACACATTGAAAAGCTGATGATCTCCCGGCCCTTCCTGTCACAGATGCTAACCACAGGGAAATCATCTCTTTCCGTATTTACTGAGCCAGGCTAATAGCTTTACCATCCACGCCCCATTTACTCTTTATAACAATCCTGTCAAAAGCATATTTACACTTCCTGTTTGGATAGAGAATTCCAGTAGAAGCAAGTTAGTAACATGACCAAAGGTCATACAGGTAGCTGGTAACCGGGGTTTCATCTGATCCAAAGTCAGCCTATATAATATAAACAGAGAGACTAAAAGATGCTGAAGGAAGACTCTGCAAGAAGACTGTGGTGGATTGAATGGTGGCCATCAGAAGAGATGTAAGCATCCTAACCCCTGGAATCTGGGAATATAATGTTATTCAGAAAAGGGGTCTTTGCAGATGTAATGAATTTTGAGGAACTTGGGATCATCCTGTACTGTGCGTGCACAGGCACACACACGCTCAATTGCATCCAATCTCTTGTGATCCCATGGACTGTAGCCCGCCAGGCTCCTCCGTCCATGGGATTCTCCAGGCAAGAATACTGGAGTGGGTTGCCATTTCTTACTCCAGGGGAATCTTCCCGATCAGGGATCGAATCCATGTCTCTGGTGTCTCCTGCACTGGCAGACGGATTCTTCACCACTGTGTCACTTGGGTCATCTGGGTGGGACATAAATCCAACGACAAGTCTCCTTATAAAAGAGAAAGGCAGAAGGTGCTCTGACACAGAGAGAAGAGGAAAAGACATGGACACAAAGAGGACCGTGAAAAGACAGAGGCAGAGACCAGAGGGGCAATGCCACAAGCCTGGGGAGCTCGGAGCAGCCAGGAGGCAGAAGAGGCGAGGAAGGGTCCTCTCCTGCAACCTTCAGAGGAAGCACAGCCAGGCCAACATCTTAATTTTTGACTCTGGACACCAAAATGGTGAGACAGTGAGTTTCTGTTTTAAATCACCAGATTTGTGGCAATTTATGACAGCAGCTCTAGCAAAATAATACAGAATTAGACAAAAGTCCTTAGGTTAACACTTCTGGAGGCCCCTATAATTATCATGACTAGATTATCAGAGACACCACCTTGCCTCCCTTTGTATCTCTTACATTCATGATTCTCACCTGTAGCTCAGTGAATATTTGTTGAGTTGGCCCATGGAAGCAGCTGAAAGTGTGGCAAGTGGGAGCTAGCAGTGTCTCCAAGACGGGCATCATCTGAGGGCAGACAGAGGAGACTGTGGCAAGTCAGCCCCTTCCAAAGGGCAGATCAGATTGAAATCACCCAGGTGGCTCTTTTTTGAGATTGAGAAAAAGGATCAGGAACCCTGTCCTCATTTTGGGAGATACAGAGGAGGCTCTTCCAAGATGGCTGAGTGGTAAAGAATCTGTCTGCCAGGACAGGATATGCAAGGGACACAGGTTCCAACCCTGGGTTGGGAAGATCCCTGGGGGAAGAAATGGCAACCCACTCCAGTATTCTTGCCTGGAAAATCCAATGGACAGAGGAGCCTAGTGGGCTACAGTATATGAGGTCACAAAGAGTCAGACACGCTGAGCTCATGTGGCTGAGAGGAGGCCCCAGGATATTCAGAGCAACTACCTGTTTTCAGTCCTCATCTAATCAAAACACTGTCAGGGAGATGGAGATAGATTCCTATACATTTTAAATTGGAAAAAAAAAAAAAAGAATAAATCAGAGGCCCTTCTATCATTCACTCTTTTGTTTCATTTTTATTTAAAAAATAAATTCTTTATTAAAGATATACAAAGGAATGCAGTAACATCTCCTTCCCCCATCACCCATTCATTCACTGACCAAACATTTGTCGAGTGACTACCATGCGGGCTCTTCTCATGTTTTCCAACTATACATTCATATTCTTTGAGAATACCACCAGATGTATCTGTTCTGTTCCCATTTTTCTACCTCTAATATTTTTTCTGTAATTTTTTTTTTTTTTTTTGTCTTTGACAGGTGTCTTGCCATCTCGCCCTGGAATTATTATATCTGCTGCTCCCTTCTTATTCATAGAGGTGATGGTTCTTTGTCTTTAAATTTTTGGCTGAAGGTTCACATTTTTCACCTGCTCTGTGGCAGCTTTTTTCTGGCGAGTGTTCTTTGTTGGTAACTTTATTCTTCTTTTTCACAGATTTTTCTTAAAGTGTCTCTGGGTTGCTATTGTGCCATCTTACATCTTTTAAGTGGGTTGAACTTTTCTGCACTAGGCATTTAAGAAAGTTCCTGTGAGGACAGAGGATGGATCAGAGTAGCTTGCAGGTGTTTCGATCCAGAGAAACTTCTGTTGCTTCTACAGAATCTGACTGCTTCCTGCAAATATGATGCCTCCATTGCATTCTTTGTGTACCTTAACCACTTCTTCCTGTTTCAATTACCTGCTTTTCAAAGTCAAAGTTTAGAAGCATTTTGCTTGCCAGCCCTGACACCAGATTTCTACACTTACTACAGCAAACAGCCATGCAGCTTTTTTACTACACGACAAAGCTCTTCCCTCCAAAAAAAAAATGTGTTTTTGCAAATTCCTTCTGCAACCCACCATTGCCAGGCCATCTCAGTATACCTCTGGACTTTATGCGAGATCGATTCTAACCAATCTCAGTTAGTTTTAGCAGTCATTTCACAAACGTCAGGGTCTGCAGATTGTTGCTGTTCTTCAGTCATCCAGCTGTGTCTAACTCTTTGTGACCCCATGGACTGCAGCACGCCAGGCCTCCCTGTCCCTCACCATCTCCTGGAGTTTGCCCAAGTTCATGCTCATTGCATCAGTGATGCTGTCCGGCCATCTCATCCTCTGACGCCCTCTTCTCCTTCTGCCCTCAATCTTTCCCAGCATCAAGGTCTTTTCCAGTGAGTTGTCTGCAGATTATCTGTGTCCTACTTCACAGAAGATAGAGTCTGAGAGGCTTTTTAAAAAAATTTTACCTGTTGCTTTTAGATGATTTCTAGGACAAGAGGGTAAACATGTGGTGTAGAAAGCCACGTAAAATGGGCGATTTCAGCTTTTTTTCTCAAAATGACAGCCTTGAACTGAAAGGAATACTTTTAGCACAGCCAAATTTTCAGGATTTGGAGTATATTTTAATTCTCTATGTTACATTCATGCTGGCCTATGAATGAGGTATTTGAGTGTGATATAATTAGGACTGGTTATTCTTTCTTGGTTTTCCAAACTTTCTGTCATGACTCTCTTACCTTCAACACATACACATATTCACACATACACGCATACACACACTCACAGGAGAGGATGCTATATAAAGGTTAAATAGGTGAGCACAAAAAATGTCCTTTGAGGACTTCCCTGGTGGTACAATGGGTAAGAATCCACCTGCCAGTGGAGGGGACACAGGTTTGATCCCCAGTCCAGAAGATTCCACATACCATGGAGAAACTAAGCCCACGTACCGCTCAAACTACTGCCCTCACTCCAAAGCTCATGAGCTGCAGCTACCGAAGCCAGCCTGCCTAGAGCCTGAGCTTCACAGCAAGAGAAGCCACTGCAGTGAGAAGGCGCGCCACCGCTCACCTCAACTAGAGAAAGCCCTCAGGCAGCAATGAAGACCCAGTGCAACCAAAAATTAAAAAAAAAAAATTTAATATCCCCTGGGTTTCACAATGAGGAAGGCATCTGTGCCTTGACTAAACTGAGTTTGTGGGAAGAAATCAGAATTGTGAGTTGAATGGATTGAGAAGTGAACAGAAAAGTTATTAAAATAAGGAGTAAGGACTATTTCAAGATACCTTATCCCCAGCTTTCCTGAGATACAATTGACATACAGGGAAGTATAAGTTTAAAGGTACACAATGTGTTGATGGGATACACATGCATTACAAAATTATTACCAGGATCGAGTTAGTTAGCACCTCTATCGGGTCACATAATGACACTTGGCATGAATGAAAGGAAAGCTTTACAGGATCAGATAGAAAGTCAGGGCTAAGAAACTCTATATTTAGATCTTCTTAAGAAGCTTCTTTAGAGAGTGATGTCACAAGCTTTGGAAGTCCCGTCCTTGAAGGTGGGGGTAGACAGCAAGGAGAAGGAAAGGAGTCTGTGTCAGAGCACAGCCATTCAAAGCCCTGATTCTGGAGTCAGAGTGCTTGACTCTGATCCCGTTGTTAACTTGTGTTGGCTCTGTGACTTGGCACGACCTTAGTCTCCTTGACCTAAAATGATCCCCTAATCTGAATATAAAAGAGCCCAGACCTTTCTCCTGAGCTCCAGTCTCTGTCTACTAGATAATTTACCCTGAATGTCCTCCAAGGTATCTCCAAGTTAACATGTCCAAAACTTAGTATCTGCCCAATCCCCAAGCTTAGTATTCCCTTAGTATTTTTATTCTTTGGGGATCAAACCACCTACCTACAAATCCAAGCCAAAAAGGCTATGCCCATCCCAAATGCCTTAATTTCCTTCACATCTAACATCTCATTGTGATCAGCTCTATCAATTTCACCTCTTACTTTCACCTGTAGTTACTTATGCCCTCCTTTCCTATCTTAGCACTACCATCTAAAAGTAGGTTTTCATCAACTCTTACCTAGACTTCTGCATTCCTCTGCCCAGCACCCATGCAGTTAGCCTGGAACCAGAAATCCCCCGTCCAGATTCAGGAATCAGGTTCCTGGGTAGGTGGAGGTGAGGGTGGGGGAAAGCAGGAACAGCCATCCATTGGCTAGAATTCGGCTTAGTCAGCACCTGCAATTAATTTTCTAGGTTTGGGAGGAGAGTGGGAGGGGCATTTAGGTTACCCTAGGCTGTCACCATAGTAACCAGACTTGGTGGCGGGGGGCTGCCCCTTCACTCTCCCTGCGGGAGTGGTAGAAATAATCTGGGTCTGCCTTATGGCACCTCACTCCAGTACTCTTGCCTGGAAAATCCGATGGACAGAGGAGCCTGGAAGGCTGCAGTCCATGGGGTCACTGAGGGTCAGACACGACTGAGCGACTTCACTTTCACTTTTCACTTTCATGCACTGAAGAAGGAAATGGCAACCCACTCCAGTGTTCTTGCCTGGAGAATCCCAGGGACAGGGGAGCCTGGTGGGCTGCTGTCTATGGGGTCGCACAGAGTCGGACACGGCTGAAGTGACTTAGCAGCAGCCTTACTTCCAACTAGTTAATGAAGCTAATTGACTGGAACTTCTGCATTAGAAAAGCCTAAAGGGAATGGGGCAGAGACCAGAGAGCCTATATGTGTTAGTCACTCGGTCGTGCCCAACTCTTTGCAATCCCATGGACTGCAGCCCTCCAGGCTCCTCCTTCCATGGGATTTCCAGGCAAGGATACTGGAGTGGGTTGCCATTTGCTTCTCCAGAGAGCCTATAGAGACCCCCAAATAGTCTGCTCTTGGCTGGGGTTTCCTCAGGATAAAAGAATAAAAATGATCTCAGCCTCTTCTCTTGCCCACACACCATCCTTGAATCTACTCTCCATGTGTGCTGTGCTTAGTTGCTTCTGACTCTTTGTGACCCCATGGACTGTGCCCTCCCCGCTCCTCTGTCCATGGGGATTCTCCAGGCCAGAATACTGGAGTGGGTAGCCTTTCCCTTCTTCAGGGGATCTGCCCAACCCAGGGATCGAACCCAGGTCTCCTGCATTGCAGGTGGATTCTTTACCAGCTGAGCCATAAGGGAAGCCCAAGAATACTGGAGTAGGTAGCCTATCCCTTCTTCAGGGGATCTTCCCAACCCAGGGATCAGACCCAGGTCTCCCACATTGCAGGTCCATTCTTTACCGACTGAGCACCAGGAAAGCCCAAAAACACTGGAGTGGGTAGCCTATCCCTTCTCCAGCATCTTCCCCGCCCAGGAATCGAACAGAGGTCCCCTGCATTGCAGGTGGATTCTTTGCCAGGTGAGCTACCAGGGAAGCCCCTGTTCTTCATACCACTGACAAAGTGAATGTATTAAAATGCAATTCTGATCATGCCATTCCTCAGGTTAAAGCTTTACAACGTTTGGATAAAATCTACATTTCTTATCAGGGCTTTCAAGTTCCTCCACAATCTGATCCTACTTATCTCTCCAGCTACAAACGTCACTGTACTTCCTTCTCAGTTTCCACTGCAGAGGAGGTAGCAGTGCTCTTAAGAGGAGAACCCCTTTTGTTTAGAGAGACTTTATTACGCTGCTTGAATATACAGAGGCAATGAAACCAAGGGTGGGGAATAAGGAGGTGAAGACCAAAGGAACTAGGGACTTCCCTGGTGGTCCAGCAGCTAAGACGCTGTGCTCCCAACGCAGGGGGCCCAGGTTCAATCACTAGTCAGGGAACTGGATCCCACATGCTGCAGCTGAGTTCGCATGCTGCAACCAATGATCCCACGTGTCACAACTAAGACAACTGAGATGCAGTACAGCCAAATTTTAAATATAAGTAAATATTTTTAAAAAAGACAAAGGGAGCAAGTGCCCATGTCTGGGGGCAGGTGACAGTTTGGAGAGCAGAGTGGCCAAGGCAGGGTGAAGAATGGGTGGAGGAGAGTCAGAGGGGAAGCAGTCTGCGTGGTAAGACCCTGCAGACCATTGCGAGGATTTTGACCTTTGCTTTGAAGCAAAAAATCATAGAAAAATTTTCAGCAAAGTGATATAATCTGACTTAGGTTTTTAAAGGATCTGACTAATGTTGGGAATGGACTGGCTAAGAGTGAAAGCAGGAAGACCAGTTAAGAAGACAGTGCAATGATTCACAGAAGAGCCGGTGGTGGCTTGAAAGCTACTAGGTGAGTGAAGGTGGGGAGGGTAATGTCAGTAAAGATGGTGAGACGTGGTCACATTCTGGATACATCCATGCACACTCTTATTTGAGAAGATGTCTAAGATAGACTACCAGACTCTTTCTGTTTACATTGAGTGGAAGGGGATGTATATCCTTTTCTTTGGTTCTTAAAAGAAAGGCGACCCCATCAGCCTGTAGTTTGTAGGGAAACTCAGGTCTCACTTTAGTAAGACATGCTATTTCCTCCTCCATACCTTGAATCTTTAAGCTTCTCTCTGGGGTTTACTTTTGCCCAGCTCCTTCCACTGGAAAATAACCCATCATGCTCAGCTCAAGCAGTACCTTATTTTTAAGGCCTTCCCTAATCCCAAAGATACTACTCTGACCTCAGATACACTGCTATCATAACCCGTATATAATGATAACAGCCGATTGCTCACTTTCTCCATGTCCTACTGTGAGGTTCATTAGGGCAGACACCAGTCAGATTCATCTCTTGACACCCATCCCCTCCATAGCACACACGTGGTGCTTAGTGACTACATGAGTGCACGAGACATAACGTAGTAAGGTAAAGACAGGTGGCACCAGTGGCACTCAGAGCTCAGTGGCTCACAACCCCTATCCCTAAGGATCACATTAAGATCTTAAATCACATGAGGATCACCTGTGGAGCTTTAAAAACAACAGCCGGTGCAGAGCTGTAATACACCCAGAGACGGGCATAGTACTATCTTATCCAGTGGTGAAGAAAGCCTTCCCAGATGGTGCTAGTGGTAGAGAGCCCACGTGCCAATGCAGGTTAGATGTAAGAGACACGGGTTCAATCCCTGGGTCAGGAAGATATCCTGGAGGAAGCCACGGCAATCCACTCCAGTATTCTTGCCTGTCTCCTCCTACCATGGACAGAGGAGCCTGGTGGGCTACCGTCCATTGGGTCACACAGAGTCGGACACACTGAAGCAATACAGCACGCTTGCATGCATGCAGTGATGAAGAAAGAAAGAAAAAACTGAGCATAGTGATTCGTCTCCTATCACCCTTTGCAGTTTATGAAAGACTTCGGTATATATTACTAATTCTCACACCAAGTCCAGGACAAAGAAGATTTATATAGGTAGAAACAGCAAAAATTAAATGAACTGTCTCAGCACAGACAAAACTTCTCCTCTATATGCACTCTTGTTCAATCATATATCTTCCAAAACAGGAAGAAAAAGGCTTTTGCAGTTGCAATTCCAGATTCACCCAAACTATAAAGGAAAGGAGTAAAAAGTGAAGGCAAATGATAGCAAGCTTTGACTATGAGGCTAAGGCCTTTTAACTTTTCCTGGATGGTATTGGGAAGCGGTTAGAGTGTTTTATCAGCTGAATGAGACATGAATTGAGTTTTAAGATAAACAAGGGAGATGTGTACGGATGGTTTTGCATAGAGCAAAATGAGGAGTGAAATATATTAAGGAGATATCACACTAATTAAGTGGGTGATGGTCAGACCAAACCAGCTGTTGATTTCACTTTCCTTTCACTGAACTGTAGGTTGACTCTATACTACTGAAAGATCAGAGCAATTAGAAAGATTATACTTTAATGGGTATTGTCAGTTCAGGGTGTCATTCAATTTAATGAGATACACTTCTGAATTGTGCAGTTTGGAGTTAATAGATTAAGCATGAATTGAACCAAGTTAGTGTTAATAACATAGTGAAGACTGAACAACTATTATTAAAAGAGAAGTAAATTTAGTCATAATTACAAGGCCAGTTTCTAAGACACCACCATTTAGACTTAATATCATAAGCATTTATGTGTTTGTTTCCTAAACTAAACCAATGTGGCTATAGTTTGATCATGGTTTTTGTGACATGTGTTCTCTAAAGTTTTCTTTGGTCTCTGGCAATGTATGTATTGTTTATGATGTAAAAGTTTATGCAGTATTATAAGTACATACTGAGGTTTGATGTGTTGACTGTGAATCAAGGTCATTTATTTAGAAGGTGGCATCATTAGCCTCAGTAAGAGTGTAAAGAACATTGTGAACCACTTCCACATGATGTTCTTATGCAGTGTGTTGGGCACTGTGTTAATTGCTTCACAAACAATCTCATTTGAACACAGAAAAAGTGCTGGGGAAAGTCATGTTTTTGCCACTTTCAGACAAGGCATTTGAGTCTCAGAGAAGTCAACTTTCCTGGTACACAGATCCTAAATGGAGATCCATCTGTCTGGACCCATACCTGGGCTACTGGTCACCACACCCTTGAGACCTGCATGTGGAGTATCTACTGGCCCCCACAGCCTCTAGAAGCTAGAAGCAGGGTTGTCAGCCCTCGTGGTGGGTTAGGTTCCCTACCCAAGCAAGGCCTGTCTCCAGAGACAGCTCGGTACTAGTTTCCCCCCACCCCCACAATTTTATCTTTGTGTACAGATTTTCTCAACAATCACTGAATTTCTAGGACAGGTTCAGGTAACCAAAGAGCCTTTATCAGTAGTATATATTGTCTCGACCCAAAGGATGCTGCAAACCCAGGCTGGAGCCAAATGGGAAATAACATCTTTCTTAGAAAGGCTTAGAAATCCTCATCCAATCATTTAAGATGTTTCCTTTCTCAGGTAGCCCAGGCTGAATTACACCTGGCTGCTAGGCCACCATTCACATGGTTAGCCAAGAAAACAGGGTACAGGCCACCAAAAACAAGACCCCCCCCATCCACCTCATGTTATGGCACAAGTTTCACAATACAAATCACCTGTATTCAAAGGTAAACTTACAAAACTTGTACAATACACATGCCATCAAAAGTGGGATCATTGCCAGTGGTGAGGCAGCAGCTACAGGAGCCTGTGCGACATGTAAGATACACCGAAAAAGACCAGCTGCTATTGGGCCACAGAGAGCAGTATTAAGTCCAATATAGGCTGTTCCATTTCAAGCAGATTCCTTTCTGCTTCTGGAAGTCGGTTAATTTTTCTGGTTATGATATCAGTTAAGTTCTCCTTGACAGTATCATCTGCTTCATGGTTTCCCATTTATTGCAACCCTTTTCCCAGAATGCCAGTACCTTACTAGCTCTCCTCTCAGCAGTCGCTGCCTCCTCTGGTCTTCAAAGCCATCACGAGGGTTCCCTTCGCCCTTTGTGCTCCTGGGTGTAGCCATTCTGGCTTCGCTCTAGTTTTCAAAGCTTCACAGGTCATCCTAATGTGCTTAAGACCCTAATGTGATCCTCAGTGATTAGAAACCATTGAGCTCCATATTCCAGGAGTTTCCAGGAAGGCACCTGTGCGCAACTCTTTGGTAATTACTACCAAGTAACTGAGACCTCATCTGACCCCCGACCAGGCTGAGGGAAACCTTTCAGACACTGTCTTAAAGGCCTCACTATAAATTACCTTAAAATAAAACATTATAAATAAGCACTCCCTTCGCAGCCTCCAGTTCCTACCAGTCACCCCACTTGACCCTCCCACCTGAAGATGCACCCCGACCAGGGGTTTGGTATCAGTCCTGTCCTAGGTCACACAGAATTATCTAAGGAGTTTTCATTCTCTAACTCCATGGCTCGACCTTAAGATGATAAGAACAATAGCTGCTTATCCAGCTTCCACGTGCCATGGTGTTCAGGCATGGTGTTCAGTGCTTCATGTGTGTTACCCTTAATTCTCACGCTGACTCTGTGAGGAAGATTCTCTGATACTCATGAAGAAACTGAATCTTGGAAAAATTAGACAACATGCTAACCTGCAGTCTGGGTTTTCACCTGGTTTTGCCCGACCACCGGCTTCATGTCCTCGGCTCCCCTCACTGCTCCACATCTTCATGTAAACGCCCCAGCGCTTCTGCAACTCCAGAGGGAAACTCCTTCTCACCACAAATCCTCCTCTTCTCCAGCCCCTTCCCAGATAATGTCACCTCCTCACACCTGTCACTCAAACTGAAACCTCTAGATCATTCCCCAACACCCATCATCCATGGCAACTAGTGAGTCTGCTCTGACCCTCACTGGCTCCCAAATCATCTTCTCTTCTTTCAGATCCTTCTCTCAGAACTATTCTTTATGGTTCCCTCCAAGATTATTTTCATAACCCCTGTTAAGCAGGGATTATATCCTGAGGATAAGGTTATCTTAGGTTATCTCCCTATCCTAGACTTGTCTTTTTCAAATCTACAGCCCACTTCACTGGTTTTTGATTTGACCATTTGGTAATGCAAATTTGATATCACATTGAGGTTTACTTTTTTTTAATGATGCAATGAGTCTCATTTGATAAAATACTGATTCCTTAGCAAGGTGTTCTTCAAAGTATAGCTCCAACTTATTTCTCAAAGTGCCCTGGCCTCTTGTCCTTACCCCATAAACACGGTCTTCTCTAAAGTTCAGAAACTGGGGGCCCACAGAATCTGGTCCAAGAACTGTATAGGTTCACCTTGTACTATTGTGTGTGTGTATTAACCATCACGGTGTAAGGAATTCTTCACCGTGTAAGGAACTGGGAGAGTTCATGTAAAAACCCAGACTTCTTACTTCTCTTGAGACATTACCTCACCAGTTTCCCAAGTCCTCACACCCACAGTTGTGCTCCAACCCAGCTAACCTCGTGTGTTAAATGGCCTGTGTGATCCTCCAGGCGTCTGGGGTTATGGTCTCTATGCTGGGCCGTGAGAAGGTCTCTAAGCACACCATAACTTCGTAACTTTGTTCACGGCATTTCTTCAGGTTGGTGTGCCCCTTCTCCCCCCGTAAAGTTTTATTTTGAAGGGCTCAGATAAAGGACCACCATTTCTGTGAAGTCTTCCCAATAAAATTATTCACCTGTGCTCAATAAAGCTTTCTATTCCTAATGTTTAGTTGCTCAGTTGTGTCCAACTCTTTGTGACCCCATGAACTATATATAGCCCACGAGGCTCCTCTGTCCATGGGATTCTTCAGACGAGAATACTGGAGTGCGTTGCCAATTCCTCAGGTAGGGGATCTTCTGACTCACGGATTGAACCTACATCTCTTGCACTGGCAGGTGGATTCTTTACCACTGAGCCCATCTGGGAAGCCCCATTTCTAATGCAGCTTTCCCCAAACTGTTAAAGGCAGCTATATGCACAACTCTCTCCTGGCTAGATGGGAAAACCTTGAAGGTAGTTCTGCTTTAATCAGTTTCACACCCTTCCTCACACAACCACCATCAGGCCTCACCCATGTATTCTTTCCATGAGCACTGAGTTAAGTAAAGTCAGTTGAAGTCAAAAGCCCTTTTTTGATGTCCATTAAAGTCTTTTCATTCCCACTTTTCTGTAACTAAACAAGAAAAGGACTTATTTACATAGAAAGGATCAATGAAATTATTATTTCATATGAGCTTTGAGCAAATGCGGCTTTCTAAAGTTTCTTTAGTAAGATTATATCGCTGGTGATGATAGCTGACTTAACCTGATTTCTAAGCATATCATGAAGAGAAGTGTATAAATATTAACTCCCTCCTTTCCCTAGTATTGCCCATATGATCAAATAATAATTAATATTTTTTATAAAACACATTCACACCACAAATTTCTTAGGTGGTAAATACTTCGTTAATCAGGTCTACATCATCACCTAGTTTCTAATCTCGTGTCTCACAGGAAACTCACAATGTAAACTACTTAGTTCACGATATCTTTGTCTTTTTTTATATTCATTTCTTTTATACCTTCTTTTAAAGCAGAAGAATGTTGAACTCAAGAATCTAGATCTAGGTTGAGAAAGAAGATAAAACATTTCTTATAAAAGACATAGTAGGCAGCATACAGACCTTTCTGTAGGGAAGGAACGCCCAAAGCTGACACGAGGAGGAAAGGGATTGTACACTCTCTTCGGAAGAAGCATAAATGAAGGACCACAGTTGGCGTGGAAGTAAAATCTCAGAAGAAATGACTAGATTTTTTTAGGAGTTCCCTGGTTTTTGCCAAGACTATCTGCTGACAGCTGTAAGCCCCAGGCAGCCAGCTGCAATGTCCGTTAATATGTGAAAGACTATTAACATTTTGCTGTTTTCATTCTCCCCCTGTAAGAAGTGAATAAGGAACAGGTGTGGACAGGGAAGCAGAAAAGTTCCTTTGAGAGTTATAAATCAGCCTGATCCTGGGTTGAGTGCATGGATGTCTCTGAGGAACCCCATTCCTTTCCCAAGGCATTCCAAGTGGGTAAAGGGAATCTAACAGGAACCAAACCGCCTGCAGTGTGTCTACATTCCAAGAAAGAATGCCAGAAGTTTCAGACTCAGATCGAAATCTTTGTCATAGTTTTCTCTTCATGTGATCCAATTTCCTCTTAATTAATCAACTGGGATTTTGTCTCTGAATTGTTGGACCATAGTTAACATTATCAGATGCTGTTGAACTCTGAAAACATGACAGATTTCTAGATAGAGTATTAAGTCATCTTCCCAATTGTCTTAATCTTAGGAGGTAAATGACCTACAGGATGAAAAACTGATAACATTTTTTAAAAATAAATTTGTCTCAATTTCAGAAGTAATTACAGTTACCTTTTTTAATGCTCTTGGACAGCAATTTTCAGTGTGTTTAACTGCATGTCAAGATTGGAGGAAAGTGTAAAAATCTATAGAACTGTGGTATGAAAAAAATTTCTATTTGTCTTACTTTAAGAAATACTCAGTGCTGACCCCTGCACATTTTTACCTGGTTTAGGACACGTTCTAGATAGTTCTTTCTCTATACAAACGACCCATCTATCCAGTCCTATTTAAAATAAAACAGAACACAACTATATTCCAGTCTTTGTTCTCAGAACTGAAAGCATGGCTTTTTCTGCATGAACCTAATGTTATGCCAAGGAAGTTTGTGTTATTAAAATCAAACAGCCGAGTGGGGCTTGCTTCTGATAACATTCACTTACTTTGTCTTTAAATAGTCTTTTTTAACAAAATATTTGAAAAGATTTGTTGTAATAGCAGTCTCTGAAGTTCATTGTGTGTATAGGTCTCAATTTAAAGATTTTTAAAAAAAAAAATTGGACTAAAATTTTGACTATTGTCTTGTGTATTAATACGACTTGTCTATAAAGTAATTCAAACTTGGAATTAGAATACTAGGCCCTTTTCTCCCCGCTTATCTGGGCCTCGGTTTTCTCATCTGGTAAATGGAGCTTGGATGAGATGACCTCTAAGGTCTACATCAAATAGAGCTGAAGGCAAAAGAAAGAGGCAATCGGATGCCTTTGAGGAGTAGGATGAAAAGAGGCACAGGCTTTGCATCAGACATCTGAGCTCCAGTCTTAGATATTATTAGCTATAGGAAGTTATGCGTCACTGTATTCAGCCATAAAATAGGACTAATTAAAGCTGTATCGAGCACTGCTGAGGTTTCAATGGAAATAAGCCTATTATGTTCCCAGTACAACTTGTACACGTATTTTCTGCTCCTATAAATGGTCGGACCATATTTTAAGGTCAAGAAAAACTTAAGGCTGAGCACATGATCGGATCTAGTAGTTTCCACTCTGGCACTTGGAGAAGAAAGGGCAGGATCCTATCACTGTCCTTTACCAAGAGAGATGTCCCTCTGCTGTGATGAAACTAGAGCCATCAGGGTTTAAAAAAAGCGCACGGTCAGGGGGAAGGCACCGCATCTTGGCAAGAAGAGCTTAACATATTTTCCAGTCACCAAACTCTCTTCCCACCCCACACCCCGCTTCTATTTAAATCCTGGGCCCTCCACCGGTCCACACTCATTTTAGCCAGTACCCAGGCTCTCAGCAGAGAAGGGTGGCATGGCTCCCGGGGAAAAGAAAAGGGGGGACGGGCCGGCCAAGAGTGCCCTCCGGAAGGTGCACACAGCCACCCTGGTTATCACCTTGGCCCGAGGCTGGCAGCAGTGGGCCAACGAAAACAGCATCAGGCAGGCCCAGGAGCCTGCAGGCTGGATGCCAGGGGGCACCCAGGACCCAGCCGATGCTTCTGGACCAGCGATAGATGCCCCCACCCGCTGGAAAGCTCAGAGGGCCCCAAAGCCTTCCTCCCCGAAGCCGGAGGGCTGTGGAGAAGATGGACACGGCTCGGAGGAAGCCAGCGCGGTTTCTCCTATCAAAAGGAAAGAGGTGACCAAAACGGTGGTCAGCAAGGCTTACGAGAGAGGAGGGGACCTTGGCCACCTCAGCCACCGGTACGAGCAGGATGGTGACCAGCCGGAGGCCAGGCAGCCAGAGAGCGATGTTGACAGACTCCTCCGCAGCCGCGGTTCCCCAACGCGGAGGAGAAAGTGTGCCAAGCTGGTGACCGAGCTGACCAGAGGCTGGAAAGCGATGGAGCAGGAGGAGCCCAAGTGCAGGAGCGACAGCGTGGACACAGAGGACAGCGGCTACGGAGGCGAGACGGACGAGAGGCCGGAGCCGGATAGAGAGCAGGTGGCCGTGGCCAGGATCAGACGCCCCCTGCCCTCCCAGTAAGTGAACGCGTCTCTCAGCGCCTCACCCCGCCTGCCGCGCCCCCGAGCAGCTGAGGGGTGCCAGAGAGCAGGGGAGCCCTGCCCGAGTAAGGGGGGGACTCGCCGACAGGGCTGGCAGCCGGGGCTGGGTGAACGCTGGCCCCTGGGCCAAGAGGACAGTCCCCGGCTCAGTCATGGACCTCCGGGTCAAGGGCTTGCCCCCTTTGGTTTCTCCTCTCTGTTCTGAACCCTCAAGGTTTAGCCACAGCAAAGATGAAGCCACCAGAGATAGGTGTCTGCTACGGATTAATGTTTGAAGTCAGTTCTATAATGAGTAAGGACTGGCTTATTTTTTCTGCAGAAAAAAGTATTTCCTGGTAGACTGAGGGGAGAGACCTTTCCCTTGTCTCAAATCAGTGTATGTAATATTATCAAGAGACACATCTACCCAAATAGTGCCCATGGAACACAGACTTCTGTGAGCCTGGACACAGGTGGGAGGCTGCTGTCGGACTTGAGAACAACCTCTGAAGACAGACAGACAGACCCAAGTTCAAATCCCATCTCTGCCCTGGCTATAGATAATGAAACTGTGATACACTTGAAAGTTGCTAAGAGAATAGCTCTTAAATGTTCTCATCACACACACACACACACACACACACACACACAAACAAAATAGCCAGTTATTCTTCTCCAAACCCTCCTTTGTAAAATGATGGCAACAATAAATTCTGCTGTTTTGAGAGAAGTAGATGAGATTAAAGCTGCCAAGAACTTAGCACAGTGCCTGCGCCTAAGCTCACTATATGGAAGTTATTAGTCCTCATAGCTTATTATTTAGCAATTCTTCAAACTTTCAGAAAGCTTTTTCCATTTATAAACAAAGGCAGAATGCCGTTAAAGCTAGGTAATTAAAATATCACAATGCTTGTGTGCTATGTATGTGTGATAAGTTGCTTCAGTCGTGTCCACCTCTTTGTGACCCCATGAACTGTAGCCCACCAGGCTCCTCTGTCCATGGGATTCTCCAGGCAAGAATACTGGAGTGGGTTGCCACACCCTCCTCCAGGGGATCTTTTCCACCCAGGGATCGAATCTGAGTCTATGTCTCCTGCATTTGCAGGCGGGTTTTTTTACCACCAGCGCCACTTGGGAAGCACAATCCTAAAGCAGTTAAATGCATACACGCACACACCAACACATGGACTCAGACTGATACAGTTATACATTTATTCTGACAAGAAACACATACTTTATTTCAAGACAGTAACTCTCCCTCCACAGAACAGAAAGTCAGGATTTCTCACTCTACAACCACAGGATATCAGAATATGGGGAAAGTCTCAGATGTGATGAAATGCTTACAAGCTGACTCCCTCTGGGAACAGTTATATGTGAAGGTGTGCTTTTCAACTTTTATGGAACAATCAGTAAAGAACAAAATTGGGAACCTTATTTGACAAAAAGTTGCCTTACAGCTTGTGACCTTAAAGATGTTTTGAAAGAATGAGCACTATTATGGGCTTCCCAGAGAGCTTCTCAGGTGGCACAGTGGTAAAGAATCTGCCTGCAAATGCAGAAGGCTTGGGTTTGATCCTTGGGTCAGGAAGATCCCCTGGAGGAGGGCATGGCAACCCACTCCAGTACTCTTGCCTGGAAAATTGCATGGACAGAGAAGCCTGGTGGGCTACAGTCCAGAGGGTTGCACAGAGTCAGACACAACTGAGTGACTAACACACACACATATAGGTGTTTTACCTGCTTTGTCCTTTGAACTCTCACAATAAGGTTGGTAATATCTCATTTTAGGGATGAGAGCACTGAAGCTCAGAGGGAAAGTTCACTCAGCAAGTTAGTGACCTGAGACATTCATGCCCATCTCCAAATGTCACGCTTTGAAACCAGACATGATGCTACTTCTCACTCCGCGCCTTGAGGATACACTCAGAGATCTGGATTTGTGTTATACTTACATTCACATAGGAATTCATAACCAGAAATCACTATTCTACCAGATCGTATGGATTTAGGAGGTATGCATGCTAGAAAATGAAATAATAGAACCCAACAGAATAAAAACCGAGGGTAGCACAATGAAGATATTCCTGTCAGCATCTTTTGAATTGGCTGAGGGCAGGGAGATGACAGCTGGGACCAGTCTCTGACACATGTCCTCTCTTTCGGCACCTAAGAATTGTTCATATGTTTATTTACTTAATCCTCACAACGTTCTCTCAGGGTAGGCGTAATCATTATCTTCACTGGATAGATGGGAACACGAGACAAAGAAATATTAAGGAATTTGTATAGGATTGTACTGTCCATGGGATTCAAACCCAGGCACTCTGGATCCAGAGCCCACCTTCTTGACCACTACTCTAAACTGTCTCACCTGAAAGTGGGAACGTGCATAGTAGGCCCTTCTCATGGTTCCCCAAAACACGCCTTCTCTGTGTGCTAGAGCAGGACATAGGCTTTGAATGAGAGACAATTAGATTTGGAATATTGGTTACCTGGGAAAATCCTAAAGTTTCTTCATTCTCACCAAAAAAAAAAAAAAAAAGCTGTGATAATCCATAGAGTCATTTTGGTATCAATCATGTAAAGTGATGGGCACAGAGTTGTGCTCTGTATAATACAAGGGGCCAGCCCTGGTCATCCCAACACTGCACAATACTAGGAGACTGGCTGTCAGGGTTGGGGAAGGGAATAGGGCTTCCCTTGCGGCTCAGTCGGTAAAGATTCTGCCTGCAATGCAGGAGACCCGGGTTCCATCCATGGGCTGGGAAGATCCCCTGGAGGAGGAAATGGCAAACCACTCCAGGATTCTTGCCTGGAGAATCCCATGGACAGAGGAGCCTGCCTGGCTGTAGTCCATGGGGTCACATGACTGCAGTTGGACATGACTGAGTGACTAACCCTACGTACCTACCTATGGGAGTGAAATCCCTCCCTTGTTTCTTGGGTTCCTTTCCCTCAGTCTTAGAGCACACAGGGTACCGGAATGTTGCCCACAGCAATAGCAGCTCTGAATGTCAGCCAATGTGAGCGATACTCAGGAAGCTACAGTGGAAGCCCGATGGGGCTTTTTACCTCATGGGGTGCTCACATACTGCTGGAGACATAAATGTGGCATCCCTGACTAGGCCTATATGAGAGGGGGTTTGTTCACTTATTTTTAATTCTAAGCACCATTCTTTCCCCATATCCACTAATAGGGAGAAAATGATGTGTCATGGATATTTAAGCAGAAGGAGAGTTTTCTGGGTGGTCCCACGGATAACAGAGACAAACAATTCAGGTTAGATAAAAAGTAGAAATATTCCTTACCAAAAGAATTTTACTAACTGGGGCTTTACTATGAAAATGAGTTCCACTTTATGCTTTGTTTTTAAAAGTCTTTTGACTGTGTAGCTATGTGACTTGTTTGGTCCAGGTCCTTCAGACAAAGCAACTTTTATCTGCCCCCCATGACAGTAATGGCGCAGCAGTACACAGCGTGTTACATACAGTAGTGACACAATATTAAAATGAGAGTCATGCATCCACCCTCTCCTCCAAGGTGCATTCAGTAAAAATGAAATGGTTGCGCATGAGGGGGTGCTTTATAGAAAAGGGAACTGAACACAGAAATGTATCCACGTCATAGAGCCAGTAAGTGATGCCCTCGGGAAGTGATGCCAGAGCTCGTGTTCTTCCCAACCCAGGGATCGAGCCCAGGTCTCCCACCTTGCATGCAGATTCTGCCATCTGAGCCACCAGGGAAGAATGACTTTACTCCTAGAGCTTGTGTTTTTAACCACTGTGTTAGACTCATCTCTCAGCAGAGAACAGACTCAACGAATCAAATGGAGATCCAAGCATCACCTCCCAGGTGGAATGGAATCCCAGGAAAACTCCCAAAGTGTAATGTTTTGGTTCTACTTTATTAAAGATACTTGCTAGAAACAAAGGGGAAAGTATGGCCTTCTAGTATTTGCCCCAGTTCTAGAGCTTGGAACCCTTCCATGGACTTAGGACGGTTACCCGTCTGCAAGGAGCAGAGCAGCACAGGCCTGGTTCCCACACCTGGCTGATAACAGAATGAAGAGCACAGTTGTGAATGCACAGTCACTCTGCTTCTGATAAATGTGACCCTGTGGATGTCACGCTCCCATTAACCAAACTCGCTATATACTTCCTGAAAGAAGAGTAAGCACGTGAGTGTGCACAGGAGCAGATTCTTCCCAGAAATTCCCTGAGACATCAGAAATGTGGCAGAAGTTCTTGGTTTTACTGACAGAGAAGCGTTTTAGCTTAAGATATGAACGTGGTGCCAGTCTTTCAATATTGCTTTGCTTTCTATGAATTTATACTAGGTCATCTTTCTGAAGCTCAATCTGAACTATCATTCACATTTTACTTGAAAATTTAAAAAACAGGATAAGCTGCTATATTGATTCCTACATTCAGATGCTCGGAGTTTGAGACTTACTAATCCTGATTTAAACCTGATCGTTTCAGACTTTTTAAAAATTGAAAATATGAAAGTAATACCGAACATGTACAAGATAGATAAAATTAAATACTCCTTAAGGTATATTTCCTTCTAGTAATTTTTAAGCAACGCAATTTTCTAATTCTTGCTTAAAGGACCAATTTTTTCACTTTCCTTCTGTCCTATTATTGGAAATTATAGTTTAACTATATAACAAATGGACATTAAAATTTAGAAGATGCTCTTTTAGATGTTTCTCTTCTTCATAGTGTTATTACCTCACCAAACCCCACCCTTATCCCAAATGACATAGAATTTCAACACTCAGGGAATTTAAGTTCCTAGTAAAAAGAAAAAAATATATATCATCAAAGAATGAGGCCCATATAATATACAGTTTATGCAAATTATATCTGGATACTAATTTGAATATTTTTCAATTCTGTGCTTTCTCTAAGTTATAAAATCAATACAGTTGACTCTTACAACATGGGTTTGAGCTGTGTGAGTCCACTTATAAGTGGATTTTTTTTTTTTCAATAAATGCTTACTGGGAGAAGGCAATGGCACCCCACTCCAGTACTCTTGCCTGGAAAAATCCCATGGACGGAGGAGCCTGGTAGGCTGCAGTCCATGGGGTCGCTAAGAGTCGGACACGACTGAAGCGACTTAGCAGCAGCAGCAGCAAATGCTTACTAGAGTATTGCTCAACCTGTGCTGGTTGAATCCATGGATGTGGAAGCATGGATACAGTGTAACAGTAGAACGTGAAAGTCACTCAGTCATGTCCCGACTCTTTGTGACCCCATGGACCATATATATAGTACACGGAATTCTCCAGGACAGAATACTGGAGTGGGTAGCCATTTCCTTCTCCAGGGGATCTTCCCAACCCAGGGATGGAACCCAGGTCTCCTGATTGCAGGCAGATTCTTTACCAGCTGAGCCACTAGGGAAGCAACTGTAGAGTTATACTCAAGTTTTCAGGTGCCTGAAGTATCCGAGTCCCCCGCCCCCATACATAATTCCCCCGAAAAAGCGGATGCGGATCCTGTAGTACTGCAGTGTGTGTGCGCATGCTCAGGTGCTTCGTTCGTGTCCGACTCTTTGCGACTCTATGGACTGTAGCCGCCAGGCTCCTCTGTCCATGGGAGGAGAGGCAAGAGTGGGTTGCCATGCCATCCTCCAGGGAATCTTCCCAAACTGAACTTAGGTCTCTCGTCTCCTGCATTGGCAGGCAGCTTCTTAACCACTAGTGCCACCTGGAAGCCCAGTACTGTAGTATTTACTCTGAAAAAGTGTCCACATAGAAGTGAACCCATGGAGTTCAAACCTGTGTTGTTCAAGGATCAACTGTAATACCAGCAGAAAGAATTTTGAAAAAAAAATTTAAAAGAAAATCAACTATCTCTAGATGAACAATTTCAGTTATGCACGTACTCTTGATTTCCTCAACCTGGTGCATATATGCATTTTACATAGTTAAAATTGGAGCATGTGCTCAAATTTGTTTTATTCTGTTTATTTTTATGAATGTCTTTTAGTGATTATTCACCATGCTTTTTCATTACTGAATATTCGTTAGTACTTAAAAGAGTGGGACTTCCCTGGTTGTCCAGTGGCTAAGAATCCACCTGCCAATGCAGGGGACACGGGTTTGATCCCTGGTCCAGGAAGATTTCACGTGCTGTGGGGCAACTGAGCCCGTGCTCCACAACTACTGAAGCCCGTGCACCCTAGAGCCTGTGCTCCACAACAAGAGATGCCACCACAATAGGCCACGCACCGCAACTAGAGAGTAGCCCCCACTAGAGAAAACACTCGCGTAACAACAAAGACCCAGCAAAGCCACAGAAATATAAATTAATTTTGAAAAAAGTGTGTCTGGTACACAATAGGTGTCATACATAATTTAATAAAGGATGGAAGGAATGTCAAAGTGCCCAGAACTTCCTTAAAGGGAGGATGTATTATGTTCTATACTATAGGACAGAACCACAGTTAGGGCTCAGGAGACAAAAACCATGAGTTAGTGACTCATGCTGTTCTTTTCACTGTCTTCTGAGATATTCAGTCTGTTCTCGAGCAAGTTGTTCCAGCCTCAAGTTTGATATGAGCTTTGGGTTCTGCCAGGATGACACTGGGCTTGTTATCGAAGGCTGTGTCTGCCATGGATTGCCATCATTGCAAGGGGACTAGGCATTTACTCTCGTTTGATCATGAGATCTAGCAGCCCATACTCTGGGCAGCGGAACAGGGACAGTCTGTGGAGACGCAGATGAAGACAAGGACCAGCAGGGCTGAGGAAAATGCATTTCACTTCAGGGCAGTGTAGTTCCTAGCACTTGTCCATACATACGTGTGTGCATAGTTGCTCAGTCGTGTCCGGCTCTTTGCAACTCCATGGACTGTAGCCTGCCAGGCTCCTCTGTCAGTGGGATTTCTCAGGCAAGAATACTCGAGTGTATTGCCATTTCCTCCTCCAGGAGATCTTCCCCACCCAGGGATGGAACCCTGTCTCCTGCAGCTCCTGCATTGGCTAGCAGATACTTGACCACTGAGCCACCTGGGAAGCCCTTCCATACATACGTGATTTTTTTTAAGTTGTAATAATTGTGTAAAGTTTTCGGATGCTGATTTTTCCCAATTGACTTAATCATATACTTTTGTCCATGTGCTTACAAAGAATAGTAGTGTTATCTGTAGCAGTGTGCTCCTGGTTTCAATTCTGTTATGACAGTGAAACAATGCAGCAAGCTAGGGACACAAAGCATGGGAATTAATGAAAGTTCGCCACCTAGTGGCTGTCATTCCTCTTTGAAAAATAATACATGTATGCCTCCCTACCCATATCTGTTAGTTTCCTGCATTTGATTGATTAGATTTTAGGAAATCAATTTGGATGGTGAGGAACAGCCGCATCTGACTTGTTCCTGGGTTTTGACCAGCAAATTATGAGAGTTCAGGGAGGGGTTATTGAATTCACCCATGCCATTCATGTGTGTGTGTATGTGTGTGTGCTTACTCACTCGGTCATGTCCAACTCTTTGCGACCCCATGGACTGTAGCCACATAAGCAATTTCAGCTCTACCCTACATCTCCAATTCCAAAGCTTCCAGACAAGAAACCACTTGGTGTTGGGGAGAAGGATGGGTGAGTCACTTGTGGGGAATGAGGAATATAGATTTCTGACTTTTATATAGTCCAAGAGTTCATGCTTTACTTATAAGATTGGCGCTAGAGAGATGACAGGAAAGTCTGTTAAAGACAAACTTTGCTGTTTTAAAATTAGGTCTACACTCGCCAATGATGGTTTTTAATAAGAAATGCATTCCATGGAGAAGGCAATGGCAAGCCACTCCAGTACTCTTGCCTGGAAAATCCCATGGATGGAGGAGCCTGGTAGGCTGCAGTCCATGGGGTCGCTACGAGTCGGACGCGACTGAGTGACTTCACTTCCACTTTTCACTTTCACGCAATGGAGAAGGAAATGGCAACCCACTCCAGTGTTCTTGCCTGAAGAATCCCAGGGACGGGGGAGCCTGGTGGGCTGCCATCTATGGGGTTGCACAGATTCGGACACGACTGATGCGACTTAGCAGCAGCAGGAGTATTTATACCAGATAAATCTGCAATTGCTAAAAGGCAGAATTACTTCCAAAGAGCTGCTTTCCCGGAATATTACTGTGTATTTTGAACCTCCCTCTCTACAGTTTGACTTCAAGTTTGAGAAGAGAAATTGACTTCTGTATTCAACACTCAAAAGACCAAGTCCTGAGATCTTTTTATCTAATAAATATCAAATGAAACACTAAAAAAAAAAAAAAAAAAAAAGCATTCCAGGCTGCAATGGCAGACCCACACATTTGAGACAAAACTCATCCACTTATTACACACTGTCTTAGCAGGCTGAGGGGCACCATTACATAGCGGAGAGAGCACGGTCTTTGGCCTCAGACATTTGGGGTCTGAATCACACGTCTTCCGCTGGGCTGGGGCAGCACTTCACAGTCGTTATACACAGGCTCTGGAGCTGGCTTTACTTTGGTTCAAGTCCCAGCTCCATCATTTAACAACTTTGTGACTGTAAGTTACCTAACCCTTCTGCCCTCACTTTGCTCATCTGTGAAATGAGATTAATGGTACCTATCTCATAAGAGGGTTGTGGAAATATTAGTAGAAAGTGTTTAGAAGAATGTCAGCACATAGTATTCAATAAATATTACTATTGTTAGCTAGTATCTATTTATACAACTAGATATTTCAAAATTTGTGGAACATCATAGATATGAACATAGATATGCTTCATTAAAAATACGTATTTAAAAATCTATACATGGCAAAGGTGGCAGCAAGGGAGACACAGACATAAAGAATAGACTTTTGGAAACAGTGGGAGGAGGAGAGGGTGGGATTACTTGAGAGAATAGCACTGAAACATATATATCAACACATGTAAAGTAGATAGCCAATGGGAATTTGCTGTATGACGCAGGGCACCCAAAGGCGGTGCTGTGTGACAACCTGGAGGGATGGGGGTGGGGAGGGATGTGGGAGGAGGTCCAGGAGGGAGGGGCCACATGTATGTCTATGGCTTCATGTTGATGTGTGGCAAAAACCATCACAATATTGTAATTATCCTCCAATTAAAATAAATAATTTAAACATCTACACGAGTGAATAGTACAAGTATGTGGCTGATAAAAAACCTTATTTGAGGCAAATAACTTTTTTGAAGTCGTGTATAAAGTGGATTCCCTTAACCCACTGATATGACTCCAGTTCTAAATGTTACTAACATGCAAGTTTGAGCTACACATATTTGCCTTACCTTTGTGTAAGGAAGTTTTTCCTTGAAATAGAGTTTAATATCATTTTATGAGGCTTAAAACATTATTGTTACTCACAGAGAAAATAATCTAGGACCTATCTCAAACTCAGAACAATGGTGGCATCGTTTATGACTTTCCTTCTTCCATCTCTTATTTTTTTGGTTTATGTGTCTTTTATAATGAAAAATTTATAGACTTAAATTAAGATGCATATGTATAAGAAGTACAAGTAGAAAGCAACCCTTGCTAAATTATGAATATCTTGATTTTTTTACCCTCTCTCTCTTTTAGGGCAAACAGATTCACAGAGAAGCTCAACTGCAAAGCCCAGCGAAAATACAGTCAAGTGGGCAATTTGAAAGGGAGATGGCAACAATGGGCTGATGAACATATCCAATCCCAGAAGCTCAATCCCTTCAGTGAAGAGTTTGATTATGAGTTGGCCATGTCTACCCGCCTGCACAAAGGAGACGAAGGCTACGGCCGTCCCAAGGAAGGAACCAAAACTGCCGAACGGGCCAAGAGAGCCGAGGAACATATCTACAGAGAAATCCTGGACATGTGTTTCATCATCCGCTCGATGGCTCGCCACCGACGAGATGGCAAGATCCAGGTTACCTTTGGAGATCTCTTTGACAGATATGTCCGTATTTCAGATAAAGTCGTGGGCATTCTCATGCGTGCCAGGAAACACGGACTGGTCGACTTTGAAGGAGAGATGTTATGGCAAGGCCGGGATGACCATGTTGTGATTACTCTACTCAAGTGAACTTTCAAGCACACAAACCAGACTTGACCCACTCTTGTCTTAATGCTAAATGCTAACGTAGTGAGCAAGTAAAATGCAAACTGCTCTGTAATAAGTCACTAAATATTAAACAATTTTTTTACATAAATAACTTTTGAGCACTCTATTTCTGAGGGAGTTTGAAGACTGAGAAAGCACACACAAAGCATTTCAGAAAGCACACTGAGGATTATTTGTGCACAATAAGTATTTAAAATGCCACTTACCCTTTGGGCAAAGATATTTGGCTATTCTTTGCAAAGCTGCTATAGATATTAATGTAAATAATTATACCTAAGATGAATTCGGGTAAATACCAGCAAACCATACTATGATATGTCATTGTTTAGGGACAAAAAACCATTCCATTAATTTTGGCAAAACTAAACTTAAAATTTTCTAAGCAGCCTGACTTTGTTCTATTATTTTTATGATAGCATCACTTACAAAATAAGCACATAAATAAAAAGTTGTATTCAAATAAGACACTGAAATTGATGAAATTGCTCTGTGGTCTTTGAATTTAATAGGTTTCCAACAGAAGTTAGCCATCCTTCTCTGATGTGATTTGCGCAAATCATGTGAAAACAGGCATTGCTGGTGGTCATACAGCCGGCAAAGAAAGCACTTCTGTTCATCTTCTCTATGATAAAGCAGAGGTGAGAGATTTAGATTTCTCTGCCTTTGCAGGACTGCTTGGGGAAGTTTATTTTTTTCTCAAAAACCTTAATGAGTCATGCTGTCTACATTTACCTCAATACACATCAAAGTAGAAAAACAGAAAATGCTACAATGAACTGGAATGTTGAGTGTAGAAGAATCTGAGTCATGGGTAGATCAGAAACAAACTTTAATCAAGTCATTTTACTGTTTCATTTTACTTTGTGCTCTAACAAAAGTTTTGAAAATACCCGAAAGTCTAAAACAGCAACATTAGTCCAGCCAAAGTGAAAAAAGTATAGTTTAATGATGACAAGGAAATTTATTTGGCACTAATCTGTTGTCATTTTTCTCCATTAGTGTACCTTATATAATTCTAAAAACAAGCTGAATAAAATGTGAGATTACAATTCTTAAGAAATTCAACGAAAGTTACTAAATGACAGCACTTTGGTGTTACATACAGAAATTAATGTCAAAGAATAATCCAGCAAAATAATAGGTGCTCCTAATTGTAAACTGTTAGACTTAATACAAATACAAAGTATGGATTAAACTACCATAGGAGTTATCTTTGCTTTCATAAATTATTTTCTTTCAAACTGAAAGTTTCAATATCTTCCTAAAGAGGAAAGTTTGTATATTTTTGTTTTAATAATAGATTTGTCAAATTACATATTACTTAGTAGAATTTCACATAAGATGTATACTTTTATCATAACAGTGAAACCTATGTCAAAAGCTTAAAACATGGCACGAGAATAAAACATACTTTTATGTTCTTGTTTTTGTAATACTATTTTAAAGTATGTTCCAAAGCACACTCCACAGTGTGGGCCATTGCGGAGGGTGAACGCGGTGGCCATGAAATGTGGCATAGTTTTTATAGCCTGGGTAATTTCATATGCTTATGAGTTGGAGGACTATTCCAACTGTTTTGGGGAAGGGGCAGAGATTTCCTGGATTTAGGCCACAGCCCACTCCTTGGTCTTTTAACAGGGCCTTGGAACTGTCATGCCACCTCTGGGTGTGTCATTTCACTTGCTGACTCAGGATCAAGGTCTAGTCTTGCCTGCCATTGTGGTCCCATTTGATTCTAATCAGTTTATGTTGTATCCCTGGGCTATGTCATTCTTTCAAAAGTTGTGCCCTACCCTTTTCCCTCCTGTTACAGTAGGAGGGGTACAACAATCACATTTAAAATCGAACCTCATACCCACCAGAGATGCTTGGCAGGCACAAACAAAACCTTGTGGTCACCAGGACCCAGAGAAAGGTGCAGTGACCCTCATGAAAGACTCAACCAGATCTGCCTGTGTTTGAGGGTCTCCTGTGGAGGTACGGGTCAGCAGTGGCCTGCTGCGGGGACAGGGGCTCTGGCTGCAGCGGTTCTGAGAGGTGCAGCAGGTGGAGGCAATAGTCCTCTTGGAGGAGGTTGCCATTAGCTCCACAACAGACCTGCCAGGTGGGCTATCCAAAACTGGAGAACAATCATACCAAAGAAGTCCTCGCACTCTTGCAAAAGTTCTAGGCCCGACAAAAGAGTTTCCAATCTGGGCATCTGGCAAAAGGACTGAGAATCTCCAGGGAATCTGACTCTGAAGGTCAGCAGGATTTCATTACAGAACTTCCACAGGACTGAGGGAAACAGAGACTCTTGGAGGACGCAAACAAAATCTATTCCAAGGAGAAAGGAGCAGGGACCTTCAAGGCCGAACAGGTCTTTAGATAGGCATTTTCAGGAACTAATTTTATGAGCCCAATCCTTGTATCTTCTCATAGCTAGAAAAGCACTAAATCCCTTCACGGTGACATCAGCTCCTCACCAAGACTAGCAGAGAACCTTTTTGTAAAGATAAGCATTTTATTGCATGAACGTGCCCTTTACCAAAATCACATATATTGCTCCCCCCACCCCCCCACCACATACCCCCCTCTCCCAACACACACACCCCCCTCTCTGGAGTAGTTCCTCAGAGATGTCTGAGGTGCCGTCTCCTGGGCTGCAATCCTCATTTTACCCCAAATAAAACTTAACTTACCTTTCACGCTGTGTATCTTTTTAAAGTCAACCATTTGTGGACACCAGCTCCTGACCAGACTCTCCCTCTCAAAGTGTATTTTTGCTTAAGTAAACTTTCATTTTACTTTCTTAACCTCTCTGCTTTGTCTCTGAATTCTTTCATAATGAAGAAAAACCTTAAAACTCTTTGGGAATACCAACAAGGATTTTCTCTTGGTACTGTGTGCCCAGATTTGGGGAGCATCCCTGTTTCTTCACATAAAAACAACCTGTCTCTAACAGAACAACATCATATTGACTTTTTGACCAAGAAATTCCAGTACTGCAAGCAGCCAGACCCCACTTTTGGTAACAATAGGATATATTTTTATCCCTAATCTACAGAGAAAAAAAATGTTCTCCGTTAGTCACCTCTTCTTTTGGAAAGAAACCAGCCTGAATCGGCTCATAAGCAGTTACTGCTTACCTCTGAAGAGGAGGAAAACTTAGCGCACACTCTTCAAAGCTCTGAATTGTTTGTTTCAACATCTCAGGGAACAGAGAATTTCAGAGGTGCTACTTAAAGGCTGATCTGCCTTCCACGGACATCAGCAACACCTGTTGCTTGTTAGAAATGCAAATAAGGAGTCGCTCAGCACTGCAGAGGTTTCAAGTTTTGGCATGCTGAAAAGTCACCTGGAAAGCTTGCTAAGGATCCCTGGGTGAACCCCAGAGATTTTAGTAGGTCTGGGATGGGGCTCAAGAATTGGCTTTTCTAAGTTCCAAGGTGGTGCAACTATGGCTGTTATTCTTTAGAACACCTTAGAGCAAAACAGGGAGAATTTGTCACTTTTTCAGGTTTTAACACCTTTATCTTCTGACATAAAGCTCAGCTGCTTTCAGTTGTGTAACAGAATCTGGTTTAAATAACAAAGGGAATTTATTTCCTCACACAAAGTGTAGTTTAGAGGTTGGAGGGCTTCAGCTGTTGCCAATTATGTTGCCAACTACCTGTTCTTTCCAAGTAAATGACCTCTTTCCGAATATAACTGAGAACTGTGAAGCTATCATGTGTGGCCATACATACCAACTAATCACTGCCCCTCACATTTATCTTCAGTCCTACCCATAGAGCATTTTTAGCACATTTTAGGGCTTCAATAAAAAATGTTAATCTCTGTCCTTCCTCCTCCTTTGAGGATGTCTATTATTTCCACCCAAAACAATTTTTCTCAATTTTCACAACATTTTGTCACACCAGAATAACTCCTATGTGCTGGGTAGTTTGAAGAACAGACACACATGGTCCTTTTTTTTTTTTTTTTTTAAAAAGGCTTTAAAGTCTAGCTCAGACAACTTTCTTTCTTCACCCTCTCCCCAAACCAGCTTAGGAATCCTTGCCACCCCGGCCTTTCCTCTTACACAATTATCACAATGTATTGTGTATGTATACTAAATGCTGTGTATATAAAAATTATGAATAACTATAAAGTAGGCTCGATCGTGTAGAAATGTTACCTGAAAACTGGGTTTGCTGTAAGATACAACCAAGCCAAATTGCAGAAGACGTATTACTTGCTCTAAGTAAGGAGAACACCAGGGATCTTCTCCAAACCAGTGTCTCTCGGAACAGCAAAACTGGGCAACTTTAAGCTATTGGTACAGGCATATTCATGAAGGGGCTTGGGTGGTAGGCAGACTTCAAACTTTAGTTGACTAATAACATGAGGGTCAGAAAAGGTCAGCATCATTATCCCTCCGATTCCAGTTGATCTGGTTGTTGGGATTTAAGTTTTGCAAACCAGCTCAAGACAATGCTTTATGCTAGCCTTAACCATTGACAGAGAACTAGCAGTCTTTACAACTGCTATCTTTGCTCTTGTTATTTCTCTTGCCTGGTAATGGTTTTGTTCTCAAATATTTTTTGTCCCCTATATTGAAAAGCAGAGACATTACTTTGCCAACAAAGGTCCATCTAGTCAAGGCTATGGTTTTTCCAGTAGTCATGTATGGATGTGAGAGTTGGACTGTGAAGAAAGCTGAGTGCTGAAGAATTGATGCTTTTGAACTGTGGTGCTAGAGAAGACTCTTGAGAGTCCCTTGGACTGCAAGGAGATCCAACCAGTCCATTCTAAAGGAGATCAGTCCTGGGTGTTCTTTGGAAGGAATGATGCTAAAGCTGAAACTCCAGGACTTTGGCCCCCTCATGCGAAGAGTTGACTCATTGTAAAAGATTCTGACGCTGGGAAGGATTGGGGGCAGGAGAAGGGGACGACAGAGGATGAAACGGCTGGATGGCATCACCGACTCGATGGACCTGAGTTTGAGTGAATTCCGGGAGTTGGTGATGGACAGGGAGGCCTGGCATGCTGCAATTCATGGGGTCGCAAAGAGTCGGACACAACTGAGTGAGTGAACTGAAGTGAACTGAAATCCATTTATTACTGAGATCTGTTCAAGGTCAAGCACTGTGGCCAGGCTTGATCACAAAATAACATAGGCCAAAAATGGCTTATGTCAAGAAAGCCACACCTGGTTCTTTTTCTCCCTACCTCATTTGCTTAGAGAAAGAGATAAGTGAGGGAAAATGACAATGTGGCTATAAAGGCCATGGGTTATTGCAATATGGATCAGGGTCTGCTCAATTGATCTTAGTAGGATACTCTCATTTTAAAATATGAAACATACGTGGTAATGAAGATTGAGGAGACAAAAATCCCATATAAGAAATATTATAGACTTCCCCAATGGCTCAGTGGTAAAGAATCTGCCTGCCGACGTGGAGGACATGGGTTCAACCCTTGGTCTGGGAAGATTCTGCATGCCACAGAGAGACTAAACCGCAACTACTGAGTCCCTGTGCTGTAAGTACTGAAGCCTGTGAGCTCTAGAGACCATGCTCCAAAATAAGAGAAGCCACTGCAACAAGCCTGTGCCACAACTGAAGCCCAGGAACAGAAACGAAGGCCCAGAATAACCAAAATTAAATTTAAAAAAAAGTTTCCATCCTTTTAAAAAGACAAAAAAATTACATCTCATTAAACCCAAACCTTAAAATATCTGATGCTGTCTTAAAAAACTCATAACATTATATTCTTTTTTCATAGTACTCTTCTGCCTTGGAATAATTAACTACATTGTTATTTTTCCACATAGGCAAAAGAAAAGAAAAAGCCATGAAGTCCTGAATGGACATGTCTTCACTTGAATAAATCCTCTGAAAAGTACAGAGTTGATTTATAACTCCATTTAAGCTATTTGTTACACAGATAGTCTTTTCTTCTTCCGTTCAGCCTGGTAAAGCCTTGTCAAAGAAAAGAAAAAAATTCCAATCCTAAAATTTCCTTTCAAGATACAACTCAAACAATCAGTTCAGTCAGTTCAGTTCAGTCGCTCAGTAGTGTCCGACTCTTTGCGACTCCATGAATTGCAGCACGCCAGGCCTCCCTGTCCATCACCAACTCCCGGAGTTCACCCAAACTCAGGTACATCAAGTCGGTGATGCCATCCAGGCATCTCATCCTCTGTCGTCCCCTTCTCCTCCTGCCCCCAATCCCTCCCAGCATCAGAGTCTTTTACAATGAGTCAACTCTTCGCATGAGGTGGCCAAAGTACTGGAGTTTCAGCCTCAGCATTAGTCCTTCCAAAGAACAACCAGGACTGATCTCCTTTGAATGGACTGGTTGGATCTCCTTGCAGTCCAAGGGACTCTCAAGAGTCTTCTCTAGCACCACAGTTCAAAAGCATCAATTCTTCGGTGCTCAGCTTTCTTCACAGCCCAACTCTCACATCCATACATGACTACTGGAAAAACCATAGCCTTGACTAGACGGACCTTTGTTGGCAAAGTAATGTCTCTGCTTTTGAATATGCTATCTAGGTTGGTCGTAACTTTCCTTCCAAGCAGTAAGCGTCTTTTAATTTAATGGCTGCAATCACCACCTGCAGTGATTTTGGAGCCCAGAAGATTAAAGTCTGACACTGTTTCCACTGTTTCCCCATCTATTTCCCATGAAGTGATGGGACCAAGATGCCATGATCTTCGTTTTCTGAATGTTGAGCTTTAAGCCAACTTTTTCACTCTTCTCTTTCACTTTCATCAAGAGGCTTTTGAGTTCCTCTTCACTTTCTGCAATAAGGGTGGTGTCATCTGTATATCTGAGGTTATTGGTATTTCTCCTGGCAATATTGATTCTAGCTTGTGCTTCTTCCAGCCCAGCGAAAGGCTTTGGCATAGTCAATAAAGTAGAAATAGATGTTTTTCTGGAACTCTCTTGCTTTTTTGATGATCTAGCAGATGTTGGCAATTTGATCTCTGGTTCTTCTGCCTTTTCTAAAACCAGCTTGAACATCTGGAAGTTCATGGTTCACATATTGCTGAAGCCTGGCTTGGAGAATTTTGAGCATTACTTTACTAGCGTGTGAGATGAGCGCAATTATGCGGTAGTTTGAGCATTCTTTGGCATTGCCTTTCTTTGGGATTGGAATGAAAACTGACCTTTTCCAGTCCTGTGACCAATACTGAGTTTTCCAAATTTGCTGGCAGATTGAGTGCAGCACTTTCACAGCATCATCTTACAGGATTTGAAATAGCTCAGCTGGAATTCCATCACCTCCACTAGCTTTGTTCATAGTGATGCTTTCTAAGGCCCACTTGACTTCACATTCCAGGATGTCTGGCTCTAGGTGAGTGATGACAGCATCGTGATTATCTGGGTTGTGAAGCTCTTTCTTGTACAGTTCTTCTGTGTATTCTTGCCAGCTCTTCTTAATATCTTCTGCTTCTGTTTAGGTCCACACGACTTCTGTCCTTTATCGAGCCCATCTTTGCATGAAATGTTCCTTTGGTATCTCTGATTTTCTTGAGGAGATCTCTAGTCTTCCCCATTCAGTTGTTTTCCTCTATTTCTTTGCATTGATCGCTGAAGAAGACTTTCTTATCTCTTTGTTATTCTTTGGAACTCTGCTTTCAGATGCTTATATCTTTCCTTTTCTCCTTTGCTTTTCGCTTCTCTTCTTTTCACAGCTATTTGTAAGGCCTCCCCAGACAGCCATTTTGCTTTTTTGCAGTTCTTTTCCATGAGGATGGTCTTGATCCCTGTCTCCTGTACAATGTCATAAACCTCTGTCCATAGTTCATCAGACACGCTATCAGATATAGGCCCTTAAATATATTTCTCACTTCCACTGTGTAATCATAGGGAATTTGATTTAGGTCATACCTGAATGGTCTAGTTGTTTTCCCCACTTTCTTCAATTTAAGTCTGAATTTGGTAATAAGGAGTTCATGATCTGAGCCACAGTCAGCTTCCGGTCTTGTTTTCACCAACTGTATAGAGCTTTTCCATCTTTGGCTGTAAAGAATATAATCAATCTGATTTCGGTGTTGACCATCTGGTGATGTCCATGTGTAGAGTGTTCTCTTGTGTTGTTGGAAGAGGGTATTTGCTATGACCAGTGTGTTCTCTTGGCAAAACTCTATTAGCTTTTGCCCTGTTTCATTCCATATTCCAAGGCCAAATTTGCCTGTTACCCCAGGTGTTTCTTGACTTCCTAATTTTGCATTCCAGTCCCCTATAATGAAAAGGACATCTTTTTTGGGTGTTAGTTCTAAAAGGTCTTGTAAGTCTTCATAGAACCGTTCAGCTTCTTCAGCGTTACTGGTTGGGGCATAGACTTGGATTACTGTGATATTGAATGGTTTGCCTTGGAAACGAACAGAGATCATTCTGTCGTTTTTGAGATTGCATCCAAGTACTGCATTTCGAACTTTCTTGTTGATGATGATGGCTACTCCATTTCTTCTGAGGGATTCCTGCCCGCAGTAGTAGATATAATGGTCATCTGAGTTAAATTCACCCATTCCAATCCATTTTAGTTCGCTGATTACTAGAATGTCGATGTTCACTCTTGCCATCTCCTGTTTGACCACTTCCAATTTGCCTTGATTCATGGACCTGACATTCCAGGTTCCTATGCAATATTGCTCTTACATAACACAGTGTGTACTATTTTTAATTGTAAAATAATGCAATAAAACAATACATATAGGAAAATGGTTGAAAAAAGTATGGTACTTCCACATGAATGCAGCTCTAAAAAAATAAGTACAAGGTAGGATGGGGGTAGATGAAGATGGCAGAACAGAAAGCTGAGCTCAATTGCACCCCAGGAATGCATCGAAAGCACACATGGAGCAACTGTTTCTGAAAACAGAGGCTGGTAGAAAGGCTATTCTACAACCAAGGCTCTAAAGAAAGATCTACACAGAGTCGGGTAGGAAGGGAAGAGAAGCTGTCAGGAGCTACACCCTGAGCAGGGAACACACAGGGGAGGGGGCAAGTCACAGGCTCAGGGATCCTGGCTGGGGACTGAGGGCTTGAAACATACCCCCCAGAGCTGGAGTCCAATGCTGGGAATGTGAGTCCTCTTACATGACTTATCAGAGGGGTGTTAAGAACCAAGACTCTGCTAGTGAAGCTTGCTTACTCCCAGGAACAAAGGCAAAGGAAATAGACTGCAAACACCCAAGGCTCTGGCTGGTTCTGTGACCACTCTAGTGCATGCCCTGGCCCACGCTGGGCACCTGCATCAGCCCCTCTTACTCTGGTGCAACCGCTTCTAGTAATGTCACCCCAGCAGCAACAAGTAAAATATATTCAATGTTCAAAATTTCATTCTCCTTAAGAGGAAACACACCTAACTGGAAGAAATGGCTGATTTTAGGACTGGGTTACAGAAAGTACAGGTAAGTCTGAAACATCTTGCTGCACCTAAAGCAAGCAAGTGCTCAAGAAAATGGAGAAACACACAGAAGTCAGTATGATGGGGTTCCCATTGGTTAAATCTAGGACAGAAATAGATTATTTGATGCACTGAATTGAAAAAAGCAAAGAATAAACCCATCAGTCCATCTCCTTTCATTCTGCCTCTGTCTGGAAATTCTTTTGCAACCCGCACACAAATCATGACAACAACAACATAATTTTCAAATGATGGAGAAACAGAAGTTCTTCCTTACAGAAAACCCTGACAAACAAATGTGCTGGGAACATAAAAATTAGAAAAATCATCATTTTGCATTTTTTAGTAATTCAGGAAAGAAATGCTTAATTGATACCAAAAACACTGACAGTTTGGTGAAGAATAGGGTATCTATGATATCAAAGTATTTCCCTACGTATTTCTTATTCATTACAAAGGGAAAAACTGATAGCAGTGGAGAAACATGGTGGATACTATTTTAATTAACAAAAGTATCACCAATAAAGAATAAACATACATCATGTGCATCCTAATATGATACAGAAGACACATCAATTCTGTTTTCCTGTCCAAAATGTATAATCTAAATACAGAAAAAATGCAGACATCCACATTGAAGGATATTCAACAATCCTGAATATCAATCGACAAAAACATCACTGTCATAAAAGAGAATGACTAATGAGCCTTCCCAGGTTAAAGGAGATCAAAAAGAACAACTGAAGGCAATATAGAATCTTGAATTAGATTATGGATCAGGAAAAACAGTGCTTTAAAAGATATTATTAGGACTATTGGTGAAATTAAAAAATGGATTTTTTAATTAAATCATATTACTGGATTATGTTAAACTTCCTGAATTAAATCACTTCAGTTCAGTTCAGTCGCTCAGTCGTGTCCGACTCTTTGCAACCCCATGAATTGCAGCACGCCAGGCCTCCCTGTCCATCACCAACTCCCGGAGTTCACCCAGACTCATGTCCATCGAGTCAGTGATGCCATCCAGCCATCTCATCCTCTGTCGTCCCATTCTCCTCCTGCCCCCAATCCCTCCCAGCATCAGAGTCTTTTCCAATGAGTCAACTCTTCACATGAGGTGGCCAAAGTATCGGAGTTTCAGCTTTAGCATCATTCCTTCTAAAGAAATCCCAGGGCTGATCTCCTTCAGAATGGACTGGCTGGATCTCCTTGCAGTCCGAGGGACTCTCAAGAGTCTTCTCCAACACCACACTTCAAAAGCATCAATTCTTTGGTGCTCAGCCTTCTTCACAGTCCAACTCTCACATCCATACATGACCACAGGAAAAACCATAGCCTTGACTAGACGAACCTTTGTTGGCAAAGTAATGTCTCTGCTTTTGAATATGCTATGTAGGTTGGTCATAACTTTCCTTCCAAGGAGTAAGTATCTTTTAATTTCATGGCTGTAGTCACCATCTGCAGTGATTTTGGAGCCCCAAAAATAAAGTCTGACACTGTTTCCACTGTTTCCCCATCTATTTCCCTATCTATTTCCCATGAAGTGATGGGACCAGATGCCATGATCTTCGTTTTCTCAATGCTGAGCTTTAAGCCAACTTTTTCACTCTCCACTTTCACTTTCATCAAGAGGCTTTTGAGTTCCTCTTCACTTTCTGCCATAAGGGTGGTGTCATCTGCATATCTGAGGTTATTGATATTTCTCCCGGCAATCTTGATTCCAGCTTGTGCTTCTTCCAGCCCAGTGTTTCTCATGATGTACTCTGCATATAAGTTAAATAAGCAGGGTGACACTATACAGCCTTGACGTACTCCTTTTCCTATTTGGAACCAGTCTGTTGTTCCATGTCCAGTTCTAACTGTTGCTTCCTGACCTGCATACAAATTTCTCAATCACTTACTATGGTTATTAAAAATAATATCCTTGTTCTTAGGAGATGCAAGCAAACATTTACATTAAGTGTAACAGAATTAGACTTAGTAAAATAGTTGAGCCAGGGAAATACATGGAGGGAGAGGGGATATGACTGGGAGAAGAAAAAGCAAGCAAATAGCTCTTTTGTAAACATACTGGTATGTATATTTTGGTAAACAAATATAAACATTACTGTAGAGTACATACAAGGAATAAAATTTGGTGGCCAAAGTTAGCTTTGTTTAGAAGAATACTGGCAAAAAACTTTCCAAAGTCACCTCACTTTACTTAATAGGTTTTATTGGCTAATTTAATACTCTTGGTGTGCGCATGCTCAGTCGCTTAGTTGTGCCTGACACTTTATGACCCCAAGGACTGTAGCCTGCCAGGATCCTCTGTCCATGGGATTTCTCAAGCAAGAATATTGGAGAGGGTTGCAATTTCCTTCTCCAGAGGATCTTCATGACCTGAGGATGGCATCTCCTGCAGCTCTAGAACTGACAATTGACAAAGTCTGCCTTTCTTTTTTGATTCATAATCATTTATATATTGTGTATATGAGACCTTCATTTGATCTGTGTATTACAAAAACTGTTGATTGCCTTTTCATTTTCAATGTTTTCTTTTGATGAAAAGCTCTTATAATTTTAATGTAGTATAATTTATCAATTTTCTCTTTACAGTTAATGCTTTTCTGCCCAAGGTATGTGTATTCTAAAGTCATGATGATTATTCTCCAGTATCTCTTATACTTTTCAATTTAAAAGCATTATTATTTTTTGACATTCACATTTATATCTATAACTTCTAACTTTTGCATGCAGTATGAGATAGGTTAAGATTCGGTGTTCCATAAAGATATCCCATTAAACTGGCATCATTTACCAAAAAGACCTTTCTCTTCACTGAGGAGCAGTGTCAGTTTTTGCAAAACCAATACAATATTGTAAAGTTTAAAAATAAAATAAAATTAAAAGAAAAAAAAAACAAACAGAAAAATATATTAACCATAAAAAAAAAAAAATCAGTTTGTTTCTAGACTAACTTTGATTGGTTATTTAGTATATCCTTTGACCAATACTACATTATTTTAATCATCTTTTTAATAGATCATGACTATCTGGTATTTAAGACCACAGTCCATTCTTCAGTGTTGCTTTAATCTTTGCATTTCCATTTCCATGTTAAATCATAGAATAGCTTATTTCCACAAATTCTGGCTGAGATTTTCACTGCCAATACAGATTGATTTTAGAGAAATAACTTCCTTCAATTATGTCTTCAGATCATCAGTATGGTCCCTAATGGTATATACTTCCCATTTATCTTCCCACTTGTCTTTATCTTTTTGTTATATATCTGATATTTTCAATGGCATTACAAAATGACAGTACTTCAAGCTTCATTTTCTTATTGTTGGTTTAGAAAGAATAAAAAGAAAGTTTTTATATATTTTTTTCTTTAATACTGAATTTGTCTTTAGTGACCTTGTTAAATCAACTAGTTTCAACAGCTGGATCTTTTTGGAAATGTCTATGTACACAATTACGTCATATACAAATGATATGTCTTTCATTCCCAATCCTTATGCCTTTTCTTCTTCTTGCTTTACTGAAATGGTTGGCACTTCCAAGATAATGCTAAATATAAGTGGTGAAAGCAGTTATTATTGTCAGGTTTCCTATTTCTGGGAGGAAACTTTCAATAATTGACCATTATAGATGATGATTCCTGTACATTTTTCAAGGATAACTTTTTTTTTAGGTTGAGGAAGATCATTTTTTCCCTAATTTGCTAAGTTTTTAAAAAAAAATCATAAACAGGGACTGAAGTTGATCAAATGTTTCTTATGCTTCCACAGAGATGATCATGGAAGAGACTGAGTTCTCTCTTTTCTTAGCAGCCTGGGAGATTCATGTAAAACTGATCATTTTATTTTCCTTTAAAAACTTAAAGGCATTACCCAGTAGAAACATACATACAAGCTTGAGATTTCTGTGGGAAGGACGTTTTTTTTAAATTAAGAGATTCAATTTCTTTAATACAAAAATTGTATTTCTTCACAGGGTCAGTTTTAATAAATTATTTTCCAAAACATTTTTCCATTTCACCTACATTGTCAGGTTTATTGATGCAAAGTTCTTCCCAATATCCTATCTTTTTAAGGCCTGATGGCCCCAATGATGTCGCCATTTAAATTCTTCTTAACAGTGATTTGTCTTTTTCTTAATCTTGCTGGAGGTTCACAATTTTACTATTCTGAGATTTTGTTTTGTATGCTTGTTCTAAATTTTTTTACTTATATCTTTACTTTGTCCTACATTCTATTTCCATTAGGTTCAATTTGTTGCTATTTTTCTAGCTGTTTGAGATGGAAGCTTAGAGCCTTTTCTTCAGCTTGTCCCTTGATGTTACTATACCCCAAAATTTATCTCAAGAATTTTCTTTTCAACAGTCTATAATCTCCAAAGATATCTCACACATAGATTGTGGCTTCAACAACTACCTATATGATGTTGATTTAAAAATTTTTATTTATCAGAACAGAATAATAATCCCCACTTCTCCAGTCTACTTTCTAGTTTCTCATGTTATATTATAATAAGTTTCACAACAAACCTAACTTCCCTATCTGCTGATTATTTCTGTTCTTTGTAGATTACCCATCCCAATGAATAATGTACCCCATTTCTAAGTTAAAAACCCAACAGCTATCCTTAACTTTTTCTGACATCCACCTAATAACCAGATCTTCTTAACCCTAATTCTTCAGTCTCTTTCAAACACATGCCTCCTTTCTTATCACCATTGCTACTATTCATATTCAGCCCTCACAATTTTTCTCCTGACTTCTCAACAGGCTTGTTTATTGGTCTCCTTGTCTCTATTTTTTCTCTCTACTAATAATTTTTCACAGATATCTCTTTAAAGCAGAAATTTGATCATGTCATTCTTTTACTCAAATTTTCTTAACTGCTCCTGTGAGATAAATAAAAATAAATTTCTTGACATTGTACAAAACCAAAGCTCTTTATGAAATTAGTCTTACCTTGCTGTGCACTCTCCACTAAAAAAAGAAAAAAGTGATATAATTTAAAAATAACAAACACTCTTACATGACCTTCTCACATGCCAAGTACCTTGTTATATCCCCATTTTCTAAACTGACTCTTAAATTCATCCCTCCATCATTATTAATATTACCACAACCACCACAGTTTCTAGAACCATTTTTCACATGTAAAACACAGTAGTATGGTTAATCAAAGACTTCTTAAATAGAAAATAACTTGATTATTCAATAAATACAAATTCAAATTTATATTTATGTATTTAATTTTATTTGGTATACACCACTATGACCTTATTGTAACTGAAATCCAATACAGGATTTTTTTATGATTAGTCAACTCCACAAAGACAATAATACTGCTGTGGAAGACCAACGGGGGGAAAACTGATATATTTATTTACAGTTCCCTATACTGTAAACATTTAATCTATACACTGTTAGTAACTTTTAATGAGAGCTTTACATAGACAAAGAAACGATGCCCTGCATTTCTATTCATATTCAGCAATAGCATATTAAATAGAATATCAGATTTTCTTTTTCATTAGCATTATGCTTTCTTTAGATATTATCTAAATATTCAAAAGATCTAAATATATTCAAGTACTATACAACTAAAACTACTTAAGCCAACATATTTGGCTTATAATTTCATTTTTAGAATAATTTAAAGTGCTATAAGCAACCTGGCAATCAACACTTTCTATAAGAACAAAACTACCTTTAAACATTAATTTACAAGATAATATACAATGTTTATCTGGAATAGCTGAAATTTCAGCACAAGGTCACTGTCACATGTATAACAGCAGGATTCTTTTTTTTTGCATAACATGAAGCTTTGAAATTAACTGATGAATTATTGCCATAATGGCTTATTATTGGTTTCCTACAAAAGAGGATAAGAACTACTGATATATTCTATCTTTTCTTTTTTTTTGAGGTCACTTGACAGTAAGTCTGCATATTCAACAAGTCTACTGAGTTACAATATTCTACTATAATCATTGCCCTTTTGTAATAGCAAATGCTAATGGTAATAACATATACCACTTAAAAAAAATCACAAGTTTTTTTTTTTTTTCCTTTTGAATAGGAACCTATATTTTGGGAGTTGGTGTGCAACAAGGCTAAAACAACAGAACTATAAAACAGTTTACCTGACACAATATGTTGACGAAATATGCATCTGTTTCATAGTTTTTTAGTTATGATAATGCCCTGCTAAGCTACAAATATGTAAATAGATATTTTCTTGCTTGATATATTAAATCCAGTAGAATCATCAAGTTCTCATTCTCCTTTGTCATTTTATAATTCTTCATCAGACAATTCAATGATGAAAGCATATGCCCAAACCTGAAGACCATGTGCATTGTGGTCTATTACAATCAGAATTCTCCTCAAATTTCATTTTTATTAAAATGAAATTGAGATTACAGGCAAAATTAATAAAGAGAATGCAGTAGTGTGAATTAAAACTAGAACTCAGTGATCTATGAAGTACGTGTTGTTTTGGCATGTGTTTTTTTCTGAGAGTAACTAGGTTGAGCATGTCCAATAGTCATTTGTGCCAACCTCACAGATAACGGCAGTATCATGTATTCATTCCCTAGATATCTCAAGTTAGACTACTTTAGTAAAACAATCAATATAGTTTAAAAAACAAAAAACCAAAATAGGTTCAACAAAAGAGCACCATCCTATTAGGAGACTGAGAAAACATGGATTATAGATGAGGTGGTCACTATGATCAAAATGCTACCAAAATTTTGACAAAACCTAAGCTGTTATGTTCCATGGACCCATGCCATGGTATAAACCTAAAAACGTCTGGGAAAGAAACATGATTTTAAAAATAAATTCCAAAATTATAGCTATAATAAATGGTGATACAAACTAATTTTAAAACACGAGCTACATATTACATTGTATTGCTTCTTGAACTTTCCAAACAATGCTTGTTTGTCTATGTCAGGTTTGGGCCATTATCCTGCTAAGACAGAGAGCATTATATTCATTTAAAAGCCCAAATTTCAATGTCTTGGATACAGAAATCTTCCTTCTTAGAAAGTGTATGATTCCCAAAAGTTTTACAAGAATGGCTTCTTCCATGGTACAGATCTCCGTCAAGCCATAGGGCAAATTCTCCCCTGTAATATATAGAAGACAATAGTTCTAACAAGAGTCTTTTAATACTTATGCCCTAAGTTATAAAAGAATTATTGCAGAGGCTATAAAATATTAATTTAATGAGACATTTCAATATCCAGCAACTCTAAACTCATTCTTTTTTTCAAACCGTTCTCTACTCCTTTCCACACTGGCACAAGGCAACTTTTTGTTCATCCCATTATAAAATCACTGAACATAAAGAGCAAGGAATATAATGAACCCTCTAAAATTAGTTTCACAAAGAATTAGCTTTTGAGGCAGGCACTACTCTGTTATTCTTTGTCTGGTATTATAAATTTCTCTCTGCTGTTTGATTTTAACATATTTAATATGAGTTTCTCAGAGACATGAAAACTCCCTATCATCTAAAATAAAAAGTGTGGTTAGTGTTAAGGGTTCAATCTCCAATTCACAGCTGAGGAAACTTTAGACTTGAGTTGTTCAAGGTCCCATACATAATGTGTGCTGAAGCTGAGAATTTGAATCAGGTCTGATTCTAAATCCTATATTCAGTCTGTTACATGATTTTGATTTCTTTGGGGCTCCTGTTTGGAATTCTGGAATATCAAGTCCTTTCCTCCCATTTCCTGAGACCATACTCTCCTTCTTCAAAGACTGTAAACTTGTTCTAATTTGTTATCAAATGACCCAATGGTTAGTTTAGTTTGCTGGAATCATGCTGTATCATCAAAACCAAGTTCCAGCCAACATCTAATGACACTGTGTATATTACTTTCAAAGACTGAAGGCACGCTTAACAGTTTGAAATTATAAGCCACTTGCTTGTGAGGCTTTCCTGGAGAACTAACTGAATCACATATAAGACTACCATTCGGAGTAGGGCTGACTGACTGCCCCTCTCCACCAAAAAAGATGGAACATATGAACACAATAAGCTGATTCCAATAACTAAAAACAACATTGTTTTTAGTTACCCAGTTATGTCCTTCAGAGAAGGCTATAATAACCATGCTTAATTTTTAATCACTGAAATCATGTCTTCCAAATACCTATCTACAGAGAAGTTGTTAAGAGAATTTGTTAGAATTGGGATGATGCATATTCAGGCTAATACAATTCTGTTAACCTGAATGAATTATTATTATTATATATATCCTCAAATATAGGAAATAAACAACACTTACATAAATTTGGGAATTATTTAGCATGTATTATGTCTTATTTTGAAGGACACAGAGAAGTAACAAACGAAGGAGATCACATCTGCCAAGGGCTAGTTAAGAAGTCTGGGCTAGGAGGCAGTAGAGCCACCCATCTACAAACACCATGCAACCATGAAGTTGAAATACCAGAATAAGAAACCGAAGTTTCCTGCAGTGCTTGCTATGCTAAACAAATCAAATCAAACTGCTGATTACTCATACTGCTAAAAACAAAATAAATAAGAAAATAAGCCCTGAAAACTTTGGGGGGGGTGGGGTGGGATCACTAAAATTTTTAACAGGAAAACAAACTTCTGTTGTCTAAAATATCAATCCAAATAGTCTCCAGGGTAGAATAATATGAAAAAATTTAGACCTTTTTTAAAAACAATAAATTGAAATAAAGAATAAATCATAATTTTTTGAAAATTTGAGAAGCTCGAAGGGATTAGTATATTTCTCTGTCAAATATCAAGGAGTCAGTGTACTCTAGAAGATGGGTTTTAATCGAAAGGGAATCAACTAAACAGCATTCTGAGATGAATAAACAAATATTCTATCAAGGGTTTCATATATTACACTTATGCACTTTCCTGCAATACATACGTTCTTAGTCATAATATAAAAATTTAGTCATAATATATAAATTAGGATTCTAGTATCAAAACTTTTCGAAGATAGCTGATTTAAAAATAACACAAATGAATTCTTAAAGTTTCTTTTAAAATCTCATAGTCAAATTTTCAAGAGACTTACCCTCCACCACCAAAAGCTAGTGAATCCATATCTCCTTTGATAAAAAACATATTATCTCCTGTCCACTTAAAGACCTACAAAAATGGGGAAAAAAAAAAAACCTTTAAATATGTAGATGAAAATGATTACTATAGTTAGTTCTCCTGAATCCCAAATAGTTAATAAAGCCTAGACAGACAGCAAGAAGAATAAGAAGAACAGAAAAAGTTTGGGCCGAAAGGGTGGTGCTTTTGCTTTCAGTTTTTAAGACTAAATTTGAAAGCATGTGTTCAACTGCAACATAATTTAAATACACACATCTTACTATTTCTTCATATATACAAATTTTTCTGACTACATAGGTATCAAGAATTCGATGGTTAATGATGCCTTCCAGCTAACTGTAGGCATCAGTTGGTATGTTTTATGGAAGGAATGGAAAGCACTGGTTAATGTGGTGAGCAACTTAAACCCAAGTTAAAGTTGGGTTTAAGAAATGTTAAAGAAAGTAAATCAGCTAAAAACTGAGTAGATGCTATTTTTAACACCAAATTTAAGTGATGTAAAAGGCACTCAGTTGTGCCCAACTCTTTGCAACCCCGTGGATTATACAGTCCATGGAATTCTCCAGGCCAGAATACTGGAGTGGGTAGCCATTCCCTCTTCCAGGGACATCAAATATAAATATATATTAATTTGAAAATATTTTAATATTTTGATTATGGCCAAGGTCTTTTCTTTGGGTATGAATTGCTCTATCATTATTCTCATAAAAACAAGTAACATGCTTATTTATGACTTCCAGTTTCAATTTCTTTAAAGAGCAATGAATATAAAAACATCTGAGAAATTCAAGGGTAAAAACTTCTGGATGTTGGGTTTCCCTGGTGGTCCAGTGGTTAAGAATCCTCCTGCCAATGCAGGAGACACGGGTTCAATCCTTAATCCACAAAGATCCCACAAGCTGCCAGGCAAGTAAGCTCATGTGCCACAACTACTAAACCTGTGCTCTAGAGCCCATGAGCTGCCACTACTCAGCCCACGGGCCCCAGAGCCTGTGCTCTGCGACAACAGAAGCCACCACAGTGAGAAGCCCACAACTAGAGAGTAGCCTTACTCTCCACAACCAGAGAAGTCCACGTGCAGCAACAAAGACCCAGAGCAGCCAAAAAAACCTTCTAGTAATATTCTTAAATATTTCCAACCTTTCATGGAAGTTCTACCTAAACATAATATGAACACAACATCAATTTCTAGTACCCTGTCTTTATAAACATTTTCCAAAGTATTCATTATAGTTCTCAATAAACTTTTAACACTCACTTTTTCATAGATACATAACATTTGTTTAATTGCATTGTTAGTTAACAGGTAGAAACAGTATCACAAAAAGGACTGAAAACAAGCACAACTGAAACTTCCAAAATCTGTAACAACTACAAGCTTCCAGCTAGCTGTAGGTGTCAATTGATATGTTTTATGGAAAGAATGGAAAGCACTGGTTAACCTGGTGAGCAACTTAAACCCAAGTTTGTTAAGAGAGTTTTTCTTGTGCTACCAAATTATATTTTGTTCATGCCTACCTGGTGGCTCAGTCTGTAAAGAATCTGCCTCCAACGTGGGAGACCTGGGTTTGATCCCTGGGTTGGGAAGATCCCCTGGAGAGAAGGGAAAGGCCACCCGTTCCAGTATTCTGGCGTGGAGAATTCAATGGACTGTATAGTCCATGGGGTCACAAAGAGTCGGACACAACTGAGACTTTCACTTTCTATAAGCTGTGCTTAGTCACTCAGTATCGTCCAACTCTTTGCGTACACATGGACTGCAGCTCGTCAGGCTCCTCTGTCCATGGGGATTCTCCAGGTAAGAAGACTGGAATGGGTTGCCATACCCTCCTCCAGGGGATATTCCCAACCCAGGGATCGAACCCAGGTCTCCTGCACTGCAGGCAGATTCTTTACTGACTGAGCCACCAGGAAGGCATGAAAAAAAGAGAATTTGGTAACACAATAAAAACTCTAACAAACTTGGGTTTAAGTGGCTCACCAGATTAACCAGAAGCTGTTCCTAAAGACAACTCTATTCTGTTTTTTTAAGCAACAACGGTTCCTATTTTCAAGATTAAAATTTTATCTCCTAGGAACTGACATGCTGCACCAGACTGTATTAGAGATACTAAGACTGCACTCGAAGCTTCAAACGGAGTTGCACATTCACTAAAATTTAGGTACATTTAAAAATTTTAGATCTTATTGGCGCTAGGATGTATCTACTTTAGTCAAGTCACAATAAAGAAAAATCAGGTAATCACTTTTGACTTAAACCCAAATGATTTATTTTTTAAGTTTTTAAGACTGACTTTCATTATTAAAACTTATTTAGTAAGTTAAAGTTTCTAGAAATTTTACAGTGAATATTCATAAACAAAATAGTAATTATGATGTATACTTCTTACTGGGCCCACAATGTGTGTCTGGTACCACATCAAGTGTTACACATGTATGGTTCTCATTCGATTTTCAAACAACCCTGTTACATTTTACAATTCCCATTCTATCCACAGGAAAGTTGAAGGTGAAAATGGTAATGGAAAAAAAAAGTGCCAAGTTAACAGTAAAAGGCAGAAACTGAGAGTCAAATCCAAGTATGCAAAACTCCAGACTGAATGTTCTGTTCATGATACCATCTCTTCACAAACTGAATATAACTGGAATAACTGTCCTTACCTCAAATTCTGGACAGAATGTAAAAACAAAGGTCTCTCCATTTCCATAAAAGCCATCACTCACTTTAAATGGCTGAGATGCAAATGCACCAAAAACCTAAGGATTAAAAAAAGGCATGTTCAATGACACAACTATCAATTTGTTTCTTTAAGCATTAGTCCATTATATATGTTTAACTAAAATACAAAAAAAAAAAAAAAAAAAGGAAATATACCATAGTTTTATCTATCTGTACTTAAACAGAGAAGCACGATCAGTTGTTAAACAATTCATATTATTGGCAGGTATAAACATATCAGTTTTTCAGTGGGAAAATGCTAGATTTTTCCTCATTTTGAAACCTAGAAAGATGTTCATTATAACAATTAAAAAAGACAATCTAAAAAAGTGGTAGACACATTTCAGGATGACAATGTACGTATAATAAAGACAACAGCTGTTGTGGTACTATAGAATTTAAGAAAGCAAAACCCTCCAGCATAGGTAAACATTATACTACTACAAAGGTATGCTAGTTTTTTCTTTATTACACAGTAAATTCCATGAGGAGAGAATTTGGGTCTGAATTGTTCAGTACTATAATGCCTTGGCCTTACACAGTACAAGACACACAATGAATAAGAGGCCTGGACAAGTCATTCCAATCTCTAGGTCTAAGGTTTCAGATCATGAAATGGGAATGTCGAGTTTTATTGATGATCTCTATAGTCATTATATCCCCTCATATTCTATTTTCATACTCTTGATTTTTAAATAGACTTTCTTATTGTAAGGTATGTGTGTAAATATATATATGTATAAAATATAATTATACAGCTTGATATGGAATTAGCACAAAGCAAAGTCCCATTTAACCTTCATTCTTATTAAGAAATGGGACATTACCAGCACTCCAGAAACTCCCTTTGTGCCTCCTCCATGTGACCACCTCCACCTCCCCAAAGGAAGCTACCAGGTCTGACGACACCAAAGATTTGTTCTGGCCATTTATGAAACTACTGTTTCAGAGATAACCAATGTTTTTCTTGCTTATCTGTGACTTTGTCCTTGGTCTCATCCTCACACAATAATCTTTAACTTTCAAAACTTTCTCCACACTTCAGGACTGTCAATTTTCACCATTTCCCTGAACCTCACTCTTATCTCCTTCAGACAGAAATGAACAATATAAACACCTCTTTTACTTTTTATAGGTTCTCACTATACTAGGCATATTTTGCTTGGCATTAGAGATACTCTTATACTTTAATATTTTTTTCTACCAGACTGTAATTCTTTGAAGGTAGAAACTCTTTAATTATTCATGCTCATTATCTATCCCTCTGCAGAACTCAGCACTGCCCTGCATATCAAGAGCACTCAATAATTACCAAATAAACTTAATAAAATATACTAATGCTTTTTATCAAAAGAATATGCTAAAATTCCTGCTATTTCCATCTCTTAAAAGGTAAGGTGCCTATGTGGTTACTTTTCATACCTGCCAATCACTGTCTTTAATCACCATCAGCACTGGAGTGTCTAAACCTGTCATTGTTCGATAAAGGGTCTTCAAGCTTGTGCCATGCTTCCTAGTACCATAAACAAGAGTCCATGGATAGCCGATTGTTCTTGGTGGAAGATGCTTGGTAAGCTTTGAAAAATAAATTAACACATACTTGATAGCTTCTTATTGTCAATCTGCAGAATACTAATGCCAGCTGGAATTAAATGATACTTTATAAAATGTAGGCTATGAAAGTAACAGTAGAAATTATTTATCATTTGAAAGATACAGAGATGCTTGAAGTCTGTACAATTCTTGGTATGAAATATTAATTGTTCATCAGACAAAGAAAGAATCATATCAAACAATATATAGAGGCAAGAAACATGGATTCCTTGTTGTTTGCATCCTCTGTATCAAATTAACAAAACTATCAGATGAACTGTTACCTTGATTATTAACACCTTTCAAATCTAGAGTAAGACTCTCAGAATTAGAAATCAAGCTTCAATATGTTACAGCTGTATGGCTCTGAACATTTATTCAACCTCTCTAAACCCAAGTTTCTTCATTTACAAAATGTGACAATAAGAGCATCCAACTCCTACAGGGGCTGCAGCAACTAAACTAGATAACCTATATAAAGCAGGTAACTGGCACATAATAAGAAATTAAATACTGGCTATTATCCTGTCTTACCTAAATTACTATTGCCATTTATTTTAATGTCTGGTTACCCAAATCTCCTAATATCTTCCATTACATTAATTGCTATAATTTGTTTACTTTTTCTTCATTGAAAAGTAAGAACAGGAGCAATAGCTCTGCTTCTTCAGTTTTTAAATCAACTAAAAAGAAACTATTTTACTCTCATGGGCACATACTCAGAATTTTACAAAAGTGGGTAATATCATACCTTTATAATTTGATCTGGCAGTAAGAGATGACTGGGATCACTTAGGTTTGGTCGAAAAGATTCAGATTCCAGGTCTGCTTTCACTGGAGTAATCTGCTTTGAATTGATGTCTTCCCTCGTAGTAATCTAAAGAAGCAAATAGAAGCAATATATTAATGTAAAACTGCAACAAACCTTTAATTTTTAGCCTTTTGAGAGATATCAAATCTTATACCTTGAAAAAGGAGGCTAAAGCTTTAATTTAGGATTGTAGAAGGCAAAAGATGCTCCATCTAATAATAATGGCATGTGTAATGTAGAAAGAGATTTCTGCTAAAGAAGACATTTTCCTCATCCACTACATGAATAAGGACAGGTATTGAAAGATAAACCCTGTATTTCTGTGTAAAAAGGGTAAATTGCATGCAAACTATACTTTTTCTGTTGAAGAGCAAAAGTGAGTGAGCTAGCCTGCTTTTTTCTCTGTGCTATTTAAAGAGATTATTTTTATGAGATTTTTTTTTTCATGGTAAACAAAATTTGCCAAATGTATTAAGAAAACTTCCTGGGTGCCAAAATTTTAATTTTAATTTAAAAAATAGTACAATAAAAACTATAATGCTTCATTGGTGTGCATGTATATGTGAATTTATATGCTTTGAAAAGGTTACTGTTATTTTTAAAAATGCCTTTAAAATTTTTACTTTCTAAACACAAAATTTTAAAATCTAATTGAACCAAACAATACATCTAAAACTTGTTCACAAACCTATTTTTAAAATTAGAACAATTTGATGCACTTAAAAGAATGTATATGTTTGTTTGATGAAAATGATCTCACTGATATTCTTAAAATGATAAAAATGTTCATTAAATCAAAATAAATTCTTTTAGAATGTATTATGTTGGCACTTTTTCATGTTAATTTAATCTATTAAATGCAATAATATTGGAAAGTAAAATATATGAAAACATAAGTATTACTGATGAAACTTTTAAATCGGAAAACAGAATTCTATTGGAGCAGATAACTAAAATGCAGCAATTTTCGGCGACTGTGATTCCACACAGGAATGAAATCTTGCTAAATTATTTTGTTCCTTTAACAGATTTCTTACCAAAACTTAACAACATACATTTTCAACCAATACATGTTCTAGAACTGTATTGTTTTTTGATGAGAACTATATTAATTCTTTCACATCATGTTTTACCCTTATTTTGATGATGTGAAAGGTTAAAAAAAAAAATCTGAGGCAGCATGAGAAGCATTAAAAGAAAAAAAATCAGGAAAGCGTATCTCATTAAGAAAGAGAAAAACACACAATAATACACAAAACTGAAAAATGAGTTCAAATATATAGTTATTTCTGAAAAAAATCACAAAGATTATTGCACATATTTTTAAATAATTTATCTAGTTCTAGTACCTAATCAATACTACTCCAAAATATATCTAATACCAACCAGGAAAACCTCAAGGACAAAAACAATTCATCTCATTAAGATATTTGATGTAAGGTTGATACAACTGAAATAGCCTTAAAGAGAACCTTGCTATCCATTAAATTTTTAAACATTTCCCCATAGTACCACATCTTTCAGATACCAGTTAGTAAAGATTCAATCTCAAACTCAAAACATTCTTCCAATGTTAAATGAAAACTCCTCATCAATCTAAGAAACACAGTACTAAGAACAGTTCTCAAATAACAGAAAATTCCTCTGAATATTTTTAATAAATGAAAAGATGCCAGAAAAGATAGCCCTACAGCTCTTCAAGGCAATACTGTACTCTTATTAATACAAAAAGGAATTTTCTGATGGGGCATTTTAGTGCTGCAGTCAAAACAAATCCTTCAAAAAAGAGATTTGCTCTGATGAAAGACACTAAAAATAGGAAGTATTCAATCTCTGAAGGGGTTTAAACTACTGAAGGGGGCACCTGGAGACGTCTGCAGAGTGTGCGCAGTTCTTCAGTATTTAGAGCATCGATCCTGCGGTGATACTCAGCCACTGACACTACCTGAATATGGAGACAGGAAGACAATAATTCCACTGACAGTTGAGAAAAACAGCCCAAATAAAATAAAAACTGGAGAAGTTTAAATGGGAAAGAGAACTGTAATTAGGATTTCTTTCCCCACTCCATGCTCAAAATCCAAGAGATTTATATATTAATCTATAGTGAAATACAAATGAATACATTTAACTTATTAACTACCACACCCAAACTAACTACAAGTAGTAGTTAGTACTATTAGTAGTTAATTACTAACTACTACTAACACACTACTACTAGTACACAATGTAAAAGGTTTATTTTATGGATTGTTTCATGTAGACAAAATTTGACTAGGTAGCATCACAGTCCTTTATAAAAAAATGCTATATGAAATATAACATGTTTGCTAACATCAAAGATAACATCTAAAATCTAACTGTGTTGCAGTTTACAAAAAAAATGGTAGTTTCAACTCTCCCAATCAGTTTAACTCAAACATTACATCCTAACAGCAATGCTGGAAAAATTTCTTCTTGGCAAAGGTAGCATATACCCAAGCTATACAGTCTGTATCATAACCAAGAAGTGGAAGAGCAAGAAAAAGATATGAAGCACATTTTAAAACCTAAAACAATAAGAAAAATAAGCTCTGGAAACAGAAAATGAGATTTTTAAAAGCATATCTAATTGTATTCTCAGGCATGTCTACTTCAGTCTTTCTAAATAACCCTGAACTGAAAGTTCTTGCCCCTCCTCTACAGTACTACTTTAGAGTTGGTACTGTAGCAGTTATCTGTGACTAAAACTTAATGACTTTCCTACATTCTAAATTACTAAGGGAAATTCTGTATCTTCTGTAGTTGCCTAGACCAGTCTGTTGCACATTGCTGAACCTGAAAGCCATGTATAACAGATAAACATAAAAAGCCCACGAAAACAGACAAGTTTCCTCAGACTCACACAACAGCTACCGCTTTTTCAGATCATGACATAATTTCAGATCATGACATAATACCAAAACAGTAACCATAATACAGTGAACTCTGGTCGTGCTATAATATGTGCTGAATACTCCTGAGCTATGACAAATTCCTCTTGTGATCAAACAGTTATTTGCAGAGGTTCTGGCCACAAAATGCAGTTAAACCAATTGACCCACAAGAGTTTAGACTTCTAAACTAGGTTTTTAAAAAGGTTTTTGTTCCAGCCAACCAAAAAGAATCAGTCACCTCTATAAAGAGCAAAGTAAACTTGGTGAAAGCAATGAGAGACATGAGAATAAAAAAACTGAAAAGAAACTGAACAGATTTTCTCATTCTGGCCATTATTAGACTGACTTTCGCAAAGCAAAGAACATACAATATGATAGCTGACTCTTCACTTACAAAGAAACCTAAAGTGGTTATGATCTCAACCTCTGGGGAATTGGATGGAACCAGGTTTTCCTCCTCCTTTATCTCTTTTTCTCAATGGGAACAATAAGACAAAGGAAATAATAAGAGTACATAAAAGAATGAAAACAATAAGAGTACATACCAAATAGGGTTTCTGTGTAAATAAAAATAAGAAATGAAATGCACATAAAGGACTGAATATAGTGCCCACCAGAGTAAATAGGGATTAACACTACTTTTACTTGATGATTTTCCATCATTTACCTAAGGACTAGAGGATAAGGCTGAAGAGTATCCATATTTGGTTTTTATTTTTGATATTAAAACATTTCAGTTTTCAATCTTCCCGACCCAGGAATTGAACCGAGGTATCCTGTATTGCAAGCGGATTCTACACCAACTGAGTTATCAGGGAAGCCCAGTTTCCCTACTCTTAAATTTAAATTTAAAAATATTAAAGATTGTTCAATTAAGAACTGCCGGGGTCCAGCCCCGGTGGATCCAGGGAATTCGAAGCGGGGATGGCGTCGGCGAAAATCAGGAAACAACTGCTTAATTAAACGTTTATTAAGGATATAAAGAGTGGTGAAATAAGGAGAGCTCAGCGAAGAAATTCAGTGAAGAAAAGAGGCTGAATAAAATTCCAAAGCAGGGAATTTACGTCACCTATGAAGGCCGCAGGCGTCCTCCCGTTCTCCCGAAGGAGAGGAGACACTAAGGCCTCCCCGGTCAGATCTTAGAAGCCCAGGCAAAATTAGTAGGCTTGACGAGCTTCCCTGCCTCAGAGGAAAAGTTCAGCTAGAAGGTGAAAGAACGACATGGGGAGACACCAAATTTCGGTGAACAAAAAAAAAGGGCATACTTTATTTTCCAAAGTAGTTTTATACCTTAAGTTGTGCATAGAGGATAATGGGGGAAGGGGTAGAGTCATGCAGACAGCAGTTCCTGATCCTTATCGAAGCCAGGCTTTCAAACTTATCATACACAAAAGTTTAGGTGATTTACATCATCTTCTGGCCAGGAGGCCTGTTAACATTTTAAGAAACTTATTTTTCTCTAAAGGTGATTATTCTAAAGTCAGGCGCCAGCCTCCAAAAAGCATTGGATAAAGTTGCATTCCTATAGGGCAAACGGTGAGGTGGGCTCAATCAAGAAAAGAATTAACTCAAGGGTCCAAGGTTACAAACATTGAGGCTACTACTTACATTTCTATACACCCATTATATCAATCAATACACCGCCAAGGACACAGTAGGTAAGGGATATGGAGACTTAGCAGCAAACATTGGCCCAACAAGTGAAAAACCCTTCACCAATACAATTTCTAATCAATCTTTTAACTACTCAAAGGAATCGGTGTTTAGATAGTTTAGAACATCTCCTGCCTCTCACATGTTGCCGGAAAAAAACTATTCAGGCAGGCTAGAGGACTTCCAAAGGAGTTTGTAGGTTGAAATACTGTCACACCCAGGAATTATTAACTGGAGCTGTAAGCTAACTCTTTTTTCAGAGAGAGGTAGTGGGGGACAGCCCCCCGTAAAGTCAGAGGTGTAGGTGAAAGCACAAAGCAGAAAGTAGGCAGACTCTGGTTTTGGGGGTAGATGCTCGAGAATTTCCAGGGGGATTCCTGAGGCTCGATCCCGCCTTTGCGTATGCCGAGCCTCCTTCCTCATGACCTTTGCCACGGGCGGAGTGCCTCACGCTGGCCCCCGGCAGTGATAGAATTCTAGTTGAGCTATTCCAGATCCTCACTCAATATGCAATATGCCCGCTCCCGGCAAAGAACAGCATTTTCAATAAATATGAAAGAAAAATTAGGTACTAAAAGTAAAAAACTAAAAATCACAGCTTCCTTTTCTAAGGCACAAACATAACTTTCTACAAAATACTTAAAGATCAGTTATATTTTTCTTCTGTTTTTCCTATGGCATTCAGTCTACAGGAGTTTTCTATACAAGAGTTTTCAAATTATATGACTTAACTATTCCTTTCCATTCTTTCTATTCTTCCACTCAACGGTTATCTTACACTTAAAGCTCTTCTTTTACCATATAAAACACACTTCCTGGAGGACAGTAAAGTTGAATTTGCTCACAAAGGGATCAGTTATAATCAATGTACCAACATCACCTAGAACAGGAACTGACAGTGAGGGAGCCATAAATTGCCATTATAAGCTTATTATATCTGGTACTGTCACAGTTTCTTTAATGTCACAAATCTACTTTTCTAATTTTTTTTTTAAACTATATTCCTTTCTTGGACTTGCAAACTCATCGCCTCCTTACCCTTAAATATTTACTCATGCTGTGATGAATGGAGATATACAACAGTGTCAAAAGTGCAGGTAAACTAATAGAGAAGAAAGACTTGAAATCAAATGACTATGATCTCGGATGGCCTTGGCTTGAAGCAGTATTTTGGTTCCCTGGCCAGAGACTGAAGTCACGTTGTGGTAGTGATAACGCAGAATCTTAGCCACTGGACCACCAGGCACAGTGGCCAGCGACAAGGCCCTTGACACATCGGCTCTATATAAATGAATTCTGAAAGAGACACAAAATGTAGTGAAACAAGTACAGTGTTTATTAGGAGGAAAAAGGGTATGTTATGAATAGACTCACATCAGTGAACTCAGAGAGCAAATCTAGCGTTCATGGTAGTTTAAACAGTTGTTAAGGGGCATTCTCTTCTGGGCTTCCTTTGGCCAATCACCTTGCTTTGCCTGGTTCTGAAACTGTATCTGGCTTATCCCACGGATCTTCCATGTGTGTTCACACATCTCTTAGACAAGATGGATTCTTGCAAAGAGGCCTATGGGTAGATTGACGTCACCTACTGTGGATAGACACCCCCACCCCTTTTGACCTTCGAGGAGCCTTTCTGCACATGTGTAGTCAGGAAGGTCTCTGACTTTGAGAATGAGAAATATATGGTTTATTAGATATATTCTGGGCAAGGCTCAGATACTCCTTCTTCCTGCTATTATCTTCATCTTGGAGTATCTGCCCATAAAGAACAAACTCTAGCTGCTCAGCCTTAGGCCCATCTATCTCCTCCAGCAACTAAAGAAATATACTTCCCCCTATCAAAATGAATAAAGAGATACAGATTCCTAGTATATATGGTGGATCTGAAATTAGTCTCAAATTAACTTTTAACCCCTTAGTAAATCATAATCCATGTACAGAAAGTATTATTTTATCCAAAAGATTAAACCTAAGTAGGAAATGGACAGATTGCTACAAAATGTCCTGTATCATACTCCCAAGTATTAAAGTACACAGTTGAGGAAATCAGTTCAGTACAGTTAAGTTCACTTCAGTCGCTCAGTCGTGTATGACTCTGCAACCCCATGAATCGCAGCACGCCAGGCCTCCCTGTCCAACACCAACTCCCGGAGTTCACTCAGACTCACGTCCATCGAGTCAGTGATGCCATCCAGCCATCTCATCCTCTGTCGTCCACTTTTCCTCCTGCCCCCAATCCCTCCCAGCATCAGAGTCTTTTCCAATGACTCAACTCTTCACATGAGGTGGCCAAAGTACTGGAGTTTCAGCTTTAGAATCATTTCTTCCAAAGAACACCCAGGACTGATCTCCTTTAGAATGGACTGGATGCATCTCCTTGCAGTCCAAGGGATTCTCAAGAGTCTTCCCCAACACCACAGTTCAAAAGCATCAATTCTTCGGCACTCAGCTCTCTTCACAGTCCAACTCTCACATCCATACATGACCACAGGAAAAACCAAAGCCTTGACTAGCCGGACCTTTGTTGGCAAAGTAATGTCTCTGCTTTTGAATATGCTATCTAGGTTGGTCATAACTTTCCTTCCAAGGAGTAAGCGTCTTTTAATTTCATGGCAGCAATCACCATCTGCAGTGATTTTGGAGCCCAGAAAAATAAAGTCTGATACTTTCCACTGTTTCCCCATCTATTTCCCATGAAGTGATGGGACCAGATGCCATGATCTTTGTTTTCTGAATGTTGAGCTTTAAGCCAACTTTTTCACTCTCCTCTTTCACTTTCATCAAGAGGCTTCTTAGTTCCTCTTCACTTTCTGCCATAAGGGTGGTGTCATCTGCATATCTGAAGTTATCGATATTTCTCCCGGCAATCTTGATTCCAGCTTGTGCTTCTTCCAGCCCAGCGTTTCTCATGATGTACTCTCCACAGAAGTTAAATAAGCAGGGTGACAATATACAGCCTTGACGTACTCCTTTTCCTATTTGGAACCAGTCTGTTGTTCCATGTCCAGTTCTAACTGTTGCTTCCTGACCTGCATATAGGTTTCTCAACAGGCAGGTCAGGTGGTAGTCTGGTATTTCCATCTCTTTCAGAATTTTCCAGTTTATTGTGATCCACACAGTCAAAGGTTTTGGCATAGTCAATAAAGCAGAAATAGATGTTTTTCTGGAACTCTCTTGCTTTTTCCATGATCCAGCGGATGTTGGCAATTTGATCTCTGGTTCCTCTGCCTTTTCTAAAACCAGCTTGAACATCTGGAAGTTCACGGTTCATGTACTGTTGACGCCTGGCTTGGAGAATTTTGAGCATTACTTTACTAGCATGTGAGATGAGTGCAACTGTGCAGTAGTTTGAGCATTCTTTAGCATTGCCTTTCTTTGGGATTGGAATGAAAACTGACCTTTTCCAGTCCTGTGGCCACTGCTGAGTTTTCCAAATTTGCTGGCATATTGAGTGCAGCACTTTCACAGCATCATCTTTCAGGATTCAAAATAGCTCCACTGGAATTCCATCACCTCCACTAGCTTTGTTTGTAGTGATGCTTTAAAGGCCCACTTGACTTCACATTCCAGGATGTCTGGCTCTAGGTGAGTGATCACACCATTGTGATTATCTGGGTCATGAAGATCTTTTTTGTATAGTTCTTCTGTGTATTCTTGCCACCTCTTCTTAATATATTCTGCTTCTGTTAGGTCCATACCATTTCTGTCCTTTATCGAGCCCATCTTTGCATGAAATGTTCCCTTGATATCTCTAATTTTCTTCAAGAGATCTCTAGTCTTTCCCATTCTATTGTTTTCCTCTATTTCAAGACCTTCTAACTAAAAGTGTATTAGCTGTCTGGATAGAAAGTTATTTCTTAAGGTGCAAAGTGGTTTGGATACACTGCTAAATCCCATATGTAGGAACTGCTTGACAAAGGACTCTCACAAAGTGTTTGCCTAAGCATTTACTTTCAACAAATTACAAACGTAAAGGCAGAATGAAATCCGCTCATCTCTATTATAGTGAGACACACAACTAAGAAGAGAAGCCGAAAAAAGAGGAAATGTATAGTTGCTGTAAATGTCATGAATAAGAACACGTTTTCCTAGAAAGAAAGGGCAATGCTTTGGTCTAACAGTCCTCTTGGGCTTCCCTGGTAGCTCAGACAGTAAAGAACATGCCTGCAATGTGGTAGACCTGGGTTTGATCCCTGGGTTGGGAAGATCCCTTGGAGAAGGGAATGGAAACCTACTCCAGTATTTTTGCCTGGAGAATCCCATGGACAGAGGAGCCTGGCAGGCTATAGTCCATGGGGTTGCAGAGAGTAGGATACAACTGAGTGTCTTTTGCTTGGCTTCAACAGTTCTCTTTCTTGGATTTCCCCTTAGGATTATTTGTAAACAAATCTCCCTTCCCCCAACTGCCTTGCAGACTAACAGATATCTGTGAATCTGGAATTTTCATTTCTCATTTACTCCTTACTTTTATTCCTTAGTAAAGGGAGATAATGTAGAAAGAAAAATGTTACTGACAATGCTATTTATATTTACTTTGATATCCAAAAATATTTTTAAAAAGGAGGGAATTAAAGTTGAGCTGTTGTAGCTAACAAAAAAGGGAATACAATAGCATCCTGAAACTACCTAAAACTCTGTTCTACATTTCATAATATATGACAAAGTCTTTATTACAAAATAAGACTTGGATTATGTTAAAACTTTGCTCCTTTTTGCCTTAAATTACAACTACTGTTTTCAATAGTTGTAATTTAAATCTTTAGTCAGGCTAATAAAATTGAAAAAAGAGAACATACAAATAAATTATATCATAAATGGAGGCCATCACTGTTGATAATAATGGGATATTATAAACAACTCTACACTTTCAAATTTGAAAACCTAGATGAAATGGACCAATTCATTGAAAGACACAAAACACTAAATTCATACAAGAAACAGATCCTCTAGAGTAGCTCTATATCTACTAAATTAATTAATTATTAATTTATAGTCTTGTAAAACATAAAGTACCAGACCTAGTTCTAGCCAACTAAAATGAATTAGCTACCAATACACATTAAGGTAACTCTATCAAAAGCTATTCAAACTTGTTGAAAGCTATGACAGACAGGATAATAGAAAAAAGGAAAAATTAACAGACTTTCATTCTGGCCAATATAATGATACTGACTTCTGCAAAGGAAACATTCATACCCCATCACAGCTGAGTTTGTGCTTACAAAGGAACCCAAAGTGGCATGATCTCTAGCTCTGGAGCATCTCTAATGAATCTAGACAGATTCACTACTGAATTCAATCAACCCTTTCAGGAATAAATTATAGCAATTCTCTACAATCTCTTCCAAAAAATAAAAGCAGAGAAAATACTTTCCAACTCTTTTGATGAGGGCAGCATTACACTAATAAAAAATAAAGACATACCAAGAAAGACAAACTACAGATCACTATCTCTGATGAACATACATGCAAAAACCCCTCAAAAAATGAATCTAATAACATGTAAAAAAAGATTTATATACAGTGACCGAGTGGGATTTAATTGCAGGTATGTTAAAGGATAGGGGTTTCCCAGGTGGTACCAGTGGTAAAGTACCTGCCTACCAATGCAGAAGACTTAAGAGTCATAGGTTCAATCCCTGGGTTGGGAAGATCCCATGGAGGAGGACATGGCAACCCACTACAGTATTCTTGCCTGGAGAATCCCATGGACAGAGGAGCCTGGTGGGCTATGGTCCAGAGGGTTGCAAAGAGTCAGACACGACTGAAGTGATCTAGCACAGCACACATGCAAGGGATATGCAAATTATTTCAATATATGAAAATTAACTGATATATTCCATTACACATAAATAGACACAGAAAAAGCATTAGTCAAAATCTCACATGTACTATAAACACTCTCAGCAACCTAGAAATAGAGAGTAACACCTGAAACTTGATAAAGAACACCTAATAAAAAAAAAGTCCTACAATTAAAATATTTTTCAACTCTTACTCAATATTCTAGGAAGACCTAGCTAACATAGTAAAACAAGAAAAGGAAATAAAAGGTATACAGGTAGGAAGGATGGAATTAAACTCTAAGCACATGACATGATTATCTGTAAAGAAAATTCTAAAAAAATCAACAAAAACCAATGGAATTAATAAGCAATTGTAGCAGGTTAGCTGGATATAAGGTTAATATATAAAAGTCAACTGCTTCTCTATATATCAGCAATGAGTAATGGGAATATGAAATGTAAAATAATACTATTTATTTTAGTACAGAAAAAATATCAGTTCTTCCCAACTTGGTTTATAGACAACACAATTCCAATAAAAATCCTATTCAGTCATTCTGTGGATATATGCAACTGATTATTTAAGGTTTATGTAGAAAGATCCCAATGCCAACACAATAATGAAGGAAAAGAAGAAAACTGAAGGACTGACACTACTCAACTTCAAGACTTACTATAATCAAGACTGGATATTGGTAAAAGAACAGATCAATGGAATAGAAGATACAGACTCTAGATATAGGCAAGTACAGTCAACTGATTTTTGACAAAGCAAAGATAGCACAATGAAGAATGGTCTTTACCAAAGAGTGCTGGAACGACTGGACATCCACATGCAAAAAAGTTAAACTGGACAAAGTCTTCACACTTTTTCACAAAAGTTAACTGAAAATGGATCTTAAACCCAAATGTAAAATGCAAAACTATAAAATAACTAGAAGATAACACAGAAAAATATCTAGGTGCCCTTGGGTTTGGATGCCTTTTTAGATAAAACACCAAAAGCAAGCTGGATTTCATTATAACTAAAAACAACTGGTCTGTGACAGACACTGTCCAGACAATACAAAAATGATCCACAGACTGGGAGAAAATCTTTGCCAGATTTATATCTGATACATATGTTATCCAAAATATTCGAAGAACTTAAAAACAATGAGAGAAAAAAACATGAACTAAACATCTGAGCAGACAAACAAGACTATGAAAAGATGCTCTATGTTATATGTCATCTGGGAAATGCAAATTAAAGAACAATGGGATACTACTACAAATGTCTTCAGGATGAAAGCATTGATAACATTAAATGCTGGTGATGATGAGGAGCAGTAGGAACTCTCATTTATTGTTGGTAAAGGACAAAACAGTACAGTCACTTTGGAAAACCATTTCACAGTTTCTTACAAAACTAAAAATACACTTATTATATAATCCAGCAATCACACTCCCTGGTATTTACATAAATGAGCTGAAAATTTATGTCCACATAATATTTGCACACAAATGTTTATAACAATCTTTTCTTTAAGTGTCAAAACTTGGAAGTGACCAAAATGTTCTCCAGTAGGTGAACAGATTAATAAATTATGGTATGTTAAAACAATGGAATATTAAAGTGAAAGTCGCTCAGTGATGTCGACTCTTTGCGATACTATGGCCTATAGTCCATGGAATTCTCCAGGCCAGAACACTGGAGTGGGTAGCCTTTCCCTTCTCCAAGGGATCTTTCCAACCCAGGAATAGAACCCAGGTCTCCCACATTGCAGGCTGATTCTTTACCAGCTGATCCACAAGGGAAGTCCAATATTAAAAGTCAGCACTAAAAAGAAATGAGCCATCAAGCCATGAAAAGACAGGGAGGAGCCCTAAATTCATCTTACTAACTGAAAGAAGCTAATACGAAAAGGCTACATATGGTTTGATTCCAACCATATGATACTCTGGAAAAGGCAAAACTACAGAAAGAGTAAAAACATCAGTGGTTACCTGGTTTTCAGGTAGAGCAAAGGAGAAATGCAGAGCACAGGTATTTTGAAGGTAATGAAAACTACACTGCATCATCCTGTAATGGCAGATACATGTCATTCCATAGAATGTGTAACACAAAGAATGAACCCCAAAGCCAACTACAGACTTTGAGTAATGATGTATAATAATATTAGTTTATACAATATAACATGTACCACATTAATATAAGATGTAAATAATAGGGGTACTGTGTTTGGAGAGAAAGGGGGTATATGGGAACTCTCTGTACTTTCCATTCAAGTTTTCTATAAACTTTGCTCCAAAAAATAAAATCTAATAATTAAAGAAAAGCAGGGAAATGGTAACAAAATTCAGGGAGGTAGCTACCAATTTGGAGGTGACATGAGATGAGAATGAGAAAGAACACACAGGATGATACTGGTTCATTGGTAACATTCTAGTTCTTAAGTTGGATAGTGAGTGAGTGAGTGAGTGAATGGGATCAAAGAGACTCATTTTATCATTAGGTCTCACAACTTATATACTAATAAATATGCTTTTCAACTACTGAAGTCAAATAAAGAAAATATTCTACACTGAATATATATGTATATGTCCTTTTTTCAATTACGTTGTAACCAGAGAGCAGACGGTTTACACAATAAGGCATATATAACCACTTGTTAAACTTCCCATGAATATGTACTATAGGTAGGAAACGCCGTATGGCAGAAAGAATCCTGGGTTTAGCTGTAAAACTCCTCTGTTGTAATTCTGATTCTCTTTAACAGTCATTCCTACATATGCCTAAGAGATCAGTTCCAGAAACTGTCACTGAAACCAAAATCTATGGATGCTCAGGTCCCTTACAGAAAATGACAAAGTATTTGCATATATCTATGCACACCCCTCTCATATACTTTAAATCAACTATATATTACCTGTGCTGTGCTATGCTATGTCGCTTCAGTAATTTCCGACTTGTTGTGACCCCATGGACTGTAGCCCACCAGGCTCTCCTGTCCATGGGTTCTCCAGGCAAGAAAACTGCAGTGGATTGCCATTTCCTTCTCCAGTATATTACTTACAATACCTAATACAATGTAAATGCTATGTAAATAGTTGTAAATACAATATAAATGCTATGGAAATAGTTGCCAGCATGTGGCAAATTCAAGTTTTGCTTTTTGGAACTTTGTGGAATTTTTTCCTAAATACTGCTGATCTGTGGTTGGCTGAATCTGCAAATGCAGAACCATAGAAGGCAGAAGTGGCAGATAAGGAAGGCTGATTATATTAGTTGGGTGAACTTGAGCAATCAAACTTAATCTATTTCTGGTTTTTCAAATGAAAATGATCTTAGGCACTTTATGAGGAATAAATAACAGTATATATAAGATATATATAAAGTAGAAACTGATACAATAAATGTACAAAATAAATGTCAACCCCCTTCTCCTGGTTATATTCTGACGATTTTGAGAGCAAGCACAGCAAAGAATTTGAGAGCACAGCCTAGAGCCAGAACAGAATGGCTGGATTCAAACCACAGCCCCGACTTCTGGTTGCAATATGACTATCGTATGTCTCTGTTTTGTAAAATGAAGGTGAAAGTGGCAATATTCCACAATTTGAGGATTAAATTAAAAAAACTCATGGTACATGTATAGTGTTAGTATAAATAATTTTTTTATCAGTATTATAATCATTCTTCGGCTGAGGTCACTGGAAAGAGCTTTACATTTAAATTTGTTTTTCTTAAAATTCTAGCTGTGAGCTAATTTCTACACAGACGTAAATAATTCATCATGTGTTTTCAAACATAAAAGCCTAAAATATAGAAAAGAAATTTATCTTGGCATATATGAGGGTCTAGGCAACAACAAAAAAAGGGAAATATGACAAAATCTAGTGAATAATTGACAGAGAAAAGTGATGTTTAATATTTTAAATATTAAACAAATATAAAAAATGTTAATATTTTGTGACTTTAATGTGATTAAGCTTACACCCTTATAAAATGAGCTTATAAATCTTCATGTCAATTACAATTTATTGACAAACACAAAAAAGGCAGAGTATATGGGTATACTAAATATATAAACAGCTTTAAGTAAATTATTAAATTTACGTTATACATCACAATAAACTCTGCAACAGCCTTTAAAAATAAGACAGCAAGATGGCTGAGTAGAAAGACGCTGAGCACATGAGCACAGCAAAATCAGAATTATTCACAGAACAACTATCAGTGAAACAGACTGGAACCTACCAGAAAAGATCTTTAACAACTGAAGATATAATGAAGATGGGCAGGAGGGGTGGAGTCATAGTACAGTCCAGACCATACCTTTGTTAGGTGAACCAGAAACAGAAGGCTAACTAACTGCAGAAGTTCTCTCCAAAGGAGTCTGAGTCCCACACCAGGTTCCCAAACGTGGGCATCCTCTGCTAGAAAAACCGAGCCACCAGAATGTTTATCTTTGAAGACCAGTGGGGTTTCCTTTCAAGGAGACCCAGAGAGTTGTAGGAAAAAGAAGACTTCAGCCTTAAAAGAGCACACATACTCTGAAAGACTTGGGACAGAAGCAGTAATTTGAAAGGAGCCAGAGTTAGATCTGCTTGCAGATTTTGGAGTTCTGTAGAGGCAGGGAGCAAAAGAAGTTCACCTTGGGGACAGAGACACTGGCAAAAGCCATCTTTGGAACTAATAGGACTAATAGGTAGAATATACTCTAAAATATACAGAATGAAGTAAAATCTGTCCAGTTAGCTTAAGTGAGAACCATATTGATGAAGCATGCTTGACTTTATCAATCACTGTGTACAACAGTGATTAAAAAATTTTTATAGATTATAATCCATTTATAATTATTATAAAATATCAGCTATATTCCCTGTTCTCTGTATCTGTAAAATGGTTTCTTCTTTGTCATATTAACTACTTTGTTTCACATTTTAGATTCCATATGCAAGTGATAACATACAGTATTTGTTTTTCTCTAACTTTCACTTAAGCATAATAACCTCTAGGTTCATCCATGTTGTTGCAAATGGCAAATTTTCTTAAGCCTTTCTACTACCCTACAGCTTTTGGGATTTCTACTCCAAAGCAAGGAAAACAGTTAGAAAATAGGGGACCTGAGCTTGTCTACACACCAAAACACATTATACTATATTGTACCATCTTATAAAACTCTCAAAGACATCCTAGTGAGGTAATGAATATGCTAGGGTTGAGCTGTCTCTGTTCTCCAGGACAGCTTAGTTCAGTAATAAGTCCATATGAATTTTCTCACCTTTAAAATGCCAAGTGATACTACTGACTTTGCAACTTATTGTGAAGGTTAAATGAAGTATTATATATAAACTCTAATTATGTGCAGAGCTAAGGACCAATGAGAAGCATGCTCTCATGTGACAAAATCACATAACACCTTACTATAAGGTTGGAAATGAATCTGTGACTGTAATAAATGTGTGATGTACATTATAATGACCTATAAAGTTCAAAATATCCACATTTGCCTGTATTTGTAATGAACTATATTAGAGTATTAGCAAACTAATGATAAATGTTCATTCAAACTGCAAATTAAAAATATATGAATAGCATCATTGTTCTTGGTTTAAAAAAAAAAAGCTGCATTAATTGGCTAATCTGATAATCTGATCAGAATTTTAACAAATCCAGTCATTTCAGATGACTAAACCCTCTGTGGTGATGTTTCATAAACAAAAACTTGAAATCGTCAAAATAAAAAGATTTAACAAAGTACTCTCAGCCAAATTAAAACACTACTAATAGAAATCATTTTGATATTTTTACACAATTGAGAGTGGCAAGCTGCTGGGGGCAACTTTCAAAGTCACTCTGGGGTCTAAGTATATATCCAGTCTCATTTAAATCACCTACAACTATAGTACAAATAAAATGAACATTCATAAGGCAAGATATAATCCTAAACTACCAAAGAAAGAACAACTGTTAATACATTTTCTAACAAATAATGCATAAATACTTACACCAAAAAATACCTAGGAGTCTTATAATAGTAAGGCTAAGATTTTTCTTTGTTAGAATATTATTTAAAGTTTTGTGTTAGGCAGTAATCCTTGAAACTTTCTGGATAGCTTAAAAAAGGTCTTATATGGCTAAAACAATAATCTTCATACACTAAACTATAAATGTATTTGGATTGGGATCCAATCAATAAAAATACAAATTCATTAAGAAGGGTCTACTTATTTTTAAGCAAAACAAAAATTTACTCATTTTTAAGGAAAACAAAATTCTGAGTATTTTCCTACAAAGCTAAACTTGAAAATTAAGGCAGTAATAAAAATTCTATAACTTCCTGCTGATGCAAAACAGGAAAACCAAAACACTTTGACAAACCAAAATCATAGTCCCTTACTTATTTCCTTTTGAAGATATTTAGGATTAGCAGAAATAACTTGAAGGTACTTTTTTACAATCATACAATTTTGAATTCTGTAAGTATTCTTTATGTTTAAAATTTAAAATTGCATAATTCTGCAGAATGTCACCATAAAAAGACTAGTAAATACAGAAATTGAAATCATTGACTAAGATTTACCAGAGTATATTTTTGATTAATTGGTTGATGCCTTTTCCCCTTTTTCCCATACCAGAGACGAGACATTTCGTTTCCAGGACAAATTAAGTTACATCATCTCCTAAGAACTGTTTTAAAAAGCATTCTTCCTCTGTCAAAGATCCATTTCCAGCACAAGAGCCCTACTACAGTGACAAAACAGTTTGCTGGAGACAACGATTTGATTGACAAGACAGAGAGCTAATCACTAAGTAGTATCCATTGCAAAGATAGTCCTGAGTGGAGACTGTTAAGCTGGGGAGGGAAGAGAGGATTTCCCTTGTTTAAGTTTGGTTGCACTGTACCCAAATGTGCAAAGAAAGGACTCAAAGGTTTAAAGATACAGAGCATGTATTTCCAAACACCAGTACATTAAAAAATACACTAAAAATACCTCAGTCATAAAAAAAGTAATCAGTACAGTTTCCAGAATCCCTTCCAAAGTACACAAATGACTTCAATTAACATTTTATTATGTTTCTACAGTCATAAAATTGTGCCTTATTTATGTCTAAGAATCCTATAACATTTCATCTTATATGTATTTTTAAGCATTAAAACATCCTTTGAGGACCCTTCAAACTTGCAGAGTGACTATAAAAATGAAGCCAATCTACTACAAATAAATCTTATACAAATATTCAGTGTGACCTGAAAATTCCTTTGAGTATTACATAGCCCATTTTTAAACTGCATTTCCTAACACTTAGTTTCTTGAAAAAGTAATTATTATCTATTATGCCTAGGTATATACTTCACTAACAAGGGGGTATCCTGAATGTAACTCAATTTTTAAGATTAAATATTATGACTATAAACAAAAAATATCTAGATTACCTGACTTTTAGTTAGAGGTAAATAATACACTGAATGTATCATAATGATACACTGAATATTTCTTCCATTTTAAATTAAACCTGCTCTTCCCCCTTTACCTTGCTGTGTGTACACACAAAGCTGTGCACACAAGGCCGCCCTTCACACACACACAACCACTTTTCTAGTATATGCACTGTACCATACCCACACCCCCACATCTCCTTTCTCCACATTTCAGGATGTGCATGCATAGGACACAGTACACCTCTGATGAACATCCACCCTGCCACTCACACCAGCCACCCCTGTATCTTCCCAACCAGCTCTACATCACACTTACCCTAAGATCTCTCTCCCACAACCCCTCATAGACACACTATAACCATCTCTACACCATCTGTACAATACAGAGTCCTCTTACATATACAGTGAACTGTGGTTACCAACCCCCATCCCTGCACTGCCTCACACATAAAACAAACATTTAATAATTTGGTGGTAGTGGGATGCTATTTTGAAAACCTATCATTACTTCCAGTCAGAATTTCTATAACTAAAAATATGTATACCAAAACGTGGTTTAAATGAGATTTAAAAATATATATATACACACACACACCATACATCAGTTCAGTTCAGTCCCTCAGTAGTGTCTGACTCTTTGAGACCCCATGGACCACAGCACGCCAAGCCTCCCTGTTCATCAGCAACTCCCAGAGTTTACTTGAACTCACGTCCATTGAGTCGGTGATGCCATCCAACCATCTCATCCTCTGTTGTCCCCTTCTCCTCCACCTTCAATCTTTCCCAGCATCAGGGTCTTTTCAAATGAGTCAGTTCTTCACATCAGGTGGCCAAAGTATTGGAGTTGCAGCTTCAGCATCAGTCCTTCCAATGAATATTCAGGACTGACTTGGATCTCCTTGCAATGCAAGGGACTCTCAAGAGTGCTCTCCAACACCACAGTTCAAAAGCATCAATTCTTCGGCACTCAGCTTTCTTTATAGTCCAACTCTCACATCCATACATGACTACTGGAAAAACCATAGTTTTGACTAGACGGACCTTCATTGGCAAAGGAACATCTCTGCTTTTTAATATGCTGTCTAGCTGGTTAAAATACATATATATATAAAACATATATATACACACACACCATGCATAGGATAGCCTATTTTGTCTTAGTATACATCCTCACACCTTCTTCCTAATACAGCTTTGATTTTGTTAAGGTATCTTTCAGCCATGTGTTTCTGAGAAAACTGGCTTCATGTCGAGACAGGATGGGCTATTAAAGATCTAAACCAGTGGCTCCAAAATTTTAGCTATGTCAGAATCACTTGCAACATTTGTTAAAACAGAACACTGGGCTCCAAAATCAGTTTCTGATAAGTAGACTGCAGTGGAGCCTGAGAATGGACTTTTTAATTTTTTGGTGTGCCACAGCTTATGGGATTTTAGCTCCCCTACCAAGGACTGACGGAGAAGGCAATGGCACCCCACTCCAGTACTTTGCCTGGAAAATCCCATGGATGGAGGAGCCTGGTGGGCTGCAGTCCATGGGGTCGCTAAGAGTCGGACATGACTGAGCGACTTCCCTTTCACTTTTCACTTTCATGCATTGGAGAAGGAAATGGCAACCCACTCCAGTGTTCTTGCCTGGAGAATCCCAGGGATGGGGGAGCCTGGTGGCTGCCGTCTATGGTGTCACACAGAGTCAGACACGACTGAAGTGACTTAGCAGCAGCAGCACCAAGGACTGAACCTGGGTCCTCAGCAGGGAGAGCACAGAATCCCAACCGCTAGACCACCAGTGAATTTCTTTAACTTTTTAAACAATTCCTAGATACTACTGCTGCTGCTGGTCTGGGGACTATACTTTGAAAAACAATTAAACCACAATGAACTATCATGTCACACCAGTTAGAATGGCTATTATCAAAAAAAAAACAAGACATAAGAAACATGGGAGAAAATATGGAGAAAACGGAGACCTCCTTGTGCACTAATGGTGGGATTGGATTATATCGATAAACTGGTGTAGCTACTATGAAAAACAGTATATGGAGGTTCTTAAAAAAATTAAAAATAGAACTATTATATGATCCAGCAATTCCACTCCTGGTTATTTATCTGAAGAATGAAAACTAATTTTTAAAAAAGATGTATGTACCACCATAATCACTGCAGCATTATTTATAATAACTAAGATAAGGGAAAAGATACGGGAAAGATTAAAGCCAAGAGGAGAAGTGGGTGGCAGAGGATGAGATGGCATTCATGACTCAATGGACATGAGTCTGAGCAAACTCCAGGAGACAGTGGAGGACAGAGCCGCCTGGCATGCTGCAGGTCATGGGGTCCTGAAGAGTTGACTTAGTGACTGAACAACAAGGATATGGAAACGACCTGAGTGTCCATCAATGAATGGATAAAGAAAATGTGGTACACATATGCAGTGGAATACTACTTAGCCAAAATAAAGATTGAAACCTCGTCATTTGAGACAGTATTGGCTGGACCTTGAGTTCATTAGCTAAGTGAAACATTCAAATAAAGATAAATACCATAGACTTCATGTATATGTGGAATTTAAAACAAAGAATGAAGTTCATAGATATAAGAGAACAGACTGGTGGTTGCCACTGGGGGGATGCTGGGGTGGGCAAAATGAATGAAGGGGGCCAAATTATAAAATATAAATAGGTCATAAGAACTGTATAGTCAACATGGAGACTATGGTTAATACTGCAACACATATTTGAAAGTTGCTAAGAGAGTAGATGACACCAGACTTATGGCAGAAAGTGAAGAGGAACTCAAGAGCCTCTTGATGAAAGTGAAAGTGGAGAGTGAAAAAGTTGGCTTAAAGCTCAACATTCAGAAAACGAAGATCATGGCATCCGGTCCCATCACTTCATGGCAGATAGATGGGGAAACAGTGGAAACAGTGGCTGACTTAATTTTTCTGGGCTCCAAAATCACTGCAGATGGTGATTGCAGCCATGAAATTAAAAGACGCTTACTCCTTGGAACCAAAGTTATGACCAACCTAGATAGCATATTCAAAAGCAGAGATGTTACTTTGTCAACAAAGATCCGTCTAGTCAAGGCTATGGTTTTTCCAGTAGTCATGTATGGATGTGAGAGTTGGACTATAAAGAAGGCTGAATGCTGAAGAACTGATGCTTTTGAAGTGTGGTGTTGGAGAAGACTTTTGAGAGTCCCTTGGACTGCAAGGAGATCCAACCAGTCCATTCTAAAGGAGATCAGTCCTGGGTGTTCTTTGGAAGGAATGATGTTGAAGCTGAAACTCCAATATTTTGGCCACGTGATGCGGAGAGCTGACTCATTTGAAAAGACCCTGATGCTGGGAAAGATTGAGGGCAGGAGGAGAGGGGGACGACAGAGGCTGAGATGGTTGGATGGCATCACCAACTCGATGGACATGGGTTTGGGTGGACTCCGGGAGTTGGTGATGGACAGGGAGGCCTGGCGTGCTGTGGTTCATGGGGTCGCAGATTCGGACACGACTGAGCAACTGAACTGAACTGAAATGAAGACAGTAGATTTAAAAAAATATTTTATCACAAAATTTTAAGTATGTATTGTGTTAACTAGACTTACTGTAGTGACCATTTCATAATATGTGCAAATGTGAAGTCATAATGTGATACACCTGACACTAATAAGTTATATGTCATTTACACCTCAATTAAAAAAGGAAAATCAACTGGTCTAAGCTATTTTAAGTGTGATTTTTTGTTTCTTGAAGCCAAATGCTTCCTAATTAATGAATGTAATACCTACCTAGCATACATAAAATGAGCTCAGTCAATCTCCTTTCTATCCCTTCTTTTTTCATAATACTCAGAAAACGTAATGCCAGGTCATTTAAATTTGGCTAGATACCCCAGAGCTTGAAGGAGATATCAATTTAGCATTACAAAAGTTAAAATGACAGACTATAAAAATGAAGCACTTTTAATTTTTAAAATCATAAAACAGTCATTCATTATTCATCCCTTCTCACAATATAAATTAAGTAACATTTTGGATTTTAATGGAAATTTTATAGCCTACAGCTTTTGGCTACCAACTGAGGACGAATATTAATAAAGAAAGCAAAGCATTGTTCAAAACTTTTCAGAGATAGTTAACATCCATAGCTAATATTAGTAATAGTTAAAACAGACCATAATTACTCTCACATGCTAAAACATTTAATAGCCTAGAACCAGAGACCTACTCTACAGCATAGTACTAAACATATACTTCAAAATTTGCTAAGAAGGTTAATTTTATGTTGTGTTATTACAAAATAATGAGAGATGAGAAACTTCTGGAGATGGCCAGTGTTTACGGTAAAGGTTGTGGTGATGCCTACATGGGTGTATTTGTTGTTGTTCAGTTGCTCAGTCGTGTTCGACTCTTCGCAACCCCATAAACTGCAGCATGCCAGGCTTCCCTGTCCTTCACCATCTTCTGGAGTTTGCTCAAACTCATGTTCACTGAATGGGGGATGCCATCCAACCATCTAGTGCTCTGTCACTTCCTTCTCTTGCCCTCCATCTTACCCAGCATCAGGGTCTTTTCCAATGAGTCTGTTCTTTGCATCAGGTGGCCAAAGTATTGGAGTTTCAGCTTCAGCATCAGTCCTTCCAATGAATATTCAGGACTGACTTCCTGTAGGATTGACTGGTTTGATCTCCTTGTAGTCCAAGGGACTCTCAAGAGTCTTCCTCAGCACCACAGTTCAAAAGCATCAATTCTTCTATGCTCAGCCTTCTTTACGGTCTAACTCTCACATCCATACATGACTATTGGAAAAACTATAGAGCTATGACCAGACAGACCTTTGTTGGCAAAGTGATGTCTCTGCTTTTTAATATGCTGTCTAGGTTTGTCATAACTTTTTTTCCAAGGGGTAAGTGTCTTTTAATTTTGTGGCTGAAATCACTGTCCACAGTGATTTTGGAGTCCAAGAAAATAAAATCTGTTACTGTTTTTGCTTTTCCCCCATATATTTGCAGTAAGTGATAGGACTGGATAATGATCTTAGTTTTTTGAATTTTGAGTTTTAAGTCAGCTTTCACTCTCCTCTTTCAGGTTCATCAAGAGGCTCTTTAGTTCCTCCTCGCTTTCTGCCATAAGGGTGATGTCATCTGCCTATCTGAGGTTATTGATATTTCTCCTAGCAATCTTGATTCCAGCTTGTGCTTCATCCAGTCTGGCATTTTGCATGCTGCACTCTGCATATAAGTTACACAAGCAGGGTGGCTATATATATATATATCTCGGAGAAGGCAATGGCACCCCACTCCAGTGCTCTTGCCTGGAAAATCCCATAGACGGAGGAGCCTGGTAGGCTGCAGTCCATGGGGTCGCTAAGAGTTGGACACGACTGAGCGACTTCACTTTCACTTTTCATTTTCATGCATTGGAGAAGGAAATGGCAACCCACTCCAGTGTTCTTGCCTGGAGAATCCCAGGGACAGGGGAGCCTGGTAGGCTGCCGTCTATGAGGTCACACAGAGTCGGACACGACTGAAGTGACTTAGCATAGCATAGCATAGATATATATAGCCTTGACATACTCCTTTTCCAATTTTGAACTAATTCGTTGTTCCATGTCTGGTTCTAAATGCTGCTTAGGGCTTTCCTCATAGCTCAGTTCGTAAAGAATCTGCCTGCATTGCAGGAGACTCTGGTTCAATTCCTGGGCCAGGAAAATCCACTGGAGAAGGGATAGGCTACCACTCCAATATTCTTGGGCTTCCCTTGTGGCGCAGCTGGTAAAGAATTCGCCTGCAATGTGGGAGATCCGGGTTCAATCCCTGGGTTGGGAAGATCCCCTGGGGAAGGGAAAGGCTACCCCCTCCAATATTCTGGCCTAGAGAATTCCATGGACTGTGTAGTCCATGGGGTCCCAAAGAGTCAGACATAACTGAGCCACTTTCACTCTGACTTTTCTTGATCTGCGTACAGGTTTTTCAGGAGGCAGGTAAGGTGGCCTGGTATTCCCATCTCTTTAAGAATTTTCCAGTTTGCTGTGATCCACAAGTCAAAGGCTTTGGTGTTGTCAATGAAGCAGAAGTAGATGCTTTTCTCATGATCCAACAGATGTTGGCAATTTGCTCTGGTTCGTTTGCCTTTTCTAAATCCAGCTTGTACAACTGGAAGTTCTGTTTATGTACTGTTGAAGTCTAGCTTGAAAGACTTTGTACATAATCTTGCTGGCATGTTAAAAGAGTACAATTGTACAGTAATTTGAATATTCTTTGGTGATGCCTTTCTTTGGGATTGGAATGAACGGACCTTTTCCAGGCTTGTGGCCACTGCTGAGTTTTTCAAATCTGCTGGCATAATGAGTACAGCATTTTAACAGCTTCATCTTTTAAGACTTGAAATAGTTCAGCTGGAATTCTATCACCTCCACTAGCTTTGTTCACAGTAATGCTTCATAACACCCACTTGACTTCATACTCTAGAAGTCTGGATCTAGGTGAGTGACCACACCATCATGGTTATCAAGGTTATAAAGATCTTTTTGTATAGTTCTGTGTTTTCTTGCCATCTCTTCATCATCTTCTCTGCTTCTGTTAGATTCTTGCTGTTTCTGTCCTTTACTATGGCCATCTTTGCATGAAATGTTCCCTTGGTATTTCCAATTTTCTTGAAGAGATTCTCTAGTCTTTCCCATTCTATTGTTTTCCTCTATTTCTTTGCATTGTTCACTTAAGGCTGTCTTCTCTCTCCCTGCTATTCTCTGGAACCCTGTATTCAGATATCTTTCCCTTTATCCTTTTCCTTTCACTTCTCTTCTTTTCTCAGCTATTTATAATGCCTCCTCAGAAAACCACTATTCCTTCTTGCATTTCTTTTCCTTGGGGATGGTTTCGGCCACCTTCTCCTGTACAATGTTATGAACCTCCATTTATAGTTCTTCAGGCACTCTGTCTAGCAGATCTAATCCTTTGAATCTACTTGTCACCCCCACTGTATAATTGTTACGTGATCTGCTTTAGGTCATACCTGAAAGGTCTAGTGGTTTTCCCTACTTTCTTCAATTTAAGCCTGAATTTTGCATGGATGTATATTTGTCTCCAAACTCAAGTTGTGTATATTAAATATGAACAATTTTTTGTGTATCAATCATACCTCAATAAAGAAGTCTAAAAATAATCAATATGGAAATATTACACAAGACAATTTGTGTAACTCATGTTTTTAATGTTTTTGATTTACAAAAGTTTCAGATTTACTGAATTTCTTTTCGCGTTATGATTTGTAATCCTATGTGATTCAATTTGTTTACAAAAGTATATTCATTTTTAACTGCTTTTATGTGATAAATGTGACCTCTATTTAGTGACTCAGAGATAGAGACTACTTTTATTTTGAACAAAATCAATTCTCCTCACCCTCCTCCAGGGGATCTTCCCAACCCAGGGATTGAACCACATCTCTTGTGTCTCCTGCACCGGCAAGAAGGTCCTTTACCACTAGTGCCACCTTTATATTTTTACTTAAATGAAAGCTTGGATCGTTTGAGAAAATGTGAGTAATGTCAAGCACATAAAAATGGAGAAGTCATATCAGAAACCAAAAACTCAATGTAACATATTTTTGTCAATAATTAGGCAAGTGTGAGAAGTGAAAAACCAGAATAATTTTCTTCACTACTGTAGCATCACTTTTACTTCATGATCAGGAATTTTTAAAGGTTTTTTAATGTATATCAGATGAATTAAGATAATGCAAAATTCACATGAATCTTAAAAATGAAACAGGCTTTGGGATTTCTGTAGTGGCCCAGTGGCTAAAACTCTGTGCTCCCAATGCAGGGGGCCCAGGTTCCATCTCTGGTCACAGAACTATATGCCACATGCTGGGATGCTGACTCAAACAGCAAATTGTAAAAATACACTCATATTATGTGTATTTTAAACATTTTTATCACCTGTGAAGAAATGTGAAGAACTGTAGAAAAGGATTATAAATGAAGTAAGTTGATAAAGCTGAGTGGTACATGCAAATTCACTATACTGTTAATCTCTGTATTTATGTATTAATCAAATAAAAGCACAATCATCAGCAAGTAATAAGAGGTCAACAGGTATCTTTTCCCACCCTCACCTCAGGATCTTCCTTACACTGTTGAAATGCCATTAGTGTGTTTTCAATGAAAATTCATAAAAACAATCCCCTGAATTTTTCTCACAAAATTGCAAAAGCCCACATAATACAGTTTCCTCAGTATACATGCTTTACTGATTTCTGGAACTGAGTACTGAAGAAAAACAGAGAAGACTCTACCAATTGTAGAAATTGTTCTGCTTCAGCTGCAAGATAGGGCTACTGAATTACCAACAGCAGAAGAATTTATTCTTAAGATACTCAAGACAGTATGGTTAAAAAAGAAACAATGGTAAGGTAAGCTGATGTTTTATGCTAACTATATTTATACTAACGACTAAATTTGAATAAAGTGTACATATTAAATAACATTAATCCAACACACATCTTGAGTTACACATGTAATATTTCTTAGATTTTTTTTCTCCAAGTATTCAGAAATCTTAGTTCTGATGTATCATAAAGGGTTCTTACTGCTAACAATCTTAAAATGCAACTATCTTTTCTCTTTGCTAGCAAAGGTAGGTTTCTGTGGCCCTCACCTCTTTCTGGAATTCACTGTACAAATCTCTAATATTGCTTTCTTTTCTTCCTTCCTTTTTTCATCATATCTAATTCTCAAATTCCAGCCCTTTCAGTAGGACTGACCTTTAACCTGCACATTTGGGAACTTTAATTGTTTCCAATTTATAAAATTTTTCTTGTTACAAAGATGCACATTTTATTAATTTGGGGTGCTACAGTTAATGTCCTTTTAGGGTAGTGATGAAGACAGTGTCAGATCAAAGAAGAGTTATTAAAGTCAAACAGAAGTACCAGTGAAAATAATCTTGGTAGAGGATTTTTAAAAAGATAATAATAAATAATAATATTTAAATATTAATATCTGATAATTATAACATTATCATATTACACAGAAAAATTTTGTTGTTACTAATGTGCACGGGAAGGAAGAACAAAGATAAACATATTAAACTTACAAAGGTATATTTCTTTAAATTCACTAAAAGAAAGAACTTTCTAACAGAACTGTCCTAAACTGAAAAGCACTGCCCTTTGAGGTAGTAAGTTCCCTATCACTAAATATGCTAGAGTAGAATCAAGAATGATGTAAAATGAGAGAGGCTGAACTGTCCGTTAATTTCAACTCTAAGAGTCTATGGCTTTATGATAAAATATTTACTACAAGTGACATAAGAACTTATTTTAGACCAACTGTTAACAAGTACAAGTTATATGTATTATTTATTTTAATCTATGTCCAAATTTATTCACTAATGCTGTATTTACAAAGGGTTAATTATATGACTGCACTGTCATATAATCTGCACTGCTCAGCAGATAGAACAGTGTATGAAACCCATAAAACCCTGCCCTCATGGTACTTACATAGGTAGGGGGAAGGTAAAGGGGAATAGGAAGGGAGAACAGAAAAGAAGTTGAGAAGGTAAGTTTATCATAGGCAAACGTTCCCCAATGTACAAATTTCATGTCAGCATGAAATAAATTCATAAAAAATTCATCTTAAATTCTAAGTCACCTATTCTCTACACCTAGGTAGAAATTTTGAGTTTTTCTTATTTTATGTATGTTCTCTAGTCAAATTTCCTTTTTAAAATTGATCTTTATTTAGAGGATAATTGCTTTACAATGTCGTGTTGGTTTCTGTCATACAAAACTGGGGATCAGCCATAAGTATACATATATCCCCTCTCTCCTAAACTTCCCTCTTGCCCCTATAATTTGTCAGAGACGACTGGGTTGAGCTCCCTGTGTTATACAGCAACTTCCCACTAGCTATCTACTTTGCACATGACAGTGTATATATGTAATGTTACTCTCTCCATTTGTCCCACCCTATCCTTCCCCTGCTGTGTCCACAAGTAGGTTCTCTATGCCTGCATCTACTCCTGCCCTGCAAGTAGGCAAGTGGGTTCATCAGTACCATTGTTCTAGAATCTATATGTATGCATTAATATATAACATTTTGTTTTTCTCTAACTTACTTCCCTCTGTATAACAGGCATGAGGTTCATCTACCTCAAATTCCCTTTTAAAACATCCTTTAAACATTTAAAATACTTTTTATGTTCTCTTACATTTGCTCAAACCCATATAATGTACAGCACCAAGAGTGAACTCTAAGATAAAGAACAGACTTTTGATGGGGAAAAAAAAACAAACAGCTTTTTATGTACTTAGTAGCTATCAGGCACTAGACCAATACTATACAAGAGAAATACAATGCAAGACATATGCAATTATAAATTTTCTAGTGGCCACATTAAAAAAAAAAGTTAAATCAATTTTAATATATTTACTTAATCCAATATATCCAAAACATTATCATTTCAACATAATGAATGTAAGAATTAATGATATCTTACATTTTTTTCTTTCAGTTCTGAATCTTTAAAAACCAGCATATTTTTTATATTTACAGATTACCTCTATTTGGACTAGCCATATTTCCTTGCTCAACAGCTGTGTACAAGCAGTGAGGGGCTATTGTATTTATAGGAATTAGCATATTTAACTACATCTCAATGCAGATACCAGATTTTCACAGGAAATACCTGATCTTATGAGATCATATTGAGATTTTATGAAATTTATAGCTTAAAATAATTCATATATCTAAGTTGTTCAAAACATATCTAAAAGTCATCCAATACTGAATCAAGTATTGATTTTTGTTTAATCAAAATTAAACAATTAAAAATTCAGTTCCTTAGTGGCATTAGCCACATTTCAAGTATTCAATAGCCACATGTCACTAGTGGCTACTCTATTAGACAGTGCAGCAAAATGTTTCTAGAAAACACAGCAGAAAGTTTCTAAAATTTAATTTTTTATCAATTTTTTTATCATCTTTTTATTTGAATCAATTCTAGTTGAAAACAGGTGAGAAAACTCTTTTTCTTTAGAAATTATAATCTGCAGAGTTGTCCATAAGAATTAAGATGGTCCCTTTTAAATAAAAAGTTAATACTCAAAAAATTAGTACTAAAGTCTATTATTTCCAAAATTAAGTGTTTCAATCTCAAGAGAGAGAAAACTGTCAATTCTCTGACTTGACTGAAAATACTGCCATCTACCTTGCCACCCAAATTAGTATTTCACCATCATCTGTCACTATATCCTGTTTTATTAGCGAGGTAATACCTTTTAAAACACTTTATTTTATCCCTTTTCATTCTACCTTTGTTTGTTACTGCTTTAGTATAGGTTTACATCCTTGATCACCTGGGCTATTTTAAGTTTTCTAAATCTAAACTGTAAATACACAGGAATTGTTTTGCATATGCCAACACCCAAGTAAATCATCACCCAGAATAAAATACAGACCACCTCCAGTACTCTATAAAGTTCCCTCCTGAGCCTAGACAACCCCTAAACTCCCAGAAACAGGTAGTCTGGTAGACTTTTGACTAGTTTTGCCCTTTTGAATTTTATGTAAATGGAATTATATAATATATAGTCCTTTCATGTCTGGCTTGGCTTCTTTTATTCTGGGAGACTCATCCATATTGTTGTATCAACAGAACCTTTTTGTTGCTTCATTATTTGGAATTTTATAAATATTCCAAATTTTTTTTTATCCAATAACCTGCAGACAGGCATTCAGGTTGTTTCCAGTTCATGGCTATTGTGAAAGCTGGTAGGGAGATTCCTCCATTATATCATAGTCACAACAGAAACTGATGCTGAATATACTACACGGAACGGACTGAGGCACATACAAAATCAGGTGTGCATTTTAAACAAAAGACATGCCATGTATACCTTTAATCATTATACATGGTAAGTACATATACACCACATTCATCACACAAGCAATCACAAACAACACCAGATGGATAACAAAATTTGATTCAGTTTATTATCACATTTTAGCATCTGCTCTGTATTTTCTAATGCATGAAGAGGTGAATCCAGGGAACCATAGCAAAAGAAAGACCAGATACGTCACTCTATCAATCCCACATGACAAAGCATGTAAAATCATAATACACAATTTTAAAAGATAGATCTAAGAGGGGTTAAAAAAAGTTGTTTAGTGTCAATTTGACCATTTATACAAGCTCAGTATATTTGAGAAGAGCATAAAACTTTCATTACTTTGTAAAATTAGCATCAGCTTATTTTCTTTGCATATTGCTAAACTCATGTCAAGATAATGCTTGGATATGAGCTTAGAAGGAGTGCTAATTTGCATGAATGTGTTAAATAACTGCTATGCCTCCTTCATGCAGGAGATAATATTAAAGTGAATTAGATCTGCAATAAATGTTTTATGAAAATTAGTATAACAGTGATTATTCCTAAAGTTCATTCAATAAAAGGCATTTTACTGATGATAGGCTGCTTCTCTAGCATTTTAAAGCAAAAGGGAAATGACAAAAAGGAATAAACCAAAGTTACTAATCAGATTTATTCAATAAACACATACATACAGGGACAGTGAACCTTTAAAATATTACTCACTTAAAGATCACTTGAACTTTGCCAACTCTAAAACTATATATTCATACAAAGAAAAAAGATAAATGAAAGCTTCACATTTTCCCCCTTACCTCCCATTCTCTAGCTGCTGCTTCATTAGTAGAATCCTCATATGTTTCAGATTCTTCAATCTTTTTTACTACTATAAATCCAGGTTCTTTGGTATATTCACCAGTATCTTCTGCATATGTTTCTGGACTCCACTGAATGAAGAAGGCATACAAGTGGTCTGTCCTGTTAGAATGAGTGATTATGAATTAATACATCTGCTATTCTGAGTTGTTAGCAAGAATTTAAAAATTATTTTTGTTAAACAGCTTCACAAAACTTGAAGACTTAAAATATACAAAATATTACATACACTATTCTTTATTTAAAAATAAAACAAAGCCGACTACCAGGAAGACATTAACTTAAACTTTTGGGGCTGTGTTCTGTCAAGCTCCTAACTACATTAGGATTTTCTTCAGCCTGGTTTTGACTAGCTCAGATGCTGTTCATGGCAACATTTCTTTTCATGAAGGAAACTTGACAATGGGAAGGAAAACCGAACTCACCATTTTAACCTCAATCACACAATGATCTAATTATCTGAAATACAACTAACAACTTACTCTAATTACCTATTTTGAAACCTGACCACTATACAGGTTTTTCCCAGGTTAACAGAAATTTAATATTTTTAACTTTTATGTTCCTTCTTTCAGTTTTGTTTACTAAAGCCTAAATCCCTGAAATAAAAATTATCTGAAGGGTCAGATGTGCATTTCAAACATCTATGCTTTGTTGGCTTTAATTGGTATGGATAACTGAAAAGTGATTATAAAACTCTCTACTTTACTCAGCCATTAAAAAGAATACATTTAAACCAGTTCTAATGAGGTGGATGAAACTGGAGCCTATTATACAGAGTGAAGGAAGCCAGAAAGAAAGACACCAATACAGTATACTAACACATATATATGGAATTTAGAAAGATGGTAACGATAACCCAGTATGCGAGACAGCAAAAGAGACACAGATGTATAGAACAGTCTTTTGGACTCTGTGGGAGAGGGCGAGGGTGGGATGATTTGGGAGAATGGCACTGAAACATGTATAATATCATATGTGAAATGAATCACCAGTCCAGGTTCGATGCATGATAGAGGATGCTCGGGGCTTGTGCACTGGGATGACCCAGAGGGATGGTATGGGGAGGGAATTGGGAGTAGGGGTTCAGGATGGGGAACACGTGTACATCCGTGGCAGATTCATGTTGATGTATGGCAAAACCAATGCAATACTGTAAAGTAATTAGCCTCCAATTAAAATAAATAAATTTATATTAAAAAAAACCTCTCTACTAACATATAGCAATCAATAATCACTGTCCTGGACATTGTTTGCAATAAAATAAATTTTTAATAGTGTCATTTGTTATCTGGCAACTAATGCTTTAAAAAGGTGTTAAGCATCATCTTTCAGATAATGTCTCTATGAAGCAATTTTTTTCATAAAATCCTAAAATAAAGTTCAAAATTCTAATAAAACTAATTTTTAATGAACATTAGCGAAGGTGCAAGGTCAATATTAAAATGGAAAATTCCATGCAAAAATTAAAACAAAGCCAACACTAAGGAGAAAAATAAATCCTTATGTTATAATAGGGTTATAATTATAGGATTATATATATATTATATATATAATTATAAATATAATATGTTATAATCCTAAGATATAATAGGGTTGAATATTTCATTGTCATCATCTTGGTATCACTGGCAGATCAGAGTATCTGGCTCTTTGCCTTTCATGTACTCATGAATTATGCAAATCACAGCATATTTTTAAATTATTCTAATCACATTTTGTTGAACGCACAGATTGTACTGTATATTTAGGTGAGGCGGGAGAGAAAAAAATTTTATTATTCTATTCTTGAAAGTAAGTCTTCAGAGGAACATATAAAGCCTTTCCAAGAGGTATACAGACATTTAAGATAGATCTAAGGGAATCAATCTCTTTCTCTTCTGTTTCCATATGGTAATCTTCACTCCTACTCATCTTCTTGAGAACAGCGTGGTTAAGATATCTTACAGATTGTTTCTTCTCTGCTTTCACTAAAGTACCATCCTCACTCATCCAGAATTTTACAATGGTACCTGTCTTTATAGTCAAAAAACTTCCAGTAAAAAAACTTCCAGGTTGCCCAAAGTTGGTATTGAGACAGGGAAAGATTTTAAAAACTGGGTAATAAGTCCTTTTGCATATCAGGTGGTTTCTAATTCACTAATTTCCACAAAACTGAATGAAGCTATTCAAATGATGGTTACTAAAAATAATTTTGATGAAAGATGATTAATTTTAGAATATAAACAGAAACACGTTTAAAGAACTAACTGACATTATAATAAAACTTCTCAGTTTCATAGACATTTTTATGAACAAAGCTTTTTAGTACTTATAGAAAAAGAAAAAAGGGAGGGGGCAGAACTGAGCCACTGAGTCTTATCATTTCAATGAACAATATTCATCAATGGATACATAAACTAATTGGGGGAAAGCCCTAACTATTTTATTAAGACATTTCCTGTATTTTACATTTTATGTGTAATAGCTATGTATGATAAATTATAATTCATGTTGCTTTGATCAACTGTTCATTAGTAATAATTTTAATGATAAAATGTTATTCCAGGTTTAATTAATATTTGGAATAATGTAGGTGTTGAAAGACAATTTTCTCTTGGATTTCTGCATGTTTTAGGGGCAGAGGCACTGTGTACCTGTGTTCAGCACTACCTTTTCATGTATGTTTGCACAGAAAACAAAGCATAGCATGGTTTTAGAAGGCAGAAATATTCAGTATCTTGTGGTGGAAGTTTAGTTGCTACGTTGTGTCTGACTCTTCTGTGAACCTATGGACTGTAGCCCACCAGGCTCCTCTGTCCATGGGATTTCCCGGGCAAGAATACTGAAGTGAGCTGCGGTTTCCTTCTCAAGGGGATCTTTCTGACCCAGGGATTGAACACGTGTCTCCTGCCTGGCAGATGGATTGATTCTTTACCACTGAGCCACTAGGAAAGCCCATTAGTATCTTACTCTGGATCAAAGGGAAACCATGCTTACTGTACATTATAGCAATTTTAGGTTCCCTAAACTTATGGTTCCTCTTCTTTAACATAACCCATGGCATATGCAGCTGTCACTTGGCCTTCTTCACACCCAAGTGTGGGAAGTGAAGCTCAAAGAACTCATACAAGTGCTAGAGCTGTGACTGCTGCTGCTGTGACTCTTCTGCCAGCGCTCACTAAACGGAGGCAGGCCAACGTGTTAGCAAGTAGGGAGCCTTAGATCCTTTACTCTTCTGAGAATAGTCAGAAAATTTTTAGTATGTGCAATGTCAGTACACACAGTGCATGCATGTTCAGTCGCTTTAGTCATGTCTGACTCTTTGTGACCGTATGCACTGTAGCCTGCCAGGCTCCTCTGTCCATGGGGATTCTCCAGGCGAGAATCCTGGAGTGGGTTGCCATGCCCTTCTCCAGGGGATCTTCTGACCAAGGTATCGAATCGGCGTCTCATGTCTCCTGCATTGGCAGGTGGGTTCTTTAACACTAGCACCACCTGGGAAGCCCCAGATAAATGTGTAAATATATGCAATTTGTTGCAAAAAATGTAAAAAGGAATAAAAATATACTACTTTATAATAAGATTCTATGAGGAAGTATAATTGAAATATAAATTCAAAGAGAAAAGTAGTGATGCAAATTTTAACTGTTTTAGAAGAGCACATTCAAGTAGTGTTTAAATGTATAATCTAACCATAGAGGGCAAACTGTTCCATTATCTAAATCCCACTGGATATATTTAATAGATAAATGTAAGTTTTAACTTAGAATGTCATTATTTATGATACAGTGAACTTAAAATGTCAGTATTTACAATACAGTGATAACAGACATCCTTTACAAATATTGATCAATCATAATATGAGAAATTTCACTGTGCACTGAGTATAAAAAATAATTTGAAGACCAGATCCTTTTAGTAGCTAATTTAGTGCTATGTATACAGCAAGCATTTATAATAGAAAGGATTTGATGAAATTTTTAAAAGAGAAATTATATACAGTTAGGGAGTTTGGGATGGACATGTACACACTGCTATATTTAAAATGGATAACCAACACAGACCTTCTGTATAGTACATGGAACTCTGCTCAATGTTATGTGGCATCCTGAATGGGAGGGGACTCTGGGGAAGAACGGATACAGGCATATGTATGGCTGAGTCCCTTTGCTGTTCACCTGAAACTATCACAACAGTGATAACTGGCTATCTCAGTTAACAAAATACAAAGTAAAAAAAAAAAGAAATTGTATCATTTCCTGCCTTGAGGTGGAGCTGTACCAGTTAATATTTTAATGAACCTTCTTGATCTAAAACATTTTAACTATGACTGTTTACTAGTAACACGAGGTATATCTTCATATGTTTTGCATTAAACCACAAAGGGGACTAAAATTAAAAGTGGGGTAAATTAAAGAGTATAAAAGAGGAGCTAATTGATTTTGAACAGATTTAATGTCAGGTTTTAATCATAAACTATTTCAGTACTTTGCTACTGGTGTGAACTGTTATATAAAATAATTTCAACTCAAGGAATCTCAATGTTTTCCAGATTTTGTTGTTATTGTTTTACCTTTCTTGTGGCACAGCAAACCAATATTCATGTTTCTTATCTCTCTGTGCATACTGCTGCATTGTTGCACTTGCTTGAGATACAAATGTTTTCCTCATAGGTTTTCTGACTCTGAGACATAAGAACTTATGCAATCGATGCCTTCTCTTTTCTTTTAAAAGTGCAGAACCTAGAATTGAGATAGAGTGTTTATTCAATTCTCATACACCATGTTTGAATAATTTAAAACAATTCAGACTAAGTAATGTTTATCTCTAAACTTTTGACAAATAATTACAGAATAAAACGTTAATTTACTGAAAGGTGAATTCTCTTAAGTAGCGTGTATATTTTTCCATCAAAAGTGACAAGTATAGCAAGACTAATAAACTAACACCCAAGTTATGAACTGATATTGTATCTAAGGGTATTAGGAAAAAATGTGGAAGATCCAGAAATTCTGGTTAAATTTTTCTAACAACCACACTAAAGTAATTATTCATACACATACATATACAATATTCTGCACACTCTCTATCATCTTTCTAGAACAATATCTAAATAAGTTTGCAGAATTTTCAAAGTTTTACTGTAATACGGTTGTTACAGAAAAAATTCAGTAAAAAAGTTTCTGAGGCTTTTACATACATATGAAGGTGTGACAAAAACAATATGCTAGATTCAGCCATCTGTTTAGTTTATTAAGCCTGAATTATCTCTAACCCTTCCAACCACAGATGCTGACATATGACACACTGAAGGTCTGACAATAAGGATCAATTCAGGAAACTAGACATTAGCTTACGAAGGAGGCATACTATGGAAGAAAAAGCACTTTGCTATAGTCAGGAGATCTGGATACCAGTCATGGCTTTTTTCTGTGTAACACTGTGCAAGATACATAATCTATCTGAGCCCCAGCATTTGCATCAGGTTAAAAGAATGAACTTTTACTATTCTTCTCACAATTATATTACATTATATATTTATATTATATAGTTTTATGATAAAAGATCAGAAACTTTGAATACCTCCCTATATAGAATCTCAAGTTCCTTAAAATTAGCTACTTAAAACTAATTTTCTTGTCCTCCCTCCATATGTACATACAAAAAAGAAGAAACCAAATACCAGCAATCCAGGAACACCTATCTAAACATATCTACCAAACTTTCTCCTTTTAGTAATGTCATAAAAGGAAAACCCAATTAAACCCTGCACCCAAACAAACGCAATAAAATACAAGCAGTCTACTATATTACTGGGTCAACCAGAATGCAACATTTATCATTTTCAAAGATTTCAGAACATAAGACAACCAAACACAAACATATCAAATAAAGATATCTATGCCAGCATTCGTTACAACATCAATCTTAATAATATGAATTGTTAATAACAAGTGAATGTCTTGATAAATACAGAAATAGCTAAATTACAGGGCCATTAAAAACCATGAAAGAACTATACAGGTTCAAGTTGACCCTTGAACAACACGGGGTTGAACTGCCCAGGTCCACTTATATGTAGATCTTCAAATAATACATACTTTAATACTACTATACATGGTTGGTTGAATCCATGTATGCAGAACCACAGATATGGAGGGCAGATTGTAAAGTTAAACATAAAATTTTGAATGTGGGAAAGAGTATGTGTCACCCCTTAACCCTTGAGTTGTTTAAGGGTCAACTGTATGACACAGGAAAATGTTCATGACATAAAATATGAAGTGAAAAAAGCAAGAAACTATACTACATGTAATCCTAATTTTATATGAAAACTATACACATATAAAGATATATACAAATTATATCAATATTGTATATGTGTGTATATGTAAATGTGTGTATGTAGATACACATACGCACTAAAGAGCAAAGATAAATACATCAAATATTAACAAGGATCAAATCCAGGTGATGAATTCCAGGTAATTGTTTATAAATTTTCTAAAAAGCAACATATTTGTCACAAGTTCTTTAATGAACATTAACTCTGAATAATGAAAAAATATTCAAGCTTTTATAGAATGTAATTACTTAACATCTATTGAATATAATCCTTAGGTCTTCAGTATATGTAAATTATATACAGTATATATCAGTATATCTAAATTCAGTATGCTATGCTAAGTCACTTCAGTCGTGTCCGACTCTGTGAGACCCCATAGACGGAAGTCCACCAGGCTCCCCCGTCCCCGGGATTCTCCAGGCAAGAACACTGGAGTGGGTTGCCATTTCCTTCTCCAATGCATGAAAGTGAAAAGTAAAAGTGAAGTCGCTTAGTCATATCCGACTCTTAGCGACCCATGGACTGCAGCCTACCAGGCTCCTCTGTCCATGGGATTTTCCGGGCAAGAGTACTGGAGTGGGTTGCTATTGCCTTCTCTGAAATTCAGTATATCTAAATGCAAAGAAAATTCCGTTTTGAAAAACTGAATCAAACCCTAGTGTGTTGCTGGTGAGACAATAAAATGGTATAGCCACTGTGGAAAACAGATCAGTGGTTCATCAAAAAAGTAAACACAGAATTACCATACAATCCAGCAAATCTACTTCCGGTATATAACCAAAAAAAAAATGAAAGAAGGAAATCAAACAAATTATTTGTACACTAATGTTCATAGCAGCATTATTATTCACAACAGCCAAAAGGTGTAAACAACTCAAATGTCCATCAACAAATGAACATATAAAGGAAATGTGCTGTGTACAATGGAACATTATTCAGCTTTATATAGAAAGAAAATGCTGACACACCACAACATAGATGAAACTTGAAGGCATTATGCCAACGGATATAAGCCACACACAAAAGGGAAAATATAGAATGGTGCTTGCCAAGGACTGTAAGGAAGGGAGAATGGAAGCTATCATTTAATAAGCAGAGTTTCAGCTCAGGAAGATGAAAAAGTTCTGGAAATGGATGGTGGTGATGGTTGTACAATAATGTGAATATGCCTAAAGCTCCTATATTTTACATTAAAAATGGTTAAACTCGTAAATCTTATTTTATGCATATTTTAACAATTATGCAGGTCAGGAAGCAACAGTCAGAACTGGACATGGAACGACAGACTGGTTCCAAATAGGAAAAGGAGTACGTCAAGGCTGTATATTGTCACCCTGTTTATTTGACTTATATGCAGAGTACATCATGAGAAACGCTGGACTGGAAGAAGCACAAGCCGGAATCAAGATTGCCGGGAGAAATATCAGTAACCTCAGATATGCAGATGACACAACCCTTATGGCAGAAAGTGAAGAGGAACTCAAAAGCCTCTTGATGAAAGTGAAAGAGGAGAGTGAAAAAGTTGGCTTAAAGCTCAACATTCAGAAAACGAAGATCATGGCATCTGGTCCCATCACTTGATGGGAAATAGATGGGGAAACAGTGGAAACAGTGTCAGACTTTATTTTGGGGGGACTCCAGCCATGAAATTAAAAGACGCTTACTCCTTGGAAGAAAAGTTATGACCAATCTAGATAGCATATTGAAAAGCAGAGACATTACTTGGCCAACAAAGGTCCGTCTAGTCAAGGCTATGGTTTTTCCTGTGGTCATGTATGGATGTGAGAGTTGGACTGTGAAGAAAGCTGAGTGCCAAAGAATTGATGCTTTTGAACTGTGGTGTTGGAGAAGACTCTTGAGAGTCCCTTGGACTGCAAGGAGATCCAACCAGTCCATTCTGAAGGAGATCAGCCCTGGGATTTCTTTGGAAGGAATGATGCTAAAGCTGAAACTCCAGTACCTTGGCCACCTCATGCGAAGAGTTGACTCATTGGAAAAGACTCTGATGCTGGGAGGGATTGGGGGCAGGAGGAAAAGTGGACGACAGAGGATGAGATGGCTGGATGGCATCACCTACTCAATGGACATGAGTTTGAGTGAACTCCGGGAGATGGTGATGGAAAGGGAGGCCTGGCATGCTACGATTCATGAGGTCGCAAAGAGTCGGACACAATTGAGCGACTGAACTGAACAATTAAAATTTTAATTATAAAACAGAAATACGTAAATTAGATTAATCTGAAATCAATACTCCAACAGAATATGAGAAATGTTAGCTAAGATACTTGAGTTATACCACTTTTAACATAATGTACAAAGCAGAATCATTGTGTAGTAGAAATAAAAGCTATTACTATAATTTTCAAAAGTAAACAGTATGAAAATACAAAATTGAAAGAGAAAATGGTATTTAATTTATCTCAGTTCTGCCTTTTATTTTAAATTAAAAATGTTTAATTCATTTATGGCCACAACGCATGGCATCTGGGATCTTAGTTTCCTGACCAGGGATTGAACTTGGGCCCCCTGCACTGGAAGCACAGTCTTAACCAGTGGACAGCCAGGGAAGTCTCTTTAGTACTGCATTTTAAAGAAAAACACCCAGACAATGATGGAACCTGTGGATACCCGGAAGAATTTCAGAAACAGATTTTATGTTTAATTACACTTTTAAAAAATGAAGGGATTATATAACTTTGGCAATTACAAATTGCAATTACTTCTTATTGTCAAATTCAGACTTAAATTGAACAAAGTAGGGAAAACCACTAGACCATTCAGGTATGACCTAAATCAAATTACTTATGATTATACAGTGGAAGTGAGAAATAGATTTAAGGGCCTAGATCTGATAGATAAGAGTGCCTGATGACCTATGGAATGAGGTTCATGACACTGTACCAGGAGACAGGGATCAAGACCATTCCCATAGAAAAGAAATGCAAAAAAGCAAAATGGCTGTCTGGGGAGGCCTTACAAATAGCTGTGAAAAGAAGAGAAGGAAAAAGCAAAGGAGCAAAGGAAAGATATAAACATCTGAATGCAGAGTTCCAAAGAATAGCAAGACGAGATAAGAAAGCCTTCTTCAGCGATCAATGCAAAGAAATAGAGGAAAACAACAGAATGGGAAAGACTAGGGATCTCTTCAAGAAAATCAGAGATACCAAGGGAACATTCCATGCAAAGATGGGCTCGATAAAGGACAGAAATGGTATGGACCTAACAGAAGCAGAAGATATTAAGAAGAGATGGCAAGAATACACAGAAGAACTGTACAAAAAAGATCTTCATGACCCAGATAATCACAATGGTGTGATCACTGACCTAGAGCCAGACATCCTGGAATGTGAAGTCAAGTGGGCCTTAGAAAGCATCACTATGAACAAAGCTAGTGGAGGTGATGGAATTCCAGTTGAACTATTCCAAATCCTGAAAGATGATGCTGTGAAAGTGTTGCACTCAATATGCCAGCACATTTGGAAAACTCAGCAGTGGCCACAGGACTGGAAAAGTCAGTTTTCATTCCAATCCCAAAGAAAGGCAATGCCAAAGAATGCTCAAACTACTGCACAATTACACTCATCTCACACGCTAGTAAAGTAATGCTCAAAATTCTCCAAGCCAGGCTTCAGCAATATGTGAACCGTGAACTTCCTGATGTTCAAGCTGGTTTTAGAAAAGGCAGAGGAACCAGAGATCAAATTGCCAACATCCTCTGGATCATAGAAAAAGCAAGAGAGTTCCAGAAAAGCATCTATTTGTGCTTTATTGACTATGCCAAAGCCTTTGACTGTGTGGATCACAATCAACTGTGGAAAATTCTGAAAGAGATGGGAATACCAGACCACCTGATCTGCCTCTTGAGAAATCTGTATGCAGGTCAGGAAGCAACGGTTAGAACTGGACATGAAACAACAGACTGGTTCCAAATAGGAAAAGGAGTTCGTCAAGGCTGTATATTGTCACCCTGTTTATTTAACTTATATGCAGAGTACATCATGAGAAATGCTGGACTGGAAGAAACACAAGCTTGAATCAAGACTGCCGGGAGAAATATCAATAACCTCAGATATGCAGATGACACCAACCTTATGGCAGAAAGTGAAGAGGAACTAAAAAGCCTCTTGATGAAAGTGAAAGTGGAGAGTGAAAAAGTTGGCTTAAAGCTCAACATTCAAAAACGAAGATCATGGCATCCGGTCCCACCACTTCATGGGAAATAGATGGGGAAACAGTGTCAGACTTTATTTTTCTGGGCTCCAAAATCACTACAGATGGTGACTGCAGACATGAAATTAAAAGACGCTTACTCCTTGGAAGAAAAGTTATGACCAACCTAGATAGCATATTCAAAAGCAGAGACATTACTTTGCCAACAAAGGTCCCTCTAGTCAAGGCTATGGTTTTTCCTGTGGTCATGTATGGATGTGCGAGTTGGACTGTGAAGAAGGCTTAGCGCCGAAGAATTGATGCTTTTGAACTGTGGTGTTGGAGAAGACTCTTGAGAGTCCCTTGGACTGCAAGGAGATCCAACCAGTCCATTCTGAAGGAGATCAGCCCTGGGATTTCTTTGGAGGAAATGATGCTAAAGCTGAAACTCCAGTACTTTGGCCACCTCATGCGAAGAGTTGACTCATTGGAAAAGACCCTGATGCTGGGAGGGATTGGGGGCAGGAGAAGGGGACAACAGAGGATGAGATGGCTGGATGGCATCACTGACTCGATGGACGTTGAGTCTGAGTGAACTCCGGGAGTTGGTGATGGACAGGGAGGCCTGGCGTGCTGCGATTCATGGGGTCGCAAAGAGTCGGACACGACTGAGTGACTGGTCTGATCTGATCTGATATACAATTTTAAGGGGTTACCCTGGTGGCTCAGATTGTAAAGAATCTGCCTGCAAAGCAGGAGACCTAGGTTCGATCCCTGGGTTGGGTAGATCCTCTGGAGAAGGGAATGTCTACCCACTCCAGTATTCTCACCTGGAAAATTCCATGGACAGAGGAGCTTGGTGGGCTACAGTCCATGGGGTTGCAAAGGGTCAGACATGACTGAGCAACTAATACACTACACAATTTTAAATAGTATTCTAATGATGTAACATACCAAGAACTAAATGAAAAAAAAAAAGGGGGGGGGGGGAGAAATCATTAGGTATTATAGACTTCTGTGCATTTTCAAGAAATAAATTGTTTAAAGACAGAATGCAGTGAATCAGGAATGTTTAAATATGGTGAAAAAGATGCTCAATATGTGTATAATCCACTGTGAGATAAGACTGTAGAAACCAGACACTATGTACTTGTCCCAGAGAAACATCAGTCAAGGGCCACTAGATTATCCTTCAGAGTGGCCTAAGATACAGCAGCTTTTGAGTCAGTGAGCAAAGAGAGAGACAATACACAGTAAGACAAACTAACTTAATATATTCCTCAACACTTACCTTCTATGTCGGCTGTTGCTATTTTATGCTTAATTTCTCTTTGTGACACCTGTTGAATAGTCTCCCTTTGCTGTTTAGTTTGTTGCATGGAATGGGATTTCCAGAGTTTCCGTAGCTCTTCTACCTCAGTCTCTGAGTCCTGATTTTGTTCCCTTCCTTGTTTTCCTTTGTCGACAACTTGCTTTTGTTTTAATTCTGTTGCTTCCCCACAAGGCATACTTTCTTTTTCAACTTCTTCTTGATGTAGTGAATTCTCATCAAGAGGAAAATCCTGGTTATCTTTTTTTATACCTGTGCTTTGTTCTTTAAGACCTGATATTTTTAGAAGATTATCTGCAGCCTGATCTCCTTCCTTAGTGGGCATTTCAAGATTATTTAAACCAGTTTTAAGAGAAAGAGTCCCAACTTCATTGGCAGTATGTCCAGAACCAGATTTTAAGTGATCAGGAGTACTAGCAGCCTCTGATATGACCGTCAAACACTCTACTCCGCTCTGAGTGATGGTCTGCACAGATTCTGATGACGCACCAGATGATTTATCGTGTTGTAGCTCATCCAAAGAAATAAGCTCCTCCCGAACAGGAGAGAGTTCTGATTCTGTGAACACATCTTCAGAAAGAGACTCCTCAGTGCTCCTAGGAGCGGTGCTGGCACTGTCATTAGCTGCATCACGGACTCTTGAGTCTAGTTCATCAGTATTACTTCTTGTCACTTTCTTTAAATGGCAGAAGTCCCTTCCTGATAACTGATCTATCTCTCTGTCAGTAAACAAAATTTAAAGTTATTATTTTTTAAATTATAGAATTTTATTTTCCACAAACTTAACACTGAATTAATATCACTAAAAAGGCTTTTCTAAAAGGACAAAGCATACATCTCTTAATAGCATACTAAAAAACTGATTCATATAGAACAAGTAATTAAGTTTCTGCATCAACTACTTAAGATATGGGAAATATCAATGTTAGATTTACTGAACTGATCTACCTGAAGAGAAGTTGAAGACACAACTTTTGGGTGAAGCTGTAATTCTAAACTAAAATTTACTCACTGATGAAATATGAAAAATAGGCTTAAATAAAGTTTTGATTAAAATTTTAAATGTTTTAATAAAGCACATTGACTGATACTATGTACACACACATAGTGCTTATATAGATTTAAACAGAAATTAAACTAAAATAAATGACTCAAATGCAAAGCTAAAAATCAACCTGAACAGAATCAAGGCAAAAGTACTTAGAGGAATTCTTCATGGTTCCAGTGACAACTCTTAACAATTCTAAGAGAACTTGTTCAGCTAACAGGTTAGATATTAGCTAGCTGAATGATTCATCGTTACTTCTAGATTTCCATGTTTAATGCCATTTGTAATATACAAGCACTAATGTTCAAAGGTTAGGTAGTGTAAGTTCTGCATGGAGGCCGTACAAACACTACAGCATGATATACAAATCAACAATTTAAAATGATGGCTAAAAACGAGTAAACGGAAACTACACGAGTTTTTAGTGGGAAAAGAATATTTATGCAAGTTTGAGAATAGAAAAGACTGGGAAGTAAGTTGACACAAAATTTATTGGTGACCTCTGGATGGTAAAGTTGGGTAACTCTTTTCCTCTTATTCTAGTATTTGATATTTTTATAATTGATACTTTTTAAAAAAGTATCAATTAGTTGAAGTCCAATTCCTAGCTCTACTTTCCTTGCAATGATTGATTCACCTTAAGAAATCCAAGCATCTAGTCTGTGCTATTAAATATGTAACAGTGTCATCTACTGGTGATCAACTAAAACTGCACATAAGGGTCCTGAAAGAAAGTGAAGTGGGGCTCTTTGTAACCCCAGGGACTGCAGCATGCATGTCATGCTGCTCCATCCATGGGATTTTCCAGGCAAGAGTCCTGGAACTCAGCAAAAAGGTTTGAGACACTATCTGTAGAAGAGCCTTAGGTAAGAGATAAAATTAAGTAAATCCAACAGGACACAGATTTAGATAAGTGTTGTAACTTTTTTTTAATGTCAGTCATGCTGCTATTATTCCTGAACAATACCTTTGAAATCAACTTCCCAGTAAAAGACAGAAGAAAACCAATAAAATCTTATACACCTCATTTTTACCACATATAACATTATTCTGCAAAACCACAGGACTCATTTATCTGATCTGTTGCCAGATATTTGTTTTTAATCAATTCATAAGGCAGGATTTAAAGAAATGTCTTTTTGGAGTAATTTTTAAAAAAATGTTTGGATCAAATAGATGGTCTTTCCAGGTGATATTCTAAATGATAAAAAAAAAAAAGTGATTTACAAGAGGAAGAGTTCCACAGCATCTGTGTAGAATAGTTATGGACCATACCACATAATACTCAATAAAATCCCAAAGTATACTAACACAAATGGAAAATCAGGGCAAGAGAAAATGATCTCACTCATGACTGACATAGCTATAATCTTGATTCTCTTTTAATCTAATCCTTCACTCCTTCACCTTTGTCTCACCTCTCTACCTGCCACGGTAATCTTTATTTGCTCAGACTGATTTTAGATAATGATATATTAAATAACTAATAGTAGAGGCAATCTTAGGAATAATCTGCACCTCTAAAGATGAGTTTACCAAGCCAAAACAGTTATCTATTGGGGTGGCCGGTATAATGGACATTCTTAAATAAATGATTTTATTCTACCTTAGGTATTCTAACAATTTATGCAGTCTGCCTCAGAAACAAAAATAACTTTCTCTCTTTTGTAAGTCTCTTTTGTAAGTAGTTCTGTCTCACAAAGGTTAATTTTAAAACAATCATTATCAACTTTGTAGGTTATTACAGGGACAGAAATCTCAGTATCAGTTAAAGTGAAGACAGTTTTTAAACTGTTGACAAAGGAATGATAAATTATGAAGAAATAGAAATAGGGAAGCTCTTCGGAGAAGGCAATGGCACCCCACTCCAGTACTCTTGCCTGGAAAATCCCATGGGCAGAGGACCCTAGTAGGCTGCAGTCCATGGGGTTGCTAAGAGTCGGACACAACTGAGCGACTTCACTTTCACTTTTCACTTTCATGCATTGGAGAAGGAAATGGCAACCCACTCCAGTGTTCTTGTCTGGAGAATCCCAGGGATGGACACGACTGAGTGACTTAGCAGCAGCAGCAGGGAAGCTCTTTTCTATTTCAATTTTCTTCCTTTGTACTTTCCTATTCCTTTCTTTGTATACCTATCTTTTATTTTCTTCTTTTATTTATTATTCTTCCCTTTTCTCTCTGTCATTACTTTCACAGGCTGTGCTGACCTGTAACCTCACACCTGTTACCTGAAACACACAAAATCCATAACCAGTACATTCCAAGGTTAACTTTACACTTGTGCAATCTGTGGGTCTTCTCCCCCTATATTTTATACTTTCCTGAGAGAGAAGGATGCAAACATATAAATCAGTAAATAAAAGACAAAGCTGCTCTAGTTTTATTAATGTCAGGTCTTTGCTCATGACCTCTCCCAAATCCCACACTCAACTCTCCAGGCTCTTCTAAGGAAAATTTGAAAGGTATCCTTGATTACTTATATTACTTTAAATTACTAATAAAAATAACAGAATTATGAATTCTGTATCTGAAGAAAAAGGGTTGGTAAACACTGAATTAAATGAATACTACAGGTTATTTTTAAATATCAGGTTCTCTGATCAAATATGCCAATATCAATTAAAACAATTCCTAACTATTCCAGTGCATAAAGAATAATCTTTTCAATACTATGTTTCATTACTGATAAAATGAAAATCATCCATAATAAAACTACTAAAAGATACTTAAGAGTTATTAGACCAAGGTCAACTAACTAGATGAAATAAAACTGCAAAGGAGTATAAATATCACTCTTACATGGGTAAGGATTCCTTTATTTTGCTATCCAAAATTTCTTTGTACATTGCCGCTGACATCACCTCTTCCATTGGACACATGATGCCATATTCCTCACAGCCATTCTCTTGAACCAATGGGTCAGTTTTATGTGGATCAAACATTATATTATTTGGTGTAACTAGCAATACACCACTGACTGTGCCCTAAGATGAAAAAAGAAAATAATATTTAATCTTCAAAGTTTACATTTCAAAAAATTATTTTAGATATTTTTACTGATTTTTTTCTCATGTTAAGCCACCTACCTTACACAAAAGTAGTACACTCAAGCACTATGGCATTCTCATGAAAATGTTTTTAATAATACCTAAATTTTCCCAGTAAATTCTCCTTGTTAGCAGGGCAAAGTACAAAGAATATTATTCACCGTCAATCAGTCAAGTCAGGAATTAAAATCTGCAGCCTCAGTAAACTGTTGAGTTACATCAGCAAGATAATTGCAGTAATGTATGGAGGACTTTACAGTCCTCTAAAGGCATGAGCCTTGTTTCACATTAATTTGCACACAACTTCTTGTGTTGTTCCCTCACCAAAGGTATCAAATAGTTTCATGCAGACAATGCAAGTTTAATAAATAATGTGCCTATAACCCAATCCACTATAAAATGAAAATAGTATAATTTGTTTAAAGTATCTTTAAAAATAAGTCTCAACTTTACTTAACTCTGCTAGCCTAGTTATGTGGCCTTGAGCAAGCACAGCCTCTGGGCTGTTTCTTCATCTGTAACATAGGATAGATTAGATGACTTCTATGACTTCTAAGGCATATGGCATCTACTTTAATCATGAAAAGCTATGACATTTTAAATATATTTATATAAATAGCAATACAAATATAAAGAATCCAACCCTCTAATCTTACAAATGAGCAAGTTGAAGTACATAAGAAGCTGATCCCACTAATATTAGCTAATATTTACTGAATGCTTTGTATGTACCATGCTTTATATATATTTTTTCGATTTCCTCTTCATAATTATAGTACTGAAATGAGAATAGAGGCAAGAAAATTAAATTTGAGAGAGGCTAGGCAATTTGTTATAAATAATCAACAACACAGCTAACTAATAAGTGGTAGGACTAAGATCCAAAATCCAAAAAGTCCAATGCTTTATACTATACTCTCTCCACATTTGAGTTACAAACATTAATCACTCCAACTCAAGTACCAAAAATTCTTTAATCCCATACTATTTATCCATTTATTTATTTCTGAAGTACTGTTGATTTACAGTTTCTTTGATTTCTGCATAAAGTGATTCAGTATTAGTAGGTGGGATCTTCTCATCTGGCCAATTAGTAATGCCTGCTCTGACCCTGATCATAATATGAATTTTCTTCTAAACTACTCAAGCTCAATCAGAACAACAAGCAAAATTCAGCCAAGGGAAAAAAAAAAACCCTCCTACAATTATAGGATGGATTTATGAGGTTAACATCAGGCTGTGGTCATTTCAGATTTAAGGCCCCCCCTTCCCATGGAAAGAGGAGCCTGGTGGGTTACAGTTAACAGGGGGTCACAGAGTCAGACACGACTGAAGTGACTTAGCACTTAATCTTGAGAACAATTAAATTATGCTAAGGATAACCAGCCTAGTAACACTAGGAAATTGGACTGGGAGCTTTATGGACAGTGCCAATATATAATTTCCCTGAAAGATAAAGATTAGTATAGAACAGACTACATCAGATGATCTGAGAATACACTGGGCTAAACCTAATAGAAGTTCCTGGCTTAATTCTAATTATGATCTTAATAATATTGCTAGCTGTATTATTTGTACTTTGCCAGTTTTACAAGATTATTGTTTCTTACAATATCAAAGGTGTAACTGAACCTCCAATGAAAATAATGATGACTAGATAATGTGAAGCAGTTGATCAAATACATAGTTCTGTATGGTATCAATGATTGTAATAGTGCAATTCTAGACATGGGAGGATAAAAGAAGAGGGATTATTTTCCTGGATCATAATTAGAAGACAGATGTCCAGAGATCTTTGACTATAAAGACCTAGTCCAGGAATAGCACACTGAATGGCCTATCAGCAAAATCATCACCTAGGAATGAGCCTAGCTATGTGGGATGGATGGTCATGAAATGCCTCCCAAAGTATGATTGAATTTAATACCATGATGGGGCCCTGTCAACTAACTGGCATTTGCCATGGGTGCTTGCCATCTACCTCTACAAAGATTAAACCATGTGCTGCTGCAGCTGCTGACCTTCAACATCCCCTGAAGGAGTTTAGGGTGGAGAGTAGAAATGTGGCACTCTGCTCTGGGAAAACTGGTAGGGCAGGTCTTTAGATAGTTAGATATACTCAGGAGCTGATTTTATGAGCCAATTCTTGCATCTCTTCATATCGAGGAAAGCACTAAAATCCTTCATGGTGACAACTGTTTCCTATGACTAGGAGAAGCTTCACAAGACCAGCAGAAACTTCCTACCAAAAATTGCTGCTTGATTGCATGTATTCCCCCTTTACCAAAATCACATATATACTGTGCTTCCCCACTACCTATTTGAACAGTTTCTCAGAGCTATCTGAGGTGCTGTGCATGTTGTGCATTTTTTTAAGTCAACAGAGTTAATATATACATTCTTAATCCCATTTTCAAACTCTCATTTCGGAGCATGCAGGTTTAGTTGCTCCTTGAGAATCTGCCTGCAATCTCCCCCGTTCGATTCCTGGGTCGGGAAGATCTGCTGGAGAAGGCATAGGCTACCCACTCCAGTGGGAAGCCCAGTATTCTTGGGCTTCCTTTGTGGCTTAGCTGGTAAAGTATCCACCTGCAATGCGTGAGATCTGGGTTTGATCTCTGGGAAGATCCTCTGGAAGAGGGAAAGGCTACCTACTCCAGCATTCTGACCTGGAGAATTCCATGGACTGCACAGTCCAAGGGGTTGCAAAGAGTCGGACATGACTGAGTGACTTTCACAAGACAAGACAAGAACGTGGAATCTTCCTGGACCAGGGATCAAACTTGTGTCCCCTGCATTGGCAGGCAGATTCTTAACTACTGGACCACCTGTATATTTTTTGGATGATGGCCCACACCAAGGCACATCATAATCAAATTGATCAGCAATTAAAAAAAAAAAAACAACTCAAAAAATAGGCAGAAGATTTAAACAGACATTTCTTTATAGAAGACACAGAGATGACCAAGATATATCTGAAAAAAGGTGCTCAAACTCCTAATTATTAGAGAAATGCAAATCAAAACATACAAGAAGATATCTCCTCACACCAGACAGAATGACCATCATCAGAAAAATCTACACTGACTTCCCTGGTGGTCCAATGGTTGAAGAATCTGCCTGCCAACACAGGGAATACAAGTTTGATCCCTGATCCAGGAAGGTTCCACATGCTGCAGGGCATCTAAGCCTGCAGGCCCTACAGCCTGTGCTCTGCAACAAGAGAAACCACTGCGATGAGAAGCCTGTGTACCATGACTAGAGTAGCCCTTACTTGCTGCAACCAGAGAAAGTCCACGGGCATCAAGAAAGACCCAACACAGCCAAAAGTAAGTAATTAAAAATTAAAAAAAATTTAATTAAAAAAATCTACAAACAATAAATGCTGGAGAGGGTGTGAAGAAAAGGGAACTCTCCTACACTACTGGTGGAAAGGTAAATTTGTATAGCCCCTTTAGAGGACAGTACGGAAGTTACTTAAAAAGCTAAAAATAGAGCTACTCTATTATATAGAGCTCCAGTAATCCCACTTCTGGGCATATATCCAGAAAAAAAACATGGTTAGAAAAGATACACACATCTCAATGTTCACTGCAGTACTGTTGACAATAGCCAGGACATGGAAGCATGCTAAATGTCCACCGACAGAGGAATGGATAAAGAGAATTGGCATATATATACAATAGAATATTACTCCGTCATTAAAAACAGTGAAATAATGCCAAATACACAACATGCATGGACCCAGAGACTTATCATACGAAGTCATGTAAATCAGAGAGTATGGCAAATATGTAGTATCGTTTATGTGTGTAATCTAAAAAAAATTATACAAATGAATTTATTTACAAAACAGTAACAGACTCAGATTGAGAGAACAAACTCAGGGTTACCAGGAGTAAGGCTAGGTGGAGAGAGAGATTGGGAGTTTGGAACTGACCTGTGTACGCTACTATATTTAAAATAGATAACCAGACCACAGTGGCCCAAAGGCAGCTAGAGGAGGAAGGTATTTGCCTTGCAGAGCAACTCATATCTGTGGCCACACAATCCACCTCCCCCACCAATTCCCACCATGTGTGTCCATTTGGCCACAGAGCCAGCAGGAAGCGCTGGGCTCCAGGCACTGAATGGGTGGCTCCACCAGCCCGATGGCTGTGGCAGCCCTGTCTACGGGCCTTGTGGTGCAGCTGTCATGCCTGGCCTCGACCCATGGCTAGGCTCCTTCTCTTTAGCAAGGGACCCACTTGCATGCTGATAACTTTCTTTGACCTGGCCTGGTAGCTATATATTATCTTCCCCTACTTCTAAGTCGTGGATTCAGTGATTCTCAACATCTGCCTGCATCTACATATTTAGAGCAACTAACTTTGGGGCACTGAGGTTGGGGGAGGCAGCAGGATGGCTGACCTCCACCCCCAGCTCACCTCCTCTAGGGTAAAGTGACCAGCTCACCTCAGGCACACACACTTGCTGGCCTGTCCTGCCACTGACCCATATTTTCATGTAAATTGGTGACTAGAAATCATTATTCGTGGAAAGCTTGCAATATAACCAAAAAGTCTAAGATATAATGAGAAGTTGAATCTCAAGGAAATAGCTAATTCAAGGAACAGAATTTAAAAACTTGAAAATCCTCAGAAATAGCTACAAAGCTCTTGCATACATAAAACAAAAGACAGCACAAACATAGGGAAGTGACACTGAGCATCCTCCCCACAGGGCATCCTATGGGGAAAAAAGGAAAAGTTACTAACGACTTCAGTGAAGATAAAATGTACAAAAATGGTCCAAATAGGAAGCAAATCTTCCAAATTAGAAAAAAGAAGTGAATAGACTTCCAACTGAACAGAGTCAATTCTAGTCAATAGATGGATAAAGTTAGAAGCTAATCACATTATCTGGAAAGCACACATTTCCTCATCCCAAAAGAAAAAACAAGGGCAAACAGAACCTACAAAGAAAAACAAACATTTCAAACTGTACAAGGAGAGCATGCTTCAAATATGAAGCAACATCAGATGTAACTGTTTTTTAACCATTGCCTGGAGAGTGAGAAAGGGAATCTGAACACTGGCACACGTGGATCAAGGCTCTGCAGTCACGGAAAATCCAATCATAGTGCTCAACTCTGCTATTCAGTCAACAGTGTTTAGATAATCATTACAATGGAAATATTAGTTATGGCTTTTCATTTTTAGAGTAAATCTCTAGGCAAAGCAGGGAAGACTTAATTATGGTCACAGAACAGAATGGGAATATTAACCAACTTTGACAAGTACAGGCAACAAGTTGGCAGGTAGAGGGGAGGAAACGGAATAGTGGTGTTATTCTCCTTAACAAGGAAGTTCAGATACTGTCTCTAGTTGAAAGGGTAAGACAAATTTAAAGTTATATTATTAAAGCGAATATATTTAGTGAATATAAAGTGGTTATATTTTTAAAGTGAATAAGGTAACAAACAGAAGAGTTAAAAATAGTTGACACAACCATATGTGGGAGGGGGCATAGAAAAACCAAGGAGATAGTAGAAAGTCAGTAGAAAATGCCTCATGTCATCAAGTTAAGAAACATTAAGAAAAGTCTATTAGGAAAAATGGAGTTAACCTCTAAACAGACATATATAAAAGTTTCTACCTCTGGGTTGGGAAAACAAAAGTTGAGAAGGGTAAGCATGGATCTACTGCTTTTCATTATATGCCCTTTTGTACTAGTTGATCTTTTAAAGTCCTTTATATGCAAGTATTAGATTAAAAATTAAAACTTAAAAAAAAATAAGATAGCTAAAGCCCTACTGCATAGAACAGAGAATAAGCAAATGAAAAAATGCTCAATATCACAAATCATTAGGGAGGTATAAACTGCATTACCATTAAAGACCAACAAGCATAACTAAATTCTAAAACACTGACAATAGGGAGTTCTGGTAAGCATATGGAGCAACAGCAACTCTCAGCGACTGCTGGCAGTAAAACAAAATAATGCAGCCACTTTGAAAGGCAGTTTGGTAGTTTCTTACAGAGCTAAACCCAGTCTTACCACATGATCTACCAATCACACTCCTTAGTATTCAATCAAAGGAAGTAAAAATGTATGTATACACAAAACCTGCATATTCATGTTTACAGCAACTGTATTCCTTAAGTGTCTAAACTTGAAAGCAACCAAGATGTCCTTCAGCAGGTGAATGGATAAACTGTTGTACAGTCACAGCAACAAAAACAAGTCGTCAAGCCACAAAAGACATGTTGTTGTTCAGTCCCTAGGTCATGTCCTACTTTTTGTGACTCCATGGACTGTAGCCTGCCAGGTTCCTCTGTCCATGAGATTTTCCAGGCAAGAATACTGAGGTGGGTTGCCATTTCTTTCTCCAGGGGATCTTCCTGACCCAGGGACTAGATTCGTATCTCCTGAATTGGCAAGCGGATTCTTTAGTGCTGAGGCAGCAGGGAAGCCCATGAAAGACATGGAAGACTCTTAAATGCATGTTGAAAGAAGCAAGTCTGAAAGAAGCAAACTTCAGGATTCTATAATAACTGTATGACACTGACAAATTGAAAAACTATGGAGATAATAAAAAGGTAAGTAGTTTCCAGGGGTTCAAAGAAAAGGATGGATGAACAGACAGAGCACAGAGGATTTAGGGGGCAATGAAACTATTTTGTATAATACTGCAATGCTCGATACACATCATTATACAGTTCTCAAAACCCGCAGAATGTAGGACACAAAGAGTGAATTCTGATGTAAACTATGGAATCCCACTTTAAGAATAAGACAAGAGAGAAACCATGTTAACACTAACCAAAAGGAAGGTGAAGTGACTATATCCGTAACAATCAAAGCAGATTTCACAGCAAAGAGTATTACCAAGAATAAACAGTTTTCCATCATAATTAAACATATCAATTCATCTAGACAATTTAAGAATCCCAAACATTTTTCTATGTAAGCACAGCATTTCAAAATAACAAAATAAAAACTGATAGATGAGGAGGGGAAAATAGACAAATCCACAGTTATAGAGGTATTTCAACATCCTTCAGTCAATAATTAATAGAACAAAATCAGTAGGGATACAGAAAAATAACACTCAACTTGACATAAGTGATATTTATAGACTACTTCTCCCAATAACAGTTGAATACATATTCTTTTCAAGTACACATGTAACATGTATCAAGATTTACCACATTGTGGACCATAAAACATTAAGTTTTCAAATAGTCGTCATGTTCTTTAACCACATGGTGGAAAGACATTAGAAATCAGTAACAGAAAGATATCTCAAAAAACTCCAAGTAACAAAGAAACTAAACTAAGAAACTTCTGCATATTCCATGGGCCAAAGAAGAAATAAAGAGAAAGTAATGAATAAAAATACAACATATCAGAACTGTGGATGCAGTTAAAACAGTACACGGGGGAAATTTATAGCACTAAACATCTATCTCAAATACTCATAATTTATGAATTACAACTATAAAGAAATGGTTTTCATGTGTGACTTCTCAAGTCAGTAGTATCATACGGTATTTACTTTCTAAGAAATATGTGGATTTCTTCTGAACACTGTGGTACTTTTACTAATTTCCTTTGAATATTACAAGTTCTCTGCCTTAGAAAATCAACAATTGTGACAGATAAAACACAGATTCAAACTGGATTTGAATTCTGGCCAGGATAGAGAAACCCTGCACTTGCTAACCTTTTCTTAAAAAGTTTCTTTTTTCCCCTGTGGTGAAGGAATATTTAGTCACTAAGTCATGTCTGATTCTTTTGCAACCCCATGGTCTCCAGCCCACCAGGCTTCTCTGTCTATGGGTTTCCCAGGCAAGAATACTGGAGTGGGTTGTCATTTCCTTCTCCAATGGTGAAGGAAAAGAACTGCCTATTTCACAAGATTATTTTACAATGATCACCAGGTGCTGATGCTGATAACTAAAAATATAAATGCAAACTGTCATATTTTACTAGTAAAAAATGATTAAAAGTTTTTCTAAAGTGCTATTCCTTACCTTGCCACTGGTAATATATCTGCAATTAATTTTAAGAAATTTCTCAGTAAATGCTTCTTCCTCCTCAGAAGTTGAAGATACAACTCGTGCAGGTCGAATAGCAGTAAAAGCAGACGAGGGAGTTGGTTCTTTTGGGTGGACTACATCAGGAGTCTTAAAAAAAAAATAAGATAAAGGGATTTCAGTGAACTAAATAAAACTAAAGCACATTATTAAAGCCAAATGAATAGCTTTCCTCAGTAAGTACTTTTCCTTCTTATCATATTCTGGAGATCAGCTCAAAATGTTTTTATTATTTTAAAAAAGGGAAAAAAGTCACTTTTTTTACATTTGGAAAAGATCTCCAGCACAGCTTAAACTTGTATTTTCAATTACTTCTTTAATGAGAATATATTTATATAATGATATTTTTTACATATATATATACACACACACATATATATAAATCATCATGAAAATGTTGAAAACCATCTCTTTTATATTGCCACCCTAAATATACACAATCCACACATACACATTCAGTTGCTCCTGAATTGAATGACCGGTCCTGATCATTTAATAAGTTCCTCAGGTGTTGGGACAGAGAAAATGTGAGTGCTTGTCTGTGAACCTAGGAATTCAGCAGAATCCATTCAGTGTAGAACATTTTAAAATTTCAAGCTATAATGAGTTTATCAGTAACATTTTACAAGGTATTAATTATAATTAGTTAGATCATAGGTTCTTAACTTTTTTGATGCCATGGAGCATTTCCACAGTGAAGCCTATAGACTTCCTTTACAGAATGGAATTTTTTTTGAATACTTAAAATAGATTACAAAGAAAAACAACTGTATTGAAACACAATTATCGAAACACTTTTTAATTGGATATATAGGTATCTATGATTCTTTATTAATACATTAAATAACAAGATCTAGAGATGACTCTTATAATGATAATTTTGAAGCACATGGCCATAGACAACATTCTGTGATATCTACAACAATACTAAATTGATTTGAAAATATGTGAATTCTGCTGGGGACAAAGTCACAGGTATGTCTGGTGCTTTTCTGTAGTTTACTGCTTATATTCCTAATACTTAAAAACGTTAGATTTCACTTAAAATTTTTTATATCCAAGTTCAAAGAACTCATAGTTCTCCCAAAGATCAGTATTACGTACAAAAATAAGATGATTAGACAGGTGCCTTTTAATTTCTGTTTTAAGGAAAAGACTGATGCTGGGGGGGACTGGGGGCAGGTGGAGAAGGGGACAACAGAGGATGAGATGGCTGGATGGCATCACTGACTCGATGGACGTGAGTCTGAGTGAAGTCCGGGAGTTGGTGATGGACAGGGAGGCCTGGCGTGCTACGATTCATGGGGTCACAAAGAGTCGGACACAACTGAGCGACTGAACTGAACTGAACGAAACCATTTCATGTTTTATGAGTAAATTCACAATAACTTATAAAATAGCTTTCATACAATACCAAGGTTCTTCAGAGTTTTGAACTAAAACCTGCCACACTGTAATTAATACCTAATAGTTATGACTTGTCCTTTTGAAATAATTAACAAGACTGCTTCTTCGTCAATCTCACAGACTCTTATATACTTGAAAAGAGCTACCAAATTTTAACGTAACTTTTCCTACTCTAATAAGTAGATCTAATTTCTTAAGCCTATATGAGGAAAGAATTTTTAGAATTCCTTTCTAAATTTCATATGCCCTTCCTAAAATGGAGGGTTGAATCCCAAGCACTTGAGCAGATACTCAACAGATATTTTTGAAGACAGACCAGCTAAGAACAGTATAAAAAAACTACATTTAATATATTATAGCTATATTTTTTAAAAATCTAAAATGAAATTGTATTTTAATGCTGCATGACATTGTAAATCATTATTATCAATTTTTTCATTTTATGATGCAAATTATTAACTTCACATTCATCCTATTGTGTCTGGCAGAACTGTATCTAAGAGTTTTGTATCATATATAAATTCATTTAGCACAAATGATAATTAAATAAGGGACATTAATAATAATATTAATTGGAACCTTTATATTTAAGTATTATAAAAACCATAAGACATATACTATTGCCTTAATTTACTTTTATTTATTTTTTCCATTACCTTAATTTTTGAGCAAACTTATACTTGGCTAAATTCAGTAACTTGCCCAATGAGTAAGATGAAGCTGAGATGAAAACCCACGGTGCCAAAAAATCAACTAGTGAGCTTAACTAGAATACTATGTACTTTCCATTTCAAATATTTTTCTAAATGACTGTGTGCACAGGGGGAAAAAGTTAATACAAAGACATCAGAAAGTCCCCTGCAAGTTGGCACAAAACTACAAATAAAGTTTGTGATGTTGTTCACTTACTCTCAAATCAGGTGACAACATCATCTACTATATAACCGTATTATTCACAAAAACTGTATGTACCTTGTTACACTTTCAAATATTTCCCTTAAAAATAGACCTTATAGAACAGTTTGCTGTTGTTACATCACAGTCTCAAATTCTATTATACAACTCAGTATCATTAGCAATTCCGATTTGTCAATGTAATCCTATTAAAAATAACACAGATTAGTTTAACAAATGCTTCAATTATAGCACAAAAGAGTATTTCTTTAAAAGAAATCAAAATTGTTTGGAGGAATCATAATCAGAATTCATTTTAACTTACATACATACTGATACAAAGCATCAACATCTCTGTATTTCTGTGAATTTACAAATTCTGTTTCTTAATAAGGTGATTTTGAGGCTTATTTGCTTTCTGAAGCTTCTTTCTGCAATTTCGCTTTAGCCACTAGGGATGGAAAGGTTCTTAAAAATATAGAATTAAAAATTATCAAGCCTCAATAATCACTTCAATTGTTCAAATGTGCAAAAGCAAAGCAATTTTATGACAAGTGACCCAAAAAGGCCATCTTTTTTTCTGTACAATATGATTAAGTATTATATAATTTGTAGACTATTATTATAAATCATTATCATAAGCTAATTAGCAACTACAAACTCTCCTTTTCCCATGCTGCCTTGGCTTTATTGAGGTTTTGCTCTTTAGTGACTGAAAATATGTAGAAATGTTCTCTGGTAACACATAGGTTAAGGTATATAAAATTTGAGGAGGAAAAGCCATACAAGGCACAGAAATACCAACATTTTATTTCATACAACATAATATAATCTAAAAGAAAATGTTATTTTTAAAGCACTGTACATTTCTTAACCAGTAAATATGATGGGTATCATTTATTTTGTATAAATTATTATGTTTAACTATCACTCTCAGAATTTATTTAAATTCCACTTCTTAAGAATTTGAGGCTTTTAAATCCAACATGCAGAATAAAATACAATACAAATAAAAAATAAAAATATTAGAGTGAAGAAAAACTTAAATGCAATTTTATGTGCTGTACTTGGGGTTTGGATCTGGCTTTGAACTTTTTAGCAACCAGGTTAAAAAGCAAAGAAGAATCAGTTTTTAAATTCTATTTATGAAAACAATGCTCCCATTCAGAATCTAAAGAAACCTCTTACTCAATAATTTAACTATTTATTTGTGATGTTACAAATAAAGAGATTTCTTCTATATAAAGAACTGCTTTCCTAAAATCTACATAAATACTAAGTCCTACTATGAAGTTCTATGTTTTCACATATTTCAAATATAAAATTTTGTTCTAAGACTATAAGACTAAGTTATAATTAGAGCACCATCATTTAAAAAGCACATATTAAAAATTTTAACTCTTGGTTTTTAAATTAAGTTTAAAAGCACCAAAGCTAAATTATACTATACAATATATAGATAATATACAATTCATGTGTTATTTATACATTTGGCATTTATAGCATTTATAGTTATTTAATTTCATGCAAAGATGAGCTCGATAAAGGACAGAAATGGTATGGACCTAACAGAAGCAGAAGATATTAAGAAGAGGTGGCAAGAATACACAAGAACTGTACAAAAAAAGAGCTTCACGACCCAGATAATCATGATGGTGTGCTTACTCGCTTAGAGCCAGACATCCTGGCATGTGAAGTCAAGTGGGCCTTAGCATCACTACGAACAAAGCTAGTGGAGGTGATGGAATTACAGCGGAGCTATTTCAAATCCTGAAAGATGATGCTGTGCAAGTGCTGCACTCAATACGCCAGAAAATTTGGAAAAGTCAGCAGTGGCCACAGGACTGGAAAAGGTCCGTTTTCATTCCAATCCCAAAGAAAGGCAATGCGAAAATATGCTCAAACTACCACACAATTGCACTCATCTCACATGCTAGTAAAGTAATACTTAAAATTCTCCAAGCCAGGCTTCAGCAATATGTGAACCATGAACTTGCAGATGTTCAAGCTGGTTTTAGAAAAGGCAGAGGAACCAGAGATCAAATTGCCAATATCTGCTGGATCATGGAAAAAGCAAGAGAGTTCCAGAAAAGCATCTATTTGTGCTTTATTGACTATGCCAAAGCCTTTGACTGTGTGGATCAAAATAAACTGTGGAGAATTCTGAAAGAGACGGGAATACCAGACCATGTGACCTGCCTGTTGACAAACCTATATGCAGGTCAGGAAACAACAGTTAGAACTGGACATGGAACAGACTGGTTCCAAATAGGAAAAGGAGTACATCAAGGCTGTATATTGTCACCCTGTTTATTTAACTTATATGCAGAGTACATCATGAGAATATGATGTACATGAGAACAGAGTACATCATGAGTACATCAGCTGGGCTGGAAGAAGCACAAGCTGGAATCAAGACTGCCGGGAGAAATATCAATAACCTCAGATATGCAGATGACACCACCCTTATGGCAGAAAGTGAAGAGGAACTCAAAAGCCTCTTGATGAAAGTGAAAGAGGAGAGTGAAAAAGTTGGCTTAAAGCTCAGCATTCAGAAAACGAAGATCATGGCATCCGGTCCCATCACTTCATGGGAAATAGATGGGGAAACAGTGGAAACAGTGTCAGACTTTATTTTACGGGGCTCCAAAATCACTGCAGATGGTGATTGCAGCCATGAAATTAAAAGATGCTTACTCCTTGGAAGGAAAGTTATGACCAACCTAGATAGCATATTCAAAAGCAGAGACATTACTTGGCCGACAAAGGTCCGTCTAGTCAAGGCTATGGTTTTTCCAGTAGTCATGTATGGATGTGAGAGTTGGACTGTGAAGAAAGTTGAGCGCCATAGAATTGATGCTTTTGAACTGTGGTGTTGGAGAAGACTCTTGAGAGTCCCTTGAACTTCAAGGAGATCCAACCAGTCCATTCTGAAGGAGATCAGTCCTGGGTGTTTGTTGGAAGGAATGATGCTACAGCTGAAACTCCAGTACTTTGGCCACCTCATGTGAAGAGTTGAGTCACTGGAAAAGACTCTGATGCTGGGAGGGACTGGGGGCAGGAGGAGAAGGGGACGACAGAGGATGAGACGGCTGGATGGCATCACTGACTTGATGGACAAGAGTTTGGGTGAACTCCAGGAGTTGGTGATGGACAGGAAGGCATGGCGTGCTGCAATTCATGGGGTCGCAAATAGTCGGACATGACTGAGCAACTGAACTGTACTTTATTTTAATATAATATGTAACATAAGCTTATGTTTATTATATAACAAAGTATATGTTACATATTTACATATGAATATTTAGATTTAAAAGCATGGAAGTTAAAATAATATTTTACATATATATTATATATAATAGGTAAAATATACTTCACATACAGGGATTTTAAATTTATTCTTGGTTTAAATATATAATAGTATAAACAAAGACAGAGAGAGGAAGCAGGAAGTAAAGAGGAAGGTAAACAGAGGGGAGAGGAATGTTTGTAACTAGTCTAAGGATGGCCTATGTGAGAACAATTTTGGAAGCATATGCTGTATTTAATCTCTTCGACCCACATTGATATTTTTAGCTAAAATTTTTTTAACTTCATGCATGTGTGCTATGACTTTAACATCTGTTTTCAGGTATATAAGTTCAATATGTCAATGAATTATGTGCTTAGTATGATTAAAATAGAGGGAGGTTTATTTTATTAGCTATCACATATATTCTCAAGATCCCCAAAACTCTGTAAGAAATTAACATCACTCTTTTATATATCCTCTCATCTATACGTGAAGAAAATAGTCACTGAATGTCTTTTAAAAAAATGTTATTTGACTCGAGTTAGAAAATGTTCTACAGCTTCCTGACTAAACTATGTGATTCTCTTTAAATTTTATAAAAGGCAAAGTTTTTACAGCTTCACTGTATCACCCAAGTAGATATGCTGAAGTCCTAACCCTCTTCCTCAGAATGTGACCTTATTTTGAAATCAGGTTTTCACAGATGAAGTTAAGCTGAAGTCATACAGGAGTAAAGTGGACCCTTAATCCAACTCAACCGGCTTCTTTATCTGAAGAGGAGACCACTATGTGAAGGCACAAACACACAGGGAGAAGACAGCCAAGGGATTACAAAGGCAGAAACTGGAGTGATCTACCAAGACTGAGAAGGACAAGGATTGTGGGTAAACACCAGATGCTAGAGGAGGCAAGGAAGGACCCTTCCTCGTAAAGAGATACCATACCCCTGCCAACATCTTGATTCCAGATATCGAGTCTCTAGAACTGTGAGGTAAATTTCTGATTTAAACCACCTATTTTGTGATCCTTTGTTACAGCAATTCTAGGAAATGAATACAGGCAGATAATTTTTTCAGATATAAAAACAGAAGAGCAACATATTAAAGAGTCCAGAGAATCTTATATTGGGAGTAAAGAAGAAACGAAGCAATATTTTTGTTCACCTTTTAATCATTCTAAGCAATACTTCTGAATCATCTCCTTTACTTTTACTTTTGCTTTGTTAAGCAATAATTTGCTGTATTACTTCCACACAGCTCTTTACTACAAACTTTCTAGTTTCTACAAATTGTGACACAAATATTTTAAGACTGTATGTTTCAATCTCAGAGAATGCATACTGCTAATCCTTAAGCTTTAATCAATTCGCTCAAAAAGTGATTAAGAATATAACACAAAATCTGAATGCAGACTGTCAGGGTTTAAATCTCAGCTTTACCACTCATTAAATATGTGACTTATATAAATTACTCATTCTCTCTATGCCAGAGCTTCCTCGATAATAAATGCATAGTAACTACTTTTAAAATATTAACAGTAACTGCAGCAATATAATTATGCTTAAAAAGAAGCTTTTAGTGTGTCTAAACTCTATTAATACTTTATATATTTTCTCCTGTAAGACCTTCTAGGCCTCCCATAGAATCTCTCAGAAGTTTTTCAAAATTGCATGTTCTTACTACCATGAAATATAATTTGAAAATTATATTTCCTTAACATATTAGAAGTACTGTCCTTTTCTTATTTTTCACTTAGAGTACAGTAAAGAGTGTTTTATATTAAGGAGAATACAGCTATCTACTGTCCCATTCTTCAGTGGAATATATTAACATAAAGCAGAAATTGAAAGCTATTTAAAATCATGTCACTTTTCCATATTACTTATATTAAAAATTTTTCCTCTGAATTCTATACTGAGTATATCACATTAGCAGCTCTAGCCTAAAATGACATTAGCATAATAAATAAATTTTAAGATGCACAGAAATTAAAGGAAGTAAACAAAGAAGGTTTCTATATTTATAAAAGAATGACAGATTAAAAAAATTTTTTTAAGAAATGTTCACAGTACAAAAGTGATAGGTCTCACTACATTTACAATGATTAAATATTACCTATCTTTAGGAGCTGGGTCCAAATATTTACTGAGTAACAGTAGTTTCTGAGTTACCAATTTCCAGCTATAAAGTGGAAATTCAAAAAACATGGACTCTGGACTAACCTGCCTTGAAATCCTGATTCAGATACTAGCAAGCTGAGTGACAGACACAAGAGTACTTAACCTTTCTCCCTCAGTTTCCTCATCTGTAAAATAAGTACTGTACTGTTAATGTACTGGAAGAAACAGATGGCACACCAATTTGAATGATTTTAAGAGAGTATGATAATGGAACTATTTACAAAGGTATGCAGTGTATACGAAAATTTAGGGCAAACAACAGAGGCTTCATCGTCACCCATAGGCCCAAAGAAGTAAGGGAGAGAGACAGACAGGGAGGGCTCTGTGGAAATGGTCATATGACAAGAAATTAGCTACTGAAGAATGCAGCCACTCTGGAGTGACCCTGTAGGAAGACAGCTGAATAAATATGCTCCTCCTCTGTTCCTCTTATCTTCTGTTAATGTTCTCAGAAGACCAAAACCAATAGAAATGAAAGGTCAAGGTGGCCCATCCATTATGCAGGCCACCACCTACAAGGATGAAGAAGGCTGTAGAATAGGTCTAGAGGGAAAAACAAAGACAGCCAGGCCAGGCGCTTATCTCTTGAGTTTGAGGTTAGGCTTAGATGGTGATTCTTTTAAATTGCTTAGAATTTTATGTGACATATAGTAAATTTTAGCTCTTTAGCATTTACTTACTCTCACTTTCATTCTATCTTCTTCCACATTTCTTCATCAATATATGAAAACATGAGGGGGGACTGTTTGATAATTCCCAAAGATTATATTTTATATAAAAATAAAATATTAAAAAAAAAAACAAAAAAGATCCTTTATGGTAATAACATTTTAGCCTTATAAATAAGCCGTTAAAAAGCTGAACATTCAGGAAACCAATCAGTGAATATTAGAAATACAAACTTTTGACAATTTATGGGAAAACATATTAAAAACTAATAAACAATATTTGAATTAATATAATACAGATGAATTATATCAAATAAAACATAAGATCATAAAATCCTTGCTTCTAAGGAACTTACACACAGCGTGTGGGAAATATACATTCAATATTTACAATATAGAGACAGAAGCACTTGAGATATTGTATATAAAAAGTCACATGGGAATATTATCTCAGAGGCTAGTAATGAATATATTTCTAGCTTTAAAAAGATATAACTAAAGTTTATAAAATTACTGTTCAAAAGAATTATTTCTGACGATTGCCCACAATCAGACAGAAGGTGGTAATGATCACTTGGGTAAAGGCAACTTCAAGAACTCATGTTTCTTACTGTTTTCCTGGATTCATCTCAGGGAGAAAGAATTTATTCATATGACTAGTCATATTAGAGGACACTTTGGGGCCACCTTTGACAGAAGCTGAGACACTAAAGGTTAAAAATGTTTCACGGCTTTATTGTTCTTTCCCTCTCTTTTACCAACATGGCAAAGTGAAGAAGACAGCATTTTCATGTAGGTTTTATTGCTCTCTTGAGCTTCAGCACTCTCTTCTCTTTGACCTTATGCCTTTAAATAAAGCCACTTAACAGGCAGATTTGGGTTAAAGCAAAGGACAAGAAAAGGACCCCACAGGTTCCTAGTCAGGCAAAATACTACAGTCAAGCTTTCCACAATTATGTTTTAGTGTACGGAACACAGCTAAATTAAACTATCCTAAGGTTACACTACTCTCCTTTGTCATTGCCCCTTATGAATACATCTCTTTGTTAAGGCCCATGAGAAAACGGTATGGCCATGTTCAAAAAGGTATTCCTGCATCGTTTGGTCCAGTAATACCTATCATTAGAACCTCACTTCCATTTTCATCGATGATGAGAATAAATGTAATATATTGCTTTCATGGGCTTCTCTGGTGGCTCATACAGTAAAGAATCTGCCTGCAATGCAGGAGACCTGGGTTTGATCCCTGAGTCAGGAAGATGCCCTCAAGAAGGGAATGGCTACCCACTCCAGTATTCTTACCTGGAGAATTCCATGGAGAGAGCAGCCTGGTGGGCTATAGTCCATGGGGTCACGAAGGTACAGTGTTGTCATTTTTATAAGATAGCCAACATGATATTATATGATTAACTTAATATTTAAATTATTATGATATTTATAAATTATTACATGATATTTATAAGAGGGCTGATAAATATCTTTGGATTACTACCACCACTAACAGTAAGTTAATTTAAGCAATCTGATTTAATAAGAATGTTTACCTTAAAAACTGGGACTTACAAATTTAATTAACAAAATGAGGTAAAATTTTATTCTAGCCATAGTCAAACTAAGATTAAATAATGATGATATATATACAGTGCCATTTCTTGAAAGCTTTGTAAAGAAGGGAAACTTACAGTGGTCTTCTCAAATTCTGCCTCAGATGATGTTGGTGACAGAGGACTTATCGGGCTTAGAGATGGAGAGCTCTCAACACTGGAGACATATTCAGGATCAGGAACATATAAAACCTGAGAGAACACATTCACATAAAGATTCAGTCAAACTAAAATATCAATAATCACATGTTGTTCTCTAAGAAAACACCATTAACAATATCCTTCAGAAATAAATTTTAAAAATTAAAACCTTCAGATTAAAAGTATCTTATTACTGAAATAATCTTTAACAAAGTTTAAAAAGATTCAAATTTAATTTAGATAGGTTTGATAACACAGACTGTGGGCGACAGTGAAGAGAAACAATGATCCTTATAAATTATGGGTGTTCCTCTTGAAGGACAATTTGGGAACAGCCAGTAAAGTTTAAAATGCACACATTCTTTAACTGAGCCATTTTATGTCTACGGCTTCACTTTATAGATATACCTGAATATAACAAAAAAGATATAAACAAGAGTGTTCCTCACAGCAATGTTTGCAATAGCAAAAAAAGCAGAAAATCTAACATTTACTGTGCTTAGTTAAATCACAATATAAGCACACCTTGTTTTATTGTGCATCACCTTACTGTGCTCCACACATACCACGTTTTTACAAATTGAAAGTCTGTGGCAATCCTGAGTCAAGCAAGTCTATCAGTGCCATTTTCCAACAGCATGTGCTCATTTTCTGTCTGTGTGTTACAATTAGGTAATCCTTGAAACAGTTCAAACATTTTACTACTATTATGTTTGTTATGCTGATATGAGATCAGTGACTACTGCAAAAAAAATTATGACTCTCTGAAGGTTCAGATGATGGTTAGCATTTTTTAGCAATAAAGTTCTCTCAAATTACGATTTAAATCAAGGTATATACTTATTTTATACATAATGTTATCACACACTTAACAGACTACAGTGTGGTGTAAATATAACTTTTATACACACTGGGAAACCAAATAATTCTGTGACCTGCTTTACTGTGATATGCAGTGGTTTGGAACCAAATCCACAGTATTTCCAATGCATACCTGTATACTGGTACAGTGCAACATTAGATACATGAGAAAGTCTGAGACTGAGTTATGCATAAATAGAACATTTTCCCAGATCAAAATTATTTTTTTAAAAAAAAGAAGAAAGGGCTAGAGTATTTTTGGAAGGGTATACAAACTGGTAACTACAGTTGCTTCTGGGAAAGGAAAACTTTAAGTCTGAGATAAATTACCCTTAAAGAAGTTTGAATTTTTTATCATATACATGTCCTGCTTTGAACATTTCTAAAAGCTCTTTAAAACTATATTTGAAAAGACAATTTAGTTATTTTCATTAATATTAAAAATTCACATGGATGTAAGTGACATTTAATCTTCTCTTCTAGAACCAATATGATTTGTTCAAAGTACGCACAAAATTATTCTTCTTAAATTAACTGTATTGCAATGGACACTCTGTCTTAACAACTGAATGCTTCTAACCATCAATGCATTTAGAAAATGATACCTGTCCAGTAACAACTGCTCGGGAGAATAATTTATTTAATTGAACAAGTTCGTTGGGCGTTGTATCAAATTTCAGGGCTATACTATTCAAAGAATCCCTTGATTCAACCTGTTTAAAAGAAAAAGAAATTAATGTGTCAAAAGAGAAAATCTAAATCATAAGGTTTAATGATCATTAATATGTCTATGGAACAATCTTACATTTGATTAGTAAGTGCTGTATTTCCATCTTTAGAGATAGAATAGCTTGAGAAATTTTGCGTTTGTTAACAATTAGTCTCAGTCTATTATCAGAGTATATGCTTTACCATCATACATTATAATTATATGAAGTTCTCTACTTCAAGCAATTTCAAAATACAAACCATAATTTACAAAACACAAGTGATTTTCATCTTACAAAAGCTTTAAAGCAATATACTATAGTTTCTAAAAATATATGTAACTTTTATAAAGTAATTTTACTTTAGCAAAGCATGTTGTATTAAACTTAAAATGCTATTTCTAGCAATCTTTATATACCTAACCTGTCATTTAAATGGATAAATTAGAAAATATATTCAAACCAAAGGTGAGGAATATGTTTGTGAATCAGTATATCTTAATGAATACTTATAGAAATCTTAAATTATGAGATTTGATTGCCAATTATCCTGAAACAAAAAAGTCATTTGATTGTTCAACATATTCCTTTAGAATTCTCCATAAATAAAGCATTATGAGAGCTCTGTAAGAACAAAATGAAGTGCAATTAAATAGTTTTACTGCATAAAAGATTTATAATCTATTTGGAAAGTAAGAAAGACAAAAAAGATTATATAAAAGATGAAAAGCAGTTTAAATGAAACAACAAATACAACAAAAGCTGAGTAGAGATAAAACAACATATTTGTTCCTAAATGTCCAAGAAAGGTTTTATGGAAAAGATTTAAAAGCTAAATCGTGAAGAAGGGGTAGGAATTTGAGAAGTAGAGAAAAGGGAAAGGAACATTCAAAGTGGAAAGAATAGAACCGACATATCAGAGATAGAAAAGTTACAAAACACATTTGTGAGATTTTGTAACTTCCACCTAAACTATCCAGAGTACACTTATGAATTTATGATTTTAGGAAGGGAAATAACTAGAGTTAAATCTCAAAAAAGGATGATATTAATAGGGTATTTTGAATTAGACTGTAATAGACTTTGAAAAATCAGGAAAAGTAGATATGAATGTGGGGGGGCTAAAAATATCCAATAAATATATATTTTCCTTTTAAGGTTTGTAAAACCAAACTGATGCCAAAGACAAGAATAAATAACCTAGTTCTGCTCCCTTCTGTGCAAACTTTCTCATCTATGCAGTGAGATGGTATTTCACTCACTTTATTGAGATAATGTATGTAAAAGCTCTCTGTAAACCAATTTTACTTTGCTGTAACATCTGAAAATTTATAAATTACTTTCTTTCATATGAATTAATGCACATTTAATCTTCACTATTATTACTAATTGGGGTAATGAAGTAATTAAGAAAAGCCCACCAATATAAAGCAATAAAGTTATGTGGCTGAGAGGCATCTTAGATTTGTGGCAACAGGTCCAGGATTAATGAGATAAGAGAATCGATGCAGAAAAACCAATATAATACTACAGCAGTAGATAATCTTTAAAGTAATAAAAATGTAAAAGAGATTAAGGTATAAGATTTTCAAATAAGACTCGAGAATATAGGAATGGACTGAATGAGGTAGTAATACAGTAGTAGTTGTAGAATGTCACAGGTGTGAACGTTAATGAGCAACTGATGCTAAATCCAAAAATGCCAACCTGGATGAACAACAGACTGATGGTAAATGGAATAAAAAACTAGGCACTGGGCAAGGATGAAAAAAGAATTGGTATAAGGTTTTCTATAGCTTGTTAAATATGATGATTTAATGTATATGAAGGACATGTGTAGGTTATATGCAAATACTGTGCCATTTTATGTAAGGGATTTGAGCACCTGTGGATTTTTGTATCTGTGGGACTGCTGGAACAAATCTCCCAGGATACTGTATTTTATACCTGTTTCTCTGGTTCTGCTCTTGTCGATTCCAAATGTGAGTGGTCCCTTGTATCTTTTCACTTTTCCATTTCCATTCTATTAGTCGGAAATCTTAAGAACTGTACTATCTGAAGTGTGAGACCCAAACTTTTTTCTACTGTACTATCTGAAGTGAGACCCAAACTTTTTTCTACTGTACTATCTGAAGTGAGACCCAAACTTTTTTCTACTGTACTATCTGAAGTGAGACCCAAACTTTTTTCTACTGTACTATCTGAAGTGAGACCCAAACTTTTTTCTACTGTACTATCTGAAGTGAGACCCAAACTTTTTTCTACTGTACTATCTGAAGTGAGACCCAAACTTTTTTCTACTGTACTATCTGAAGTGAGACCCAAACTTTTTTCTACTGTACTATCTGAAGTGAGACCCAAACTTTTTTCTACTGTACTATCTGAAGTGAGACCCAAACTTTTTTCTATTTAGAAATAGAAAAAAGTTTGGGTCTCACTTCAGATAATACAGTTCTTAAGATTTCCGACTAATAGAATGGAAATGGAAAAGTGAAAAGATACAAGGGACCACTCACATTTGGAATCGACAAGAGCAGAACCAGAGAAACAGGTATAAAATACAGTATCCTGGGAGATTTGTTCCAGCAGTCCCACAGATACAAAAATTCACAGGTGCTCAAATCCCTTACATAAAATGGCACAGTATTTGCATATAACCTACACATGTCCTTCATATACATTAAATCATCTCAAGGTTACTTATAATACTAATACAATGTAAGTAAACAGTGGCCAGTAAAGGAAATTCAAGTTTTGCTTTTTGGAACTTTCTGGAATTTTATTCCCCAAAATATTTCAATCCATGGTTGATTGAATCTGTGGATGCAGAACCCAAGGATAAAAAGGGTCAATTGTAACTACAAATTTCAATTAACCTTTTCCCCAAAATAACGATTCTTAATTTAAATTTCAACTTGCAACCAATAACACAAGTTTTATTGAATTACAAAAAAAAAAAAAATCGGTAAGCTCTTGAATTCAAAACCAACTAAAATTTCATAATTCTTCACAATTGTGTGATTACATATATAGACAATGAAATGCCCCATGCCTACAGTCTTATGCCTTAATGAAACATCAAATTACACTACTTAAGAGTTTACTGTCTGAATTTATATTCTTAGTTTCTCAATTAGGCAGAGAAGGTACGAGCACACTCAAGTTTATAATATGTTTGAGAGAAGATCCTTTTGATAGTAGTAAATACATTTCTACCCTAAATTATGTCATTTCAAACCTTTTAAAAATAATTAAAATTTCAAACTGTCAATTACACAGTTTATGAAAATAAAGTGTGACTCAAGGTTTTGATACTTTGTTCAATTTTTAGAATTTATAAAAAATAATCAAGACTCAAGCCAAGATTGGAAGGCTTTGTGATGACACAAATGTATAACCTACTATTTTCTAAATACAGATGTAACAAAATATTAGACAAACTATGGTTAAAATAACTGCTTTATAACATGTTAACATTATCTAACAACATTTACATTTAATCAAATAAGCAGCATAACACAGATTAGATTTCTCACTTTAGTCCTCCATAGTAACCAGAAATATGAAAGGCTGACTCTAAGGACATTTTTGAGAGTCATTTCTAGAACAGAGAAACTTAGCTATGTATCAGTGCAAATAATCGAATGAGAGAGGTTATTTTAGAAAATTAATATCAATTTGCCTTTTCCATATTCTGTCATTCTCATTATCACTATCATTGCTGGGAATACAATGAAGATCACATTTTTTAAAAAGTAAGTGCTTCCCTAAAAGCCCAATCTAATAAAAATTATTGTAGCACAGAAACTTTAACTCCCAGCAAACTATTATTTTATTAAATTTTCTAGAATTATCTTCATATCACACTTAAAAAAAAAAATCCTAAATACAATTAAAAACAAGTATCATTGTTAGTAAAAGTTATTGACAGTGAAGTACAGATTTTTAAAATAAGGCAATTAGGAACCCTTGTCTCATTTACAGTATAAACAAAGAATACCTCCAATAAGACTATCACAAATAGAAATCACCTTTTCCAAAACAAATAACTTACAGTATATTTAACAGTCCCTTTGGGTTTCTGAAAAGACATTCTTCTCCCATCTTTTTTGTCTAGGGTCTTCTTTTGGCCAGTATCTGGAAAAAAAGATGATGCAAAATTCTATTAAATTATTTTCCCTTTCAGAGTAACTTAAGGACAGCTAAATAGAGCTGAGGGAGCAGATATTTACAGATTCACCAGGAATACAGCTTGCCACCGAGGATTCTCTGCTCTAAAATACAACCAAGTATCAAAATAAGTAAATGTACTTCCTTCCCTGCTAGGTTTACAAACTGACCAGTATGAAGCAATACAGTTAATAACTGGAAGTCAATTCAAAACCTAAGGAAGGAAGGAGACAAGATGGCGGAGAAGTAGGTGGACAAGGGGCACATCTCTCTCCATGGATGTATCAGGAACACAGAAGATCAGATGCAAAAGATCACATGGAGCACGAGCTGAGGCTGGCAGGAGTCCCTAACTACCAGAAAGGAATATATAGAGCCACACAAAACTCAGTAGGATGAAGGAAGGAAGGAAAAAAGAAGAGCAGAGTGAGCAGGGTCAGACGTGCACCGAGTAGGTGGGGAAGCTGAAGCAGCGGTGAGATCCCCACATTTGGGGCAATCAGTTGGGACCAAGGGGAAGCATTCAAAACTGTTGGAGAGTGAAGCAGCTGATATGTGACAGTCTGAATAGATTGAGACCCACACAGACAACCCAGGACGTGATCCTACATACCCCAGACAGGAACGCAAGTCCACTAGAACGTGTGATGGCTGGGAGCTGGAGTGTAGGGATTGGAGAGCAATCCCTGGGTGAGGACTGCTTTTGACTTCAGAGAGATGGCAGGAGGAGACAGGAGAGAAGATATGGCCACAGGGAATGCTTTGAAGGAAAGCTTGGAAGCCATGGAGGCAGGGCACTACTGCTGAGTCACATGCAGGGTGTGGAGTCATCCACTTAAAAACTTGGAACAAAACTACCATATAACCCAGAAATCCCACTAGTGGGCATATACCCTGAGAAAACCATGATTCTAAAAGACACATGCACCCCAGTGTTCACAGTAGCACTATTTACAACAGCCGGGACATGGAACCAGCCTAGATGTCCATTGACATATGAATGGATAAAGAAGCTGTGGTACATATAAACAATGGACTACTAGTGCTATAAAGGAACGAATTTGAGTTAGTTCTAGTAAGGTAGATGAACCTAGACACTGTTGTACAGAGTGAAGTCAGAAAGAAAAAAACAAATATTGCAATATTAACACATATAAATGGAATTTAGAAAAACATTACTAATGTAACATTTGCAGGGCAGAAATTTGCAGGGTAGGGCAGAGATAGACTCACTGAATGCATTACTACAAATAAAGCTAGTGGAGGTGGTGGAATTCCAGCTCAGGTATTTAAAGTCCTAAAAGATGATGCTGTTGAAGTGCTGCACTCAATATACCAGCAAATGTGGAAACTCAGCAGTGGCCACGGGACTGGAAAAGGTCAGTTTTCATTCCAATCCCAGAGAAAGGCAACGCCAAAGAATGCTCAAACTACAGTACAATTGCACTCATTTCAAATGAGAGCAAGGTAATGCTCAAAATCCTTCAAGCTAGGCTACAACAGTATATAAAACAAGAACTTTCAGATGTACAAGCTGGATTTAGAAAAGGCAGAGTAACCAGAGATCAAATTGCCAACATCCGCTGAATTAGAGAAAAAGCAAAGGGATTCCAAAAAAAAGATCCTCTCTGCTTCATTGACTATGCAAAAGCCGTTGACTGTGTGGATCACAACAAACTGTGAAAAATTCTTCAAGAGATGGGAATACCAGACCACCTGACCCGCCTCTGAGAAACCTGTATTCAGGACAAGAAGCAACAGTTAGAAACAGACATGGAACAACAGACTGGTTCCAAATTGGGAAAGGAGTATGTCACGGCTGTATATTGTCACCCTGCTTATTTAACTTATATACAGAGTACACCATGCTAAATGCTGGGCTGGATGACTCACAAGCTGGAATCAAGACTGCTGGGAGAAATATCTACAACCTCAGCTATGCAAATGATACCATTCTAACGGCAGAAAGTGAAGAGGAACTAAAGACCCTCTTGATGAAGGTGAAAGAGCAGAGTGAAAAGCTGGCTTAAAACTCAACATTCAAAAAACTAAGATCATGGCATCTGGTCCTGTCACTTCATAGCAAATAGATAAAGTGGAAGCAGTGACAGATTTTATTTTCTTGGGCTCCAAAATCACTGAGGATGGTGACTGCAGCCATGAAATTAAAAGACGCTTATTCCTTAGAAGGAAAGCTATGACAAACCTAGACAGCATATTAAAAAGCAGAGAAACCAACTTTGCTGACAAAGGTCCATACAGTTAAAGCTATGGTTTTTCCAGTAGTCATGTATGGATGTGAGAATTGGACCATAAGGAAGGCTGAGTGTGGAAAAAATGGATGCTTTCAAATTGTGGTGCTGGAGAGGACTCATGAGAGTCCTTTGGACAGTAAGGAGATCAAACCAGTCAATCCTAAAGGAAATCAACCCTAAATATTCACTGGAAGGACTGGTGCTGAAGCTGAAGCTCCAATCTTTGGTCACCTGATGTGAAAAGCTGACAAACTGGTAAAGACTCTGATGCTGGGAAAGACTGATGGCAGCAGAAGGGAGTAACAGAGGATGAGATGGTTGGATGGCATCATTGATTCAATGGACATGAGTTTGAGCAAACTCTGGGAGATAGGGAAGGACAGGGAAGCCTGGCGTGCTGCAGTTTATGGAGTTGCAAAGAGTTGGGACGGGACTTAGCAATAGAACAACAATAAAGACTCAGACACAGAGAACAGACTTGTGACACAGTGGGGAAAGGAGAGGGTGGGATGAATTGAGAGAGTAGCAAAGAGAGTAGATTAATTGAGAGACTAACATTCCTATTAGCACATGTAAACAGATAGCCACTGGCAATTTGCTGTATGATGCAGGGAGCTCAACTGGGTGCTCTCTGACAACCCAGAGGGGTAGGATGTGGTGGGAGGTGGGAGAAAGGTTTAAGAGGGAGGGAACATATGTATACCTATGGCTGATTCATGCTGATGTGGGGCAGAAATCATCACAATATTGTAAAGCAATTATCCTCCAATTAAAAAAATAAATTGAAGAAACGTAACTGTCAGCTGAAAGGAAGTTATTAAAAAGCAAAGTAAGGACTTAAAATTTATTAATTTATTAAAAGTAAATTAAGTTATTAAAAAGTAAATATATTTCAACACATCTAGTCCTATTATAATAAAGTATATTTGAAGTTTATTATTATTAACCAAACCAAGTTTGAGGCATGTAACATTAATCTTCACAGAGGAAAACATCTCTAGTTCTAATACAATCATAGTTAAAGACAAAATCTTCACTATGGAGTTATATTAAAATACTGTATTCTTTATACATACCATGAAGTAGATTAAGATATGCTTTCATATATAAACATACTTTTTATGCACACCATTTCAGATAGAGTGCCAACTATTTGTCACTTGCTTATCAAGATATTTCATTTGAACACATCATTACCACCAAGTTTATAGTATCTGTTTTAAATTCTGTATTAGTGTTAGCTTTCTCATCTGTACTTCATGTAACAAAGATTGCACAGAACTGATAAAATATCACTCCTATCTAAACAATTTTAAATAAAATCAATCTCTAAAAAATAAACTCAAAGCTGAATAAGATCATAAACGTAACAAGATGTTATAGTTATGCTCAATTTTTACAAGATTAAAACAGTAATTCTCAAAGAAAAATTAGTTCTACCTAAGCCTAAGGAATTTAGAAAATATCTTCCTCTTTGTTCTCCCTCCATCCAATCTTAATTGATATTTTGACTATTCTAGAGTTTGTTTATATGTATTTAATTAGCTCAGTTGGGTGAATGGTTCTAATGAAGCATTAACAATGATAAAAATAAAGTTCACATCTCAAAAAAACCCAGTTAGCTCTACAGTACTTAAAAAGGCTGTCACCTTTCTGATCACCCAGGTTAAGGCAGATCTCTACTACTAGTCATATAGTGTCTTTGTTTCCTTCACAGTATCTGGCACAGTTTTAAGTTTCTTTTTAAATCTCTTCCACTAAACTGTAACCTATAAAACACCCTACTTAGTTCCACAATGACTCCTCAGTGCCTAACAAAGAGACTAACACATAGCAAGCATCAAATTTGAATGAAATAATGTTTTGAAGCTACAGCTTAAACTGTATCTAGAACTGCCACAATTCTTACAGTCATTTTGTTTTTTAAAGAAAAGTGGACAAAGAAGAAAAATATATACGATTTGGCTGTAGAAAAAGAGATGTTTTCCTAAAGTTACGCTGGGAATGAAAAATGGTATAATTCTTAGGGAAAGACAGCATTTTTTCTTTTCACTATATTCCAATTTTCCTCCATTAAACAGCATATATTTAAGTTTGTTTTTTTGTGATAAAACATTAAAGCTATTTTAAAATACATTAAAAAATTAATTCCTTTCCTCTATCTCATTTTGCAATTTAAAAGCAATGCAAAATATAAGTTCAGATTACTTTTAACTAATAATATATATCCTTTCATGATTTCAGGAGTAAGTGATGGTCTGCACTTGCTTTGTATAGTTGTATTTTTTTTAATCTGTTAAAAAAGTTCATTAAAGGTCTAAAAGAAAGTGTTAGTCACTCAGTCATGTCCGATTCTTTGCAACTCAAGGGACTGTAGTCCATGAGGCTCCTCTCTCCATGGAATTATCCAGGCAAGAATACTAGAATGGGTTGCCATTCCCTTCTTCAGGGGATCTTCCTGACCCAGGGATCAAACCTGGGTCTCCTGCATTGCAGGCAGATTCTCTGTCTGAGCCACCAATTACAATTAAATTTGCAACTGCAATATCATTTTCAAAAGTTTACCATGGAGTGCAGTTCAGAGAAAGAAAATTAATATATCAGCTTTCTGCAGCTTAAAGTTTGAAACAAACTGAAAGCACTCACTTTAATAATTTAAAATTATAATAAAATATATTGCAATGTCTTATTATAATAAGTTCTAAAATTATTTTAATAACCAATATTAAAACATGTATTAATAAACATAAGTACCAGAGCACAATGAAATACACTAATCATTCTCTTCTATCAATACAGAAATATAATCACAATATTTGAGAACTGAAAGTGATCACACAGGTTACGTAGCCCCGTTTCCTATTTGTTAACTTTATACTACCCTTTTAAAGACAGTTGCCAGCATACATGAATCTGGATTGGGAGTATGGAAAAGAGAGGCCCCATTTAGCTTCCTCACAAAATTATTAGTATTACAGTTTAGAAATGCATAGATATTTATGATTTGAAAATGAAAATAATAGTGAACATGTATCAAGTGCCTAGCATATGCCAGGGCTTCCAGATAGCTCAGTCGGTAAAGAATCCACCTACAATGCAAGAGACCCAGTTTGACTCCTGGGTTGGGAAGATCTGCTAGTGAAGGGATAGGCTACCCACTCCAGCATTCTAGCATGTGCCAGGCACTGCTCTAAGTACTCTTCATTTCCTATCTTACCTATTCATCAACCTTATACAGAGGGTATCACTTTTACTACCATTTTACACCTGAGAAAACCAAGGCACAATTTTGGTTATTACAACAGGATACTGTTCAGCAGTACACTGCTAAACACTGTGTGCTAAAATGCAAATAACCGTCCCCCCACGAGACAACAATCTGTCACAAAATGTCAACCCTGCACAAGTTGGGAAACCATGCAATATACCCTAATAGTAACCATGACATATAGAAGGTGCTCCATAAATATCAAATGAATAAATGAATATGTAATACTTTCCCCTGAGGTACAATTATCTGGTATGGTGGAAAGAGCAAGGGCATTAGATTTTACTCTACATTATCAGAAGCAGAAGCTTAATGTACGTAATCTAAAACAAGAAATTCCCATCTAGACTGTATTCTATAAGTTTTGATACACTGTATTTTAATAATTTCATCCAAAATATTTCATGACTTTTACCCTAATTTCTCCATTTGCTATTTTAAGAATATTGCTTAATTTACTAATCTATGACAATTAAAAATTTTCATCTTTTGGTTAGTGATTTCTAACCATACTGTGATAAAAAAAATACTCTTAAATAGTTAAAACCTGTAAAATTCATTAAAACTTGCTTTACAATCATGTATAAATTTAGGAAATGCTCCATATACATGTGCTTGAAAAGAATGTGTATTCTATACAGAAGGGTAGTGCTATATGTATGTGTGTGTGTGCATGTGTGGACATGCATGTGTGTGTGTTTGTGTGGACACACAAACACCTATCTCCATATCCCTGAGATCAAATTTTCTGACTGGGTTCAAATCTTCTATATACATATTGGTTTGGTTCTGCACGCTTTCTTCAAATTACTGCTAGAGGTTGTTAAAATCTCTCACTATGATTGTGGGTTATTCAGTTCCTCTAACGTTTCTTTACTTTGCTTTCTATATTTTGAGACCATGATATTAGGTTCACACAAAATAAAAAACTGTTATATCTTTCTGGTTATGTTGAACCTTTTCTTAGAATATTTTTAGACTTAAAGTTTGATATACTTTTAAACAATTATTTTTATTTTTATTTTTTTGGCTGCTCCATGTGGCATGTGGGATCTTAGTATCCCAACCAAGGATCAAACCCATACCCCCTGCAGTGGAAGCCAGGAGTCTTAACCACAAGGGCCAGTAGGGAAGTCCCAATTGAGCAACATAGATTGACCTAGAGATTATACTAAGTGATGGCAGTCATATAGAAAAAGACAAATGTCATATCACTCATATGTGGAACCTAGTTTTTTTTTAATGATACAAATGAACTTATTTATAAAACAGAAACAGACTTACAGATATTGAAAACACACTTATGGTTACCAAAGCGGAAAGGGTGGCAAGTGAGGAATAAATCAGGACTTGGGTTGAATATATACGTGCTACTGTATATAACATGGCATCCGGTCCCATCACTTCATGGCAAATAGATGGGGAAACAATGGAAACAGTGAGAGACTTTATTTTGGGGGGGCTCCAAAATCACTGCAGATGGTGACTGCAGCCGTGAAATTAAAAGACGCTTGCTCCTTGGAAGAAAAGCTATGACCTACCTAGACAGCATATTAAAACGCAGAGGCGTTACTTTACCAACAAAGGTCCGTCTAGTCAAAGCTATGGTTTTTCCAGGAGTCATGTACAGATGTGAGAGCTGGACCATAAAGAAAGCTGAGCGCCGAAGAACTGAAACTTTTGAACTGTGGTGTTGGAAAAGACTTTTGAGAGTCCCTTGGACTGCAAGGAGATCCAGCCAGTCAATCCTAAAGGAAATCAGTCCTAAATTTTCATTGGAAGGACTGATGCTGAAGCTGAAGCTCCAATACTTTGGCCTCCTGATGAGAAGAACTGATTCACTGGAAAGATCCTGATGGTGGGAAAGATTGAAGGCAGGAGGAGGGATGAGATGGTTGGATGGCATCACTGACTTGATGGACATGAGTTTGAGTAGGCTCTGGGAGTTGGTGATGGACAGGGAAGCTGGTGTGCTGCAGTCCATGGGGTCCTGAAGAGTCAGACATGACTGAGCTACTAAACTGAACCGATATATAACACTGGGGAAGGAAATGGCAACCCACTCTAGTATTCTTGCCTGGAGAATCCCATGGACAGAGGAGCCTGCTAGGCTGCAGTCCATGGGGTCACAGAGAGTCAGACAGGACTGAGTGACTAACACACACACAACACATTAAACAATTATGTTAGTGGTCATACCATAGATTATAGCCTAAATTGTTAATTTTCAGTCTAATATTTACTAGTACTTTTATCTTCCTTCTGGTCAATGTAAGGATGTTAAAAACTGTGATCCTACCAAGACTTATATGCAATATTTATTGCATATTTCAATTACAAATATATATATTCAAAAACACTCTAAGACATTATTTTTCTAGACAGTCAACATTCATTCGGTTCTTCCCTCATATTTACTATTTTTATCGCAACTCTGGGTAATTTTGTAGGGGATGGATTCTTATAGTTGGTACGTGTTCTCCTCTGTTGTTTAGTTTCCACTGTTTCTGTTGAGAAATAACTGTCAATCTTATTCTTACAGACTGACTACTTGTTCTAAATGCTTTTAAAATTCTTCATCTTTGGTGAGATTGGTACTGATTCCACTTGGGGCTTTGGAGAAGGAAATGGCAACCCACTCCAGTATTCCTGCCTGAAGAATCCCATGGACAGAGAAACCTGGTAGGCTATATAGCTAGATATGACTGAAGTGACTTAGCACGCACACACTTGGGGTTTGTAGCGATGCTTGAATCTGTTAATTTCATCATTCTTGGCATTTTCAGTCATTCTTCTCTTAAATAATACTTCTGCCTTCATTCTCCCTCTCCTTTCCTTTGGGGACTCAAATATACACATATTAGAACTTCTAATTATATTTTGTATTAAACTTATTCCCGCCTTTATTTTCCAGCACCCCCCCCCCCACTTTATTCTGGATATTTTCCTCTGATCTAATTTTCAATTCACTAATTCTTTCTTCTGTGGTGGCCGATTTGCTATTAAATTCATCCACAAAGGTCCTAAGTAGAAAATTATTTTCAATTCTGGAATATCCATTTTTCTTTTTTATAGTTTGAATCTCTACAAAACTCTCAATCAGCTCAAAATTCTCAACACAGCTATTTTAAATCTGATAACTGCAAGATACAGGGTTCCTGTGGGTCTATTTCTATTCTCTTGTTGTTTCTGATGTCTTACCAGGTGCCTAATTATATTTTATGTACTTTAAATATGAAAAATTGTCTACAGACAGAATTTGACAAACAGAAAGCTGAAATTCTCTAGACAGGATTAATGCTTGCTTCTGCCAAACGCTTGAGGACACTAGCAATACCAAATCTTATTAATGCAGTTATAGGAATGATGATTTAAAGCCAAGTTACCATCCTATGAGTTTTCCTCTATTCCTACAGCATTTTGGGGGTCCTAAGTGACAGTAGTTCATTCCTCTACTGTGGTAGGTCTTGTACTGTGTCCCTGTTCCCTCATACTAACAGACTGCCAACAGCAACTTTTAATCTCTGAGCTGCTGCTTCTGGAATCAATACTTCCCCTGGGGAAAAAAGCAATCCCAAATTGGAGCTGCTCTTCCTTCAGCCTCTGTCCTCACTCAGATCCTAATCTAGTTCTATCAATCAGTTTTCTGATAGCCTCAATAAAATTTGTTTTGGCCCAGCTATTCATGCACTGGAGAAGGAAATGGCAACCCACTCCAGTCTTTTTGCCTGGAGAATCCCAGGGACTGGGGAGTCTGGTGGGAGGCCATCAATGGGATCGCACAGAGTCGGACACGACTGAAGTGACTTAGCAGCAGCAGCAGCATAGAACTGGTGGAGAAGGAAATGGCAACCCACTCCAGTATTCTTGCCTAGAAAATCCCAGGGACAGAGGAGCCTGGTGGGCTGCCGTCTATGGGGTCGCACAGAGTCGGACACAACTGAAGTGACTTCGCATGCATGCATTTATTTATTTATAATAGAAATATAGGTGATTTACAATGTTGTGTTAGTTTCTCATATATAGCAAAGTGATTCAGTTATACATAGATCAGATCAGATCAGATCAGTCGCTCAGTCGTGTCCGACTCTTTGCAACCCCATGAATCGCAGCACGCCAGGCCTCCCTGTCCATCACCAACTCCCGGAGTTCACTCAGACTCACGTCCATCGAGTCAGTGATGCCATCCAGCCATCTCATCCTCTGTCATCCCCTTCTCCTCCTACCCCCAATCCCTCCCAGCATCACAGTCTTTTCCAATGAGTCAACTCTTCGCATGAGGTGGCCAAAGTACTGGAGTTTCAGCTTTAGCATCATTCCTTCCAGAGAAATCCCAGGGCTTATCTCCTTCAGAATGGACTGGTTGGATCTCCTTGCAGTCCAAGGGACTCTCAAGAGTCTTCTCCAACACCACAGTTCAAAAGCATCAATTCTTCGGCGCTCAGCCTTCTTCACAGTCCAACTCTCACATCCATACATGACCACAGGAAAAACCATAGCCTTACATATTGTTTTCCATTATGGTTTATTAGAGAATATTGAATATGGTTCCCTGGGCTATACAGTAGGACCTTGTTGTTTATTTTATATATCATAGTTTCCATCTGCTAATCCCAAACTCACAATTTGTTCCTTCCCACACCCTTTTCCCTTTGGTAACCGTAAGTTTTCTATGTCTGTGAATCTGTTTCTGTCTCGTAAATTAGTTGTTGTATATTTTAGATTCCACATTTAAGTGATATCATACAGTATTTGGCTTTCTCTGACTTACTACACTTGGTATGATAATCTCTAGGTCCATCCATGTGGCTGCAAATGGCATTATTTAATTCTCTTCCATGACTCCACAATATATAACTGTGTATATATACCACAACTTTATTCATTCATCTGTCAGTGGACATTTCGGTAGCTTCCATGTCTTGGCTATTGTAAACAGTGCTGCAATGAACAATGGGGTGCATGTATCCTTCTGAACCATGTTCTTCTCTGGATATATTACCAGGAGAGGGATTGCTGAATAATAAGGTAACTCTATTTTTAGTTTTCTAAGGAATCTCCATACTGTTTTCCATAATAGCTGTAACAATTTACATTTCCACCAATAGTGTAGGAGTTCCCTTTTCTCCACAAACTCTCCAGGATTTATTAATTGCAGGCTTTTCAATGATTGGTCCAGTTTTTTAAATTGTTCTTAGCAGGACAGTATGAATTATCTAGCTTGCTATTATTACCAGACTGAGAAGTCCAAAGAGATTTCTAAGCAGAGAATTGACAAAGCAGTATCAGACCTTTAAATTAAAAATCATTTTGGTAATAGAATGGGAAAGGCAAACTAGAATAAAGCAAGCCTGAAAAACCAATGATGAATCCTGTATGAAGTCTCATTTTAATATACTAAAAGACTCCTAATATAACTGAATATTGTAATTTTGGCTGTAGTTACTGATAAAAAGTTTGATGATTTAAAAATATTGAGCTGGGAGTCAAATTATTTTCATACGATAAAACAGATTTTAAACTCTGAAAGTATCTTCTAAACTAAGAAAGATACACTGAGAACTGCTTTTCTAATTAACTGATTCCATCTATAGTGCAGTAGTATAGGAAACTATGCCTGTGTTTTCAACCTTTCACTTGCTAATGACTCCTTATCCATAGTCAAAACAGAAAAAAAAATTTTTTTAATCCCTCAGTTTTTCTTCAACTTTGTACCCATCCTGCTCTAGATATCAGCCTTTCTGCTTCTTTTCATAGTTCAACTTTTAGAAATGAGTCTAGTCTCACTGTCCTTACTCTATCAAGAGATTCCACAACGTACTGCAATGGCTTCTGTCTTCCCAGTTCCCTAAACCTGTAAAGGAGACCAAACTAAGGGGAAAATCAGTTGAGCTTTTTCTATTTTATTTTATTTGCTCTTTATGAAGCACCAAACTAAGGCCTTAATGCTCACCTTTCCTTTTATTTGGTAACATCTCAAGTCCCTTGGTCTCTAAAACATTTGCTGTTCCCCTTTAATGCTCCTTTCCTCTACCTAATCAAGGAATTTTTGTGTGTGGCCCACTTCTTATGTGAAAACTTTCATGATATAGAATGCTACTGTTGTTATTTAGTTGTGTCTGATTCTTTTGCGACCCCACAAGGCTCCTCTGTTCATGGGACTTCTCAGGCAAGAATACTGGAGCGGGTTGCCATTTCCTTCTCTAGGGATAGTCCCAACCCAGGAATTGAACCCCCATCTCCTGCACTGCAGGTGGATTCTTTACTGCTGAGCCACTGGGGAACTTCCATATAGAGTGCTAATACAGCCTTGCTACTTAAAATTATGTTCTAAGGATCAGCAGCACTGGCATCACCTGGGAGCTTACTGTGAACACAGAATCTCAGATTTCACTCCAGAACTACTGATTCCCATTGGCATGCACAATAAATTTGAGAAGCACTGTTGAGATTTTGAAAGGATCAAGCTTGCAGACTGAGTAACTGACAGAAGAAATAGGCTTCTTTACAACTTCCCACTCATGACAGTAACACTAGCATCTTCAAACGTCTGTCAAACTAATTGTTTACTAGTCACTGTGATAGATTACTACTGTTACTAAATATCTTGTATCTCCCTGGGGAGGAAAAGAAAACACACTGTACCATCCCACTGATGTCAGACATGAATAGAAACCATAAGTCTTTTGGCAGAAGTGTTAAGATCCAACATTATACTTTAGCTCTTTTTTCCTTCTATCTTAAGACCAGGGCTGTTTCATCTAGTGGCTACTCCCTAAAAGGCTATTACACATACACATACCTGTGCACACACATCTAGTCATTCCTGTTTCTGCTCCTGGTTAAATTATAGTGCTTGGAAAAGAAAATTTCTTCAAGAATTCATACATAAGAAGCAAATCACTGACTAGCGGAAAAAGAAAACAGTCTAGCTTGCTTAAGACACAAGAATGAGATTATACCAAGGGTATCAAAATAAAAACTCTAGGAATGATAAAAGGATCTAACAGGGAGTACTGAACAATTATATAGGGGGAAAAATTGCAAACATAATGTAATAAATAACAGGAAGTGGAGAGAAGAAATACAGGAGATGAAACGTTCAAATCACCTAAGAGTTAAACAAACCCCACCTAAAACTGAAACAAGAATGTAATAATACCAACCTCTTAATATTTTTGCAAATTCTGCTTAACTTTAGACACACTAGGAAATACTTGCTTAAGGCAAATAAATATTATCTTTTAGTCACTCTTTCCTTCTAATCATCCATTCATCATTTTATACATAAATATACATAAAACTGGAGAAGGAAATAGCAACCCACTCCAGTATTCTTGCCTAGAGAATTCCATGGACAGAGGAGCCCAGTAGGCTACAGTCCATGGGGTCGCAAAGAGTCGGACATGACTGAGCAACTAACACACACACATACATAAAATAGATCTGAACAATAACATCTACCCTAAAATTAGTAATATCACTAGATATTGGATTAGAGGTAGCTTTTCAACTTTAATTTTTGTTATGTATGACTTCATAGTTAGCACGCATTAGTTTTACCAAAGTTTAGAATCTAGTACCCACCTCTCAGTTAAGACAAACCATCAGATAACTGCATATATAAATTAATCGTTTTGGCCCTATATGGAATTGTTTTTTACAGCCTTGCATTTTGTTGTTATACCATTGAACTACATTAAGTAATGGTGTTAAAAAAACAGCTTTTTGAAATTAGAATCTGTATTTACTATAAAGATGATAAGGATATTTTTTGCTATGTTAAGAGTTGCATGAGAATTTTTTTCTCTTTATTCTATCAGGAAAAGTCATATTTCTTTTACCTAAGCAATAGGTTTATCTTTACCTTAGTGACACTGTGATTTATCGCTGATCACATTTCCCTTTTTTCACTGATTGCTAGAAATCAAAGGCAAATTTTGGGCCTTTCCCTAATACATTACTCTGACCTTAAAATATGCCCCTTTTTGTATGAACATTCATTCATTCAACAAAATCTATTGAGTCTCAATATAAGTTTGCTGGTGGCCATTGGGACTTTTATACACAGAAGACTATTTGCAATTACTTTACTTTTTAAGTAATCTTTGATTTACTGAAGTGCAAATATAAAAATCCAGTTTTCCCTTAAGTCTTCAACCATGTCAGTGTATTATATTTACAAAACTAGTCAATTTTAACGCACTTTCTAAGATGCTTTCAATAGTTAACTCAGAAAACAAACTAGATATCCTTAAATAATCCCATTTATAAACTACAGTAATTACATTCTCTCATCTATACTAAAAGGCACTTATAAATCTACTGTATTTTATTGTAAACACTTTAATTGCCTCTATAACAAGAAAATCTTTCTAAACTCTTTAGTAAATACATTACAATAAAGTTTTAAATATAATGAAAAGTTCTCTTTGGTATTCATTTTCAATTAAATTCTTAGACTAATTTACATGCACTCTAATAGGCCTAATTCTCTGAAATATAACAAATATTTTAAAGACCAAATACACTAATTATTCCTAATCTTAATACAAAATACTAAGTATTTAACAAATTTCATCATTTCTATATTTACTTCTGACCTTAACATGAACAAATCTTAATGTACCCACTAAAAAAAGCAGTGATTCTCAAAGTGTGGTCCCCAGATTAGCAGCATCAGCATTAGTTGAGTTGTTGTTGGAAATGCAAACTATGGGGTCTAGCTCAGAAGTATTGAATCAGAAACTCTAGAGGAGGGGTTCAACATTTTCAACAAGCCTTTGGGTGATGCTGAGGCACACTAAAGTTTGAAACTTACTGCTTTATTGTAGCCTGAAATACTCAGAGGCAGTTCTCTCCAAAAACACAGGTAAGTCTTGTGTTCAGCCATCCTGTGAGATGAGCAGCAATTCTAAAATGGGCAAATCTACTTGTGAGAACCAATGGAATCAGGGAACACTGTTATGACTTCAAACTTCATCAAAGTTACTATCAGAGCAGACTGAGGCTGTTTATCTAGAAAAGATTCTTTCCCCACCTCCCACCTTAGGAAATGAGACTAAGACTGCAGACATCTAGGCTTATCTTCTTCCATGACTGACCAGTACTCTTAATTAACAGTTACTCTAACAACTGGGCTTCCTTGGTGGTTCAGATGGTAAAGTGCCTGTCTGCAATGCAGGAAACCTGGGTTCGATACCTGGGTTGGGAAGAACCCCTGGAGAAGGAAATGGCAGCCCACTCCAGCAGTCTTGCCTGGAAAATCCCATGGACGGAGGAGCCTGGTAGGCTACAGTCCATAGGGTACCAAAGAGTCGGATACGACTGAGTGACTCCACTTTCTAACAATTGGTACTACAAATCCTTTACAGGCACTTGGTCTTTCCTGGGTTCAAGTTAAACTATTATCTAACTCTTTCAGACAATCTGCATCTCAATTTCCAACCCGAAATGTACAAAGTTTTCTTATACCTTCCTTGGAGTTTGTATTTTCAGGTCAGTCATTTAATATTTTTCTGACTCTAAAGAAATTTCAATGACAATCCATCTTATCCTTTACCTAAATTGTTTTAACTTTAATATCAAACTAAAGAATCTTGCATTCTTCTCATGCTTTTTTCTTGTCTGACATAACTCTTAGAAACAGGAAGATAACACTCAAATGGATTTTGTCTCTCTCATTTCTCTGCCTAGCCAAGTTTCTTAATCAGGAAAATGGGTTAATAATAGTACTTACCTCACCAAGTTGTTATTAGGATTAAACAAAAATATTTGGTAGTAGCTGCCCCATATAAAGAGAAGGCAATGGCACCCTACTCCAGTACTCTTGCCTGGAAAATCCCATGGACGGAGGAGCCTGGTAGGCTGAAGTCCATGGGGTCGCTAGGAGTCGGACACGACTGAGTGACTTCACTTTTACGCGTTGGAGAAGGAAATGGCATCCCACTCCAGTGTTCTTGCCTGGAGAATCCCAGGGACGGGGGACCCTGATGGGCTGCCGTCTCTGGAGTCGCACAGAGTCAGACACGACTGAAGTGACTTAGCAGCAGCAGCAGCCCCATATAAAGTGTTCTTAGCTGCTCTAATTGTCATTTTCCCAAAAGATATTGTTTTATTAATAAATGATAAAAGTAAATGAAAAGAAACTTTAAAAAGGAGTTCAGATATACATATTTAAAGTATACCGTCACCAAGTGGGAAAATAGAGTTGCCATAACAGGGAAGTTTATGATAAAAACTATATTACAATTAAGTTGGAACTCTAATATTTATATTTAGAGCCCCACTGTTCATGGGCTTCTCAAGACAAGAATGCTAAAATGGTTTGTCATTCCCTTCTCCAGTGCACCACGTTTTGTCCGAACTCTTCACCATGACCTGTCTTGGGCGGCCCTACACAGCATGGCTCATATTTCACTGAGTTACACAAGGCTGTGATCCATGTGATTGTTTCGGTTAGTTTTCTGTGACTGTGGTTTTCTTTCTGTCTGCCCTCTGATGGATGAGGATAAGAAGCTTGTGTGAGCTTCCTGATGGGAGGCACTGGCTGTGGGGAAAACTGGGTCTTGCTCTGGTGGGCAGGGCCATGCCCATTAAACATTTAATTTTCTGTTGATGTGTGGGGCTGTGCCCCTCCCAGCAGTTTGGCCTGAGGTGACCCAATCTTAGAGTTTGCAAACTCTATGGTAGGCTGTAGGCTCTATAGCAGGGGTAATGGTGACCTCCTCCAAGAGGACGTATGTCAGCACACCATGCCTCCCAGGATTGCTGCTATCAGTGCCCCTGCCCCCAAGGCAGGCCACTATCAACCCACACCTCAGCCATACTCCCAAACAGTCACAGACAAGTCTGGCTCAGTCTCTTGTGGGGGGTCACTGTTTTTTTTTTCCTGAGTTCTGGTGCACATAAGGTTTTGTTTGTGCCCTCCAAAAATCTCTGTTTCCCCAATCCTGTGAAAGTTCTATAATCAAATTCCACAGACCTTTCAAACCAGATTCCCTGAAAATTCATTGGAAAGATTGATGCTGAAGCTAAAGCTCCAATACTTTGGCCACCTAATGCAAAGAGGCAACTCACTGGAAAAGACTCTGATGCTGGGAAAGATTGAGGGCAGAAGAAGGGGGTGACAGAGGATGAGATGGTTAGATAGCATCACCGACTCAATGGACATGAGTGTGAGCCAACTCCAGGAGATAGACAGTAAAGGACAGGGAAGCCTGGCGTGCTGCAGTCTGCAGGGTCACCGAGTTGGAGATGACTGAGCACCTGAACAACAACAACAACTAAATACTAAAAAAAATATTTTTTTACGTACTTATAACTACATGCTCTAGTAAACTGACTATAGTGATGCCTCCAAACATGAGCTATGCTCTAGGCCTAAAAAATTTTTTTGAATCATAAAATAATTTACTCTTTGCTTGCATGCATGCTAAGTCACTTCAGCAGTGTTTGACTCTTTGCAATCCTATAGCCTGCAGCTTGCCAGGCTCCTTTGTCCATGGGGATTCTCCAGGCAAGAATACTGGAGTGGGTTGCCATGCCCTACTCCAGGAGATCTTCCCAATGCAGGGATCAAACCCATGTGTTTCCTGCAGCTCCTGCACTGCAGGCAGATTCTTTACCACTAAGCCACCAGGAAAGTCCAATTTACTCTTATAGCAGGAACAAAAATGGGGTCATATGGTGTTTTCTTTGTAATTGTTATTAACTAGAGCAATGGTGTGATAAGCTCCTTAACATGTCTAAGTCCCAATTATGGTTTTCCATAGAGGGGACTATAATGTTGGAGTCAGCAAACACTATAAACTGTAAGACCAAAAGAAGACACCTTGGAGAGGAGAGAGACATTAGTAACAGTTAACAGTCAGGTAACTGGTCTGTTTTTACAGAAAGAGTAAAATCAGAAACAGATGACCCAAGTTCTATTAGGCCCATCCTTCAATGGTAAAACTATTTTACCATCATCATTGCTGAACATGAAATGGTGACGGATAAGGTCACTAACAACAAATGGAGTCCTGGAATACAGCCAATCTCCAAGTGTGGAAGTGTCTGCACAAGATATACTGCTACAACACACAGGATACTTAAACTGAAGGAAGAGTAACTAACAACAGAGAACTTAAGCAGCTGTTAAAAAAGTCTAAAATAATAGTAGTCACAAGCAAAAAAAGTAGAGGAAATCCTTGAAACAGACTAACAGATACTCATTCCAAAGGACACAAATGCAAGGAAAACCCTACAGTCAAAGCCAAAAAAATAGAGCTCTTATTTTAAGCAAAGGTTGAACTAAAAATTAATGAAGAACCATTTACTTTTTACCTGCATATGTACATGTTGCCTCTCAAAGGAATTAATTTAGAAAGCTGTACTTATTCAAGAACCAGAGGGGGTGATCAAATTATTGCTGGAACATTCATTTCTTGAACTAGCTTCAGAACTCTGTAGGCATAACTGTATAGACTTACAATATTTTTAACCCCAAATGCTACTTTGTAGCTTTACTTCCCAACATGTTCACTAATCCTGTTCCAAATGGAAAAAAAAAACACCAGAGTTGAGAACCTTTTAGCCCATAATCAACCTCATTTACAAATAAGAAAATATAGGCCCAAAGAGCAAGTAATTTTCACAAATTCTTTCAGCAAGTTAATGGTAGGAAGTACCTACCCACCTGATTGTAGCCAGAACTATGACATCACAAGGTTTCTATAACTTGTATCAGAGACTTGGGGGCACCATGAATATTAAAGACTGGGCCCTGAGTACACAAGCCAGCTTCCCCAGAAGAGGACTTTGTATAATACTTTGAAGCTGCAACTCTGAAAGAATGTCTGCTATATTAATAGCAGTGTGCTCAATAAATGTTTCTAAATCAATGAATCAGATGTGTATGTTTGGGCTTATTTATTAAAATATTCACCATATCCTTTCCTGGTTAAAAGTTGCCCCACATATTCTTCACCTGCCTAGAGGCTGGTCACATTTCAACTGTTTTCAATAAGTCAACTGAGATCTTACACACACAAACAAACCTCTTATTCAAACACTAAAGTTCCAGTCCTCATCCCTGGTCCACCTTTAAGAGGAATCTGCACCTGATTAATGTTCTTCAAAGCAGAAACGAATTACATACCCCTTCGTTTTTCTAATTTCATAAACAGGAGTTGTGAAGAAAAGATTTTATGTAAAGTTTAGAAAAGTTAACAAAAGGGACCATGCTAAAAATTACATTTTAATATTCAAGTTTCTTCAAAACTTAAACTACACACTTAAACATTGTAGTTTTGGACGCTGCCCTCCCAGGCCCCAAGCTTTGCGCAAATACCAGCAAAGCCTCTATAGATGTCCTCACTGGTTCACTGCTTTAAAGTAAATCGTAGGATGTGGGGTTGTGGATAGATTTTATATTCTCTGTACTTTTCTCTAATTCCTAAACACTCTAATGCTGATATAATTTACTCTCATAATACCAAAATGCGTATCAGAACAGGTAACAAGAATAAAATATGACCATGAGAAGTCTGAGGAAGCCAACGACACTGGAGAAGTTACCGTATGCATGACGCCAATACCGCTTTAGCAAGGGCTTTAAAAAATTTCGTAGGGTATCAGTACCGTGTCATTACGATTGATTTTTTTTTCTTAAGAATAGTATAACTCCACTATGACGAAAGAAAACACAACAGGCGGTAGAAATGACAACTGAGAAGTTTGTTACGTTCTGCCCCTCAAGACAACACGCCTTTCAAAATACACGATACAAAAATCCGGGTTCCTGTGTACGTTACGCATTTTCTTTTTCAAAGTCTTAATACGTAAGCGTTGATGTGAATTCTCACATGTCAAATAAAAACAATGACCCAGCCCAAACCCAAGCCAGACAAGGCGTTCTTCATGATCCAATGAGAGGAAAAACACGAGGGTCATAATTGATTCAATATTCACCTCCCAGTGGGAGGGAAAAACTTCAGAGCTCCTACCCTTGAAACAGTTGGCGCGGTAAAGAAAGTCGAGTCCCAGCGCAGAGAAGCAGGAAGAGCAGGGCAGGAAGAGACGCGACGCAGCCCCGAGGAGGTCTTCCGCCCCCAGCGCTTGAGCGAGCGCTCGGCCTCCTCGTCCCCCGCCCCGGCCCCGGCACACCTGCCAACGCTGGCCCGGCGCGCGCCCCCCTCGCGCGGCGCCCACCCCGCCGCCGTCCCCCTCTGCCCCCCGTCCTCAGCCCGGGTCGGCCGCGCGGGACGCGAAGGAAGGCTGGGCTCACCGGGTCCCTCCGGGCTGCACGGCGCCGGGGGCCGGTGGGGCGGGGACCCGCACCCGGGGTCCCCCTGGTCGGGCTCCCTCAGGTAATCCTCGAAGCGCACCTGACGGGCTTCGCCGCCACCCCCGAAGCCCCACAAGCGGTTGGCTGTGCCCCGCAGAAGGCGCCCGCTCTTCCCTGTGAACGTGGTCAGGTAGTCCATCCTGCCACGGGGGGCAGGAACCCAGGAGGAGGCCGACAGTTTCTGCTGCGACGGCCGCCACTCGGTGCGCGCCCGCCCGCGCGTCCCACCCGACAACGGGGGCGGCGGCGGCTCCTCACGCCTCTGGGGAGGCGGGGAGGGGGAGGGGACGGCCGACGCTCGGCCCGGGGGCGACCATCAGGAAACCCTGCAGCGGGGGAGTAGGAGCGGGACGAAAGTTTTTGAAAAGTTTTTGCCGTTGCTTCTTAACGCCGATTCTGGGCCAAACTTAGCTTAGAAAGTAGACACATACTTCCTGGAACAGAGGCCGCGGCGAAAAGCGCGGTCTTTTAGCAAGCCCAGCGGGGCCTGTCCGCTTCCCCCCACCTCCCCGTGCCTGGCCCCAATGGAGCCGGCCCGCCCCGCCCTGCCCCGCCCCTCCCCGGGCCGACCCGACCGGACTTTCAGGCGCTGGGGGAAGCTGGGGAGGGCGTTTCCCGCCCCGAGGGCCGACACGGGCGTCAGGGTGGCCCTGGGGAGGCTTTGCTGGTATTTGCGCAAAGCTTGGGGCCTGGGAGGGCAGCGTCCAAAAGCTTCTGTCCGTCAAGAAGTTTCAGTGTGTGTTAGGAGGATGGGCACGAATCCACAGGAAACTTTTTGCAGTTTGAAATTTGGGGGAGGGAGGCCGAGTAGGTAAAGGAGAGGTTAGTTTTAAGGTCGTAGTTAACACGAAACAGCCCAGATTAAGATGCTTCCTAAGGAAACCATCTTCGTAAAATAAAGCATCAATCGTCACGGTCGAAGTTCGCTGTGGCATTAGGAACTGATGTTAAGAGTTTGACATTCCATGACTGGTCTGTAAAGCAAGGTAATTAATTAGGGCTTTAATGTGCACCTTTATCCTTTAAGGAGAGAAAGAGCAGTGACACTTGACAGGCATTTAGTACCCAATTTTGACTCCTTATGAGAGCTGGTTATTCTATTCCTTTTACGTCTGTTTGAAGGATCTTTAACCAAGTGGGCTTCCCAGGTGGCGCTAGTGGAAAAGAACCCGCTTGCCAATGCAGGAGACAAAAGAGAAGCAGGTTTGATCCCCTGAAAGAGGGCTGGGCAACTCACTTCAGAATTCTTGCCTGGAAAAAAAAAATCCCATGGACAGAGGAGTCTGGTGGGCTAAATACAGTCCATAGAGTTGCAAAGAGTCGGACATGACTGAAGCCACTTGGGAGACATGGCTCTTATTTTTTACCATGCATTAAATAAAACTTTCTTGTAATTACCAATTTATTAATGTATTTGAAGAAAAGGTTTAAATTAGAAAGTTGGAGAGCTAATACCTAACAATGGAGTCCAGAAAACATCTTTCAGGAACTTAAGCGTTTTGCCAAAATCATTGAGGATTATCCTCCGGGCCGCACACCCCTGCCCCCTTTTCAATTATTTGGTCGTTTCCCTACTGTTATTATCAGCTTAACAGGTAGAACAGACTGCACCATTCTAACAGCAGCATCACTTTTATACTTGGTTAAATGTATAGAATGACTGGGCTACACCGCATACACCGCAAAGTCTAATTCACAGAGATTCTGAGTAAGGATCCAGGCATCTGAATATCCAGCAACCATCCATGTGTTCAGATGTGGTGCTTGGGACAACACTGCTCTGGACATCGTTCTGTACCTCCTAGGAACCCATCTGGTATAGTAGTAAGTGGCTCCCAGTTTTTCTGAGATTTCTATTTCATAAGGAAGCACTAAGCTTAGCACCACTTCCAAAAATTAGGCTCAGTAAGCTTTAAAAATTGAATTTGAATGATTTAAGTCTCAGTTCAGATCAGTTCAGTTCAGTCCAGTCGCTCAGGCGTGTCCAACTCTTTGCGATCCCATGAATTGCAGCACGCCAGGCCTCCCTGTCCATCACCAACTCCTGGAGTTCAATCAAACATCCATCGAGTCAGTGATGCCATCCAGCCATCTCATCCTCTATCGTCCCCTTCTTCTCCTGCCCCCAGTCCCTCCCAGCATCAGAGTCTTTTCCAATGAGTCAACTCTTCGCATGAGGTGGCCAAAGTACTGGAGTTTCAGCTTTAGCATCATTCCTTCCAAAGAACACCCAGGACTGATCTCCTTTAGAATGGACTGGCTGGATCTCCTTGTAGTCCAAGGGATTCTCAAGAGTCTTCTCCAACACCACAGTTCAAAAGCATCAATTCTCCGGTGCTCAGCTTTCTTCACAGTCCAACTCTCACATCCATACATGACCACAGGAAAAACCATAGCCTTGACTAGACGGACCTTTGTTGGCAAAGTAATGTCTCTGTTTTCAATATGCTATCTAGGTTGGTCATAACTTTCCTTCCAAGGAGTAAGCGTCTTTTAATTTCATGGCTGCAATCACCATCTGCAGTGATTTTGGAGCCCCCAAAAATAAAGTCTGACACTGTTTCCACTGTTTCCCCATCTATTTCCCATGAAGTGATGGGACCAGAAGCCATGATCTTCGTTTTCTGAACATTGAGCTTTAACCCAACTTTTTCACTCTCCACTTTCACTTTCATCAAGACGCTTTTGAGTTCCTCTTCACTTTCTGCCATAAGGGTGGTGTCATCTGCATATCTGAGGTTATTGATATTTCTCCGGGCAATCTTGATTCCAGCTTGTGCTTCTTCCAGCCCAGTGTTTCTCATGACGTACTCTGCATATAAGCTAAATAAGCAGGGTGATAACATACAGCCTTGATGTACTCCTTTTCCTATTTGGAACCAGTCTGTTGTTCCATGTCCAGTTCTAACTGTTGCTTCCTGACCTGCATATAGGTTTCTCAAGAGGCAGGTCAGGTGGTCTGGTATTCCCATCTCTTTCAGAATTTCCCACAGTTTATTGGGATCCACACAAAGGCTTTGGCATAGTCAATAAAGCAGAAATAGATGTTTTTCTGGAACTCTCTTGCCTTTTCGATGATCCAGTGTATGTTGGCAATTTGATCTCTGGTTCCTCTGCCTTTTCTAAAACCAGCTTGAACATCTGGAAGTTCACGGTTCATGTATTGCTGAAGCCTGGCTTGGAGAATTTTGAGCATTACTTTACTAGCGTGTGAGATGAGTGCAATTGTGCGGTAGTTTGAGCATTCTTTGGCATTGCCTTTCTTTGGGATTGGAATGAAAACTGACCTTTTCCAGTGCTGTGGCCACTGCTGAGTTTTCCAAATTTGCTGGCAGATTGAGTGCAGCGCTTTCACAGCATCATCTTTCAGGATTTGAAATAGCTCAACTGGAATTCCATCACCTCCACTAGCTTTGTTTGTAGTGATGCTTTCTAAGGCCCACTTGACTTCACATTCCAGGATTTCTGACTCTAGATGAGTGATCACACCATCGTGATTATCTGGGTCGTGAAGATCTTTTTTGTACAGTTCTTCTGTGTATTCTTGCCACCCCTTCTTAATATCTTCTGCTTCTGTTAGGCCCATACCATTTCTGTCCTTTATCGAGCCCACCTATGCTTGAAATGTTCCCTTGGTATCTCTAATTTTCTTGAAGAGATCTCTAGTCTTTCCCATTCTGTTGTTTTCCTCTATTTCTTTGCACTGATTGCTGAGGAAGGCTTTCTTATCTCTCTTTGCTATTCTTTGGAAGTCTGCATTCAAATGCTTATACCTTTCCTTTTCTCCTTTGCTTTTCACTTCTCTTCTTTTCACAGCTATTTGTAAGGCCTCCCCAGACAGCCATTTTGCTTTTTTGCATTTCTTTTCCATAGGGATCATCTTGATCCCTGTCTCCTGTACAATGTCACGAACCTCCGTCCATAGTTCATCAGGCACTCTATCTATCGGATCTAGTCCCTTAAATCTATTTCTCACTTCCACTGTATAATCATAAGGCATTTGATTTAGGTCATACGTGTATGGTCTAGTGGTTTTCCCTACTTTCTTCAATTTAAGTCTGAATTTGGCAATAAGGAGTTCATGATCTGAGCCACAGTCAGCTCCTGGTCTTGTTTTTGCTGACTGTATAGAGCTTCTCCATCTTTGGCTGCAAAGAATATAATCAATCTGATTTCAGTGTTGACCATCTGGTGATGACCATGTGTAGAGTGTTCTCTTGTGTTGTTGGAAGAGGGTGTTTGCTATGACCAGTGTCTTCTTTTGGCAAAACTCTATTAGCCTTTGCCCTGCTTCATTCCGTATTCCAAGGCCAAATTTGATTAAATAAACTGAAATTATTTTATTTTTCTAAAATACATATTACATTTTCACATTTGCTATTTATTTTGTGATAATCATATGCAGAACAGTGGTTGAGTTTTTTATACCTGATAAAATCTGCACTTTATTTCTAACCTTAACAAGAACCTGTACGCTACCAGTTCAAATACTGGCTTACAAGCAGTTAACCTTTTTTTTTTTTTTTTCCTGCTTCAGTTTCATAGAAACCTAGAGCTCCAGATAAAAACGTTGATGATTAAGTGCTTTACAAGTTTTTATTTAAACTCAGCCAAGCCCTAATGTCTCTAAAATCCATTTATTCATTTCATCAGCTTTTCTTTTTAATTCTTCACATTTGTTGTCTCAGCCATCACTATTCTCCTGAAGTTACCAAATTCATTATTCAAACATGTTACTTGGTCTTCTATATGACTCAAAATCATAGGCCATGAAACACTCTCACTTTTCTTCCCCCTTTCTTTGTAATCTACAGCAAGCTTATCTCCATATATTGCCTCAGAAGGAAGGAAGTCCTTGCTCTTGTCCATGCCTCTCCTTTTCCAAATTAATTCTTGATCTTAGTGTGCTATGACTTGCCAGTCTTATTATTCCTTTGTGCTTTACTATTTTTTCTCTCTCCACTCTCGTTCCTTCCTCCTTATCCTACCTGTATCATCCACATATATTCCTCTCAAGCTTTAAAAACAAACAAACAAAAAACGGCCTTCTTTATATATCTTGCCTGACTCCTCCAGCAACCCTTTGCCTTATTTTTAAAATAACTTTACTGGCATATGATTTTACAAACCATATAATTCATCTGTTAAAAGTGTACACTTCACTGGTTGTTAGTATATTTAGACAGTTGTTAAACAATCCCAAATCTAATTTTTGAACATTTCTATCATGGATACAACTTAGTGACTGAACAACAACAAAACTTACCTCCCAAAGAAACTTCTTATCCTTTGTAGTACTCTCCATTCTCACCACAGGCATAGACAACTAATCTACTTTCTGTCTCAATGGATTTGCCTTTTATAAACATTTCACATGAACTGAATCATACAATATCTGGTCTTTGATGTTTGACCTCTTTCAATTAGCCTAAGGTTTCTGAGGCTTATTCATGTTGAAACATGTATTAGTAAGTCATTTCTTTTTATTACCAAATAATATCCTATAGGAATAGATATTTATCCATTTATAAGTTGGTGGACATTTGGATTATTCCCTTTTTAGTTATTATGAATAATGTTGCTAATAAATTTTTTTGTGGACATATATTCTCATTTCTTTCTATACCTGAGGTTGAATTGGTGGATTTTTTTTTTTAAATAACATAGTCTAAGTTTAAGGTATACAATGTGATAATTTGATAGGAGTATATATTGCAAAATGATTACCACAGTAGGGTTAATTAACATTTCCATAAACTCAGATAATTACCTTCTTGGTATAGTTGCTAGGAGAGCATTTAAGAGTTACTCTCTTAGCAACTCTCTTCAACTATATAATACAATATTGTTAACTACAGTCACCATATTATATGTTAGATCCCTCACTTAATTTTATTCAACTTAAAATTGGAAACGTAGGGGCTTCCCTGGTGGCTCAGTGGTAAAGAAATCTGCCTGCCAATGCAGGAGACAACGGGTTCAATCCCTGAATCTGGGACGATCCACCAGGCCTTGGAGCAAATAAGCCCCTGCACCACAATTATTGAGCCTGTGCTCTGGAGCCCGGGAGTGCAACTGCTGAGCCCATGTACTGCAACTACTGAAGCCCACGTACCCTAGAGTCTGTGCTCCGCAACAAGAGAAACCACCACAATGAGAAGCCCACACACCGCAACTAGAAAGTAGCCCCTGCTCACTGCAACTAGAGAAATCCCACGCAGTAAAAAAGGAAAAATTTGGAAATATCTACCATTTGACCAATATCTCACCATTTCCTACATCCTCCAGACCCTGGCTTCCCTGGTGGCTCAGAGGTTAAAGCATCTTCCCGCAGTGCAGGAGACCATGGTTCGATCCCTGGGTCGGGAAGATCCCCTGGAGGAGGAAATGGCAACCCACTCCAGTATTCTTACCTGGAGAATCTCATGGACGCAGGAGCCTGGCAGGCTACAGTCCACGGGGTCACAAAGAGTCAGATAAGACTGAGTGACTTCACTTTCACTTTCCAGACCCTGGCAACCACTCTTCTACTCTGTTTCTATGAGTGCAGTTTTTTAAGATTCCACATGTGAGATCATACAGTACACGATCTGTCTTTGTCTTACATTTTGGTCAGCATAATGCCCTTAAGGTCCATCCATGTTATTGCAAATGGTATTTCATTTTCATGGCTGAATAATATTTCATGGTGTATCTAAACCTTATCATCTTTATCCATTCCTCCAATGATGGATATTTAGGTTCTACCCAGGTCTTAGCTATTGTGAATAAAGATCCAGTGAACATGCGGATGCAGCTATCTCTTTGAGGATTTCATTTCCTATGGATATATACCCAGTAGTGGGATTGATGGATCCTATGGTAGGTCTATTTCTAATTTTTTGTGGAAACTCCATATTGTTTTCCCTAGTGGCTGTACCAATGTATCCACACCAACAATGCATGAAGGTTCCCTTTTCACCACATCCTGGGTAACACTTCCTACCTTTTTGATACTGCTACTGCTACTGCTAAGTCACTTTAGTCGTGTCTGACTCTGTGTGACCCCATAGACGTCAGCCCACCAGGCCCTCCTGCCCCTGGGATTCTCCAGGCAAGAACACTGGAGTGGGCTGCCATTTCCTTCTCCAATGTATGAAAGTGAAAAGTGAAAGTGAAGTCGCTCAGTCGTGTCTCACTCTTAGCGACCCCATGGACTGCAGCCTACCAGGCTCCTCCGTCCGTGGGATTTTCCAGGCAAGAGTACTGGAGTGGGGTGCCATTGCCTTACCTACCTTTTTGATAGCAGCCATTCTAATAGGTGTGAAGTGATCATATTGTGGTTTTGATTTGCATTTCCCTGCTGACTAGTGATGTTGAGGATGGTTTCATGTAACTGTTGCCCATTTGTATGTCTTCTTTGGAAAAGTGTCTATTCAGATCCTCTGCCCAGTTTTTAATTCAACCGTTGGTTTTTTGCTATTGAGTTTTACAGGTTCCATATATATTTTGGATATTAACCCCTTTCAGATAAGTGGTCTGCAAATAATTTTCTCCCATTTCTTCGGTTGGCTTTTTAGTTTGTTGATTATTTCTTTTGTGTGATGCAGTCCCTCTGGGTTATTTTCATTTTTGTTGCCTGTGCTTTTGGTGTCACATCCAAAAATTCACTGCCAAGACCAGTGTCAAGAAACAATTTCCCTCTGTTTTCTTTTAGAAGTTTTATGGTTTTAGGTCTCACATCTGAATTTTTAATTTGCTTCAAGTTAATTTTTGTATGTTTTGTACAATAGGTATAGAATTTCATTCTTTTGCATGTGACTACCCAGTTTCCCCAGCAACATTTATTCTTGGCTCCCCTGTCAAATATTAGTTGATGGTATATGCATGGTTAATTTTTATTTCTGGGTTCTTGATTCTGTTTCACTGGTATATGAATATACATATGTATCTGTTTCTATGCCAGTATTCCACTTTTTTTTTTAATTGGAGGATAATTGCTTTACAATGTTGTGTTGGTTTCTGCTGCACCACATTAATCAGCTCTGTGTGCTTGCTCAGTCACTCAGTTCTATCTAACTCTTTGTGACCCCCTGACTACAGCCCACCAGATTCCTCTTTCCATGGAATTCTCCAGGCAAGAATACTGGTTTCCATGGAATTCTCCAGGCAAGAATACTGGAGTGGGTTGCCATTTCCTACTCCAGGGGATCTTCCTGACTCAGGGATCAAACCCATGTCTCCTGTGTTGCCTGTATCAGCAGGTGTATTCTTTACCACTGAGCCACCTTGGAAGCTGGGAGAAGGCAATGGCACCCCACTCCAGTACTCTTGCCTGGATAATCCCATGGACGGAGGAGCCTGGTGGGCTGCAGTCCATGGGGTCGCAAAGAGTCTGACACGACTGAGTGACTTCACTTTCACTTTTCACTTTCATGCACTGGAGAAAGAAATGGCAACCCACTCCAGTGTTCTTGCCTGGAGAATCCCAGGGACGGGGGAGCCTGGTGGGCTGCCATCTATGGGGTCGCACAGAATCGTACACGACTGAAGCGACTTAGCAGCTTAGCAGCAGCACCTTGGAAGCTATAAGTATACATATATCCCCTCCCTCTTAAATCTTCCTGCCCCTATCCTAGCCCTCTAAGTCATCACAGAGCAGTGAGCTGAGCTCCCTGTGCTATACCGCTGCTTCCCACGGCTATTTATTGTACACGTGGTACTGTATGGGTATCAATGCTACTCTCTCAGTTCGTCCCACCCTCTCCTTCCTCCACTATGTCCACAAGCCTGTGCTCTACCTCTGTGTCTCTACTCCTGCCCTGCATAGGTTCATCAGTATCCACTGTTTTGATTACTTCGACTTTGTAATAAATTTGAAATCAGGAAGTCTGATGTGCATCAGTTTTGTTCCTCTTTCTCAGGTGCTTTGGTGGTTTGGGGTCTTCTGCAGCTCCATATGAATTTTAGCACTACTGCTAAGTCACTTCAGTCGTGTCCTGTCCTATTTCTATGAAAAATTCCATTGGAACTTTGTCAGGGATCACACTGAATATATAGAACACTTTGGGTAGTATGGACATTTTTAACAATATTACAATCCATGAACATAGGCTACCTTTCCATTTATTTGTGTCTTATTCAACTTCTTTCATCAGTGTCTTGTAGTTTTCAAAGTAGAGATCTTTCACCACCTTGGCTAAATTTATTCCTAAGTATTTTATTGTTTCTGATGCTATTGTGAATGAGATGATGTTCTTTCTTTTTCAAATAGTTCATTTTTAGTATATATGAATACAGCTGATCGTCTCTGTCGATTTGTATCCTACAACTTTATGAAATCTGTTTATTAGTTCTAGCAGTACTTTTATTGAAGTTGTTTTAATATCATATATTAATTATATCATATCATATTTAATATATTAATCATATTAATTATATGAATATATGATATAAATTATATTAATTATATCATATAATAATATCATATCACCTGTAAATTTACTTCTTCCTTTCCAATTTGGCTGCTTTTTATTTCTTTGTCTTGCCTCAGTGCTTTGGCTGAAACTGCCAGTACTATGTTGAATAAGAGTGGTGACAGTGGGCATCCTTGCTTTCTTCCTGATCTTAGAGGAAAAGCTTTCAATCTTTCATTGCTGAGTGTGATTTTAGCTGTGTCTTATCTATATATACCCCTTATTTTACAGTATATTCCTTCTATACCCAATTTATTGGGAGTTTTTGTCACAGAAGCATATTTGTCAAATGCTTTTTCTTCATCTATTGAGATGATCCTATAAGTTTTATTCTTCACTGTACTGATGTGGTGTATAAGATTTATGGAGTTGCATATGTTGAACCATTTTTCCATTCTAGGAATAAGTCCCACTTGATTGTGGTGTATGATCCTTTTACTGTGTTGCTGAATTCTGTTTACTAGTATTTTGTTAAAAAAATTTGCATCTATATTCATCAGAGATATTGTCCTGTAGTTTCCTTTTCTTGTAGAGTCCTTATCTGGTTTTGGTATTAGGGTAATGATGGCCTCAAAATGAATTTAAGAGAATTCCATCCTCTTCAATTTTGTGTAAGAGTTTGAGAAGGACTGATGTTAATATTTCTTTAAATGTTTGGTAGAATTCACCAGTGAAATCATCTGTCCTGGACCTTTCTTTTTGGGGATGTTTTTTATTACAGGTCCAAACCCCTTACATTATTGCTCTCAAGATTTTCTAGTACATTATGATTCAGTTTTAGGTTAAAGTTTTCTAGAAATTTACCTGTTTTTCCTAAGTTATCTGATTTGTTGGTATTTAAAATTTTTCATGGTAGTCTCTTACAAACTTCTATATTTATATGTTATTAGTTGTTTTAGTTTAGACTATATTAGAAATAATTTCCCTATCTCTGCTTTGTATTTTTCTTTTAAGGTATTAGAAAAATGAAAAAAAGAAGCAGACTATGGCCACCTACCCTGCTCCCTACCCTGGGCCTTCTATGGGTGCTGAGCAGGCTCTACAACCAACACAGGCACAAAAAGCATTTAATGAATGAAGTCAACAAAGACTGATTAGAAGCCACTCTGTGCCTACTCTACTAGTTTTCTGGGAGTTAAGGAAGGAAGAGGTGGAGAAAAGAGTCTTAAACACACAAAGAAATGTACAACAGCTTTGTTAAGACTCTCAGACTGAGTTGGTCCTACTGCACACTGCCTGATACATAACTGCACGCGTTTCTGTTGGTTGTGTGACATGAACCTCTCAGCTTTTTGTTTTTCCCCTATTTAATAATCTCCAACACTGCAGCTGGGTAATCTCAAATCTACAGATCTAACGGTTGCCTTTCCTCTAATTAAAAAAAAAAAAAACAACTCCTCTTCACAGCAGTAGAATCCTGCTGATAATGAGAATCAGCTGTGGAACATTTTTAAAAATTCAGATTTCCCAACTATACCCCAGAGAACCTGATTCCAGGATTGTAGGGTGTGTCTCAGGAACCTCATTTTTTGATTATGAGGCATGTTTGAGATCTGCTCCTTATATTATAGTTCTTCAAGTGTTTTGCATATTTAGTTCATGCAAATCACACATTTACTTCTGAAATAGGACCACAAGACTAGTTTTGACAAACACTGAGCCACTGAGCAGAAGTGACATGTTTTATACTCACATGTGTAAAGAAACAGCCTCTGTTTAAAGGACTCAATTTTCTACACTCCACATGCCTTTGCCCCTGCCTCGGCAACCAAGGATACTACCTGCTTTAGCTGGCATGTGGTGAGATGGTGGCACCATCTCCAACAACCTGGATCCAGAAACTATGCAGACAGAGTCCCTCCCCCAACTTCAACCTGAACTGGACATGTAATATAAGAGAGAAATAAATCAAGAAATAAACACTGTTACAGTAAGCCTCTGAAGTTTAGGGATTCATTTGGCACCATAGCATAAGCTTAGCCAAACTGGCTGATACAAGGGTTTGTAAATGGTTAATTTTCACTGATTTTTATCATACCTTCCAAGTTAATATACAAAACACTACCTGATTTACGTTGTCAAGTTCATGTATCTGTTTTTCAGGCCTTTCTTGCCATTTTTATATTCTGACAAGTATTCTCAGGTTCCAAGATTATGTATTAATTTACCATTTAAATAATGTATATTAATAAGGACTTTCTTGACATTTTGCAACCAAAAGCAAGCAAGCAAACCAAGCACAATGAGTAGAATGGTGAGGTATGCATGTGTCAAGTCACGTCTGACTGTGCAATCCCATGGACTGCAGCCCGCCAGGCTCCTCTGTCCATGGGATTATCTAGGCAAGAATACTGGAGTGGATTGCCATGCTCCCTCCAGGGGCTCTTCCCAACCTAGGGATCGAACCCACATATCTTATGCCTCCTGCACCGACAAGCCGGTTCTTTACCACTAGCGTCACCTGGCAAGCCCAAATGGTGAGGTAGTCATGCAAAAAACAACCCATCAATCATCTATCACTCCCAGTTTAAAACTTTAGTTTCATCCATATCAGCCTAATTCTCTCAATAAATGTTTTTATGATCAGAAAATATTATAAATTTGAACTTGTAAACCATATGGATGATCATGTGTGTGTATGCTTAGTCGCTCAGTTGTGTCCGACTCTTGGCGACTCCATGGACTGCAGCCCTCAGGCTCCTCTGTCCATGGGGATTTTCCAGGCAAGAATATTGGAGTGGGTTGCCATTTCCTTCTCCAGGGGATCTTCCTGACCCAGGGATCGAACCAAAGTCTCCTGCATTGCAGGCAGAGTCTTTCTTGTCTGAACCACCAGGGAAGCCCATGTATGGTCATAACATGCCATTTTTATGTTTATATATCGGTTTTAGGTAAAACTATATTAAAAAAAGCTTGAAAAGAATTGCTTTTAGAGCTATAAAGAGGAAGTCTCAATTCTCTTTCACATGCTGCCCTGAATTTAGCAATAACAACCTTGTCAAACCTGAGAGAAACCTTGGTGTTAATCTAGTTTCGTCTCTTATCTTCATTGATTTGTTAGCTAAGGCCCAGAGAAGTCAAGCGAGTCTATCAAAGTCACATGCTTGGGTAAGAACAGAGCCAGAAAAACCCAGGGCTTTCCTACAGTGAGTGCTGCCACATGAAGTTCTCCTTCTCTGACCTGAGCAATTGTGACTCTCAATTCACTCAAACATTTGTTAAAGAGGCAGGATTGCCCACAAAATGTTTTCCAATGTGAAAACTAGGTCAAACTATTTACTTTTGAGATGCAGCTTTCTTATGTATAAAAAAAGGAAAATAATACCTTGTAGCTTTATTTTGACTAGAAAGGCTATCATACTGTTCAGTTCAGTTCAGTTCAGTTCAGTCGCTCAGTCGTGTCCGACTCTTTGCGACCTCATGAACTGCAGCACGCCAGGCCTCCCTGTCCATCACCAACTCCCTGAGTTCACTCAGACTCCCGTCCATCGAGTCAGTGACGCCATCCAGCCATCTCATCCTCTGTCGTCCCCTTCTCCTCCTGTCCTCAATCCTTCCCAGCATCAGAGTCTTTTCCAATGAGTCAACACTTTACATGAGGTGGCCAAAGTACTGGAGTTTCAGCTTTAGCATTATTCCTTCCAAAGAAATCCCAGGGCTGATCTCCTTTAGAATGGACTGGTTGGATCTCCCTGCAGTCCAAGGGACTCTCAAGAGTCTTCTCCAACACCACAGTTCAAAAGCATCAAATTCTTCAGCGCTAGCCTTCTTCACAGTCCAACTCTCACATCCATACATGACCACAGGAAAAACCATAGCCTTGACTAGAGGGACCTTTGTTGGCAAAGTAATGTTTCTGCTTTTCAATATGCTGTCTAGGTTGGACGTAACTTTCCTTCCAAGGAGTAAGCATCTTTTAATTTCATGGCTGCAGTCACCATCTGCAGTGATTTTGGAGCCCCCAAAAATAAAGTCTGACACTGTTTCCTCTGTTTCCCCATCTATTTGCCATGACATGATGGGACCAGATGCCATGATCTTAGTTTTCTGAATGTTGAGCGTTAAGCCAACTTTTTCACTCTCCTCTTCCACTTTTATCAAGAGGCTTTTTAGTTCCTCTAAACTTTCTGCCATAAGGGTGGTGTCATCTGCATACCTGAGGTTATTGATATTTCTCCCAGCAATCTTGATTCCAGTTTGTGCTTCTTCCAGCTCAGCGTTTCTCATGACGTACTCTGCATATAAGCTAAATAAGCAGGGTGATAACATACAGCCTTGATGTACTCCTTTTCCTATTTAGAACCAGGCTGTTGTTCCATGTCCAGTTCTAACTGTTGCTTCCTGACCTGCATACAGATTTCTCAAGAGGCAGGTCAGGTGGTCTGGTATTCCCATCTCTTTCAGAATTTCCCACAGTTTATTGGGATCCACACAGTCAAAGGCTTTGGCATAGTCAATAAAGCAGAAATAGATGTTTTTCTGGAACTCTCTTGCTTTTTCCATGATCCAGTGGATGTTGGCAATTTGATCTCTGGTTCCTCTGCCTTTTTTAAAACCAGCTTGAACATTAGGAAGTTCACAGTTCACATATTGCTGAAGCCTGGCTTGGAGAACTTTGAGCTTTACTAGCATGTGAGATGAGTGCAACTGTGCAGTAGTTTGAGCATTCTTTGGCATTGCCTTTCTTTGGGATTGGAATGAAAACTGACCTTTTCCAGTCCTGTGGCCACTGCTGAGTTTTCCAAATTTGCTGGCAGATTGAGTGCAGCGCTTTCACAGCATCATCTTTCAAGATTTGAAACAGCTCAACTGGAATTCCATCACCTCCACTAGCTTTGTTTGTAGTGATGCTTTCTAAGGCCCACTTGACTTCACATTCCAGGATGTCTGGCTCTAGGTGAGTGATCACACCATCGTGATTATCTGGGTCGTGAAGATCTTTTTTGTACAGTTCTTCTGTGTATTCTTGCCAGCTCTTCTTAATATCTTCTGCTTCTGTTAGGTCCATACCATTTCTGTCCTTTATCAAGCCCATCTTTGCATGAAATATTCCCTGGGTACCTCTAATTTTCTTGAAGAGATCTCTAGTCTTTCCCATTCTGTTGTTTTCCTCTATTTCTTTGCATTGATCGCTGAAGAAGGCTTTCTTATCTCTTCTTGCTATTCTTTGGGACTCTGCATTCAAATGCTTATATCTTTCCTTTTCTCCTTTGCTTTTAGCTTCTCTTCTTTTCACAGCTATTTGTAAGGCCTCCCCAGACAGCCATTTTGCTTTTTTGCATTTCTTTCCCATGGGGATGGTCTTGATCCCTGTCTCCTGTACAATGTCACGAACCTCCATCCATCAGGCACTCTATCTATCAGATCTAGGCCCTTAAATCTGTTTCTCACTTCCACTGTATAATCATAAGGGATTTGATTTAGGTCATACCTGTATGGTCTAGTGGTTTTCCCTACTTTCTTCAATTTAAGTCTGAATTTGGTAATAAGGAGTTCATGATTTGAGCCACAGTCAGCTCCTGGTCTTGTTTTTGTTGACTGTATAGAGCTTCTCCATCCTTGGCTACAAAGAATATAGTCAATCTGATTTCGGTGTTGACCATCTGGTGATGTCCATGTGTAGAGTGTTCTCTTGTGTTGTTGGAAGAGGGTGTTTGCTATGACCAGTGCATTTTCTTGGCAAAACTCTATTAGTCTTTGCCCTGCTTCATTCCGTATTCCAAGGCCAAATTTGCCTGTTACTCCAGGTGTTTCTTGACTTCCTACTTTTGCATTCCAGTCCCCTATAATGAAAAGGACATCTTTTTTGGGTGTTAGTTCTAAAAGGTCTTGTAGGTCTTCGTAGAATCGTTCAACTTCAGCTTCTTCAGCGTCACTGGGTGGGGCATAGACTTGGATTACTGTGACATTGAATGGTTTGCCTTGGAAATGAAGAGAGATCATTCTGTCGTTTTTGAGATTGCATCCAATTACTGCATTTCGGACTCTTTTGTTGACCATGATGGCTACTCCATTTCTTCTGAGGGATTCCTGCCTGCAGTAGTAGATGTAATGTAATGGTCATCTGAGTTAAATTCGCCTGTTACAGTCCATTTTAATTCGCTGATTCCTAGAATGTAGACTTTAACTCTTGCCACCTCTTGTTTGACCACTTCCAATTTGCCTTGATTCATGGACCTGATATTCCAGGTTCCTATGCAATATTGCTCTTTACAGCATCAGACCTCGCTTCTATCACCAGTCACATCCACAGCTGGGTATTGTTTTTGCTTTGGCTCCATCCCTTCATTCTTTCTGGAGTTATTTCTCCACTGATCTCCAGTAGCATATTGGGCACCTACTGACCTGGGGAGTTCCTCTTTCAGTATCCTATCATTTTGCCTTTTCATACTGTTCATGGGGTTCTCAAGGCAAGAATACTGAAGTGGTTTGCCATTCCCTTCTCCAGTGGACCACATTCTGTCAGATCTCTTGGGTTGCCCCACAGGCATGGCTTAGTTTCATTGAGTTAGACAAGGCTGTGGTCCTAGTGTGATGAGATTGACTAGTTTTCTGTGAGTATGGTTTCAGTGTGTCTGCCCTCTGATGCCCTCTTGCAACACTTACCATCTTACTTGGGTTTCTCTTACCTTGGGCGTGGGGTATCTCTTCACGGCTGCTCCAGCAAAGCGCAGCCTTTGCTCCTTACCTTGGACGAGGGGTATCTCCTCACCTCCGCCCTTCCTGACCTTCGCTGCCCTTCCTGACCTTCAACGTGGGATAGCTCCTCTAGGCCCTCCTGTGCCCACGCAGCCACCGCTCCTTGGACGTGGGGTTGGTTCTCCTGGCCGCTGATCCTTTCTAGGGTGTGGGGTTACTCCTCCCGGCCACCGCCCCTGGCCTCTGGTGTGGGGTAGCTCCTCCTGGCCACCGCCCCTGGCCTCGGGTGTGGGGTAGCTCCTCCCGGCTGCCGCCCCTGGCCTCGGACGCGGGGTAGCTCCTCTCGGCCGTTCCTGCGCCGTCGCAGCATCGCAGCCTGGCACTCTCGGTCGCTGCCTCTGACCCCGGACGTGGGGTAACTCCTCTTGGCCGCTGCCCTTTGGGCATGGGGTCCTCCCGGCTTCTGCCCCTGACCTCAGACGTGGGGTAGCTCCTCCCGGCCGCCGTCCCTGACGTCGGACGCAGGGTAGCTCCTCTCGGCCGCTCTTCAGTGCGCCGGTCGCAGCCGCCCGCGCTTCAGTGCGCCGGTCGCAGCCGCCCGCGCTTCAGTGCGCCGGTCGCAGCCGCCCGCGCTTCAGTGCGCCGGTCGCAGCCGCCCGCGCTTCAGTGCGCCCGTCGCAGCCGCCCGCGCTTCAGTGCGCCCGTCGCAGCCGCCCGCGCTTCAGTGCGCCCGTCGCAGCCGCCCGCGCTTCAGTGCGCCCGTCGCAGCCGCCCGCGCTTCAGTGCGCCCGTCGCAGCCGCCCGCGCTTCAGTGCGCCCGTCGCAGCCGCCCGCGCTTCAGTGCGCCCGTCGCAGCCGCCCGCGCTGTTCAGACCCATACTATTAGACCCACTGTCCCCTGGCTTTAAGTAAACAAATTAAGATTTATTGTCTTCAGAGTTCAGTCTATATACTTCTAGGTCAGGGTTCAGCAAAGTGTGGCTTGTGGATCAAATCGAGCCTGATACCTGTTTTTATCAATGCAGCTTCATTGGAACACAGCCACACCAGTTCATGTATGTATTGTCCATAACAGCTTTTATGTTACAACAGCAGAGATGACTAGTTGTGACTCAGACCTTATGACCCAAAAGCCCCCAGATGTATTCCCATGCTGTTTTCAGAAAAATTTTGCTCACCTGTGTTCTAGGTTGCTGAGATCATTTTGAAACTACTCTTGATTATTTCACTTAAGTATCATTCCATTATCTCTTTCCCTGAGCCAACTACAGATTTATCTCTAAGTTGTTCACAAAATATTTGGGCCTTGGGCAGGCACAGGGCACAAACACTTGAGAGTGCCTTCAGATGACTGTGATTACTACTCACTGGACACACTTATCCAAAGAAGTATGAATACACTACCTGAGGCCGTCGCCCAGTTTTCATTTGTCAGCTACATCATGTAACTGTTAAATGCTTTTCTCATTAGAAGATGAGGTCCAGACTCCAAGTGATCACTGTTTTTCCCTTCCCAGTGGGCTTCAAACAAACTTTGTTGTTTCTGTATCCTTCAACTCCACTTTAGCCCCATCTTTTGAAATCTGAATTCTTCATCTAATTATACTTTTCTGGCAGCTGTCCTACTACCCAGATAGAGACTGGTTATCTGTCAACAAATCTGATTATTCTTCCGAGCTTTCTTTTTGATCTCAGTGCCCAAGTGACTGAGTTCTAGCCAATGGAAGGATTGCAAAAGTGATGTGTGCTTCTTCCAGGCCTGGCCCACAAGGGCATCCCACTGATGACCCTCCATGGTCCTTTCCTTTCACAGCCTGGAAGCAGATGAACATAAAGACCTGAGAAGACATTTGTTAAACATGACCATGAGATCGAAGGAAGCTGGGTCCCTGGATATTCTCTTAGACGGGAGCCACCCACCACTGAGGAACATCAGTTTCAGACTTGAACAAGAAATAAACTTGTATTTAAGCCACTATCTATGTTTTGAGGTTTGCTTGTTATAAAAGGGAGGGTAATTTTACAAGTTTTCTATCATTCTCAGCATATCACTACCAAAGGCTCTATGACTGCATATCGAAATATCCTCATAACCAGTTTTCTGGACAAAGAGGTTACAAGTCATGCAAAGTGGATGTAAGGGGTCTTTCACTATGTCCTCACCTACCTTTGCCTAAATTTCCATGTCACAGTTTTTGTTTTGTATTTTCTAGTAGTTCATTCATTAAAAAAAAAAAAAAAAATGCCCAGAGGTTTGTGAACTGATTCAATCATTCAACAGATGTGGTGCCCTCACTAGGCACCAAGTAAGTGCTAAACCAGACAGACATACTTCCGCTTCTAGTAATTCCTGATTGGTATTCTTAAAGAACTCAGTAAACACTGGTGAGACAGTTTCCTCAGTTATCATCACACTGGGATAGCAAAGGTGACCTAGTGTCTAATGAAAACAGTGTAAGTTCATGATATTTGACACAGGCCTGACATATAATCGGTGCTCTCTTGGGAAGGAAGAAAACTTTCCTCTACCCTTCTAGGTTCCCCTGTCTAAACTAAGAATTAGATTGACATGTAGCTCATTCATTCTTTTTTTTGTGGGGGCAAGGGCTGCACTGTATGTGGGATCCCAGTTCCCCAAACAGGGATCAAACCCATGCCCCCTGCATTGGGAGCACGGTGTCTTAACCACTGGACTGCCAGGGAAGTCTGGCACATTCATTCTTAACTGAGAAAAGAAAAGCAAAATAGGCACAGTTGTTCTGTCTATTAATAGTTCAGCAATGTACATCTTCCTCAAGAAGAGAGCCTCACACTTCCTTCTTATTTTCCTTTATTTTAGGACTTTCCTTTTCATAGAATGATGCTAGTTGGCTGGTTCCTTTAGTGTTTCTGAAAACTCACTCTGGGTTTTAGCCTTTCTGACACTCTTCACAGTTTTATGCCACCCTTTTTTCTTGGTTAACATGCCCTTCCTATTCATCTGTTTCAGGGTCAAAGTTGAGAGAACATGGTAAGTCACTGAGTTTCCCCATTTTGTTTTCTTAACAAGATTAGTTATGTCTTTGATATTTTGGAATGCTACCATCTTTCCTCTCTTTAGTGCTAATCTTTGACATTTGATCAAAATGTCTTATTTATTATCTGTCTGGTCAGGGAAGTTCCACATGCCATATGTCGTGGCCAAAAAAATTTAAGTCTATTCGCTGTTGCTATTGTTGGGCTTCCCTGGTGGCTCAGATGGTAAAGAATCCACCTGCCAATGCAGGAGACTGGGGCTTGATCCTGGGTCACGGAGATCCCCTGGAGAAGGAAATGGCAACCCACTCCAGTATTCTTGCTTGAAGAATTCCATGGACAGAGGAGCCTGATGGGTTTCTGATGAGTCCAGGGGGTCGCAAAGAGTCAGACATGACTGAGAAACTTTCAGTCCCCTAGTGGCATTCAACAAGGACAGGGACTCCCTTCACTGCTTAGAACAAGGCCCAGCACATAGTAGACACTCAAGTATTGTATCTGTTGAATGAATGGATGAGTGAAATCATGTCCATCTTTTCTCTAAATTTGATCCCAACTTACTTTTCTATAACTCAAGACACAGATGTAATTAAGTCTAGCTTACTCCCTCTCTTTTATTAAGGAGTACCAACTATCCAACTCTATTCTCTCAAATTGCAGTTCTCAGCCTTGGCTACACATTTTAGGACTCCTGTGGATCTTCTGAAATCCCAGTGCTCAGGTCACACTCCAGATCAGTGAAATCCAAATCTCTTAGAGGTGGGATACAGACCTTAGGAGGGACACTGCCTAGGTGACTGCAGTGTGTAGCCAAGATTAAGAATCGCCACTGTGCTCCTGTTGTTTCTGTAATACAGTTTTCTTTCCTGTTAGTGAAAATTAAGTCAAGAAACCAGTAATGATTATGACATCATCTTGTGAGGGATCCTGAGATAATAATAATGAACATTTATCAATCGCTTACTATGTTAGGCATCGTACTAAGGATTTTTCTTATATTATTTCCTTTGATCTCAAGTCCTCCTTGAGAGGAAAGATAATTAGCCGCACTTTATAAACAAGGTTACTGGTAACCTCAGGAAGGTAAAAGAAAGTTCTCTCTTTCATGGGCGATTTTGCCTCCCAGTAGTGTTACTAGATAAAATACAGGTTATTGTTTAGTCACTAAGTTGTGACTGACTCTTCTGAAACCCCATGGACTGTAGCCCACCAGGCTCCTCTCTCCATGGGATTTCCCAGGCAAGAATACTGGAGTGGGTTGCCATTCCCTTCTCCAGAGGATCTTCCCAACCCAGGGATCAAACCCATGTCTCCTGCTTTGGCAGGTGGATTCTTTACCACTGAGCTACCAATGCTATGCTATGCTAAGTCACTTCAGTCGTGTCTGACTCTGTGTGACCCCATAGACGGCAGCCATCAGGCTCCCCCGTCCCTGGGATTCTCCAGGCAAGAACTCTGGAGTGGGTTGCCATTTCCTTCTCCAATGCATGAAAGTGAAAAGTGAAAGTGAAGTCGCTCAGTTGTGTCCGACTCTTTGCGACCCCATGGACTGCAGCCTACCAGGCTTCTCCATCCATGGGATTTTCCAGGCAAAAGCACTGGAGTGGGGTGCCATTGCCTTCTCCGCTGAGCCACCAAGGAAGCCCTCAAATACAGGATTCCCAGTTAAATTTGAATTTCAGATAAAGTACACATGATTTTTAAATAAAAATTTATACCAAATTTTGCATGGAACATACTCATACCCAAATGTCATTTGTTGTTCACCAGAAATTCCAATTTACCTGGGTGTTCTCTAAATCTGGTGACCCCACCCCCAGGGAACATTTAGCTATGTTTGGAGATATTTTTGGTTGTCAAATGGAGGGCGTGTTCCTGGCATATAAGTAGGTGGAGGCCAAGTATGCTGCTTAAGATCTTACAATGTTCAGGACAGCTCCCACAAAAAAGAGTCATCCAGCTTTAAACGCCAACAGTGCCCAGGTGGAGAAACCCAGATCTAATAGATGGTGGGAAAGATAATTGCATTATGCCTCTGGCAACTTTTATAGTTTGTCCTCAGACAGCCTTATTTCATCCTCTGCCTAGCTAAAATAATATTTAAGATTCTTTTATATTTGCATTAGTATGTTGTGCCTAGGAATAGCATGTTTCTATGGATCCTGATACCTCTTCGGGATCAGACTATGGCCACTTGCTGAAATATCTTTCTGTGCTTTCTCTTTCAGCCCCACATTTTTACTTGCTGTTTCAAAATCTATGTGGTCCCAACTAAGATGCCTACTTGCTGAAGTCCTCTTTGCACCAATCTGACTTAGCTACAGTTAGCACAGAGAAATCTGAGACTGAAAGAAAGGTGTGATTAAAAAAACCCCAGACAGCAAAGGGACAAGACAGATGCATGCAAAATAGTTTATTGCTAACAGAATGATGCTTCTGTAGAAAACAAATTTGTATGTTGTGAACACCATTAGCACAAATGTCAAGTATTTGATAACTTCTAAAGAAAAGACTCTGATGCTGGGAAAGATTAAAGCAGGAGGAGAAGGGGACAACAGAGGACAAAATGGTTGGATGGCATCACCAACTCAATGGACACGAGTTTGAGCAAGCTCTGGGAGATGATTAAGGACAGGGAAGTATGGCATGCTGCAGTCCATGGGGTTGTGAAGAGTAGGACATGACTGAGCTACTGAACAACAACAAAGATGTGCTATCTGCAAGTGTTTTTTCGAAACTTCAGCAAAAGAACACTGAAATGAATTTTCCTCAGTGATTTTATAGAACATGCATTTATAAGCTTGTCATGAAAAAATCTAAGTCATTTTATTTTATAGTATGCATATATTCTAATTTGATTTTAGAATCTTAAAAAGCATTCTGGGTATTCTTTCAAGCACTGTGACCAAACATAGGTTGTATTTGGTACAAAGTTTTAACTATTTCTTAAACATTGAACCCTGTGCCAGAATTTGAATTTCAAAAGATTTGTCTTTTTCAGGTGTAATTTTAACACACTCACTTTAGGGTGTTTCTAAAAATTGATTTGCAAGGTAACAGATGTCAACTTTATGCCCCCAAGGGTTAGAGTTTGAGTTACTTCCCAGAGTAAAAATCACTTGCTATTCAGACTTTTAAAATATATATATATATATATATACTTATTTTTATTATTTCTAAATAGAGGATTACTGTGTTTTAAAATTATCACATTTACTTTATTTCTCCAAAAAAGAAGAGACCATGAGTTTTGGATAATATAAAGAGTTCTATCCAAAGGTTCTCTTATCTGCATTAGCTAGAGATAATAATAATTATCACAATAGTCTTATACACATATACAGTTAGTTGAAATACACACACACGCATATATACAATGAAGTATAATTGGTTCTTAATAAATATAAATTCTTTCTGCTGCTCAAAATTTAATATTGAATGTTTATAAGATATGTATTTGGTGTTTCTGGACACACTTTATGTGTCTGTCTCTGAAACTATTAGTTGACTGTCTATGTTAACTTGACTTTACTACTCCACTCTCTTCTGGTTCATTTCATAAATATCCTAAACAGATACATCAATTCTTTAATCGAAGGCATCAACTGACAGTTTACACACCAGAACTCTTTGAACTCCTTGCCCCCAAATCCTCATCTTATTCTATCAATTCTAAACTACCATGCTAAGATCCTTCAGTTCAGTTCAGTTCAGTCGCTCAGTTGTGTCCAACTCTTTGCGACCCCATGAATTGCAGCACGCCAGGCCTCCCCGTCCATCACCAACTCCTGGAGTTCACTCAAGTTCATGTCCATCAAGTCAGTGATGCCATCCAGCCATCTCATCCTCTGTCGTCCACTTTTCCTCCTGCCCCCAATCCCTCCCAGCATCAGAGTCTTTTCCAATGAGTCAACTCTTCGCATGAGGTGGCCAAAGTACTGGAGTTTCAGCTTTAGCATCATTCCTTCCAAAGAACACCCAGGATTGATCTCCTTTAGAATGGACTGGTTGGATCTCCTTGCAGTCCAAGGGACTCTCAAGAGTCTTCTCCAATATCACAGTTCAAAAGCATCAATTCTTTGGTGCTCAGCTTTCTTCACAGTCCAACTCTCACATCCATACATGACCACTGGAAAAACCATTACCCAGTCCTAACCAAGTTGTTACACTGAAAGATCTGCTTTAAATTTGAAAATCTCAAAAATCTCAACTATTACTTCCCTAGTCTTCTCCCCCATCCCAACACAAGGCACTTGAAAGGCTCTGTTGAGTCTCTCTACCACAATAAACTCAGATTTGTCTTACAAAAAGGTAGTTTTAGGGATATTTCAGGGAGCCAACTTTTGACATTAGATTATGAATTCCTAAAGGGTTTCCCAGGTGATGCTAGTGGTAAAGAACCCGCCTGCCAATGATGTAGATGTAGGATATGTGGATTCAATCTCTGGGTCAGGAAAATCCCCTGGAGGAGGAAATGGCAACCCATTCCAGTATTCTTGCCTGGAGAATCTCATGGATAGAGGAGCCTGGAGGGCTACAGTCCATAGGATCGCAAAGAGTTGGACATGACTGAAGTGACTTAGCACACACACGAATTCCTAAAAGGTTGCGTCTAATGTCTCACTAATCTTACCTGCAGTATCTGTACAGGGTTTCTCTGGGCAGGTGGTTATCAAAATGTTATCTTCAGACCAGCAGCAGCAGCAGCATCTAGGATCTTGTAAGAAATAAAAATTCTCAGGCTTAAACTCAGCTCCATCAGAGGACTGGTGGAACCCAGAAATCTGTGTTTTAACCAGCTCTCCAGAGGATCCTGATGTACTCTCAAGTTGCAGAACTACCATAGATCATAGCAGATTGTCAATACACAAGAATGTGATGAGTGTCAAGGGGAAGTACGGTAATTCCCAGTTAAAGTAGATAAAGTACAATATCGCTTTTTGGAGGAAGTGACAACAGGGACTTGAAGGATTGGTAAAAATAGTAGAATGTAGTTAACTGTGGCTGAAAAAAGTAGGGTTTAAGGTACTGGGCCAGAGAACAGAAAATGGAAAGAGGCTGAAGCTAAATTGTGAACATCTAAGGAATGTGGACCTCTTTGTGATTATAGTTGAGGGTCACTGATAGTCACAATGCACTTAGGGATACAGTATGTTACGGGGAAAATAATTCTGTGCTTCAGTGGAAAGCTATGCAGTGTCTAGAGTACACTCTTCTGGATTATCTGATTTTGATTCTATGGAAGCAGATTTACAACTCTGTAAAGTGTAAAAGCTGATAGCTATGCAAAATTATTCTTGTCTATAAACAAAGACATTCTTGTTTTGCAAGTTCTGTCCAAGAGACTTTGAATTGACTTTCTTCAGCAACAGTGGAAGAGTGTGTCCCCATCTGCACGCGCATTCCAGTAAGCCATGTCTATGTCTATTTGGATCCTCCTTTAAGTTGGCTGTAACATCTTTTTGTAGCATCTTATTGCTTCCTTAAGTAATGAGTTAAATAAAGTATTTAACACGTTCATTTTTATATCGGTCTTGATGTTACCTTTTTGAGGGGGAAATCATCCTTAAATAGTACTCTCTGCCTGGAGGAGGGCATGGCAACCCACTCCAGTATTCTTGCCTAGAAGAATCCCCATGGACAGAAAAGCCTAGTGAGCTACAGTCTATGGGGTTGCAAAGAATCAGACATACAACTGAGTAAGCACAGCAGCACAGTACTCTCTGACCATCTTATTTCTCTGTTTTTTTTTTTTAAATATGATATTCTTTTAAAATAGCAAAAGGATATATAATAGTTATTAATTGTATGTTTATTAATTTGGGGGCTATGAAACTTTGCATCATGCTTCCTATAAAACTCATCTCCAGTAATAAAGGTATTTTAGAGCTTTTGAAATATTGTTATATTTTATGATAATAATTTTAACAGTAGGAAAAACTCTTAGGAAAAACAACAAGTTGTTCTAATAATAATTCTCCAGAAAAAGATGATAATATTGTGCTATGCTGTGGCAAAACAAACAAGCTAAGGAGTGGAAGAGGTTTGCAGACAAATCTCAATTTTTAGAGAAATGCAGATCAAAACTATAATGAGGTATTACCTCACGCTCATCAGAATGGCCATCATCAAAAAGTCCACAAATAATAAATGCTGGTGAGGGTGTGAGAATACGGAACCCTCCTACACTGTTCCTGGAAATGTAAATTGGTGCAGCCACTATGGACAATAGTGTGGTGGTTCCTCAAAAAACTAAAAATAGAGTTGTCATATGATCCAGCAATCCTACTCCTGGGCATATATCCATAAAAGGTGAAAACTCTTAATTGCAAAAATACACGCACCCCCAATGTCCATAGCAGCACTATTTACAATAGCCAAGATATAGGAGAAACATAAATATACATCCACTGATGAATGGATAAAGAAGATGTGGTATATACACAATATATTGTGTATATTTGCAGCAACATGGATGGACCTAGAGATTATGATACTAAGTGAAGTAAGTCTGAAAGAGAAAGACAAACACCATGTTATCACTTATGCATAGAATCTAGAATATGACACAAATAGGTTTATTTACAAAATAAAAACAGACTCACAGACATAGAAAACAAACTTATGTGGTAAAGGAAAAGGGAGGGGGTAAATTACGAGCATGGGATTGGCAGATAAAAACTCTTCTATTTAAAATAGATAGACAACAAGGTCCTACTGTTCCCTATCACAGGGAACTATATTCAATATCTTGTAATAAACAATAATGGAAAAGAATATGAAAATGAATATAGCTCTATATAGATATTAATATATATAGAAATATATCTGAATACTTTGCTCCAGACCAGAACTAACACAACACTGTAAGTCAGTGATACTTCAATAAAAAAAGAGAAAAGCTCATAGTTTAACTAACAGGTTTTTGAGGGCTAATGGGCAATACGGAAAATTTCATAAGAGGCTGTTTTCGTGGAAAGAACAGAGAAAGAAAGACTAGGTGACTGGCCATCTACCAGGAAGAATAGGAAGAGGGAGAAAAAAAGATCTTAAGTCAAAATAAAAAACCACAGACATCTAACAAAGCAGCTTTTTATAAATAGGGAGACTCTTGGGGCACAACCTAAATTACAGAAGTGTACGGAGCGGCACCTGAGTGTCAGTCATTCTCTGATTCAAAGTCAGCACCCAGATTCCCTTCACTGTCCCATTATTCATTTATTCCTCCAAATACAGATTCATCAAAGGAAAACCTTAGATCTAAGTTATTCCATCAAATCCAAGCCAATAGACCAAATACAGTGCCACGCTGGGAAAACTACTTGGGGTTCAAATGGGAAGGTTTCTGGAAGCACCTTGCTCACTCATCCTCTGACTCACTCACAAGGCATCCACTGAACCAGTCAGGCGTCGGTTGTTCATCTGTAAACAGTATAATGTCTGCATCTGGGGATGTTGGCAGAGTTCATTAGTTAGTCTTTGAGAACCACTCTTTGGTGTCTACAGGAAGGAGCCAGAAAATATAAAACATATTGCCACAAATACTGCCATTTAATAAGCTGCAAAAGTACTTGGTTTCTCTTTTTAATAGCTCGTGGAATTCTCTTTTATCCCCTTTTCCAGAAACAAACAAACAAACAAAAAATGATATGCTTTTCAGTGGTTAGATACATGAAGGGTTTATATGATGTTGAAAGGAATGCCTTTTTATATGACAAATACATACGAGCTTAAAGGGTTTCCTATTGATCACGTAACATCAAAGGACCTTAGTCTGCACTTACAAGCACAGATTCTCAACAGAATGAGATCAGTACAGGACTCTCTATTAAATGCCTGGTTTGGATGACTATGTAGCTCAACATTCCATCAATCAACCATTAAACTGAAGAATGCCGCAAGAGAGGAAACATGCGGTGAGATCAGAGGCATCACCAACTGCTTTTTCTTGTTTTTAAACACAACAAAGGCATTAAATCTAAGACCAACAGCCCAAAGTATTCACAAAGCATAACATCTACCACAGAATCAATTTTGAGAAAGGGAGCTTGGCAGATTTTTTTTGAGTCTTCTGGTTTTTACAAGGACTATATCTAAAATTGCCCATAGACGAAAAAATATGTGCTAATAACAGCACATATTTAAATCCTTTGGAGAAAATAGCATCCTGTTACATGATTAGCCCTTTTTACTATAAGAAACTTCTTTTAGTTATTTTTACAATTTCTAGGGCATAAGTTCATTTATTTTGATTTTTTAATCATTTTTTTATTTTATTATTTTTTTTTAATTTTATTTTATTATTTACCTTTACAATATTGTATTGGTTTTGCCATATATCAACATGAATCCGCCACAGGTATACACATGTTCCCCATCCTGAACCCTCCTCCCTCCTTGTACCATCCCTCTGGGTCGTCCCAGTGCACCAGCCCCAAGCATCCAGTATCGTGCATCGAACCTAGACTGGCGACTCGTTTCATATATGATATTATACATATTTCAATGCCATTCTCCCAAATCATCCCACCCTCACCCTCTCCCACAGAGTCCAAAAGACTGTTCTATACATCAGTGTCTCTTTTGCTGTCTCATATACAGGGTTATTGTTACCATAATTCTAAATTCCATATATATGCGTTAGTATACTGTATTGGTGTTTTTCTTTCTGGCTTACTTCACTCTGTGTAATAGGCTCCAGTTTCATTTACCTCATTAGAACTGATTCAAATGTATTCTTTTTAATGGCTGAGTAATACTCCATTGTGTGTATGTACCATAGCTTTCTTATCCATTCGTCTGCTGATGGACATCTAGGTTGCTTCCATGTCCTGGCTATTATAAACAGTGCTGCGATGAACATTGGGGTACACATGCCTCTTTCAATTCTGGTTTCCTCAGTGTGTATGCCCAGCAGTGGGATTGCTGGGTCATAAGGCAGTTCTATTTCCAGTTTTTTAAGGAATCTCCACACTGTTCTCCATAGTGGCTGTACTAGTTTGCATTCCCACCAACAGTGTAAGAGGATTCCCTTTTCCCCACACCCTCTCCAGCATTTATTGCTTGTAGACTTTTGGATCACAGCCATTCTGACTGGCGTGAAATGGTACCTCATAGTGGTTTTGATTTGCATTATTTTGATATTTTTTTAAGATGTATGAAATATTCTAACACACTGAAAAGTTGACACAAGAGCATAATAACTAATAGGACAGTTTCAAACATTTTCAAGATTTTACCACATTAGTATCACTTACTGCTACTGTCTTTGCCAAAATGTTTTAAAGCAAATTCCAGCCATATTATTTTACCCCTATATAGGTAATATACATCTATAGGTATACAAGTCTACATTTTAAAAGATTTGGGAACTTCCCTTGCGGTCCAGTGGCTAAGACTCCAAGCACCCAACACGGTGGCCTGGGTTCGATCCCTGGCTGGAGAACTAGATCCCATATGCCACAACAAAGATCAAAGATTCCAGGTGCTGCACATAAGACCTGGTGCCACCTCATAAATAAATAAATAAAATATAAAAAAGCAGTAAAATAAGTGATTTGGGCATTCATCATTAACCATTAGGTGCCTTTCTGTTGTTCAGTCTCTCAGTCATGTAGGATTCTTTGAGACCTCATGGACTGCAGCATGCCAAGCTTCTCTGTCCATCACCATCTCCTGGAGCTTGCTCAAACTCCTGTCCATCAAGTCGGTGATGCCATCCAACCATCTCGTCCTCTGCTGTCCCCTTCTCCTCCTGCCTTCAGTCTTTCCCAGTATCAGGGTCTTCTCTAATGTGTCAGCTCTTCACATCAGGTGGCCAGAGTATTGGAGCTTCAGCTTCAGCATCAGTCCTTCCAATGATATTCAGGGTTGATTTCCTTTAGGATTGACTGGTTTGATCTCTTTGCAGTCCAGGGACCCTCAAGAGTCTTCTCCAGCACCACAGTTCAAAAGCATCAGTTCTTCAGTGTTCAGCTTCCTTTACAGGCCAATTCTCACATCCATACATGACTACTGGAAAAACCAAAGCTTTGACTATATGGACCTTTGTTGGAACTTTTGATAGGTTTACTTATCACACCAAATAAAATTAGCATTTAGAAGCCAGGAACTAGTCCATGCCCAATTTCTCCAATAGGTGAAAAAGTCTTTTTGCACTTGGCTTGTGGAATCACAATCCAAACAAGATCTACCTGTTACAAGTATTTCAGTCTCTAGTCATCTAGACCAGTGCTTTGCAAACTCTAATGTGCAAATGAATCACTTAGGGATCTTAAGATTCAGTAAGACTTGAAGCAGGATCTGAGATATCTTCTGTCTAGGTGGTGTCAGTGTTGCTGGACTCAAAATGGACCGTATTTGAAGCAGTAAGATACAAGCAAAGGCTCTGCTGGCGTTTGTTTGTTTTGTGCAGGCCAATGGCTTGTTGCAGAAACAGGTCACTGATGCTGGGCTATAGCCCATGGTCTGAATTTCCATGTTTGTCTCCATTTGATATTATTTATTCCTCTTCTAATATCATTAGTTTCTGTGAATAATGTTTGCTCTAAACCTTGAATAGATTCAATCTCACCTATTTCTGAATATCACATGCTTTATGGCAACTGCTGTGTTAAATAGCTGGTTATAGAGTCAGATTTCTGCGATTCAACTTCACCTCTATCACTTACTATTTATACAACTTTGGAAAAGTTAATTTTTCCCAAGACTCAGTTTCCTTATCTGTAAAATGAGTATAATAATGCTCTCCTCTTATAGAGTAACCGAAGAATGATGTGGCATTTGTTCGAGAAATGTAATCTATTATTATTGTTATTGATTATGTAATCTTTTTATTCCAAGTTAAAATATTTTAGTTTCTGAGACTTCCTTCTAAGTTCTAAAACTAACTCCTCAGTTCTTCCTTCATTTTAGGCTCCCCTAGAAGCTATAGCTTTTCTCTCCTTCTGTACAGTGCAGACTATAGAACTGGGCAGGATCATAAGGGGGAGAATATTATTTGTTTTTGGAGGATTTCCTATCCATGCTTTTTCAGGGTATCATAACTAGAAATTAAGACTTTAAAAAATATTAGATCAACTCGAGTAAGTCTTTCGAAAAGTATCAGTTCTTGGCAGTTCATTAATAAAATTTAGGTAATAAAATTGTACAATATGAAATGGCCCAAATCACCCATCTTAAGTGGATACCGTAAAACTAAGGAAACTTGTTGTTCATGCATATAATCTTATATAAAGTATAGAACTTTTTGTACATTATCAGTAATTGATACTAGGACTAGGGTTTAGTCAGAGAGCAAATCTTCAAGATTACTGAAGTTGAGTTGATGGGACACTCTGATATTTCCTTATCTCTCTTTTAACTTATGAAGTTTGAAGAGAATCCCCAAATTAAACTTGATACTTTGGGAAATCTAAGAAGCTAGGGAAGAAAGCCTAGGTCAATTCACAACAGCACAGTGCATTCTGAATTTTTTTTATGAGTGACTATATATATGAACACAACACATGATTTATATGGACAAGAAGTCTGCAGCAGTAAGTTGAAACCATGACTTGTAAATTATTCCTTCTCTTCTAATAAATTCCATCAGCACAGAATCACTTAGAGTCATCTTTCATTGCAAGCAAGCGCTGGCACAGATGATCAGGGCCAAAAATAAATGAGGCAAGGAGCCCAATATTGTTCTACACTTTGCTCTTTTTCCTTTTGAGCCTGATTTTCTCAAATGACTTTCCTATGAGACAATGAATGTATTTGTTTCAGAGATGTATTCTCTTAGTTTAATGATATGGAGAGTAAGATAAGAAGGTAGAATAGGCAAAGAGTACTAGCAGCAAATCAAAATAATTGAAGAGAATAGTCTGAAAGTCAATTACTTTTGAAGACTTATTTGCAAGACAGCCATATGGTAACAGAGGAATAGTGACATTACCATAATTTTACAATTATGTAGTGTTTGGGAATCAGTATTTACATGTGATACAAGTAAAGAAAAACTAGAAATCATATGTTAGACTATATAACTATGTCTAACTTAACAAAACACAGTAAAAATTTAAATGAAAAAAAGGTGGTATATAAAAAGTGCTCCCCCCTTTTTCAGTACCTATAATATATACACACCCATATATAGCACCTAAAACCACATGTAATATATACATGCACCCCACTCCAGTACTCTTGCCTGGAAAATCCCATGGATGGAGGAGCCTGGTAGGCTGCAGTCCATGGGGTCGCAAAGAGTCGGACACAACTGAGCAACTTCACTTTCACTTTTCACTTTCATGCATTGGAGAAGGAAATGGCAACCCACTCCAGTGTTCTTGCCTGGAGAATCCCAGGGATGGCGGAGCCTGGTGGGCTGCCGTCTATGGGGTTGAAAAGAGTTGGACGCAACTGAAGCAACTTAGCAGCAGCAGCAGCAGCAACAATATATACATACACACATATATATACACACACATACACACAGCACCTAAACCAAATCAATACAGAATAAGAATTAGCTAACAATGACAATCCATCTACTATCAGATAATAGAGCATCATATTAGGCAATTTGTTTCATTTTCAGACATTTGATTGCATTTAGCCTGAAATTTGGAGAAGGCAATGGCACCCCACTCCAGTACTCCTGCCTGGAAAATCCCATGGACGGAGGAGCCTGGTAGGCTGCAGTCCATGGGGTCACTGAGGGTTGGACACGACTGAGTGACTTCACTTTCACTTTTCACTTTCATGCATTGGAGAAGGAAATGGCAACCCACTCCAGTGTTCTTGCCTGGAGAATCCCAGGGACAGGGGAGCCTGGTGGGCTGCCGCCTATGGGGTCGCACAGAGTCAGACACGACTGAAGCGACTTAGCAGCAGCAGCCTGAAATTACTGATTCAGAGCCAAACATAAAAAGGAATTAGATGGAATAAGTCTACTTAGAAACAAGGTTGAATTTTATTAAAATTAAAATTTAGAATTTAGGCCACAGAAATTTTCCAAATCATCCATATAAAGATAAAGGCACAGAAGATGTATTATGTGACCCATCACCCACAGTGGATGCCACTGCAAAGCTAGGTATGTACTTATGTGATCACACCTGAAGGCAGTATTTGCTTCCACATTAAGCATTAAGATCATTATTTTATCCCCCCCCAACCATTTATTAAAATCTGAATGGTGGGCCTAATTGGATTATGTTATATCTTTCTTCATTCTTAACATTTGCAAGGACTTCCCTAGTGGTCTAGTGCTTAAGAATCCGCCTGTCAATGTAGGGGACATGGGTTTTATCTCTGTTCCAGGAAGGTTCCACAACTACTGAAACTCATGCCTAGAGCTCATGCCCTGAATAAGAGAAGCTATTGCAACGAGAAGTCTGTGCATCGCAAATGGGTAGTAGCCCCTGCTCACTGAAACTAGAGAAAGCCCGCGCACAGGAATGAAGACAGCACAGCCAAAAATAAATCAATAATATTTGCAAGATCTACATTTCCTAGGAAACCTTCTGCTTTCCCAAACTATATTTAATTTTAGTGACAGTGTACGTCTCTCAGTCTTGTCCGACTCTTTGTGATCCCGTGGATTACAGCCTGCTGGGCTCCTGTGTTCATGGGATTTCTCCAGGCAAGAATACTGGAGTGGGTTGCCATTCCCTTCTCCAGGGGATCTTCCCGATCGAGAGATCGAACTTGGGTCTCCCACATTGCCGTAGGATTCCTTACCATCTGAGCCACCAGGGAAACCCGTTTAGGTTTAGGGACCATATCAATAACATTTTCTCAATGAGTGTAGACATTTTCTGTTTTCTTGTCCAGCATATGAACTAGAATATTCCCAGTGCTTCTGTTTTATTTCAGTTTCCAAACTGCAAGTCTTTAGCATATTTTTTCACAGTGTATTATGATGAGAAGCATAGCATTATATAACATGTCATAATAAATAGCAGACATAGCAATTTCTTCAGAAAACTTTACTGAAGGAGTTTTTTCAGATGGCGATTAAATCACTGCATCAGTAATATGTTCCCAAGTAAAAGTATGTTGAAAGTGATTGAACATTTATATGTTTTTATTTAGGCTCTTATCTTTCTTACTAGACTGATTATGATCTTCTATGACATGATCTAGCTCATTCCTGGCACACAGAGGCCATTCAATAAATATTTTTGAATGAATTAAATGAAAAAATATCAACAGACACAATGAAAACATATTAATGTTCATTAAGTGCTCCAGTCTGGACCCATAGCCATGAAATATTCTACCATTTACAATTCAATTTATAACTATTTAAAATTAAAGCCACAAAGACATTTTGATATTTATGAGTGTGTGTACCCTAAAAAGAGTAATGCTGCTAAGTCGCTTCAGTCGTGTCAGACTCTGTGCGACCCCAAAGATGGCAGCCCACCAGGCTCGCCCGTCCCTGGGATTCTCCAGGCAAGAACACTGGAGTGGGTTGCCATTTCCTTCTCCAGTGCATTAAAGTGAAAAGTGAAAGTGAAGTCGCTCAGTTGTGTCCAACTCCTAGCGACCCCATGGAGTGCAGCCTACGAGGCTCCTCCGTCCATGGGATTTTCCAGGCAAGAGTACTGGAGTGGGGTGCCATTGCCTTCTCCGAAAAGAGTAATAGATAAATGCAAAACAAGATGTATAAGAGTTCAAGGGTGACTATTTCTAGCCAGGACATGGAAACAACCTAGATGTCCATCAGCAGATGAATGGATAAGAAAGCTATGGTACATACACACAATGGAGTATTACTCAGCCATTAAAAAGAATACATTTGAATCAGTTCTAATGAGGTGGATGAAACTGGAGCCTATTATACAGAGTGAAGTAAGCCAGAAAGAAAAACACCAATACAGTATACTAATGCATATATGGAATTTAGAAAGATGGTAACAATAACCCTGTGTACGAGACAGCAAAAGAGACACTGATGTATAGAACAGTCTTATGGACTCTGTGGGAGAGGGAGAGGGTGGGAAGATTTGGGAGAATGGCATTGAAACATGTAAAATATCATGTATGAAATGAGTTGCCAGTCCAGGTTCGATGCACGATACTGGATGCTTGGGGCTGGTGCACTGGGACGACCCAGAGGGATGGTGTGGGGAGGGTGGAGGGAGGAGGGTTCGGGATGGGGAACACATGTGTGCCTGTGGTGGATTCATTTTGATATTTGGCAAAACTAATACAATTATTTAAAGTTTAAAAATAAAATAAAATTAAAAAAAAATAAAAATACTTAATTTGTCTTCTTAATTTCATGTTCCATCCATACTTAGAAAAACAATGGCTGTTAACATCCTCATATTATGGTATCAAGAATCACTATAAAGTAGTTGTGAGATGTGAGAAAACTATGGGTTTTAATTGTGTAGGTGTAGTTACTACTGTTGTTTAGTCTCAGATGGCAAGAATACTGGCGTGGGTTGCTATTTCCTTCTCCAGGGGATCTTCCTGATCCAAAGATTGAACCCACATCTCCTGCAATAGCAGGCAGATTCTTTATCACTGAGCCACCAGGGAAGCCCCTGGATGTGTAGACTCAGATCTAAAAAACTTTAAACATTTCCATAATCTTCCAGCTCTCCTTCCTGCCCCATATCTCTTACCACTCACATGTTAATCTTCTCTCCCTTTCATTCTTGAACCTGTTGTTGTTTAGTCATTCATATGTGTCCGACTCTTTGCGAACCCATGGACTTGCAGCACGCCAGGATTCCCTGTCCTTCACTATCTCTTGGAATTTGCTCAAACTCATGTCCATTGAATAGATGATACCATCCAACCATCTCATCCTCTGTCACCCCCTTCTCCTCCTGCCCTTACTCTTTCTTAGCATCAGGGTCTTTTCCAATAAGTCGGTTCTTTACATCAGGTGGCCAAAGTATTGGAGTTTCGGCTTTGGCATCAGTCCTTCCAATGAATATTCAGGACTGATCCTTTATGATTGACTGGTTTGATCTCCTTGCAGTCCAAGGAACTCTCAAGAGTCTTCTCCAGCACCACAGTTGGAAAGCATCAATTCTTTAGGTGCTCAGCCTTCTTTATGGTCTACCTACCACATCTGTACAAGACTACTGAAAAACCATAGTTGACTAGATGAACCTTTTTCGGCAAAGTGATGTCTCTTATTTTTAATACGCTGTCTAGGTTTGCTATGCTTTTCTTCTAAGGAGCAAGTGTCTTTTAATTTCATGGCTACAGTCACCATCTGCGGTGATTCTGGAGCTCAAGAAAATAAAGTCTGTCACGGTTTCTACTTTTTCCCCATCTATTAGCCATGAAATGATGGGACCAGATGCCATGATCTTAGTTTTTTGAATGTTGAGTTTTAAGTCAGTCTTTTCATTTTCCTCTTTCATCTTCATCAAGAGGCTCTTTAGTTCCTCTTCGCTTTCAGCCATTAGGGTGCTGTCATCTGCATATCTGAGATTATTGATATTTCTCTTGCTACTGCTGCTGCTGCTGCTAAGTCACTTCAGTCGTGTCCGACTCTGTGTGACCCCATAGACAGCAGCCCACCAGGCTCCCCCATCCCTGGGATTCTCCAGGCAAGAACACTGGAGTGGGTTGCCATTTCCTTCTCCAAAGCATGAAAGTGAAAAGGGAAAGTGAAGTCGCTCAGTTGTATCCGACTCTTAGTGACCCCATGGACTGCAGCCTACCAGGCTCCTCCATCCACAGGATTTTCCAGGCAAGAGTACTGGAGTGGGGTGCCACTACCTTCTCCAATATTTCTCTTAGCAATCTTGATTCCAGCTTGGGCTTCACTCAGCCCAGTATTTCACATGATGTACTCTGCATAGAATTTAAATAAGCAGGGTGACAATATACAGCCTTGACATACTCCTTTCCCAATTTTGAGCCAGTTTGTTGTTCCATGTGCAGTTTTAATTGTTGCTTTTTGACCTGCACACAGGTGCCTCAGGAGTATTCCTGTATTTGTCTTTGAGATATTTAATCAGCAGTTTCTTCTCCTTCCATGACTTCCATGTCTGATAACCATTACCTTTGATCCAGAAGATTCTCCCTTGCTCTCTGGACCTTGTGGTATATTCTTCCAGGCTTCACACTTGAGGTTAGGTCCCATTTTACACAGCAAAAGGCCAAAATAAAATCCTTCAGAGGACTGGTCTAATGTTTTCTTGAGCATAATGCTACAGGTTACTTCCAGAAATTTCCATTTAACTGTCCTGTCCATTTACTGAATATTGGCTCAACTCTGATCCATGTATAAATAAGAGGCCAATGGCTTTCTACCCCTCTCCACTATGCCCCAGGTTTTTAAGATAGCTCCTGAGTAAAATAAAACAGTCCAGGAGATTAAAAACAAAAAGAAAACTTCTGGGTAGTGATCTCAAATCTTTCAGTGAAATAAATGTCTTTACTAATCTCAAGTCTATCTGAGCTCTTAAGAGTCTGGATGTTTTTATTAGTAGTATTGGTAGAGAGCTCTGCTGTTCCTGATATCTTTCATTGATAAGCTATTTGGCTATTGCTGAATCTGGATCTATAAGAGACGGTTATTGTGTGGATGGCTTCAGGATATTAGTTAGCTCATCTCTGGCTTTTAACCTTAATTCTAATTTTGATTATGTGCTAATACTCTTGAAACTAAAATTTTTTACACATGATTCCATTGAAAAACACTTTTCAGTGTAGACCACTGTCAGCTGACAAAGGATAAATGTTTTTTCACTAGAAAAGTCTGAAGTTCTTGTAATGGTGAATACACAAAAAATGATACCATGTGGTTTACTTTTAAAATTCAGTCCCCTTCTCCCACTCTTTTGTCTGGGGTGGGGGGAATCTCTTTTTTAAACCAACTATTCACATCAGGGATTTCCAGGTAGAAATATTTTAACTGTCTTGTCCTACATCAGGCATATCTGACCCATCTTTTAAGGTGCTCTGAGACCTCATGTGAAGAGTTGACTCATTGGAAAAGACTCTGATGCTGGGAGGGATTGGGGGCAGGAGGAGAAGGGGACGACAGAGGATGAGATGGCTGGATGGCATCACTGACTCGATGGACGTGAGTCTGAGTGAACTCTGGGAGTTGGTGATGGACAGGGAGGCCTGGCGTGCTGTGATTCATGGGGTTGCAAAGAGTGGGACACAACTGAGCAACTGAACTGAATTGAACTGAGACCACATTTGGATTGTGCAACTGGCTGAATGGCAAGAGTTCACAGAGGTCATGTAAGAAAGTAAGATGTTAGAATAGTTTGCAGCTGGTGTGTTTTAAGGTTAAATTTCTATCACCTATTGGTATATTTTTAAAATGCCCACCATGGATTTTTAAAATAATTTATGCTTATTTTATTGTCACCAATGACCAGAGAAGCAGAAAGGCATGCATTACGGTCTTCTTCTAAAACAGACAGCTCTTTCCCTTCTATTTATATGTCACTTATATTTATATATTACATTCTGCTTTTTGATGTGCTGAAATTCTCATTCATTTTCCCCTCATCAATGCTGCTCTGCCCGACTACTAACTATCCATTCTGCCCTTCTTCCTTCTTGATTCTATTTTGGATGACAGTGCATTTAGCAAAAAAGCTAATTTTTCACTTTCTTTTTCTAGGTAGTTCTGTGACACAGTTCTAGAAACTAAGATAGAAGTGTAAATCTGCTATAAGTTTTTCTTCACTGATATGGGTTTTACCCCTTTCTGCCTGTTACCTTCCTCCTATCTGAAAGATGGATGTGATGGCAAGAGCTATAGTAGTTCACAGAGAACAATGAGGAAAAGGCTAAGAAAATTTCAAAATGACACCAGCTTGACATCCTGAATCTTTACCAATGATTGCCTATTTCTGGACTTCTTTACACAGGAGAAAAATAAAGCTTTGTATGTTTAGATAATACTAAAACCATAGTCACAGAAAACTAGTCAATCTAATTACACTAGGACCACAGCCTTGTCTAACTCAATGAAACTAAGCCATGCCTGTGGGGCAACCCAAGACGGGCGGGTCATGGTGGAGAGATCTGACAGAATGTGGTCCACTGGAGAAGGGAATGGCAAACCACTTCAGTATTCTTGCCTTGAGAACCCCATGAACAGTATGAAAAGGCAAAATGATAGGATACTGAAAGAGAAACTCCCCAGGTCAGTAGGTGCCCAATATGCTACTGGAGATCAGTGGAGAAGTAACTCCAGAAAGAAGGAAGGGATGGAGCCAAAGCAAAAACAATACCCAGCTGTGGATGTGACTGGTGATAGAAGCGAGGTCCGATGCTGTAAAGAGCAATATTGCATAGGAACCTGGAATATCAGGTCCATGAATCAAGGCAAATTGGAAGTGGTCAAACAAGAGATGGCAAGAGTGAATGTCGACATTCTAGGAATCAGCGAACTGAAATGGACCGGAATGGGCGAATTTAACTCAGATGACCATTATATCTACTACTGCGGGCAGGAATCCCTCAGAAGAAATGGAGTAGCCATCATAGTCAACAAAAGAGTCCGAAATGCAGTACTTGGATGCAATCTCAAAAACGACAGAATGATCTCTCTTCATTTCCAAGGCAAACCATTCAATGTCACAGTAATCCAAGTCTATGCCCCACCCAGTAACGCTGAAGAAGCTGAAGTTGAACGGTTCTATGAAGACCTACAAGACCTTTTAGAACTAACACCCAAAAAAGATGTCCTTTTCATTATAGGGGACTGGAATGCAAAAGTAGGAAGTCAAGAAACACCTGGAGTAACAGGCAAATTTGGCCTTGGAATACGGAATGAAGCAGGGCAAAGACTAATAGAGTTTTGCCCAGAAAATGCACTGGTCATAGCAAACACCCTCTTCCAACAACACAAGAGAACACTCTACACATGGACATCACCAGATGGTCAACACCGAAATCAGATGGATTATATTCTTTGTAGCCAAAGATGGAGAAGCTCTATACAGTCAACAAAAACAAGACTAGGAGCTGACTGTGGCTCAGATCATGAACTCCTTATTACCAAATTCAGACTTAAATTGAAGAAAGTAGGGAAAACCACTAGACCATTCAGATATGACCTAAATCAAATCTCTTATGATTATACAGTGGAAGTGAGAAATGGATTTAAGGGCCTAGCACTTGGGCAGAGCACTTCCCATGTATTCCTTACCATGGTGAAGTAGACTCACCTTGGGAAGGTCCTTTTCAGTTCTGGGATTCTACAATTTAAGCCTGTGTTTAGACATATGTCATTCATCTTGGTGAGAACCTTGTGGGGAAGGTGAGTAATATTATCCCCATGTTGCAGATGAAGAAATGAGGGGTTGCATACCTGCCAGGTAGCAGTGTAAGGAACCAAAGCCAGGTATTAGCTGACTTTTATCTCTACAGAGAAACATATGGCACTACTTCCCAATACAAAGAGAAAACAGAGAAGGTCAAGTGGGTGGGATATTAAGGGTTACCTATCAATTAATAGACAGAAGCAGGGGTTTCACCCTCTTAAGATATGGGATTGTAATGTAGATATATCAGACTGTATTAATGTACAATGACTAAGGGAAATTATTACTATATTCCTCCAGAGTAACAAATCTGTTTTAAACCTTATAGTTGTTGAATATCACCTAGGGATGGAGGATCTTGCCACACAAGTTAAAAAGAAAAAGGAAAGCAGTTTATCAAAAATAATGTTTAACCTCTTCTTCACACAAAATAATGAATATTTGTTTTATAACTTAAGAAATGCTTGTGTTCTGATATATGTTGGTTCTCTATATTTTAGGGGATAATGTAAATTTTAGACATATTTCTTTGTTGGTATCCTTGGCATAATAGTACATGCTAATCAATAGAATATTCCCATTTATGAGTTTAAAATTATTATTCTACTAAGCAGGGGAAACAGAATATGGGCAGTGGCAATGACAGTGATTTCTTGCCCCAACTGTACCATCTTCAAGATTTATCACTCCTTTAGGGGCATGTAGCTGGAAGTGTAGAACCCTGAACTAGCAGTCAGATGAGCAGATTTATTCCCGGAACTTTCACTGACTCACTCTGTGACCATGTGCCCATCAGTTGATTTCCCTCAAGTTCTCAGATCTTAAAAGTTAGTGGTGTTTCAGACTTCCCTAATGCTCAGACAGTAAAGCATCTGCCTGCAATGCAGGAGACCTGGGTTCCATCTCTGCATAGAGAAGATCCCCTGCAGAAGGGAATGGCAACCCACTCCAGTACTCTTGCCTGGAGAATTCCATGGACAGAGGAGCCTGGCAGGCTATAGTCCATGGGGTCGCAAACAGTCAGGCACAACTGTGTGACTAACACTTCTAATTCACTAACCTTTGAGAAACACTGTGAAAGAAGGTATAACTGTGTTTGTCTGAGTGTGTTACTCACTCAGTTGTGTCCAACTCTTTGCGACCACATGGACTGCAGCCCACCAGGCTCCTTTGTCCATGGAATTCTCTAGGCAAGAGTATTGGAGTGGATTGCCATTCCTTTCTCCAGGGGATCTTCCTGACCCAGGGATTGAACCCGGGTCTCCTGCATTACAGGCAGATTCTTTACCGTCTGAGCCAACAGGTAAGTAACTTGTGTTTAGAAAATGTGAAAAGGGTAAGGGCAGAAAAGCTAAGACTTGAATCTTAGTCAACTTGGTGTGAAGCATAACTATTTCTTTTTAAAGAGAATTTATAGTTCTTTTCACCATTTCTAAATGTTATCATTTGCTTCTTTTTCATGTGTAGGGAAAAGGGGACTGAAGAAAAAGAAGGGTTCATCTTCCCTTTTCCCACTCCAACCTCGTAAGTCTGATTCTGCTCTCTCATAATGATCCAGTTGAGTGTTATTCAGAATGTTAATGCACTTACACATTAAATGGAAGGAGGAATTCCTCATTTTTGAGAAAGGGGAAAACCCCACATATTTCAAAATTCTCTTCAGAGCTTGCTTCACTGCTTCCATTCGTTCACAATTGCTGAACTGCTCTGCTCCAAGGACACAAAGACAGTGAAGATGTGGCGTGAGACGAAGAGCTCACAGATGAAAGGCACTAGATACTTAAACAATTAGCACACTACAGGTCTGTGAGTGTGAAGTGAAAGAAGACAGCATAGAGGAGATAGGAGCATCTTAAAAGAGGCCAAAAAGTGCTTTATCAGTTAACCTTGCTGCACCATGGAGGCAAGAAAAAAAGGTCATTTTCTAGACACTGTAAGTTTTATAGTAATGTTTGTTTTAATGAATATTTAATCAAGCCGAATTGTACACCAGGCAGTGTGCCAGGCAGCAGTAAAGTCTATAAAGGCATCAGTTTGGAAGTTGGCTAGATAAAATTACAACTCCATTTCTGGCTTTAGGTGTGACCTTGGGCAAGTTGGCTGACCTCTCAAAATCTGTTTCTTCATTTAGAGAATGGAGATTATAGATAAAAGGGTCTATACCTCAGAAGATTGTATGAAGATTAAATGAGAAAATACACATAAAGACTCAGCCCAGTCTTTGGCACCTTGTAAGATGGTAAGTGTTCAGTAAATACTGGCTATTATTGAGTAATCTATATATAGTTTCTCAGTGAAGTCTTGCAACAATCCAGTGGACAGGCATTCTTAAAATCAGGTCAATACAAAGAGGACTGAGGATATAGAGCACAGGAGATGCTAGGAAGGTAGGTTCCAAACCATAAAAGACAGTGTGTGTAACATAAGGACTTGGAATATATGTAGCAGGCAATGGTAAATCTTAAGAGGATTTTTAAAAGAGAGAACCAATCAGTTCCATTAATACGTTTCAGAAAGATCATTAAGATGGCAGTGTGGATAATGGATTGAAAGGGCATGAAGAAAGAAAAGAAGGTTAGAAGTCCAGTTAGGAATTCCTTGTAATCAAGTACTCTGAGATATAGTAGTATGGGAAATTCCAAATGCTTCAGAAAAAAATAGCTGGCAGATCCCCTGCCCCTCCAATCTGTACCTCTTCCTACATCCTGTCATGACAGAAGCTTTAGGACTTGCCTTACAGCTAACGTTTTCAGCTATGAATTGCACCAGCATTCTTTTCAAATTGGTCGTCTTTGTTAGCAAGTGGCATGAAGCTTAATCACCTCTGAAAAGACAGCAAGTAAGTCCCTTGCTGGTACTGGAAGAACCAAGTATCAGTGCGATTGTTCCTTGACTGCAGGGAAAAGTAGACAAGAAGCTCTAAAAACACTTGGGTAGTTTGCTGGCTTTATCATTTTTGTCATCGTCATATGTTGGTTATGTTATCATTATTAGTTTCCTGTATTGATTCAATAGTAGTAAATCATCCACAGTAGGAAAAGTGATACGAAATATAAACAGAATATCTCACTTTATATTGATTTACCATCACATACCTAATGTTTTATTTTTTCTATTTCAAAAAGCCTATTTTCTACATTTAATGTTCCTGCTGGGAACAGCAGTCCCTTTTCACTATTTTTGCTTAAAATTATCAACGGTAAAATATATGCTTTGAAAGACAAAGGAAAGTAAGGGAAGATTAAAACATGTTGATGGCCAGTCTTCTCTCCACAAAACCGAAGCTAGTTCATAAGGACTGCTTATCTTGATTATGGACCAGTGTCTGAATATATTCTTTGAGAAATGTATGAGAAACCAAGTTTTGAAATACCACCTTTTCTATCCTGAAGTCTTCCCTTTCTGCTTGTGCTCTGATCCAGTTTTTATTAACAAGACATGTTTTCTCCGAGTTGCCACAATTTCAATTGTTTGCATAACATGTACATGTACCTTAAGATAAATGTGGTTGCTGACTTGAAAGGTTAACTGTATAGAAAAAAAAGAGTCAAGACCTTGAGGAAAATAAGGGTCTGGGCATTTTTTGTTTTTCAGGATTTGCAATTTTGAAATGATAAAATATATGTGCTATCCCTTAAGCTACAGAGTACATTAAAAATTAAGCTGCAACTAAAATGTATTATTATATATATTACAAATTGACTTTAAATATTTATATATTTAAAACTAGAAACTGTAAATGTCTTGAAGAATTACATTATGGAGTAAATTAAACTATGGACTATTTATCTAATAGTTTTGAAACTGAGAAAAAGTATCTCAACAATAGTGAATAATAATCTGGAGATAGTTTCTTCAAGTTTAAGATTTAGTGGTGGTTGTTATGATTATTACAAAAATGTATGATGTTAAATCAGGAAATCAGCTTTAAGACTTGAAAGAGAAAGTATAGGGAAAAAAGCCATCCCTAAATGAAATATTTATCTGAAGCTTAAAAAACACGTAGGATTTTTTAAAAACTAAGAAAAGTGAGATGCTTTTAAAGTAAAAAAAATATATCGTTAAGAGTTAATCATCCACACAGATAAGATGTTAAGAAGCCAAAGACCAAAGGAGAAATAAATAAACTAAAAAATATGAAAAAGGACTGAATTAAAAGAGAAAAGTCACCAAACTTCATCAAGGCCATGTCTTACAGAGAATGACATTTGTAGAAATACAAATAAAAATATAAATATAATAAGCAAGAAACAGGAAATACTACTTAAAAATACAATAAATCCACAAAAGTGAAAAGGGTTTTCTTAGCTAATAGACCAAGACAATAAATATCATACGTCTACATGATAACTTAAATGATAACTTAATTTTAAAAATTAAAAAAAAGAATATGAGGTTAAGTGTACAACCCTGACTTGCCTCTAATAAGCAAGCTTAATAGCTCCAGCCCTGAGATATTTCTAATATGCCCAGATTGCATTTCAGGCAGATTCTTTACCATCTGAGCCACATGGAAAGCCCTGTTTTGTTTTGTTTTTTTTCCATTTTTAAAATTCTTTTTTGCCTTGAAAGAACTTATGCTATAAAACACATACACACACACACACACACACACACACACACACACACACAGAGGCTATTAGAGCAAACTGAGATTACCTTTTCTTTGATTCATTGTAGGAATTCCTTTGTTCCTCTTTTTTCAGCAATGAGCAAGCAGCCTTTAGTTATATACCAAAGCCCCAAGTTCATTTTAACTCTAGGTTAAAAGACAGATTTGACTCTTGGACAACTTTTATGATGCATGGGGAATCATATGACCTATATCTGTGTAACTGGGGGAAGGGCTGCTTTGTAGGCCTTATGTTATGCAACATTTTTATACCACAGTTTCCTTCTCTGTAAAATAGAAATAAAGTTAGTCCTGCCTACTTCATGAAGTTTCCCTCAGGGCTCAGATGGTAGAGTCTGCCTGCAATGTAGGAGATCTGGGTTTGATCCCTGCGTCGGGAAGATCCTCTGAAGAAGGAAATAGCAACCCACTCTAGTATTCTTGCCTGGGAAATCCCATGGACAGAGGAGCCTGGTGGGCTGCACCTCATGGGGTCGCTAAGAGTCAGACACAACTGAGCGACAAACACACACACACTTTATGAGGATGTTAAGGAGTTTTAAGTAAAATGAGAATGCATGTAAAGGTTTTTACAAATGATGCAGTGCAGAGAAAATTCCAGTTATTTTCTACTACTGATAGAAATAGCAGTAGATTTATACTTGAGACACACTTAAAGAAGAAAAACAATTCCAATGCTCTTAGGCATAAATGAACATCAATTATGAGTGTACATTATGTCACTGGCTGACTCTGAGACCTCATCCTGGACTATTACTACTTTGTCCAGTTGTACTTTTTCCGTTCTGTGAACAAACCAAGTTTGTTTTCATCTTCCAACCTTTATATTTAAAATCTCTACCTGGTTAATGTATGGCTTCTCATCATATGGGTTTCAACTCTAATGACACCTTCTCAGAGATGCTCCCCATCATTATCCAAGCTAATCCCACTGCTGCCCCACCCTACTACAGTCTCATGTGATCACATGACTCTATATTTTTCCTATTATTAATATTTTCTTCCTAACACTATTTAAATATCATACCTGCTTTTCACTTGTTTATGGAGAAATCACCACCATGGAAGGGCATAGTGTCCTTTTTACGGACAACCTGAGTAACCACTTAGCAGTTTGTCACTAAGCTAGATGCGATGAGTGACAACTTAGCAGTCTGTCACTAAGCTAGATGGGACTGCCAACACTTTGGATGATAGTCAGAAGTTCACAGTGACCTTGTCAAATCAAAGAAATGATCAGCTGGAAACCTGACTTCCCAGAGGAGCAAGGTGGGTAGGGAAGGATGTGCAATTGCTAATTTTCCAAATGATGCATTTAGATAAGTCATGATATCCTTTTACTAATTAAATTCAATATGTATTTACACAACCTTCAGATAACTTTATTTGTCTGTAATTTCTATTTAGCAGCATATGTAAGGCTGTTTTAAAGTAGTCTCTCTCACTTAGTCCAGTCATCTAAAGCAAAACTGTGACGTGTCACATTTACTGCTGGCATTCCCCAACCTCCTCTTTCATAAAGTGTTTCCTGACTCTTGAGATATTTAATCCCCTTTCACTCCCAGGTGGCGCTAGTGATAAAGACCTCGCCTGCCAAGGCAGGGGATGGAAGTGATGAGTGTTCGATCCCTGGGTCTGGAAGATCCCCTGGAGGGGAACACAGCAACCCACGCCAGTATTCTTGCCTGGAGAATCCCATGGACAGAAGGGGCTGATGAGCTACAGTCCATGAGGTTGCAAAGAGTTCGACACGACTGGAGTGACTTAGCATACATGCATGCACTCACAATTTACACACCTGCCCCACAACTCTCCAAGGCCCCGCTTTCAGCTGTCAGCAGATCTCTATTTGCTGTTTCATCTAAATTCCAATTCAGAAGTAGACATAACCCAACTGTGACACTCTACGAAATGCATAACTGTCTGCATATATGTCTGTCCTCATTAAATTCTACTTGTCTTACCAAATACAGAGCTCTAGCACTTATTTATTATAGAACACAGTAGACATTCAATAAATGCTTTCATTTTGTATTTTTCTAGAGTGTTGCTTTTTTCTTTTAACATTGCCCATATGTTACTTTATTATTACTACTAGAACATAAACATGAGTGGGATTGGAGTCATTTGTTTGTACACTTTTCCATGTTAAAAACTCACACCTTCTTTTTAGAAAAAAAAAAAAGTCAAAGAGAGATGGAGGAAAGAGGCTTTGTTATGTCTGGCCGTGCCAGGTCAGGCAACTATCAATTTTCCCCTTAACTGGAAGAAAAACAAATTGCAGAAAATCCCAGAGAGTACTTGAATCTATATATAGTCCTATTTTTCCAATTGATCTACTCAGTGATTTAAACAAGGAGTGGTCTGAACATAGACTCCAAAATCAAGTCTTGGATTTGAATCCCGATTCTGACCCTTAGCTTGCTTGACTTCAGGCATTTTCTTAATCATTCTGCGATTTCACTTCCTGTTTATAATATGGGGGTAATAATTATACCTAATGAACAGGGTTGATATCTGAGGATACAGTCAACAAATATTTGAGGATATATTATTACACACTAGACTCTGTTCTTGGTATAAAAGAAAGAACATGAAAAAAAAAAAGACAAAAAAATTCTTCTTCACAGGGTTTGCATTCCAGTTAGCAAGATAAATATCAATACACATATTTGTTACTGATAAGTGCTAAGGAGGAAAAAAAAAAAAAAAAAACAGAGAAGACAGGTATGAAATGTGGCGGGGCTGGAGGGTTTTAAGTTTTAGATAAGGTGGCCAGGGAGTCACATTGAAAAGTTATAACTCCTGAAAAAAGGCTAAAGAACATGAGGGAGCTGGCTATATAAGCCTCTATAGGAAGAGCCTCCAAGGCTCAGACATGTCCAACTCTTTGACACTCTGTAGACTGTACCCTGCCAGGCTCCTTAATCTGTGGGATTTTCCACTGGAGTGGGTTGCCATTTTGTCTTCCAGGTAATCTTTCTGACCCAGGGATCAACCTGCATCTTCCACCTTTCTTGCATTGGCAGGTGGATTCTTTACCACTGAGCCACCTGGGAATCTCCAAGACAGAGGGAACAGCAATTGAAAAAGCCGTGTGAAAGAAACGAGCATGTCTGGTGGGTTCAAGGAACAGCGAAGGTAGCTGGAATGCAGCGGCACTGAAGGAAATGCGCTGTGTGTGTGTGCGCGCGCGAGCGCTCAGGTGGGGATGACCAGTTAAGACTGTGCACCATGATGAGAACTTCAGCTTGGCTTTCACTCTGAGAGAGAGGAGCCCCTGAAGAGGTTTGGGCATAGGAGAGAGACAATGAGATTCACACAATGAGATTCCTGGTATCGCGTACCTCCACCTGCCTTCCTGAAAGCTGACGGGTAGAGGGGTGGTGCAGAAAGCAGCAGAGGCAGGGGGACCAGTCAGGAGGCCGTTGCCATAACGCAGCTGAAAGATTAAGGTATTTGGACCCAGAAGGGAGCAGCACAGGTGGCTAAGTGCTGGGCAGATTCTGGATTCATTTTGAGAATAGAGCCAGCTGAATCTCAGGGATGATCAAAGTAGAAGAGGAAAAAGAAGAGTCTTAAAAATGCAGCAGTGTCTCTGGTCTGAACAACTAGAAAAATGGTGCTTCCATGAACTTCCAGGAGTTAATACATGCTCAATGCATGATTTATATAACTTTGCTAAAATGTGTTAAGATGTTAATGAATTAATATGGGTAAACCACTTAGTATAGTACTTAATATTAAGTCCATCCAATATAAGTGTTAACTGTTAACTATTAATAAGTTGCGATACCCCCAATATATTATTAGATGAGAAAATGTTCACAGTAGAAAACTTTTGGCTTTTGAAAATAAAGTGACTGAAATGAGATAATGACAGACTCTCCATTGGAAGCTTAAGTGTAGAAGATAAACAGGATTTTCAAATGACCACAATTCCCTCTCCTTCAATTCCCCTTTTCACCTGCACACGCCTTTAATATAGTATTTGTCTTTTTTACTCTAGCTCTTGAAAGTATCCCTATCTTCAAAAGCAACGCATGCACAAAGCATATTTCTCTTGCCCCAAAAATTGTGTTTTATACTTACTATAGCTATGAGATTTATATTCAACAATACTATTTTAACTGACGTGGAAGTATCCTGTATTTTGAAGATACAGCAATGACATTTATTTTTGATTGTTATTTTATTTTCTTGAAACTGTGAAAGCCAATACAATGAAATGTAAGTATTAAAGAATGCTCAAATACATACAAATATCCTAACCAGCTTTTTTTAAAAAGCACTTTTGGTTTCTATGTTTTTCTGTAGAATTCATTTTTCATTGGCAAATTGTAAGATGAAATTTCAAGCTGAAAATATCTGAAATCTTGATGGCAGAAAAAGGGTCCTGATGATGGAAATAACTATGTGACTTATCTGATTTGATTCAATCAATTTTTGCATCATTTCTCTTTTGTGAATATCTGGGACCAGGGAGTATTATTACTTACAGAATTTTTTCCCAGTGGGCATTAACTTACACCATGACTTTCTGTGGGAAGTAAGACTCTACTAAAATGTATGTTCATGTGCCAATTCTGTTTAAGTCTTTATGTATAACAGGGCTTGGTAAATAAATAACATTGGGGACCCAATAAATAGACAATAAGTTTTGGTTGTTTCAACCAGACCAAGCAATCAATTCAAACACAGAAAAAACAATAATTTCTGGCCATCTCCCCACCACTCCATTCCACCATGTTTCCTCCGTTAGACAAAACTTTGTCATATAATGATTCCGAAATACACTGTTAAACACCCTTATGTTATTTTTTCAAAGTCTTACTGTAATTTACAGATCGATATGACTCTTAAATGGAAGGAACAAAGATAGGAAAGGAATTGGGGAATCTAAGTACCATCTTTTATTTTTAATGCCACAGAGGTGCTGTGGGCTTTGGTTCTTTCTGCTAATTCAATAAAGGATACAAGCTTTCAGAGACTGGCATGCATTCAGCACTGGGATTCAAGACAGCTTTGGACTCGAAAGCTGGAAGTTCTCTGAAGAGAGATTTCACAGTTCTTCTTACAATTTAGTCAATGAGTTAATGGGCCACATCATCATTTCCAGTGATAATTAAAATGCAGAATTTACTCTCTTTAATTTGGGATAAATTTTATAATTTCTTTTTCTTTCCTCCAGTAGTCTGATTTTTAATGTTGATGCCACAGTTGATAGTTGAACAGTACTTCATAGTTTATCAAGCGTATACTGTCATACACATTTCAATTCAATATTTTACTGGTCCAATATTTTTTTACAAATTGTCCTAACAATCTCATGATGAAGAACTTATTCATGATTTCTATTCTTTGAATATGTAATTTGAAACTCTGAGAACAATAATTAATCACTAAGTACATATAGTTTAAATGAGTAGAACCATAACTTGAACCACATCAGTACTGTTAAATATTGGTAATTATCTTACTAATAAAATTTTGGGAGTATCTTCCAGAGGTTTTCAGTCAAGGCAGTTGGTCCAAGAACAAGTAGAATCACAGTGCAAAGGAATTAGAGTGGAGGAAAGTAGTGAGAAGTGACCCAAGTTAGTCATGGATAAGCAACATAACAGAAAGAGAATACTATTACAGAGTTTAAATGTGAAATGCATAGCATTTAGCATATAATACAAGTAATGTATTTAAAGTTTTTACTCACATATTTCATCAAGATTGTATTGATTATAAGATGCACCACTGAGAGAGAAAAAGGCAAACTCCTGTCAATTAAACCACGACACACCACTAATCATAAGGCACTTTCAGATTTTAAAAAGTTAAAATGTGAAAAAAGGTATGTCTTAGAAGCCAGGAAATATAGTGCTGGTAACAGCAGAGGGTATGGAAATTCTCAAAATCAGTCATAATACAATCTAACTAGACAATCAATAAACATTTATTAAGTGCCTTTGGATGGGTATAAAGAAGCAAAATGCGTAATCTAGGCGAAGAGGCTTAAGTGCTACGTATAAAATATTAATTGCTGTCTTTCAGTCTTACAGTGATGGCCACTGGTTGGAGAAAACAAATCTGCTTGTGCAACAAAGATGCCTGGGTGTGCAACTGCCAGGGGGATATGATATATAGGAGGGAGGAAGAGAGGAATAAAGAAGAGGAAGCAACTGGGGGAGGGGAGGATGGCTTGGAGGACAGGTAGGAGGAATGGAAGGCGGGGTCCAACCCAACCTAGAGCTTCACTGAAATTCAGGAGTGGCCAGAATCCTGTGCGCATGGATCTCCTAATCTTATAAAATATAATTGCTGGGCTGTATGTGAAATGATTCTTAAAAACAACAGCTTTGAAAAAGGGCTTCACACACTTTTGTAACATCTATAGTCCAAAGGTTTTTCCATTCTTGTATATTTTTTAAATCTCAAAGATTGAAGACTTAGACACTTTGGATACCTCTCAAATTTGAGCTGAATGTAATTGTTTAAACACTGGGTGTTGCTTGGAAATTACATTTTGCTATGACTGGTTATCTGGAGAAGGCAATGGCAAGCCACTCCAGTACTCTTGCCTAGAAAATCCCATGGACCGAGGAGCCTGGTAGGCTGCAGTCCATGGGGTCGCTAAGAGTCGGACACGACTGAGGGACTTCACTTTCACTTTTCACTTTCCTGCATTGGAGAAGGAAATGGCAACCCACTCCAGTGCTCTTGCCTGGAGAATCCCAGGGACGGGGAAGCCTGGTGGGCTGCCGTCTATGGGGTCGCACAGAGTAGGACACGACTGATGTGACTTAGCAGCAGCAGCAACATGACTGGTTATCAACCTGTTTGATGACTTAAAAGTTTTAGATTCTGTGATTAAAATGAAAAGTTGTTTGGGCTAAAGCCAATCATCTAAATATCTAACTTGGGCATTTTGCATATTATTGATATTATGATTACCAGCACTGAATCTGTGTGCTGAATTGGAAAAATGAAATTAGATTGTTTATTTCTAATTAAAAACATTTCTTTTTCTGCAAAGATATTACATAATTTACCCTGTATTGTGAAATAATTGCTTTTGAAATTAACCAAATAAAAAGAAAAACATTCAACCTTTTAACTGGGCATTATGTTCATAAATTTATCACTAATTTGAAAGGGCATATTCCACAGCACTCTGATATTGTTACACATTGTTTGTGATTGAGGAAAAACTAACCTGGTAATAGTATTTACTTCTTTTGAAAAGAAAAAATAAAATAATAATGCAGAACAATTTCATTTTTAAAAGTCAATAATGAATTCCATCTGCTGCATGCCATTAAAAACAAAGAGGTTACTCACATGCCTCAGATCTTTTTAGGTCTTTGTTCCTTCCATTGAAAAGCATAGGCCAACCCCTCAATAATAAAGTTATTTTGACTTGTCTGACAAAAACTTAAAACAAAAAAACCAAAAACTTATCCATTTCCCTCCACATTTCAGTGGAGCCTAGAGGACTTGAAATAACATGTTAAAGAAAAACAAAGGCATTTAAGCAAACTTTTAAGAGAATGGTTAGGAGAATCTAAGGAAATGCATACCAGTCTCTGAAACCCAGAGCACAGTGGTGATAAAAACATAAGCATGTGACTTAATCACGATCATTACCCTAGCTGTGCACAAACTGTCAGTTTGGGGCAAGAGAAGGTAATATGGAAAAGATAGACAAATATGACAAATGACAAATTGACAAATATGACAAATGATTTCCTGTGAATGCACTAAAAAAAAAAAAAAAACCACCAATGACATATTCAAATGGCCACTGGACATGAAAACAGACTTAAAATCACTATGTTTGAATCTATTTCTGGGAGTGCCTCTATATAGAATCACGGCAGCCGCACCTACAGAAAATCACAGACAAATAATGAACATGCACAGAAAGTCTTTTTTTACATCCTCTATTCAGATTAGTATTTTAACAGAGTCACTCCCTCCTGGGCACTCCCAGAAAACATTCCCTTTCTGGAGGTAGCAGCCAACAGAACTGCAGGGCTCATCTGGATTTGGAAAATAGAACAAAGTCATCCTTCTCTGACCTTCTAAAATGACTGGTTTAAAGCTGAGAGCACTCACACATACCTTTGCGTAGGCAGAGCATTTCTGAGGTCCTCCCTTCAAACCCTATTCAGCCAGCAGTGAGCTGCTCTCAGGAAGAGAGGACAGGATTTTGGTTCCTGTGCTTCCTCAGGTAATACAACACTTCCTTCCTGGGAGAGACTGCCCTCTCCTCCAGGCCCTGACCTCTGGTGGCAGTGTGCAAGACTCAGATTCAGAGGTTTCTGCACACAGGAAACCCACTGCATCCGCTTTCTGACTGCAGCCTCATTCTTGGTTCACTGAACACTCTGGAAACAGTGCCAGTATGCTCTGCCTAGTAAGTTACTAAGTGGACCCTCTAAAGTCTCTCATAGAGTGAGAGAACAGAACTCAATATCTAACTTCTGTACTCTTCTTATCTTAAAGTAAATCAATGCACAGCAAATCTCTGTAATTTAGTCCTAACAGCACTGACATTCAGCAGATCTGATAAGGCTGGGTCCTAACCTGGTTGGTGTTTTATATCCTTGCTGTTGTTTAGTGACTAAGTCATGTTCAACTCTTTTGCAACCTCCATGAACCGTAGCCCACCAGGCTCCTTGGTCCATGAGATTTCCCAGCCAAGAATACTGGAGTGGGTTGCCATTTCCTTCTCCAGGGGATCTTCCTGACCCATGGATCAAACCTGCGTTTCCTGCATTGGCAGGCAGATTCTTCACCACTGAACCACCAGGGAAGCCCCAATATTTATACCTTTACAAATATTTAAATATGTTATTAGTTGATGAGCTAATAATCCAAACATAAGTGTGATTTTTTTTTTCCTCCAGAACCTCCATCTGCATTGTCATGATATAGTGCACATTGCTTTACATTACAGTTATTTCCTTCTGTATTTTCTCTCTGATGGGACAAGGAGAGAGTACATCATACTAGTAACAGTTCTGCAACTTAGCAAGTGAATGAATGGATAAGAGTCATAATAATCCCCTTTCCTACCTGCCCCCAACCCCTCTTTAATTCACATTCTGTGTTATCCTTTAAAAGCAGATGGCACCATCCACTGCCTGCTCTATAGACTCCCCATCCATATACTTAATCTAGAGAAGGTTTTGGTGGATGTTTCCCTTATAGTTCCCTTATATTTTTTCATGAAATCCTTCAATGGCAGCTCACTGGGATATAAACATATGATAACACTTACTTTATTTGACAGGTAGGGATGAAAATCATCAGATAGAGAAAATGTCAACTTAGTAGATAAAGATCCAAGGTCTACTTCCTGCCACAATAGGTGGGTTTCAGGGGCAAGTTAAAAACGATCTACATGTCACTGAAAACTGTCTGCAGAGTTAGTACATTGTAATGAACAGACAATGATTATAAAGACAACGGAGTTCATGAATACCACCAAATTCACAACACTGTCATTTCTATGTAATATAGTAAGACCATGATTTTGCATGCAATATAGAACTTCTGGCATTTGTTGAGTTCTGACAGTTCCATAATAGGCTACCCATCAGTAAGTAAAGTACCTGACCAAACCAACACAATTTTAGAGGGCAATGGTCTGCACTGGCAATATGATTCGTTCTCAAATGAAAAGGTATGATAGCTAATCTTCTATGGAGCTACCTTTGTAACCACCACAAATTATTTGGTCTCTTTTAAGAGTTCCAGCAGTATTCCCTACAAATGCTATTAAGTAGTAAGACAAACAATGTGAAACTTCTGGTAAAGTTCCCAAAACTCAGCTATAAGTGTTTTAATAGCTATTAATTTCCATTCCATTCCTTAACGACATGACTGGTTTTTTTCAGTCCTAGATACCATTCTACTGCGTTAGAGCAATGCTAATGCGAACAATGCCTCACATGCAGGTAAGGCTTTATCACTGATGAACTGCTTCAACTAATATTCTCTAGTTACACACACAACCACTCTGGGAGATGCTGCTTATTCTCAAAGTTCTGCAGAGTTAGGTATGTATAGAAAATTAATGACAGAATGTTTCCTTGCAGCTTTATATGGTAAGCAAAAAACAGAGGAAAGATGGGTTTTGAAGTTGCTCTAATGTTCATCTTTATATAATTTAACATAGCTGCAGACTCCTGGCAAACAACAGCAAGCAGGCAGAATACAGGAATGAACTGGGTTTTTTTTTTTTTTTTTTTGAAGCAAGACTTTATATTAGAAAAATAGACTCAAACACACAAAAAGAGACAGACACACACAAAACCCTAGACAAAACATAAACATGTTTTTCAATATCTGCAGAAAATGTAAAATGGGGGCTTTTATATATTTACCTCTCACACAGACAGTAATGCTATCCATATCTTCATTGTGTTTGAATTCAAATTATAGAGATATAAAGACATACACACAGCTCAAACATACTTGTAAATTGGACATATGAAAAGTACTTGTATAAACAAATACACATATCTATACACATTTCATATCTATACAAGATACATATTTCCCAGTATTTTGTCATTTGCTCTTTCTTATTCACTTTCACTAGGAATCTGATAGGAACTAGATTTGACTCACTTGTCAGCTAAGTGTAGTTCTTTTGTAAGACCAAATTAATTTTTCACTTGTGCTTAGAACTGTCCATTATGCATCTGAGCAAGATAGTTTCCAATAAATAAACACTGGCTCTTGAGCACTGCTTCCCCTTATCTCTCTATCACCTTTAGGATCCAGGTTGCTAAGAAGCTCTGATTTTAAAATATTTTTAGTGCTGTGGTCAGGAATGCTACTGCTTCTATATCACCTTCAGTTTTCATTCTAGATTATTTTTCTAGTTTTTTAAAATGTATTTCTTAGTTCACTTTTTCATTGGTTTGCCTTATATCTGTTACATCATATGGTTTGATTAATTCATGATAATGAGACTTAATTTTTTATTGAAAGTATTTTTCCAATTTTATTGTGGTAAGAATAGTGGGTAACCACAGAGTCTAGCTCTTACCAGATTCCTAATGTAAGCAAATAAGAAAGAGCAAATGATGACATACTGAGAAATACGTAACTTGTGTAGATATGACATATATATAGATGTAGATACTTGTTTACACAGGTACTTTTCATATGGCTAATTCACAAGTGTTTGATATGTGTGTGTCTTTACAGCTCTCTTATTTGAATTCTAACACTCAATGTGTTAACATATAAAATTTTGTGTACATTATTGTTCATTATAATAATGTGACTGTTTTCCTTATTATATTGTTGTTGAAGTATAGCTGATTTACAAAGTTGTGTTAGTTTCAGGTATATAGCAAAGTGATTCAGCTATATACACACACACACACACACACATACATGTATGTATATATATTCTTTTTCAGATACTTTTCCATGATAGGTTATTATAAGATACTGAATATTGTTCCCTATGTAGTTTATCCATTTTATATACAGTGATGTATATATGTTAATCCCAAACTCTCAATTTATGTCTCCTCCCAACCCCTTTTTTGCTTGTGGTAACTATGTTTGTTTTCTATGTCTGTGAGTCTGTTTTTGTTTTGTAAATAAGTTCATTTGTATACAAGTGATATTGTATGATATTTGTTTTTCTCTGACTTATTTCACTCAATATGATAGTTCTAGGTCCATCTATGTTGCTGCAAATGGTATTATTTCTTTTTTATGACTGAGTAATATTCCATTATATACCACATCTTCTTTACCCATTCATCTGTCAATAGACATTTAGGTTGTATCTGTTTTGGATATTATAAATAGTGCTGCTATGAACATTGGGATGCATGACTCTTTCTGAATAATGGTTTTCTCTGGGCATATGCCCAGAAGTGGGATTGCTGGATCATATGGTAGTTTTATTTTTAGTTTTTTAGGGAACCTCCATACTGAGCCACTATGGACATTCTCATCAAGAGTGTAGGAGGGTTCCTTTTTCTTCACATCCTCTCCAGTAAATAATGTGACTTTAATTTTTTTTTATTTTTATGTGATGGATAAATCCTGATTACACAAATAGGGCTTGTTCAAACTGAACCTTTTTTTGAAGACGGTAGGGGTAGGATCCCTTCCTAAAGGGAAATTTTTGAAAAATAGTCTTTCCAAGACTTGGGTAATTTTGGAACCTTTTATGTTCCTATTTATGTTAATTGTTCGCAGGTATAAAAGGAACTTCCCTGGTAGTTCAATCAGTAAAGAATTTGCCTGCAATGCAAGAGACGCTGGTTTGATTCCTGAGTCAGGAAGATCCCCTGGAGAAAGGATAGGCTACCCACTCTAGTGTTCTTGGGCTTCCCTGATGGCTCAGGTGGTAAAGAATCCACTTGCAATATGGGAGACCTGGGTTCGATCCTTGGGTTGGGAAGATCCCCTGGAGGAGGGCATGGCAACCCACTCCAGTATTCTTGCCTGGAGAATCCCCAAGGGCAGAGGAGCCTGGTGTCACTCAGGAGCCCTGGTCACTCAGGGCTACAGTCCTGAGTGACTAAGCACAGCACAGCACAGCATTAATAAAGCACTTTTGCTAGTATCTCATTACAGTCAGGGATGCAGTCTTAATTTGAGATGTGAAATTTAATTATGATATACACCCTTATCAAAATGCATGCTTCAGAATACAAAAGAACACTTCCCTCCTCCGGTGAAGAGCAAAGTTGTAAATAAATGTGGTCAAGATGCTAAGTGATCCATGGTGTCAGTTCTAAAACAAAGGTCCCTCAGGGGATGCAAGGAAAAGCAATGTTCCCTGGTTGAGGGAAAACACCCAGCTTCTCTATAAGAAGGGTTACTTACTGAGTATTTAATTTCCTTTTAGAAGAGAAAGGATGTTTAAGAGCGATTTTTAAAAGAAAATTTGAACTGCTTACAGTAGCGATTATTGTTGGGTGATATGTAGGGTATTTCAAGTGTGCTAGTCTTCCTGGAAATAAATGTCATACAAAATTCCTATATGTAGAGTTTACTTAAAAGAGCTTTCACCAAATCAGATCATGTAGCACTAACAAAATTAACTCTGTTTACTGAGCAACTGGAGCTTGCGGCAAGCCTGTGCCAAGCACTGGGGTTACAGTGGTGTTTCAGTGACATGATACACACAGTCTTAATCTTCTTCTGTCTCCTTGTGGACCTATTTTCTGACTAAAGGAAAAAAGTTTCTTAAATTTGCATATGTTTCCCTTGGGAAAACGGTCTCCAATGGAGCAGGGAGCACAATTTCCATTCTTCCCTCCTGTTGTATTTCTCAGCAATCTACATTAAATGGTCAGCTTGTCTCCTTTCTGTGGGCTGTATCAGCTAATTTAAGCATTAGAGTGATCAACAGTTAAGATTCTGGAGCCAGTCTGCATGGGTTCCAGCCTCCACTTTCCAGCCCTGAGGCCTGGGGTAAATTATTAATGTCTCTGCTTCTTAGCTTTCTCACCTGTGAAACAAGCATTTTAATACTGGTTTGGCAAAAAAGTTCCTTTGGGTTTTTGAAACCCTAAGGAACTTTTTGGTCAACTGAATACTTCCAGCCAACTACGACTACTATGAGCTTAAGTGTTTTCATACATACAAGGAATTAGGAATAGCACTTGGCATGGAATAAGTACTCAATAAATGCTAGCTTATTAAATTATCATTATAAAGAGAAACCTAAAAACTTAGGTGTAGAAATTTTACATTTTGCCAGCCATATCAAGATAAGCCATGCTAATGCAGACATTAATTAGGTTGAATTCTTCAAAACAAAGCTTTCCTTAACTATCTAATTTTGAAAATTCAAAATTATTCTAAGAAAAGAGATGCCAAAAGGAAGTAAAGGGAAAAACACTCACTTGATAATGACAAATGAGTTTGAAGCTTGATTTCAAGCTTCTATAGTAAAATCTATTCAAGAAAATGAATGATTACACACACAAAAAGTTGTGCAGTACATGAAAATTATTATAGCCTAAAAGAATTACGTTAAAGTTTGAAGGAGCCTTTTGGGCCTAGAAAAGAAAACAACAGTTTCAAAGGCCCTTGCCTAATCATCTAACTTCGGAGAAAACAAAAGGGAACTTTAGGTCCTGCCCTGATGCTCCAGGCCGGTTGCATCTATTTGAGACTTATCACCCACTGTCCAGAAACCTTCCACCCCCTACACCTGCCCAGAAGACTTATCACCCCCTGCCCAACTACAAATGCCATCTCAACTCAAGAATACCCAAAACATCCCTCCTGATTAACATTTGCCTTATCGCTTACACAAACCTCCCTATAAATATGGAGCCTCCCTGATCTCTCAGCCTGGTCTTTAGGCCGACTGTCACCCCTCCTTGTCTGAATAAAGGTAACCTACTTCTGTTGAGGCGGTCTTTCCTCTTTCTGCCTCGGCCCAAACTATACCTTACATTCTTGGTGCCGGGAAGGGGCGAGGCACTCGTCTCACTCTCGCTCTCCCTCACTCTCCTTGTTTTCCCTTTTCCTGGAGTCTGGGAGCATGAACATCCTCCGAGCTCACTTTTCTGCCAGGGCTCAAGTTTCCCTCGGGGCGCCCAGTGCCTGAGAGGTGCAAGCCTTGTGCTAAGGCTTTATTGGTGCTTTGTATACCCCCAGGCCTCGGCTCTACTCCCTCTCCCTCTCTCTCTCTCTGATGACCTCCGGAACAGGGAACTCTTGTCATTCGACTGCTCTACATGCAACACTCCACTCAAGCTGGCCCCTAGATTAAGGTAAGATCCGGACGGTGTTCTAGAGGCTCCCTAGAACCCAGTCCTCTCCGGATCCCGGGGACCCCCGGCCCAAGGCCACACTGTAGGTGATGGTGGGGGACGCTCCACCTCGACACAGAGCTCTTTTTTCATAACTCCTATTGAGACTACGGGTGACGACTCGAGCCCTCAATAGGAGCCTCTGCTTGCCTTTCAATTATGGGGTCTGGCCAATCTGTCCCAAAAGATTCCTTTCTGACTTGTGTTCTCAAAAATCTCAAACCACTCTCACTCACTGAACTCAAAGCTAACTGTTTAAAACAACTCTGTACACAGATTTGGCCTCAATACCAATTAGACAATCAAGATCGCTGGCCTGAAGTCAGCACATTTGACTTTAACATTCTTCAAAATCTCACAGACTTCCTTAAATGGAACGGCAAGTGGTCGGAGGTCCCCTATGCCCAAGCCTTTTGGGCCCTTCTGAGCAGGCCCTCCCTATGCAAGGACTGCTCCACCCATGAGGTCCTTCTATGCACCTTGCCTCCCAAGCAAAAGGGCTCTTCTTTCTCAGGTAACCGCAGACCCAGACCTTCCGCACCCCCTGGAGATCGACCCCGCTGAGGAGCCCCCTCCCTACCCAGCCCCCTCCCTACCCGCCACCCTGCCAACCCTCTCCTTCCCCTTCATCCAACTCACCTACTGGCCTGGAAACCTCTCCTGACTCCCCCTCAAACCCGCTACCCCATCTCCCCGACTCCCCCTCCCCGCTTCCTTCGCCCCCTGCCACAGGGTCAGGTACCCAACACATGTTTCCCCTGAGAGAGGTGGCAGGACCAGAGGGCCCTGCCCGAGTCCATGTGCCATTTTCATTGTCAGATATGAGCCAGAGAGAAGCAAAGTTGGGATCATTTTCTGAAAATCCTACCAGATACCGAAAAGAATTCCTGAGACTCTCCCAGGCCTATAACCTCACATGGATATTATATCCTCACGTATATTATATCCTCACATGGATATTATAACCTCACGTATATTATATCCTAAATGCTACTCTCACCCCTGACAAAAAAGACCTTATCTGGCAAGCGGTAAAAGCCCATGCTGATCATTTACATAACCAAGACCAGGATAGCCCAGTTGCTGATGAGGCGGTTCCTCAGTTAGATCCCCACTGGACTTACCAGCCCGGTGACCCAGGTATCAGGAACCTCAATCATATGATTACCTGTATTCTAGAAGGAATGCAGAAAAATACTCATATCCATGTCATTTATGATAAAGTCAGAGAAATCACCCAAGGGGCAGATGAAAATCCAGCCTTATTCTTGGCATGCCTCACAGAGGCAGTCCAGAAGTATACCAACCTAGATATCACCATCCCTGCTGGTTACTCTACCTTCACCTTCAATTCATCAGCCTGTCCGCCCCTGAGATCAGACACAAGCTTCAGCAACTAAAAAAGGGCCCTGAGACCTTCCAAAGACACCTTCTAAAAGTAGCCTTCAAGGTGTTCGATAATAGAGAGGAGGAAGCTAAGAGAGAAAAAGAACGTGAGAGAAAAGCTAAATATGCCTTTTTGGCAGCAGCAATTAAGGGAAGAAATCAGCCTGGCCCAAGTCATCCCAGAACGGGGCTTAAGACCTGCCCCCCCACTCAGACCCTGCTTCCTATGCAACCAGTCAGGACACTGGGCAAAGGCATGCCCAAACCCATGGCCCCCCACAAAACTATGCCCAACCTGTGGCCAGTGGGGACACTGGAAGATGGATTGTCCCCACCTCCCAGACCTGGAGAGTGGAATGTCCGCAGGGATGCCCTGGTGCCTCTGGGGAAATCCCCACTTCTCCCCAGAACCCCAGCCCAACCCTACAAGGGTTGTTCCAATGACGGGGCCCGGGTTCCAGCCCCCTGGCCCTGTCCCAAACACGAGCTCGGAACTTAGGGTAGATGGGGTACTGGCCAGAAAAAAGATCTCTTTTATAGTAGACACTGGAGCCACTTTCTCTTAATTTCCTACTCTGGCCCAACTCAAGACTCAGAACTCACAATCAAGGGGGGTCTCTGGAGTTCCCCTAAGGCCAAAAACCAGCCCTCCATTATTCTGTCAATTTGGAAAATCGACCCTTATACATTCATTCCTCATAATGCCTCAGTGCCCGATGGCACTCCTAGGGAGATATTTGTTATCCAAATTGGGGGTCTTTATTACCATACCCCCCGCCCTCGATACAGTCTCTATATTTTGCATTCAGATGGCACCTGGACGGTCCCTATCCTCACCCCTGACCTTCCCTTGGATCTACCTGCCTTAGACCCCCAAGTCTGGGACACTGATCACCCATCCATAGCCAAACATCATCCCCCAGTCCACATTACCCTAAAAGACCCCTCGACTATAATCACTCAACAACAGTACTCTCTCACCCCAGAGGCCCAAAATGGACTTAAGCCTATCACAGACCGTCTTCTTCAAGTCTCTATCCTAATTCCTACCCATTCACCACACAACACCCCTATTCTGGCAGTAAAGAAGGGACCAAACTCTTGGAGACTGGTCCAGGATCTGCGAAAAGCCAAAGAGGCCATCACATCGACATTCCCAGTAGTCCCTAACCCTTACACTCTTCTATCTACCATACCCCTGACTGCAACCCACTTCATGGTATCAGATCTCAAAGATGCCTTTTTCACCATCCCTCTCCACCCCCTCTCCCAACCCTTTTTCGCCTTCACCTGGCAAGACCCTGAGACTCAACTAACATGGACAGTTCTCCCCCGGGGGTTCAGAGACAGGCCTCACTTTTTTGGACAGGCTTTACAAAAGGACCTACAGACACTAGACCTAGCCCCAAGTCATCTCCTCCAATAGTAGATGACCTCCTCCTTTGTAGCCCAACCCGAAAACTCTGCCTCCAACATACTGCCAAACTCCTTGGGGCCCTGAGATCCTGGGGTTATCGGGTATCCCAATCTAAGGCCCAAATAGCCCAGACAAACATCATCTACCTGGGGCTCTCCATATCCCACCAACAAAGAACTATTCCCCCAGATAGAATCCAGGCCTTGATTAACTGTCCACTTCCAAAAAAAAAAAAAAAAAAAAAAGGGAGCTCCTGTCTATCCTCAGCCTCCTCAACTTTTTCCATATCTGGATCCCTAACTTCTCCTTCCTTGCAAAGCCACTCTATGAGGCAACTAAAGGATGTCTGGGTGAGCCCCTCTTTAATCCCTCCTCACTGGCCAATCCTCTTCGCCAGCTCACCCAGAGCCTCCTCCGAGTGCCAACTCTCCACCTGACAGATCACACCAGACCATTCTTTCTCTTTGCACATTCCAACCAAGGACAGGCCCTGGGACTTCTGTGTCAGCGGGCCGGAGACACCTGAGCTTCCATAGCCTGTCTATCAAAACAGCTTGACATGGTGACCAAGGGCTGGCCTTGGTATACAGGCCATGGCTGCTATCGCAGCCCTCGTACCCGAAACTGATAAACTCTCTAGACATGCCCCTTTAACAGTCTGTTCTCCACACACCTTCTGAGACTTACTATCACATCAGGCTTTCCTCTCCCTTCCCCCTTCCAGGGTACAGGTCCTACATGCCTTTCTCCTCGACCCTCAGCTCTCATTCTCCCCCTGCTCTCCCCCTAACCCCACCAGCTTATTACCCATGTCCTCTGCAACAGACTCCCTCCTACATAGCTGCAGCCTCACAGTAGATCTTACCCAAAACCCCTTCCAACATTAAACAGATCAGCCCATCCTAGACCCAGACACCCCACACTGGTTCGTTGGTGGCAGCTCTCACAAATCCCCACCCTTTGCAGCAGGATATGCCATCATCCAGGGTGACCTTTGTCACAATCATGAAACCCACACAATTGAAGCTTCACCTCTGCCACCTCGCACCACCTCCCAACAGGTAGAACTGATAGCTCTCACCAGAGCTTTGACCCTGGCTAAAAATCTAAGGGTTAACATCCATACAGACTCCAAATATGCCTATAACATACTTCACTCAAACATCCTAATATGGAGAGAAAGAGGTTTCCTAACCCAAAAGGGATCCCCCATTATTAATTCAGACTTGATCCACAAACTTCTAGAGGCAGCACTCTTACCAAACAAAGCCACCATCCTCCACTGTAGGGGACATCACAAGGGAAGTCTCATATCAGACTACAACAGTGCTGCAGACCAGAAGGAAAGGAGATAGCACTGTCCCAGCCTTCCCTCCAGTCCCCTGTCATCTGAGCTCTGACTCCACTCGACCCTCCCACCACCAGAGGAATTCTCTCTTATCTACACTCACTTTTTCATCCCTCATCCAAGACACTCCAACAGTTCCTCCGTAACCACTTCCCCATATCCAATGGTGACCAACAATATTTAGATAACCTTACCCACTCCTGTCAGACATGTCAACGTACTAACCCCAATTCCAACCTTAAACCGACATCCTTTCCAACCCATCAAGTGCGAGGCAGCCTCCCAGCACAGGATTGGCAGACAGACTCTACTCATATGCCCCGGTCCAGAGAGTCAGATACCTCCTGGTCCTTGTGGACACCTTTTCGGGATGGGTTGAAGCATTTCCCTCTACAAACCAAAGAGCCCACACTGTGGCCCGAATCCTCCTCACAGAAATTATCCCCAGGTTTGGCCTGCCTTCATCCCTACAGTCTGATAATGGCCCGGAATTTACATCCAAGGTCACCCAAAAACTTGTCCAATTCTTATAGATACCCTGTAAATGGAAATTTCACACTCCATACCATCCCCAGTCCTCAGGAAAGGTAGAAAGGATGAATAGAATAATCAAAGAAACCCTTACCAAACTAACCCTTGAAGTACATCTAGATTGGACTAAACTTTTGCCAATAGTTCTCCTCAGAATATGGGCTTTGCCCAGAAAGCCCCTGGGGCTGAGCCCCTCTGAGGTGATGTATGCCTGCCCCTGAACCCCAAGCCTCCCTGCCCTCTTTACAAACCGGGGACATGGCCTATCTGTCTAATAACCCCCAGGGTGACTTAACCCCAAAGTGGCAGGGACCATTCAAAATCATCCTCCTTACCCCAACTACAGCTAAACTTGAGAAGGTCACCTCCTGGGTACACCTCTCTCCCCTAAAATGGGTCACCTCCGATCCTGCGCTGCCCTCCTTAACTGACCCCTATCAGGTCTCCCTCACAGGACCCACCTCCTTAAAATTCACCTGGCGACAACCTCTGTCAACCATCCAAGAAGTCACCGAATGACCTGGACACTCTTCAACCTACAGCTGTTCCTGACCCAACTACTACAAGACCTCTGGACCAGCGCCCCGACAGGAACCTCCTTCAAAGACCTGACTACACTGGTGTCTCAACTGTGGCTCCAGGGAAGCTTCTACAACCTGACTCCAGGCAAAACTGATTTATTTACTCTCATTCTCTACATCATTCTACATCCTAATGAACACTGTTCCTCCTCAGATTCAAACAACCACCAACTTGGGGCCTTTTTCCCCTCGCCCTGACTGGCCCCTCCCTGTGTCTCTAATCATAATAGCACTCTTAATCTTAATCCTTGCTATAGGCCTAGTAACTGTCTCCCCTCAGGACTGGCCACCTGCCCTTCGTCTTTCTGTAGGTATCGCCTGCATTGCTACTGTTCTACTCCTAGGTAGCTGTGTTCTACTCCTAGGGTGCTATTTCCTCTGCGCTGCCTAACTATCAGCCCCATGACTCCTCTGTTCCTTATCCTTGCTGCACTCCCCAGCCTTCTGGCTACTCCCTGCCCCTGCTCTGACATTTATTCCTATGTACGTTCCTCATGTTATAATACAGCTCCAAAACCATGCACCATGAATCTCGGGGGCGGGAAGTCCAAATCCCTACTCATTCTTAAAGTACAAAAGAAAGGGAGTTTCGTGAGTACCTGCCATAAGCCAAATTGAAGAAACATGTTTCTATCCCATTACCCACTGGGGGTACTCAGACGGGGGCGGGGTACTAGATCAAAATCGGGAAAAGAAACAAGAACAAGTCATAAAGAACATCATTTCCCGGTTACAGGCGACCCCTGAGCCTTATGAACGCCTGGACCTTCTTTCCCAATTACGGCCTGTCCTAAAACCTCCCTCTGGAAACCAACACCTTACCCGCCTTCTCAACTCTTCCTTCCAATTCTTCCAGTACACATAACACACATCCCAGTGTTGAGCATGCATGTCACTGTCTCCCTCACGGCACATAGCAATTCCTTTACCTTCAACCTGGCTGTTACAGGGCAACTATACCTCCCCTTCCCAACAAAAAACTACACAACTCATTGGGCCAGTCTCTGACAATGTCCTACTCTCAGCCTCTTCAAACCTAACCTGTATCAACTTCTCTAGTCCCAACTACACTGGTCGTACAGAGTCCGCTCCCTCCTTCTGTTCCACTTGGGTTCTCTGGAACAGCACAAATAATTGCACCAATCTGGGAATCTTCATTCTCTGCGGGACCTATGCATATTCATATCTCCCGTTGGACCCCCCTGGACCTTGCATCTTGGTCTTCCTGACCCCGGGCCTAACATTCCTCAAAGAAGAAGAGGTAGAACAAATAGTCTACCCTCAAGGGGAACTTTCCCACAGGAAAAGACAAGCTGTCAGAGCCCCCGTCCTGATTGGGACTGGCATAGCAGCAGCCCTAGGCACTGGGATTGGAGGTGTCTTGACCTCTGCCCATTTCTACTACAAGCTGTCCCAAGAACTTAATGAAGACATGGAGCATGTAGAGGAGCCCTTCATTTCAATTCAAAGACAAATTAACTCATTAGCTTCTGTGGCCCTACAAAATAGGCGAGCCCTGGACCTTCTCACCGCAGAAAGGAGGGACCTGCCTTTTCCTACGAGAGGACTGCTGCTATTTTGTTAATAAAATGGGCATAGTCTAGGGAAGAGTCAAAGAACTTAGAGACAGAATTGAATGCCACAGAAAAGAGTTATAAAACCTTTACAGTCCCAAAAACCTGTTCCAACAGGTCCTCCCTTGGTTGCTCCCTTCCCTGGGACCACTGGTACTTATTCTATTCCTCTTATTTGGACCCTGTCTCCCCAATCTCTTTCAAAGTTTTCTCGAAGAATGGATTCGGGCCATCTCTCGAGATCAGGTCAAGACCATTCTTCTTCTCGAGAGCCTCACCCCAAGCTCAGAAAAGGGAGACCCTGGGCCCTAGGACGATCCTCCATTCCAGACCCAAAATCATCGCCCCTATCCAGCAGGAAGTAGCCAGAGAGATATGGTGCCCTTTCTCCCATTTTTTTTTTTTTTTTTTTTTTTACGATTTCAGGGTCTGGAATGAAGGAGTTTTATGATTTTTGGGCCTGGAAAAGAAAACAACAGTTTCAAAGGCCCTTGCTAAATCATCTAACTTCTGAAAAAACAAAACAGAACTTTAGGTTCTGCCCTGATGCTCCAGGCCGGTTGCATCTATTTGAGACTTATCGCCCACTGTCCAGAAACCTTCCACCCCCTACCCCTGCCCAGAAGACTTATCACCCCCTGCCCAACTGCAAATGCCATGTCAACTAAAGAATACCCAAAACATCCCACCTGATTAACATTTGCCTTATCGCTTACACAAACCTCCCTATAAATATGGAGCCTCCCTGATCCCCTCTCCATGCTCAGCCTGGTCTTTAGGCCGACTGTCACCCCTCCTTGCCTGAATAAAGGTAACCTACTGAAAGAGATGGGAATACCAAACCACCTGACCTGCCTCTTGAGAAATCTGTATGCAGGTCAGGAAGCAACAGTTAGAATTGGACATGGAACAACAGACTGGTTCCAAATAGGAAAAGGAGTACGTCAAGGCTGTATATTGTCACCCTGCTTATTTAACTTCTATGCAGAGTACATCATGAGAAACGCTGGACTGGAAGAAGCACAAGCTGGAATCAAGATTGCCGGGAGAAATATCAATCACCTCAGATATGCAGATGACACCACGCTTATGGCAGAAAGTGAAGAAGAACTAAAAAGCCTCTTGATGAAAGTGAAAGCGGAGAGTGAAAAAGTTGGCTTAAAGCTCAACATTCAGAAAACGAAGATCATAGCATCCGGTCCCACCACTTCATGGGAAAGAGATGGGGAAACAGTGGAAACAGTGTCAGACTTTATTTTGGGGGGCTCCAAAATCACTGCAGATGGTGACTGCAGCCATGAAATTAAAAGACGCTTACTCCTTTGAAGGAAAGTTATGACCAACCTAGATAGCATATTCAAAAGCAGAGACATTACTTTGCCAACAAAGGTCCATCTAGTCAAGGCTATGGTTTTTCCTGTGGTCATGTATGGATGTGAGAGTTGGACTGTGAAGAAGGCTGAGCGCCGAAGAATTGATGCTTTTGAACTGTGGTGTTGGAGAAGACTCTTGAGAGTCCCTTGGACTGCAAGGAGATCCAACCAGTCCATTCTGAAGGAGATCAGCCCTGGGGTTTCTTTGGAGGAAATGATGCTAAAGCTGAAACTCCAGTACTTTGGCCACCTCATGTGAAGAGTTGAGTCATTGGAAAAAACTCTGATGCTGGGAGGGATTGGGGGCAGGAGGAGAAGAGGACGACAGAGGATGAGATGGCTGGATGGCATCACTGACTTGATGGACGTGAGTCTGAGTGAACTCTGGGAGTTGGTGATGGACAGGGAGGCCTGGCGTGCTGTGATTCATGGAGTCGCAAAGAGTCGGACACGACTGAGGGACTGAACTGAACTTCTGTTGAGGTGATCTTTCCTCTTTCTGCCTCGGCCTGAACTATACCTTACAAAGTCAATGTTGATTCAGTGGTGCTGCGGACACTGCCTAATAGTATATATTAAAATTTTTTACTTTATTAGTTATTATAAACAAAGTGAAGTCGCTCAGTCATGTCCAACTCTTTGTGACCCCGTGGACTGTAGCCCACCAGGCTCCTCCGTCCATGGGATTCTCCAGGCAAGAATACTGGAGTGGGGTGCCATTTCCTTTTCCAGGGGATCTTCCCGACCCAGGGATCGAATCCAGGTCTCCCGCATTGCAGGCAGACGCTTTAACCTCTGAGCCACCAGGGAAGCCAGGGAAGTTAGTTATTATAACTATTGATTAAAAATTTCCCTGTATATGAATTATATACCTATATGTATACATATATATTGGAGAATAAAATGGCAACCCACTCCAGTGTTCTTGCCTGCAGAATCCCAGGGACGGGGGATCCTGGTGGGCTGGTGTCTATGGGGTCACACAGAGTCGGACACAACTGAAGTGACTTAGCAGCAGTAGCAGCAGCATACATATATATATACATACTGATTTCATTTACCTATGATTTTCCTCTATAGTTTCTCTTCTATCCTTACTTATTTATATTTTTTCTACAAATTTTAGAGAGTATGTATATGAGGGAAAAAAACTTTTTTTTTCAACAAAAAGGAGACACTTTTTTAAGAGTACAGGCATTTGAGAAGTGGAAACAGCAAAGATCAAGTAGAAGATAATAAAAGAGGAAAATGATGAAATGATTCAGTTAGTTCAGTCAGTTCAGTCGCTCAGTCGTGTCCGACTCTTTGCGACTCCATGAATAGCAGCACGCCAGGCCTCCCTGTCCATCACCAACTCCCGGAGTTTACTCAGACTCACGTCCATCGAGTCAGTGATGCCGTCCAGCCATCTCATCCTCTGTCATCCCCTTTTCCTCCTGCCCCCAGTCCCTCCCAGCATCAGAGTCTTTTCCAAGACTTCGCATGAGGTGGCCAAAGTACTAGAGTTTCAGCTTTAGCATCATTCCTTCCAAAGAAATCCCAGGGCTGATCTCCTTCAGAATGGACTGGTTGTATCTCCTTGCAGTCCATGATGAAATGATTAGTGGATAAGAAATGGAATAGATATCATATGAGAAGATAACTCAAGATCTTAGTCCTATTGATTAGTCTTAGAAGCAAGTTAGTTCTCTTGAAAAATAGAATGGTCTTTTAGTTTTTGTTTTTATATATGTCTACCGTATGTAGTGTAGAAATTGAAATCCTACTGTATTTGATCTAATCAGACCATGTGGCTGGAAATTGATGTAAAAACTGGAATTTATTATTGTATTTTTAAAAACAATCTATTATACTTCCTGACAAAAGTCACTGCTATAGTTCAAAAGTAGAAGTACTCTCTATCAGCATTTAATGGCTGGAAACAAACAAACAAACAACGTAGATTTGACTAGGTTAATTTTGGGACAGTCAGGTAAGAACAGGGATGGGAAAGGGCAAAAAGAAGAGATTTGGAATGTCCAAGCTGTCCACCCAGCAGTGCTACTTTAATGTGGGACAAAGGCTTTGCTCTACCAACTAAAAAGAACCTCTGTGTGCCTTGTAAATTATACTGAGGATTTGGATTTGAATCTGAGGGCAACAGGGAGATACTTAGGCTTTTAAGCAAAACACCTTTTGACATCACTGTTCCAGTTCTCCAGAGTCTGCCCAGTTCTGGCTCCTTAATTCTTAAGGCAACATCTTTGAACTAGATGGGACTCTCCTCACCTTGTCCCTGGTTCCCAATATCCTCTCTTGTGTCCTCAGTCCAAGTACAAATCCATGAGGGCAACTGAAATCAATACTCAGACCAAATCAGACCTGCGAAGGTAGACTCACTGCTCACCATCACAGGATCTGGCCTAAGACCACTCTTTCATCATCATCCCCTTCTGTTTACTGAATTTAACATACTCAGGCTTCTTTGCTGTTGTTCGAACACACTAAGCATGCTCCTGTCTTAAGGCTTTCATACTCACAGTTCCTCTTTTCCTAGAATGCTCATCCCAGACACGGGTCTGAACTTGCTCCATCATTTTATTTAGGTCTCTGTTCATACAGCTCTTCCTTAGAGAGGTCTTTTCTCACTACAGTATCCACTATCCAGGGAAACACACTTTACATGCTTTTTCCTTCATAACACATCACTAACTGATATCATACCTTTATAGGTTTTTGCATAGTCCCCTAAGAATGTTCACTGCTAGAGTCCCCACAGCTGAAATGATGTCTGGAACACTGTAGGAGACCAAGAAACATCAGTTCAATGGCCCAACTAGATGTTGCTGGGCAGATAACAGATGTCCAGTGAATATTTGTGGAAAACCTTAACGACTGAATGAATGTGTACATTCTTTAGGCAGGGAAATAGACTTATGCTAGACTTAAAAATGTATTCATACTAATCCTGTTGTTATTTTATTTTAAATTTGCTTCTAATTACTTATTTGCTCAGACTTGGGGTGTCATTAGTCTTTGCTAGAGATACATTGTCTACATTGAAATTTAAAGAGAGAAATAAATCAGGTAAATAGGATCATGTGTTGAAAAAGTAGTTGGGAATAGGAGTACTTGAATGGAAAGTATTCAAGGCAAACAGACTACAGGGGGAAAGACCGGGTTCAGCAGGAAGCTTTAACCACAAAAAGTCCAGTGTGACAGAAGCAGGGTACAGGAGATGATATGATAAATTAGAGCATGCAGAGGGAGGAGAGATATGAGATTAGAGAAATACGAACCAGGGCCTTCATGTGCCTTGTAAATTACACTGAGAATTAAGATTTTAATCAGAGGGCAATAAGGAAAGCATCAGTAAGATCCAACATGAACTTTAAAAATTAGCCCAAATACAGGAGACAGATCAAAGGGAGACACAGCCTGAATGTAAGAGTGATTTTAGGAGGTGATGATTATAATCCATGTGGTATACGAAGCTGAATAATGACAGTGTTGCTGTTCAGTTGCTAAGTCGTGTCCGACTCTTTGAGACCCAATGGACTGTAGCACATTAGGCTTCCCTGTTGTTCACAGGGTTCACTCAAATTCGTATACATTGAGTCAATGATGCTATCTAAGCATAATGACAGTAGGGGCTGAAAGAAGTGAATCAATTGAAAAAACTTGAAAAAATAGGTTAGAATCGCTAGCATTTCTTGAGGGATTATAGCTGTGTTAATGGGGAAGATGTGGTTGGGGAGACAGAGTGAAGAACTGATTTTGGGACTAGAGAAGAATGACAGAAACTCAGGTTTAAAAAGAGGGGCATTATGAAACCAGGGCTTCCAGGTGGCTCAGTGGTAAAGAATCCACCTGCCAATGCAGGAGACGTGGGTTTGATCCTTGGAGAAGGAAATGGTAACCCATTCCAGTATTCTTTCCTGGGAAATCCCACGGACAGAGAGCCTGGTGGGCTACATTCCATTGGGGTCACAAAAGAGTTGGACACAAATTACAAGCTAAACAACAATGACAACAATTATGAAACCGACTGTGGAAATATTGCTTTTGAAATACCTGTGGTATATTCTAGTGGATGTCTAGTAAACAGTTGAATTTATAGATCTAGAGTTTATGATAATCTTCTCAGTTGGAAATTTAGATTTGAACAGCATCTACTCACCAGTGTGAATTAATATTGCTTAGGGCTAACATTCTCATATGCTCTTTACCTAGATTCAGCTACTGCTAATAATCCATCACATTTGTTTTACATTTGTGTTTTCCTCCTCTCTCTCTCTGACACACATACACACACGTGTACACGCACAGATGTACAGTGTATATATTTGTTGAACCATTTGAGAGTAAGCTGCATGCATCATGGTTGCGGCCCTAAATACGCACATGTATATTTCCTATGAATATGGATATTCTTTTATAGAATCGCAGTGCAGTTTTCAATTTAGTCAATTTCACACTGACATAATACTTCTATATGACTGTCTTCTGCAGTCGAGTTTGGACTACTGATCCAATACTAACATCAGACAGTATTTTTAATTCTCAAATTAAGGTCTCCTTCTGCTATGTTTAGCTTTTACAATTACACAAAAATCTAAGAGCCATGTTTAGGATTCGATCTTGTTTGCATTTTCCTTCCTACAAAAGAAGTAATAAGGTTTGAAAGGATATTTCTTTATATTAGTGAAGTCCATCTCTTGCAGCTTTATAAAAATTCTACAAGTTCCATCATCTACGTAAGGACAAAGCTGTCATTTGAATAAGAGTTGCCCAACTGAACTGTTTTGTATAGTTGATTTGTTATGATGCTTTTTTAATGACCAGTGAGGCTTCTTAAGACTCCAGAGAGCATTCTTCCTGTTCTTAAGATCACCCAATTTGAGTTATATTACTTTTTTGTCCTTTCAAGAAAGTAATTGGTAAGGAAAGGGTGAAGGATAGTGACAGAAGGAAACAAAGTTCATTCTGTAAAGGAGGCTTTACAATTATAGTCACCTTTAAGAAATATCAAAATTATAATTCTAACAATTGTGACACATCAAAAAATCAGCTTGAGCTAAAGTCAGCAGGTTGTCAGTAAGAGTTCAGAGCAGGATGATATAAACCATCAGCATTCCAAACCTAACAGGGCCGGAGCTGCACAATAGGAACCATTGTTTATAGGAATCCTTTTGCACCCACTTGCAAAGTTGCTAAACTGGTTTCTGTTTCCTTTGTGGGTGTTTTGGTCAAAGAAGAGAAGCATGTTTGGGCTTGTCATTGAGAGCTGATCTCTAATGGAAAAGAAACAGATCTATTAGAATTATTTACCTCCATAAGAACCCTAAATTCACATGGCTCAAAGCCACACACACATGGGCAAATGACCTTCTTCTTCCTTCCTTCTTTCCCAGCCCTCTTTTCTTTAGATGTGAGAAATGGACCTGAGTTAATCTGCAAGCCACGGCAAAGGCAAATGTTTGATACATCTTAAGTCTTTGATAAAAATTAGTACACACAGCAGTCCTTAGCAGCCTACAGAAACCACTGGCAAGATGATCAACCCTAATGATAGGTTTGTCATTAGGCTACTGGAAGATCTGCCCCTAAAGTACATGAATTTGGGCGCACCTTCATACGGTACCTGTTTGAGAACCTTAAATACAAAATCAAACGATGGGACTCCAGTGTAAACCTGTAAAATTAGGGACTTTGAAATCAGACACATCTGAGTTTGAATTCTCTCTCTGCTGCTTACTGTGCTGCTTTGACTGAATTACACACAGCTCTCTATCCCCCAGTTGCCTCGCTAGTAACGAAAGAGAGACAGAACATACCTGCCAGGGCATTAAATTGGGATTAAATAAGATAACATATGTAACATGTCTAAGTACAATGTCTGCCATATGGTAGGTGCTTAAAAAATATTCCCTGAGCCCTCCAGCATGCTGACAAGGACTGATTTACCACAAAGCAGAAGGACTGATCTGAGGCAGGATTGATTTAAGGCAGAAGAGACAGAGGAGAGGGCACAGAGACTTCTTGGAGGTGGTGATATAAGTCAGGGAATGAAGAAAAGCAGGAGACAGCAGGCTGTGCCTACAGTCCAGACAAGGGCACACCGAGCCTGAGCTCGGATAGCCCCAGTGACAGAGGGCTAGGGAGTGTGTTACCAAGCACAAAAGTCATGTGACGCCTCATGTTCATATCTGGATGGCATCTGTGACAGAGGGTTCGGGAGTGTGTTACCAAGCACAAAAGTCATGTGACGTCTCATGTTCATATCTGCATGGCAGACAGCATGATGCTGCCCTTGCAACCAGCAGGGAGGAAGAGATAGCTTGAGTCCAAAATGGTCATCTGAATCCTAGATACGTTTTCAGAGACCCTTAGACTATTAGGAACAGTTGCCCAGCTTCAGACGGACGTGTGCTGCTTTAAGCTTAACAGAAAGGTCAGCACCCAAGTTTCCCTTGGGGGAGTTAGCTACGTATAGGTAAGTTGATATGACAGCTGTAAATACCCTTAAGAAAGGAGGAAGTGCAGAGAAAAAAGAGAACAGGAAAGCTTTGACCATGTGTGTTTAGGTCAGAGGTAACAATCCTGTTCTACGTTTTTCATCTTTAAAGGTTGAATGTCAAAAGTATGTTTGTAAAAGGTGTTGAAACACAGTGTGGAAGGTTCCGTATGCATCTGGTTTCTGGGACATTGGTCATTTGATGTCTTATTTAAACAGCAAAAAACATTCAGAGAGAGTTTCTTTCTTTATGGGGGATTAAGAATAGCAATGGAAGAAAAGCTATGATAAACCTAGACAGCATATTTAAAAGCAGAGACCTTACTTGGCCAACAAAGGTCTATCTAGTCAAAGATACGGTTTTTCCAGTGGTCATGTATGGATGTGAGAGTTGGACCATAAAGAAACTGAGCGTTGAAGAAATGATGCTTTTGAACTGTGGTGTTGGAGAAGACTCTTTTTTTTTTTTTATTTTTATTTTATTTATTTTTTTTTTTGGAGAAGACTCTTGAGAGTCCCTTGGACTGCAAGGATATCAAACCAGTCAACCTTAAATGAAATCAATCCTGAATATTAATTGGAAGGAATGCTGCTGAAGCTCCAATACTTTGGCTACCTAACGCAACTTATTAGAATGGACCCTGATGCTGGGAAAGATTGAAGGCAGGAGGAGAAGGGGACGACAGAGGACAAGATGGTTGGATAGCATTGCTGACTCATCGGATGTGTGTGGAGAAGGTGACGATAGAAGACGAGATGGTTGGATGGCATCGCCAAGTCAATGGACATGAGTTTGAGCAAGCTCCGGGAGATGGTGAAGGACAGGGAAGCCTGGCATGCTGCAGTCCATGGGGTCGCAAAGAGTCAAACATGACTGAGTGACTGAACAACAAAGAATAGCAAAAATTAACATTCCCTGTGTTGCTTCGTGGCAGGTACTCTTGTGTAGTAGACAGAATAACGGCTCCTAAAAGTGCCCTTGTGCTGATCCCCGGAACCTGTGAATATGTTACCACAAGTAGCAAAAGAGGCTTAAGGTTGTAGATGGAATAGATATGTGGGTGAAATGAATTAAGGCTGCTACTCAGTTGGCCTTGAGATGGAAAATTAACCTGATGGGTCCAATGTAATCACATGGGTCCTCCTAAGTGGAAGTGGGAGACAGAAGGCTCAGTGCCTGTGTGATTCCATGTGAGAAAGACATGACTGGTCGTTGCTGGTACAGAAGATGGCAGTGGGCAAACAGCCAGGGGTTGTAGCCAGGAACCTGTGAAAATCTCTAGAAGCTTCTAGAAAAGGCAAGATGATAGATCTTCCCCTAGAGCTTTCAGAAAGGAATGTAGCCCTGCTCACATACTGACTGTAGCCTAGGGAGATGCATTTTGAACTTCAGACCACTGGTAGTATACGATAATAAATTTGTGTTGTTTTAAGCCACTCATTTTTTGATAATTTGTTACAAGTATAACAGGAAACCAGTGTTCATGCCATACTTGAGGTAGGACCTATTATTATCCCCATTTTACAAAGAATTAAAATGAGAAGTCCTACCTTGGTCTGATACCAAAGTCCATGCTCTGAGCCACTACCTTCTCCCCCTCTAAATTCCTCCAAAATCTCTAGAGAGGAGTCTGATGTCATCAACTTGTTTTCCTAGAAAATGCCTCAACGTAGTTCTACTCAGTTAAAGATAACTACATAGTAGTATAATGGGGCAAGAACAGATTATAATCACACTTAATAAAAACAGTATAATTATTTTCTTGTTAGGATGACTTTTTATCCTTTGCTTTCAACCAGGAATGTAAAAAGGACCTTGTCATAAATAAATAATTTCCATCCCTTGAAACTTAGTGTCTACATTTCAATGTAAATAAGAAGTAGGAACTATTTGACTTGAGGTTATTTCAGCAATGCCTTTACTCACATTAAATTTTACTCTTTCTGTCCTGGCTCCTTCCCTCCAGAAGGTGGTTGGTTCAATTAAAATAGACTGTTAGGTAAGCCTAGGCTGAGTCTTGCTAGAGAAAAAGGAAGAACACCTGACTTGTACAAAAAGACTTTAGACAGAAACCAGACAGGCAATGCCAACAGCCAGCCATACCCTATCCTTGTGTTTTAATTTAATTCCTGTAGTTGTAGTTTTTATAAATATTTCATTTTAGTTTTCAAGTGTAAAATAGTGTTTATATATATATATATATGCAATTTTATCTTTATGAATTACACAGTAAATTACACAGCTTCTAAAAGCTCGCCTTTTTCATGAAATCTTTTTCTTCACCCCACTGTAGCACAAAGGAAGGACTTTGCCCTAGTGCAAATTTGCAAATTAAAAGTCCCAGGATCTCACCTCATTCTTCTTGTAAGATTTCAAGAGATTTAAGCTGAAGAGAGCATGAGGCGGCATCTGGTCTATTAACTGGCTGTATTCTGACCTGGCTTTTTACCCAGAATGACATGCTGTACAACCTCAAAAACTTTGTGCAAAGAGGTGTGCAAGTTACATGCACACATCTGTACACGGGGCACACAAATACACACACATCTTGTACATAAACATGAGTAGCCTATATCATTTGTGAAATGGTTACATCAGGCATAAAACAGTATATACACTTTGTGAAAACCACTCTCTGAGAACAAACAAGAAAAGCATATGTAACAATTATCAAAAGGTAGCTACCACGTCTATGTTATTTACAAACAGCTGTACAACCATTTGTTCACCAGCTGTGTACTGGAATGGCAGTAAACATTTTTTTTCAGTAAACCTCTTCCACTCTTCTCTTTGCACCTGGTTTAAAAACATGTAATCCAACACTTCAGTAAAGCAACTGAGTTTTGTTACTGCATAAATTTAGACATCTGTCCACTGAAAACAAATGGATGAGGTAAAAAAGCAATGATTATTAATGCTGTAAGTCTTCTTAATAAGAGCAACACCCATAGCAATCTACAAAAAGCTAAAATACAATATTGCATCTAATTTAGAGGATATCAACAATATGATAGAACAGGGAAAGATGGCAGCATCTAAGTCTTTTAAAAATTCACATAAATATGCATATTGTCCAGCAAATTATACATTTTGTGTTTGTTCCCTGTTAAAAGAGGATACCAAACAATGAACACAGGAAATAAGCTTTGCCATTAATAGCCATGGCCTTGTCTTGATATAGCCATGGTTTCCTCTTCCACAGTTCTTGGCTATTAATAGCCAATGTTTTTCAAGTAACTCAGTGGTTCATGACTGTGAAGTACAACAAACCTTATAGGTAAATAAACTGGAGAGAGAAAGAGCAAGAATAGGAGTCCACATATTTTGGCTCTAAAACTAATCAGTTGCACAAACCTTGGCGAAGTCTTTAAAATTAAACTTAGTAAGAACTCTTTCTGTTCTGACAAGTATTTAGTATTATAATTAACTAAACTAATGATATCAAATATTAATCAGCACCATCTATAACTCAAAATGCCTATATTCCATTTGACATGACCAATAAGAGCATTACCACATGGAAGATCAGCTTACATGGGGTTAATCTTTAAGTCAATGGGAAGAGTTGAATAAGATGTATTGTCAAATTTATAACTGAAAAAAAAATCATTAAATCACCCACATATATGGTATGCAATGTATTGTGTATATCCCACATGTACAGAAATTCTTACGCACACTAAAGCATGTTTGAAGGAAGAACAAAAGGAAATTCTGTATGCAGTTGTTTGGACACTCAAACTACATGACTTTAAGAAAACTATGAAACCCTGGTGGTAAATGGAGTATGGATGGGGGACCATAAAGTATTTCTGTTTGCTTTTTGGTATACTGCTTTGTAGTTCTATTATACATATTAAGCTCTACAATTTTAATAGATTTATTTATCATGAGGTTTAGATGACAATTATGGAGCCACATTCTATACTTTATATGTATTCTGGGTCTGAAGTCCTTGAATAACTTCAAGGTGTTATAATTTCACTGTAGCTGTAAGTGGTAGACATGTCTAGGAATATCACCAAAATTTACACTTTCCTCTTGTTGAAGAGGTGGATACGTGTTGGCATATGGTTGCCCATGACCTTTTCCCTGAGCTGACCGGATGATGACGTCTTACCTGACACTTGACTCAAGCACTGCTCTTCTATGAGCAGACGTCTGGATAATCAGACACTCAATTTGGAACTGAGAGGTGAATTCTGGAGCTCAAACACTTTCTTGTTAGAATCTAGTTCAGGTCTTAATGACCAAAGCCATGTACAAGCTAATGGATAAGCAGAGAAACTAGTCTATACACAGGAGAATGGAAAAGACTTGCACAGCAAAATGGAAATCCAAGACCTTGGGGATATATGTATACTTATATCTGATTCATGGTGTTGTATAACAGAAACTGACACAATATTGTAAAGCAATTATCCTCCAATTAAAAGTTTAAAAGAAAGAAAAAAGACCTTGGGCAGCAGGGGAAGAGAGAGAAAACCGTGATTTCTGATTTTCTAGGACCAAGTCCTGTCTTCACCAAGCCTAGATTGCAGATGTCACTGCTTGCCCAATCATTATCATCTCTACTGTTTTTGAGTATAATGGGGTCAGTTTTAACTTCTTATGACTCAGAGAGCCTTGACTAGAAAGAACACTACCATTTAAAGTGTATGAAATATTCTGATAAAAAAAATTATTATTTTTTTTTCCCATTTGACCCTTTTACTAAAGCTCTGAAAAAATACCACTTTTAGTTTATGGGCAATAAAAAGGAAATAGGAAGATTGAGAGTACAGTTCAACACTGTAGAGCTTTGTCCAAAACTGGGATTTCCAACTCAGGACTGTGCATCTCCATTATTCCATCTAACCACCACCATTATGCCTAGACAGTTTCTTCCCAGTAGCTAACAAAATTTGTCCATAATCACAGATGTCCTTATTTTCTTACTAACTGACAACATGCCCAGGATTCATGTAGAAATGTAGAGCTCTCTCCCCCGCAACACAGTGCTGTCAAACTTGTCATTGGAGGTTTTAGCCCTTACCCCAATTTAGTAAATCTGATAGTACTGCAAATAGGTGTTGATGGGCATAATGAGTAAGTGGATTCTGAAGGTACAGGTTATTTTAAAGAATCATATTCTTTTCAACTAATCTTTAAGTACACTGAGAGTTGCTGCTGCTGCTAAGTCACTTCAGTCGTGTCTGACTCTGTGCGATCCCTGAGACGGCAGCCCACTAGGCTCCCCCGTCCCTGGAATTCTCCAGGCAAGAACACTGGAGTGGGTTGCCATTTCCCTCTCCAAGGCATGAAAATGAAAAGTGAAAGTGAAGTCGCTCAGTCGTGTCTGACTCTTAGAGACCCCATGGACTGCAGCCCACCAGGCTCCTCCATCCATGGGATTTTCCAGGCAAGAGTACTGGAGTGGGGTGCCATTGCCTTCTCCACACTGAGGGTTATTACCATTTAAATGAATGGTCTTTAAGTAAAGCACCTTTGTAATGTGGATAGGCCTTATCAGTTGCAGGCCTTATAAGAAAAGACAGGTTTTGCAGATGGCCAACAGGCACTTGAAAAGATGCTCAATGTTATTAATCATCAGAAAAATGCAAATCAAAAGCACAATGAGATATCATTTCACCCCTATCAGAATGGTTATCATCCAAAAGAACAAAAATAATAAATGTTAGTGAGGATGGAAAAAAGGGCACCCTTCTACACTGCTGACAAGAATGTAAATTGGTACAGACACTGTGTCAAATGGAATTTCCTCAGTGGCTCAGTGGTAGAGACCCCACCTGCAATGCACGAGCCGCAGGAGACTCAGGTTGGATCCCTGGGTCTGGAAGATCCCCTTGAGGAGGACACGGCAATTCACTCTAGTATTCTTACCTACAGAATGCCAGGGACAGAAGAGTCTGGTGGGCTACAGTCCAGGGTCACAAAGAGTCAGACATACTGAAATGACTGAGCACACACGCATTGTGTAAAACAATATGGAGGTTTCTCAAAAATTTAAAAGTAGAACTACCATATGACCCAGTAATTCCACTCCTGGGTATATATCTTAAAAAAAAAACCACATACTAATTTGAAAAGATACATGCACCGCAATGTTCATAGCAGCATTACTCACAATTGCCAAGACATGGAAGCAATCTAAGTGTCTATCGAGATGAATGGGTAAAGGATGTGGTACCTATATACAATGGCATACTACTCAGTCACTTGTGAATGAAATATTTCCATTTGCAACAACATGGACAGACTTGGAGGATATTATGCTAAATGAAACAAGTATGAGAAAGAAATCCTATGAGATATCACTTATATGTGGTATCTAAAAACAACAACAACAAACTAGGGAATAGGACAAAAAAGAAGCAGACTCACAGAGAACTAGTGGTTACCAGTGGGAAGAGATTAAGGGAGAAGAGCAGCATAGGTGGAGGGGATTGAGAGGTACAAGTTACTATGTATAAAATAAGCTCCAAGGATATACTGTACAACACAGGGAATTTAGCCAATATTTTACAATAAGTATAAATGGAGTATAACCTTCACAAATTGTGAATCACTGTATTACACACTTGCAAATTGTAAAATATCATAAATAAACTATACTTAAATTTTTTTTTTTTAAAAGAACAGATTTCCCAAAGAAAGAATTAGGTCTCAGGGCTGCAACACAGAAACCCTGCCTGAGTTTCCAGCCTGCCTATCCTGTCCTGTCCTACAGAATCAGGATTAAGGACTGCAACATCAATTCTTACATAAATTTCAACACTGCCAGCTTGCTCTCAGATTTTGGAAGTGCCAGTTTCCACAAAAGCATGAACCATTTCTTTAAAATAAATCCCTCTAGATAAGTAATTCTAGATATCCCAACAGATAGGTGGATAGATTATGTATTTTTAAATGTGTGTGTGTGTCTTTCCACTTGATTCTGTTTCTCTGGAGAACCCTAATACTGAGGATTTGCTGAGGTTGTTGATGGTGGGAAAATTTAACTCAGGAGATGATACAGAAAAAGACCTTAGTTTAAAATCCACAGGCAGTCCTTTGTAAAGGTGGGCGTAGAGACCCCGAGCAGATGACACTTGACTTAGTAGAATGTCTTAGTGAGTTATTAAAATACAAATGCAGGATGGGAGCCTAGACTGGGGTGAAGCATGGACAGCTGTGTGATCTTCCCAGTACCAGGGAGTAGTGGAAGGAAGCCGGTGGGAGTTATTTAAACAAAGTCCAGAAGAAAGGCAGAGGGTCCAGTAATGTGTCCAGTGGCCCAAGCCTGAGAAAGGAATCACTAGGGACAGTGGTATCTGATACTGAATTTGAGTTGTTTTCTGCTCTTTGCTTCACCACTTCTCTCCCCACTTCCAATCAAGTGTGTCACACTTTTAATGTTGTTTTAGTTGTGTCTTGGGAGTCAAAGGAAGAAGGTGTGGCTTTCCAGCTTGAAGCAAACTGGGCGCAGGGAGTGAGCTTCTGCACCCACCAAGCGCCTTAGGGAAGAGCAATGAAAAGAGGCGACAATGGCAGAGAAATGCACTGCAGCAGTCTGATTCAATGTCAGCCAGTCTTGAAAGCAGTGGAGGCTAAATTACTTATGTACTTGAAAGAAAAACAGTTTAGATAGACAGCAGATTAAGGATTGCAAGTAATAGCTGAGAGTAAGATCTAGGAGTAAGACAATCCTGAGGTGAAATCCTACCCTCCCTGCTCCAAGGGGTGATCTCTCTAAATATGATTTCCTCATTTATAAAAAATCAGTTCAGTTCAGTCGCTCAGTAGTGTCTGACTCTTTGCGACCCCAGGGACTGCAGCATGCAAGGCTTCCTTGTCCATCACCAGCCCCCGGAGCCCACTCAGTCAGTGTATAATATTCTGTAAAGGTGTCAGAAATTGAATGCATGTAAAGCACAGAGCATTCTACCCAGTACATAGAAAAAACTCAAACAAGAGATATTATCATCATTAACAAAGAGAAGCCTGTAGGCCCTTTCATGAGGTTTGCAAATGCCATTTAATAACATGTGTGTTTGACGCTGGGCTGTGAAAGACTGCCTTTTCTTCTCAAAGTCAAGCTTCCTGATTTCACAGCAATCTGGCTTATCCCTTCACCAGCAGGGCTCTACCCTTTCGGCATTCCATTCACCTCCACCCTATCCATTTTAAAAAGGTGGTTGAAATATATGTTTAAAGGGTGGTTTAGGTTTTTACAAAAGTATAATTGTAGATTTGAGGTCAAGTGTTACAACATACAATTACACCGTATAAGCCTGCTTTTTCAAGAGTTTTTTCACTTAGTCCCTTCAAATGTTAGGTTGATTCTGTTTATTCTTGACTTATAAAGCAGTTCCAAGGCACTGCTTTCTAAGACATTGTAAACTGTTTTTTGTTTTTTTTTTTAAATTTAAAATTCTATCCAAATCTTTATTTTTCGAGAAAAATTACATCTTCAATGTTTAAACATCTGGGTAATATAGAAAAGTAATAAAAATAAAACAACCACCCATCATAATCCCATTACTCACAGGGAACCACTATTTAATGGTGTATTAAATACACCCTCACACACAGAATACATTTTAAATGACTTGAGATATACTGTACAGGTTTCAATTGATAGCTTTAGCTCAGAAGGATAATATGGTAATATCATCTACCACATACCATTTAAAAATATAGAAAAACAGGATTAAAAATGTTGAGGGCTTTTCTTTTATATTGATAAATTCTATAAAAGTATTTTATACTTTATGGAGGAAAGCTCATTGAGGATAAGGATAGTGCCTGATTCTAGACATAATTTCAGGAAATATACCAGAGAAAATTCATCATCTTGCTTTCTGTCCATTTCCCTGATTAGACTGTTAGCCCAGGGAAAGCAAAGCCCTTTGTGTCTTTTTTTCCATTGTACACCAGTAACTAGCTCAGTGCCTGGCACCAAGAAATTGCTCAGTAAGTATATGATGGGATGAACACATACTAATGGCAGATGGGCCTTTCTAAGATCAGCCTATATGATATGGGTCATAGGAAAAAAAAACTTGGAATAATATAGAAAATATGAGGTTCCTTTCTGCAGTTAACAGATGGTATGTATCATCCACGAAGCCAAGTGTTAAAATCCTCAGTAGTGACAAACTCTCAAGTGACAATCATAAAGCAGAGAAGCTACTGGACTCGATGTTCATAGCAATCTACTGTTGAAGGTCACAAATCGCTGTCATTATCCAAAAGCATAAGACAGACTAGTATCACTGTTATAATCAACAAAAAACTTTGGCAGCTTCAAAAGTTGATGAGTTATCATCACTGGAATTGTTTCAACAGAAGTGAATGGCCACTTGACAAAAATGTTTGAGAAGGGATCTGAGGCTTGGGTAAGAGGTTGGAAGAAAGTGCTGTTTAGGTCGGGCCAAATCTTAAGGGTAGCAAATGGGAGATCCACAGGCCACATTTGTTTTGTGGATGGGTTTGTATGGAAGGCAAACAACATTTATTTTTAAATTGGTTTGACTGTTCTTAAAACTGAGAGATACAACACACTCACATGTACCAATCTCTAGCAGGGGGGCCTACTAGAGATCCATTACTTTATAAATAAAATTTAGCATTATATTAAGCTAATAAGGCATCACCTTAATAGAAGAATAGCTAAATATTAGGAAAACTAATATAATAATCCATGTAATCATAACCATACAAATTTTATAAAATTCAATATTTAAAAAAAATGACATTATCTTAATAAACAAAGATTACAATAAAAAATAAATAAATTGGTTTGAATATCTTTAGATTGGGCATACGCTTTCAAATTCCCATGGTTTCCATCATTCTTATTATTTGCAAATGATGGATATGCTTATTTATAGTAGTTGCTTGACCCCAAACAAGCCTAGGAGTTTTCTGCTCTTGAATTCTCTAAGGTCTCTTTCAACACTTGATTATCAAGGACTAGGTGACATGTTAAGAGAGTTATTGGGAGGAAGGGATATAAACTTTACACTAAGAATAATCATCACTCTGGGACTTGCAAATCCTTTCTCGACTCTTTATCCCTGACATTCTAGCCTGGACGTGAAATCCAACTCTCATTACATAAGCCTGTGGCTCACTTAGAAGATTTTGTCTGTTATCAAAATATTAACTTAACCTTTCCCAGTAAGAAACCTGATAAGAATTCAACATATCTGTGGACATCACAAGAAAATTAATCTTTTTATTCCCAGTTGAAGAATAAATATGACCCGGTTCAGATATTTGAAGGAAGATACTGAAAGTAATAAGTCTCTCTGACCATGTAAACAGTCAATTCAGGCTCAATGTTCTTTTTGATTTAAGTCATTGAGTTACAATTGTATGTGGTTTTATCAGCACACACTGTAACTGTAAACCACTGTGGTAGGTCAGCTCTGTGACCCACCACCAATGTTTACTCTTTGAGTAGCTGAACTAGCATCTGATAAAGAAAATGGTGACATTTTATCCATTCAGTAATAAACAGCAACTAGGAAGAAATCAAAGTGTTCATTGTATGTGAGGAGGCAACACTATCCTCTAATCTACCTGTTAACTTGCCTCCTTCAATTGAATAAGGTCTACCAAGAGAAGCCACTGAACTTGCTACAAAGTCTCCTCTTTCTCATGTGTTTATAATTCTCTTCACAAAAACCCCTATTTTTTGTGGAAATTTCCCAAATGATAAAACTTGGGAAAAATATGAAAACTGGAAAAAACATGTGTTTTTTTTTAATTGAGGAGATAAGAAAAAATATTTTTAGTACAATAAATTTTACACTTACCCTCTCAGATTAATAAATATGTACTTGGCATTTATTTCATTGCTGTGAGTCTAAGAGCAATCAATGAACACCTGAAAAACTTAGTTTAATTACTAAGGCATTATTCTTTTTTTATTTATTATTTTTTTAATATAAATTTATTTATTTTAATTGGAGGCTAATTACTTTACAATATTGTATTGGTTTTGCCATACATCAACATGAATCCGCCACGGGGGTACACGTGTTCCCCATCCTGAACCCCCCTCCCACCTCCCTCCCTATACCATCCCTCTGGGTCATCCCAGTGCACCAGTCCCAAGAAAGTCCTGTATCATGCATTGAACCTGGACTGGTGATTCATTTCAGATATGATATTATACATGTTTCAATGCCATTCTCCCAAATCATTCCACCCTGTCCCTGTCCCACAGAGTCCAAAAGACTGTTCTATACATCTCTGTCTCTTTTGCTGTCTCACATACAGCCTGGTGGGCTGCCATCTCTGGGGTCGCACAGAGTCGGACACAACTGAAGAGACTTAGCAGCAGCAGCAGCATACAGGGTTATTGTTACCATCTTTCTAAATTCCATATATATGCGTTAGTATACTGTATTGGTGTTTTTCTTTCTGGCTCCGTTATTCTACTATTTGTTCCCTCCAGAGTGTTTTTGATTTCGTTCATTGCATTATTCATTATATATTGACTCTTTTTTATTTTTTCTAGGTCCTTGTTAAACCGTTCTTGTATTTCTCAATCCTTGTCTCCCAGCTATTTATCTGTGATTCCATTTTGATTTCAAGATTTTGGATCATTTTCACTATCATTATTCAGAATTCTTTATCAGGTAGATTCCCTATCTCTTCTTTTGTTTGGTTTGGTGGGCATTTATGCTGTTCCTTTACCTGCTGGGTATTCCTCTGTCTCTTCATCCTGTTTATATTGCTGTGTTTGGGGTGGCCTTTCTGTATTCTGGCAGTTTGTGGAGTTCTCTTTATTGTGGAGTTTCCTCACTGTGGGTGGGATTGTACGGGTGGCTTGTCAAGGTTTCCTGGTTAGGGAAGCTTGTGTCGGTGTTCTGGTGAGTGGAGCTGGATTTCTTCTCTCTGGAGTGCAATGAAGTGTGCAGTAATGAGATATGAGATGTCAATGGGTTTGGAGTGACTTTGGGCAGCCTGTATATTGAAGCTCAGGGCTGTGTTCCTGTGTTGCTGGAGAATTTGCATGGTATGTCTTGCTCTGGAGCTTGTTGGCCCTTGAGTGGTGCTTGGTTTCAGTGTAGGTATGGAGGCATTTGATAAGCTTCTGTCTATTAATGTTCCCTGGAGTCAGGAGTTCTCTGGTGTTCTCAGGATTTGGACTTAAGCCTCCTGCTTCTGGTTTTCAGTCTTATTTCTACAGTAACCTCAAGACTTCTCCATCTATACAGCACCATTGATATAACATCTAGATTAAACATGAAAAGTTTCTCCACAGTGAGGGACACCCAGAGAGGTTCACAGAGTTACATGGAGAAGAGAAGAGGGAGGAGGGAGTTAGAGGTGACCCGAATGAGATGATGTAGAATCAAAAGAGGAGAGAGCAAGCTAGCCAGTAATCACTTCCTTATGTGTGCTCCACAGTCTGGACCGCTGAGAGATGTTCACGGAGTAATACAGAGAAGAGAAGAGGGAGGAAGGAGACAGACTGGGTGGCCAGGAGGATAAAGGGGGGAATCAAAAGGAGAGAGACAGATCGAGCCAGTAATCAGTTCCCTAAGTGTTCTCCACTGTCTGGAACACACAAATAGATTCACAGAGTTGGGTACAGAAGAGAAGGGGGAGGGAGGAGATAGAGGCAACCTGGTGGAGAAAAAGGAGAGTCCAAAGAGGGAGAGAGCAGTCAAGCCAGTAATCTCGCTCCCAAGTAAAAATGGGTACTGAAGATTAGGTTCTTAAAGGTACAAAATTGATAACAAATACCAAAAAGCAAAGATTAAAAATTTAGAGTAGAGGTTGGATTTTCAAAAATACAATATTAAAGAAAAAGTCACATAAATTATAAAAAAATATATATATGAAGTTTGCTTTAAAAAATAGGGTCTCTTTTTTTTTCAAAGTAATAGTAGGTTATAAAAATGAAAATTAAAGGATTAATAGAGGACTTAAAAATTAAAAAAAAAAAAGAATGACAGTAAAAATAGTAAAAATATATCTAGGACTTTCTCTGGTGGTGTTGTGGGCAGTGTGGGGTCAGTTCATTTTCAGATAGTTCCTTGGTCTGGCTTATATTTCTCAAGATCTATAGGGCCCTTCCTATGTAGTCGGTACTAACTACTGAGTTTTAATCTATTGCACCTGTCACTTCCAAGGCAGTTCGCTCTGTTTTAGCTTCTTCTGTTTACTGGTCTCTTCAGCGTCTGATTTCCACCCTGACACCAAGGGGGTGGTGGTGGACACTTTTTTTAGGCTCACTTGTTCAGTTGCACTGTGGGGACGGAGGGACGCTGCAAACAAATAACACTGGCGTGTGCTCACAGTGCCTCAGCCACACTGGGCCTGCCACTGCTTACAGCGCATATGCCCTCCCTGCCCACACTGCTCAGGCTTTATGTTGCTCCGCTGGGAACTGTCCAAGGCCGGCCCTGGGCTGCTTGCACCTCCCAGTTCTAAGCCGCTCAGGTTCAGGCACTCGGGTAGTCCTCAGAAGCGCAGACTCGGTTGGGCCTGCGTTTTGTGCCCTTCCCAGGTCCGAGCAGCTCAGGTGATGAGGTGTTTGGCGAGTGCGGTTGCTGCGACCTATTGCCTTTCCCGTCCCTGCCACTGGGTTTTCTGGGTGTACAACCAGTGTGCCTTCTCAGGCGGATGTTGACCGTCCAGAACCCCAAGACGTCTTAGTTAGCAAAGAAGCCTTCTTGCAGTTTGGTAGATAATGCCTCTCTGGGGCTGCGATTGCCCCCTCCCAGCTCTGGCCGCCTGTCACCGGAGGGGGATGGTCTGCAGCCGGCTATCTATATCTGTTCAGTCCTTTGTTCTGTGAGCGGGCCTGATGGTGTCTTAGGTTAGGGCTTTTCATGTGGTAGCTATCACACAGTCTGGTTTGCTATCCCAAATCAGTTCCCTCAGATTGCCCTCGGGGCATTCAGGCCTGGTCCTTACTCTAAGCAACACAGCCTGTGCCTCCCTGTCCAGCCCCCGCTTGCTAGTGGTGGGTGCAGGCATCTGCGCTGCTTCTCCACTGGGGGAGTTACTGCTGGGCATGTAATCTGTGGATTTTAATTATTTATTTATTTTTCCTCCCAGTTATGTTACCCTCTGTGGTTCCAAGGCTCGCCAAGACTCGGCAGTGAGAGTGCTTCCTGGTGTTTGGAAACTTCCCTCTTTTTAAGACTCCCTTCTCGGGATGGAGCTCTGTCCCTGCCTCTTTTGTCTCTCTTTTTGTCTTTTATATTTTTTCCTACCTCCTTTCGAAGACAATGCGCTGCTTTTCTGGGTGCCTGATGTCCTCTGCTGGCATTCAGAAGTTGTTTTGTGGAATTTACTCAGTGTTTAAATGTTCTTTTGATGAATTTGTGGGGGAGAAAGTGGTCTCCCTGTCCTATTCCTCTGCCATTATGCTGTCATTTGGCCTGCAATGCAGGAGTCCCAGGTTCAATCCCTGGGTCAGGAAGATCCCTTGGAGAAGGAAACCCACTCCAGTACTCTTGCCTGGAGAATTCCACAATCTATAATTGTCTAAATCCCCTTTAAGTGGTATTAAATCTAGACTCTTTTTTTTTTTTTTTTGGAGCAACAATTTTTAAAATACTGAATAACAGCATTTTAAAAAATGTTATGTAAAATAAAATAACAGTATGTTATTTAAATGTTTGTGGTATTGGTCAACTGTTTTGAGCCAGAAGAATACATCATCACCCACATTTTGATTACAGAGTAAGTAATCAAAGTGATAATCAAATTTTTTCCATAAGTTGGGTTTCTTTATATTTCAGGAGGTTGTTGTGAAACTTTGTAACAGTTGCCTGATTATGGCTTTAATTTACCACATCTGAACATACACCAAAGCACATGGTAGTCTTTCATGCCAGTTTCTCTGAGGTCTAGTAGGGTATAGGTTTTCATTTCGGATAGTTGGTAAGTCTTTATTTTAGTTGTACTATTATGTTACTTTTCACATCCAATTTAGTAAGTCCAGAGATACCTTTGGTCTCCCACTAACATCAATCTGTGATGATGGAAATCAACTTTTCTCAGTTAAATTACAGCTAAGTATTAGTTATAAGTGATAAGTATAGACACTTTCTTTACAATACTCCAAAGCTGCAGGTGTGAAGGGGACATCATGAAGTTGCCTTTAATAATTCTTAGATTCTCCCATGTATGGGGTCAAGTGGGACACCTCAGTACACACTATAGAGGCCCTGTGATTCTGCAGTCTACAGAGTTGTGTTACCCTCACGACTCCTCACAAGACAAGTATTACCTTCAGACCTGTGTGTACTCATGCAGAGAAGTGTTCACATTTGTGCCTTCCTGGGTTGCGTGGGGACTTGAGTAGGTTGAGGACAAAAACAGAGGCTGCAGGCAAAAACTGTTGAAGAATAGCTAAAACTAGTGGCAGTTTTGAAGGATGAATGAACTTCAAAAATCATATCATAAACTTGATCTAATATGATTATGGTCAATTAGCCTGTCAATTCAGTTCAGTTCAGTTCAGTCACTCAGTCGTGTCCAGCTCTTAGGGACCCCATGGACTGCAACATGCCAGACTTCCCTGTCCATCACCAACTCCCAGAGCTTGTTCAAATTCATGTCCATTGAGTCAGTGATGCCATTCAACCATCTCATCCTCTGTCATCCCCTTCTCCTCCTGCCTTCAATCTTTCCCAGCATCAGGGTCTTTTCCAATGAGTCAATTCTTCACATCAGGTGGCCAAAGCATTGGAGTTTCAGCTTCAACATCAGTCCTTCCAATGAATATTCAGGACTGATTTCCTTTAGGATTGACTGGTTTGATCTCCTTGCAGTCCAAGAGACTCTCAAGAGTCTTCTCCAACATCACACTTAAAAAGCATCAATTCTTCAGCCCTCAGCTTTCTTTATAGTCCAACTCTCACATCCATACATGACTACTGGAAAAACCATAGCCTTGACTAGATGGACCTTTGTTGGCAAAGTAATGTCTCTGCTTTTTGATATGCTGTCTAAGTTGGTCACAGCATTTCTTCCAAGGAGAGAGCATCTTTTAATTTATGGGTTCAATCCCTGGGTTGGGAAGATCCCCTGGAGAAGGGAATGGCAAACCACTTCAGTATTCTTGCCTTTAGAACCCCATGAACAGTATGAAAAGCCTGTCAATTAGTGATCTATAATTGATCACTGTGGAGCAACTGAACCTGTACACCACAACTACTAAGTCTGAGCTCTAGGGCCGGGAGCCACAACTACTGAAGCCCGTGTGCCCTACCACCTGTGCTCTGCAACAAGAGAAGCCACTGCACTAAGAAGCCTATGCACTGCAACGAGACAGTGGCCCCTGCTTGCCACAACTAGAAAAGCCCTCTTGCAGCAATGAAGACTTGGTGCAGACAAAAATAAATGAATAGAATTACTAAAAGAAAACCAAGGACTTCCCTAGCAGTCCAGTGGTTAAGAATCTGCCTGCCAATCCAGGGGACACAGGTTCAATCTCTGGTCCAGGAAGATTCTACAGGCTGCAGGGAAGCTAACCCTATGTGGCACAACTACTAAAGCCAGATTTCTAGAGCCTGTGCTCCACAAGAGAAGCCACCACAACGAGAAGTCCGAGTACCACAACAAAGAGTAGCCCCCACTCACCACAACTAGAGAAAGCCCACGTGCAGCAAAGAAGGCCCAGCACAGCCAGGTCTGACTCTTCAAGATCACATGGACTGTAGCCCGCCAGGCTTCTCTGTCCATGGGAATTCTCCAGGCAAGAATACTAGAGTGGGTTGCCATGCCCTCCTCCAAGGGATCTTCAAAACCCAGGGACTGAACCCAGATCTCCTGCATTGCAGGCCAATTCTTTACTGTCCAATCCATCAGGGAAGTCTAAGAATACTGGGGTGGGTAACCTATCCCTTCTCCAGGGGATCTTCCCAAACCAGGAATAGAACTGGGGACTCAGGCATTGCAGATGGATTCTTTACCACCTGAGCTACCAGGGAAGCCCTCTTCACATTATATTTATCCAAATTGCATCTGTTGTTCTGAAAATTCAGTAAGGCAAAATTATCTGTCCATTCTGGTTAACTGAGAGTTTTCCTAAGATTATTTATGAGGACTTAAGTACATTGGGCCCAAAAGAGAATGACTATCACTTTAAAAACCCATAATGAAGAAAAAGACTAAGCAAGAGTAATGGATGAAGGAACTTGCTATTGGACAGGCTTTGGTCCCATGCAATGTCCTTGGCATTAAGAAGAGGACTCTATGTTCTCTAAGGACATGGACTGTATATAGACAAGAGCTAAAGAGAAGTGGTCTGATTCAACAGAGGAAGCACCTGGGCTAAAGTCCTGGTTCTGCTGCTTCTTATGTGACTTTGGGCTTAAAAGATCACTTGACTTTTCTAAGCCTCTTATGTTTCATCTATAAAATAACACCTCATGTGTATTGTGGAAATGAAATGAGACAATGTGGGTCAGAAGGCTTTGTCTACTTGAAGGCTCTTAAGGAAATCTGATGTATTAACCGTCAAATTTTCAAATTAAAATACTCCAGTGTATTTTTCCCCCAACTGTAGCCAGCAAACTGCCACTATTATACCTAGAGGGGGTCATCAAGCTTTCAAAGTTCCCAAAGTTCTATTTCTGCTGTGAATGAGAAATGGAAATAACTGGTAAATGCTTGTACATCCTGAGCCAAATGTATATGGCAGGTGAACCAGACCATGATGCCAATGATCTTCACAATCTCCCTTTGAGTTGCTGCTGCTAAGTCGCTTCAGTCGTGTCTGACTCTGTGCGACCCCTGAGGCGGCAGCCCACCAGGCCGCCCCCAGTCCCTGGGATTCTCCAGGCAAGAACACTGGAGTGGGTTGCCATTTCCTTCTCCAATGCATGAAAGTGAAAAGTGAAAGTGAAGTTGCTCCGTCGTGTCCGACTCTTAGCGACCCCATGGACTGCAGCCTACCAGGCTCCTCCATCCATGGGATTTTCTAGGCAAAAGTACTGGAGTGGGGTGCCATTGCCTTCTCCGCCCTTTGAGTTAATGATGCCTAATTCTAATTGTTGTGATCAAGAAAGTCTCAGCCATTCAGATAAACAAGACAACTATGGACATTTTCCACCCATAGTTAAGACAAGTGCTTAGCAATAAGAAGATGAAGCAGTTAACTCCAAAGATAGGAATCAAACTCGTGAACACAATCAGTTTACTTCCAAGGAGTGAAAAAGGAGAGTTAGGGCAGGACTGGGGAAGTGCCAGACTCTGGTAAGTAATTATAAAAACCAGAGAAGTCCTAGAGGAAAAAGTTATCTTTTCTTCTGTAGTGACAGAGCTGGACAGGAATCAACTGGCAGAAGGAAACTGAAGTTATTAGCAGAAGCAGGGAGTCAGAAGGAGAATGCCAGTGAAACATCATGCTCTCAGAGGAGGCATGCATAAAGCCATGAAGCTATCATCTTGGAAGGTCGAGAAAAAATGTGAAAAGAGAAGTTTGATCTAGTCAGATTATGGATTTCACCACATCTGCACAAACTGCAGGATACCTCTGGAATAAGTTTGGATGAAGGCTGAGGATCACTGTGTAGGGCTTTGAAGGTGAAGTGTAGAGACAAATGACAATGAACAGGAGAAAGCTATTAAAAGCCCTGAACCTACAAGATTTTTCATGGGAGTTTCCAGAACTGCAGCTTCCTATGTGGTCTGATGGAGAAGGCAATGGCACCCCACTCCAGTACTCTTGCCTGGAAAATCCCATGGACAGAAGAGCCTGGTAGGCTGCAATCCATGGGGTCACTAAGAGTCGGACACGACTGAGCAACTTCACTTTCACTTTTCACTTTCATGCATTGGAGAAGGAAATGGCAACCCACTCCAGTGTTCTTGCCTGGAGAATCCCAGGGACTGGGGGCGGCCTGGTGGGCTGCCGTCTCAGGGGTCGCACAGAGTCGGACATGACTGAAGCAACTTAGCAGCAGCAGCAGCGGCAGCATGTGGTCTAAACAACTGATTAATGATGTTGTTCATTCATCAGCTGAAAGACCCATGTGGCCCAAAAACTAAACTGAGGATACAGTAATGGAGAAGACATAGTCTCTGCCCTCTAGGAGCTCACAGACAAGCTATTACAGAAGCAGCAGTTAGTCCTATAAGGATAAGCACAGGGTGCTGGGGAAATTGCTGGGGTACCAAATTCAGCGTCAATGGAATCAGCCTGATGTACTTTTACTTTTTCCACTGTACTTATTTCCTTCTAACATATCAGGACATTTATTATTTATTAGTTCTAAAATATAAACATCTTGAGAGCAGGTATCTTCATCTGTTTTGTTAAATGATGGCTCCCTTGTACCTTGATGGATGCCTGGCACTAGCGGGTGCTCAACAAATACTTATTGAACTTATCAAATAAAAAACTAGATGAAAGGAAAGTCTGGTAGAAACTGTTGCTAAAATTTACATTTTCAAAGTAATTACCGTAAGTAGAAGTTACAACCTTAAGAAGAAACTTTTGGAATGCATTTTCAAAAATCTAAAGCCTGATTCAACACTCTAACTTATGAAGGTTTCTGTTAACTAGTCTCCTCTGACTTGGATCAATAACAGCTAGATATGCCTGATTGCATTTCCAAAGCATGTATTGAATTCTGATTTCGGCAGGTTATTGAGAATTCAAATACCGCTCTAGGAGTTTTAGTTGCAACCTTTACTGAACGTCTTGTTCCTATTATGTCTGTTTCCCCCAAGCAAGGAGGAAAAGGCCACTTCCACCATTATTATTAATACATACATAAACTGACCATATAAACAAGAGAAATGCTGTCTTTCTTAATTTCTTTCCCCCACGAGGTATAGTGCTGGTATTCTTCCTCTGTTTGAACAGATAATGGAATGATGCAACTGGTGGTTAATAATTCATAAAGCCAGTTCTGTGAATGCTCTTTTTTCAGAATCCAGCGGCCAGGAGCCTACTATCATTTTTAAGGAAGGGTTGCAAACTGGCGATCCACAGGCCACATCTGCGCCCTGCCCCCACCCGCCTCCAGAAGGGTATGGTGAGCCACCAGGGAAGCCTATATATATATAAGTTTCAAAACTATTTTTTAATTAATTGTCAATGCTTCAAGAACAGGAGATTTTTCATAAAATTCCAGAATGCCAACCTCCACTTAAAAAATCTGGTGGCAATGGGACAGGCATTTCTGCAAAGCAATGGCCTCTGGGAGCTAAAGAGGAGCTGCTGTTTGACCAGGCAGCGTTTTCCACTTCCAGAAACTCCAATCAGTCATTCCCCTCTCCTGCAGGCTGCAATGGAAAGCAGAGGGCTCAAGGGATTCTAGATAGGAAAAACTCTGAAATAAAAAAAATGAATAGAAAGAGGGAATATCGGCAAATATTTAGGAAACATGATGTGATTCAGTGTTTCTAGAATTTGTGTAATGTTTATGGAAATGGTGGAAATGGGTGGTAATGCTTTAACAATACATTGAGTCCATGATGGGGAAGGCGCTGAAGGACAACCTGAGGGTTCTGCTTTTAATACAGTAGACCCCGTCTCAGGTGTTCTTCAGCAAAATAAAGATAGTGATAAAGAAAATAAGGCATTTTGCTGAACTCCTGGCATGCATTATCTCATTTAACTCTTATGACAAATCCTATGGAATATGTACGATTATTATTTCTCATTTTACAAATTAGAAAACTGAGCTTAGAAAGGTTAATGTTCCCATGTCAGAGTAGCTATTAAGTGGGAGAGCTGGAGTCAAACCCCTTTATGACAAAGTCCCTAAACATAAGTGTTCTTCCCCTTTAACAAGTCAGAGCTATGCTTTGGCAATAGTGGGTAAAATGAGTGAAAACAGAGGCAAGGATAGAAAGGCTATTGCATTGTTCATGTGAGTGGCAATGAGGACCTGAAGCCATAGTGTAAATGGAAATGAGAAAGCTTGTTTGGCATTTCAGAGGAAGAATATTTAAGACTTAGAAACAGGCTATTTAGGAGAGTGTTGATAACATAAGCTTTAGAGTTGGGGGCTCAGAAGAAGGGTAGTGCTACAGGTAAAAATGTGAAAAAAGGTAGGAACAGGTTTCCAGGGAGAGTTCAGTTTGATGGACCCGAGGGATGTTCAGGTGATTATATAAAAGAGGCATGATGGCTGGAATGCTAGCAGCCATGTTAAAGACAGAAGCCTTGTGCTAAGGAAGGCAGGGCAGAAAGATGACTGAGTCCAATGACTTTGTGAAACCTTAAATGCCTATCCCTGATCATTTTGCAGAGCATAAAGGTTTAGTTTGACTAAATACAACAGTTGTGTCTCTGTTACAACCAGCTAAATGTACTTTCCTTTGATGCAAGTATTACATTTTCACTGAAATAGTGAAAATTTTAGTCCTAACTGCCCTGTTTTCAATGATATCTACAACTTATGGAAACAAGATTGAGGATTCTCTATTATTTCATTAGTCATTCTGCTGTATCCATGGACTAAAGGGTTTTGTTCTCCCATAAAGTACTAATCCAGATAAAATTGATAAAAAGTAGGCAAAGGGTTTTACAACATTTCTCAAAGTTTGGGCAAGGAAAACAATTTTTTAAAAAATGAACAGGAAATCAGATGTAAAAATAAAAGTATCCTGTGGTATTGCTGGGGAGAAAGCTTAGGGGAGAAAAAGATTTTATATTTAGAAACATGAGAGTTGGCCTTCTTATTTTTCTAAAAAGAAGTATGACAAGAAATCTGCTGCTATTTACATGACGTGGGATTCTAGTTTTTATAAGGAGCAAGGGATTCAGTTGGCCATAAGTTCAATCCCAAATGGGTCACATGAGGAAGGAAATCAGAGGGAGCTCCCACTTGAATCTGATGACCTGACATGTGATTAAGGGAGCTGACTGTCCCATTGTCTGATGGATCTGGAGTAGCCTGCCCAGGGTTGGGTGTAAAGGAACACTGGCAAACCAGAGAACATCAGAAAACAACGTGGCTGAAGGCCCTGGGGAGAAGAAGGGCTGGGGAACTAGGAACGCTAGGTCTCCTGAAGAAGAGGCCGGAGGCGACAGAAGTCATCAATCTTCCAACGAGTTGTCCTTTACCAGCTCTTGTTCTCTTATTGTCTGCTGTCCTTTCAATATCCAGAGTGAGCTCCTAAAAACAGGAATAAGGTCCCTCCTCTGGCTTCTTCTTGTAACTTAGAATAAAAATCCAAGATCCTGAGCGTGAACTGGCTTCTGTTACTTTCTCTGCAGTCTCCTCTAATACAGGGTCTTTTTTCCTAGTACCTTGGCACTCCAAACCCTTGGACTGCAAGGAGATCAAACCAGTCAATCCTAAAGAAAATCAGTCCTGAATATTCATCGGAACGACTGATGCTGAAGCTGAAACCCCAATATTTTGGCCACCTGATGTGAAGAGCTGACTCATTGGAAAAGACCCTGATGCTGGGAAAGATTGAACGCAGGAGGAGAAGGGGACAACAGAAAATGAGATGGTTGGATGGCATCACCGACTCGATGGACATGAGCTTGAGCAAGCTCTGGGAGCTGGTGATGGACAGGAAGACCTGGCGTGCTGCAGTCCATGGGGTCGCAAATAGTTGGACATGACTGAGCGACTGAACTGAACTGACACTCCAAACTCACTTCCACTTCTAGGCTTCTGCACCTACTGTTCCTTCTGCCTGGCCTGCTTTCCCTTAGATCTTCAAAAGCTCTCCTCTTCATTTCAGAGTCATCTCCCCAGAGAAACTGGCCCTAAACATTCCTAGGGTCAGAAGTGCTTTTGTTTCAAATCCTGATTCCACTTCTTAGGATCATTCTGGCCTTGCCTGTGAAGTAGCTATTTGAGAATGATTTCAGAATCAAATCACAGAAAGCACTGTGAACAGTGCCTTTAACTTTCTGTGTTCACAGAGATGCCAAATATTAATTATTAACATTGTTTAATATATCTATCATAACATTAAATTATTTTATTTATTGGTATTTTCCTTATTTTTTGGCTATTTACTCATGAAACAATACGAATTCTTTCAGTGAAGAAATCTTGGTTTTCCTCTTCTCCATCTTCAGTATTTCTGCAGTGTTAGATTCATGGGGGGCACCTAAGAAGTAATTTGCTTACTTTTGGGCTATAAGGCAAAGTAGAAACGATTGACTTTTCCGTAGCCTAAACCTGAATTTTCCACCATCTGTGTCATCTTGGTCACTTTGGAGGCATCAGTTTCCTCCTTGCTACTGCTAAGTCACTTCAGTCGTGTCCGACTCTGTGCAACCCCATAAATGGCAGCCCAGCAGGCTCCCCCGTCCCTGGGATTCTCCAGGCAAGAACACTAGAGTGGGTTGCCATTTCCTTCTCCAATGCATGAAAGTGAAAAGTGAAAGGGAAGTCGCTCAGTCGTGTCCGACCCTCAGCAACCCCATGGACTGCAGCCTTTCAGGCTCCTCCATCCATGGGATTTTCCAGGCAAGAGTACTGGAGTTTCCTCCTTAGTGAGATTCTATATGGGATACAGTTTTGTCAATTTGGCGGAGCCTGGTGGGCTGCCATCTATGGGTCGCACAGAGTTGGACACGGCTGAAGTGACTTAGCAGCAGCAGCAGCAGCAGCAGCAAGTGTGAAAAGGAGTTCCCAAGTGGCTCTAGTGGCAAAGAGCCTGCCTGCCAAAGCAGGAGACATTAGAGACACCAGTTCAATCCCTGGGTCAGGAAGATCCCTTGGAGAAGGGTATGGCAACCCACTCCACTGTCCTTGCCTGGAGAATCCCATGGACAGAAGAGCCTGGCAGGCTACAGTCCATGGGGTTGCAAAGAGCGGACATGATTTAGCAGGCAGCACGCAGGTGTGAAAAAGTACAATAATATATTAGGCAGCAGAGGGCAGCAGCATGCCAAAAATGCATCTGCAGCTCTAGCTCAGGTGTCTTCATTTTCCCTTGAGACGGGTAACTTGTATTTAAATATTCCAGCAAGTCATTAAGTCCTGTGAGATAAGGAAAGAATTGATATCTTCAGAGAAATGATATGTAAACTGTCTTTTCTTTTTGTAAAAATAGTTTTCAATTTAAGGATGAAAGGAAAAGTCAGTCTTGCCTTCTGATTTTATTTCCATGTGGGAAAGCAGTTAATATTGGGACCCATAAGATTTGGATTTAAGGATTGTGGTGCTGGTATTTCCACTCCTCCCTTCTACTAGCTTATGGCCTTAGGAATGTTGAGAATAAGTAGCTGATGATAACTTATCTATAATAATACTATTCAATTCTTAGGCCAACCCTATGAATTAGATATTAGAACACCAAACAGTGAGAGATAAGTCATGTGCCTAAAATCACACAGCTGGGATATATGAGCTCTGAAAGGAAGCCATTAACTATTTATAAGAATCTGCTTAGTTTAAAAGTAAACAAGGGACTATATGAACCTCTTGCAAGTAAATGAAAACTAAGAAGTGAGAAAAATTTTTTTCATTTGCTTGAGAAATTAGATCATCAAATAAGAGATTCAATATTCAGTTAACTCAGTATCTGGAAGACCTACCAATAGTAATTCAAGATAATTTGAGAGTCCTTTTGAGACACTGACTTTCTACACCTTCATCCTGCTTTTTATTTTTTAAATATTTAGATCATAGTTCAGCTGGCCTTACCTTCATGGGTCTATTCTTCTGATCAATTTCTTACCTATATCTGTAACTTTCCCTTCTCTATTCTCAGCTATTCTAGTACCTTTCATGCTTTTTTTTTTCTCTTTCACCATCTTAAAAAGAATACTCATCAGTTCAAATATTAACATTTGCTATCTAGAAATGTCATAAGGAAAGGAAATACATGCCAATAAGAAAGGGAAAACATGTGGGAAGGGGATACAGAAAGGTTTCAAGAAGAGAGGAAAGAGAAAAGGCCAGGTCGCAATGTTTGTGTAGGCACAGTCAGGGCCACGTGTGCATGTCAAGCAGAAACTCACCGATGATTAAACGCTGACCTCTTTGGACTTCTATGAGAAATTTAGCCTATTCTTTGAGGGAAGTAAATTAGCTTATTCGAAGACAAACCTTCTGAAACTCTCTACTCTGCTCCACATTATCAATCATTTCCTTCTCTGCTGAATTACTCTCAAATTATGCTGCTATTTCGCCCATCTTAAAAAAGCCCTCTTTGACCCAATTTACTCCATAGATGAGCAATTCCTTCTGTTGCTCCCTATTCTGGATTTAAAAAAAAAAGCTCCTTGACTTTTTCCTTATTCACCATTTCTAACTCCTGCTTTCCCAAGTTCTCAACTCAACAGCTTTCCTATATGGGTGGGACACTAAAAAAATGCTGATTGGAAGTGCAGCTTGTCAGTTGTCATCTTGACTCTAAGAGCCTCTAGTTGAGCCCATTCCTAGGAGAATTCTTAACATGAATAATTAGGTGTTTTCTCCTAGGTCAATGTACTTTTATAAAAGACATTATTTTGGTTCTACCTTTATTCCTACTTCATGAAATATTCAGTATCACCAACTACATTTCAGGGGTTCTGCACTATAAGTTTTGGGCTTCTCAGCTTTTCCCAATGTTAGCCTTAGCTTTCTTGGGTCTGCCAAGCTGTCTGCTTTACAACTTACAAGATATTTTAACTGTTATCTCCTCTCTGTATTCCTTTAACCTATATTGTCCTTCTAAAAAAGTCACTTTACTGTCATTTTAGTTGAGCATCAAAAAGGAATTGACCTTAATGGCTGTGTTTAATCTGCTATTTTAACTGGAAGTCATGTTTTTAAGATGTCTGAAATACTTAGGAGCATCTAACTTATGGTTGTTTTTAATGCAAGTTAATAGGTTGGTGCAAACACAATTGTGATTTCAAACCATGAATTTTAAGTCACTATAAATAGATTCAAACATATCTTTATTAATCAAAATAGGAACCATTACAATCAACACATTTTTGCCAACAAGTGTGTGTGTGTGTGTGTTAGTCTCTCAGTCATGTCTGACTCTTTGCAACCCCATGAACTGTAGCCTGCCAGACTCCTCTGTCCATTTAATTCTCCAGGCAAGAATACTGGAGTGGGTTGCCATTTCCTCTGCCAGGAGATGTTCCTGACCCAGGGATCAAACCCAGGTCTCCTGCATTGCAAGGAGACTCTTTACCATCTGAGTAACCAGGGAAGCCTACTCCAGGTTCCTGTAGGAACCTGGAATAAGCTTATTTCTTTAGTGTAAAAATCTGTGCTTCAGTATTCGATGAACTTTTAGTAAATATTTTCTGCCTTCTGCTGGTTGTGGAAGAGTTTCCCCTGCAAAAAGTTGTTGAGATGCTTGAAGAAGTGGTAATTGGCTGGCAAGAGGTGAGGCGAATATGACAGATGAGGCTAAACTTCTGTAGCCCTATTCATTCAGCTTCTGAAGTGTTGGTTGTGCAACGTGCAACTGGACGTTATCATGTAGAAGAATTAGGCCTTTCCTGTTGACCAGTGCTGGCTGCAGGTGTGGCAGTTTTCGAGATATCTCATCAATTTGCTGAGCATACTTCTCAGATATGATGGTTTTGCCAGGATTTAGAGAGCTGTAGTGGATCAGAGGAGAAGGCAATGGCACCCCACTCCAGTACTCTTGCCTGGAAAATCCCATGGACAGAGGAGCCTGGTAGGCTGCAGTCCATGGGGTCGCTAAGAGTCAGACATGACTTAGCGACTTCACTTTGACTTTTCACTTTCATGCATTGGAGAAGGAAATGGCAACCCATTCCAGTATTCTTGCCTAGAGAATCCCAGGGACGGGGGACCCTGGTGGGCTGCCGTCTATGGGGTTGCACAGAGTCAGACATGACTGAAGTGACTTAGCAGCAGCAGCAGTGGATCAGATGAGCAGCAGACCACCAAGCAGTGACCATAACCTTTTTTTTTGGTGCAAGTTTGGCTTTGAGAAGTGCTTTGGAGCTTCTTCTCAGTCCAACCACTGAGCTGGGCATCGCTGGTTGTCATGTACAATCCATTTGTTTTGCACCCCGCAATCTGATTGAGAAATGGTTCACTGTTGCATACAATAAGAGAAGAGACACTTGAAAACAACAATTTTTTGATTTGCTGTCAGCTGGTGAGGCACCCACTTATTGAGTTTTTTCACCTTTCCAATTTCCTCCAAATGCCAAATGACTATATAGAATTGTCAATGTTGAGTTCTTCAGAAACTTCTGTAGTTGTAAGAGGATCAGCTTCGATGGTTGCTCTCAATGAGTCACTGTTAACTTCTGATGGCCGACCACTGTGCTCCTCATCTTCAAGGCTTTTGTCTCCTTTGCAAAACTTCATAAACCACCACCTCACTGTACGTTTGTCACCAGTTCCTGGGCCAAATAGGTTGTTGACATTTTGAGCTGTCTCTGCTGCTTTATGACCCATTTTTAACTTGAATAAGAAAATTTCTAGAATTTGCTTTTTATCTAACCTCATTTTCCCTAGTCTAAAATAAATATACACAGCAAGTAATAAGTCAGTAGCAAAAAAACATAAAGTGAGAGATGTGCATTAAAAATGTATAACATAACCACATTTAATAATGTATTCCAATATCAAATGACAAAGTTCAACAGTGTAAAACCTCAATTACTTTTGCACCAACCTAATACTATTTAAAAAAATTGAAGTATAGTTGAGTTACAATATTATATAATGGAAAGAGTGAAAGACTTTTTCTTGGGCTCCAAAATCACTGTGGATGGTAACTGCAGCCATGAAATTAAAAGATGCTTGCTCCTTGGAAGAAAAGCTATGACAAACCTAGACAGCATATTAAAAAGCAGAGACATTACTTTGCCAATAAAGGTCCGTCTAGTCAAAGCTATGGTTTTTCCAGTAGTCATGTATGGATTTGAGAGTTGGACCATAAAGAAAGCTGACTGCTGAAGAACTGATGCTTTAGAATTGTGGTGTTGGAGAAGACTCTTGAGAGTCCCTTGGACCGCAAGGAGATCAAACCAGTCAATCCTAAAGGAGATCAGTCCTGAATATTCATTGGAAGGACTGATGCTGAAGCTGACAATATGTAGGTCACCTGATGTGAAAAGTTAAATGATTGGAAAAAATCCTGATGCTGGGAAAGATTGAAGGTAGAAGGAGAAGGGGACGACAGAGGATGAGATGGTTGGATGGCATCACCGACTCAATGGACGTGAGTTTGAGCAAGCTCTGGGAGATGGTGAAGGACAGGGAAGCCTGGCGTGCTTCAGTTCATTGTGTTGCAAAGAGTTGGACATGACTGAGCAACTAAACAACAACAAATGTCCCTCAAACAGGACACCTAGGGAGTGAAAGGGAACCTCAGGGAATGTCTGAGGGGCTGGCGGTTTGAAGTAATTACATGTAGTTAGACATTCTCTGGTGTGATTATATAGGACTCCAGAGAATAAGCATATCTGTTACCTGAAAGGAATACTGTAACAAGGTAGAACAGCTTATTGAGTCTGTTATTAGGACGCACTCGATAATAGTGCTATGTTGTTTATACTACACTATCAATAGCATATTTCATCAGCAAGAACTTTGATAGAAAAGAAAGAAAAATTATAACTATGTCTGGATATTATTTACTATCTCCAACTATTATTAAAAAGTTCCCTAGAGAAGTCAAAGGTCTTTATTTCTAATCTACCCCAGTTGTCTCTAAGAAATCTACTTGCTTTGTGACTACTTTGTGATTAAGTCTATAGACTTCTCCAAATTCTCCCTGTTCAATATATTAGTGATTCCTTCATAAATTAAGCCTGCTTGTCAAGTGATAAGTTATAGCAGTTAATTTCTAAAAACAGGAAGTACAACACTGCTGCTTCTTTGTAAGTTATTGTATCTACTTTATATAAAATGTGGTGCTTTCCCTCTAACTACACTATTATTAAGTTCTACTCATAAACTTAGTAAGAAATTTGGCTTTTTAAGGTTGGCAAAGCCAAAATTAAAGAGTTGTAGAAGACTTCTTATTTAATTTTGTTTAATGATTTCCACTGTTGAACACTTGTCCTTGAGAAGAAATATACAGTAAGCTCTGTAATGACAGGGTATTTCTGTTTTGTTCCACATGCTAGATAACCATTTATTCACAGAATAAATGTGAAAGAAAATTTCATTGTACAGTTTTGCTATTTTTAGCTGCCATACAGAACAAGTGTCTTATTTTTGTCTTATTATTAAAGTTTATACTTCCACATAATCTTGTCTTATCTACTAGGTCTTTGTTATTTTTATTTCTCTCCAAGTAAGCTATCTTGAGTCTTGAACAATATTTGTTTTTCAATACATTAAAAAAATTAGTTGTCTGGCTTTTTTTTTTTTATCACTTATCAGATAGTATTTTAGAAAATTTATCAGTCACTGGCTGGAAAATGTTCAATATTCTGCCCTTTTTTTTTTTTCCATACTAGCATTGCTTTTAAGAATCTAAATATTGTCATCTTATAGCAAGTAAACATGAGATTAAATTATTATAATTTTATTTTACTCATCTGTTCTCATGTTTAGAGTGAAAAAGGTATTTGCTTCTAGACATTTCTACTAATAAAATGGAAATGGAAACAAGAAAAATAAAAAAAAAATTAATAGAAGTAAGATAAATGTTTTAAATATTTTAAAAACCCATATCACAACAGCAAAATATTACAGACAGCTATTATAATGACAGCTCTTAAAGTTCAAGGTTAGCAATTTCTGGTGCTTATTCCATAGAAGGGACACTATACAAATATCCAAACTCATTCTTATTTGCATGAGATTCTACCATTTGGTTAATTTTCCAAATGCTTCACTAGTAGGATCCTGCTTTCCCTAACTATGACTGACATTTCAAGCATTAATAAATGAGAAATAAAAAATAGGCATAATTTCAAAAACTTACTTCTCGGCTTCACGGATCCTGGGCATATTTTTTTAGAATTCAGCCTTCTGCAGTAGTGGGCTGGCAGGTTGTCTTTCAAACACTCTTGCTATTTCATTGGATTTATTTCCATCCCAAATTCTAAATCCAAATACAGAGTGTCTTTGAATAGCATCATTTTTTCTCCATCTTTAGCAGACTACTGAAGTGAGAAGTCTACACCTTCCCACTTGTCTTCCTCTGACTAATTTTAAGAAGACTTTAAAGCTGGGTAAGACAGTGATAGCCAAAAGAATGAAGCAACAAGTATGTGCTTTAGGTTCGAAAGAGCAAGTTATTCATTTACTCAAGAAATGTTATGAGAAGTATTCAGTTACTTAGATTAAACACAGTCAGAGGGAAGAATATTTAAATATGTCAGTCCCAAGTTGTTTCTCATGAAATATTAGCTTCAGTAATATTACATTTTATGAAATACAAAGTATATTTCTTCATCAAAAAATGAAAAAGATAACAGGAAATAACAAGTGCTGTTGAGAACGCAGAGGAATTAGAACCCTAGGGGACCATTGGCAGGACTATAAAATGGCACAACCACCATGCAAAACAGTATGTAAGTTTCTCAAAAAAATAAAAGTAGAACTATCATAGCATCCAGGAATACTACTTCCAGATGTATATACAAAAGAATGGAAAGCTGGGTCTCAGAGAAATATTTGCATACCCATGTTCATAACAGCACTGTTCACAATGGCCAAGAGTTGGAAGCAACCTAAATGTGCATCAAAGGGTGAATGGATACATGAAATGCAGTGTATACATACAACACAATATCACTCAGTCCTAATAAGGAAGGAAATCCTGTCACATGCCACAATATTGAGGGGTCTTAAGAACACTTCACGCTAAGTGAAATAAGCCAGTCACAGAAAGACAAATATTTTATGATTCCACCTGCATAAGGTATCCAAAGTAGTCATATTCATAAAAACAGAAAGTAGAATGATAGTTAACAAGGGCTAAAAGGGAGGGGAAAATGGAAAAATATGTTTTATGCAAGATGAAAAAGGATGTTTCACAACAAGGTGAATACAGTTAATGCTACTGAACTGTACACGCAAAAGTGGTTAAGATGGTAAGAAAAAGGATATATTGTTTGAAAAGCTTCCTATTTAAACTGTTCTCTGCCTATCATTCTGTGTGTTTAAAATCACAGGGGCTAGTCATACATAGGACGTAAACGGTGGTCATTAGGATATATTTTCCAGGCTAAATCATCAATAATGCAAGCAGCTGGAAGTCTGTGGTCATTCAAAACACACACACTTCTGCTGTGAAAATTCTTGGGTTTTTGACCAATCATCACTACCCCCAAACTTCACTGATTTAAAGAACTGCACAGCTCATGAAGGCTAAATTGCACAAAATCAAGCACAGAGATAGCACAGTGATTAAGAATATGGGCTCAGAATTCAGCCTTTCTGAGTCTGAATCCTGGCTTCCCTACTTAGAAGCTATATGCATGACTTTGGAAATTCTTAACTTTTCTGAACTTTAAGCTTTCTCTCATCTGAGTGGTAAAAAAAAGTTGTAATTACTTTGTGTGGCTCTCATGAGCAGTACATCCAATGAAGCATGCAAAGGCTTACTGTACATAACAGTACATATGTGCTGGCACTTAACACTTAAATGTTGGCTATCGTTATAACTTTTTCTTTTTTGGAAGAGATATTTGAAGCTATAGCTTTGTTCTCAATATTCTGAGTGGGAAAATGAGTCAGACTGTTTTAATGAGTCTCTGAAATCAGGCTTTATAATTACTTTGATTTTGTAGATTACCTGGTTCCTTCAAATACTAAGATATTAAATATTCAAATATTAATGGTATTAATTTTTACCATTGTCACTTTCAAACTCTATGAGATCTTTTGAAGTAGTAAGAGAATTCTGTTTTAAGTAGTAATAGAAAGACTACTAAACTTGTAGTAAGTAACCATATGACAGGGTAGATATGCTGTTGACTACTAGCTAAGTTACACTGAGTACATGTATAAACTTTACATTTTGTGTCAATATCTTCATATGGAAAATTAGATTAATTTCTATTAAAAGCGTGAAAATTAAATGTGATCAACTGTAATCATGCTTACCAAAAACAGCTGTAAACACTACTACTGTACAAACGTAAGAAGTTTATTAGAGTTATTTGATAATTAAGATGAATGGATTAAGAATCAAGTATATATAGGATGTATATTATTAGTAACTGTTCATTGTGGAGTCATTGCACAGGGCAAAAAAATGTTAGCCAATTACATGCAGGTTTGCCTTGATGGATGAAAATGGTATTTTTGTCTTGTACATGGACTCAAAGTGCAAATTCAGCTAGACTGTTAACAGGTTAACCCGGAAACTTGGGTCCATGGAACAGCCTCCTCTAAGATTTCCATTCTAGTCACTGCTTCTTCCAGGTTCCTACAATCTTTGGGCCCTTCAAACACAGACTGAAGAAAGATTTTATTAATAGTGAATTTTCTCCCTTCTCATTTATAGAAATAGATGCCACATAAAAATGGGAGCATTCAATAATTGTGTAAGGGAAGCTATATGTACTTAACCATCTTCTCATAAAGATTCACAAGTCTGGAAGGTAGTCATTTAGACAAGATATTCAATTTTAGATATCAACAAAAAATTATCAAATATCATCATTGAGGGATAACATAACAAAGGCTAATATTTGAGTGCTTTTCTGTGTTGGACATTCTGAGCAATTTACTTGCTTTATTTAAGTTAATCTTTACAATGATTTTGAGGCAGATATGTTCTATTCATACTATATATAAGGTAACTGAGGTATACAAAAGTAAAGAAACTTACCTAAAGTCACACAACTAGTAATGGCTGAACTAAAATTTGAGCTCAACCCTCTGACTCCAGAGCCAGCAAACTCAGCCACATGGCTTTCCAGCAACCTTCCCCCAACACTCTGAGATGAGCAGAGATGTAAAAATAGTCACTCACCCTCCCACTTGGGCTTAGTTTTCCTACTTAATTTTATTTAGCTAGAGGCTGGCAGGCCCAGGAATCTGCAAAATGAGGGCTAACCCTGGGCTCAGGTAAGATGAAAGGACACGGAGAAGAGCCAGAAGTGTGAGGCGAATCGGAGTGAGGAGTTTCCAGGGTCAAGGAACAGCCATTACAGGATGTCAGACAGAACGGGACAAGTTTCAAGTGGTCACTGTGTAACCAACCATAGCCACAGATAGGGAATCACAGCAAAAGCCAAGCAGCAAGCCAGGAACCAGTCAGCTCAAAAATTCTGGAATCAAAAAAGCCATGGCTAGAGGCAGGCAAAGGAGTAGGGAGTCAAGAATTTCAAGAGCTAGGAGGGGTCAGTCCAAGTCAATAAAAAAAGAGAGAGCATTTATCTCAGGAGGATATTTCTATTTAAGAGAAAGATTGAAAAGATTATCTAAGTAGGAACTAAGGTCAAAGGTGCCAATCATAGTATAAATAGTAGTTGAGTTCAGATGATGGCAGAAACAGGGAAGAGAGTCAACAGGAAGTCAAGGACAACCTTGTTGACCAGAACAATGCAAACACCATGTAAATACTTTTGAACTAATGAAAAAGTAAATGACAGATGAGTTAAGTATTTTGCTAACTAATGAACTGAGTACTCAAGAGTCCAGACTTCAGATGCAAGCAGGACAGTGGAACTAACCTATGTTACAAATTAACAACTGACCTATTTTACAACCACATTAAATATGTAAGATTTTTCTTCCTGTCACATTTTTACAATGTACATAAAGACACACATACACACACATACACATATATACAATTATATACATACACTCATAGAGTATATATAGTAAATTTTTAATTCCTTAAAATGTTGACAAGGAAGCTATGCTGAAACATGAGAAGAACTGACTGATTTGTATTCCTGAACCATACGGAACTATATATATCCTATATATGAACTCATTTCTTTATGAAGTAGACAAAGTTCTGATAACTTCTATCAGAGTAACCATAATATATCCAATGCTAACTTAACTAGAAGGAAAATTATCAAGTCTTGTATTTCTGCTTTAGGAAACTATGCTGTTTCAGTTAGTATAGCCAGGAGACAGAAAAGAATATAAGGAACAATTTAGTTATAAGGTTTAGTTCAGTTCAGTTCAGTAGCTCAGCTGTGTCCAACTCTTTGCGACCCCATGAATCGCAGCATGCCAGGCCTCCCTGTCCATCACCAACTCCTGGAGTTGACCCAAACTCATGTGCATCGAGTCGGTAATGCCATCCAGCCATCTCATCCTCTGTCATCCCCTTCTCCTCCTGCCCCCAATCCCTCCCAGCATCAGAGTCTTTTCCAATGAGTCAGCTCTTCGCATGAGGTGGCCAAAGTACTGGAGTTTCAGCTTCAGCATCAGTCCTTCCAATGAACACCCAGGACTGATCTCCTTTAGGATGGACTGGTTGGATCTCCTTGCAGTCCAAGGGACTCTCAAGAGTCTTCTCCAAAACCACAGTTCAAAAGCATCAATTCTTCGGTGCTCAGCCTTCTTCACAGTCTAACTCTCACATCCATACATGACCACTGGAAAAACCATAGCCTTGACTAGACAGACTTTTGTTGGCAAAGTAATGTCTCTGCTTTTGAATATGCTATCTAGGTTGGTTATAACTTTTCTTCCAAGGAGTAAGCGTCTTTTAATTTCATGGCTGCAATCACCATCTGCAGTGATTTTGGAGCCCCCGAAAAGAAAGTCTGACACTGTTTCCACTGTTTCCCCATCTATTTCCCATGAAGTGATGGGACCAGATGCCATGACCTTCGTTTTCTGAATGTTGAGCTTTAAGCCAACTTTTTCACTCTCCCCTTTCACTTTCATCAAGAGGCTTTTTAGTTCCTCTTCACTTTCTGCCATAAGGGTGGTGTCATCTGTATATCTGAGGTGATTGATATTTCTCCCAGCAATCTTGATTCCAGCTTGTGCTTCTTCCAGCCCAGCGTTTCTCATGATGTACTCTGCATAGAAGTTAAATAAGCAGGGTGACAATATACAGCCTTGACGTGCTCCTTTTCCTATTTGGAACCAGTCTGTTGTTTCATGTCCAGTTCTAACTGTTGCTTCCTGACCTGCATACAGATTTCTCAAGAGGCAGGTCAGGTGGTCTGGTATTCCCATCTCTTTCAGAATTTTCCACGGTTTATTGTGATCTACACAGTCAAAGGCTTTGGCATAGTCAGTAAAGCAGAAATAGATGTTTTTTTGGAACTCTCTTGCTTTTTCAATGATCCAAAGGATGTTGGAAATTTGATCTCTGGTTCCTCTGCCTTTTCTAAAACCAGCTTGAACATCTGGAATTTCACATATTGCTGAAGCCTGGCTTGGAGAATTTTGAACATTACTTAATAGCACGTGAGATGAGTGATTACTACAAAGATAGCAATTGCAGAAAGTAGCTACTGGAACAAAAGGAAGTAGTTGCATTTATCAAAACAAAGGAACTTAGAGACATTAGATATTAGAATGAAGATATTAGAATGATATTAGAATGAAACCTGGCTTCCTTGACTACACCAAATGACTGTGAGGATCACAACAAACTGTGGAAAATTCTTTTTGAGATGGGAATATCAGATCATCTGACCTGCCTCCTGAGAAATCTGGAAGCAATAGTACAAACTGGATATGAAACAACAGACTGGTTACAAATCGGGAAAGGAGTACGTCAAGGCTGTGTATTTTCACCCTGCTTATTTAACTTATATGCAGAGTACATCATGAGAAATGCTGGGCTGGATGAAGCAAAAGCTGGAATCAAGATTGCCAGGAGAAATATCAATAACCTCAGATATGCAAATGATACCACACTTATGGCAGAAAATGAAGAACTAAAGAGCCTCTTAATGAAAGTGAAAGAGAGTGAAAAAGTTGGCTTAAAACTCAACATTCAGAGAACTAAGATCATGGCATCTGGCATGGCATCCCATCACTTCATGGCAAATAGATGGAGGAACAATGGAAGCAGTGACATAGTTTATTTTTGGGACTTCAAAATCACTGCAGATGGTGACTGCAGCCATGAAATTAAAAGATGCTTACTCCTTGGAAGAAAAGCTATGACCAACCTAGACAGCATATTAAAAAGCAGAGACATTACTTTGCCAACAAAGGTCTGTCTAGTCAAAGCTATGGTTTTTCCAGTAGTCATATATGGATGTGAGGGTTAGACCATAAAGAAAGCTGAGCGCCGAAGAATTGATGCTTTTGAAGTGTGGTGTTGGAGAAGACTCTTCAGAGTCCCTTGGACAGTCCCAGTCCATCCTAAAGGAAATCAGTCCTGAATATTCATTGGAAAGACTAATGCTGAAGCTGAAACTCCCATACTTTAGCCACCTGATGTGAAGAACTGACGCATTTGAAAAGACTCTGATGCTGGGAAAGATTGAGGATAGGAGGAGAAGGTGAAGACAGAGGACAAGATGGCTGGATGGCATCAGTGACTGGATGGACATGAGTTTGGGTAAGCTCCGGGAGTTGTTGATGGACAGGGAAGTCTGGCGTGCTGCAGTCCATGGCATTGCAGAGTCGGACAGGACAGAGTGACTGAACTGAACTGGGCAGCTACTCATGTGTGTGTGTTAAAGTCACTTAAGTCATGTCTGACTCTGTGTCTCTATGGACTGTAGTCCGAAAGGCTCCACTGTCCATGGGATTCTCCAGGCAAGAAACTGGAGTGGATTGCCATGCTCTCCTCCAGGGGATCTTCCTATCCACGGATTGAACCGGCATTTCTTATGACCCCAGCCTTCACTCAGGAAAGAATGTGTCTTCCTTTTGTGCCCCCTATAGGCAGAGCTCCCTGGTAGCTCAGCTGGTAAAGAATCTGCCTGATATGCAGGAGACACCTGTTAGATCCCTGGGTTGGGAAGATCTGCTGGAGAATGGATAGATTACCCACTCCAGGATTCTTGGGTTTCCCTGGTGGCTGAGCTGGTAAAGAATCCGTCTTGCAGTACGAGAGACCTGGGTTCAATTCCTGGGTTGGGAAGATCCTCTGGAGAAGAGAAGGGCTACCCACTCCAGTATTCTGGCCTGGAGAATTCCATGGACTTTATAGTCCATGAGGTAGCAAAGAGTCGGACAAGATGAGCGACTTTTACTTTCACTTCCATGGGCAGGGCATAAAGTTGCTTCACAGCGATCCAGCCATAGCTGTAACAGAGCTAAGATGGGGAGTGGGTTTGGATCTGTGAGACAATAACTTAAAAACTGTCACTTGAAGAAATATGTTCAGTGTAACTTCTAATTTAATAAAGGAAATCGTGTAATTCAGCTGTTCATGTGACTAGTTTAGAGAATCTGCAGATGATGAATTACAAGCTATTAAAGGAAATATTTTGTACATTTAGCAATTTTCTAGAAAATACTATGAATTCTTCCAAGTAAAAGTAGTTAAAAGTTACTCTCCCAAAATACAAAGAAAAATAATTTACACTTAAGAATGCTACAAAAGCAATTTAAATAAACATACAGCTCCTACATGCAAGATGACTATGTATGAAAAAATTTAAATATATTTTGGTTTAAATTGTTGATGTTCTAATTATGTCTGAAACAATTTTAATTTGTCAAATGTCTGTAATATTACTTACATAGCACAAGTACTCTGTCTAAATATATAATGATGCTTGAATTATCTAATTTAAGAATTTCCTTTCTAATGTTAGAACGTATGATCAATCATTATGATCATTACTTCAAAGAACAAATAATTTAAACAGAATACAAGAGATATCCCCAATAGACTATTGCCTAAATACTGATGTTTTTTACATCACTGCTAATTATGTGTTTTGCATCTCATCTAGTTTCCATTTTAAATGTTACAAATACTGCATGTTTATTTTTACTCTGAATAAAAATCTTTTCAAAACAGATTATACTTTTCAGGTCTTCTGCAGTAGAGTCTCTGGATCTCTTCTTGCTAATTTGGCTACCATTGTAGGTACAAATGATTTACAATTCCATATATTGCCAATAATTACAAAGTAATAATTTCTATTCCTAAATTTTCCAGAATATTATTCCAAAATAACATAAACTTTACTCTCTTTATTAGAGTAATAAATATATATTTTAGAAAATTTAGAAGATACAGAAAAAGTAGGAAAACTTATCTTACCACCCCAAGAAAATCATAGCTAATATTTTAGTGCTTTACTTCCAAGATGTCTCTTTTCAATTTTTAAAATCATGATTGTGGTCAAATTCTATGTTCAAAGTTATATCCAGCTTTTAATTATTATAAATGGTAATTTTCTGTGATATTAATTTCCTTATAAAAGTAATCTATAAGGTCTTCTTATATACACTTTCAATAGATGAGCTATAGTTGAATTAAACACTATTTTTACAAAAAGCTACATTTTAAAGAAAATAGAATTTCAGGTTGTTGCTGTGTGTGTTATAAACAACACAAAATCTTTCTCTTTCTCTGTCAACCTCTTACCAACCTATTTACCTACAAACCTATTATTTGTTGTTAATATGTCTGTTACTCTCTTCTAATTTGCTGTTTTTAATCTGCCATTGACTGGGAAATCATATAGTCAAATGTGTCAGGATTTTATCTAACTTCAGAGTTAATGCACTTTGAAATGAGAATGTTAAGTCTGTGCTCTGAGAAAACTGCATGAGCTTTGGTACATAAATGAGGTGCCATGTATGTTAGCAATTCAATACCTGCTCTCTCTCTTTTTTTAAAATCCAGTCTTCAGGATTCTTGGCTGAATCAAGTTGGTTGGTAGGATTAGGTAGGTGTCATTAAGTGAGACATCACATGTTCACTTTGCACCTGCTTTAGTGACTAACAGCTGGGGACACAAGAGTTTATATTTGCATTAAAACAAAGACTGAAGATCACTATAATAGAATTTAACATGGACATGAAAACCTCACTGGTACATGAAGCTACACTCAGGCTCATCAGGCGTCGAGGATTTGAGAATGCCCTTCTCCGTGGAATCATGTGAGACAAATTCATTTAATTATAATAATGCTAGTGAGAGTGATATGAAAGAGATCAATAGAACTAATGGGAGAAATATTCATGACCCTTTGTGGAAAGTGCATTTGTGGATTTAGCATTACAAATTTAGAGTCTCTAAAATGTTCTTACCTTGTGATTCAATTTTAAGACCCTAATCTAATAATTCAAAATACAGGCAAACATTAATGCATGAAGATATTCATAGCAACATTCTTAATAGCAACAAAAACCTAAACATCTAAGCCTTTGATACTGGTAAGATGTTGAATAAATTCTGGTATTTCTACAGGTTAAGTTAATGCATACATAAAAAAATATTTAGTACACTATTTCAATGACATGATAATAATGTATATTACCAGTTTAAAAAAATGCAAAACTCTGTCCAATTATCTCCATGATGAGAAAGTCTCATGGAGAAAAGCCATAAAGTAAATGTGCCAAAATCTTCACAATGGTTATCACTGGCTAATGGAATTATGGTTGTTACCTTCTTTATATTTGTCTATACTTTCCAAGCCTCCAAAAATATACATTATGAAGAATCAGAAACAAACAGTACATGTTATAATTATTTTAAAGGCTGGATTCTGTAACCCATGGTAACTGAGGTAGAACATTATTTTTGTGTGCAAAAATAAAATCTTATATTCTGTCCATGATAGTTTATATTTGGACAAGTTGGTGTACTAACTGTTAGAACTGGCCAGATGTAACTTAGCTTGGGTGGACAGGCAGTCATGCAGCCTCCTTTCTTCAGAGATGCTGTGCTAGAGTTTGCTAGTTTTCTCCCTAATATCTGTAGTCATCTCCTATAGAGAAACTTGGTTTAACCAGGAGCAAGGCTGTTCAACAAAAGACTTTGTCTTCCAGCCTTCCTTGGGTCAAGGGGTGGCCACGTGACTAGTTTCTGGCCAGGGAGAAATAAACAAAGCAGCAATGTGGCAACTTCTGGGTCATGCTCCTACAAGGAAAGGTCTGTCCCATCTCTCCATTTCATCTCTTCACTGGCTGAAATGCAGATGCTGCAGTGGACACTGGAGAAGTCTTTTTAGATTAAGAGATGGAGGATGAATATTAAGATGCCAGAGGAACTAGGAGTCTGTACTCTTGACACTAAGAAACCTGCCCAGGGGATTCCTTATCCTCAGACTGTTATATAGGACAAAAACAAACTCATTTGGCCTTTATCATTAGTTCAGTTAAGTCACTCAGTCATGTCCAACTCTTTGCAACCCCATGAATCGCAGCACACCAGGCCTCCCTATCCATCAGCAACTCCTGGAGTTTACCCAAACTCATGTGCATTGAGTCGGTGATGCCATCCAGCCATTTCATCCTCTGTCATCCCCTTCTCCTCCTGCCCCCAATCTCTCCCAGCATCAGGGTCTTTTCCAATGAGTCAATTCTTTGAACGAGCTGGCCAAAGTATTGGAGTTTCAGCTTCAGCATCAGTCCTTCCAATGAACACCCAGGACTGATTTCCTTTAGGACGGACTGGTTGGATCTCCTTGAAGTCCAAGGGACTCTCAAGAGTCTTCTCCAACACCACAGTTCAAAAGCATCAATTCTTCAGCGCTCAGCCTTCTTCACAGTCTAACTCTCACATCCATACATGACCACTGGAAAAACCATAGCCTTGACTAGACAGACCTTTGTTGGCAAAGTAATGTCTCTGCTTTTGAATATGCTATCTAGGTTGGTCATAACTTTCCTTCCAAGGAGTAAGTGTCTTTTAATTTCATGGCTGCAGTCATCATCTGCAGTGATTTTGGAGCCCCCCAAAAGAAAGTCTGACACTGTTTCCACTGTTTCCCCATCTAACCAGATGTTCAAGCTGGTTTTAGAAAAGGCAGAGGAACCAGAGATCAAATTGCCAACATCTGCTGGATCTTCGAAAAAGCAAGAGAGCTCCAGAAAAACATCTATTTCTGCTTTATGGACTATGCCAAAGTCTTTGACTGTGTAGATCACAATAAACCGTGGAAAATTCTGAAAGAGATGGGAATACCAGACCACCTGACCAGCCTCTTGAGAAACCTGTATGCAGGTAGGAAGCAACAGTTAGAACTGGACATGGAACAACAGACTGGTTCCAAATAGGAAAAGGAGCACATCAAGGCTGTATATTGTCACCCTGCTTATTTAACTTCTATGCAGAGTACATCATGAGAAACGCTGGGCTGGAAGAAGCACAAGCTGGAATCAAGATTGGCGGGAGAAATATCAATAACCTCAGATATGCAGATGACACCACCCTTATGGCAGAAAGTGAAGAACTAAAGAGCCTCTTGATGAAAGTGAAAGAGGAGAGTGGAAAAGTTGGCTTAAAGCTCAACATTCAGAAAACGAAGAGCAACAGTCAAATTAGTTTCTTAACTCGTGCTGCTTCTGTCTGGCAGAAGCAGCTGGATTTAGTTGATTACTTTTAGAAGATTAGCTCACCATTAATTACACCAAAACTAAAATCACTATATTTAGTAGCAATTTCTCAACATTTAAAGAGCTAATCTTTAATAACCCATTCTGTAGGCCAATTAATACAGCTATTTGAGGGTACAGAGTGCCATGCTACTTGAAACCAGATGTCCCAGAAGCCATCTAAGGTCCTTCAATGAATGAATGCCTTTTTTTCTCCCAAATTAAATATCACTCATATGACATATGGTTAAGACTCAGTTGCTGAAGAAAATTCAAAGTATTTATTGGGATAATATTGGGAGCACTTTCAGGTGACCTGACTTTTGACACCAGTGCTGAAAAGAGAATCAGGTTCTCAACTGTTCACAATGGAATGTCAGGCACTTCAGACCTGACATCTTAAGTGTACAGAAATCTTGCTTTACTTTGTATCTTAGATGCTGTCCCAAAGAGAACTGAACCACAAACTGACTGCAACTGAATACTGCTCAAGCATTTAAAATGGCTTTCTTTGAAAGACTAATGGATACACTAGAAATCTATTCTAGATTCTCTAAATCATCATTAAAACATGAGAAAACAAACAAACAAAAAATATATATGTAAAGTTAGTATTTGGTGTTTCTTACCTACTGCAGCAGAATTATTACTGAATACATTGTCTCTGTTATCTTTAGACAAAATTCAATTCAATAATCTCTTTCTCCAATTTCATCTCTAGAAGTATAAGATAAACTTCAAGTTTTCTTTTTTCAAATATATATAAATATATTTGTTATTTTTTTCATACATATATACATAAAACTCAAAGTTTCCCATATGTCCTTTAGCCTACTACCATATATTCCTTCGATCCCTGGTAAAAGCACTCCCATTCTTGTACTGACTCCATTCCTCTCCAACACAACCCATGTACTTTGAGGGTAACTGGCTTGACCTCCAAATTAAAAAATCAATGGTTCACACCTAAACTAATTGGCCTAACCCAGATCCAACCACAATACATTTATGGAGATAAGGGTGGGCAAGTGCTCTAAGCTGATTAACTTAGGCCAAAGCTCAGGAGTTTTGAGAGTAGGAAAGCTGTACACTTTTTTGCTAAATGAGATAGCATATATGAGATTCAAGCTCCAGTTCACAACCATTCACAACAGACTGTTAGCTAATGCAGATCTGACATGTTAATCGTAAAGAAACCTGAATGTGGACTAAAGTAGCCATCCTGGGGCTGAGGTGGAAAGCTCACAAAGAATGGGTTAGCACTGAAGAAGCAGAAACAAGCAATGCAGAGGGCATAAAAATGGGTCCTTCTGCTGCCATTTAAACAGACAGATCAGGCCTGATAAAGACAGCAAGAAAGTGAGGCAAATTCCAGGCTAACCTCCAACACTAATTTCACCTCACATTCGTGGATATCGCCAATCCCCTCTTAAAGGTGGTCCTTGGTTTTTTAACTAGTTACACCATTTCACAGTTAACTTTCATAAACCTCTGTAATAACCCTCTCCACACTGCATGGGAAAGCGGTGGCAAAGAAATCTTTATTGATTCTCTGTCTACTTTGAGTCAGGCATTCAATGTATACTGTTTTGTTTAATCTCAAAACTGAGAAGGTCAGGTTCTCCATTAACAGACATAGAAAATGAAGTTCAGAGAAGATCCCCATGGTCACACAGCTGTGAATCCCGGTGCTGGGAACTGAATCTCCGAAGCTCAGTTTCTTTCTATTATACTAGGTTGCTTTAGATAAGTAATACTGATAAATTCCAAACAAATAAAAACATTGAGGTATCATTTCATATGTGAGTTTTTGAAACATTAGCCAACACCTACCTCTTTACATTTCTATAAAACTTGAAGACTTAAAATTTTGTTTTTGAAAAACAGAATTTTTCAGACCACTCAGAAATAACTTCAATGTCAAAACAAGGCAGACAGTACTGACTTTTAAAAAGAAAAAAACATGAATGTGCTAAATCTGAACAGTCTGACAACTAGTAACTATTTTTCCTCAATCTTTATCCTCAGTAGGCTGTCTCAAATGATTCTTTTTTTTTTTAATTTTATTTTATTTTTTAAACTTTACAATATTGTATTAGTTTTGCCAAACATCGAAATGAATCCACCACAGGTGTACCCGTGCTCCCCATCCTGAACCCTCCTCCCTCCTCCCTCCCCATACCATCCCTCTGGGTCGTCCCAGTGCACCAGCCCCAAGCATCCAGTATCGTGCATCGAACCTGGACTGGCGACTCGTTTCATACATGATATTACACATGTTTCAATGCCATTCTCCCAAATCTTCCCACCCTCTCCCTCTCCCACAGAGTCCATAAGACTGATCTATACATCAGTGTCTCTTTTGCTGTCTCATACACAGGGTTATTGTTACCATCTTTCTAAATTCCATATATATGTGTTAGTATACTATATTGGTGTTTTTCTTTCTGGCTTACTTCACTCTGTATAATAGGTTCCAGTTTCATCCACCTCATACTGGAAATAGAACTGCCTTATGATCCAGCAATCCCACTGCTGGGCATACACACTGAGGAAACCAGAAGGGAAAGAGACACGTGTACCCCAATGTTCATCGCAGCACTGTTTATAATAGCCAGGACATGGAAGCAACCTAGATGCCCATCAGCAGATGAATGGATAAGAAAGCTGTGGTACATATGTACAATGGAGTATTACTCAAATGATTCTTTATCAAAGAGCTGTTTTCAGAGTTTTTCCCCATCCCTTTAAGCTAGCCAGGGTCTCAGAGTTCAAATCTATCTCTATTGTTAAAGCAAAATTCTTGGCCATTCTTCTGCTTTCTTACTGTAATTTTTCCCTTGATTTCTTGGCAACTTTCTTTTCCATAATAACCTTCTTCCCCTGCAGATAGAGGCCAGCTTCTTTGCCGACTTTTATATCATCATTTTCTAGGAGGCAATGAAGTTCAACTTTCCTGTTTTTTTCTCTCAGCTTCCTGTTTAACTCTTCTTTTTAAATGCGCTTGCTCCTCCCTTCTCTAAATCTTCACAATATTACCCCAACCTCTTTCTTGATTATTCATGTTGTCAACTAGCTCTCTTTGAGCTGCTTCTTAAATAGCAAACTCATGTCTAAAGCTCTTGGTAATCATAAACTGATCACTTAAAGTTGAGCTCTATGCAATACAGAAAGTATTTCGGTGTTGTTCAGTCACTAAGTCATGTCTGACTCTTTGTGACCCCATGAACTGTGGCCTGCCAGGCTCCTCTGTCCATGGGATTTCCCAGACAAGAATACTGGAGTGGGTTGCTACTTCCTTCTCCAGGGGATCTTCCAATCCAAGGATCAAACCTGTGTCTTCGGCTTGGCCAGTGGATTCTTTACCACTGAGCCACCTAGGAAGCCCACAGAAAGTATTGGGCTGGCCAAAAAGTTTGTACGGGTTTTTCTGTAACATCCTATGGAAAAATTCACTTTGGTGAACCACTGACTTTGAACCACAATGCCACTGACTTTGTACTTGCAACATATGTAGCCTAGAAATATCTTCAAGGGGGTGTGGGGTGGAAATCTGAAATCTCAAGACAGACACAGTAGAAGTAGCATTAACGGTTTTCCTGAATGTCAAAGTCAGAGCACACTAGGAAGCAGACTGGATATTCTCATATTTGTTGTTCACATAAGGGAGGGTGGATAATAAAAATGTGAGTCACAATCATGGTCAGGGGGTCACACCATCAGAGCCACACCATGACAGCATATTGACAAGAATGTAGTAGCTGTGAAAATTATGTAAGGCCACATTCAGCTGCAATGTGTTCTGGTTATTTTAAAGCATTCGCACCTAGAGATATAAATAATATTTACCTTGGTAAAACAGCTCCCACACAGACATTTCACATTTGATTCTTTAAGAGGAAAACATCAAACAGGCTTACAAACATTTCACAAAGTTTTATAGTGTTTCTGGATTTCAAAACAGTTTGGGATTGACTTAAATGGGCACTGTCAAACTACACAAATGTGAAATATGGTTTACTGAAAATGATTTTAAAGTAGAAGGGTAGGATGTCAAAGTGAGAGTATTGATGTGAATATCAATGGAATATGTATGGGGACTTTCTTGTCATTTCTCCAAAGTTAACCAAATCAGTGAAACAAACAAAACAGAACTCGCTACACACTGTTTTAGCAAGATTTTATCCTTTCTGGGTTACTTGATCTTATGTCTCATAAAAAGTGTTTGGAAAGATGTCCTAGGCTGGTTATGTAGCATGTAGAAATAAGTATTTTAAACATTTAGTATTTAGTGATCAACTTTTTAAATTAGTTTTTTAATTTTTTTCAACATAACACCTGATAGTGGTGCTCGTGGTAAATAACATGCCTGTCAACGCAGGAGACGCAAGAGACGACCCCTGGGTTGGGAAGATTCCTTGAAGTAGGAAATGGTAACCAATCCAGCATTCTTATCTGGAAAATTCCATGGACAGAGGAGTCTGGTGAACTACAGTCCATGGGGCCACAAAGAATCAGCTATGACTGAGCATACAACACCTAATAATCTATGAGAGTGACAGGGAAACAGTCAATCTCTGTTGACTGGATTGTGAATCAACATAATCTTCTGAAAAGTAATCTGGAAATATGTAATAAGTTTCTAAAATTGTGAGTGGGTTACTTGAACTTGGTGATTCCCACCTCGAATTTATCCTAACAAAGGATATATTTATCCTAACAAAGTCATAAAGAAGGAGAAATGCATAGGTTTAATTGCATGGGTTTTGCTTAAAATACTCTTGTAGGTAAACATGAACGAACAAAATCTTTGAAGTCCCATAACAGAGGATCAATTAAGTTGCAATATATCTATACTATATGATACTATATAATCATTGAAAATGATGCTACAGAATCACATTTATTGGTACAAAATATATACATATATAGGAATATAGTAGTTAAAAAGATTATTGTGGCATGTCCAGATGCTGTAGCAACAGCAGTGAACAAATCGAAGCACATCCCAGCCCTTGCAGAGCACACATACTGCTGCTCATCTCAGAATCTTACATCAACCAATTTTGTTAAAGTGTGGTGGCTCAGCTGGTAAAGAATCTGCCTGCAGTGCAGGAGACCCTGGTTCCATTCCTGGGTCAGGAAGATCCGTTGGAGAAGGGATAGGCTACCCATTCCAGTATTCTTGGGTTTCCCTGATGGTTCAGCTGGTAAAGAATCCATCTGTAGTACAGGAGACCTGTGTTCAATCCCTGGGTTGGGAAGATCCCTTGGAGAAGGGAAAGGCTACCCACTCCAGGATTGTGGCCTGAAGAATTCCATGGACTGTATAGTCCATGGGGTCACAAAGAGTTGGACACAACTGAGTGACTTTTACTTTCATTTTGATATACAGATTACATGTAGTTAGAAAATCTGGCAAATTATATAAAGTAGTTCTCTCTGGAGAGTGTGTTTATGCTTCATTTCTTCTATTTGTTTATATTTTCTGGTACTTTGTATAATGAACACATAATTATGTTATTTTTAATGAAAAAATTGGAATATACAACAGCCAGCAATAACAAAAAATTGGTGAAAAGGAGCAATGAGAAAAGGTTGTCTACAGCAACATGGGTGGAGCTAGAGATTACATACTAAATGAAAGACAAATACCACATGATATCACTTATAATTGGGGCCTCCCTGGTAGCTCAGAATCTACTTGCAATGCTGAAGACTCAGGTTTAACCCCTGAGTCAGGAAGATTCCCTGGAGAAGGGCATGGCTACCCACTCCAGTATTCTTACCTGCATAATCCCATGGACAGAGGAGCCTGGGGGACTATGGTCCATGGGGTCACAAAGAGTCAGACATGACTAACACTTTCATCACTTATAATTGGAATCTTAAATATGACACCAACAAACCTATCTATGGAACACAAACAGTCTCACAGATATAGAGAACATACTTGCAGTTGCCAAGTAGGGATGGGGAACAGATGGATTGGGAGTCGGGGATTAGCGGATGCAAACTAGTAGATATAGGATGGATAAACAACAAGGTCCTACTATATAGCACAGGGAACTATATTCAATATTCTGTGATAAACCATAGTGGAAAAGAATGTGGAAAAGATGTATGTGTACGGACATATATATGTGTATATATATATATCTGAATCACTTTGCTGTACAGCAAAAATTAACACAACATTGTAAATCAACTATACTTCATTAATAAACATTTGAAAAAAGAAAAGGTTGTCTAGTATTTAGGAAGCATGTCACTTTCTCATGATTCAGGTACGTTTCATTTACAAAAAATAAAGCCATTACGACCTCATAGACAAAAAGAAAAAGAAATGTCAGACTGGATAATTGATTTCTATAGCTGCCATTACTCTTTTCACCAAGACAACTCAGGAGAAAAACAAAATGATCTTTTAGGTCTCATCTGTCACTGTTCTATACTTTATCATCCTTCTAGTTCAGTCTCCAGAACTCTAACTTTTTCTGTAGGGGCCAGAGGTCAGAGGTCATGGAAAAAGCAGATTTGAGATTTCCAAACTGATGCAGGATAAGAAAAGGAGTACAATTTATGGTGGACCTGCTGAGTCATAAGTGAGAGATTCTGTACTTGGAGTTTTTAACTTCCTTATTCATAATTCCACCAGGTAGGTGATCTCCATTTGTTACACATCAGCAATCATGGAAAAGGTATTTTGTTCATGTTCACACAGCTAGAAAGTGAGGAGACAAGATCTGAAATCATATCTATGTCCAAAATCAGTCCTCCTTTCATTACCTTGGCCAGCAGGGCAGAAGAAAACAGGGTATAATAAAGTCAATGACCTAAAAAGCCACAAAAGTTTAGATCAGGAAAAGATCTTGTACATCATGGGTTTCAATTTCCTCATATTAGAGGTGGGAAGGCAGAAACTCTGGGAGGCTACGCAACTTGTCCAGCATCACATTCTCCTAGCACTAGGGAGAAATGATCATAAAATATCATAGTGTGAGTCATTAGGCAATAATTCTACTTTCTTTTGGTCATTACTCAGTGGCTGTTTGCAAATTATTCAGTGATAACGTATCATCCAGATATATTTTACGCAGTGAATTTCATTTACATTTTAATTGAAGATATACTGTGTTTATTAGCAACTGGAATGGAAAGTCACAAAAATTATTTTTAAAAATTATTTTCTTTCATTACCCTTACTTAGTTTTCATTACCTTTATTGACTCTTTCTGAATACTCTGTTTTGAAGAAATGCATAATAGACACAACTTTTAAGTTATGTAATTTATTTACTATTCTGACAGACAAACAAGAGTTTCTAAATGCTACCCCATTTAACAGCATTTATATTTAGTATTACAATGAATTTCTGCAGGCCAACTTCAGAGAAGTAACTCCTTATTTGGGAAATTATATGGAAATCAGTTTATAGAAAACACCGCAGACAGATGAGGCTAAAAAATGTATCTGAACCCTTTCCTCACTGAGCTAAGCACAAAACAAAAGCCATGGCATCAAACAAGTGTCTCCTCTTCTTGAGGCAGAATCTTTATAAACCACACAGTGCTGATGAAATTGCAGAGCATCTGGTGAAGCCATGAGTAATCTTTTTAAAACCCGAGAACTTACCTGAAGTCTTTGTTCCACCTGTCTTGAATCTAAATAAATTCAACATCCCAGCTATCTCTCTATGCATAGCATGCACTTATAAAAGACAAAGATCCCCCTTGCCTCTTCTTCCTACACCTTATGAGATACAGAGAGTGTGAAAACAAAATAATTGCAGGAGAGATTCAAGTTCTTCAGTCAAGTTTGTTGTGGCCAATTGAATACAAATGAGATAGGCTAATTAGAGGGTGGCATGTACTTGTCATGGGCTTCCCTGGTGGCTCAGACAGTAAAGCGTCTGCCTGCAATTCGGGAGACCCAGGTTCAATTCCTGGGTTGGGAAGATCCCCTGGAGAAGGAAATGGCAATCCACTCCAGTACTCTTACCCGAAAAATCCCGGTTACTTGTCATGGCACTTGGCAAGTGAGCTGTACAGAATCTGAAGCCCAAGACATTCAGGCAGATTCCCTCCTCAGCAGATGGGAATTCCAGGGCATGGAGGGACTTCAACAGAGTCCTAATAGGTTACCTGTCAAGGTTTGGGGCAGGAACTACCTCTGGATGCCTGCTACCAGGAATCTTGGTCAGCTATATACAATTCCCAAAGAGGTAAAACAAATCACTTAGGAGCATCAGTGCTATCAGAACAGGCTTATCAGGAGGGGCTTTGCAAAAGGAGTTCAAGGAAAGACCCGGCCCAGTTTATGGGACAGACTTCTGTTTCCAGCGTATAGCTCAAACCTGCTGACATCCCTGTTTTTTTACTTAGGTTAATGCCCTTACACAACTCAGTTCAGTTCAGTTCAGTCAGTCAGTCGTGTCCGACTCTTCACACCTGCCCCTCCTCAATACTGTGGACTACTTGGGGCCAATGATTTTTCAACTTCAGTGTCAGTAAGACCTGTTTGAAATACAGACTCCCACGTTCCACCCCAGAGATTCTGGCTTTCTCCACATTACCTTCAGTTTTATGTTTCTCAATGTTTTTAATCCATGATGCTTTTTGAAATGGGGTGGATCTCTTCCCATTTTGAGAATTGGGCAAATCTCTACCAACTTTAGTTTTATTATCTATTATGATGAACAATAATTGGACTTTTTCTGTCCCACCTGACAAGCAGGACTGGTAAAATATCGGAATGTTTAATATGTTTTTTCCTAAGCCAACCATTGCCATCTTTTCCCCAATGAAGAATCATTGCCCTGTTTCAAAGAAGCATGTATCTAACCTGTGCTTGTTATTGATGTGGGTTTATTGGAATTTGGGAGAGGTGAGATGGACAGACACAAGGATGTAAGCAGCATCCCTGGTGTCAAGATGTAGGGGGCACCAGTGCTAATTGCAAGGTACAGTACATCAGTGATGAGCTATTCAGAGAGTTGGGACAACTTGGACAGGAAGAAGATTATAATATGGATGGGACAGGGCTAACATTCAGCCAGTTTGTATCAGAAACTTTTGTATTGGCCAATCTATAGCTACTGCACCCCTCCCCCAGCCAGCCCTCTCCCTCACAGTCCAGGCTCCCCAGTTTGGCCCCTCTGGCCAACTGATGACCCAGGAACTAAAGAATTAACAGTCTCCTTGCAGGGGGCATCCAGCCCTGCAATTGAATTTGATTGGTTTGAGCTTCTGCCAAAGTGGCTGTTAAATATTTTGACTATCACTATTCTGAATGGAGCCCAAAAATCACTGCAGATGGTGACTGCAGCCATGAAATTAAAAGACGCTTACTCCTTGGAAGGAAAGTTATGACCAACCTAGATAGCATATTCAAAAGCAGAGACATTACTTTGCCAATAAAGGTCCGTCTAGTCAAGGCTATGGTTTTTCCAGTGGTCATGTATGGATGTGAGAGTTGGACTGTGAAGAAGGCTGAGCGCTGAAGAATTGATGCTTTTGAACTGTGGTGTTGGAGAAGACTCTTGAGAGTCCCCTGGACTGCAAGGAGATCCAACCAGTCCATTCTGAAGGAGATCAGCCCTGGGATTTCTTTGGAAGGAATGATGCTAAAGCTAAAACTCCAGTACTTTGGCCACCTCATGTGAAGAGCTGACTCATTGGAAAAGACTGTGATGCTGGGAGGGATTGGGGGCAGGAGGAGAAGGGGACGACAGGGTATGAGATGGCTGGATGGCATCACCGACTTGATGGACATGAGTTTGAGTGAACTCCGGGAGATGGTGATGGACAGGGAGGCCTGGCGTGCTGCGATTCATGGGGTCGCAAAGAGTCGGACACGACTGAGTGACTGAACTGAACTGAACTGATTCTGAATGGGGCTAAAATACATAAATTTTCATAAAAATCGACTATTTTGATTGAGCATGAGAAGCAGGAGAGCCCAGATGAAGCCTGAATAAACCACCCAGCTCAGTGTTACCTAAATTTCCAACTGCAAGAACTGTGAGCTCAATAAACAGTTGTTTAAGCTACTGGTTTTGGGGTTGGTTGGTTGTGCATCAGCAGCTAACTCTTACAAGAGAGCTATGACCTTTACTTCCCAGAGGAGGAAGTGGGAAGCTTCAAGAAGGAAGGTAGCTTTTCCAAGCACATGTCCCAGAAATGGGAGCTCATCTCTCATATAATTTTCACAGTAACTCAATGAAGTGACTGTTATTCCCACTCTGAATGTGAGAAAACAGGATTTAGAGATCTGAGATGACTTCTTCACCAGTTACAAAATCTAATCAGTGATAAAGCCAGAATTCAAAGCCAGTTATATCTGACGTCAAATCACTGATGTGAACATCTGTAGTAACATGCAATATACTTTAGTTTGCTGATGTGTCTTCAGTTTCTTAGTTATGTTTAAATTACTCCTTGATTTTTCCTTCTTTATTAATATGGAGCATTTTCTCCTAAAACAAATAAGAACTGTCACAACAAACATCCCATTTCAGATAGGAGGGTCTGTTACCAACGTGTGTGACACTGGACTTGACTGGTGCTCAGGGGACTGTAAGTGTTGATCCTTGCCGCATTTTCCCTTAGCTCAACTTGGGTGCTTGCAGAGATGGAGAACATATGCTGAGTCCCAAAGCATCCTATGTGATAAATTCAATAAATGGAATCTAGGGGGAAATACAGAGGAGGCAATGGCATCCCACTCCAGTGTTCTTGCCTGGAAAATTCCATGGATGGGGAAGCCTGGTGGGCTGCCGTCTATGGGGTCGCACAGAGTCAGATACAACTGAAGTGACTTAGCAGCAGCAGCAGCAGCAAAATATTTGCTTCTTTCTCTTCCTAGGAGCTATATGTAATAAGACAGTTACCAATAAATAAGCAGAATTTCACAAACCATAGTTTTATTGACAGCCAGTATCTGCTACTTCTATGCCTCAGATAAACATGTCCAGGAAATATTAATCATTTGACTTTGCTGTCAATGCCAAGTGGTCATCATTTGGAAGAAACCCAGGCCAGAATAATAGCCTCTGAGGGTAACATAACACTTAACTATATGCTTTGTATACTTAAAAGTTGATTTTAAATTTTAAAATTTAAAATACTGAGCACTAATGTACCACTACATATGGATTTATTTACCATGCTTCAGCTACCTCATTATGGCAAAAAATTTAAATGGTTTCAAGTACTATAAAGGGGAAAGTTTCTTTAAATCTTACTGATCAGCTTTTCAGGTAATGAGTTATGTCTCTTTCTTTAGAAGAAGAAAAAAAATTAATTAATTAATTGGAAGGGCTTAATATAGAAAATGCTTCATTAACAACAATTAGAGTCAACACTAAAAGAAAAAGGAATTTGAGTTTCTGTGTGTGTGTGTGTGTGTGTATGGATGTATGAAGAAGAGGAAAGAATTCCAATTCATAGGAATTTAGATAAAAAAGAAAACCGCAGGTGGGTATTTGCTCAGACTGCTTCAGTAGCTTCAAGGTTACAAAATTAATGAGAGAAGGGAATTGCTCAGTTTCAGATGAGAGAATAGGAAGCTGTGGCCTGAAGCTATGGAAGGAAAGCTCAGATAGCTATTAGGAAGCATAGTGAGTTAGAAAGAACATTTAGCAGTGAAGCATACACACAGCCAAGCAACTGTGAGGCAACACCAGCGAAGATATTGCATAATTGGTGAGCAAAGATTATATAAAACACGGGCCTGGCATTACATGGTCATCTTGCACAAGCGGCTTCTGGGCAGCTTTTGCTGAAGTCACTTTTTTGTGCCTCTTGCTTTTTAAGGACAATTAGCTGTCCTACTATGCTCAGCTGTTGATGCATGATCTCAGTTAATGATGAGAATCTAAATGACTCTGCTTTACAGAGGAAATAAATGGAGAGAGAGATGAAGTATTCAGCCGAGGTCACGCAGAAAATAAAGGCAGAACCAGGATGTGAACACAGATTCTGTCATTTGATATCAAAGCTTATGCTTATCATTGAGTTCTACAGCTTCTGATCTTAAAGATGATAACATAATTTTAAACATAAAAATGTGTATTCTTCAACACTACAGAACACTGGTTTGTTCTTCCCAGAGATGCCTAAATCCAGAGTCTTAAATGAAAGCACAATACAAAACAGGTTTGTGCAGCCTCATTACTTTCTAGCTTTCTATTGGGTTGGCCAAAAGTTTGTTTGGATTTTCCATAGATATTACAGGAAAACCCGAATTAACTTTTTTGCCAACCCAACAAGTTGTACCCATAGGCAAGTAACAAGGGCACAGAATGTTGGGGTTTAAATCTGCTTCTTCCCATGTCCTCAGTCTACTTTTACTCTTTTCTGGACTTTATAAATGCTATTATTATCAAGAGAGCTCTACTAGGCAAGGGTCATGCCTAATGCCTTCATAGAGTTCTTAGATACTGCTGGTGCTAACAAGAATATGCATTCTGCAGTAAGGCTCAGGCACTTGGCGTCTTTGGGGAATTTTAAAATTAATTTTTATTGGAGTACAGTTGCTTTACAAGTGTCTGCTGCACAGCAAAGTCAATCAGCTATATGTATACGTGTATCTCCTCTATTTTGCATTTCCTTCCCATTTAGGTCATCACAGAGCATTGAGAAATTGCCTGTGCTAGACAATAGGTTCTCATTAGTCATCTATTTTATACACAGCAGTGTATATATGTTAATCCCAATCTCCCAATTTATCCCACCCTCCTTCTCCCCTTGGTATCCATATGTCTACTCTCTATATCTGTGTCTTTATTTCTGCTTTGCAAATAAGTTTATCTGAACCATTTTTCTAGATTCCACATATAAGATATATTATACGATATTTGTTTTTCTCTTTCTGACTTATTTCACTGTGTGACAATCTCTAGGTTCCTCCATATCTCCATCTCTTCATACTATTCATGGGGTTCTCAAGGCAAGAATGCTGAGGTGGTTTGCCCTTCCCTTCTCCAGTGGATCACATTTTGTTAGAACTCTTCATCATGACCCATCTGTCTTAGGTGGCCCTACATGGCATGGCTCAAAGTTTCATTAAATTACACAAAACTGTAATCCAATTCTTTGGCCATATGATGTGAAGAGCTGACTCACTGGAAAAGACCCTGATGTTGGGAAAGACTGAGGGCAGGAGGAGAAGGGGATGACAGAGGATGAGATGGTTGGATGGCATCATTGACTCAATAGACGTGTGTTTGAGCAAACTCAAGGAGACAGTGAAGGACAGGGAAGCCTGGCATGCTGTAGTCCACAGGGTCGCAAAGAGTCAGACATGACCAAGCAACTGAACAACAGTAGCAATGTTTCTCTGCAAATGGTACAATTTCATCCCATTTTATGGCTAAGTAATATTCCATTGTATATATGTACCACATCTTCATCCACTCCTCCGCTGATGGACATTTTGGTCGCTTCCATCTTCTGGCTACTGTAAATAGTACTGCAATGAACATTGGGGTGCATGCATGTTTTTGAATTAACGGTTTTCTCCAGGTATATGCCCAGGAGTGGGATTTCCAGGTCCTATGGTAGTTCTATTTTTAGTTTTTTAAGGAAACTCCATACTGTTCTCCATAGTGGTTGTATCAGTTTACATTCTCACCAACAGTGTAAGAAGGTTACCTTTTCTCCACACCTTCTCCAGCATTTATTGTTTTTAGAGTTATTGATAATGGCCATTCGGACTGGTGTGATAGTTTTGATTTGCATTTATTTAATAATTAGTGATGCTGAGCATCTTTTCTTGTGTTTCTTGGCCATCTGTGTATCTTCTTTGGAGAAATGTCTGTTTATGTCTTCCACCCCACATCTGTTAACATTTCCATAAACTTTTTTTTCTCATTTTAATCTCCAGCCAAGCTTAGAGAACTTCCACTGCTCCGCTTCTGTTCTTTACTAAACCTACAGCTGAATAGAACTTACTTTCCAAATGGACACTGCAAATTTTCCTCAGAGGCAAAGTCTTGGCTTAAATAGATGTGTGGATAACTTCATACTCTAGCTAATTTCATCTTCTTCCTAGAAGATTCTGCTCATATACTTTTCCAACACAGCAATGTGGCTTGAATCCTAGTCTGAGGGAACTCCCCAGATCATAGAAAACTGATTTCCTTTCATTGGATAGTCATCCAGTCTTAGGAATGATACACTGACTTATATCTCATGTATACATCTATGTGTGTATATATATCCCCAAAAGAAAAGATTCTTACATACATGAACCATACCAGTATACTGGTAAGCTGAAGGACTTGTAGAACTTATGCCAGAATAAATAATAATTTAGAACTGCCTTAAGTAGAAGAGAAAATTACACTATGGTGGTCTCTATTCAATATCCTGTTAGATGAGCAAATGTAACATTTAAATATATTATGCCTATAGATTTAGGTTTAGTCACTCAGTCGAGTCTGACTCTTGTGACTGCCTGGTCTATAGGCTCCTATGTCCATGTGATTCTCCAAGGCAAGAATACTGCAGTGGTTTGCCATTTCCTTCTCCAATATTATGTCTACAGCATCCTGCTGCTGCTGCTGCTAAGTCGCTTCAGTCGTATCCGACTCTGTGCGACCCCATAGATGGCAGCCCACCAGGCTCTCCATCCCTAGGATTCTCCAGGCAAGAACACTGGAGTGGGTTGCCATTTCCTTCTCCAATGCATGAAAGTGAAAAGTGAAAGCGAAGTTGCTCAGTCATGTTCGACTCCTAGCGACCCCATGGACTGCAGCCTACCAGGCCCCTCCCGTCCATGGGATTTTCCAGGCAAGAGCACTGGAGTGGGTTGCCATTGCCTTCTCCGCTATATTATCCTACTAATCTCCAATTCCCCCAGTATTGCCATAGTCACCTCTTACTCTATGACAATGCTTCATTTCAAACCAGAACATGTAGTTAAGCTCAGAATTTGTCCTAAGTTATTTTATTAAGCTGATTATAAGCAGAGGCTAGAAAGTCTTCAGTTCACACTTAATTGAAACCTTGGGAAAAAACCTTAGCATCATTTGAGAAAACTGAGCCTAAGACTCACTTATTATGACTAGTATATTCATTTTATGCATCACATGAATAAGTAGGTTGGCAATGAGAGAGTCAATTCCTAGGCAGGTTGATAAGAAGTCAAGGGTCCTGAAGGAGGAAAAGGGGTCTGGAGCCCTCAAGAAGGATTAAAAGGGTCAGGGGCTCTCAAGGAGGAAAAGACATTTTTCTACATTTCTTTGTCTTAATCAATGTAACAATGTATTTTGCTCAAGGACATGTTTCTCCTTAATAAGAACCTTCTGAATAATCCTGTCATCTTAAAATGTATATTATGGGAGTGGGTCTGGTAAGATCTTTCTATTGCTGCTACTGCTAAGTCACTTCAGTCGTGTCCAACTCTGTGCGACCCTGTAGACAGAAGCCCACCAGGCTCCCCCATCCCTGGGATTCTCCAGGCAAGAACACTGGAGTGGGTTGCCATTTCCTTCTCTAATGTGTGAAAGTGAAGTCGCTCAGTCGTGTCCGACCCTCAGCGATCCCATGGACTGCAGCCTTCCAGGCTCCTCCATCCATGGGATTTTCCAGGCAAGAGTACTGGAGTGGGGTGCCATTGCCTTCTCCACTAGTCTTGATCTTATTAATTTAAGATGTATGTTGTGGGAGTGGGTCTGAAAAAAGTATATAAGGCCTGGATAAGACTAGCTGGGGGGCCTTCTCTGCTCCCCTTCAGATGTCTATGTCAGAAGCTTTCTCTGACCCTTTTCTTACTTTAATAAAACTCTGATACTAAAAGTTCTTGAGTGATCAAGCCTGGTCCCTGGTCCCAAAGCTAAATCTTATTCTTTGGTGATCATGAATCTGACATTGTTCATCTTAAGCTATCAGCATTAGACCTGATGCTATGAATCAAGCTGCTTTAGTAAACTGTGTATTTGAAATAAAATACTTTTATGTGGGCAACTGAGGTTTTTTTCAGGGCATTAGCTACTCTGAGGCAAATTTCAAGTTCTAGAGCATGATATGGCAGAAGCCACTGTTCTAGAAAAGGAAATTTACTCAGTGTATTTAGTTCTCAGTTTATTTTACTCATGTTGTATATTACTGCATAAGCCAAGAATGGATATAGATGATAAATACAGAAAAAATATAGATATAGGTATAAATTATTTTCTCAAGTTATGGAGATATTAAACAATACATATTGGCAAATTGTTTCTAACAAATACAGGAACGAACCTAGACATAATATATTAATTTAATAAATAGTTTGTGTAAGCAGAGTTTATTTTTCTACACTTTCTACAAAAGTGTAGAAAGTATCACATAAGAAGATAGTCAGATAAGTAGAAAAGTATCAGATAAGCCTGCTTTCTGACAAGGACACTTACTATTCCATATTTATCAGCATGGTGCTGGTGGTTTTTCACAGGAAAGAGACTGGAAAATTATTTCCACTGAATATGGAAATCGTGAATTCCCTCAAATAACATGCCAAATTTGTTTTCACACATTTTTTCATTTTAAACACCAATGTAAGAACAAATAAATTCAAATAAGGAAGGAGATACCATGCTCCTTCTTTGTAAAGATTCCTGATCAGATCTGCAGTTGTTACAAAATGACAGCTTAGAGGTGTGCAGTTACAGCTGTGCTTCTTCCGAAATGCTGCTAGTAATCAGGTTGGCTTGCAGGAGGCATTCTTAGAAGGGCAACATTAGGACACCACCTCCTCAATGCAAGCATTGGGGTAAAAGAAAAGGGAGGAAATGTAGGGGGACCACATGGCCCTTCCTCTTCTAGGAACTGCCAGGCTTTCCTCGACCCTTAATCACTGAAGTTCAGTGGTGAGCAGGAGAAAAAAAGAACCTGGGTTCAAGGAAGGAGTGGGTGATGCCAAGGAAGGCAGGTGTGTTATCAAATGAGCTCTTGATGAAGAAACACGAAGTTCACAACTGGATACTCACAGGGTCTGTGAGAAGCAGGAAGATGGCCACCAGCGGAGCAGGTCTGAGTGATGTCTACAGAAAAGCACTGACGTTTATCTCAATTATTCATCTCTACGGTAACTCCATGCATTTGTGCATTAAGAACTGAACACATATAAAGAATCTTCGTTGTGAAATTCAGCTTGATTGTAATTCCCAAATGGCTTCAGGGACACATGTAACACAGAAAACACCAACCAAAAAAATCCCTGTTGTGATTAAATAAAGACACCTATCTCACTTCTTTGAACAAAGCCAGTTATGACTAATAACTGAAACAGGTACTCATCTTTAGCATTTAATAATTCAATGTCTAGATACTCCTGACATGGATCAAGATAAGACAGAATTCTCTAGGGTCACAAGGATACCTTGGGACTTGAAAGGCATCAAACATATTCATTCTCCCTCAAAATTCTCCTCCTATCTGAAAATTCCACCCTATCTGAAATACGGAAACAAACATGCTCAGATACCTCGAACCTCCCACCTGTGCCTCTTTCCAACTCTCACGTCTCTACATCTGTTCCATCAACACACTCTTCAAACAGATTCTGAATCCATTCACTTCTATCTCTCTCTGTGACCATCATTTGACTCCAAGTTACTACTTCCCTGCTACACTGAAACAGCATCTTAGCTGGTGTTTCTGCTTCCTACCTTGTCTCCAACAATCCATGTTCTATATACACTAACTACATATACATGTGTTCACATATACACACACTATATATAATTAGCTTCAAATGGTGGCTGCTAAAACTCTCTACTATGGTCTATAAGTTCCCTTATGACCTACCTCAACTGTCCCTGGTAACTTCATCCACTCTCCCTTCCCTCGCCATGCTGGCCTTTTTCCTTTCCTCCTATATGTGTAGCTCATTCCCACCTCAGGACCTTGGTATTTGATATTCCCTGCATTTGGGATTCTTTACCCCTTGAAGTTTACATGACTGGCTTCTTCCATCCTTTAGGTCTTAATTCAAAAGTAACTCCTTGGGCAATGCTTTCCTTGGTGGCCCAATCTGGAGGATCCATCCACCATCTACTTTTCTCTATGATGTTGTCATATTAAATTTAAAAAAAATTATTACTATTTTTATGAGCTACAGTTCACATAACATAAAATTATTATAAAGTGAACAATTCAGTAGCATTTGGTGCATTTGAAAGGCTGTGCAGCTAACTTCTAACTACTTTCAAAATATTTTCATAGCTCCAAAAGGAAATGCCACATGTATGAAGAAGTAGCTCACCATTTCATCACCTGCCCCGGCCCCTGGCGATCAATAATGTATGTTCTATCTGTATGGACTGACGTTTCCTACACATTTAATATAGGAGTCATATAACATGTGACTTACTGTGTTTGGTTTATATTACTTAACATTAAGATTTTCAAAGTTCATCTACACTGTAGCATGTATCAATATTTCATTCTTTTATGGATAAATAATATTCCATTGTGGTGTGTATACCACAGTTTGTTAATCCATGCATCTGTTGATGAACATCTGGGTTGTTTTAAAATTATTTTTAAGTGTAATTTATCTGACATTATCACACTCACTTATGAAGTTGCTTGTTTATCATTTGTATCCCTCTACCACTGGAATGCACTACCACTTCTGTGAGGTCAGGGACTTGCCTGTTCATTACTCCTTCCCCAGTAAATCACTATTAAATAAATAATGGCCAAACTTACATTCTATCCAAGTTGGGGGATTTATCATCCATGGATTTCCTCTGTAGCCCATCATTTATACCCTTTCTTTTCCTGTTGGTAGAATAAGGAAAAGTCTCTCTCTGTAGAGCTTCAGCCTTCACTGCCAGAATCTACACCAACTTTAGTATTTCTAGATAATTTGTATGTTTCCCAAACTTTTCTGATCATAAAATTCACCTGGCTGAATATTAAAAATACTCTTCTCCTCTGAATATTGATTCAGTAGGTTTGGAGCACCTAAGTCTATATTAAAATGCTTATGGCCATTGTCATGATCATGGAATATTCCAGGATATGCTTACGATCATGCACATTTGGGAACATTAGCTTACAGCAGCAATTTTCAACCACATTTTGCATAGAATTATGTGAAGAGCTTTTAAAAAGCATCAATGCCTTGGTCCAAACCCTAGATATTCTAATTCAATCTGGGGGAAAGGCTGAGCTGCTGCTGCTGCTGCTGCTGCTGCTAAGTTGCTTCAGTCGTGTCTGACTCTGTGTGACCCCATAGATGGCAGCCCACCAGGCTCCCCTGTCCCTGGGATTCTCCAGGCAAGAACACTGGAGTGGGTTGCCATTTCTTTCTCCAATGCATGAAAGTGAAAAGTGAAAGTGAAGTCGCTCAGTCGTGTCCGACCCTCAGCAACCCCATGGACTGCAGCGTACCAGGCTCCTCCGTCCATGGGGTTTTCCAGGCAAGAGTACTGGAGTGGGGTGCCATTGCCTTCTCCGAAAGGCTGAGCACTGGGATTTAAAAAAATCTTTCCAAGAGGTTCTAATGGACAGGCAAATTCAAGTACTGCTGGTTTAGAGCACTGGTTCTCTGCTTGTCTGCTCACTGGCATCACCTGGGGAAATTTTTAAAGTCCTGAGTTTCCAAGGTCTCGACCCAGACAAGTTAAATCAGAAAACCTGGGAGTGACATAAGTGACATTTTTAAAAAGTTTTTTAGAAAGCTTTTTATTTTAAGTAATTGTAGATTTACAAAAAAGTTGTGACAAGGGTACAGAAGATTACCATATAGCCTTCACCCGGCTGTCTCTAACATTAACATCTTATATAATCACAGTATAACTATCAAGATCAGAAAATAACACTGATAGAATATTTTAGCTAATCTATGTCTTTTGCAAATATTACCAGCCTGGTTCAGAGGACTCTGCATTAGATCATGAAAATAAAGGTGAAATTCAGGCTTCCCTGGTAGCTCAGTGGTGAAGAATCCACCTGCAAGTGCAGGGGACATGGATGGGTTCAATCCCTAATCCAGGAAGATTCCACTAGCCCAGGGAGCAACTAAGCCTGTGCACCACAAGCACTGAGTCTCAACTACTGAGCCCACATGCCACAACTACTGAAGCCCACGCACCCTAGAGACCGTGCTCTGGAACAAGGGAAGCCAACGCAATGCAGAGCCCACACACCGCAACCAGAGAGTAGCCCCGGCTCGCCACAACTAGAGAAAAGTCTGTGCAGCAACAAAGACCTAGCACAGCCAAAAATAAACAAATAAACAAGTCTTTAAAAGGTGAAACTCATGTAACGTTAACTATATGAAGCATGCCGGCCAAGCATTTCACAGAATGCCACTCAACTGGATCGGCCTGGTGTTTTCTCATGATTTGACTGGGTTATACCCTTTCCGGACGCATACCACACAGGTGACACTGTAGCTCATCTGAATACATCATACTGGGTGTATGGGCTATTAATATGACTTACTATGAGTATGAGTACGAGTACATTAAAAAAAAACTCCCCAGGTGATTCCAATATGCACTGGAGTTTGAGACCCATTAATACAGAAGAGATCATAGTGTCTCCAGAATCTATGGTAAGTTGATAGATTCTGGGATTTGAATATTACAGAGAGGAAAATAAGAAAAAACATTCTGGGATAATGAAAACTGATGATAGAATATAAATGGAAATATAAATATTATAAATATGAATAACTGACACCTAGGCCTAAAATTTTTTATTTTTTATTTTTATTTTTTACACATCAGGTACCGGGACACAAAAATATATAGGACATAAACTTGGCCCTCAGGGAACTCAAGGTAATGGGGAAGAAAATATCTTTATAATGAAACATCAAACGCTAATACAGAGGTATTATGATGGCTTTCTGGAAGTGATGTTACCTTAACCGAATCTTAAAAGAAGAGGCAAAAGTTAAGTGAAGAAAAGTAAGGATAATAGCCTTTAGGTAAATGAGGAACTTTATGAATAAAGAATTGCAGGCAAGAACAGCAAATTACATAGGTCGGGGGTGGAGTGGACTACATACATTTTACCCTTTATATAGTATAATTTAAACATATATATATATAAAGAAAAGAAAATATATAAGAAAAATAAGATATATATAACAAAAATATAAATTTATATATATAAGAAAATGAAGAGAGAGAGAGAGATATATATATAAGAAAAATAAAATAAAAATTGCAGCAGAACAAAATAGCATTACAAGTTTAGCTTGGATTGTGTCTTTTAATATGTAAGACTTTAGGGTTATTTTTCTCTAAATAAGAATATATTTTTAATTATACTTATGAACAGTTTTTCTCCCCTTGGGTTTAGAAACATTTTCTTTCCCAAGATGCCAGTAAATCTTTATAAAACACTAACTACACACCCAGTTACTGATCGGTGCCAAGGGACAATTAAGAGGAGAATAAAATGGAGTCTTTGATGCCCAGGTTGCTACCATTTATTGGGAGAGACAAGTTCAAATGACCCACCACCCATGTCCACAGTCAGGTTTACAGAAGCCATGTGGACTAAAAAAATTGAGAACCCATCAACGTCACCACTGTTAAGAGACATGAAATATTCATACTAATGAACTTAGCACATTTCAAATGAATTTCACATCTGAAAACCTAAGGTTAAATATAGTCTCTGTTATCTTCATGCCCTGGAAAAATTATATATTCTATTTTTCACAAATGCAAGAGTCACTGAATCTTCTCTCAGGAAGATACAGAGAATAAGCAGAGTTACAATGCATTTTTACTTTCTGGTCTTTCACAAATATATCTGGCTAATTAGCCCCTAAGTTGACAGAATGCTATCGACTGAGTGGTAAAGAATCCACCTGCCAATTCTGGAGACTCGGGTTTGATCCCTGGGTCAGGAAGATCCCCCCTGGAAAAGGAAATGGCAACCGACTCCAGTATTCCTGCCAGGGAAATCCCAAGGACAAAGAAACGTGGTGGGCCACAGTGCATAGAATCACAAGAAGAGTTTGACACAACTCGGCAGTGAAACAACATGTATCAAGAAGGCTTACTACTGAATCTCTCTGAAGTCCCTATGGATTTTTAGGAGGCCTGAAGACACTGACTCAACTTTGATTTTTAAATGTAGCAACAGTTTAGGCCCAAAGTCCACATATATACACTGCCTAAGAATAGAGAACAGAGCTGCCCAAAGAGTATATTCCTATGGAACTTGAGGGACATAATCAAAATGTATTTGCTTGATAAACAGAAACGGGGCTATTCAGAAGAGATTCATGAAAGAAAGCACCATGCGGTTCCTTATCTCAGGGGCAGCTCCTCCGGCATGGTTAAGCCACGCACGCACTCTCCCTACAGACAAGCACCGAAAGAAGGCAGCTGAAAGTAAAGCTTCAGCATCTCAAATGATGTACAAATCCTCCCAGGTTTCTGAACACAAGGATTCCCCTAGTACAAATGTTTCCCCTAGAACAAAGAAATCCCTCTCCATCTCTAAGACACTGACCTCAGATGCGGCTTTAGCATTCTATTAATAAACTAAGCTGTTATCAGAAATGCAGACCAGAATTCAAGTAGCTGGTGGGCATTTCATTTTGACCTCTAAGGGCCCCAAAGTGAAACTGATGCTAAGAAAATAACTAAGTGAAAGTCTTATATTTTTGTGCTTAAAAATACATTTAAAATGCACTCAAAAAATACAAAAATCCTTTGTACCCAAACGTGTTTGAAGAGAAGAGGACTTTAGAGTGGTTTTGCTAGGGCTCATTTCTTTTCTTAATCATTATGCTTTCATTAAATTTTGCCTAGTTCAACAAGCAATATTCCCTAATGGCAGCAGTTATTGAACATGACATAGCTGGTTGTTGGTTGGATACTATATTTAATTATTTCCTAAAATAACTATAGTACTTTGGGATGAGTGAATTTTCCGGATAATTTACAAAAAATGTATTTTAAAATGTAATTGCTCCTGATGGTAAACTATTTGAATTCTATTACTCCAATTAAAAGCCCAAGTAAACAAAGGTACAATAGAATGTGGCCACAGAGAAGGAAAAGCTTCATTTGGGGACTGGGAGAAGGTTTCACAGGAGAGGTAGCATTTGAATTAAGTTTGAGAGCATTAATAGGTGACTAACTTACCTGAGGTTTAAAGAGAGGATCATTCTAGGATAAAGAAACAACTGAGTGTTTAAATGTAGCGATAGCTGTTTGCTGCTCTGCTTGGGCAATGTCACTTTCTTTGGCTTATCAAATATGGTAGGCAGTTGGATTCCATCCATTCATTCATGGGTGAATGGATGATAAGTCTTTCTAACAAGAATATGGACCGCTGTCATGTTATATACGTTCTGCCTTTTGTTCTCTATCTACACTAGAACTTGAGTGTTTTGAGAGCTATGACTACAGTATCTTTCTGCACTGGAATTCCTTCCTTCGAGAGAGAGTCAGAGACAGAGAGAGCAGTTTGAATCTCCCATATGAGCAGTGGAACCCAGGACTAACAGCACAGGTTTCCAAGTCCCATTTCCCTAGCAGCATTGTGACTTTTGGTAAATATTAAAGCAATTTAAGCCATGGTTTTCTCATACATAGTACAGGAATAATGGCAACCTCACCCTCATTGTACAGTGTTGTTATAAGAATTAAATTAGGTATCTAGGGAAAGTTTAGTAGCATGGTGCCAGGCAAATAGGAAGAATTCAGAACCACCAGTTATTTTTTATTCAGGATGACCACACTAAGCTATGTTCTTCCCAACAAACAGCTGGAGTAACAGAACACAGGATCTCCCATGTAGACAGTGAATAGTTGACCCTTTTTCATTTATTTATATCTTTACTGTTTATCTGAGTAATCATACCATTTGACAGACAGTAAACACTTTACCAGTTAATCCTAAAGGAACTCAATCCTGAATATTCATTGGATGCTGAAGCTGAAGATCCAACACTTTGACCACTAGATGAAAGGGCTGACTCATTAGAAAAGCCCTGATGTTGGGAAAGATTGATGACAGGAGGAGAAGGGGACAACAAAGGGTGAGATGGTTGGATGGCATCACTGACTCCATGGAGATGAGTTTGAGCAAGCTCTGGGAGTTGGTGATGAACAGGGAAGCCTGAGGTGCTGCAGTCCATGGGGTCGCAAAGAGTCAGAAGCGACTGAGCAACTGAACTGAACTGAAACATTTTACAAACATGGCATTTGTAAGAAAGAACCCTTGGGGTCATATGCAGAAATGAAACTCCAGAGTTTAAAAAAATTAGAACTTTCCCAATCATGCTCACACACGTTTCTTAACATTCATTTATTCACAAAGTCAGCAAATATTCATTGAGTGTTTCCTATGTGTCCAGCCCTGAGCAAAGTGCAGGGGAGATGATGATGAACCAAGCAGCCTTGACTCCTGACTTTCTGGGGATTATAGTCTAGAGAAGGATGAAAGCCACTTCAAAACTTCTGATGGGTTTTATAGTGGAAAAATCCAGCACGTCCCGGGAGTTCTGCAGTCTGGTCCATGACATCACCCCGCTTCATGGAGCATGGGTTCCGTGCCGCAGCTCCAGTTTCCGGAGGAGATGGATGCCCATGGCTGAGTTTACATCGCGGCTGCATTGTTCTTCCAGGGATGACACCTTTGAGGCAGATGTGTGCTTCAGCAGCATCCGTGACTGAGGCAGGTGTATTCTTCACTGTTGCTTTAATATATTCATGAATGTGCTGGGGTTATTTTTAATGCTGTGATTCTAGTGAGGGGGAAGGATTCCATGATTGGATGTTTAGACAAGTAGTTCTTTTTCTGCAGCTGGTTTTAGGCTGCCAGAAAATGGTGCATCTTAAAAAACATTCACAGACTATATCACCTCTGAATCCCCAAATATTTTGAGAACTCTAAAAATCACGTCCAACTCTCTCCATATTAATAGAAGATGACAAAGCAATAGGCAGTACACATCCCACAAATATATTCAGCTCTCTTTTACATGCAGCAATTTCCTGAACACTACTTCGAGGCCCCAAATACACAGCACACTAATAAATTAAAACCGCTTAGTTGGTTATCAATGCATTGTTGAGACCACAGTGTATATTACTTTTTAATTCACCATTCTTTGCTGGTTTGTGGGGAAAGTATTATTTGTTCATGTTCCTCATTCAGTTTTTTATATAAAAAATTTAAGCACTTAACAGGATGTTAAGTGCTCTTAGCAAAACTTCAAGTGTACTATATAGTACTATTACCTACAGGCACATTTTTTTATAGTTATTTCCTCCACAGTCTTGTAATTTTCCTGCTCTGTCTTTTTTATATGAGAGATTAGAAGATGTTTAGCCATAAAGCAGGAGAGAGACAAAGGTGAAATTAAAATGCAAAGTTGCTGGTCAGTCCCTGTTTGTGTCCACTTGTGTAGCCAGAGGAACATGATGGCTTGGTCAGAGAAGCAGTGGACCAGGAGCCTGGAAACAAGATAAGTAGCCTCTTAATCTGGGGTGAGTCCCGTGAGTTCTCTGACTCAGGTTTGCTTATGGCAAAATGAGTGAGTCAAATCACAGAACTGCTAAGATATAAAAATGAATGATTCATACCACTTCATATCCACTAGGATGCCTATTAAAAAAAAAAACAGATGAAAACAAGTGTTGGCAGACAATGTAGAGAAATTAGAACTCATGTGCATTGCTGGTAGGAATATAAGACTGTAATCTGCCGCTGCTGCTAAGTCACTTCAGTCATGTCCGACTCTGTGCGACCCCAGAGATGGCACCAGGCTCCCCCATCCCTGGGATTCTCCAGGCAAGAACATTGGAGTGGGTTGCCATTTCCTTTTCCAATGCATGAAAGTGAAAAGTGAAAGGGAAGTCGCTCAGTCATTTCCGTCTCTTCGCGACCCCATGGTCTGCAGCCCACCAGGCTCCTCTGTCCATGGGATTTTCCAGGCAAGAGTACTGGAGTGGGGTGCCATTGCCTTCTCTGATAAGACTGTAAACTTGCTATGAAAAAACAGTATGGTGTTTCCTCAACAAATTAAAAATAGAATTATCATATGACCCAGCAAGTTCACCGCTGAGTACATACTTAAAAGAACTGAAGACAGGAACAAAGACAGTTGTACATATATGATTATAGCAGCGTTATTCCCAATAGCTAAAAGGTGGAAGCAACCCACTGTCCATCGACAGATGAATTGATGAACAAAAAGCAGTAAATGCATATATTAAAATATCATTCAGTCCTAAAAAGGAAGGAGATTGTGACAAATTTTGCAGCATGGCTAAATCTTGAAGATGTTATGGTAAATGAAATAAGCCAGTCACGAAAGGTACTTACATGAGGCACCTAGAGTTGTCAAATTCAGAGACAGAAAATAGAATGAATGATGGCTGTTAGGGGCTGGGTCAAGCTGGGAACAGGGAGTTATTGTTTAATTAGTGCAGAGTTATAGTTTTTCAATATGCAAAGTGTTCTGGAGATGAATGGGATGATGGTAGCACACTCTAGGATGTACTTAATGTCACTGAGTTGTACACTTAAAAAAGATTAAAATGGTAATTTTTTTGTTATGGGCATTTTACCACAATTTTTTTTTTTTTTTTAAAGTAAGTATACTTTACAACCACTGTGCTAGAGCCTGGGAATGCAATGATAAAAGTCTCAAAGAGGACTGTTTAACAGGGAAGAGTGCTAAGTAAATAGACGTTCACAATAAAAGCTAAGCCTGTCCTGCTGTGGAAATATGTAAGAGGGGGATTACCAGAAACAGCAGAAAGCAGAAGAGAAATGGCTTTGGTAAGTCAGGGTGTGTTCAGTGCACTGGTGAAGACATGCACAGGCCTTTGAGTAGAAGGATAACCCACAAAAATGACACAAAAAACTCAATACCTATCCTGATGAAATGTAAAGTGTGATGGATTTAACATTTTTCTTTCACATAAACAATTCAGCATCATTCAATAAAATTTCCTTCCTTTACCGCCTGCTTTGTGATGCTACCTTTCAAAAGTAAAATTTTTAATGTAAATTAAGTCAGTGTGAGGCCATTTACTCTGTTCCTACTGGCCTGTTTGTTAGATAAATATGTTGGTGTACCACTGTCTCGATTATTATAGGTTTAAGGGATGCCTTAGTATCTGGCTGTTGCTGCTGCTACTAAGTCGCTTCAGTCGTGTCCGACTCTGTGCGACCCCACAGACGGCAGCCCACTAGGCTCCTCTGTCCCTGGGATTCTCCAGGCAAGAATACTGGAGTGGGTTGCTATTTCATTCTCCAATGCATGAAAGTGAAGTCGCTCAGTCATGCCCGACTCTTAGCGACCCCATGGACCAGAGCCTACCAGGCTCCTCCATCCATGGGATTTTCCAGGCAAGAGTACTGGAGTGGGGTGCCATGGCAGGACACCATTATTTTCATTCCTTTCTTTTTATAATGTTCATACATTTCTTGCTTGCATTTTCCATAGGTTTTTGCTCCCCACCACAAAAGGAACCTCTAAACTGCATTTTCTAGCTTGTTTCTGATGATTATCAATTTTTGTATAAATACATTGTTTTGCTAGTTAAATGAAGTCTTTTGTTCAAATAACTTCTCAGTTGAATGTCTTGGTTTTATCAGGTAAACAAATTATCTAAAACAATAATTTTTCCTCCCATTTGGTAGCTGTTTCTAACTTCTATTTTGTAGTATACTTAATTGTCTAGACGAGTGCTTCTCAACCAGAGACGACTTACTTCCCAGGGAACATCTGACAGTGTCTGGTGACATTTTTGGTTGTCTCACTGGGGGTTGTGTTACTAGTTTCTAGTGAGTAGAGGCTAGGGGTGCTGGTAAATCAGACTTTCCCTCCATTATTTTTATTTGCGGGGGAACACAGAACACTTTCACCTTCTTTCGTGCTAGTCAAAAAGACTCTGACACCCCAGGAAGAGCAGCTTTCTTTTGTCAGAGGCTCCTTCTACCAGTAAATGTATCAACATGTGCTTAACTGCTCTCATCAACTGAAAAAAGTCAGATACATCTGAAGTAACACTTCCATCATGGAGTTACCTTCTAGAACAAGAAATAACTGAAAATATCAAAATCGGTTCCTGCTTGCTTCACCTTTTAATGTGATCAGATTTGCTAACAAAAATTCTCAGAAAAGGCAGCAAAGGAAAGCTGATTTTGCCAATATTGTTGGTTGCTAGGTAACGTCCTTATTACACATATCTGTCTCCCGTTGGATTATACACTTTGACAATCTTGTAAATGGAAGTAAAAAAATTGTCCTCTCTACAATTAAAGAGTCAGGATAAGAAAGGATATGTAAGCATTCAGAATGGTAACTCACTCAACATTACTCAAGCTAGCCCTTACAAGAGAATATACAATTCCATCTAAGACTTATATGAACTGACCAGTGTTCTCTTTATTATAGAGATATCAATACAGTTCCATCCCTGACCTTTTAGATACAATGACCCAAGGGGCTTGAAGACTAAAAACTATATTTTTCTATATTCTCCTGTTGGAAACATTTAGAGTCCATCAATGAGAGGCATTCATAAAGACTTGAAAAGGAGAAGATAAGAAGACTTTACTTTTCTTCCTTAGTGGCAAAGGTAGATTTATGGGTAGATGGCAATGTGAGCTTTTCAGAGGTTTCTCCCATGTTTCTAAAACCATTTTGGTGCTGCACATAGCTGAGAGTTTGCTTCCTGTCAAATTGGCACTTCCAGGTTTTATTCAAAATCAGAAGTAGTTCTCTCTGACCTTCACTCCCAGCCTTTTCCATAGGCTTTGTAGGCAGTCCTATCTTGTTCAAATACCTAGAGTGGTCTTTGTTTTCCTAAGCAAACCTCAGCCAGTACTCTGTAGTATCAGCTGACCAATGAGTATCCACAGGGAGAAGTGTACCTACTTATGTCTGAAGAAATCAAATCATCTGTCTAAGAAAGACGGTAGCTTTTCATACATTTTTAAAGAAATTGTTTATGGCTAAAAATTACATAATTTCTACAGTGTTTTTTTGTCTTTTGTTTCAAGTGTATATAATGTTCAATATCTTCTCTTATGGGAATTAATCAATCTCTGACCCACATGTGGGTCCTCAAAAAAGAAATAATCTGTCAACATAACCCTGAAGAAAAACAAAGATAAACTGGTTGTATCTCAGGTGGGGATGTTAAAAATAAAGGGAGGGTATAAAAACAAAGGAATGATCATATGAATGGGATAGGATGACACAGCTTAAACTAATTACATCAAATTAATTTCCAGGTAGCACACTTGATCCATAAGCCATTTAAGAAGTTCTGTGAATGATGAGTGCACGCTCGTTAGACTGCATCCTTCTCCCTTCCCCCATCCTGCTCTGAAGAATCCTCCAATGTCTATATTTAGAGCCAATCACTGAGGACATTGCCAAATAGCACAGACATGTAGGAAACCTCTTCTTTATGCTTATGGTAAAAAAGAAGCTGCAAATTTCTGCAGGTGTAGCACATTCACCATCATAGTCATAAAAATGGGACTTCAGATTTGTGAGTCTTAAGTCAAAAGCTAGCAGATTTACCAGCCATATCTGAAATCAATTACAGGGAGAAAAAATTTACCATCCCGTATCTTCAACACTTACGGGAAGACTGTTGACATAACCTGTTTTCACTTATGAAAAAGAGCACAAACCAGAGCTTGATGGTTTGCTAAAAAAAAGGGCAAATTCTCTGAGATAACGGAAGTAAGTTACACATAGTTCCATTAATTTTTTTCTCATGACCTTAGACTTGAAGCCAGTGTGAAATTTAGTTTTTTATAGTGCTATTACTTTCTGGCTATTGCTAACAGCATGATTATATTGGAAACATTTATTTAAACTGAATCTATTCATATGCAGTAATGTTACCACAGTTATATTGAAGGGAATGGAAAAAAAAAACTTTTACAGTCTAACTCACAGTGGAAATTTACTAAGACAAAATAATTTTATGATTGTATATGTGTGAATATATGAATATGTATCATTTTCTCAATAAACTTTGGCAGAACTATAGATTGGGAAGAAGAAATAAGCTGTTTTTGTGATCTTTTAAAGTTCTGAACACGAATTACATGTTTGGGAAGCTTTGCCTCCAAAACTTCCCAGAATTGCTTTATGAAGATTAACAAACTTATCTCAGGGAGGGGGAGGAGAGTATATGTTTCCCCCATCACGTGCTCCACCTGTTTACTAAACGTTTGTTTTAGGCAACTTATAGTTTTGGTTTAGGCAACTTATGGTTTTCTTGTGAACTTATTTCACTAGGATTTGAGGTTGGGTAATTTTCATAGTAATCTCCAAGTATAATTTAAGCTGCTAAACAGTCTCTCTCAAGCTAAAGAATTCTCTCCAAATGGCTTAAGGAGATCATCTGTGTACTTATTAAAATGGTGAAATAATTTTGCTGTATTTGTATAAGAGAGGATCATTTTATTTATTGAAGGAAATGACAGAATATAGGTTATTGCTTTGTACAGGACAGACTCAAACCCTTGGTATGTTGGTTACTAACTGTGGGGATCTCAGGCAAGCTGCTTAACCTATCTGAGCCTTAACTTGCTCATTGACTAAATGCAGATAAAAAATACACAGCTCATAGTATATGCTCAAGATAATACAGAATGGTACGTGTAAGAGCCAAGAGGAAATACAATAATAAGCACTGGGCCTAGATAAAATGTTGGAACCTTAGCCTCGCTTGTATTATGTGTTTCTTCTCTGCACCTTTGAGACCTATTCATTCCCAGGGATCCCTCTTAGACAGCTCAGTATTTCGACCACTCAGTGTTAGTTCTTGCCCTGCTTCTTAACTCCCTGAAATGAACTGTCTCCATAGCTCATCACACCTCAGGAAACCACTTTCATGCTTCTAAGGTACTAGCCACCAATCTGCTAAATTCAGTTTTGTCAAGTGCTCACAGCAAAAAGCAAAAGTATCCCCTTTTCTTCTTATCCACAGGTGGATAAGTGATTCCCCGGAAAAAGTTTTCTCTTTATTTTATAACTTGTGGGTGATTTTCATTGGGAGGGGGCGTTGGAATCAAACCAAAACAGAAAATACTGGGGCACAGATATGGCTTTATGATAGCCCTCTAATCATGCAGCTTGCCTTGGCAACAATGAGCGAACCTTGGTTTCTTCATTTCTTTCCTGCTGTATCTCCCTTGGTAGGGATTAATGTGAAGAAAAATGGTGAAATGAACTTGTATTTCCTGTAGGAAATCAAGGAGAGCATATAGCATGTGTGAGTTTCTGCTTGTTTTAGAGGTAAAAGGATTGGGAATAAATGATTTGTGCTGCATCCCAGGAGCACTGTTGTACCAATTTGCTTCACACTAACATAATCATCAGTCACTGATCCACTACTTACTGTATGTCTGATACATTTCTGTTTTAAAAACATGAATTATCATACTCTTGTGAGTGACTATTAAAGAGTACTTGTTAAATACTTATTGTATTTCATTGGAAATTACTAATTAAAAAAACACATTATCTACATTTAATCCTTAGAACAGCCTATTGATGCAGACAACATCTTTTTAGAGATGTAGAAACAGAGGTTCAGAGAAATTAAGCACATAGTATTAATAAGCAGTAGAGCCGAGATGTAAATCAGATTATGTCTGGCTTTTAGCCAAGGCTTTTCCCCTCTTCTTACTACCTCTTACTGAGGGACCTTCCTAATTGAGGGCAGTAATGCTTAAGAAGTAAAAGAAAAGGAAATCATTCAGAAATCTATTAAAATGCAAACAAGATTTGACTGTGGCATTGCATACTCTAAAAAATGGAACAGTATAGACATTATCATTATTTTATGCAAAAATAAAATATGAAAGTATTATTGAAAAAAATAGATTAACTGTTGGGCAGAGTTCTCTTAGAATCCCTTCCTTTTGCAGTCATAATTTTATATAGTCCTTGTTATTGTTGTTCAGTCACTCAACTGTGTCCAACTCTTTGCAACCCCATGGACTGCAGCCCGCTAGGCCTCCCTGTCCCTCACCATCTCCCAGATTTTGCCCACGTTCACGTTCACTGCACCAGTGATGCCATCCAGCCATCTCATCTTCTGATGCCCTCTTCTCCTTCTGCCCTCAATCTTTTCCAGCTTCAGAGACTTTTCCAATGAGGCATTTGTTTGCATCAGATGACCAAAATACTGGAGCTTCAGCTTCAACATCAGTCCTTCCAGTGAATATTCAGGGTTGATCTCCCTTAAGATTGACAGGTTTGATACCCTTGCTGTCCAAGGGACTTTCAAGAGTCTTCTCCAGCACCACAGTTCAAATGCATCTATTCTCTGGCATTCTGCTTTCTTTACGGTCCAGCTCTCACAACCATACATGACCACTGGGAAGACCATATAGTCCTTATATTAAGCTAAAAAGTTGTAGCGGAACTTCTGCCCACTGGTTTTAGAGCTACCTTGGGGGCTATGTAAATGATGACCGATCCTTAGGGTAGAAAACAGCTACAAGGTCTCCCTGAGACACTGATCATTCAAGATCATAGTCTCTTTTTAGCTTGCAATGTCACACTGCTGCCAATCTACTTCTAAAACTAAAATCCATGCATATCTTTTTTATCCAAATTGTTGTTAAATCAGGCTTTCTGAAATGTACAATTGGCTTTTTCAAGCAGAGAAAAGTTGACATTTAATAAGTTAATTTTAGTTTATAAGTTTATTAAATGTTAACTTTTCAATCTGGGTCAATCATTTATAGTGAACTCACCTTGTCATATTTTGATCTCAGTCAACATTGTGGCAATTTACAGCTTTTCTGTATAGGTCAAGACAATGGGGAAATGTGAATGAGACAAAGTCCTAAATTCAGGCCTTGTGACTCAGAACTAGAAAACCACTCTCCAAGCTGACTTTTCATTACTAGTTATCCTCAAAGGTATCCTCAGAATTGCCTCATGCTTATTTCCCTTTTGTTTAACTGACCATCACAAGGAATCTGTCAGACGGTTCTGCTGAAATCAAGATATTTTCTCTAAGACATTTCCCTAATCCTTAAATCTATTTAAAAAGAAAAGGTTTGACATGAATCATTCCTGAAGAACTCACACCCAATTCCATTTCATGACATTTGAAATTAACTTACCATTTTTTTAGCAGTATGTTGAATGAACTAGCTTTGATTCCTATCAAAAAATTATTGTAATTTTATCACTTCACAATTTAATAGTACATGAAAACACACAAATGATGGAAGCTGAGTTTGAATCTACACACACATACCTCCATAACAAATCTCAAGCTGAATCATACAATGAGTGTTCAAACACTGCCAGTATTTTGCTTTCATTGAGAAAATATGAAAAGGGTAGGTTTAGTGCTTCAGTGGGAACAATGCATTAATTACAGAATGCTATTTCTAATCCACATATGAGAAATAATATTACATAAGCAAGACTTAGTGCATAATTGTGCTGATCACCTATTTATTATTATTCCCTAGGAATCTAAAATGATTCCTGGAGTTTTATCAATTATCGTAGCAATGAGTTACAGTTGTACAGGACTTAGAGCTCATTATAGAAGCAACATCTCATATGCTAAATAAGTTGACAACTTATTTAGGACTCTTTGGAGAAAGTGAAATTTAATGGAAAGAAGATAGGTTTTTTGGAGTCCGATATGGATTTATATTTTTGTTCTACTCTTTATGAGGTGGATAACCTTGGAAAAAACCATGAACCTCACATAAATGTATACATATAAGACCAAAAAAAAATCTACTATTACAAGATTTTTATGATGATTAAATGAAATGACAATGCACAGCATCCAGCAAAGATATGTGCTCATAACTATTGGGGTTTTTCTCCTTTTTCTTCCCCGTTTGAAGAATCTAGCTCCACATGCAATTTTGCATGCTTAACTTTAACTATGCTTATTACACTCAAAATACCCATTGTCTATGCTATTCAGAATTGCTGAATTTGTCAGAACTACCTGAGGTCATGAAACCCAAACAAAGAACATAGCCATTGAGAAAAGGATCCTTTCTATAAAGGATGTAATTATTATAAAGGGTGCTCCTTTTAACACAGCAAAACAATTACACTAAATAAAAGGAGTTTAGGAGACTTCAAAAAGACAAATTGTGATGAACAGTTCCAATCATGAACAGTAAACAATCAGATCCAGCCTGAAACTTGTACACTTTCGTTAAAGAGCCAGCTTAGTTTTTGAACAACCAAATTTAATGAAAGAACACTAAAAATGGCAGAAAGGACACGGTATAAGTAATGGAAGATGTTTTTACAGACAAATGTTATTTTTACCTATATTTAGATACGTGTTATACCAAAAATCAATGCTCAAAATAATTTCATCTGAATAGAACACTAATGAAATGCAGTTAAAAATATTAAAATCCAAGGCTTAGAGGCTCAAAGGCGTTTTCTTGATGAGGAGGATATCAAATTCCCCAGTTTTTCAAGTAGGAGTTAGAATTCCAGGAGGATAAGTGACCCAGCTCCAAGACCACACATTTGATTTAGGAATAAATGTGGGAACAGTTTCAAAGCCATCTGATTTTTGAGTCCCCTCTTCCCACTGTTAGTGATTATCTGTCTGACCCTAATGTCAGGCATGGGTTTATCCCATGGGTCAGTCAACTGTACTACTTCTGCCAATTCAACCAGGACAAGGAATTTTGTCTTTGCATCATTTTCCACAGGAAATCCTATCACAGACAAAATGTCTTGATTTGTATAAACTTTGCTGAAAGTTCAGGAGTCATGGGAAGGGGACAGGAGGAGGGAGCATTGGAAGGCCCGGTATTAGCAAAGAAAATTGGCATTTGGGTTAAAGGATGGCTGAATAAATAAAGAGCTCTGGAGACAGACAGAGATTTATCTCACTGGAGCTTCATATTTATATTTCAAAGGAGGCTAAAACTCTGAGCTATTTTGTTTGTTTTGCCAAGGGTTATAAAAATTTAGCCTCATGCTTGCTTTCAGGGCAAAATTGGTACTACAGACATTAAATATATCAATCATGTATCTTCCCTAAGCTAAGAATACTTATTACTGATCAGTTATGACTTCCCCATTGACCTCTTTCCATTTTCATTCTCCTTTTTTTTTTTTTTTTTCTCATTAAACTTTTTTTAATGGGTCTCAAATTCTGTGACAGATTTTTGGTCAAGTTGTTTTCATTAAAAAGTACTGATTTTAAAAAACTAATAACTTAAACTGCCACACACAAAACATATGGTCCACAAAAACATTCTCCTTTCCTTCTGAAGGTTTTACGATGCATTGTTATCATTAACCAGTCTTTTACTATTAAACTTAAATGGCCAATTGAGACAAACAGTTCTGAGACCGTTCTTCCACCACTGATTAAGACTGGGGTGGCAGGTATTGGGGATAATATTCATTTAGCCTTCTGAGCTTTCTGGGCAGACTTGGTGACCTTGCCAGCTCCAGCTGCCTTCTTGTCCACTGCTTTGATGACACCCACAGCGACTGTCTGTCTCATGTCACGCACAGCAAAACGGCCCAGGGGAGGATAATCAGAGAAGCTCTCGACACACATGGGCTTGCCAGGAACCATATCAACAATGGCAGCGTCACCAGATTTCAAGAATTTAGGGCCATCTTCCAGCTTTTTCCCAGAACGACGATCAATCTTCTCCTTCAGCTCAGCAAACTTGCAAGCAATGTGAGCTGTGTGACAATCCAGCACAGGTGCATATCCAGCACTGATTTGGCCTGGATGGTTCAAAATAATCACCTGAGCTGTGAAGCCAGCAGCTTCCATGGGTGGATCATTTTTGCTGTCACCAGCCACATTGCCACGACGGACATCTTTGACAGACACGTTCTTGACATTGAAGCCCACATTGTCCCCAGGAAGGGCTTCACTCAATGCTTCATGGTGCATTTCTACAGACTTCACTTCAGTTGTTACATTGACTGGAGCAAAGGTGACCACCATGCCAGGTTTGAGAACACCAGTCTCCACACGACCCACAGGGACAGTACCAATACCACCAATTTTATAGACATCCTGGAGAGGCAAACGCAAGGGTTTGTCAGTTGGGCGAGTTGGTGGCAGGATGCAATCCAGAGCTTCAAGCAGGGTGGTTCCACTGGCATTGCCGTCCTTACGGGTGACTTTCCATCCCTTGAACCATGGCATATTAGCACTTGGCTCCAGCATGTTGTCACCATTCCAGCCAGAAATTGGCACAAATGCTACTGTGTCGGGGTTGTAGCCAATTTTCTTAATGTAGGTGCTGACTTCCTTAACAATTTCTTCGTATCTCTTCTGGCTATAGGGTGGCTCAGTGGAATCCATTTTGTTAACGCCAACAATTAGTTGTTTCACACCCAGGGTATAAGCCAGAAGGGCATGCTCACGGGTCTGCCCATTCTTGGAGATACCGGCTTCAAATTCACCAACACCAGCAGCAACAATCAGGACAGCACAGTCAGCCTGGGATGTGCCTGTAATCATGTTTTTGATGAAGTCTCTGTGTCCTGGGGCATCAATGATGGTAACATAGTACTTGCTGGTCTCAAATTTCCACAGGGAGATATCAATGGTGATACCACGCTCACGTTCAGCTTTAAGTTTGTCCAAGACCCAGCCATATTTGAAGGAGCCCTTTCCCATCTCGGCAGCCTCCTTCTCGAACTTTTCAATTGTTCTCTTGTCGATCCCGCCACATTTGTAGATCAGATGGCCAGTCGTGGTAGACTTCCCTGAATCTACGTGCCCAATGACAACGATGTTGATGTGGGTCTTCTCCTTTCCCATTTTGGCTTAGGTTTAACGGTGGTTTTCACGACACCTGTGTCCTGGCGGCAAACCCGTTGCGAAAAAGCCATTCTCCTTTTTTAACGAGAGAGCCACTATTTGTTAAGAATTTACTCAGATTCAATACTAAGAGCTTTATATGCATTGCTACTGTTCAGTTGCTTAGTTGTGTCCAGCTCTTTGTGACCCCATGGACTGCAGCACAACAGGCTTCTAGCGTCAGAACCCACATCATTTCTCCTGCTCTGCACTAAACTACACGATAGTGTTCCAGATAACACCCCTGACTAATCAAATTCAGAAACTGCTAACATGTTTCAAATGCTCTAATCTTAACAAAACAATTTTATCTATTACCACCTTAGGGAAATTTCTGTATCTTATATGTATGAAAACTATGTGTACGTATGTGTGAACGTACCTACATTCTTATTCTTACTCAGAAATTTTCTAGTATGATGGATGTCAAGGGCTTGGAGTCAAGTAGTTGGTTACAAGAAAGGAACAAATGTCTTAATGCTAAATTTTCAGTCCAGGATGATAAGTTGGGTCCAAATTCTGAAACATATTTTATGTGTGTTGCCAAGTGAAGAAGCCTTCAGGCTCTTTAGCCTTGCTAGTCACCTGCAGCACCTGCGGTGTTGTTATAAATGCAAACGGTGGGCCACACCCAGGCCTACGGAGTCAGCATCTGCATTTTTATAAGGTTCTGCAATGTATATTAAAACTTAAGAAGGGATTCTTTAGAACAGTCTTAAGGCTTTCAAGCTTTCCTTTTGAAACCCTCCTACACTGTTGGTGGGCATGTAAATTGGTACAGCCACTTGGAGAACCATCTCCCCCCAAAAAAGAAATGCAAAAAGGCAAAATGGTTTTCTGAGGAGGCCTTACAAATAGCTGAGAAAAGAAGAGAAGCTAAAGGCAAAGGAGAAAAGGAAAGATATACCCATCCGAATGAAGAGTTCCAAAGAATAGCAAAGAGAGATAAGAAAGCCTTCCTTAGAGATCAATGCAAAGAAATAAAGGAAAACAATAGAATGGGAAAGACTAGAGATCTCTTCAAGAAAATTAGAGATACCAAGTTCCAGAAAAACATCTACTTCTACTTTATTGACTACACCAAAGCCTTTGACTGTGTGGATCACAACAAACTGTGGAAAATTCTGAAAGAGATGGGAATACCATATCACCTTATCTGCCTCCTGAGAAATCTGCATGCAGGTCAAGAAGCAACAGTTAGAACTGGACATGGAACAACAGCCTGGTTCCAAACTGGGAAAGGAGTACGTCAAGGCTATATATTGTCACCCTGCTTATTTAATGTGTATGCAGAGTACATCATGTGAAATGCCTGGCTTGAAGAAGCACAAGCTGGAATCAAGATTGCCAGGAGAAATATCGATAACCTCAGATATGCAGATGACACCACCCTTATGACAGAAAGTAAAGAGGAACTAAAAAGCCTCTTGATGAAAGTGAAAGAGGAGAGTGAAAAAGTTGGCTTAAAACTCAATATTCAGAAAACTAAGATCATGGCATCTGGTTCCATCCCTTCATGGCAAATAGATGGGGAAACAATGGAAACAGTGAGAGACTTTGTTTTTAGGGGGCTCCAAAATCACTACAGACTGTGACTGCAGCCATGAAATTAAAAGAGACCTGCTCTTTGGAAGAAAAGCTATGACTAACCTACACAGTTTATTAAAAAGCAGAGACATTACTTTGCCAGCAAAAGTCTGTCTAGTCAAAGCTGTGGTTTTTCCAGTAGTTATGTATGGATGAGAGAGTTGGACTATAAAGAAAGCTGAACACCAAATTGTTGATGCTTTTGAACTGTGGTGTTGGAGAAGACTCTTGAGAGTCCTTGTTTCTTGGACTGCAAGGAGATCAAACCAGTCTATCCTAAAGGAAATCAATCCTGAGTATTAATTGGAAGGCCTGATGCTGAAGCTAAAACTCCAATACCCTAGGCCACCTGATGCGAAGAACTGATTCATTTGAAAAGACCTTGATGCTGGGAAAGATTGAAGGTGGGAGGAGACAAGGACGGCAGAGGATGAGATGGTTGGATGGCATCACTAACTCGATGGACATGAGTTGGGGTAAGCTCCAGAAGTTGGTGATGGACAGGGAAGCTTGGCATGCTGCAGTACATGGGGCTGCAAAGAGTCAGACATGACTAAGTGACTGAACTGAACTGATCTTGGAGAACAATATTGAGGTTCCTTAAAAACTAAAAATAGGGTTACCATGCATGTGTGCAAGCTAAGTCACTTAAGTTATGTCCGACTCTTCTTGACCCTATGGATTGTAGCCTGCCAGGCTCCTCCATCCATGGGATTCTCCAGGTAAGAATACTGGAGTGGGTTACCATGCCCTCCTCCAGGGAATCTTCCTGACTCAGGAATCGAACCCTTGTCTCTTATGTCTCCTGCATTGGCAGGCAGGTTCTTTACCACTAGTGCCACCTGGGAAGCCCTAGAGTTGTCATATGATCTTGCAATCCCACTCCTAAGCATATATCCAGAGAAAAACACAGTCCAATGGCATTACATGCGCGCCAATGTTCACTGCACCACTGTTGACAACAGCCAGGACACGGAAGCAACCTACATGTCCATCAGCAGAGGAATGGGTAAAGAGGTGGTACATATATACAAATGAATATTACTCAGCCATTAAAAAGAATGCAATAATGCCATTTGCAGCAACATGGATGGGCCTAGAGAGTGTTACACTGAGTGAAGTGTCATATAGAGAAGAAGAAATATCAAATGACATCCCTGATATGTGGACTGTAAAAAGAAATAAGCAAATGAACTTGGTTACAACACAGAAAGAAACTCACAGACTTCAAAAATGAACTTATGGTTGCAGGGGGAAGGAATAATTAGGGCGTTTGGGAAGGTCATGTACACACTGCTATATTCAAAATGGATAATCAACAAGGACCTACTGTGTAGAACAGGGAACTCTGCTCAATGTTATGTGCCAGTCTGGATGGGAGGAGGTGGGGGGGAGAATGGACACACGTATGTATGTATGTCTGCATATATATATGTGTATATATGGCTGAGTCTTCTTGCTGTTCACCTGAAACTATCACAACAGTGTTAATCAGCTATACTCCAATACAAAATAAAATGTTTAAAATCTGAAAAAAATAAAGTAATATAGATTAAAAAAAATCAAGCTTTCCTTCTGAGTTCTGCTGATGAAAAGACCAAGCGTTTCCCCCATTCAGGTGGTATATCACTGAAGTGCCTTGAGACCCTGAGTCATTTGCTGTCTGCTGCTTATCCTGAAGTTTTCTACAAGTCCCAAAATAAAGTAGGAGAAAGTGCTCAGACTGTGTGATGTGGCATGACTCTGCAAGAAATAGGGTGTTTAAACAGAATGAATCACAAGTGTGATTTATACTAAGAGGACAGGCTCATGAATACTAATTCAATACTGGAAGAAGAGATGTTTTCAGATGCATTGACTTTCCTCTAAATCAGAAAGAAAACCATTTGCTTTTAACATCAAAAGGTTTCTGATATGATACTTCACACAACAATCCTAGTTCATCTTATTTTTCTTGACAGGTTTTATTACTCCAATGGACTTAAATCACAGGTGATGACCAAAGAAGGGAATTGAAGAAAAGTTGCTGCTCCCTCCCTCTCTGAAAAAGAATATCCCCACTCTACCGCTCTTCCAACATACCTTTCCTGAAAATATGTATTCGTGAATCCTAGGATCTCAAAGCCACACTGTGATAATCTCTTGCACCTCTGGTTATATGAATGGTATAGTTTCATTTGTTTCCTGCATAGCTAATAAGAGGCAAAAAAATGGAAAATTTGTAGGATCATAGAGCTTGAGGAAACCACAAAGATTCCTCCCATGTCCCTTTTCATGTTTTTTCATTTTCCTTTGAAGCCTATTGCTCTGGTCTTATACATTAAATTTTGGGGAGGACTCTTTCCAACTAGTTTAAAATTGGGAAATGAGTACATCAAGGCTGTATATTGTCACCTGCTTATTTAACATATATGCAGAATACATGATGCGAAATGCCAGGCTGGATTAAACACAAGCTGGAATCAGGATTGCCAGGAGAAATATCAATAGCCTCAGATACACAGATGACACCACCCTTATGGTAGAAAGTGAAGACGAACTAAAGAGCCTCTTGATGAAAGTCAAAGAGAAGAGTGAAAAAGCTGACTTAAAACTCAATATTCAAAAAAAAAGATCATGGCATCTGGTTTCATCACTTCATGGCAAATAGAAGGGGAAAAAGTGGAAATAGTGACAGGTTTTCTTCTCTTGGGCTCCAAAATCACTGTGGATAGTGACTGCAGCCATGAAATCAAAAGACGCTTGCTCCTTGGAAGAAAAGCTATGACAAACCTAGACAGCGTATTAAAAGGCAGAGCTATCACTTTGCCAACAAAGGTTCATATAGTCAAAGCTATGGTTTTTCCAATAGTCACATACAGATGTGAGCTCAGTTCAGTTTAGTCGCTCAGTTCAGTTTAGTTGCTCAGTTGTATCTGACTCATTGCGACCCCATGGACCACAGCATGCCAGGCCTCCCTGTCCATCACCAACTCCTGGAGCCTACTCAAAATCATATCCATTGAGTCAGTGATGCCATCCAATCATCTCATCCTCTGTCGTCCCCTTCTCCTCTCACCTTCAATCTTTCCCAACATCAGGGTCTTTTCAAATGAGTCAGTTCTTCTCATCAGGTGGCCCGAGTATTGGAGTTTCAGCTTCAACATCAGTCCTTCCAATGAATATTCAGGACTGCTTTCCTTCAGGATGGACTGGTTAGATCTAGCTGTCCAAGGGACACTCAAGAGTCTTCTCCAACACCACAGTTCAAAAGCATCAACTATTTGGTGCTCAGCTTTCTTTATAGTCCAACTCCCACATCCGTACATGACCACTGGAAAAACCATAGCCTTGACAAGATGGACCTTTGTTGGCAAAGTAATGTCTCTGCTTTTTAATATGCTGTCTAGGTTGGTCATAACTTTTCTTCCAAGGAGCAAGCATCTTTTAATTTCATGGCTGCAGTCACCATCTGCAGTGATTTTGGAGCCCAAAATAATAAAGTCTGTCACTGTTTCCATTGCTTCTCCATCTATTTGCTATGAAGTGATGGGACCAGATGTCATGATCTTGGTTTTCTGAATGTTAAGTTTTAAGCCAGCTTGAGTTTTGGACCATAAAGAAAACTTGAGTGCCAAATAATTGATGCTTTCCAATTGTGGTACTAGAGAAGAGTCTTGAGAGTCCCTTGGACTGCAATGAGATCAAACCAGTCAATCCTAAAGGAAATCAACCCTGAATATTCACCACAAGGACTGAGGCTGAAGCTGAAGTTCCAATACTTTGGCCACCTGATGTGAAGAGCCAACTTATGGGAAAAGACCCTGATGTTGGGAAAGTTTGAAGGCAAAAGGAGAAGGGGATGTAGAGGATGAGATGGTTAGATAGCATCATTGACTCAATGGACATGAATTTGAGCAAGGTCTGGGAGATTGTGGAGGGCAGAGGAACCAGGCAAGCTATAGTCCATGGGGTCACAAAAAGTGGAAGATGACTTAGCAACTGATGAACAGCAATTTTTCTTTATCACTTTATTCACTCTTCTTAAGAAACTCATCTATACTTACAGGCTGATTTGGAGTGACATCTTCATCCTAAACCTACCTCCTGAGCTCCAGAACCGCAGATCCAACCACCTATCTCCCCAGGTACCTCAAAGCTCAATGGCCCCACCACTGAACCAATATCCCATTTTAGAAGTGACCCCTTGAGCATTTCCCATCTTGGTAAATGCGAAACCGGTGTACCTAGACATTCAAATTAGAGACTTGATAGTTATCCCAGAAGCCTCACACAAATCATTAAGTCTTTTTTTTTTTTTTTTTTTTCATTTTATCTACTGAATTCCTCACCCAATTGTTGCTTTTGTTGACTCCCTTAAATTTAGCTTTTCTCATGTACTTGGAATTTTAGTTTCAGACTGCTTCCCTGGTAAAGAATCTGCCTGAAATACAGGAAAACCCAGGTTCAATCCCTGAGTTGGGAAGATCCCGTGGAGAAGGAAATGGCAACCCACTCCAGTATTCTTGCCTGGAGAATCCCAAGGACAGAGGATACAGTTCATGGCATTGCAAAGAGTCAGACACGACTGAGTGATTAACCCTTTCAACATTTCCCTCTTGTGAGGGAGCTTTTGAGTTTCACATGTTTCTCTCTTTCCAGTACGTTCACTCTCCTCTAGCCATTTCAACTCTAGCTCTACTTGCCCCTGAGATCTCCATTCCAGAACAAGATATGAGATTGGTGGCTCAGGTTGCAGCTGCCAGTGGGGGAAAAACAGATTCTGACTTCTGGGTCCAGTCTCCAAGCCTTTCTCTGCTTCTTCTGGCCTCTGAAGCTTATGCTAAGCCACAACCTGGGGTGGGCAGTAATCAGAGATTTTTTTCTTCCTTCTTTCATGGTTGGGGATCCCTTGTGTATGCTCGCTCAGTCGATGGGAATGGGTTGCCATTTCCTCCTCCACGGGATCTTCCCAACCCAGGGATCGTAGCCATGTGTCCTGTGTCTCCTGCATCAGCAGGAGGATGCCTTACCACTGAGCCACCTGGGAGTCCCTGCTCAGGTGCTATATTTGAAGAAGTAAATGGGACTCTGTTCTCCTAGTGTGCATAGTATCTTTTTTGTTTTAAAGAAAATTTTCTATTTGAGAACAGTTTCTACATTTACCAAAAAATTGCTAAAACAGCACAGAGTTCTCATATACCCGTATCCAGTTTCCCCTATTATTAGCCTCTTATATTAATTAGTTACATTTGTTGTAATTAATGAGCACATTACTGTGAACTAAAGTCCATGCTTTACCCAGATTTCCTGACACTTTACCTGAAGTCCCTTTTCTGTTCCAGGACCCCATCCAGGACATCGCTCTACGTGTAGGTGCCATGTCCTCCTAAGCTGTGCTTGACTGCGACAGCGCCTGGGGCTCTTCTAATCCCAGCCACCCTGCTAGAGCTGAGGTCTTGGCTGACCCTGATTATTTCTGGACCAGAATCCAAAGGCCCTTGCGTTCCACGCTCCTTTATTTCTATGTGTTTTTACTCCTTTTCTGGCCCATAGAGATATCTGCTTAGTTTAGTAAAGAAGACATATCTTAATTGGGAACTGTCAGCTACGTTTGCTTCAAGCATTCAAAACTTGAAATCATAACCAATTGGAAAATCTTCCTCTTTTTCATTTCCAGCTGGTTGCCAATTCCTCTTCACTTATGTTCATCACTTCTCTGTAATTCTCTTTACATATTGCCTCTGCCTTAGATTAGGACCTTGTCATTCTCCATTAATATTATTTTGATACTTTACTTTTTATTTAACTTCTACTGTGCACTTACTCTGCACCAGGATCTATTAAGCAATTTGTATGCATTACCTCATGTAAACCTTCTTAAAACTGAGCGGTACAAGGTAATATTTTTACTTCCCAAAAGAAAATTAGAAGTTCAGAGAGGTTAAGTGACTTTTCCAAGGTCACAGAGCTACTTAGGATGGCTGTATGGGTATCCAAAACTAGGTTGATATAATCCTAGAGCCAAAGCTCTCAAACAGTACAGCATAATACCTAAAAAATTATTTTGTCTCTAGGCATATATGCTGTGCTTAATCACTCAGTCATGTCCGACCCTGTGTGACCCCATGGACTGTAGCCCACCAGGCTCTTCTGTCCATGGGGATTCTCCAGGCAAGAATACTGGAGTGGGTTGCCAACCCATTGTCCATATGATGCTCAAAACATTTCTCTATAAAGCAACCTTATCAAGGTACTCCAGAAGTGAAAGGCCTTTAACAACCCCCAAACTGTCACAATTAGTCCAAATTCTGTAGTGCACAGCACCCCTCTTTATCTGGCCTCTCATCTTTCTCATCTCATCTCTAACTGCCAGTTGCCAACACTAGTCATCCATTTATTAAATGCATGAGTAAGCATTCTTAAAACTGCCCACTAAATTGAGATTTAGATAGGCTTACATTAGGGGAGAGGTGAAAAGTAAATCAGAGCATGGAGAGAGAATTACTATTTATATTCCACTTTTTCTAATTTTAATGCCTCTTTTTGGCTATCCTCATCCCATCCCACTCACCCTATGTTTGTTTCCAAGAATGTTTCTCATATCACAAAAAAAATCTGTAATTCCAGGGAATTATTTATTTAAAGCAGAAAGTGAAACTTTGTAGCCTTAAATAACATACCAGATACCCTGTTCCTTTAAACATTATTCTGCTGTTTTGTTACATATTGACTCACTCGAAATAATACTTGAAAAAGACCTCAAAGACACTAAAATTACCAAATTGAAAAGGAAATTGTTTTGAACTGGTCTATGAGACACTCAACAAATAGAGTTGCAAGGTTCAAGTCTCTGTGGGCACCTGTGATATTTTATCTCCAATATACTATTGAGGCTAATTTTTGTCTCTTTTGGCTCAGAGAACTGGGAGAGGAAATCAATGTCCTCTCTATCAATGTATTAAAATTTAAGCAACAAAGTCCAAGGAGCCTTGAGTGAAAATCCTAGCAGACAAAGAACATTGTGATGCTGCCAGTAGGCAGGCACTGTTTAAAGTCTTGCCGATTCCTCTTTGCTGGACTATCCTCCACATACCTAATGTGCAATGTCTTACTACTTAACGTCCACAAGACAGGACGTATTGGAAGACTTGCAATTCCAACTCATGAAACAGGCTGACCAAATAAATGACCAACAGAATGGAGCTGAAGTGGAATGCTAACATGTGTTGGCCATGTTTATGCAGACAGTATAGGCTTTCTGCTCTAGGGAACATCCATATAAATTGATAAAGACTTATTCAAATAATATTTTGAAGGCATTTATTAACTTTGTTTTCTTTAAACATATATTGTAACATGAGATTAAGTAATGTTTAACATTGTTTTCAAACCATCATATGAATTTCTCTTAGTAGGTATTTTTACCTACTAAAAAGCTATGAAACTAATTTGCTGAACATAATATTTTCTGCATTGTGAAATCATGTTTCCATTAAGAATTCACATAGCTTTTTACTCACAGATTATACTGACACAAAGGCTTTTTATCTCATAGCTTGTCTAGATGATTCAACATCTGAATTAGTACAGTTTTAAAATAGCTCACTGAAAGCCTACTCGCATGTAGATGTGCACATGATTCGCAGTGACTCTATTAGGAACGGCACTGAAACATTTATAATTGGGTTATTCAAAGTAATTAACTGTGGTCAGCATCCTTTCAAAACCTCTGGCAGAAATAGGAAATAGAAGCATGTCCCTCATCTGTGCCTCACTTTTAACTATTTTCACATCCTTCGAAGTAATATTCTTTTGGGCAGAGTTGTGAATGAACATGGTCAAAATTTTATTGAGGAGTATGAATTTTTCTTTTTTTTAATGTGTAAAATGTCTTTAGATATGAAGTATGAAGAAAAGCCACATCTTAAAAAGATCACATGATAAGAATTGTTTCTTTAAATATATTTTTCATTGAGATATAGTTGACATAGGCATTTATGAGTTTCAAGTGTGTGACATAACAAGGGGATATCAATAGTCCAACTTCTGAATATTTGTAAGATCCTAGAAATGCTTTAAATTGATGATTTTTTTAAAAAATGGAAATACTGGGGAAAACTGAACATATCAATTCACTGTTTAAATTGCCATTATTGCTGTCCCTGAATATTAAAAATAAAGTAGATATTTCTTAATAATCTGTCATTTTTTTCCCCTAGCCATGGTGAAATGGGAAAGTCTCTACAAGCATTGGTGAGTGTAAAGGACACGTTTTGATGGCCGGGACTGTTAAGGACTTATTTTCATAGGAATTCAGCAAATTTCAAATAGGATCATGATTAGTTCTCCACCACAAAATAATGTCCATTTTAATTATTCCACAATTTTAACCGATTTAGCTTTAATTAGGCTGCTTGGAAATCATTAAATGAATTGACAGGTACAATTTGTTTTTAATAAGTTATAACTTATGCTGTAACTCAAACACTAAACCAACACTAGAAGCTCAGGGCAACCTCGGGGCATTGACATTTCTTAATCCACTGATCACCACCATAATTAAAGTGTGTTCCTTGATCCTGGGTTGATTACTTCTGACAGAGAACAATAATAAAATTAGGGGAAAGAGCATAAGACAAATGTACAAAATTTGATGGAAACTTTATAAACTAGAGTTGGCGAGCTTCCATAGCATGTTATGAACATTACCAATCTATAGGGGGTATCAAACAAATGTCTTTTTCTTCTTTCTGAGTATACCTACTATTGCTTAGTAAACTTTAGTTAAAATTGTATAAACGTTTCATTAAGAAATCTGATTTCTCTTGAAAGAAATAAAGTGTTCATATTTATTCTAGAGTGGAAAGTGAGTTTTCATCTGTGAGTTGTCTTAGGTTTCACGTTTTAAAGTGGACTTTAAATGGAAATTTAAAAATGACACTAAATAAAAACCCATTCAAATTCCCCTCTAGCATATACATACCCACAGACACAGATTCTCATATACTGGATAATCCCAAGGTCTGCTTATCCTATAAGTGAACAAAAAACTGAACTTGGATTTTCAGCTATCTTTAAATTCCACTATATTAGTAGAAAGGGCCCATTCTATTGCAATGTGATGCTTCTACATATGGGTATGTTTGTGCTTAGTCACTCAGACACGTCTGACTCTTTGCAACCCTTTGGACTATGGCCCACCAGGCTCCTCTGTCAATGGGATTTTTCAGGCAAGAATACTGGAGTGGTTGCCATTTTCTTCTCCAGAGGATCTTCCTGACCCAGGGATCAAACCTGGGTCTCCTGTGTCTCCTGCTTATTGCAGGCAGGTTCTTTACCTACTGACCATTGGGGAAGCCCGCCTCTACATATGCACCAGTCTTTAAAACTTGTTAAAATCCCAGGTCCATTTAGGGAAGTCCAGATTCCATGTATAACACGAAGCTCAACAACAGAATAATTTTCCTTAAATAATCTTCTGACCCAGAAAAATATAAGAAGTCATCAAAGTATCAGAACAAACTTCAAAACAAAGTCATTTTTCTCAAGAACATAATTTAATTTGAACCCTCAGAGCAGTTATCCATTTTGTTTTTGTGCTTACAGATAGTGACCTGCATGACAAGTTGGTCCTTCTGATTAAATCAGAGAGACTTCCTGCTTTTACATGAAGAATCTTCTAGCTTGGAAAGAAGGTAGGTGCTGGTTCAGTGATGACCTAGTTTTATGCTGCAAAATGTATTGCCTCCAGCAAGAGTAGTTTTTTCCATTTTTTTCCCCCCTCTCTCTCCCATTACAGTATTTTTCACTTTAGAGTTGATCTTTTTTATTCATATAATTAAAAAGTCTGGATTCAAAATGAGAGGCATATAAGTTATGTGATGATACTTTAAAATGCCTGGTGTATTGCAATTAAAAAGCAGTTAAATATGTCTTGCTTTCCCCTTTTTAGAATTTCCAAACCAGTTATTACTGCTTTAATTTTACCAAATACTCAGAAGAATTCCCAGGGAACCCCTAATTTTATAGACGCTCTTTTCGATATATAAGCAGCCTGGGGTTAGCGAGATACAAATTTGTATTTAATTGTGCTTCATTAAGTTTGGAGGGTTGAAAGTACTCTATTCTGAAGGCAGGGCAAAGGACAAGATCAGTGTATGTCAGACTTTTTCAATTCCATAGACGAGTAATAGTTCAAAAGAATAGTTTAGGGATATTTCCTAACAATTTTGACAAGTGAGGAGGTTTAAAAATAACACATCTTATTAAAAATTTCTGTAAGCCAGAAAGAAAAACACCAATACAGTATACTAATGCATATATATGGAATTTAGAAAGATGGTAACAATAACCCTGTGTACGAGACAGCAAAAGAGACACTGATGTATAGAACAGTCTTATGGACTCTGTGGGAGAGGGAGAGGGTGGGAAGATTTGGGAGAATGGCATTGAAACATGTATAATGTCATGTATGAAATGAGTTGCCAGTCCAGGTTCGAGGAATGATACTGGATGCTTGGGGCTGGTGCACTGGGACGACCCAGAGGGATGGTATGGGGATGGAGGAGGGAGGAGGGTTCAGGATGGGGAACACATGTATACCTGTGGCAGATCCATTTCGATATTTGGCAAAACTAACACAATATTGTAAAGTTTAAAAATAAAATTAAAAAAAAATTTCTACAGAAGTAATACACATATTATGTTATCATTTCACAGACATAATGTTAAAGTATCATCCATTTGGAGAAGGCAATGGCACCCCACTCCAGTACTCTTGCTTGGAAAATCCCATGGACAGAGGAGCCTGGTGGGCTGCAGTGACTGAGCGACTTCACTAACATAAGAAAGGAGTTAAGAAAAGAAAGACAGGGAAAGAAAGGAGGAGGGGAAGAAGGACAGAAAGAAGAAAGGATGAGTAAAAAAAAGGAAAAGATGGTCACTTTGGTCAAATAAATGTAATTTCATGAAAAACTAGTATTTTTTTTTTTTTTAATGCATCTGTTTCACCATCAGTGGTATGGACTAGCACTTGCAAAACCACTCACTGAGATCTCTGTCAATGGTCTAGTCTCATTTTTGTTTTTGAGAAAAGAACCTGACCTGAAAACATTTAGAAGATAAGCTGTTTACCATTAGTTATCAACCTACTTAGATTCTTTCCTTGGTTTTGCCACTATTTCCAGTGTGATTGTGAATAAATCTTCAACTTTCAGACACTTAGTTCCACAGAATGCTACCTAGTGGCCATAATAAGTATCCACTCATTAATGTTGAGTGGAATGTTATTAATATAAGCATTCACCCAATTCAACATGTATTTGTTAGTAACCTAAGACACAGACAATGCATATGCTAAAATGCTGTGGATTTATCCATGTGATCAAATTTGGGGAAGGGGTGGCCAAGTATGGGGGGAATTGGGGTGGAATTCTAACACTGTTCCTAGGCAGAAGGAAATACTTCCATAAAGCCCATGACACATCATACAGAAGCATGGCTAGAGGGCAAGGCTGGGGTCTGAGACTAAGCTGGACAGCAAACTGGGGCACAGAATGAAAGGTCTATAGAGCAACAACCTTATCTGGTGGGGAATGAGAAACTGCCTGCTAAAAACCAAGAGATAAGCGAGCATATCCACAAGGATGAGGAGTGGAGGCTGGCTTCATATATGCAGGAGGGAAGGGATCATGGCACCTCATTCAAGCCATATCTTTAATGCTCAACAACAATTCATTAATATTCATGGAGAACCTCCAAGGTCTAGGCACTTTATACAGACAACTTCATATACTCTTCACAATAGCCCTTTCGGGAAGCACCAGTTTTTATTTTCTTTTATAAATAAAGACACTGAGCTTTGAGTATCTTGTTCATGGTTTAAGTATCTTGTTCATGGTCACATAACTGGCAGGGGGAATGGGATTCCAACTTAGACATCACATTTCATGGGCCAAGTTCCTCACTGATCCACCCTGCCTTTGGGAGCAGAAGTAGGAACTCTGTAAGTACTATGGGATGTGTGACTATCCTTCTGCCTTCCTGCCATGGGTCAAAACCATTCAGGATCTCAGAGAGCTGATCTTAGCACTTTTCCAGGCAAGCTGATGCCTAAACCGCTCTTAAGACATAACAGCTGTACTTCAGAAAACAAAACCCAAACTTCCCAGTACACGTGCTCAATTTGTTACAGTCCCTTGATACTTCATTTTGATATTCTTTGCTACAACCTATTCTTTTCTTAGAAATGAAGAACATCTGGGCACCTCCTCTTTAAAACAATATTGAGAAGCTTGAGAATCACTAAATTTCCCATCAATCATCTTCTTCTTCATGCTGCAAATATCAATTCTTCATGTTACGAATATCAATTCCATTAGTCTCTTCATAAACTAATTCTATGCCAAGTGAAAAACAACTCTTTGAAAAAAAATCTATTATTAATACATCAAATGCCCTGTAATTGAAACCAGCCTAATTGATTTCTCAGAACTGTATCATTTATTTGCTAGAATGTTTACAAAAATTGTATAAGATTTAAACACATTTTACCAAGTAACTTTTCTATTGCCTTCTTCCCTTAACCTGTTTTACTGTTCTTTAAAAACTTATCATTCTTTGACAATGTGTTAAATATCCCATTTATTTATGGCCTGTTTTTCCCAGTAGAATATAAGCACCTGAGCACTTGGACTTCATCTTATTTTCTCTTGTGTTACTGGTACTTCACATAAGACCTGGTATGTACTAGGCATTTAGTAAGTACTTATTCAATTAATAAGTGGATAGGTTAACAAATGAAGGAACATATTTTCATATATGGAAAATTCTGAGTTAAACACATGCACTAAATAAACCCTGAATTTGTTCCTCTGAATACAACTAGAAATTACTGTGTAAAGAATAGTGACCGGTTCATCATAGGTGGTATCCAACAAAGAGAAGGTGGTGCAGTGAGATTAATACAGAAAGGATAAAAAGTAGAGACTAGGCATAAGGGCAAACAGGAGATTAAAAGGGGTGAGCAGACTGTTAGTTCCCTTGACAAGGTGAGGACCTGAACGTAAGTCTCAACAGAAAGAAAGTTCCAGAGGTATTATTCAGACACCTGTTGGCCAAGGAGTCCCCTACTGGCCCTGTTTGGAAACCCTGCAGAGCTAGGAACCTGGGAAGGCTAAACTCAACCCTTTTCTGTCTTCTCCTTGAACTTGCAGAGAGCATTTAAATACTGTAAGTAATTTTAAAAAGGGCTTAAGTATAAGATATGACACCATTAAACTCCTAGAAGAGAACATAGGCACAGCGTTCTCTAACATAAATAGCAGCAACGTTTTCTTAGGTTGGTCTCCCAAGGCAGAAGAAATAAGAGCAAAAATAAACAAATGGGACCTAATCAAAGTTATTAGCTTTTGCATAGCAAAGAAAACCATAAAACAAAAAGACTACCTAAGACACAGCAGAAAATATTCTGCTAACAATGCAACCAACTAGGGTTTAATTTGCAAAATATACAAACACCTCATACAGCTCAATATAAAAACAAAACCCAAACAAACCGACCAAAAAATGGAGACAAGGCCTACATAGAAATTTCTCCAAAGAAGACATACAAATGGCCAACAGCCATATGAAAAGATGTTCAACACTGCTAATTATTAGAGAAATGCAAGTTAAAACTATAATGAGTTTTCACCTCACGACAGTCAAAGCAGCTATAATTAAAAGTTTACAAATAATAAATATTGGAGGGGGTATGGAAAAAAGGAACCATCCTACACTGTTGGTGGGAATGCAAATTGGGGCAGCCATTATGGACAACGGTATGGAGGGTCTTTGAAAACTAAAAACAGAGTTAACATATGATCCAACAATCCCATTCTTGGCCACATATATGCAAAAGACAAAAACTCTAATTTGAAAAGATGCATGCACCGCAATGTTCAATGTAGTGTTACTTACAATATCCAAGACATGGAAGCTACCTACATGTCCATCGATGAATGGATAAAGAAAATGTAGTATATGTATGTGTGTGTGTGTATGTATGTGTGTATATATATATATGGAATAAAGCCATAAAATGAATGAAATAATGCTATTTGCAACAACACGGATGACCTGGAGATTATCATACTAAGTGAAGTAGGAGAAAGATAAATATCGTTTAATATCACTTATATGTGGAATCTAAAAAAAATGATAGAAATTAACTTATTTACGAAACAGAAACAGACTCACAGATATAGAAGACTGCCGCTGCTGCTGCTGCTGCTAAGTCGCTTCAGTCGTGTCCGACTCTGTGCGACCCCATAGACGGCAGCCCACCAAGCTCCCCGGTCCCTGAGATTCTCCAGGCAAGAACACTGGAGTGGGTTGCCATTTCCTTCTCCAATGCATGAAAGTGAAAAGTGAAAGTGAAGTCGTTCAGTTGTGTCTGACTCCTAGCGACCCCGCGGACTGCAGCCTACCGGGCTCCTCTGTCCATGGGATTTTCCAGGCAAGAGTACTGGAGTGGGGTGCCACTGCCTTCCCCATAGAAGACTAACTGTGGTTAAAAAAGCGGAAGGGACTTCCCTGGTGGCTCAGATGGTAAAGCGTCTGCCTACAGTGTGGGAGCCCAGTTTGATCCCTGGTCGGGAAGATCCCCTGGAGAAGGAAATGGCAACCCACTCGAGTCGTCTTGCATGGAAAATCCCATGGATGGAGGAGCCTGCTAGGCTACAGTCCATGGGGTTGCAAAGAGTCAGACACGACTGAGTGACTTCACTTTCACCTTCACCAAAGGGGAAAGGTTGGAGGAGGGATAAATTAGGAATTTGGGATTAACAGATACACACTACTGTATCTAAAATAAACAACAAGTACCTACTGTATAGCGCAGGGAACTATATTCTACATCTTGTAATAAGGTATAAAAGAAAAGAAACCCCCCCAAAAAATGTATATATAACTGAGTTGCTTTGTACAACAGAAACTATCACAACATTATAAATCAATTATGCTGCAATTTAAAAAAATAAAAATGAGGGCTTTGCTAACTCTAAACTTTTTATTTTCTAGCAGATATCAAGGTTGTATGATCTTATTCACTGCTCCTCACAGCAGGGGTTCCAATCCTTCTCTAATGCACCGAGTTTTCAAAGCTCTTCCTTAAATTGAACTTTTAACAGGTCTCCTCCCTCTTTCCCCACTGAGAAGGGCAAGGATCATCACCTCCACCTCCCCCAGCACCTCTCTCTCACTCCTCTGTCCCATCCCTAAAGTTTATTGAGCACTTACTGTGTGCCTCACACTGAACTAAGTGCTGGGATTAGTGAAATTTATGGCATCCTTCCCTCCTCATAAGAAGTGACACTTGGTATGGAGACAGACAACACAAGAAGATAAGGAAGACAGGTAGGTGCCAGATGCAAGGCAGCTGATAAACAAGGACAGTGGAGGGTGGTGAATAGCGGCCGGATCTATGCAGTCAATAAAGAGCCCCTGTGTTTATACAATCTGATGTGATTTGTCCATCTTTTGGATTCCACTGCACTTGGAGTGAACCTCCCCTGCCCTTCCTGCTCCTCTCTCATGTCTCCTCTGCACCCCACCCCTCACCATGGCACTGGGGGGCATCTGTCTTGTGTTCCACTCAATGACGTGCCTGCTTTAATCAGACACTCCCTCTGCCCACACCCCACCCCCTCCACACACACACAATAAACACCTTGAAAGCAGAGATCTCTGTTTTACTCTTTTTATTCTGAACAGCATCTGCTATCAGGCCTCCCACAGCAAGGTCTGATCGGAGATTAATCAGCATTTAATGTTAATGAATGGCTCTGATTACAGAGCATCTATTCAAGAGCTGTCCCACTTCCTAACTTTCAAGGGGAAAATCTCAGAATGGAAAGAAATGAGCACCTTTTACTAACAGTCACAGATGCTGGAATTTTGGCTTTAAGACGCTGAACCAAGGAACAAATATTACTTGGACCGTACAAGCTCAGCTTAGGGAGCGATGGGACACTCTGGGGTCCTGTGTGCTTAGCCTTCTTCACTACCTCTACTCCTACCTTACAGCTCTTTCAGAAGTCCTTGCATGTAGTTTTCTGGATTAAAGGTAGCAAGTACATGGAGTATGAAAAATGAGTCTATTATTTGATTTCATCTTCCATCTGTTTTTTTTCTTTTTCCTTCTTTTTCCTTTTGGACACAGCACGAGGCTTATGGGATCGTAGATTCCCCAAACAGAAAGCAAATTTAGGACCTTGGCAGTGAAAGTTTGGACCCCTAACCACTGGACCACCAGGGAATTCCCTCATCTTCCAGTTTAAAAAAATTTTTTTTGATTTGATTTGATTTGATTTTTTAACTTTACAATATCGTATTGGTTTTGCCATATATCAAAATGAATCCACCACAGGTATACATGTGTTCCCCATCCTGAACCCTCCTCCCTCTTCCCTCCCCATACCATCCCTCTGGGTCATCCCAGTGCACCAGCCCCAAGCATCCAGTATTGTGCATCAAACCTGGACTGGCGACTCGTTTCATATATGATATTATACATGTTTTTTAAGTAGGGATTATGTTTTTCAAGGCTGTGCAGGTTCCTCATATAAACTGCCAAACTCAAATGGCTTTATTGAGCACGAACAAAAATTAGAGTAGGGAAGAATTCTATTCTTTTTTCATCTGTTTAGCCATTAGAGCTAGTCCACTAATTTAATGTTGTATTATTCTAGTTCTAATTAGCACTTTCATTTAAAAATAATCATACAATTTTAAGTATGTGAAGAACTTCAAATATCTAGCCCAGTTGTAGGTCACAGCTCCTTAACATAACATGCAATCAATTTAGTGAGCTAAATTAAATGACTACATTAAATTTAAATGACTGCATTTAAGACATGAGAAAATAACAATTATAATGAATAGAAAGGAAATGTTTTCTGAAAATTTTTTTCAGCTGTGTTGTGGGTGAGTGTACATGGGGTAAGTAGTGTAAAATGTGTTAGGCAAAATGCTAAAATAGTCCCCAATATTTCTTACCCCTCTCACCCTTCCTGTGATCCCCAGGCCTGTGATGGTGATGGACATCACTCCCATGATTAGCTTTTGTTGACTTTCAAACATGGAGATCATCTCTGTGGCCCTGACCTAACTACATAAGCCCTTTAAGGGCAGAAAGCTTTCTTGCAAGCCCAAGGACAGAAAGTCAGAGATGCATTATGGGAAGTATCTGACACACAGTTACTGGCTTGAAGATGGAAAAGGCCACATGACATGCGAAGAGAGTAGCCTCTGAAAGCTGAGAGTGAAGCTTCAGCTGATCACCAACAAGGAAAAGGGGACCTCGGTCCTACAAAGGAAAAGAATTGAATTCTGCCAACAAAAGGAATGAACTTGGAAGCATTCATTCCTTTTTTTGGAGGTCTATCCTTCCCTAGCTGGACCAATCTGCAGACAAGAACTCAGCCCAGCTAATACCTTGAGTTAAGCTTTGTAGATATACCCTGAGCAGAGAACCTAGGCATGCTATGTGGACTTCTGACCTATACAACTATGAACTGATAAATGGGTGCTGTTTTAAACAGCTAAGTTTGTAGTAATTTGTTTCATTGCAATAGAAAATGTATACAGTATTTTACATGGTCAATTGTAAAATAAAGAATGCAAAAGAAAAAAAATACTCAGAAAGACCAATTTGCTATAAATCTATCACTGTACAGATGAGAAAGTAAAGGTCAAGTGTTGGTAAATAACTGTGCAAGACTGTACACTTGGTGACAGAAGCAGCACAGAGAAAGCTCTTTCTTTAGCCATAGTCCTGATACAGTAATTACAATTGTTTCAATTTAGCTAAAGACTCATATATCTCATATTGAAAGAGAAAAGCTTTGCCCCTACTTATTTCAAAACAACAAAATTTTATTACACTTCTTGTAAGATGAATTATTCTCCTACAAAAAGTAATGAATTTATGCTGTGCCATGTTTTGGTCGCTATAATAGGCTTAATATATTTCTGCTGCTGCTGCCAAGTCGCTTCAGTCATGTCTGACTCTGTGCGACCCCATAGACGGCAGCCCACCAGGCTCCCCCGTGCCTGAGATTCTCCAGGCAAGAACACTGGAGTGGGTTGCCATTTCCTCCTCCAAATATTTCTGCTATTAAGAATAAGTAAGGACCTGAATCTACTGCCTACACAAGGAAGCACTAATTCCTCTTTGTAGAGTTCTCTCAATAGGAAGTAGATCCATAAACAAGTTCATGAGGGATAGAAGCTGAGAGATCAAAAGAAATTTCTAGAAAAGCTACTGCAGCTACTCAGCCACTAAGGGACATTTAAATAATTCCAAAAAAGTTTTAGCTCTTTTTGAAAACGCAATTTATTTTTAATTGAAGTTCTCTTTTAATTTAAAAATTCTCTGAATTATTGCTTGAATTTTCATAAATCACTGAAGTATAGTACCACACTTCATTGCTAAATTTAAATGTAGTAGTCAACTTAGCCACAAGAGGGTTTTTCCAGTTGTGTGAGTCATAAGTTGAGACACTGAAAGCTATGTTTATTTGTTTTTGTTTTTTTTTTTAATTTCTATTGGAGTATAGTTGCTTTACAATATTGTGTGAGTGTCTGCTGTACAGAAAAGTAAATTAGTTATACACATAATCCCCTCTTTAGTTTTCCTAGAGTTCCTAGAGTTGCCTAGTTTTTAGTTTTTCAGAGTTCCCTGTTCTATATATTAGGTTCTCATTAGATATTTATTTTATACATATGTGTGTGTGTATGTGCGTGTGTGCACACTCAGTCGTATCCAACTCTTTGCGACCCCATGAACTGTAGCCCACCAGGTTCCTCTGTCCATGGAATTTCCCAGGCAAGAATACTGGGACAGGTTGCCATTTCTCCAGGGGATCTTCCGACCCAGGGATCGATCTCCCATCTCTTCTGTCTCCTGCACTGAGGCAAGTTCTTTATAAGCTGAGACACCAGAAAAGTGCATTTTATACATCAGTTCAGTTCAGTCAGTCAGTTGTGTGTGACTCTTTGCGACCCCATTGACTGCAGCACACCAGGCTTCCCTGTCCATCACTAACTCCTGGAGCTTGCTCAAACTCAGGTCCATTGAGTCAGTGATGCCATTCAACCATCTCATCTTCTGTCATCTTCTTCTCCTGCCTTTGATTTTTCCCAGCATCAGGGTCTTTTCAAATGAGTCAGTTCTTCCCATCAGGTGGCCAATGGATTGGAGTTTCAGCTTCAACATCAGTCCTTCCAATGAACTCTCAGGACTGATTTCCTTTAGGATGCACTGGTTGGATCTACTTGCAGTCCAAGGGACTCTCAAGAGTCTTCTCCAACACCACAGTTCAAAAGCATCAATTCTTTGGTGCTCATCTTTCTTTACAGTCCAATTCTCAAATCCATACATGAGTACTAGAAAAACCATAGCTTTGACTAGACAGACCTTTGTTGGCAAAGTAATGTCTCTGCTTTTTAATATGCTGTCTAGATTTATACATAGTAGAGTATATATGGCAATCTCAATCTCCCCATTCAATCATCCCTCCCTTCCCCACTTTGTAACCATAAGTTTGTTCTCTGCATCTATGTCTCTATTTCTCCTTTGCAAATAAGTTCACCTGTACCACTTATCTAGATTCCACATATATGTGACATTATATAATACTGTTTTTGTCTTTCTGACCTACTTCTTTCTACATGACAGTCTCCAGGTCTCTCCATTTTTCTGGAAATGGCACTATTTTATTCCTTTATGACTGAGCAATATTTCATTGTATATATGTACCATACTGAATAATATCTTTAAACAAAAGGGTATATTGGCCAGTGGATGGGTTAGTTGGCATGGTTAACTTAAGTGAAATTATCCGGGGATTGCAGTAAAAATATCACTCTACTATATTTTTGATACAAACTCTTTTGGCTCACCTCTTGTCGAGGGGGTTGGTATCATTCTGAGTGACAGAGGCTAATGCTAAAATGTCATGAGAAGGTTAATTTCATTCACAGAGTCAGCTATCTCTGGCTCACAATTTTTTGTCTAATTCCTTTAAGGTTCTATCTCTCATCCATAAACAGAGACTATAGTACTTAACAAGACTTGTGAAGATCAACTGAGATTGAAGGAACTTAACTTATGCCTGGTATTGAGAATTACTCATAAATGGCAATTAAAATTATTGTTGTTTATCACCAACACATTTACTAAGGGATACTAAATAGACTTGTTCTGCAAAATGATCTTTCAACACAGGTGATTTACATGGTTGCTAATATTTCAATCTTGAAAATGTCTCCAGGTCCAAATTAGTAGAAGGGTGATATCAAAAAAGGAAAGTTGACAATTCTTATGTCTATTTTAACATACAGACATGTCACTGACAACAGTTATGAATAAAATTCTTGCAAATCCAATACTTAACCATTCACTAGTGGCAGGGCTATTTAAAATAACACAGTTCATCTTTCTGCAATTCAAACTTATGATTTAGACTTTTATTTTTCATGCTTAGCTCTTCATTTCCTTTGATCAAGCTGGTCAATTTTTTGCTCTCATGTTCTCATCTTTAAGGAATACTGAAGTTGTAAGATAAGTTTTGTTTTCTGAAGGAAAAATACTGTAATCTTAGCTGGTTAATACATCAGAAAAGCAGCAGATGGTTGTGGACATGTTGAAAGATGCAAGGAGAGGACACTGGGAAATGGAGAGAGGCAGTTATGTAAATGTCATGGGCTTTTGCAGCTGATTGCTTTTTAGAACTCTGCTATTATAAGTTTTACAAATGGAAATAAGTTCCTGTCTACCCTCTCTCATATCAAGTCTCATTATAGGTGACCACTGACATCCTGAAAGACACCCATTAAAAAAGTAAGACACAAATAGCTTCATCTGGAAAGAGGAAACCTGAGAATAGATATAGGAAGAAGACATAATGGGAAGAGAAAGCATGGTTTTAGGCGCCAAATCCTGAATACAACTAGACATACATGGAGGCATCTCTTTAAGTGTGAAGGAAGTAATTCAACCCAAAGACAGAGTATAATGACTGCACAAAGTCACATAGAAAACTGGTGTGGGAATCCGAGTCGAAAACTGATATGATTACATTTCTAGATAGAGACACTAAAATATCTGAGAAAAATAATACAAACATCCCATATTGGGAGCGCAGGAGTATTGGATACCATGTAAAACATGAGCCCTTTAATGTAACTTTGGTAAAACCATTAAGCCAACAGCATCTACTGTTAGGGTTTTTGGTGATGATTAAATCTCTCCAAGAGATAATAAGCAACACCGCTGCATCCATCATCTTCTTGGGTAAATTCATCTCCCCCATGTATGACCTCTACCATATATACGTCTAGCAACTTTTGTCTCAATTAGACCAAACACACTGAAAATTGTTATTGAGAGGTAGAAATCAAGGTCAAAGACATGATAAGCAAACACTGGTACATAAAAGTGGGCAATAAAACTTATTTGTATTATCTCAAACACTTTATTTAGGTGTTAAAGTTTAGAATTATAGGATATTATTCTACTTGAGAAAAAAGGGACACAATGTAGATAGGTTAATTATAATACTGAATATAATATGAATGCTATGTAAATAGTTCTGGGTGTACAGCAAATTTTGGATGGACATGAGTTTGAGCAAGCTCCAGGAGTTGGTGATGGACAGGGAAGCCTGGTGTGCTGCAGTCCATGGGGTTGCAAAGAGTCAGACACGACTGAGCGACTGAACTGAACTGAATGTGGACAGACCCTATCCCTAGCCTACTACCTTATCATACAATGGGATCTGGACGTGATTCACTCTCTCCAATGTAAAGTAATGTGCAAGGTGAAAACAGACCTACAACATAATTCGTCCTTCTTCAGAATGTAATAATTTTCTATTTTCTTGGTGGCTTTGTTAGTTACAGGCTGACATCAACCACCGCCTCAACAACGCGACAGAACAGGGTCAGCCACTTGAGAGCCTGGAGGGAGAATGAAAAGAACAAAAACCCAAAACCCACAGAGAAAACAGCACTGGCTAAAGACTGGCAAAAATGAAAACATCAGCACATAAGCTTAAAACTTAGAAAATCGTACATCTATATGTAAGTTACTTCTGTTAGGCAGGGTATAGAAAGTCTTCAGGCCTACTCTCTTACTTCACTTTGCTGGAGGCTTGTGGTATTTTTCCAACTCTATGTTCAGGCTGTATGAGAAAATGTCCACGGAAACTACCAGAAATACAGTTGCCCCTTTGTATCTGCAAGTTCCACATCCACATATTCAGCCAAACAAGGATTGAAAATATTTGGGGAGAAAAATTCAGAAAGTTCCAAAAAAAAAAAAAACTTGCAATTGTTTTACACCCAGAACGATTTACATAGCATTCATATTCTATTCTGAGAAGGCAAGGGCACCCCACTCCACTACTCTTGCCTGGAAAATCCCATGGACTGAGGAGCCTGGTAGGCTGTAGTCCATGGGGTCACGAAGAGTCGGACACTTACTGAGCGACTTCACTTTCACTTTTCACTTTCATGCATTGGAGAAGGAAATGGCAACCCACTCCAGTGTTCTTGCCTGGAGAATCCCAGGGACTGCGGAGCCTGGTGGGCTGCCATCTGTGGGGTCGCACAGAGTCGGACACGACTGAAGCGACTTAGCAGCAGCAGCATATTCTATTTGGTATTATAAGTAATCTCGAGATGATTTAAAGTATATGGGAGGATGTGTGTAGGTTCTATGCCAATATTATGCTGGTTTATATAAAGGACTTGAGCGTCCTCAGCTGTGGTGTCCTTTAGGGGTCCTGGAACCGATCCCCATGGATACTGAGCAACAGTTACATATATTATATAAACAAGGCGACATTAACCACAGCCCCTCACATTCACGGTTCTGATTGAATAGACGGCATCTACTCATTTGCATAAATCATGGCACTCACCAATGGTGTAGAACCTCTTCAGCTCACTTCTTCGGGAAGGATGTTTCTGGGAATTTGCTGCGTTGTTCTGTTCTTCTTCAATGATGGGCGTCTTGGGTGCCGGGGGCTTACTGGCTTGTGGCATTTGCTTTCCTGCACCAGCCAAAGGGTTGAACCCTGGAGCAGTAATATCCACCGACTGGGACTTTTTCTTCAACCTACAGGTAGAGCATACCACATGTGATAACTCCTGACTCCAGAGAGAGACACATTTTTTTTTTTTCACATTTATCTCCATCATAATTTTTGTCAACAACTGAGCTACATTTGGCCTTGAAAGAGAACAAGGTTTATTCAGAAATTACAGATCTTCCCTACAGTATTTTAAATCCTTCAAATATTTTTGAAACCAGTTGAGGGGAGGGGATCTTCTAATCAGAACATTTCATTAAAATACATTCAAATGTAAGGTGATAAAGGACTTTAACTGTTCGAATAGCAAACTAAAATCTGGCTTCAGACAAACACAAGGCACTGAGGAATTGCTTGAAGTTTTGAGCAGAGTATTTTTTAATGTCACAGTAAAACATTAGTTGGAAACAAATAATTGCAACCCCCAGAAGAATAATGAAATGTTTATCTGTATAACTAGAGGCTGCCAGTGCTTTTCTGTGTCATTGGTAACAGCATCTTAGCTGGAAAAATTGCAGAGTTTATACAGTTTCTCCAGATACTCTTAATGACAGTAAGCATACTACTGCTCCTCCTAAACTTTAGAGAGCAGACATAGGTCTAATAGGAAAAGCAAGAGAGCACAAGAGCATTTTTCTTGGTGTAAAAATAATTGGTAAGTGATATGCCTTAAATTCAAATACTGCAAGCTACACAACCTGATATTTGTAACGTAACTGAACCCTAAGCCCAGCATACCCTCGGTGCTTGGTACTTTTGGAGGCTAATGTTAAGTGTCATTTTCCAAGCCTTAATTCCCTACAGAAAACTAGTTGACAGTTTTATCGGTTATGGTAATCACACTTGCACATTTGCAACTTCCTAAAAGTTTCATAAAATTTCACACCTCCAGGTTTTAGTCAAGCTTTTCCAGTGTATTAGCTTCACTTTCTGCCCCACTGGTCAGACCCTTCTCCTGCTTCTACACTTGGCTTACATGTGGCCTTCTCTTGGACACTTTCTATGACACAGACCTTGGTGGCCTGACACCATTCTGCATGGGAGGCTATTCATAATGAGCTCTCAACACGTCTTTATTAAATTGAATTTATCAGAGAAAAATCTTTGTTAAAGGAATAGAATATGCCAATTATTAAAAGATTCTTTAATGAAAGCAGTGTTTATTCAAATTTAGTCATTTAATTATCACCTGTAGCATATCTGCTATATTTCAGTTCAGTTCAGTTGCTCAGTCAAATCTGACTCTGTGACCCCATGGACTGCAGCACGCCAAGCTTCCCTGTCCATCACCAACACTCAGAGCTTACTCAGATTCATGTCCATGGAGTCAGTGATGCCATCCAACCATCTCATCCTCTGTTGCCCCCTTCTCCTCTTGTCCTCAATCTTTCCCAGCATCGGGGTCTTTTCAAATGAATCAGTTCTTTGCATCAGACAGCAAAGTATTGGAGTTTCAGCTTCAGCATCAGTCCTTCCAACAAAAATTCAGGACTGATTTCCTTTAGGATGGACTGGTTTATATACTACCTATGTGATCTACTTAATATTCATGAAAATTGACTTGCTTTATGAAAATTGCCAACAAGTATATTAACAAGTGCTAGACAGCACTAGTCATGAGACATATAAATTAAGATCACTTCACACTCAAAACAGACCACCAGACTGGCTAAAATGTCAAAGACGTGACATGAAGTGTAGTGATAAGGAGCAATTGGAATTCCAGGACATTGACAGTGGAGACCACTCTGGGCAAATTCCTGCCACGATCTTAGCTGAAGGCATGCATCTTTTGTGTCACTCATTATATTCTTAGTATTTATCCTACACAAATATAGACATATTCACCAAAAGGAATATTCATAGAAGCACTATTTATGAATACATAAATATCAAAAACAGCCCAAATGCCTTACTAACAGTAGAAATGGGTAAATAGGTTGTGATAGTACTTATAAAATGGAATTTTATACAGCTCCTGAAATGAAAGAACTACACCTGCTTGTAATGACATGGATGGGTCTCATAAAAATAACTTGAGCAAAAGGAGGCAGACAGAGAAAGGCTCATGCTATGGAATTCAGTTTATATAAAGTTCAGATAGAACTATCAAACTCTTTCTGCTATTAAAAGTGTGGCTAGTGGGGAGTTATTACATTGACAGGCTTTTCAAGTGGTTCAGTGTAAAAGAATCCACCAGCGAATGCGGGAGGTACAAGAGACACAGGTTTGATCTCTGGATTGGGAAGATCCCCTGGAGAAGGAAATGGCAACACAGTCCAGTATTCTTGCCTGGAAAATCCCATGGACAGGAGAGCCTGGCCATGGGGTTGCAAAGGGTTGGATATGACTGAGCAACGGAGCACACACACATTACACGGACAGAGACAGGAATGGCTTTCTGGGACTCTGGGACTGTTCTGTTTCCTGATCTGGGTTCTGGGTACCAGGATGTGTTTACTTTGTGAAAATCTCATCATCTACGGTTTCTGCATCTTTTCTGAGTATACAGTACACTCCAATAGAGCTTCCATTGGAAATTGGCTAAATTTTTAACTTACTCATTTAAAATCAAGATTATATATAGTTACTGAATAGCTGCTTGCCCCAAAGCAGCAAGTAAAAAGAAACAGAATGAAAGCCTTGCCTCTAGCCTCCCAAAGATGGCCAGAGTAGAGTGAATCTAAAGAAGAATCCTTTCCTCACTGGGTTGGCTGGACCTCGTCCCCCTGCTTTCTGTGAACTGAGTGGGGCTATTCATTCATTCCTTGAAAGGCTACTTTGCATCAGCTAATATTTTGGGGACCAGGAACACACAGTGAACACAAAGGGGCAAAATATCTGCCATCATGGAATCCTCATTCTCATGGAGGAAGACAAGTAATAAGTAACAAAACAAACCAATATATAACAAATCAGGTGGTGAAAAATGCTGTGATTAAAACAGAGTAAAAGGGATAGCAAACAAAAGTGCCCAAGCATATTGTTACATAAAGGAGAGCCAATGGAGGGCTCTCGGACCATCAGACTTTTGAGAAGAGACATGAAGGGAGAAGCCGTGAGAAATTTGGGGAGAAGTATTTCAGCAAATGGGGAACTTGTTTTTCTGCATTAGAGGAACAAAGTGACTGGAAGAGAGAAGCAGGAGATGAGGTCAACAAGATGGGGTCAACAAGATGCCCTCCATCAACAAGATGGGGTGCAGGAGAAAGAGGACAGATTATATAGAGCTTCAAGGTCATTTAAGAATGAGGCCAGGAGAGGGTCTGATCCAAGGAGGCAGGTCATGATGACTGTGTATTAAAACACTTTGTTTGCTTTGCTGAAATCAGGTTGAAGGCTGTATCTCCAAGTTAAGCAAGCTGCATGCAATGACCTTCAAGGAGTCAACACCAAAAATCACTTAGAGTACCACATACTTGAGCAAACAGGGGTTTACTTTGCACAGGATTATGTACTTATTAATGCCGTGGTCCTCCAACATCATCATTCTTGCCCGAGTCTGGAGTTTATGCACTGTAGCTAAAAGTAATGGCACCCCACTCCAGTACTCTTGCCTGGAGAGTCCGATGGATGGAGGAGCCTGGTAGGCTGCAGTCCATGGGGTTGCTGGGAGTCGGACACGACTGAGCGACTTCACTTTCATGCATTGGAGAAGGAAATGGCAACCCACTCCAGTGTTCTTGCCTGGAAAATCCCAGGGACGGGGGAGCCTGGTGGGCTGCCGTCTATGGGGTCGCACAGAGTCGGACACGACTGAAGTGACTTAGCAGCAGCTAAAAGTTACAGTAGTACTATGAGCAGCATTAAGATTAATAAGTTAAGAAACAAGGTGAAGGTCATCGAGGCAACAACTTTGATTTGTTCCAACGTGGTTTTCCAGAGAAGCACAGTTAGGCATACAAAGATGTAGACTACACTAAAAATATATTAAACCCTAAAAACTCTAAGAAATCACCAATATTTGACCATTTTCACCTACAGAAATGCTAATTTTCTATAGTGCATTTTACAAACTTTATTTCAAGATCAAACGAGTTTCAGCATAAAGCAAGTTTTTTTGGGAGGGTGGGGTGGGGAGAGGTGGTACAAAGGAGTAGGAATTGAAAGGAAAGGTGCTACATTTTACTGAAAGAAATCCAACTGCTCTTTGCCTGTGTGCATGCTTTGTCACTCAGTCGTTTCCGATTCTTTGCAACCCCATGGACTGTAGCCCGCCAGACTCCTCTGTCCATGGAATTTTCAAGGCAAGAATACTGGAACGGGTTGTCATTTCCTTCTCTAGGGGATCTTCCCAACACAGGTATCAAACCCACGTCTCCTGCATTAGCAGGCAGATTCTTTACCACTGAGTCACCTGGGAAGCCCAACTGCTCTTTAGTTCTCAGGAAAGATTATTTTCAAAATGTAAATGTGACAAGTTTTATCTTCAGTCCACAGAGCAAACTATTTTATCACCAGAAACTGCTTACATTTTATGCTGGCCTGTTTTAGAATTGATCAGAGTTGCTAAATTTATGTCTCAGGCTGGAGGACATCAGCAATGAATCTTAAATATTTGATAAAGGGCTTGATACTTAATTAATGAAACTCTCCATCACTTCAAATACCTAAGTACTCTACAACTCCTTTTATAGCCCCTGGAATAAGCAAAGGACAAAGGCAAGCAGTCTATATTTTCTGTATTTTCCCTCTTCTTCCTGCTCTTTCCCACCAGACACTCGTCCTAATCAAAACTTGAAGGTGACATGTTTCCACTGTTGTCGCTGGAGCCTGGAATGCTGCTAGCAGGTTTGTGGGCTTGCTTAAGGAAAGACTTCTATTTGCATGATCTTAGAAAGGGGAACTGTGTGGGTAACCGAATTCCTTCTTTAAGGATCCTAAAAAGGACTACTGTGGTTGACAAGGAAACCTGCTAAATGCTACCTTCGATTTCCATATTTCATGAAAGGGGAAGTCTTTGTAAATTTTTAACAATGCTCTTCATTAAATGAGTTAAACAAATGTAAATGTAGCATAATGGCCTATGTAGGTGTATGGGAGTAATAAATGAAACACTAGAACTAGAGACAAAAAGATCTCTCAATAGATACCAAGAGGATCTTTGTTTAATGTGCCTTGCATTACCAAAGGAAAAATAACTGTCGACTTCTTAGAAGGGGGAAAGGAACTGAGTAAAAAGAGGCGTTTCCCCCTTGGTACGGGCAGACCCCCTTGTGTTTCATCGTCTTTGCCTTTTCTTGTTCCTATGTTCTTGTGAACAAACAAGGATTATTCCTACTCCTCCAAACATGTATTCCAATGCCTTCTTTCATTGTGGTAACAAAGTGAGTGAGTGAAGTCACTCATTTGTGTCTGACTCTTTGTGACCTCATGGACTGTAGCCTGCCATTCTCCTCTGTCCATAGGATTTTCCAGGCAAAAGTACTGGAGTGGGTTGACATTTCCTTTTCCAGAGGATCTTCCCAACCCAGGGATCAAACCCAGGTGTCCCGCACTGTAGGCAGATGCTTTACCGTCTGAGCCAGCAGGCAAATCCTTATGGTAACAAGGTTGGACATTTTTCTGAGACTCATTTTCTTCATCTATAAAACGGGGATAAAACAGAACCAGGAAGGTTCTGAGGACTAAGTAAATATCCTATGGACAGTACCTAGCATAGCACCTGCATGGAATGCAAGTTCCAATCTCTTTAAGGGGATATAATTTTGTTCAAACTTCTATGGATGCTGAGGAAATGATATCAGCTTCTGCACAATTTTTAAAAACTTTTTATTTTATACTGGAGTATAGCCATACATATACAGGTATCCATACCTCCGTTGGTAAAGAATTTTCTTGCAGTGCAGGAGACCCAGGTTCAATCCCTGGGTCAGGAAGATCCCCTGGAAGAGGAAATGGCAACCACTCCAGTATTCTTGCCTGGAAAATCCCACAGACAGAAGAGCCTGGCAGGCTACAGTCCATGGGATCACAAAGAGTCGGACATGACTGAACACACATGCAGAAGGAAGGAACTTATGTTGACTTTAATAGAAACATAAGAAATCTTTCACTCATTTCAAGATAAAGGAGTAGAATTCATGAATATTTTGGCTAAGGGCTTAATGGACATCCTGGAGCCTAGAGCTTGTGCCAAAAGTGAGTGAATGGCTTTAAGATGCTCATCACACAGGACTTCTCCCCAAGATGTGGGTCAATCCTCTATTTCAACAGCTTTCACCAAGGAGAAGCTTGCTCTAAGCTTCTTCATGCTGCTGCTACTGCTGCTAAGTCACTTCAGTCGTGTCCGACTCTGTGTGACCCCGTAGACGGCAGCCCACCAGGCTCCCCCGTCCCTGGGATTCTCCAGGCAAGAACACTGGAGTGGGTTGCCATTTCCTTCTCCAATGCATGAAAGTGAAAAGTGAAAGTGAAGTCGCTCAGTCGTGTCCAACTCTTAGCGACCCCATGGACTGCAGCCCACCAGGCTCCTCCGTCCATGGGATTTTCCAGGCAAGAGTACTGGAGTGGGGTGCCATTGCCTTCTCCAAAGCTTCTTCATATTTGGCCCGTATTACCCTGGTTTATTACCTGTCGTACTCTTCTGGTCTTACCTCTTTCCTTTCCATCTCACACTGAGGGATTTGCACCTTCCCATCATCTCCACTCTTCCATCATCTTCCCTTTAAGTCATAACCAAGCAGTACTTTTCATCTTTCTTTGTCTGTTATGCTTTTGATCTTTTAAGTTTTGTTAACTTGTTTGAATACTGCATGATAGAACTCTACCTTAAGCCTGAACTAAACTCTGGTATGATTTATGTATGTAAGAAAAAAATATTTTCATTTAACTTGAGTTCTTAACTGGAATTACTTCTCTCCCATCAAATGGAATTTAAATTGTACCTTCATGATAATAGGATATGCTCCTGAGCTCTGTAGCTATCTGAGACAAAAATTAACTTCATATTATCATTTATTATATAGTATTAGGATGCCCATAGCAATAATAGAAACCGTTGGGAAAACCTACTATAGTATAATGGGAATATTCCCTAGGTCATAGGAAAAGTTTGTTTGGAAGACTAAAACTTAGGAAACCTGGAATCCAACCAGGATATTTGGACTAAAAAGCCACGCTTTAGAATTAGGAGATAGAGAAAAATTTCAGCTCTAACATTCACCAGCCATGTAACTTTGGACAAGAACTTTGACTGGGTCTCTATTTTCTTACTCATAATGGTGGTATTCACACTATATGCCTACTTGACCCTCGAGAGTTATTGTGAACAGAAAATGTGTTAAAGTTAATGAAAGCACATTGTAAAATTCCACAGAACTCTGCAGTACACAGCAGTAGCTATACAAAATCACTCTTTTCCCAATTCACTTGGTCTATACTTAAGCAAACGTACATGTACACACACATACATGGATACATGTGAATGGCTGTGCCCAGAGACTCAAGGCTTGTAGTCCTTTCCAGTCATTTCCAACAAGAAGACCATCTGTCATTTGCACAACTCATTACTGTTAGCAAAGCTGTCTCCCTGCTTCCTAAAAGAGCTAATGCAAGGATATTTTTTGAAGTAGTAAAGCTGCTGAGAATGCAGATTTTCCAAGTTGGATACTGTGTACTGCAAAAATGTCAAGTCACTGAAAAAGAGCTTTTGAGAGCAAATGCCTGAAGAATTTTCACACTGCAAAATTAAGGGCTTTTGTTACCCCTTGTACAGTTTGACTAAAAATCAGCAGCTAAGAACAAACCACAAAACCAGCAAAAAACAAGCAGATTCAGAAATCCAACCAGAAGAAATGACAGATTGGAAACCTATGCATTAAAACAAGAAAACAATCCCTTGGGGTATAGAGTATGCCAATTACAGCCTGCTCTGTTACATCTGTAGCCAAACTATTTTTTGTGCCCCTACAAACAAGGATTAAGACATAAAATATCATTAACACGGGATCACGAATTACACAATCTTCTTTTACAATTCAAAAACAATGCAAAAGTTTCAACAGAAGTACCCTTCAGGAGTGCAAATTGGCATTGGAACCATTAATGGGACAGCAAAACCAGATACCTTGCTATAATAAGATGTTTCTAGCCCTGTATTCATTCTAAGAGGTTGATGCTGTCCTATCTTGGAGATTCAGAGAACAAAAAATTCAAGAATTGAGTCAAAGGTACAAAGATATGTAGAAATGGTTTGCTAGAAATTCTCTTATTAAAAGCAACTGAATTCAAATCTGTGAAGAGCAAGGCCAGCTGTATATAATATCAACCAAATAGAAGCATACATGAATCCATTGCTATGATAACCTAAATTTATAACAAAAATAATAGAAATTAAATCCAAAACCAATCTGCCTCTACAGAGTTCAATAAACCCTAAAGTAAATGGTTAGCCTTTCTTATCGACCCTTCATGAAAAAGACATCCAAATCCTCAAAGTCTGCCAGGTGATTTATTTATATCTTCATGCTTATACCAGCCCAGAGAAAAGAGGCTGGAGAGAAGCGTTTTTCATCAGGATGCTTACCACCAGATCAACTGAATTCCTACATTCAGAGAAATTCAGTCTGTTCATCATTTCACTCCTAGGACTTAGCACGTGTTCATGGGTGCTTAGTCACTCCAGTTGTGTCCGACTCTGCGACCCCGTGGACTGCAGCCTGCCAGGCTCCTCTACCCATGGGATTCTCCAGGTAAGAATACTGGAGTGGGTTGCCAAGCCTTCCTCCAGGGGATCTTTTCAACCCAAGGATCAAACCCAAGTCTCTTAATAGCTCCTGCACTGGCAAGCAGGTTCTTTACTGCTAGCACCTGGGAAGCCCAGGACTTAGCGTAATTCTTGGCATATAGAAAGCACTTCATAAATAAACTGTTAAATGAATGAGTGGTTTCATGATGGGAAAAAGCCACAAGAGATAATACAAAAATGCAAGCAACTTCATGTATAAAGTCTATGAAAATAAGCTAAAAAAGTAACTAATTTTGGACAGTTTAGGGGCAGATGTAATAATCAATTTAGTACATCCCCACTCAATCATGGTAGCTTCAAAGCTTAGACAAAGGAAATTATTCCACCTCTATTATCAGCAGTATAATAAATTGGAACATTTCTTTTTTCACTAAATTTAGCCTTGTAATTTCTAAAAATACACTATGCAGTCTTGATAAATTGACATCCCTATGCAAAAATTTCAGTGGTGGCATGAAGAAGTGAAAAGATCAAGGACTCTGTAATCAAAAATTTGAGTTCAAGTTCAGGATCTACTGATTTTAAGTAATATAATATTAAATACTTTTCTTGATTTGAAGTTCTACTTTATATTTTTGATCATTCATTAAGAATTTGCATATTATCTTTCTACTGCTGCTGCTGCTAAGTCATTTCAGTCGTGTCCGACTCTTTGCGACCCTATAGACGGCAGCCCACCAGGCTCACCCATCCCTGGGATTCTCCAGGCAAGAAGACTGGAGTGGGTTGCCATTTCCTTCTCCAATGCATGAAAGTGAAAAGTGAAAGTGAAGTCACTCAGTCATGTCCAACTCTTCACGACCCCATGGACTGCAGCCTACCAGGATCCTCTGTCCATGGGATTTTCCAGGCAAGAGTAGTGGAGTGGGGTACCATCGCCTTCTCCTATCTTTCTACTACACAGTTTCAAAAAATTAAGTCAACAGTATTAATAGTAAAATTTTTATGAGCTTCCCCTTCCGTGTACTTTCCAATTATACCACTATATTACAAGCATTCACTTTGAAATTACACAAATTTCCAATTTATTTCAGTTTTTGCCTTGGAACTTCAAAGCCTTTCAACTGGAAAATCCTGGAAGTAGAAACACATTATGCAAATCCAAAGATTAGGGCTTGAAGGATTTGGAAGTCAAATTCTTATAAATGTTGAACAGTCTTCTGTAATAATCCACAGAGATAGAATTTAATTTTATTACCTTTGATGAAATGATTTGTAACATGCTATTGCCACATCGAGTGCATTCTGTTTATTCATCTTAGGAAGAAGGAATCAGAATAAATAAGCACTATTTTAAGACTTCAGGCATCTATCCAACATTGCTGGTTAAAGGAATCTATTTTTAACAGGATCTCCTATTACAAACTATCTGTATAATGCATATAGACTAGCTGATTAAAATGTAGTTTTGCCTATGCACAACATAAGGCAACTCCAAACTTAAATCAAGATAGATTCTGTAGGTAACAATGACCTGGGCCAAAACCCAACAGTTTGCAGTTAAAATGCCAAGGTAGAACAACAGTCTCCTGTGTTAATTTCCCAAAACGAATACATGATAAACAGAAAAAGAAGTTATAAAAATATAGGTGTCTTGTTTACATGTTAATTCAGAAGCTTGAGAAAAAAAATCACTCCATTTAATTCATTGTTTCTTTACCTCTTTAAACCAAACTGTCCTGTTGATGAGTATTAAAAAATCCTTAAGTCATTCTACATATTTTCAAATAAAAATGTTGCTTGGTGGGTTTTACATGTAAGATTGCATATTGATTTTATTCTTGTGCGAAAAGGATTTTTTAACCTGCCCCATGTAGATTCTAATTACCTAGCAAAATATAGTACACCATGTCCCCCTCAATTTGAGGATCACTGGGAAATCTGTTATAATTTTCTTCAATTCACATAATAGTGGTTTAACACACGATGGTTATGAAGTGTTTTCCCAACACAACGAAGTTGGATTTTAGACCTTCAGATAAACATACTTTAAATGTTTAGAATTACATTAAATAAGTCACTGGTCTCCTTCCCAGTAACAACTCTATAAACCTACATTTACTTTTCCCCATAATTTAAAAACATTTTCCTATTATAGAAAAGGGTATGATCCTCCTCTTGTTAAAACTAATCTCTCCATGTGTTTTCTGAATCCAACTGCATCCTCTCTCCATACCCAAGGTTTCAATGTACTAACCATTCTCTTCCTTCCTGTAAATCCTGAATCAACTGACCAATAAGGACTGGAGTCAGGGGCCCATCACAAGCAGGCAGCCTGGAGCAGCAGAGGTCCTGGTGAGGCTACCCCATGTTCACCGAACATCATGAGGATGCCGTGGGCTTCGTGCCCCAAAGAGAGAAGGCAGAGGGGGTGGGGCCGGACCCCTGCAGTTCTTTCCACGGTCTGAGAAGTCACTCTTCTTTCTCTGGAGAGGCAGAGATACAGAGAGCCCAAGGTCTCTTCTAAATCCTTCAGAAAAGAAGGAAGTCTATTTTACACACACAAGAAGCGATGCAGGCAAGGCAGACAAGGTTCCTCGTACATCGCTTTCTCAACTGCACTCCTAGGTTATCTGCTTCCATCCTGGTCATGAATCTCCCACCAGCATTCAACCAGGTGCTAACATCACCCATCGCTTCAAGAAGTCCTTTTCTTCCTTAGGCTACCATCCCATTTCTGGATTTCCTTTCTCTCTATTCATCACTGCAATCCTCCCCAATAGTGCCTCACACCCAGAGCTCTCACAAAACAATTCATTGTGGTTTTCAGTCATTTCACACAGTCAAAGGTTACTTTTTTTTGGTTTTCATCACTCTTAGCCTTAGAATGGCAGGATGTTTGGTGGATATGCAAAGCACAAAGGGTAAGGTCATGGACTCTGAATGAAGTTAGGGGCCTGGGTATAAAACCCGGCTCCTTATTATGGGATCTACAGTGAAATTACTTAATCTCTCCACAGTTTATATGCATTTGTAAAATGAACTTAATAACTGTATTTGCCTTGAAGGATTATTAAAAGGGTAACTAAAAAGCAGAGACGTTACTTTGCCAACAAAGGTCCATCTAGTCAAGGCTGTGGTTTTTCCAGTAGTCATGTATGGATTTGAGAGTTGGACTATAAAGAAAGCTGAGCACTGAAGACATGATGCTTTTGAACTGTGGTGTTGGAGAAGACTCTTGAGAGTCCCTTGCAAGGAGATCCAACCAGTTCATGCTAAAGGAGATCAGTCCTGGGCGTTCATTGAAAGGAGTGTTGTTGAAGCTAAAACTCCAATACTTTGGCCACCTGATGCAAAGAGCTGACTCATTTGAAAAGACCCTGATGCTGGGAAAGATTGAGGGCAGGAGGAGAAGGGGATGGCAGAGGATGAGATGGTTGGATGGTATCATCGACTCAATGGACAGGGGTTTGGGTGGACTCTGGGAGGTGGTGATGGACAGGGAGGCCTGGTGTTTTGCGGTTCATGGGGTCGCAAAGAGTCAGACACGACTGAGTGACTGAACTGAACTTCATCCATATAAATATTCAATGTGATCTGTACTAGTACATCTAAGTATTCAACTTTTTTTTTTTAATTGTCCCTTTACATTGAAACATTTTAGCTTAGAGCCCCTGACACATAACACTTCTAAAATTCCTTTTTTCCACCATTCCTTAAAAAGTTCCTTCCCCCCCTCCCCCTTTCAACCTTAAGTTCTGGAATATCCAGAGGACTAAAAGAACTGGGCCTCCCTCTGCTTTGCATTCACTATCTCCCTAAATATTCTCATCCATTCCCTTGGAAGAAAGATTTCTATGCTGAAAACTCCCATATTTATACCTCCAGCCCACACTTTCTCTAGAACAGCAAACTTAAATATATAACTAGCTACTTGGCATTATCCATTACCTGTGGCACTTCTTAAACTCACCATGGCCCTAAACACATTCTTGATCCCTAAATTCAACCCGATCTTCCTTCCTCTCTTCTTCCATCAGCACATAGCACCAATACCTTCAGTTATTCAAGCCCAAAAACTAGAAGTTATATTTGTTTCCTTCCTTTTCAACAGTCTCCACTTCTAATTCATCAGCAAATTTTCTCTATTCTGCCTTCAAATTACACGTTAAGTCTCCCTACTTCTCTCCATCTTCACTACCACCTCCATGGTCATCAGCCCTCTGGGTTACCGCCACAGCCTCCATGTTGGTCCCTCTGTTAGACTTTCCTCTCTTCCCACCTATTCTTACAGCAGCCAAAATAAGCATGTTAGGCCTAAAGGAGACAAGCTGTTTTCCTGCTTCAAAGCACTGAATGGCTCCCCACTATGATATGATGCATTTCTAAACTTTTTTCCATGATCCATAAGGCCCTGCATGTCTCCATATTGTAATTCATCTGGGGCTATTCTTCCTGCTCCTGTTCTGGTCTCATTGGTGTCCTTCAAGGTTCTTGAACACATCAAGCTCTTTCCTGCCTCAGGACCTTTGCACATGCTCCCCCTGCCCCTGACTGACTGAAATGCAGTTTGAGTTGTTGGTTGCTTCTCATTTTTTAAGTCTCCTCAGAAAAACCATCCCACATGATTCTAAATAGGCTGTCTCCTATCTCCTGCCTTCCAGCCCCACTGAAGCTGCTCTCTGGTGTTCTGCCCACCTGCTCCTCATGGTATTTATCACCAAGTCTAATGATACACTTGTTCATGTGTCCATTCCTCCGTTCTGTCTCTCTCACTTCACGGTTCACTCGGGTGGCCCTGGAAGCACATGTCCTTTATCCACCTACCATGTGCCTTGCACGGTAAGTGCACACCAAAAATATTTACTATACAAATAAGTGAACTGGTGAACAAATGAATATATTATCCCTCTGCACAGACTCCAGACGTGAATTTACTCAGAAGACTTATAGGGCGTGAGGTTACATTCATTCTCTCCAACTGCTTTCCTTTTCAGTTTGTCTCGGTCACAGTGTCCCAAATCTTTCTTAAGAAATTACAGTCACATCTCTTTGGTTACAAAACCACAATATTCATAGCAGTTATGTGAAAGGAGAGCCGTCTCCTGATCTATGAGCTGGGTTAATTTTGAAAGCTGAAAATTATGGTTGAATGCATCATCTAAGAAACAGGCTTGAGCTAGAAGATCCATTTAAACGTGTTGATAAACTGGCATTGTGCTAATGGGCATTTCACTCCTGTATTTTCCGGGTCTCATATTTTTGCAGCTGGTAAATTACATTAGGAGAAAAATCAAATGGAGATTGAATGCAGAGAAGCAAAGTATTACATATTAATGAGCCAGAAAAAAAGGGAAGTAGAAAAAAAGATTCATATATATGTTAATTTCTAATTACATTAAGGACTGATAGAAATCCCTACATAACTCTATTTAAAATAGTATATTCAGTCAATCATCATTAAAGAATAAGAAATAAAATCTGATGATGGCAAAAAGTAGCAATCTATATTTAATTATAGATTGGAGAACCTTTAAAATCTGTAGGGAGACTGAGTTCAACCACATAATTTCACAGTGGCATTAATGGAACTAATATTTCTGGAACTCAGGCTGTATGTTAGGTAAATAGCCAATTATTGCCTTAAATTTGTCCACCATAAGCTACTTGAGGTCAGGAATTGCCTTATTCATAATCGGGCCACACTGCCCTGACGGGCACACAGCAGCCACCATTAAAATAAGGCTTGACTTCATCTAGGAATAAACTGAAGGACTGCTGCTGCTGCTGCTGCCGCTGCTAAGTCGCCTCAGTCATGTCCAAGTCTGTGCGACCCCATAGACAGCAGCCCACCAGGCTCCCCCGTCCCTGGGATTCTCCAGGCAAGAATACTGGAGTGGGTTGCCATTTCCTTCTCCAATGCATGAAAGTGAAAAGTGAAAGGGGAGTCACTCAGTCTTCCCGACCCCATGGACTGCAGCCTACCACTACCAGGGAGACTAGGTACATACAAATGCCCCAGGAAAGACTGCCTTTGTGTCTTCTTATGAAGCCTTAGTTGCTTTCTATCACAAACCAGGTAATGGCAGTATAGTACTCTTCTGGGCTTCTTTTCAGACCAAATTCTCAACTAGATTCTGCCATAACTGGGAATAAACCTGACTTACCACACTTAAGGAGAAGGCAATGGCACCCCATTCCAGTACTCTTGCCTGGAAAATCCCATGGATGGAGGAGCCTGGTAGGCTGTAGTCCATGGGGTTGCTAAGAGTCGGACACGACTGAGCGACTTCCCTTTCACTTTTCACTTTCATGCACTGGAGAAGGAAATGGCAACCCACTCCAGTGTTCTTGCCTGGAGAATCCCAGGGACAGCAGGGCCTGGTGGGCTTCTGTCTTTGGGGTCACACAGAGTTGGACACGACTGAAGCGACTTAGCAGCAGCAGCAGCAACACACTTAACCTGAACCTCATCATACTCATCTGTACCATGCTGGATATTACCCCTGTGATATTTGCCTAACATGTTTATATGTCTTTGTGTTCCCCAACATCTGCTGATTCCCATCTATGTTCAAGGCACAGTAGTAGATTTCAGGGATCTTACTTGCCAGCATCAATACGCTACATTTTGTTAGGCATTTAAAGCCAACGTTTTATCTTATCAGCTGAGATATTTCATGGGTTCTTTGTAGTTCACTCTTTACTGGAGATCCCTCCTCTGCAGTTTCTTCTTTATGAGTGAATACAAATCATCCCTCTGGGTCCTAACAGTTTCTATTCCAGGCCTCCATGTACACTATCATGTTATTTCTGCTGGGGTTATGGCCCTCCCCCAGACAGCCCTCTGAGACAAGATCTAAGACTCTTTCAGGCCAGATCTCTGTCTCTGCTATGGCCACATCTTGCTGATAAGAAACAAACATTCCTTGCCCTGTAGATTTCAGCACATTCATGAGGTAACAGCTCTTTGTATCCGGGGGTCAGATTCTCCCTACTCTTCAAAATTCTCTTGGTTGAGTCAAAGTTTAACCCATTGTTTCCCCAAGGTCTCAGTGAAGCCCCCCCATATAGATTTAAGGTGAGATTGGGGGGTTGGATAGGACAAGACTGCCAGAACACCAGCAGCTCTCTCTAAAAACCCTGTTCTAATCTCCAAACAGTTATAATGGTTGGTGGTGGGTGGTCAGCTGAGAGTCACAAAAGCAGTCCTTGACCATCAGCTTATCAAATCTCAATTAGGTGATTTCATATTTCATTTCAAAATGAGTAACAGGTGTCTTCTCAGATCCAGTTGAACTACAGATAATGTCTAATTTTAACTTCCTGCTACAGATGCAATATACCTTTATTAACCATTCTTAAGGTCATTGCTCTCTAAGAAAGGGTTGGAACCACCAAAGAAGGTAGTGATAGAATGGAACCATCCTTTAATTTCAGGAACATTTCTAGTTAAATATCATACACACACACACACACATATTTAAATTGATTTTTAGCATATTCAGTGAAAGCTCAATGAGCCCAATGCACTACGCTAAGTGCTAGGGATACAAGGATGAAAAAACAACCTGTTGCTTCCCTTCAGGACGCAAAAGGGGATGGATTTATAAGACAAAATTATAGAAAACGACAAGTACTCTGGTGACAAGAGGGTAATCCCTCCTCCATTTTGGATTTGCCTTTAAATTCTAATATTCATGTGAATTAATTTCACATGAAACAATGGAAACAGTGATGGACTTTATTTTCTTGAGCTCCAAAATCACTGCAGATGGTGACTGCACCCATGAAATTAAAAGATGTTTGCTCCTGGGAAGAAAAGCTATGACCAACCTAGACAGCATACTAAAAAGTAGAGACATTACTTTGCCAACAAAGGTACGTCTAGGCAAAGCTATGGTTTTTCCAGTAGTCATATATGGATGTGAGAGTTGAATTATAAAGAAGGCTGAGTGCCAAAGAATTGATACTTTTGCACTGTCAGACTCTTAAGAGTCTCTTGGACTGCAAGGAGATCCAACCAGTCAGTCCTAAAGGAAATCAGTCACTGGAAGGACTGATGCTGAAGCTGAAACTCCAATACTTTGGCCACCTGATGCAAAGAACCTACTCACTGGAAAAGACCCTGATGCTGGGAAAGACTGAAGGCAGGAGGAGAAGGGGATGACAGAGGATGAGATGGTTGGATGGCATCAGCAATGTGATGGACATGAGTTTGAGTAGGCTCCAGGAGTTGGTGATGGACAGGGAAGTCTGGCTTCCTGCAGTCCATGGGGTCGCAAGGAGTCAGACACAACTGAGCAACTGAACTGAACTGATTACCAACATATTACAAAACAGAAAATATGTTAGACCAAAAATGGCAAAATTAATCTCATTTCAGAATAAAGAGCAGAACTCTCAACTGAAAAACTTATCTTTACAAGAAATGGAGGGTATCATCATCCATGTTCTGATTTTTCCATGGAGAGGTAAAAATCAAGCAGACATGGACTGCCCACAAGCACTTGAAAACCACTGGACTAGATAGTCTCAAATTCTACAGGCAATGAATTTCCTTTGCCAAGAACCCCTTTATTCAAATTGGTTCTACTCCTTCCTCTATGTTTTTATGCCTTACAGCAGAGGGACAGATTTTCCTACAATTTTCCAAGCCCTGTGTTCAGGGCCAGGTACATAACTTGTGGTTCCCCGTGCAAAATGAAAACGCAAGGTTCCTCATAAAATGTATTAGGCGTTCAGGATAACAACAGCAGAGCATACAGCCAAGTGCAGACAGCCCGAGGCCCTGGACAGTCGCACAGGATGAACCTGCATTAGGCTGGCTCTGCCCATGTTGTCTAACACAATCCCCTACACTGATTTCCCAAAGAAGAGCTTTAAAAATGACGCTTCAGCACCAAGCAATCATGTCTAAGGAAACACTTCTAGAATGACAGTCCAGCTTGATGAAGTCTTTCTTACTGGTCAGTAAATCCTATCTTGAAGGTCAGAGCTCAACTCTAAAGTATTGCGGATTATGAATTTAAATAGTGTCTTAAGCTCCTGGCAGTTAAAATGTTCTCAGCTTAGGTTGATCTTTGTGTCTACAGGTCACATTGGAGCTTAAGAATAATAATACTCCACATGTACACAATCTGACAAAAACCTCCTGGATGGCTCAAAATAACCTCCATGTGGAAAAAAGGACACTGAGCGGCTCCAGCTGCGGGATGGGAAACAGCTGTGGGAAGAATGCTATCCGGCCTTTTTACACTTGAAGCAGAAGGTGTTTGGAGGGATCACATATTTATTCTGCAGAGACAGGCAGCATTTCAGAGCAAGGATGATTGGAAGAGTCCTGAGAATGTTCTGGCTGACCCACCATGATTCCCCGCCCCCTTTTTAGATTTCACTACAGCCTCTTACCGCCTCTGCTCTTTCCTCACATTCAGTCCATTTTCCACATAAAGAGCAAAGTGCTGTTTAAAGAAAACATAATTCAGATCAAGCCAGTCCTTCCAATAAAGCTTCTGAATAGATTTCAAACCACTTACCACAGCTTGCAGGATGCTTCACCTGCCTATTTCATGGGCCTTATCCCTATGCTCCTCTTCATTCTCTGTTGTGTTCACATGTTTTTCTGTTCCTGGAAATTCTTCTATTAAGGCATTTGTATTAGAAGCTCTCCCTGCTTGAAATGCACCTTCCCTAGAAATTCATATGTCTGGCTTCTTGTCATTCAGGTTTCAACTCAAAAGCCCCTTTACAGAAAGACCTTGACTGACCACCCATCCTGAAGTTGTCAGTTCTTTCCATCACCCGATTTTATCTGTAGTTTCTTCAGACCATTTATCATAGACATACTTTATTATGAGTCATGTGTGATTCCTAACCCCTTTATTAATGATGTGAGAACTGGAAGCTCACCTGCTTTGTTCACTGACAGATCTCTGATGCTTAGCACAGGATTTTAGATGGTAGAGCAATGGTGTCACATACACAAATACTTCATTCTGCATTAACTAAGAAGGAAACACTACACACTTTGGTTTGAAAATGACAGTGTACCTGCAGAGACTTTTAACTAGAAGGAAATGTTATGTGCTTTCCATCATTTAAAACTGACAGCTTCTCTACAGAGATTTTTACATATGCAGGAAAAAGACTGACATGTTAAATGTAGTACTTCATGTATAGTACCTGCTGTGTTTTTCCTTGATGACTATACTTTTTATTTTTAAAGAAATTCTTTGGTAATTTCTCAGGAGCTCGATTAAGTAGTCTACACACGATGACAATTTGCACTCCCAAAATCCATAGAGCACTACAGCCGGCAGCTAGACATTAATGTTCATTGATGATTCCTGGGTCATTGGTTTTGTCAGAATAAGGAAAGTAAAGTTCAGTGACTACACTTTTAACATTCATTTCTCACTTCACAGGCAACAAAAATGCGGCATTATTATTCAGACTAAGATTTAAAATTGCAAGTCATTGCTGAGACAGTGATGAGAAGGTCAGTTTTAGGGGAAGAACAATTCTTTTTCTACCACATATTCTCCTGTTTAACCTTGAGGGTATCATTGGAGTCAGAACCCAAATATTGCTTTATCTCACTACATATATCAAACTAATTATATTTATACATTTCCTTTCTATACATCAGGAAATGTTGAATACGATTATACTTGCTACTTAAGAATCAAGAAAGAAGAAGGAAAATTGTGAAACATGCTCATAATTCTTGTCATGCACTCAGTTGATTAAGGGCAGAGCAATTCTGGAGACAGTGATCAGTCCATAGTGTATTTTAATCTTTCCTACATTGTGGAAACAAAATATTATACAGGTTTTGGAGAAACAACCCTCCAGGCATCCACAGCTGAATCTATTTTGTTACTTTACTGCTAACAACACAGAACAGAAAAAGCAAAATCATGCTACACAAAGGTTTGGGCCATCAAAGGTAAAGAAATTAAAATGAATTTATTTCATATTAAATATGTAAGCTTTTTTCCTTGACTTAGGATGACCCTTATGGACCGGACTTCAATAGAGACAACTAAAACTGAGATTTTTCTTGAGAACAAGTATTAGCCCAAAGAAACAGTAGAAATTAACAAGCAGTTATTCTGGTAACTATATCCTGGGCAAAATTATTACATACTTTTACTTTATAATTATTATTACTTTTATATTATTACATACTTTTAATAACAATAATATTATTATTTCAGTTCAGTTCACTCAGTTGTGTCCGACTGTTTGCGACCCCATGAATCGCAGCATGCTACTTTTACTTTATTATTTCATACTTTTTATTTAAGTATTACATAAATACTAGATACTTTTAAAATATCTATTAACTCTTTAGCCAAAGAGGTAAAACCTGCATCAGCTGGTCTCTTGCCGCAAATAGAGGATGACGAGGTGCATGTGTGTGTGTGAGTACTCAACTGTCTCCAGCTGTTTGTGATCCGTGGACTATAGCCTGCCAGACTTCTCTGTCCATGGAATTTTCCGGGCAAGAATACTGTAGTGTGTTGCCATTTGAACTAATGACAAATGAAACTGTCTTGGAAAAAAATCAACTCCAAGCATTTTTGAAAAACTTTTCCAAGTGACATATAATAATGAATCCCAAGTTGCATGTCTAATTTACACATACACCTTAAGATGCATGGAAATGGAATGGAAAACAGAGATGCAATCATGATTTAAGACAACAGTCAGAAAGTCTGACTCAATCTGCATTCCAATGCTTTATGTTGCGATTTAAAAGTTTCTGGATTTCATACAAAGATTTATTTGATTAATGCTAAAATATGTCAGCTGCAAACTGTCTGATGAAGTTTGTTAGTAAGCAAAAATTTTATTATTTCTGCAGATAGTGTATTTCCCCCCATACTTTAAAAATTATGTCTGAAATAGTCTCTTGATTGATTGATTTATAAGACAGAGAGTATGTTGGGCTATGTTTAAAGGAATGGTCCATGTGTGGATTTATTATCTAGGCAGCAAATCTCAAAACCATATTTGAGAAAAATGTTTGCTAATAAATTTAAAATGTGATATTCATACACTTGCAAAATTTAAAAAAAGTTGTATTTTATTATAACTTTATAAAATGGAATTCAGAGAAGACACTATATGCCAATTTTCAGGAGTCTCTGTAATAATTTTTGGTGGCTATTGCTTAAGGACAATTATTGGCTAATTTCTAGCAAGGAACTACAATGAGAAGACACAAGTTGTATGTACAAAAGTCAGAGATGAGTCAGGACATTTGAACTCAGTTAAAAGTATACTAACTAATCCTATAAATACGTTTTTCTGGGCAATACAATACATTTTTCCTAAGGAAAAAACAGGGCCACAATGTGCGCAGACATTAAAATGTGTACATTTCAAAGTGAGATGAAACATTCTCATCAACATAGGTTAAATCTCATTCTTTGACATTCAATAAAGATAACCCCCCCTCAAAAAACTGTATTGTGACCATATAAATTCTTCTATAGAAACCTTTTCTCCTTGGGGGAGGGGCTTAATCACCATCTGGTACATTACAATGCAACTGAAAAAATTAGGGATTACTAAATACAAATACTGCATTTTAATAGCAAATTTCGATCTTCATTGAATACACATTTATGGAGGCATAGTGGCTAAGATTCCAGTGATATTTCAAATGTCAAGAGTGTCAAGTAATAAAATCTTCACCAAATGAGCCAGGCTTTTTTTATAAGACTGTATTAGATCAACTTTTACTGTGACTACTTCCTCATCATTACATAGCAAATACCTCCTCTTTGAGATAAACACAGGGTAAGCCTAGAACATTGTAGAAAAATGCCCACTGAATGTAAGATTTTATAACAGATGAAAAAGAATTACCTGTCACAAAGACATGATTAAGTACCACTTACTCATTGCTCCATTGACTGAGTCCCAATATGAATTTAGAAAGATTACAGGTCTAAGGTTTTCTAAGTCAATATGTCAATTTAATCAGTGCTGAAGTATCCAAGGAGTTGAGTTTACCATCATCAAAAGCATTTAAGTAATCACCCTTTTAAACACTCTGCATTAAGTCCTGAACTAGTGCAGTTGACACAGAAAACTGCTCTGGTGGATATGAAGCTTACTCTACAATCTCAGGTGTGTCAGAAATATCATTTTTCCTTAAATCCACTTAAATCTAACATCGAACACCCTACAGCAGGAAGTTCAATCTCAGTCACTCTTGTATATTCCTCCCTTGCCCAGAGTTGTGCCAAAAGCCCCAGGATCTTAAGCATTACCAAAATAAAGTAAGCGTCCCCTTCCTTGCCCGCCCCAATCTCTGGTTTGTTACAGAATTTGTGGTCACACTGGCTCACATTGGTCCACCCACTGTCCCAGATCACATGGCTGTGATTTTGCTTTTTCTGTGCTTGCCTCAAACATGGGAGTCATTGGAGTGGCGGTGGAAGTCTCCCCAGGGGTGTCGGTGGGTCATCCTCTCTGAGATCCCGCTGTCTCTTGATAATGTGTTTGTCATCACTAGCTCCCTGGCTTCTGGGCGCTTCCTGTCCCCCAGCCATGGGGTAGAGCCTCGTGGTTAGTTCTGGCCAACTAGTGGTTAGTGGAAGTGATATGTGTCAGTCTGGCCCCATGAATCGCCAGTGTGAGACCCTCCATTTTTCTCTCTCCTCTGTCACAGGACTAGTAACGTTACAGATGGCGGCTGTTCTGTCAATCAGGATCCCAGGTGAGCAGACATGGAGTAGAATGAGCCCATCCTAACCACCATGGAAATTAATCTTGAGGGAAAACCAAAAACATGCTGTTTCATACTACTGAGATTTGGGGCTAGTTTGCTGCTGCTGCTGCTAAGTCGCTTCAGTCGTGTCCAACTCTGTGACCCCATAGACGGTAGCCCACCAGGCTCCCCCGTCCCTGGGATTCTCCAGGCAAGAACACTGGAGTGGGTTGCCATTTCCTTCTCCAATGCATGAAAGTGAAAAGTGAAAGTGAAGTCACTCAGTCATGTCCGACCTTCAGTGACCCCATGGACTGCAGCCTTCCAGGCTCCTCCATCCATGGGATTTTCCAGGCAAGAGTACTGGAGTGGGGTGCCAGTGCTTCTTAACTTGGGCATGCATCAGAATCGCCTGAAAGGTTTGTAAAAACACAGATTGCTTGACCCTGTTCCCAGAGTTTCTATTCAGTAGGACCAGGTAAGACCTGAGAATTTCTGGTCCTAACATGTTCCCAGGTGATGCTGATGCTGCTGGTTCAGGAACAAGACACTGAGAACTGCTGACCTGGACTCTCCTGACTGATATGGGCTGCTGGGGAGTGATGCTCAGTCATTCCTGGGAACCCGAGGCCCACACCATAGACTTGGCAGAGAGAATGAATATATTAAATATCTTTATTTTCATTAACCTCTAAGTGAACATTTGCAATTTCCCTCTATTACAAATGTATGCAATAAAGCACAATAGCATTAGCAGTACCTGTAAGTTCATCATGAATAAAAAGTAGAGATATTTTTATATCACTTCATAATTAAGTATCCATGCTCAACACTATATCAAAATCAAGATAATTACCAGTTATGTTTCCAGAACTTACTGTTTTTGAAGTGAAAGTCACTCAGTCATGTCCGACTCTTTGTGACCCTATGGACTATACAGTCCATGGGATTTTCCAGGCCAAAATACTGAAGTGGGTAGCCTTTCCCTTCTCCAGGGGATCTTCCCAACCCAGCGATCGAACCCAGATCTCCCACATTGCAGTCAGAGCCTTTACCAGCTGAGCCACCTGGGAAGCCCAATGCATTAGTAAATAAATACATATTATTATGGATGTGTTAGTTGCTTAGTCATGTCCAACTCTTTGCAACCCCATGAACTGTAGCCCACCAGGCTCCTCTGTCCATGGGATTCTCCAGTCACGAATACTGGAGTGGGTTGTTACTCCCTCCTCTAGGGAGTACAGGCAGATTCTTTACCATCTGAGCTACCAAGGAAGCCCATATATTACTATAGCTCAATCTTAAAAAGTGTTTTGATAAGTGAATTTCAATATAATAGGCTTGGTTTATAATTCTCACCAAACTGCTGAAGGGGACCATGGAAAAAATGAATAATACCTACAGCAACATCTCAGCTTAGACTGAATTCTTTTGTCTTGGGAAAAATTCTTTTTCCTTTAACTGCCCTCAAAAGAACTCTTCTCTCTTCTACTTTACACAGCATAATCTCTTCAAGTTTAAAATTCTAAAAAAGATGGAAAAGACTTTCAGCAACTTTTGCTTATGCACTGCAAAATTCTCTATGATAGGGAAACTAGGGAGCTGGATAACAGTATGGAAACTGGGGGGAGGCTTCCAGGGGAATAAACCTTAAGATAAAATCTCTAATAATTATCCTATCACATTCTATCTAAATGAATTACCTTCCTCTCCTTCTCTTTCTATATTTATAAAAGTGTTTTTCTTCATTTAAAACTAGTGCAAGTTCTCTCTCTTTTCTGAAACTTTCAATAGTTGCCTGATTTCAAGAAGTTTTAGTGTAGCTCTCCATAATACGAATTTAACATGTATTATTATATATTTACAACTTGAGCTTGATAATAGATTTATCCAAATGTTGCTCTGAGGATAATATAGACAATATCTATATATATTACCATTACCTGTATTCATGTAGTCACTTACGGAATCACAAATATTGAGTAATGGTATGCAATGAAATTGGCTTTCTGCTGCAGCTTATCACTGTGAATAGCCACACACATCAGGCACTATTCTAGGCACCAGGAATAAAGTGATGATCAAGGTAGACATGTTCTGTGTTCTCACAGAACTTTAATTCTATTGGGGAACATAAGTAATAAGTAAAATTGTTAAAGAAGAGGAAACACCCAAAAGTATTAGAAAATGAAAAGAGGAATGGGACACCACACAGTGCTTCTAGAACTTTAACGTGCATAAGATTTGCACATTTCCATGGACCAGCAGCACTGGTGTCACCTGGGAGCACAGAAGAGCAGTCTCAAGGCCCATCCTAGGCAGAGGGAACCAGACTTGACATCTTAATAAGACTGCACACACAAGATGTGTGTGGCTGTTAAGGTCTGAGAAGCACTGTCATGTGACCGCATAGCAGCACACAGTAGGTGCTCATTATTCATACATTATTCTGGTTCACTCTGCCCATCTTAGGCAGAGGGAACCAGACTTGACATCTTAGTAAGACTACACACACAAGATGTGTGTGGCTGTTAAGGTCTGAGAAGCACTGTCATGTGACCGCATATCAGCACACAGTAGGTGCTCATTATTCATACATTATTCTGGTTCACTCTGCCCATCCTAGGCAGAGTGAACCAGACTTGACATCTTAGTAAGACTACACACACAAGATGTGTGTGGCTGTTAAGGTCTGAGAAGCACTGTCATGTGACCGCATATCAGCACACAGTAGGTGCTCATTATTCATACATTTAGTGACAATGAATATTCATTAAATTAACTGGCACACTGTAGTTTCTGGCTGATAAATCAGGATACTGATTAAAGGTTGAAGGGTATTATGGTTTAAATATTTCAAGTATTTTAAGAAAATACTTGAAAATACTTCAGTATTTCAAGACAATTATTTTTAGGGCAGAAAGGTCATCAAACACAATGTTTTTTTTCCCATGGGGAAAAGTTATTATTTTTAGTGAGACCAAGAACAATTTATTCAGCTTGAAGTTTCCCTAACTGCTGGGCGGGGGTGGGGGAGAAGCAGGAGGGAGGCAGTAATAAAATCCTAACACTGTAAAAATCTGATGCTTCAGAACCGTCAGCTTCTAGACGGTCTCTGAATACCTAGTAGGTGAAAGGCTGTAGAATGAGGCAGATGGGGAAGGGTCCTCTGCTCATGCTATTTATGAACCATGATCTGCAGCAAGTCCCTTACTTCTGCCCTTAGTTGCCCGATCTGTGGTGGTTTAGTTGCTCAATCATGTCCGACTCTTTGGGACCACATGGACTATAGCCTGCCAGTCTCCTCTGTCCATGGGGTTTTCTAGGCAAGAATACTGGAGTGGGTTGCCATTTCCTTCTCCATGCTCCATCTGTAAAATGGGACTAATGTTAAGAATCAGTCAGTGTTTATGATTTTCAGAGATCTTAACTCTTTCAACATCTTTTGACGTATTTCTCATAATAAATATTTAAGGTAAGACCAGGCCCTTTCTAGAGATGAGAAACTCAAGCTTAGAGTGGCTGAATGTCTCAGCCCAGATCCTGTGAACACCACACCGAAGAGCTGGAGTCTGACAGCAGGTACAGAGGGCAGACTTCAAAGAGTGTGTTCTTACTTTTAGCTCAAACTGCCTCATTAGAGCTCGTTTTGGTAATGTAATGCTATACTGACCTTTATTCCTATTCTCCTTTTTCTTTCAATCTCCTCTCCTAAAATGACTATAAACACTAACGTAGGAGTAAAAACAATCTTGGTATTCCATCAGCAGACGCTGAGTCCCCAGGAAAAATAAGTACAAGTCAGGAAGACAGTGACATCCCTGAAGGAAGAACAGCACATCTGAGTGCAGAGTCTCCAGATATGTGAATAGAGTGATAACAAAGAGTGTGTAAAATGGGCAGAGGAGGAAGAATGAGAGGAGATGAAAAAAAGAGCACACTTGGGGGAGGAATTCAGAAGAGGCACGCGGGGGTGTGTATGCAATCAGGGCATATTTGAACCTGAAGGAGGCAGCACACTGCAAACAAGTGTGTGTTCAGCTGGACATATCCGCAGGCTTTTCCTTAGTCTGTAACACAGCAGCAACATGGTATGACCCTAAAGCTTCTCACCGACCACACGTTTATCTATAGCTACAGCATGCAATGATGCAGAACAATTTATAATGCATTTTAGAAAGATTTCCTTTTAATTAGTTTAATGTAAAAAGTAACTTGGCCCAAAGGTCCACGCTGGCTCCTTCAGTATATGTAACTATATCTTTACAGAAGGTAGGAAAAATGTATGATGCATTAAAAAAATTACTTTTAAAAGCTCTTGTCTCTATCCTCCAAGTGTTCAGAAACCTAGACTCTACTGTTTAGGTGTCTGGACTGGTATTGCTAAAGCACTGACAATAGAATTTTATTAAATCACTGACAACACAGTTTGGTAAACATTAATTATAATATTATAATATACAACGCATGAGGGGTTAACTAGCCTGGCACCTTCAGGTCTGCTGAGGCCATGCTTCCTCTTAGCTTTTTACAACCAGCCCAAATACCTGTGGGTGACAACTTAAAACATACGAAACCATCTGGAAGATGATGAATGGACACTGATGTATGCCTGCCGGTTCCCAGAGCCCGGGGAGGGACAGCAAACATTAGGATTTCCTTTTACCTGCATCACTGTGCAGGTGACCTTTGAGTATCTTCCTCTTGTGCACCTGCAAAGGAGCTCCAGGGAACCATAAAAGCAGGTACGACTAGGTTTTGAGGGCAGCTGTGATTGATACAGTGGACACATGGAGAACCGAGTCTCATTCTTTCTTCCCATTTAGCTTTAGATTCTCCAAGGCCTTCAGACACAACACAGCACTTTACAAGAAGCCCCAGCTTTCTTTCTTAGGTTTTATTCTGAGGGCTTTCTGAGCTAACTCCATCAAGAGACAGATCAAAGATTTTGGAGAGGAGGAAGTCATGAGACAGTAGCACAGAACACTTGCTGAATGCATATGGAATAATGCATATGATTGCTCATTTGTGTCCAGCTCTTTGAGATCCCATGGACTATACAGTTCATGGAATTCTCTAGGCCAGAATACTGGAGTGGGTAGCCTTTCCCTTCTCCAGGGGATATTCCCAACCCAGGGATTGAACCCAGGTCTGCCGCATTGCGAGCAGATTCTTTACCAGCTGAGCCACAAGGAAAGCCAAAGAATACTGGAGTGGGTAGCCTTTCCCTTCTCCAGTGGATCTTCTTGACCCAGGAATTGAACAGTGGTCTTCTGAACTTCAGGCAGATTCTTTACTAGCTGAGCCACAAGGGAAGCCCAGAAGAAACAGCTGAACAGGCAGAGGAAAGAGCTAAACAAAAGTACCTTGCCACTTTCAAATTGTGCCCTAAAATACCTCAGGGGCCACAGAAAACTCACAGAAGGAAGGGGAAAGGGTGGGAGGGATTTAATATTTTCAAGGAAAACACAATGACAACCGTGTACCCTGATGGGACTCAGGATGAAGGAAAAAACAGGAGATTGGCTCTAGATATTTAAGGTGCATATCAAAGGAATGATTTCAATGAGCCCAGACTCCTGCGTCTTCCCATACACAGACCAGCTCTAAACTAACTTCAAATGTATGTGTTTTTTTAAATTAACAATAATCTTTCAGTGTTCTGACTACCTTGTTTTTTGTCGCAAAACCCCTATATATCCTGGCTTTTCTCCCTTACTTCTTTGGAAAAGTCTCTCATAGCTATTTGAGCTTAAGTCCTCAGTATGTCCCCTAAGTAAAACATCATCTTCAACTTTAAGGTTGTGCATCTTTTCTCAGTTGACACAAATGACTACTTTTCCATTGCTTCAACTTAATTACTAAACAAAATTTTATGTATTTTCTGGGGCATCATGAAAATATCCTGAGATTAGTGAATCCAGGAAGTTTGAAAACCTATGTCTCATGAAATATAACCAGATGGTTTTATACCACTTTTCACTTTTTAAATTTGCATTTCCATTGTTAAATCCAGAGGCAACAAAATAAGGCTGACCACATAGACACCTCAGGATGTGCCAATCATTTTTCTAAATATTCACTCAAACCATGTCAACCTAGCTGTGTCCCTCTCAGCTCATTTTACAGACAAGGAATGAACAGAAGATACTGACTCACTTGCTCAAGGTCACCTACATTCAGAGCAGGCAGTTGGTGTGTCTGCGGAACTGGCACTTGTCACCACCACACTGCTGCTCCTGGCAGGCTGGGGACATAACAACAGTGTGACATGGAACTCAACAAGCCTCTCTGCCGTCTTCCACAGACTTGAAAACTGGAAATTTCACACTACTGATATTTTCACACTTCTAAAATGTCACAGATTTCATAGGAGCTTTTGGGGAGGGGTTGGGAAGAAGAGATACAGCATCACATTAATTATATGCATTAGTTACAATATACATTCCATTTAGATTAGTTAAAATGTGAAAAAAAGTGTCTGTGGGTCAAGGAAAAACAGTGTACTCACACTGCTGTGTGTGTGTGTGTCTGTCTGTCTGCAATGACTGTCTACACACATGCATTGATTACCGTTCTATTAACCAAAATAAAATACCAACTAAGAAACGAGGGGGAAACCCATAAAAGATAGCAAAGATAAACTGGGGACAGGAAAGAAAAGAAAGGAAAATCAAGGCCAGCTATTTAGGCAAAATTGGGCAAAAGGATAATTCCTCCTAAGGGTATGAAGCCAAAGCAAGTCTGCTGGCATTGTATTGAGAATCTATAGAAATAAGGATGCTTATATTTTGAGCACAGGCTCCAGGACAGTGGATCTGAAAGGAAGGGAGAGAAAAATGAATGATAACCCCAGATTGAGACATAAGCAGCCAGTATAAAGACAAAGAGGACACCCAGGATACGACAAAGGACTGGGGACTATCATTCGTTTAATAATAAACACCATTATATTAAGCACACATTCCTCAGGTTGGCATACAAAGCCCTCCATAATGCCATATGGCGTTGGCTTCTCCAACTCCTCCAACACAGGGGCTAAACTCACCAAATTCGACTCATGTTCCCCGTGCCTCTTCAAGCCAAGGTGACATAAGACTTCCTCTCAGGCAGAAAAGCTGCTCCAGGGAGCCTCCTGCTTACATTTCCATCTTCACTCTTTCTAACAGTCCCTCCAGGCTCACCCTCGGGAGAAGCATGCTTTTTAAAGGCTGCATCCTCCTACCATACGGGCTTTGTTTAACCTCTCCACCTCACAGCATTTTAAATCCTCCTCAGGGCACTGAACATATTCTTCTACTCTACTGTTCTGGTGGTTTGCAAGTATTTTAAGTCAGGTAATACATTGTTTAAGTGAAAATAAATAAAATGTGTCAAAATGGAACGCTGCTGATTGGTGGTGAAGGAGAAGGCTGATTAAAGGGAAATGTATTTCTTTTTATGTATCTTTGGTTCAAAGAAAAGCATCTTGCACACAATAACACTCAGCAAATATTTGCTGTGTTTAATGAAAAGAGGGCTACTGGTAGAGTGATCACACCTCGCATTCACCTGGAAAAGTCTAGTTTGAGCCAGCTGTCCTACCATAATTATTAATGGCGTCCTTATTCTCTCTCAAGTGTTTCAATTTGCACACAAATTATATCACTTTAGTTATATAAGGGAAAAAACTGATAGGTGAGAATGATATGTTGCAGGAAAGGTTAAATTAGTTCCTCCAAATCATAGAGCACAGAAGGATCTTAATATATAATCCTAAATCAACAGAGGGAAGCATCTTTCATAAAATCAAACATCTTAAGTACAGAAGACAGCTTGACAAAACAAATTTTATAATTAATAATTAGAACATTTTTAAAATTATTATTCTGTCATAACAACTCTCCTGATGTATCTAAATAACATTTTGTGTTGTCTGCATCATCACTGGTTTATTTAACATTCCCAACTATCAATACCCATCCTCAAATGTAAAAACTAAGCAATCAATAAATATTTATTTAGTGTCAATTATGCCTAAGATAGTAAATAATAGTAAATAATGTCAGATACACTGACATAAAATGTGCACACTTATTGCACATAGCCTTAATTATGAAAGGAAATCTATCTCCTGTGAAAATTTACAATGATGAATTTTTCTGGCAGTTTCTCAAAATCACCCCGGTGATGGTGCTGCACTGGGGTGGGGTCCTCCAGGACTCCTCTGCATCCTTCATCCTGACTCCAAGTCATTCACAGCACAGAGGAACCTGAATTAATATTCAGGAAGGTCTCATAATATTTGAGATATTTACTCAATATAATCCCAAACTGCTGCTTACTTGAACTTCAAGAACTTTTAGGTTAAAAATTATGTTGACATTGAATATATTATTATATAGTAATTACAACTTATTGTAATATAACAACACCTATCTGGTCATTTCAATAAGAAATTATGCATATGAACTTAACTGGAGTACTATATTGGGAATCTACAAAATCCACTTCTTCCCAGATGATAAAAGACAAGATGAAAAGTCTCATTTCATGCATTAAATTAATTAGGAACATAAATAAAACAGGAAACCATGAGAAATTTCAAAAAACTCTCAATATAAATAAAACAGGTTTATTTCCAAAAGTCCAAGAAATTAATATATAAACCTTCATTTTATTGTATATGCAACTGAAAAGGGAGAACTATTTCTCTGTTTCACTATTTTTTGGGAAAAAAAAAAAAACAACACAAAACTATCAGTATTTTTCTCTAATTCATTCTGTATGATTAAACAAATTTAGGAAATACAGGCAAGATTTGAGAATATTTTCTTATCAAGATTGGGTTCCTTAATATATCATAATTCTTGATATAGTTGGCTCAGAAATCCAGAAGGTCATATCTGATATAATGTACACATGCAAAATTTACTGGAAGAAAACCAATGTGAAGTATGGAGTAAAGCTCCAGTGACATTAGCTTAACATAAAAAAGTGGAGGCAATTAGAGAATTATGAGAAGACATTTGACACATGTAAAATATGTGTGTTAGACTATGAAATAGGCAGATAGTTTTCTTTTACTTGATTAATTTATTCAAAGGTCATTTATTGAATGAACTAAAAAACATTAATGAGTTGAGCACATACTGTGGGGCCCCATCTCAGAACATATAATCTGAACATACAAAACACATACTCTGAATGAGACATGGCGGATCTGCTAAACAGGCTAACAGATGTAGAGGGAGGTAAGGAAACAGCTAATTAACATGGTACTGATGACCATGATGACAATACTGTTATCCGAAATAGCTACAATGTGGTGAATGTGTACCATAATCTATGCAATATGTTAAGCAAGAGGGAAACTCATTTACAGGCAAGAAACTCATAACAGAGTTTCAGTACAGATACACCATCATTCAGGTGGAATCTGATAAAGCAAGAACTAAAAGTCAATGCTCTCAACCACCATGGAGGTGATTATGAAGGTGAGGAATTACGAAGGATTATGATTATGAAGGATAAAATGAGTGTGGTAGGCAGAATATGGCCCCAAAAGATGTTAAAATCCTCACCTCTTGAACCTGTAAACAGACTACCTTGCACAGAAAAAGGGAGAAGGCAATGGCACCCCACTCCAGTGCTCTTGCCTGGAGAATCCCATAGACGGAGGAGCCTGGTGGGCTGCAGTCCATGGGGTCACGAAGAGTCGGACACGACTGAGTGACTTCACTTTCACTTCTCACTTTCATGCATTGGAGAAGGAAATGGCAACCCACTCCAGTGTTCTTGCCTGGAGAATCCCAGGGACGGGGGAGCCTGGTGGGCTACAGTTCACGGAACTGCAAAGAGCCGGACACAACTGAGCACACACAAGTGTCTCCTGAGTCACAAAAGCCTGGTCAAGAATTAACAACTAAAAGGATGTAAACATGTAGTAACAAAAGTAGCAGGAGAGTTGGTAACAATTTAAACAGTAAATCAGCCATATGGTAGTCACAAAATCTTCAGTTCTTTCCTGAAGTACCTAGATAACAGTATCTGACACATATTTCCTGAGTTGTTTTACGTATGCTAAAACCTCCACCAAAAGGAAGAAGTGAATAACTTGATGACCATGAGCACTTCACCCAGACTACTGGAGCCTGAGGACTGATAATGTTAACCCCTGTGATACCACCTTGCTACCTCACTATCAACCAATCAGAGAACTGTGCATGAGCTGATCACATTCCCTGGATGACCCTCCCTTCAGTTCAGTTCAGTTCAGTTGCTCAGTTGTGTCCAACTCTTTGTGACCCCAAGGACTGCAGAACGCCAGGCCTCCCTGTCCATCACCAACTCCTGGAGTTTACTCACTCGTGTCCCTTGAGTCGGTGATGCCATCCAACCATCTCTGTTGTCCCCTTCTCCTCCTGCCCTCAATCTTTCCCAGCATCAGGGTCTTTTCCAATGAGTCAGTTCTTCACATCGGGTGGCCAAAGTACTGGAGTTTCAGGTTCAGCATCAGTCCTTCCAATGATATTCAGGACTGATTTCAGGACTGATATTCAGGATGAACTGGTTGGATCCCCTTACAGTCCAAGGGACTCTCAAAAGTTTTCTCCAACACCACAGTGCAAAAGCATCAATTCTTAAGCTCTCAGCTTTCTTCACAGTCCAACTCTCACATCCATACATGACTACTGGAAAAAAACATAGCTTTAAAATGCTTTGCTGAAACTCATTAGGGAGTTTAGGTATTTTGAGCCCTAAAGGTCTTAAACGCCTTGCTTGGTGCCCTGCAATAAGTGTTGCAGGGCAACACTTTGTGTGGTGAACACTTTCCTTCACCACAGCCCAGTGTCAGCAGACTGGCTTTACTGCACAAGGGCAAGTGGACCAAGGTTTGGTTCAGTAACACTAGGGACCCCATAAAGGAAAGCAACCCTGCTCCCATCTTAATTTTATCCAGATGAGTGTCAGGAACCGTAAAATGACAAATTAATGTTGTCTCAAACCCTAAATATGTGATCATTTGTCACAGGAGCAACAGAAATCTAATACAAGGGGCAAGATTAGAACCAGATGGACAAGGGGGATAATACTATAAATCAGAATCAAAATGTTAAGAGCTCAAATTACAGCATGGCAGTAGGAATACAGGAAAGGGACATAAAACAGAGACCTGCTGGATCTGACGGGAAGAAATAAGAGGAAAGAACAAAGACTAGGTCTCTTTGTCTTGGGAAACTAAATGGTTCCATCACCTGAGATTGTGGTGGAGCTGCTGCTACAGCAGGAGCAACCTGAGCAGGGCTTATGGAGAGAGAGAGAGAGAAGGGGAGATGGCTAGGCTCAGTTCAGTTCAGTTGCTCAGTCGTGTCCAACTCTGCAACCCCAAGAGCCGCAGCATGCCAGGCCTCCCTGTCCATCACCAACTGCCGGAGTCCACCCAAACCCATGTCCATTGAGTCGGTGATGCCATCCAACCATCTCAGCCTCTGTCGTCCCCCTCTCCTCCTGCCCTCAATCTTTCCCAGCATCAGGGTCTTTTCCAATGAGTCAACTCTTCGCATCAGGTGGCCAAAGTATTGGAGTTTCAGCTTCAACATCAGCCCCTCCAATGAACACCCAGGACTGATCTCCTTTAGGATGGACTGGTTGGATCTCCTTGCAGTCCAAGGGACTCTCAAGAGTCTTCTCCAATACCACAATTCAAAAGCATCAATTCTTCGGCACTCAGCTTTCTTTATAGTCAAACTCTCACATCCATACATGACCAATAGGCTAGCTGTATATATATTGTGTCAAAATGGAAACTTGCAACAGGCGGCTGGCTTTGTGTATGTGGTTATTCATTCTCTTGAGAATATAACCATGCATTCTTAATAATGATTAAGTATAACAAAGGTCTTTTCTCTCCCTCAAGGTTGCTCTCATTATCCTCCAAATTGACAGTGGCTATTCCCTTACTTGTCTCTCCATTGTCTTCTGGAAAGTGACTGACACTCCTTCCCTCGCTCCCCTATTGCTTGCATGGGCTCTTGTCCTCTGGCTGACCAGAACACTCCATGCCAGTCCACCCAAACTGGAGGACCCAAGGGTGCTATGCTCTTGCGGCATCTCCCCCACTCCCTGTGGAAGGAAGCACACAGAGCATCCCCTCAGTAAGCCCACTCACTTTCCTTCCCAGTGCAGGAACCCAGTGCCCTTTTTGCTCATATCTGCATTTTCAGCAAGAGATTCTGTGTAAACAGAATTGTTCACAGTCCTTTAACTGTTAAAGATCTCTTGCTTCATTTGACTACAGGGTTACTCACCACTTTGGAAAGTAGATTTCAGTTACTGTGGCAGCTCAAGTCAGAGCTTAGGGAAGGACTCACACTTTACTGTAATAACTTCAGGAGGAAGAAAATGCTCCAGGAAATTCCTTATGAACAAAGCCATTGGGCAAGTCAAGACGACCTTTCAACTGCTAGATTTTACTGAGGTATAACCGACCAAAAATATGGTATGTATTGACGATGTATCATTTGAGTAAATGCTGGGCTGGAAGAAGCACAAGCTGGAATCAAGATTGCCAGGAGAAATATCAATAACCTCAGATACATAGATGACACCACCCTTATGGCAGAAAGTGAAGAGGAACTCAAAAGCCTCTTGATGAAAGTGAAAGAGGAGAGTGAAAAAGTTGGCTTAAAGCTCAATATTCAGAAAACTAAGAACATGGCATCTGGTCCCATCACTTCATGGCAAATAGATGGATAAACAGTGGAAACAGTGTCAGACTTTATTTTTTGGGGGCTCCAAAATCACTGCAGATAGTGACTGCAGCCATGAAATTAAAAGATGCTTACTCCTTGGAAGGAAAGTTATGACCAACCTAGACAGCATATTGAAAAGCAGAAACATTACTTTGCCAACAAAGGTCCGTCTAGTCAAGGCTATGGTTTTTCCAGTAGTCATGTATGGATGTGAGAGTTGGACTGTGAAGAAAGCTGAGCACCGAAGAATTGATGCTTTTGAACTGTGGTGTTGGAGAAGACTCTTGAGAATCCCTTGGACTGCAAGGAGATCCAACCAGTCCATTCTAAAGCAGATCAGTCCTGGGTGTTCTTTGGAAGGAATGATGCTAAAGCTGAAACTCCAGGACTTTGGCCACCTCATGCGAAGAGTTGACTTACTGGAAAAGACTCTGATGCTGGGAGGGATTGGGGGCAGGAGGAGAAGGGGACGCCAGAGGATGAGATGGCTGGATGGCATCACCAACTCGATGGATGTGAGTTTGAGTGAACTTTGGGAGGTGGTGATGGACAGGGAGGCCTGGCGTGCTGCAATTCATGGGGTCGCAAAGAGTCAGACACGACTGAGTGACTGAACTGAAATGATTCATATACATTGTGAAAAGGTCACCAAAAGCAAGCTTATTAACCCATCACTTTACTTACTCCTTTCTTTTTTCCTTTCCTTTCCTCTCCCTTCCTTCCTTCCTCCATTTCCTCTTTCCTTTCTTAAGATTTACCCTATCAGCAAATTTCAAGTATACAGTTCAGTACTCTTAAGTCTAGTCTCCATGCTGTATATTAAATATATAGAACTTATTTATCATGAAGAACATTGTACACCTTTGACCAACCTCTCCCTATTTCTCCCTCCCTCCAACTCTAGCAACCATTATTCTACTCTGTTTCTCTGAGGTTGTACTAGTTTAGATTCTTCAAGGAGTAGAAGCAAGTGAGATCACAGACTATTTGTTTTACATGTATGACTTATTTCACTTAGCTTAATGTCATCCACCTCCATCCATGTGTTGACAAATGGTAGGATTTTCTTGTTTTTAAGGCACGAATAACATTACTCACACACACACATACACAAATAACACGTTAATAAGTACATTTAAATTTAAATTTCATAGGTGCCATAAGAAACCTGAGAATATATCCAAGAATATGCTATGCTAGGAAGGACAGGTATACAAAGAAGAATGACTTGAAATAATTTTTAAAAATAGCATTGCCTATTATCTATATATAAAATACATTTATAATTTTATAAGGATTATTTACCCATGTTGACTTTTGGACAGAGTCTACCATTAAATTAATGATTTTATCTAATATATTTAGATTACTTAGAAGAAGGAATTTAGAGTCTATCTAGAGCATTAAAAAATGGAATTAAAATTTAAAGTGACTGAAGAAAAAATTCCTGACTTCAAATTCAGTTAGTCAGGCCATGTTTTTGAACCAAATCATTCAGTTTATGAGCCAGGAGGTGTTTTACATTCTTTCATCAAGATCAAGCATTTTCCTTGATAAAACAATGCTGATAACTTTCAATACAATGGAAATCCAGTTATTTGGGCAATTTTTTGCCAAAAATAAACAAGCAAATTAAATGATATTTAAATTGATAAATTAGTATACCTTAATGATGAATTAATTGATAATGGAAAAACTGAAATTTCATGCTTTTAAAATTACTCATAGTTTTTATTTTATTCTTTTTTTTATTTTTAGTTGGAGGATAACTGCTTTACAGCATTGTGTTGGTTTCTGCTGTACAACAGTGTGAATCAGGTAGGTGTACATAGTGTGAATCAGATCATAGATATGCATACGTCCCTGCCCTCTGGAACCTCCCTCCCACCTCCCCACCCCATCCCACCCCTTTAAGTAGTCACACTGCACTGGGTGGAGCTCCTTGGGCTATATCAACTTTCTACTAGCTATTTTACATATGGCAGGGGCCGTGACCAGCGCACTAAGCAAGGCCGAGAAGAGATACCCCATGTCCGAGGTCAGGGGCAGAAGCCAGGAGGACTCCATGCCCGAAGGGCGGAGGCCAAGAGGAGTTACCCCACGTCCGAGGTCAGGGGCAGCAGCCGAGAGTGCCAGGCTGCGACGACGCAGGAACTGCCAAGAAGAGCTACCCAGTCCGAGGTCAGGGGCAGCGGCCAGGAAGAGCTACCCTATGCCCCCACACCCGAGGCCAGGGGCGGCAGCCTGGAGGACCAACCCCATGTCCAAGGAGCAGTGGCTGTGTGGGGGCAGGAGGGCCTAGAGGATCTATCCCACGTTAAAGGTCAGGAAGGGCGGCGGTGAGGAGATACCCCTCATCCAAGGTAAGGAGCAGAGGCTGTGCTTTGCTGGAGCAGCTGTGAAGAGATACCCCACGTCCAAGGTAAGAGAAACCCAAGTAAGATGGTAAGTGTTGCAAGAGGGCATCAGAGGGCAGACACACTGAAACCACACTCACAGAAAACTAGTCAAGCTAATCACACTAGGACCACAGCCTTGTCTAACTCAATGAAACTAAGCCATGCCTGTGGGGCAACCCAAGACAGACGGGTCATGGTGGAGAGATCTGACAGAATGTGGTCCGCTGGAGAAGGGAATGGCAAACCACTTCAGTATTCTTGCCTTGAGAACCCCATGAACAGTATAAAAAGGCAAAATGATAGGATACTGAAAGAGGAACTCCCCAGGTCAGTAGGGGCCCAATATGCTACTGGAGATCAGTGGAGAAATAGCTCCAGAAAGAATGAAGGGATGGAGCCAAAGCAAAAACAATACCCAGCTGTGGATGTGACTGGTGATAGAAGCAAGGTCCGATGCTGTAAAGAGCAATATTGCATAGGAACCTGGAATGTCAGGTCCGTGAATCAAGGCAAATTGGAAGTGGTTAAACAAGAGATGGCAACAGTGAAAGTCGACATTCTAGGAATCAGCAAACTAAAATGGACAGGAATGGGTGAATTTAACTCAGATGACCATTATATCTACTACTGCGGGCAGGAATCCCTCAGAAGAAATGGAGTAGCCATCATGGTCAACAAAAGAGTCTGAAATGCAGTACTTGGATGCAATGTCAAAAACAACAGAATGATCTCTGTTAGTTTCCAAGGCAAACCATTCAATATCACAGTAGTCCAAGTCTATGCCCCAACCAGTAACACTGAAGAAGCTGAAATTGAATGGTTCTGTGAAGACCTACAAGACCTTTTAGAACTAACACCCAAAAAAGATGTCCTTTTCATTATAGGGGACTGGAATGCAAAAGTAGGAAGTCAAGAAACACCTGGAATAACAGGCAAATTTGGCCTTGGAATATGGAATGAAGCAGGGCAAAGACTAATAGAGTTTTGCCAAGAAAATGCACTGGTCATAGCAAACACCCTTTGCCAATAACACAAGAGAAGACTCTACACATGGACATCACCAGATGGTCAACACCAAAATCAGATTGATTATATTCTTTGCAGCCAAAGATGGAGAAGCTCTATACAGTCAACAAAACAAGACCAGGAGCTGACTGTGGCTCAGATCATCAACTCCTTATTGTCAAATTCAGACTGAAATTGAAGAAAGTAGGGAAAACAACTAGACCATTCAGGTATGACCTAAATCAAATCCCTTATGATTGTACAGTGGAAGTGAGAAATAGATTTAAGGGACTAGATCTGATAGATAGAGTGCCTGATGAACTATGGAATGAGGTCCGTGACATTGTACAGGAGACAGGGATCAAGACCATCCCCATGGAAAAGAAATGCAAAAAAGCAAAATGGCTATCTGGGGAGGCCTTACAAATAGCTGTGAGAAGAAGAGAAGTGAAAAGCAAAGGAGAAAAGGAAAGATATAAGCATCTGAATGCAGAGTTCCAAAGAACAGCAAGAAGAGATAACAGAGCCTTCCTCAGTGATCAATGCAAAGAAATAGAGGAAAACAACAGAATGGGAAAGACTAGAGATCTCTTCAAGAAAATTAGAGATAGCAAGGGGACATTTCATGCAAAGATGGGCTCGATAAAGGACAGAAATGTGGACCTAACAGAAGCAGAAGATATTAAGAAGAGATGGCAAGAATACACAGAAGAACTGTACAAAAAAGATCTTCACAACCCAGATAATTACGATGGTGTGATCACTGACCTAGAGCCAGACATCCTGGAATGTGAAGTCAAGTGGGCCTTAGAATGCATCACTACGAGCAAAGCTAGTGGAGGTGATGGAACTCCAGTTGAGCTATTTCAAATCCTGAAAGATGATTTTGTGAAAGTGTTGCACTCAGTATGCCAGCGAATTTGGAAAACTCAGCAGTGGCCACAGGACTGGAAAAGGTCAGTTTTCATTCCAATCCCAAAGAAAGGCAATACCAAAGAATGCTCAAACTACCGCACAATTGCACTCATCTCAAATGCTAGTAAAGTAATGCTCAAAATTCTCCAAGCTAGGCTTCAGCAATACATGAACCATGAACTTCCAGATGCTCAAGCTGGTTTTAGAAAAGGCAGAGGAACCAGAGATCAAATTGCCAACATCCGCTGGATCATGGAAAAAGCAAGCGAGTTCCAGAAAAACATCTATTTCTGCTTTATTGACTATGCCAAAGCCTTTGACTGTGTCAATCACAAGAAACTGTGGAGAATTCTGAAAGAGATGGGAATACCAGACCACCTGACCTGCCTTTGAGAAATCTGTATGCAGGTCAGGAAGCAACAGTTAGAACTGGACATGGAACAACAGACTGGTTCCAAATAGGAAAAGGAGTACATCAAGGCTGTATATTACCACCCTGCTTATTTAACTTATATGCAGAGTACATCATGAGAAACGCTGGACTGGAAGAGACACAAGCTGGCATCAAGATTGCCGGGAGAAATATCAATCATCTCAGATATGCAGATGACACCACCCTTATGGCAGAAAGTGAAGAGGAACTCAAAAGCCTCTTGATGAAAGTGAAAGAGGAGAGTGAAAAAGTTGGCTTAAAGCTCAACATTCAGAAAACGAAGATCATGGCATCCAGTCCCATCACTTCATGGGAAATGGGGAAACAGTGGAAACAGTGTCAGACTTTATTTTTCTGGGCTCCAAAATCACTGCAGATGGTGACTGCAGCCATGAAATTAAAAGACGCTAACTCCTTGGAAGGAAAGTTATGACCAACCTAGATACCACATTCAAAAGCAGAGACATTACTTTGCCAACAAAGGTTTGTCTAGTCAAGGCTATGGTTTTTCCTGTGGTCATGTGTGGATGTGAGAGTTGGACTGTGAAGAAGGCTGAGCGCTGAAGAATTGATGCTTTTGAACTGTGGTGTTGGAGAAGACTCTTGAGAGTCCCTTGGACTGCAAGGAGATCCAACCAGTCCATTCTGAAGGAGATCAGCCCTGGGATTTCTTTGGAAGGAATGATTCTGAAGCTGAAACTCCAGTACTTTGGCCACCTTATGTGAAGAGTTGACTCACTGGAGAAGACTCTGATGCTGGGAGGGATTGGGGGCAGGAGGAGAAGGGGACGCCAGAGGATGAGATGGCTGGATGGCATCACTGACTCGATAGATGTGAGTCTGAGTGAACTCTGGGAGTTGGTGATGGACAGGGAGGTCTGGCGTGCTGCGATTCATGGGGTCGCGAAGAGTCGGACACGACTGAGTGACTGAACTGAACTGAATGTATATGATTCAATGCTACTCTCAATTTATCCCACTGTCTATTTTTTTAAATTAACTTTAATTTTATGTTCACAGAAAAAAATGAGAAGCAGCAGCAGGAATTTCCCCCATACTGCCTGCACTGCCTCCCTGGAGCCTCCAGCATTATCAACAAACCCCACCAGAGGAGTACATCTGTTACAACTGGTGAACTTAAACCAACATGTCATTATCACCCAAAGCCCATAGTTTATACTAGGATTCATTCTTAGTGTTGTGAGTATCATATAGAGTAGTTTCACTGCTCTAAGAATCTCCTGTCTGTCTTTGCCTCTCCCCAACCATTGGCAGCCACTAGTCATTTTTCTACTTTCATATTTTGCTTTCTACAGAATGTCACAGAGTTGGAATCATACAGTATGGAGTTTTTTCACACCGGCTTCTTTGACTTAGAAATATGAATTTACAGTCCATCCCTGTATCTTGAGTGATATATATTTCTTCTAAGTGCACAGTTACGTTCCATTGTTTGGAAGTACCACAGTTTATTTATCCATTCACCTACTGAAAGACATCTTGGTTACCTTCAAGTTTTGACAATTACAAATAAAGCTTTTATAAACATCCATGTGCACATTTTTGTGTAGATATAAGTCTTCAGCTGCTCTGGATAAATACCAAGGAACATGATCTTTAGATCACATGGTAAGAATATATTTAGTTTTATAAAAAACCTTTAAACCATCTTCCAAAGTGGCTGTACCCTTTTGCATTCCTGCCAGCAGTGAATGAGACTTCCTGTTGCTCTACAACCTTATCAGCATTTCATATTGTCAGTTATCTGAATTCTAACTATTCTGATAGATGTATAGTGGCATTGTATTGTAGTTTTAATTTATATTTCCCTGATGATGTCTAAAGTGGAGTATCTTCAGATGCCTGTGTATCCTCGATGGTGAGGTATCTGTTAAGAGATTTGGCTCATCTTTTTAACTGAGCTGTTTGTTTTCCTATTGTTGAGTTTTAAAACGTCTTCATAAATTTTATAACTTATCAGTTATTTCATTTGCAAATATTTTCTTCAAATCTGTAGGAGACTATACATTCTCTTGACAGTGACTTTCATAGAAGAGAAAATTTTAATTTTAATAAGGTCCAGCCGATCAATTCTTTCTTTCAAAAATAGTGCCTTTGGTGTTCTAAATAAAAAAATCATTGCCAAACTCAAGGTCCTATAGGTTTTCTAACTATGCATTTTTAATAAATAGAGTAAGAGGCTAAATATCTCTATCTGATCCTTGAAAATCAAGTGTAAATTCAGTCATTCTAGTTGAATCCAGGATAGAATGGCTTAGTTTTGAATGGAAAGGTGCTGGCAAAGATGTCTGGGGAAAGTGGCTGGCTCTCCAGATAAACTGGCCCCCTTAGCTTGTGATTACAATGCCTTTTCCCAGTATCTAGTCTGCTGCTTGTGGACTTGAAAATTTAATTATTCATCCATGGGAGAAAGTCCATAGGTAATCAGATTTCCAAGAGACTAACACTTTAAAATCACAATGCCAAGCCATGAATTTATAATGAGAAATGTTTTAAAGTGGACCATATATTCCATTGCCCTATATGCAAGCTTTGCCTACAAAGGTTCATATAGTCAAAGTATGGTTTTCCCAGTAGTCATATATGGATGTGAGAGTTGGACCATAAAGAAGGCTGAGCGCTGAAGAATTGATGCCTTTGAACTGTGGTGCTGGAGAAGACTCTTGAGAGTCCCTTGGACCGCAAGGAGTTCAAACCAGTCTATCCTAAAGGAAATCAACCCTGAATACTCATTGAAAGGACTGATGCTAAAACTGAAGCTCCATTACTTTGGCCACCTGATGCGAAAAGCTGACTGGTTGGAAAAGACCTTGATGCTGGGAAAGATTAAGGGCAGGAGGAGAAGAGACAACACAGGGTGAGACGGTTGGATGGCATCATCGACTCAATGGACATGAGCTTGCAAACTCCAGGAGATGGTGATGGACAGGGAAACCTGGCATGCTGCAGTCCACGGAGTCATAAAGAGTCATACTTGAATGAGTGACTGATTAACAACAATACGCAAGCTAATAATTCATCAAATTATAATTGGAAGCTTTCTGATGAGGATGGAAATAAGTAGATGATTTTAATGGCTACTTTCATGGCATTATTGGGACATAATTTTTTAAAAAGAAATCATGATTCAGGTGTCATATCACCACTCCCTAAAGATGGAGCAAGAGGAGCTTGGCAGGCATTCTCTTACTAAGCCACCAATTTTTATTTTCAATTGCTATAATGTCTATTTCTTTTCTTCCTCCATCCCTCCCTCCCTCCATCCTTCTCTCCTTCCTTTTAAAATAAAAATGCCAATACTTTCAAGTAAACTCTTGCTCTACGAATATTTCTTAGTTGACTGAGCTCATATATAATAGTTGCTTTACATTTACCCATCAGAAAGCAATCTTATTTCTTTATTTCCTAGTCCCCAGTGACTGGAACAGCCTGTTACTACTACATCTTCCTACAGGTGTCTCATGACCAAGTGATGGTTTTATTTCTGGACAGTTATCTATATACTTTCACCCATTCTGTTTCATTAGCTGTGAAGATTTTATCTTCATAGTAATTTAAGGCCCCAACAACTAAGCATTAAGGAAACCAGCAAGACACATTCTGATATGTATAATGCCACAGCTCATTTGAAAGAATCTTTGAAGCCTGGAAAAGAAGATCCATAGTGAAGTGAAATCCAAATGAGTGAACAAAACAAATTCCACACTTAATAGTAGAGATGAGGAAGAAGACTTTAGTACTTTCTTGGCTATTTAAGTCTATGGATATATTGAGAATTGAATACCATCAAAGTATCTAGTAATAAGGAAATTAATATTTATTAATTGCCTGCCATGTGCCAGGAACTATGCAGGATGTTACATAATGAGCTTGAGAAGTAGGTATTTTTTATCTCTACTTTAAAATACAAAGCTGTTCAGGAATCTCTGTAGCCTTCTCAATGTCAATGAGTTTGCAGGAGCTACACATGGAATCTGAGCCCAGTTTCTTCTGATTCCTAATTCTTATTCTTCCCAGTATTTTACAACATCTTATCCACTCATTGTTAGAAGACTTACTTGGTTGGAACCCTTGAGAAAGTGAAAGTGTTAGCTGCTCAGTCATGTCTAACTCTTTGCAACCCCATAGACTGTAGCCCACCAGGCTCCTCTGTCCATGGAATTCTCCAGGCAAGAATACTGGAGTGGATAGCCATTCCCTTCTCCAGGGCATCTTCCTGACCCAAAGATTGAGCAGAGGTTTACTGCATTGCAGGCTTATTCTTCACCATCTGAGCCACCAGGAAGCCCAAAAAAGTAGTAAACACCAGTATTGCACACTGCCTCACTATCTTATCCACTCACTGTTAAATGATTTTCTCTGGTTAGAACCTTCCAGAAGGTATTTTAAATCCCACTCTGTGCTCTTGTCCTCCAGATAATTTGGGGGCTCAGAACATGCATGCCCATGGAACAGTGCTTCAGAGCCCCTGTACTAACCCTCCATCCACCAAAATGCAGTAAGAAGAGAAGCCATGGAGGCACCCTGATCTTACTCTAAATTTGTTTTGCAGTTGCGTGTATTTCCCTCATTAAATAACCATGATTCACTTAACACTGTCAGTATGGTGTCTGTCTCATATTTGACATACAATAAAAATTTATTTAATGCATAAATGAAAGCATCCATGACCGTTAAGTGCATCTTATTTTTAACTTGCCCATTATCCTCTCCCTAATTTCTAGCAACAACATCTCAAATTTCTTTTTCTATATATCCTACTCATGGAAGTCTAAAAGCATCATAAGCATAAAGGAAAATTAGAATTACTTAAATCTACCCATAATTCATATGCATGGCAATTAGGAGGAAGATGACAAAGAATAATATAAGCATTAATGAATAAATTAATTATAATTCTAAGAGAGATATTTTGACTTAATAGAGATCAGATTATTAAATTGAATCCATAAAGTATGTTTTAGGCATATTTTTCGAAATAAGATAAAACAGGTTAAAATGTAGCAAATTGAGTAGCTCCATGTAAAGAATGATTTATACTTTCCTTTCTCAAAAGCTATTTGGATGTACTCTTTTCCCCCATGGGTCTTCTTAAAAATTCATTGTCTAGCCTAAGACACTTCATATGTTCCTTTAATTTCTAGTCCTGCTATCACTTCAAAAGAAGCCAGTCATCTATTTTAACTAGAGCTACCAAAACAGTTCACTGGAGAACTATGCAATATTGCCTTTTATGTTTAAAAAAAGATCAATATTCTAAATCTTGGGCTTCCCAGGTAATGCTAGTGGTAAAGAACCTGCTAACTCAAGAGACGTGGTTTTGATCCCTGGGTGGGGAAGATCCCCTGGAGTAGGAAATGGCAACCTGCTCCAATATTCTTGCCTGGAAAATTTTATGGACAGAGGAGCCTGGTAGGCTGCAGTCCATGCAGCTACAAAGAGTCAGACATGACTGAGCAACTAAGCACAACATTCTAAACTTTCTCTATCTGGTTATGTTTCTTGTATCCAGCCTCTACCTATTGTTAGAAGTCTTTAATGCAAGTTTCTAAAAGTCTCCTAACTTTTAATCTATCACGTGGAATTGAGGAGGCAGCAGAAAACCATTACATAACATCAATACAGGGTCTTCCAAGACAACTCAGTATTCAGTCTTTACATTATATGTTAAATACATTGTACATGGCCCAGTTGTTTAAGACACCAAGATCCAACCAGATTTTGGTAAACCATTTGCCTGTCTTAGGATCGGCACAATAAAAAATTTTCAAAGAAATGAGAGGCCTTTGTCAACCACCTCCTCAGTCTTACCTACTTCTAGACATGGTCTCCTTTTTATCTTTATTTACTTGGTAAACTGTATTAACACTGATGGAGATGATTATGTAAGATTCAGAGACACCAATTTATTTCACTCAGTGACCTGAAACAAGGAAGCTTTTAAATAATAACTGTCCCCTTAATTTAGTTATAAGTATTCAATCACTCTCTTCCTTAAATTCATATGGCACTTTACTGGTCTAAATTTGTTCAAGAACATTAAATAATTTAATCCACATAGCCCTTTGTAAGATGGTCAAGGCAAGAACTTTATATTCCTATGAGCAGTCTAAAGTTCAGAAAGTTTACAGGACTATGAAAGTTTACACAGCTAGTGATTGATGGAGGAAACACACAAAGCCAGGTTCATCCCCCCAGTGTTGGAACACATGTCACTGTGCTCCATCACAAGTGTTTACTGAGGGCTTATCATGTGTACCATGCATGCACTCCCAACATTCACTATCTGGATCAGGAAATAAGAAACACAGGGAGGAATTAAGCAATACTATCATTCAAAAGGTCTGGGACTGAAACATTTCTATGGCTTATTATCAGCTAATATTCAGTCCATCCATCGAAGTAGGACATAAGTAGGACAAAAGAAATAGAAGTTTAAGAAAAAAAAGGCATTAGTATACTCAGAGCAGTTATTATTTTTCATAAACCTAATAATAAATATAAAGGCCTATTTCTTTCAGGCCTTTACTAAAAGGAATTGAGAAAAAAATGGAGAGAGTGAAATAGCTATAATAGATTTGAATTTTACAAGCAAGAGGATTTGAGAACTATCATAATGCAGAGAACCAAAATACCTGGGCTGCCTCTGCATATTGAGGGCAATGCTAACAAAGTCAGGGTGACCTTCTTTTTTTTCTTCATCATCTTCCCATCGCTTCTCAGTTGCTTATCACACAGAGTTTAGTAATTAATGAACAAAACTTAGCTCTTTGGAAACTACTGTGGGAGAAGAGCATTCCAGAAACTTAAGGCATTGCTACAATGATTGTTAAAAATGTAGAAAAGTCAAGAAGTGGCAAAATGTTGTAATATACTGACTGTCACAACTCCTACAGCTTCCGCCTACAGAGCTGGCCAACTTCACAACTGAAAACACTGCACTGTAAATAAGCCAAAACCACTTCCATTTCCAGTAAGGTCTCTTACATTTGTTCTCTAAATCACATTAGAAACTTTAACCTTTTGTGATTAAAGTCTAGAATACAGACCTTTATATTCTCAAGTGCTTCCTGCGGTTCAGAAATAACTGTAAAGTCCTCAGAAAAAAACAAATGTGAATACTGACTAAATTTACAGCATCTGAGTTCATGTAAGTAAATCCTGGATCTTTATGCAAAAGCTAACTTATATGAAGTAATTAGCAGGCTCTAAATAGTAAACATAAATATCCAAGATTGAATTTGCCTGTGTTGGCGCGATGAAGGTAATACATGGCTGCCATGATGGCCAGGCAGATGGTGCACTGCACAGCCCCAGGGGCACAATGGTGTGCCCAGGAATTCTGTAACGTGGCAGCCCAGTATGTGAATTCAACGTAAGCAACTGCTTCCAATTAGCAGCTGAGAATATGTAATGAGAGAATCAAAAGTTATACTAGAGAGAATAATAAAGACTTATTAGGTAGATGAGACATTGAATTGCATATAGTATATCAATGGGACATGAATGAAAGACTTTGATTTTTTATTCCAAAAGGCAGAGAAGCTTGGCAGCATGCATTAAGTTCTCAGCAGTGTATGGTTGGTAACAACATCCAACAATAATTTAAACAAGCACTGTCCTAGAGAAATGAACAGTATAAAATATACTGACATAGTACTATTCAGAGTACACACTAAATGTTTAGATCAAAAAAGCTAATTATTGATAATACATATTTTTAATCTAGGTTTCCCGCATTGCAAGCAGATTCTTTACCAGCTGAGCCACAGGGGAAGCCCAATATTAAGTTAGGATGGAGTTATAAAAGTGATTAATCTAGAGAAAAGTCACCTTTCTTCTCCTCTTCTTAGGAAGTAGATATTTAATTGCTATTATACTCAATAACGGAGAAGGCAATGGCACCCCACTCCAGTACTCTTGCCTAGAAAATCCCATGGATGGAGGAGCCTGGTGGGCTGCAGTCCATGGGGTCGCTAAGAGTCGGACACAACTGAGTGACTTCACTTTCACTTTTCACTTTCATGCATTGGAGAAGGAAATGGCAACCCACTTCAGTGTTCTTGCCTGGAGAATCCCAGGGATGGTGAGCCTGGTGGGCTGACGTCTATGGGGTCACACAGAGTCGGACATGACTGAAGTGACTTAGCATAGCATAGCATAGCATAGCATACTCAATAAAGAATATCTAGAATTTGTCTAAAGTATAAGACTGAAATTAGATAAGGAACTTAAACTGTCATATATTATTTAAATGCAGTAGAATATTTAATTTCCTACTTTTGAATTATACACACACTCACATACACATACACATGTATTCTTTAACTTTTCTTAGAAACTAATTCCAATTTTTAACCCTGACTTGAAAGAAAACTTTTTCTTACTGCTTTAAGTTATAATGTGTTTATAACAAAAATAAGCAGTAGGAAAATTACATAACAGTTCTCTCCAATAATCAAATTATTTAAAAAAATTAATCATATAGATTATATTAAATTTAACTATTGACTAGCTCAAAGGCATCAGGGACCACTGACCAACATCTCATGCTTTCACACCCACCCCTCTAATCTCTAAACAAAAGTCTCTTTCAACCAATTGTGGTGCTTCACCTTTTTTTTTATATAGGTGCTTCCTGTCAAGCATTTTCTTACTTACTGTTCAGACATGAAAGAATTCAACTATGAGATATTTTTATTATCCTTTTACTCTGCATTGCAAGTGTGAATTAATATTTATTTTTTCCCCAAATATCAACTTCTGGTGATTTGAGGTGACCTAAAGAACAGAATACGTAAAGAGTAATCTACTTGGACTCAAACTTAATGATAATTTGGTTAGGGGTTTGCCACTGTGCTATATGAAATAACATTCAGTTCAGTCGCTCAGTTGTGTCCGACTCGGCAACCCCATGAATTGCAGCACGCCAGGCCTCCCTGTCCATTACCAACTCCTGGTGTTCACTTAAACTCACATCCATCGAGTCAGTGATGCCATCCAGCCATCTCATCCTCTGTCGTCCCCTTCTCCTCCTGCCCCCAATCCCTCCCAGCATCAGAGTCTTTTCCAATGAGTCAACTCTTCGCATGAGGAGGCCAAAGTACTGGAGCTTCAGCTTTAGCATCATTCCTTCCAAAGAAATCCCAGGGCTGATCTCCTTCAGAATGGACTGGTTGGATCTCCTTGCAGTCCTAGGGACTCTCAAGAGTCTCCTCCAACACCACAGTTATGAAACGAATTGCCAGTCCAGGTTCGATGCACGATACTGGATGCTTCGGGCTAGTGCACTGGGACGACCCAGAGGGATAGTATGGGGAGGGAGGAGGGAGGAGGGTGCAGGATGGGGAACACATGTATACCTGTGGTGGATTCATTTTGATATTTGGCAAAACTAATACAATTATGTAAAGTTTAAAAAATAAAATTAAATTAAAAAAAAAAAAAGCATCAATTCTCGGCACTCAGCTTTCTTTACAGTCCAACTCTCACATCCATACATGACCACTGGAAAAACCATAGCCTTGACTAGATGGACCTTTGGTGGCAAAGTAATGTCTCTGCTTTTGAATATGCTATCTAGGTTGGTCATAACTTTCCTTCCAAGGAGTAAGCGTCTTTTAATTTCATGGCTGCAGTCACCATCTGCAGTGATTTTGGAGCCCAAAAAAATAAAGGCTGACACTGTTTCCACTGTTTCCCCATCTATTTGCCATGAAGTGATGGGACCAGATGCCATGATCTTCATTTACTGAATGTTGAGCTTTAAGCCAACTTTTTCACTCTCCTCTTTCACTTTCATCAAGAGGCTTTTGAGTTCCTCTTCACTTTCTGCCATAAGGGTGGTGTCATCTGCATATCTGAGATTATTGATATTTCTCCCGGCAATCTTGATTCCAGCTTGTGCTTCTTCCAGCCCAGTGTTTCTCATGATGTACTCTGCATATAAGTTAAATAAGCAGGGTGACAATATACAGCCTTGACGTACTCCTTTTCCTATTTGGAACCAGTCTGTTGGTCCATGTCCAGTTCTAACTGTTGCTTCCTGACCTGCATACAGATTTCTCAAGAGGCAGGTCAGGTGGTCTGGTATTCCCATCTCTTTCAGAATTTTCTACAGTTTATTGTGATCCACACAGTCAAAGGCTTTGGCACAGTCAATAAAGCAGAAATAGATGTTTTTCTGGAAAAGCCCCCAGAGGCTCCTTTGGTTACACTCAGTCCTTGCAGAATTGCTTGCTACATAAAATTCATACACTGACAATAAACTGTTCTCCCCTATTTATACAACAAGGTCACTTATGTATACTGCTACTAATAGTCACTGTGTTAAGGTTAGTGTCACCAATGAATTTAAATACAGAAATAAATATTATGTGTTAATCCTATGGAAGGCCTTTCTACATGACTATTCTTCTACTCCCTTTTATTCTGACAATATTCCAATCCCTGCCAACATGAGAATTATACATACACCAGCACATTATGGCTGAAAATGCACATATCAATAACAATAGCAGCTAACACTTATTGAATGAAATGCCACAAACTTCACCTGGACTATGTGATTTAATTCTTAGGAAAATCCTATAATTGTATTACTATAAAGGGAAGGTGGTAAAAACAATCACAACACTACCACCAAGAGTAAAACAATTACAGTAGCAACACCAGATACTCATTGGCATTATTCACCAGTGCTAATTTTTCATGACCAAGAAAAAGAAATGCAAAAAAGGCAAAACAGTTGTCTGAGGAGGCCATACAAATAGCTGAGAAAAGAAGAGAAGCAAAAGGCAAGGGAGAAAAGGAAAGATATACCCATTTGAATGCAGAGTTCCAAAGAATAGCAAGGAGAGATAAGAAAGCCTTCCTCAGTGATCAGTGCAAAGAAATAGAGGAAAACAATAGACTGGGAAAGACTAGAGATCTCTTCAAGAAAATTAGAGATACCAAGGAAACATTTCATGCAAAAATGGGTACAATAAAGGACAGAAATGGTATGGACCTAACAGAAGCAGAAGAGATTAAGAAGGGGTGCAGAATACACAGAAGAACTATACAGAAAAGACCTTCACAACCCAGATAATCATGATGGCATGATCACTCACCTAGAGACAGACATCCTGGAATGGGAAGTCAAGTGGGCCTTAGGAAGCATTACTATGAACAAAGCTAGTGGAAGTGATGGGATTCCAGTTGAGCTATTTCAAATCCTGAAAGATGATGCTGTGAAAGTGCTGCACTCAATATGCCAGCAAATTTGGAAAACTCAGCAGTGGCTACAAGATTGGAAAAAAGTCAGTTTTCATTCTAATCCCCAAGGCAGTGTCAAAGAACGCTCAAACTACTGCACAATTACGCTCATCTCACACGCTAGCAAAGTAATGCTCAAAATTCTCCAAGCCAGGCTTCAACAGTACGTGAACTGTGAATTTCCAGATGTTTAAGCTGGATTTAGAAAAGGCAGAGGAACCAGAGATCAAATTGCCAACATCCATTGGATCACCGAAAAAGCAAGAACATTCCAAAAAACACCTACTTCTGCTTTATTGACTATGCCAAAGCCTTTGACTGTGCAGATCACAACAAACTCTGCAAAATTCTTCAAGAGATGGGCATATCAGACCACCTGACCTGCCTCCTGAGAAATCTGTATGCACATCAAGAAGCCACAGTTAGAACTGGACATGGAAAAACAGACTGGTTCAAAATTAGGAAAGGAGTATGTCAAGGCTGTATATTGACACCTTGCTTATTTAACATCTATGCAGAGTGCAATCATGAGAAATCCTGGACTTGATGAAGCACAAGCTGGAATCAAGATTTCCAAGAGAAATTTCAATAACATCAGATATGCAGATGACACCACCCTTATGGCAGAAAGTGTAGAAGAACTAAAGATCATCTTGATGAAAAGTGAAAGAGGAGAGTGAAAAAGTTGGCTTAAAACTCAACATTCAGAAAACTAAGATCATGGCATCTGGTCCCATCCCTTCATGGCAAATAGATGGGGAAACAATGGAAACAGTGAGAGACTTAATTTTGGGGGGCTCCAATATCACTGCAGATGGTGACTGCAGCCATGAAATTAAAAGACACGTGCTCCTTGGAAGAAAAGTTATGACCAACCTAGAGAGCATATTTAAAAGCAGAGGCATTACTTTGCCAACAGAGGTCTATCTAATCAAAGCTATGGTTTTTCCAGTAATCATGTGTGGATGTGACAGTTGGACTATAAAGAAAGCTGAGCACCGAAGAATTGATGCTTTTGAACTGTGGTGTTGGAGAAGACTCTTGAGAGTCCCTTGGACAGCTAAGAGATACAACCAGTCCATCCTAAAGGAAATCAGTCCTGAATATTCACCAGAAGGACTGTTGCTGAAGCTGAAACTCCAATACTTTGGGCACCTAATTGGAAGAACTGACTCATTGGAAAAGACCCTGATGCTGGGAAAGATTGAAGGTGGGAGAAGGGGATGACAGGATGAAATGGCTAGATGGCATCACCGACATGAGTTTGAGTAACCTCCAGGAGTTGGTGATGGACAGGGAGGCCTGGCATGCTGCAGTCCACAGGGTTACAAAGAGTTGAACACCACTGAGTGACGGAACTGGACTGAAGTGTGCTTATTTTTACAGCAACCAATAAAGTAGGGTGTGCATGCGTGTGTGTGTGTTTGGTAGTTCGCAGTTGTGTTTGCCTCTTTGCAACCCCATGGACTGTAGCTCACAAGGCTCCTCTGTCCATGGTATTCTCCAGGCAAGAATACTAGACTGGGTTGCCATTCCCTTCTCCAGGGGATCTTCCCAACCTAGGGATTGAACCCAGGTTTCCTGTACTGCAGGCAGATTCTTTACCACCTGAGCCACAAGGGAAGCCCAATAAAGTAGGGACTAGTACATATTTTCCTTATTTCATAGGTAAGGACACTAAGGCACAGAGAGGTCATGTAACTTGTCTAGGCCAAAAGCTATTAAATGGCAGACCAAGATTAAATTCATTTTGGCTCCAGTATCTGTGCTTATAAACCATTACACTATGCTGCCTCTTTATTCTCTCATGACAATTCTATGCCACAGATTTTATTTATTATGCTAATTTTACAGATGGGAAAACTGAAACACAAAGAATTTAAGTGATTTAACTAAGACTGCTTAGCTCAGAGGAAGAGAAACTTTTTCTGTAAAGGGCCAGATAGTAAAAGTTTTGGATTTGCAGAACATAGGGTCTCTGTGGCAACTACTCATCTCTGGTAATGTAGCACACAAGCAACCACAGATGGTACATAAATAAATGAGCATAGCTGTGTTCCAATAAAACTTTATTTATGGACACATAAATGAACTTCATATATAATTTTCATGTGTCACCATTAAAAAAAAAGTTTCTACAAATCTATGAATATTCTTAAATTACAAGTCATTAAAAAACAGGCAGTAGGCCAGATTGGGAAGACCAGCTATAGTCTGTCTACTCCTGATATAGTTTGGGATTGTTGGAGCTGATATGTTAATCCCAGGTAGGGTTGGGAAGATTCCCTGGAGAAGGGAAAGGCTACCCACTCCAGTACTCTGGCCTGGAGAATCCCATGGACTGTATATTCCACAAAGAGTTGTATATTTGTATATTCCAACAAAGAGTTGGATATGATTGAGCAACTTTCAGTTTCACTTCACTTCACAATCCATCTTCAGAGTTCACATTCCAAACAACTGTAATCTAAAGAAGTGTTTCTTAAAGGCTCATAAGGATCTCGTAAAAATGCACTTCTTTAGATTAACATAAATGTTTCTTAGTCTCTGAAATCGATACATCCAATTGCATGCTGCTGTCCATAATCAGGTGCTGAAAAGCTTAGCCTTCCAAGAATGCTTTGAGTAACAATGATCCCCTGGCACAAGGGGGTGCCAATTTATCTGGTAAACAGAAGAATTCTCTAGATTACATAGTCTATAGCATTGTCATTACTAAGGAGATGTTGGTCTGCAATTCACATGAAATAAAATATGTACATATTTCTTGCTGAATTCATGATTTTGTTGTTGTTCAGTCACGAAATTGTGTCCGACTCTTGGCGACCCCGTGGACTGCGACACTCCAGGCTTCTCCATCCTCACCATCTCCTGGAGTTTGCCCAAGTTCATATCCATTGAATTAGTGATGGCATCCAGCCATCTCATCCTCTGTCACCCCCTTCTCTTTCTGCCTTCAATCTTTTCCAGAATCAGGGTCTTTTCCAGTGAGTGGGCTGTTTGCAACAGGTGACCAAAGTATTGGAGCTTCAGCTTTAGCATCAATATTTCCAATGAGTATTCAGGGTCAATTTCTTTAGGATTGACTGGTTTTATCACCTTGCTGTCCAAAGGACTCTCAAGAGTCTTCCCCAACATCACAGTTTGAAAGCATCAATTCTTCATCACTCAGCCTTCTTTATGGTCCAGCTCTCTCGTTCATACATGAATACTGGAAAGACCATAGCCTTTACTATATGGACCTTTGTCGGTAAAGTGACATCTTTGCTTTTTAACACACTGTTTAGGTTTGTCTTCTGATTTCATGGCTGCAGTCACCATCCACAGTGATTTTAGAACACAAGAAGTGGAAAACTGTTATTGCTTCCACCTTTTCCCCTTCTATGTGCCATGAAGTGATCAGACCAGATGCCATGATCTTAGATTTTTTAATATCGAGTTTTAAGCCGGCTTTTTCAATGTCTTCCTTCACCCTCATCAAGAGGGTCTTCAGTTCCTCTTCGCTTTCTGCCATTAGAGTGGTATCATCTGCATATCTGAATTCATGACAGCAGAGTACAAATATGTAATCAAAGTTTTGCTTACAAATTGGACAGCCTTTCTGCCTTCCACTGGCAGTTGTAAGACTCATGTCACTGGCAAGGAAAGGCACAGTAATATGAAAGAAAACAGGTGCTTCTAATCTGATTTTTCTTAGAATATTGAAAAAGCAAGACTGAAACTTCTCCCAATGATGAGACCCCAGACATTAAAAGTATAGAAACAATTTGGTAGGCAGTTATTTTAAAAGTATTGTAATAATTTTTTATATACTCAAGCTTACCCCTAAAGAATAGAAACAATCCTCTTTAGAAATCTCTTCACTTTCCACTAGAAATTAAGCACTGTTAACTTCTACTTTATTAAAGTGTCCATCCCTACTCCCCCCGCCCAATAGATGTCTGGTCATAGCACATAACTGTTTTTAGAGCCTTCTAGAAAATAGAAAGACATACACTTTGTGTTAAAAGAAAGCCTTTATGGTTATCTTAAGAGTTTATTATTTTACATAACAAAAGGTTACATTTAGTTTTCTTTTAAACCTACAATCTAGTACTCAGAACCCTAACATTTGTTTTATTTTTCTGAAGAAACCTTGAGATGCCTAATGAGAGTATTTGCTGCCTAAACAAAACCCATATTTTTTATAGTCTTTTCAAGTGGTATTTTCAAAGGCACTGGGAGAAAAGCTGATGTGTGATGACTACCATTAGGAGGCAGTGATATTCTTTGACCTTTATTTAATCACCATCATCAAAAGGCATTTACCAGGTGTCCAGTTGTGGCAGCAGCTTATTTGTGCTGCGGCATTAAGTTCCATCCTGCTTTACGGCTGGAAGAAAGCCTGAGCGGTCATTTTATCCAACGTGATCTTCCAACCGAGACTACACTAAGCTGTGACAGTATTCTTTTTCCAAATGGTATTGACAAAATCTTTATTACCTTTCCTGCCAATCATTTCATAACAAAGTCAACTGAAAAGGAGTGCAAAAGCAGATTTTATAGGACATACCAGCAATGTAAAACTGGAGTAGCAGTTTCAAAAAAAAGGCAGAAAAACACATTGTCTATTCTGGTCAGGCAATTTGCAAAATGGCTTACTGCTAGGAAAAATCAAACAAAAACTTTAGAGTACAAAGTTAAGAACAGCTTCAAAAATGTGGACACTACAACGGAGCCTGGAAGAACGCATGTGTTCAGAGTACTGATATTCTGGCTTAATAGGGAGAAACTGCTAAGAAATACAATCAAGGAGACCAATAATTAGATGACAGGGCAATGTGGATATTAATTTTAGAAGAAAAGAAGATACATCACCATGGAGTAACAGTTCAATATAATTTAATTGCATAAGTCTCTTCCATGATCTAAGCATGCGTGAGCAAGTTGTCTGACTGTAAACATACTCTTTATTAAAGTAAGCAGTTTGCCTCAAATGTTGAGAAGCATTTAACCTCTAAATTTAAGCCAATTCACATTTGAGGGTTATAGTAAATACCTGCTGTTTTTATTATTTAGATTTCATTTACCCTGCTTCCCATAATCGCATTCCTCTATTTCCCTCTAAGAAAAACAACCCCTCTCTCCTTTGTCACTTGTCTCCTGTGAAAGAGGCTCTGTGACACAAGCCTTCAGTTCAGTTAAGTTCAGTCACTCAGTCATGTCCGATTCTTTGCGACCCCATGGAATGCAGCACACCAGGCCTCCCTCCCTGTCCATCAGCAACTCCTGGAGCTTACTCAAACTCACATCCATCAAGTCGGTGATGCCATCCAACCAGTTCATCCTATGTCGTCCCCTTCTCCTCCTGACCTCAATATTTCCCAGCATCATGGTCTTTTTCAATGAGTCAGTTCTTCACATCAGGTGGCCCAAGGATTGGAGTTTCAGCTTCAGCATCAGCCTTCCAATGAACACCCAGGACTGACCTCCTTTAGGATGGACTGGTTGGATTTCCTTGCTGTCCAAGGGACTCTCAAGAGTCTTCTCCAACACCACAGTTCAAAAGCATCAATTTTTCAGCACTCAGCTTTCTTTATTATCCAACTCTCACATCCATACATGACTACTGGAAAAACCACAGCATTGACTAAATGGACCTTTGTTTTTTTTGTTTTGTTTTGTTTTGTCTCTGCTTTTTAATATGCTGTCAAGGTTGGTCATAGCTTTTTTTCCAAGGAGCAAGCGTCTTGTAATTTCATAGCTGCAGTCACCAGTGATTTTGGAGCCCCGAAAATAAAGTCTCTCACTGTTTCCATTGTTTCCCCATCTATTTGCCATGAAGTGATAGGACCAGATGCCATGATCTTAGTTTTATGGATGTTGCATTTTAAGCCAACTTTTTTACTCTTCTCCTTAACTTTCATCAAGAGGATCTTTAGTTTGTGCTTGCTTTCTGCCATAAAGATGGTGTCATCTGCGTATTGGAGGTTATTGATATTTCTCCCAGCAATCTTGATTCCAGTTTGTGCTTCATTCAGCCAGGTATTTCTCATGATGTACTCTGCATGTAAGTTAAATAAGCAGGATGACAATATACAGCCTTGACGTACTCCTTTCCCAATTTGGAGCCACTTAATTGATAATGGTGGCTGCACAGGTGCAGGAGGACTGAGAGGAGCTACTCCACGTTCAAGGTCAGGAGGGGCAGCTGTGAGGAGATACCCCTCATCCAAGGTAAGGAGCAGTGGCTGCGCTTTGCTGGAGCAGCCGTGAAGAGATACCCCACGTCCAAGGTAAGAGAAACCCATGTAAGATGGTAGGTATTGTGAGAGGGCATCAGAGGGCAGACACACTGAAACCATAATCACAGAAAACTAGCCAATCTGATCACACAGACCACAGCCTTGTCTAACTCAATGAAACTAAGCCATGCCATGTGGGGCCACCCAAGACGGATGGGTCATGGTGGAGACGTCTGGCAGAATGTGGTCCACTGGAGAAGGGAATGGCAAACCACTTCAGTATTCTTGCCTTGAGAACCCCATGAACAGTATGAAAAGGCAAAAAGATAGGACACTGAAAGATGAACTCCCCAGGTCGGTAGGTGCCCAATATGCTACTGGAGATCAGGGAGAAATAACTCCAGAAAGAATGAGGGGATGGAGCCAAAGCAAAAACAATACCCAGTTGCGATGTGACTGGTGACAGAAGCAAGGTCCGATGCTGTAAAGAGCAATATTGTATAGGAACCTGGAATGTTAGGTCTATGAATCAAGGCAAATTGGAAGTAGTCAAACAGGAGATGGCAAGAGTGAACGTCGACATTCTAGGAATCAGCAAACTAAGATGCACTGAATGCGTGAATTTAACTCAGATGACCATTATATCTACTACTGTGGGAAGGAATCCCTCAGAAGAAATGGAGTAGCCATCATGGTCAACAAGAGAGTCCGAAATGCAGTACTTGGATGCAGTCTCAAAAATGACAGAATGATCTCTGTTCATTTCCAAGGCAAACCATTCAATATCATGGTAATCCAAGGCTATGCTTCAACCAGTAATGCTGAAGAGGCCGAAGTTGAATGGTTCTATGAAGACCTACAAGACCTCTTAGAATTAATACCCAAAAGATGTCCTTTTCATTACAGGGGACTTGAATGCAAAAGTAGGAAGTCAGGAAACACCTGGAGTAACAGGCAAATATGGCCTTGGAATATGGAATGAAGCAGGGCAAAGGCTAATAGAGTTTTGCCAAGAGAACACACTGGTCATAGCAAACACCCTCTTCCAACAACAAAAGAGAAGACTCTACATGTGGATATCACCAGATGGTCAACACCGAAAACAGACTGATTATATTCTTTGCAGCCAAAGATGGAGAAGCTCTATACAGTCAGCAAAAACAAGACTGGGAGCTGACTGTGGCTCAGATCATGAACTCCTTATTGCCAAAATCAGACTTAAATTGAAGAAAGTAGGGAAAACCACTAGATCATTCAGGAATGACCTAAATCAAATCCCTTATGATTATACAGTACAAGTGAGAAATAGATTTAAGGGACTAGATATGATAGACAGATTGCCTGAAGAACTATGGATGGAGGTTCATGACATTGTACAGGAGACAGGGATCAAGACCATCCCCATGGAAAAGAAATGCAAAAAAGCAAAATGGCTATCTGGGGAGGCCTTACAAATAGCTGTGAGAAGAAGAGAAGCAAAAAGCAAAGGAGAAAAGGAAAGATATAAGCATCTGAATGCAGAGTTCCAAAGAATAGCAAGGAGGGATAAGAAAGCATTCCTCAGTGATCAATGCAAAGAAATAGAGGAAAACAACAGAATGGGAAAGACTAGAGATCTCTTCAAGAAAATTAGAGATACCAAGGGAACATTTCATGCAAAGACAGGCTCGATAAAGGACAGAAATGGTATGGACCTAATAGAAGCAGAAGATATTAAGAAGAGGTGGCAAGAATACACAGAAGACCTGTACAAAAAAGATCTTCACGAACCAGATAATCATGATGGTGTGATCACTGACCTAGAGCCAGACATCCTGAAATGTGAAGTCAAGTGGGCCTTAGAAAGTATCACTACGAACAAAGCTAGTGGAAGTGATGGGATTCCAGTTGAGCTATTTCAAATCCTGAAAGATGATGCTGTGAAAGTGCTGCACTCAATATGCCAGCAAATTTGGAAAACTCAGCATTGGTCACAGGACTGGAAAAGGTCAGTTTTCATTCCAATCCCAAAGAAAGGCAATGCCAAACAATGCTCCAACTACTGCACAATTGCACTCTTCTCACATGCTAGTAAAGTAATGCTCAAAATTCTCCAAGCCAGACTTCAGCAATATGTGAACCATGAACTTCCAGATGCTCAAGCTGGTTTTAAAAAAGGCAGAGGAACCAGAGAGCAAATTGCCAACATCCGCTGGATGATAGAAAAAGCAAGAGAGTTCCAGAAAAACATCTATTTCTGCTTTATTAACTATGCCAAAGCCTTTGACTTTGTGGATCACAATAAACTGTGGAAAATTCTGAAAGAGATGAGAATAACAGACCACCTGATCCATCTCCTGAGAAACCTGTATTCAGGACAAGAAGAACAGTTAGAAACAGACATGGAACAACAGACTGGTTCCAACAGGAAAAGGAGTACGTCAAGGCTGTATATTGTCACCCTGCTTACTTAACTTATATGCAGAGCACATCACGAGAAACACTGGGCTGGAAGAAGCACAAACTTGGACTATAAAGAAAACTGAGCAACAAAGAATTGATGCTTTTGAACTGTGATGCTTGAGAAGACTCTCGAGAGTCCCTTGGACTGCAAGGAGATCCAACTAGTCCATCCTAAAGGAGATCAGTCCTGGGTGTTCATTGGAAGGACTGATGCTAAAGCTGAAACTCCAATACTTTGGTCACGTCATGCGAGAGTTGACTCATTGGAAAAAAACCCTGATTTAGGGATTGGGGGTAGGAGGAGAATGGGACGACAGAGGGTGAGATGGCTGGATGGCATCATCGATTCAATGCACATAAGTTTGAGTGAACTCCAGGAGTTGGTGATGGACAGGGAGGCCTGGCATGCTGCAGTTCATGGGGTTGCAAAGAGTCGGACACAACTGAGCGACTGAAGTGAACTGATGTTTGCCTAGAGAATCCCGTGGACAGAGGAGCCTGGTGGCCTGCCATCCATGGGGTCACACAGAGTCAGACACAACTGAAGCGACTTAGCAGCAGCAGCAGAAATAAACAACTTGAATAAATAACCTAGCTTAGTTTTACTCCATTAACTACATTATCAGTTTTCTCCACACAAAATAAGAATAAAAGTTCCTGTATCACAAGACGTTTTGAGGATTAGTGCAACACTGGGCTTGAAAATGTTTTATAAAGTATCAGGTGCAATTATAATTCCAAAGGAAATATTTGTGGAAGACAATATTTTCCATGAAGATTCTAAGTTCAACTCAAAGGCTACAATCAAACAAATAATGAGAATATAATCAGAGCTTTAGAAATTGTTATGTTAAAATGAAATAAATAGAAAAATAACAGAAAAAGAGAGGAATTCACTTAAATGTGAAGATAAATAGATGAGGCCCTGAAATTACATTCTGCAATACAGAAGCACCTGTGGTTTTGAATAATGATGTACTGATGAAGAAAATGCTATTTCTATGAGCAATAACTGACTACGTGTGACTCAAACGAGTGAGGCTTAGAGTTCAGGTTTTCCTCATCTGATCTAGGCCTCTAAAGAATAGCTAGCTAGAAGCATGTATTGAGTTCTTATTATATGCCAGTATTGCCTTAAGTATTTTACGTGAATAATACAGGGATGCTGGTGCTCCCGTAACCTCTGCTTCCCTGACAGGCTGGTTGAGACAAACATAAACCAGGTAATTTAGCAAGGTCACACAGGTCACACAGGCTGAACCAGGATTGAACCAAGGCAGGCTGATAGCCTTGCTATGTTCTCAACCTCTATGTCACTTCTCTAAGCAGAGCTAGACTGCCTTGCCTTCCATCACGCATTTCTCAGTCTTCATGAAAAACCAGTTCATAGGCTCTTATTATACTTTTAAATAGTTTATCTAAGGTATTGGATTGCATTTCCTATCCACTCAGAGAAGCAATGTGTTCTCCCAAAGTTCCCCACAGGAGCTGAAGAGTCTGTGAATGGATAATGACTGAAACAGAGGTGGAAAAATAACACATTCAATACAGAAATAGCAATTAAGAAGTTCAACACAATATCCTGTTTACACCTTTACTCGCTGCCTAAAGCATAACAATCAGAAAAACCTTGTGTCCTTTAAAGGTTAATAAAGACTATTGTAGGAATGTGAATATATAAAGCTAAGAAATCTAAATTCATTTCTATGAAATGATTTTAATTCTAAATTATTTGAAGAGGCATAATATTCTGGAACAGATTATTATCTTTTTCCAAAGCTCCTTTGAGACATACAAAATAGTCCAACAGAGTAACCAACAAACAAAAACCTGTAATATCACCTAAGATCTTTCACGTAAGAGAAAAATAATACATAAATATAACTAAAACTAAATATGAAAGGGAAATAAATTCACCCGTACCCAAATCCCTTTAAAGTGAGTCAGTACTCTTTTCTCTGAATTTAAATCTCAAAAATACAAGTTCATATATTATCTTTAGGTGATTTAATTTGGATGTTTCTTACAAATGCTAATGAATAACTGTGGTATTAATCAGACCTGATTCACATTCATCAATGAGTAACTTCCTTTGGCTCAATAGAATTACTTATTCTTTATATTTTGCTTTTGAACTGTGGTGTTGGAGAAGACTCTTCAGAGTCCCTTGGACTACAAGGAGATCCAACCAGTCCATCATAAAGGAAATCAGTCCTGGGTGTTCACTGGAAGGACTGATGTTGAAGCTGAAACTCCCATATTTGATGCAAAGAGCTAATTCATTGGAAAAGACCCTGATGCTGGGAGGGATTAGGGGCAGGAGGAGAAGGGGACGACAGAGGATGAGATGGCTGGATGGCATCACTGACTCGATGGATGTGAGTCTGAGTGAACTCTGGGAGTTGGTGATGGACAGGGAGGCCTGGCGTGCTACGATTCATGGGATCGCAAAGAGTCGGACACGACTGAGTGACTGAACTGACTGACTGAACTGACTTTATATTTTTGCAACACTTTGCATATACAGTTGACCCTTGAACAATGTGAGGGTTTGGGGGGGTTCAGAGTGCTGCTCCTCCCCTCCACCACCTCCCACAGTTGAAAATCTGTGTTGTGCTATCTCTGCCTCAAAAACGAAGAAATTGATAAGTGATTCACTCAAGGGCGGGAAGCTGAGACAGTCAGGATAGAATCAAGTCTCAAAACCCTAGTTTTGATTCCGTGTATTGTGATCTCTAATCAATCACAAACTTTTTCCCGCATACTTAGAGATCTGTAAAATGAAAATACAGGTGCTATATACATTGAAAAACATTCACACACAAGTGGACCCATGCAGTTCAAAACCATGTTATTCAAGGGTCAGCTGTATCATCTACTCTTATTTGCACAATCACCTGTAAGGGGAAAGGCAGGTATTATTATTTACAAATAAAGAAACTTAGAATCAGTAAGAAGTCTATATTTTAATGTTTAAGATAACTATAAAAGCCATATTTAAATTGTACATCAATGCTTGACCCCCTAAAATTCCTATTACATATGTAAAAACATCTAATGAAGGGAACTCATCATTTCCCAAAGGGGATTACTCCTACCCTGGCCAGATCTGAATTTGGGAAAATTTTTCCTTACCAAAGTCTGTTCACATAATCTCAAATACTGGACTGAGTTTACCTTTAAAGTCACTTAGGACAAATCTATTTTTGGATAAATAAATTTTTAAATATATGTGCTTGTCTATTAAGTCCCTCTATTTTCTTTCCTGCAAGCTAAACATTCTGCTTGTTTAACTCTTCTTTGTGTCTTAAGTATATGTGTGTATATATATATATACACACACATACACACATATATATAATTAATATATTTTATATTATGTACATATATAATACAAGCATATTATATAAGCATATATAAAATACGTATTATATTAAATTACCATATAACTTGACACACAATAAACACATAATACATAAATATACACTAATTTTTTAAATGATACATATATTTATGTAAACATATGTAAACTTTTTAATATAAACCTCTACACACAGGTTCCAAATACTGCATTTTTTGTGAGATATTATACAAGCCTAAAGAGATGAAACTGAATGTCATTCAATCACACTGTTTTATCAAGTTAATACATGTTTGAGTAATTACTATATATCCCAAATTTGACCAGCACCTATGGAAAAAACTAAAGTGGTATAACATGTGGTAACTTATCTCAATCAATTTATAGCCCAGTTGGATTTATCTAATTTTAAAAGTATGTGGACTAATCCAAGTAAAATTAAACACTCCATCATCTAGTACTAATTATAAGTAAAGTAAGGATTTATAGGATTATCACACATGCTCTATATATGTTACAGGTCTACACACATGCTACAATTTCTGCTGCCTTGTCTGTGGCAGGCATTGCCAAGAGAGCACTGTACTGAGTGCTAAGTATGGGTCCATGACTTCAGAATCCTTCTCTGGGAGAAGTGCCTTAAAAGAGTAATTAAAGGCAAGTTTGGGGATGGTGGTTCTAACTACCACACAATTGCACTCATCTCACACACTAGTCAAGTAATGCTCAAAATTCTCCAAGCCAGGCTTCAATAGTATGTGAAATGTGAACTTCCAGATATTCAAGCTGGTTTTAGAAAAGGCAGAGGAACCAGAGATCAAATTGCCAACATCCGTTGGATCATCGAAAAAGCAAGAGAGTTCCAGAAAAACATCCACTGCTTTATTGACTATGCCAAAGCCTTTGACTGTGTCAATCACAAGAAACTGTGGAAAATTCTGAAAGAGATGGGAATACCAGACCACCTGACCTGCCTCCTGAGAAATCTGTATGCAGGTCAAGAAGCAACAGTTAGAACTGGACATGGAACAACAGACTAGCTCCAAATAGGAAAAGGAGTATGTCAAGGCTGTATATTGTCACCCTGCATATTTAACATCTATGCAGAGTACATCATGAGAAATGCTGGACTGGATGAAGCACAAGCTGGAATAAAGATTGCCAAGAGAAATATCAAGAACTTCAGATATGCAGATGACACCACACTTATGGCAGAAAGCAAAGAAGAACTAAAGAGCGTCTTGAGGAAAGTGAAAGAGGAGGGTGGAAAAGTTGGCCTAAAGCTCAACATTCAGAAAACTAAGATCTTGGCATCCGGTCCCATTACGTCATGGAGAAATAATGGAAACAGTGAGAGGCTTCATTTTGGGGGGCTCAAAATCACTGCAGATGGTGACTGCAGCCATGAAATTAAAAGACACTTACTCCTTGGAAGAAAAGTTATGACCAACCTAGACAGCATATGAAAAAGCAGAGACATTACTTTGCCAACAAAAGTCCATCTAGTCAAAGCTATGGTTTTGCAGTAGTCATGTATGGATGTGAGAGTTGGACTATAAAGAAAGCTGAGCGCTGAAGAATTGATGCTTTTGAACTGTGGTGTTGGAGAAGACTCTTGAGAGTCACTTGGACTGCAAGGAGATCCAACCAGTCCATCCTAAAGGAGATCAGTACTGAATATTCATTGGAAGGACTGATGCTGAAGCTGAAACTCCAATACTTTGGCCACCTGATGCGAAGAACTGACTCATTTGAAAAGACCCTGATGCTGGGAAAGACTGAAGGCGGGAGGAGAAGGGGACAACAGAGGATGAGATAGTTGGATGCCACCACCAACTCAATGGACATGAGTTTGAACAAGCTCTGGGAGCTGGTGATGGACAGGGAAGCCTGGCGTGGTGCAGTCCGTGGGGTCACAAACAGCTGGACATGACTGAGCAACTGAACTGAACTGAAAGAGAACAGTTAAATATTTTTCCCAACGTCACAAGTATACACACACTTAATATGCTCAATAATTTGATGCCACTCTCAGATACTTCATTTGCAGAGTTAATACAAGATATCTCAGCTACTTTTTGGTATATTTCCTTGGGAGGCACACAGTATAGACAGCCTGAGCTTCAGAGAACGCAGAACAATGAAAGATGTTTAATCGGAGTTAGTGGCATATTTTTTGCAAGACCACTGGTGATTCCATAGTTCCAACTTAGTTTATGTCTCTACAACAATCCTCATCAGAGTGTGTATGGGAGGAGGGGTTAAATTCCAAAGAGGTAAAAAGTGACAGCCCAGAGGCAATCTGAAATCTCTGAAACACAAGGGGTCAGCCCGTCTGAGCACATGTCCACAATACAAATATCGTAGCACCTGCACCTGGGAAACATTTGAATTTCTTTGGGAATAATTTAACTCATCTGCTAGTCACCTGTCTTAGGCCAGTGTGTGTGGCTAGCTCATTCTGAGTACAGAGAGATTTTGCCTTATGGAAAGTCTTTATCATAACATTTCACATTATCGAGAACATACCCCAAATTCTGAAACTCCCAGCAGAGTGCATGCTTACTACCTAAAATGATAATTTACATAAACTGTTCCACCAGCAATGGATCTGATTTTACCCAAGCATGAGGCATAGACATTAGCCACTTTTAAAAGACTGCTTTAAAGCCCCTTAGCTCCCATTAGAAATGCTTCTGAAACCCAGGCTGTTGGTGGCCCTACCACTTGACTTGGAACAAGTGTTTACTAAATGCCAGGAAATGGCATGTAGGTAACAATCTACGTATACAGAATCCACCATGCTGTATTGCATGCAATTCCCAGATAATTGGAAGCAGAATACATAAAAAGATGATGATGGCATTTAATCCTGCACTTGGAAACTGATGGTGACAGTTCTTGAAGGACAGCGTAGCCTCAGAGAGTGTTCTGGAAGTCTCTGCAAATATTTCCAGGTATAAAGAGATTCTCAGTGATTCTTTGGGTCACTGTCAACTTGGGAAGACACTGATTCAGAGCACTGGTGTCAAAAGTAAATTTAAAGTAAACTACAAGTGACAGACTGCAATCTACAAGTGATTTGGGGCTCCAAAATCACTGCAGATTATGATTGCAGCCATGAAATTAAAAGATGCTTACTCCTTGGAAGGAAAGTTATGACCAACATAGACAGCATATTAAAAAGCAGAGACATTACTTTGCCAATTAAGGTCCGTCTAGTCAAGGCTATGGTTTTTCCAGTAGTCATGTATGGATGTGACAGTTGGACTATAAAGAAAGCTGAGCACTGAAGAATTGATGCTTTTGTACTGTGGTGTTGGAGAAGACTTTTGAGAGTCTCTTGGACTGCAAGGAAATCCAACCAGTCCATCCTAAAGGAGATCAGTCCTGGCTGCTCGTTGGAAGGACTGATGTTGAAGCTGAAACTCCAATACTTTAGCCACCTGATGCAAAGAGCTGACTCATTTGAAAAGACCCTGCTGCTGGGTAAGATTGAGGGCAGGAGGAGAAGCGGACAACAGAGGACGTTGGATGGCATCACCAACTCAATGGACATGAGTTTGGGTGGGCTCCAGGAGTTGGTGTTGGACAGGGAGGCCTGGCATGCTGCAGCTCATGGGGTCGCAAAGAGTCAGACATGACTGAGCAACTGAACTAAACAAGTGACAGACTGCAATTTACAAGGCCGGGACCATCTCTGGCTTGTCAACCATTGCACAGTACTTCGTCTGCCACAAACAAGCACTCCTTCATTATAAAAGGAAGGGGAGTTCCTTAGTAGCTCAGACAGTAAAGAATCTGCCTGCAATGCAGGAGATCCAGGCTCGACCTCTGGGTTAGGAAGATCCCCTGGAGAAAGGCATGGCTACCCACTCCACTATTCATACCTGGAGAATCCCATGAACAGAGGAGCCTGGCGGGCTACAGTCTATAGGGTCACAAAGAGTTGGACACGACTGAGCGACTAAAAACATACACACAAACTAAATGAACAGCAGATACACCAGGGGTTTTTCAAGAGATTGTCCCACCTTCTCCCTAGTGAAAGGCCCCAGTTTAGGACAAAAAGTGGTTCGTTAATTACAGATGGGAACAGGAAGAGAGAAGATTACTCCTAACAAGCGCTATCAGAAGCCCAAGGTATAGTGGTAAAAAAAGCAAGGAGGCTGAAAGAAGTGATTTTCCTGCTCACATGAGTCCCAGTGCCAAGCACACTGCCTGGCACACTGAAGGAATTTAGGACATGTGCAATCAATAAGTAGATGCTAATTAAGTAAATCCTAGTTTTAGAGGTGGAGAGAGACTGAAAATGTTGATGGAAACTGTCTAAGATATGATAATGATGCCAGTCAGATATCTTACCACTTAATTAGAGGTCAATCTAATGATGCATTTTTATATAAAATGCTTATAATAAATATAGCTGCAATTTACAGGAAGAATACATACACAGGTATACATTTATGTATGCGGTCTTGATTCCTGAGTCTCAATTTATCTGCCATTCCTGGCTGACATGGGACTCTGCTAGGAATCCAACCAAAAGAGGGGCTGGGCAGAGGGATTAGGTAGGTTTCAGAGGTAATCAAACAGCTAATTTATTATTTATGGAGTTTATGATGGATAGATGTAAATACAAAAAAATGCAGGTGAAATTGTGATGGGGAGGAAAAAACTCACAATAGCTCATAGATACGGATTCAAATCGTCTCTTTCTTTCAAGCTACAATGATGCTATTACATAATTTCCAACATAATTATCCCATCAATAGGAATAAAGCCAGACAATGGAGCTAGATGTGTTCAAACTAAATTATTTGAGTATTTTTTCAAGTGCCCTTTTTATTTTGTAAATAACCCATGCCCTTTTTTAAAGTAAGTAATATTTATTCTGCTTCTGCTGAATATATTAGAATCCGAGAAAATCCTTAATGAAAAGCTGCTCAGAAAACAGCCATGCTGTTTCATAAGAGCAGGATCACATGACACAATGACTAGATTCAGAATCATCAGAGGAAGGAAGAAGGGGGTAAGTATGGGGGACAATATCCATATTCCATTGCCAGTTATGGCTCTATCCTCTGGGTGACCTAGGATGACTCAGATCTCTTTCTACGTGTGGTCGGTGACTCAGAATTGTTTTTTAAAAGTTTTCTGTTTAATTCTATATCATAGATCATTTCCTCTGGAAAGCATAAAATACAAAATGATCTTTTTTAGTTCTTTCTTCCATCTGTATTCACAGTGAGAGCTATTAACTTCTCCTGTATATAGACTGACCTGAAATGACATTATGTTTATAGAATTTCACAGTGAAAGGCTAATGATAAAAATATTCTAGAAAATACTTTTCAAAGTTTTTGAATTATGGGACCTAAGAGCTCTGACTTTTACAGCCCAGAAGGAAAAAAAAAATCCCTATTGGAATTTGGGAATTAGTCGAGGATTATCAAGAAAACACTAACTGTATCTTCTGTGGTATCAGATTCAGTGGATCAGGATCTAAACCACATCTTATCAAGCTTGTGTGCCTATAAAAAGTCACTTAGAATCCAGGGAATGAGAAGCTGAGGCCCCATACTGCATTTCTATCCAGTATCCCATGTGACTGATACAGGCTGGACCAGACAATATTTTCAATAACACTGTTCTAGAAGGCTATCACCTGTTCCTTATTCAGTGTCTCTTTGAGTTATGTTACCATCTATTTAAAGAATGATTCATGGCTGACATTAGGGATTTGGACATAGATTCTTGGTTTTGACCCTTGTTAATGAAATGAGGAGACATCTTTAAAGAACCAGTCATTGGATCCCAGCTAATGTTTTTCTTTAATCAATCTACAATGTTCCAACTGAGAATTTAAATTTTCTCTTAAAGGTTCTAAAATTGCTTCTAATTGTCCTTTTTGAGACTCTGATCTCTGGTTAATTGTAGTGTAAAAGTCCTGAATGTGTAAATGATGTTTAGCAAATACCTTGTACAATTTTGATGAAATGTACACAAACACTGGATTAGTGAGTTTTTGTTTGTTTTGTAAAATGCAGGTCTTGACCAATGCAGAACTTAGATATTCTATCTAAAGCAAAAATAACAAGTCCATTGTTGGATGATATTGGACTGAGGGTACCATTCATATAAGAGCAACAGTATCACAAGTCCTCCCAGGGAACAACGTTCTCTCACTTCATACCACTCTACAATTAACTAGGGGAATGAAATGTGCTGAACTATATTTATTCAAGTTTCACTGAAAAATAACTGCACCAGCAGCAAGAGGACAAAGAAAAATAGCATATGGTTGGTCTTTATCCTTCAGCATATAGTCACAAAAAGTGTGAGAAGTTTTCAAATGAGTGTATACAAAAGTTCAGAGGGCACTGGAGAGGCAGAAACAAAGTCCATCTGGGGTAGTAAGGATGGCAGACTTGGAGACGGCATTTAAATTGGATCACGAAGAACCAGTGTTTCTTTGAGAAAAGAGAAGTCAATTTCATGCTGAGTGAGTAGGAATGAATGCGACGGCATAGAGTTGCAAAAGGATCTCCTCCCATTGACAAAGTCTCACAGTTCAGAGGAACAGTGTGTGGGACTGAGCGGTGGGGAGAGGATTCGGAAAGGGTAGGTTGGGAGCATTTTAATAATAGTATGCATTCAGCCCACGCTTGAGTCACTGAGTTCATCAATCGGGAGACATATTATACAGTTTTAACCTTTTTTTTTTTTTTTTTTCCCCAGTTTTAACCTTTTAACCTCTGAAATCAGGATGCAGCTGGACAGGTGGCACTTATTATCTTGTCACTACCTATGAATGCACATAAAAACTTCCAAAGAGGGTGGAATAAAATGACTCTTCTAAGTCATACTTTGTCACTAATGCTCCTGAGGAAACAAGAAACAACATTATCCGGAACAGAACACAAATATCAATGACTCTTGAGCGGGGAGGGAGAGAGATGCCAAAATGCCAGGCTTTCATTGTACAGTTGAAAGAATCACCTTGCGCATGTGCTCAGTCACTCAGTGGTGCTCAACTCTTTGGGACTCTTTGGACTATAGCCCCCCAGACTTCTCTGTCCATGAGATTCTCCAGGCAAGAATACTGGAATGGGTTGCCATTTCCTCCTCCAGGGGATCTTTCCAACCCAGGGGTCAAACATGCATCTCCTGCATTGGCAGGCCGGTTCTTTACCACTGAGCCACCTGGGAAGCTTCTAAGTACCTAAGAATCACCTTAGCCCATGTATTTTGGTGATTTATTCTTTGCTACCAGCTTCCCTCATAGCTCAGTTGGAAAAGAATCTGTCTGCAATGCAGGAGACCCTGATTCGATTCCTTGGTTGGGAAGATCCTCTGGAGAAGGGATAGGCTACCTACTCCAGTATTCTTGGGCTTCCCTTGTGGCTCAGCTGGTAAAGAAACCACCTGCAATGTGGGAGACCTGGGTTTGATCCCTGGGTTGGGAAGATCCCTGGAGAAGGGAAAGGCTACCCAGTCCAGTATTCTGGCCTGGAGAATTCCATGGACTACATAGTCCATGGGGCCGCAAAGAGTTGGACACGACTGAGCAACTTTCACTTTCACTTTATGCACCAGAGTGATAGGTAATAAAAATCTGATTTTATCTGAAGTCTCAAAAATCTTTCAGGAAGAAGAAAATAAAAATTCAAAGGCATGTAAGAAAGAAACAATTGTGCCATACTAGAATTTGCAGATTTCTTTTCCCTTAGCGGTACATAAAATAAAACTGTGTTTTGTGATCACTGACATCCTACAACAGCCCATGGATTGTAGGGCATGCCAATCACTGTGCCAGGTGTTGGGGGTATAATGGGGAACAAAACATGATGCGTCCCAGATCTCACACTGCTGCCAGGCTACAGTCTTAGATGCTGGGCCTGGCTTATGTATTATGATATGGTGTGCCCAGGAAGGGTTAAGAATTGAATGATCAGATATTATTATATTTTCAGGAAGTTAGCTCTCTTGGTGAAGTACAGGCTGCATGGCAGAGAAGGGGACTGATGATAGGGAAGACTAGTTAAGAAGATCCTGAGATAGTTTGTGCAAGATATAATGAGGGCCTGAATGAAAGGCTAGATTAAGAAGAGGATTTAATCAATATGATTTGCACTCTCATAGTTCATGATTAAAGAAAACCAGCACACAATTCAAACTGCCTTCCCATGGATGGAAAAAAAAAATCTAGCATTTGAGAGCTATTTGATCATCAAGCATATTGTCACTTTCAAAATGCTACATATACTGTAGCCTTAAATCACCCAACATGGAGGGCAAGGCACCAGCTAAGCCCTGGGAATACAAAGAAGAATTGAGTCTTCCGAGGTGAAGGAGAGAGAGAGATGGAAAGGTGATGTGATTATGTGCAGTGATTGAGGGGCAAATTCAGTTTGGGAGAGTTCAAACTGAACAGAACTGCAGCACTGCCTGGAAATGGGAAGGACCTCCAAAGGGGAGCCACGAAGGACTAGATGCTTGAAGACGTACAACAAAGTCGCAGAGTGGAATAAGAAAGGGCCCTCTGAGCAGAGATAAGCCTGCGCAAAAACACAGAGCTGAGAAAACCATGTTTGAAGCAATTTTCAAAATATGGATATGTATGGACAGGTGGGAGAGATTAGGGTGTATAAAACCCAAGGAGCTTTATATAGCATTAAAGAGTTTCAATTTAACCTTGGAGTACTGTAAACCCACTCTAGGATTACCTTTATTTCAGTTTAGGTTATTTCCATAGGCTTTCAAAAATTTTATCATTCTAAATTGGATTACACATAAAAACAAGTCCAAAAAGGGTTTTCATTATGTTACACAATAAACAATAAAAAGCAAGGGAAGAGACTGCTAATATGTCCCCATTAAAGTATGCAATTAATTTGAAATGCTTCTAAAAATGGAAAAGCCAGGAGCAGTAAATTTTTGACCAATTTAAAAGGACAAGTCCAATATCAAGCAGAGAGACTGACTGTGCTTTCAGAATTATTCCACGATGTACTTGGATCATGTAATAGAAAGAAAAGGTGCCTACAGATACTGAGTGGCCTAAAGATTACTCTTTGTAAAGATAACAAAATATGGAAACCTTTCCCTGTTAATTAAAAGTTTCTCTTTTATATTTCTGTGTGCACGTGTGTGTTAAGTTGCTTCAGTTGTGTTCAACTCTTTGCGACCCCATGGACTGCCAGGCTCCTCTATTCATGGGACTCTCCAGGCAAGAATACTGGAGTGGGTTGCCCTGCCCTCCTCCAGAGGATCTTCCCGACCCAGGGATCAAACCCGCGTCTCTTATGTCTCCTGCATTGGCAGGTGGGTTCTTTATCAGTAGCGACACGTGGGAAGCAGAGTATATTTACATAGTATATAAATATGTACATATAAATGAATGATTAACATCAACATTTTGCTTTTCTGTCATGGTTATAGAGTAACTTTAAAATGCTGCTGTCTTTGAGTTCAGACTTACACGTATTTCACAGATTTAAGAAGCCACAAAAGAATAAAAAATTCAGCTAATGTCATGCTTCTCCTTTGGATATTAGTGGGGGGCAGCATCCATCTTCTACCATTTTAAAATTGATTTTTACCATTGAAGAAGAAGCCATGTCTTTTTCCTGTGTCTTTCATTATACATATGACCCTACTAGAAAGAAACCAAATGCAGATGGAGTCAGGAGCTAGACCACTGGTCTGTGTTACACACAGTTACAAACAGTAAATGTCTGAGATACTTGCCAGACTCTGGGACCCCAAACTGAGTACACAACAGGCATGTAGTCAAGTATGCTCTCTTCCCCAAATTATCTCATGGCCTCATGTTTTTAACACTGCAATGTGTGAGCACACAGCAGCCTTCCTGATGTGATATCATATTAATATTTACACATTTAACTCTGAGTTTCACTCACTAACCAGTAAAATCTGGAGAGCAAGGACTGTGTTTTGTTTATTTCTGAATCTTCTTCTCACAAAAAGTCGAATGTCTTGCAAAAAATAAAAGCTAAAGAAATCTATGTTGAATTATATTACAGATACATGAATAATGTTTAAATTTTTTATTGCCAGTCTCAATAGAGATGAGCATTTCTGGAAAACAATTAAAAATTTATACTAAATTCTGTCCCTTTGTGCTATTTTAAAATCATTAATATTCCAACCAGCATCATCAAAATCAATATGTAACAAACAAAAAGAGAAAAAGTTTCTATCATTCTGCATTTAAAATGATCATATAAATTGCTTTGAAACTGAACTGGCTTTGAAGGAACTGACTATACACAAAACGTCAAAATTATAGAAACAAATCCTTTATTCTGAATAGTGTATATTTAAAGAGTAACTACCAGGATGCATTTTCTGGATAAGTTTTTGTCTCCAAGTGGGTAGAATTCATATGTATGAATAATATATATATTAGAGCCAGGATATATACTTGTAAGACTTCCAATAGCATGCACTCAGATGGAGTCCTAGATTCCAGATGGTCTAGAACAGAACGTTCAGAATTATCAGCGTTAACACTCCCATTCTCAGATGACTGCGTTCGTGTCATCACCTCCAAAGCATATATGTATTTTCTGCACTAAACCTTGAGAAATAAACATAACGTAAAATCTCTCTCAGGCATTTAAGAAGCCAGGCTCCACGTCTCTACCTCTGATGGGTTCCACAGGAGCACAAAGAATGTGTTATAGTCTCTCTTTTTTCCCAATCTGTGATGGGGATAGAACTGAAATCACTGTTTGCTGCTTTACAAAACACTCCAGATCAGCAAACCTGCTTCAGTTCCAGAAGCAGGAAAAGTCAAGCAAATGACTTGACGAGCTGCTTGTTCTTAAGAAATAAGAAAAATGAGGAATTTTTTTCCTGAGGCACAAAAAGAAAGCATCAAGCATTGTAGAAGATCTACTTTGTTTTCAAACTCAAAAGAGAAAAAAAGTCTCTTTCAGGACTCTATAAAATAGAAACATAAAAGCATTTAAGGGATAATTCTCCTATGTACCTAGGTGGCTAAAAGATGCCTGTTTCATTCTACAGGAAATAAGATTGGTGCCACTGGAGACATGGAACTCAACGGGTTGTACACAGTGAACTGCTGTTCAGTCAGCCATGGAAAGCATATTCTTATGGAGACTATCCCAGACAATGTATCTATTTCAGAGCTGCCTGTACCTCTTTACTGTTTTTATTGCTTTTGTTTTGCTTTTCAATCCAAAATTTAGAACGGTAATGACTTAGCATTTTTACTTCCCCCATCAGCAAAAATTTAATAGATATAGACATTTCAATTTTCCCATGTCCTAAGTCTTTTTGGTTTGCTTCAAAGAATCTAAACTAAGATACTATTTAGAGACAAAGATGATGAGATCAATTATAGTCTTTAAAGTGATGGGGAGCATTTTAAAAAGTGTGTACTTGGGATACAGTCAGGCATAAGTTTGATTAAGTAAACGCTAAGAAATTGCAGTATTATGAAAAATATCCTCATAATCAAATCTTAGCTTTGGTTAAAGTAACTGGTTCATCTAATTATTTCTGTCAAGTGTCTATTTTAAACACTTAGGCAATTGATCATTCACTTACCTGAATATCCATCATAATATGAATAAATCATGGTTCATTCATCACATGAAATATTATACACCTCTGTAAGCCTGAGCCATAACTACTGGTGTGAAGCATTACTCCACCATGACATGTCATTTAGTGAAATACCAAATAGGATGCTTTTATGTCTGAACATGCAGGGCTTCCCTCATAGCTCAGTTGGTAAAGAATCCGCATGCAATGTAGGAGACCCCGATTTGATTCCTGTGTTGGGAAGATCCCTTGGAGCAGGGATAGGCTACCTACTCCAGTATTCTTGGGCTTCCCTGTGGCTCAGCTGGTAAAGAATCTGCCTGCAATGCAGGAGATCTGGGTTCAATTCCTGGGTTAGGAAGATGCCCTGGAGAAGGGAAAGGCTACCCACTCCAGTATTCTGGCCTGGAGAATTCCATGGACTGTATAGTCCATGGGGTTGCAAAGAGTTGGACACGACTTAGTGACCTTCACTTCACTCACTTAAAAACATGTGTGCAAGTGGGAAAGTACACATGCGTTTGTTACTTAAGCATGAAAAAAATTGCAGCGACTATCAGGAGAGTAGGTTCAGAAAGAGGATGAGGCAGAAGTTTTTCTTTGTGCTGTTTGATTTGTATCTATAAGCACATATTTTATAATCAGAATATTATGAAGAAAGTATCCGTGGAACTTTAAAAACTTAATCTTGTTGGATTTGTTTAATAATTTTTTAAAAATCTATTACCAATCTACTATGGACTCTATTGCCATCATTAGTAAATGCACAATGCTGAGAAATTTATTTACTTTTTTACATTTAGTATCCTAATAAGTACAAAAGGAATAATAACAATACCAATTTCACAGAAGTGGTTGTGATATTACATTAATATATGTAAGGCACACAGAAGAGTGGTCTGTATTAAATGATTAACATCTTCTTCTAATAAAAGTGGTGGTACATCTGGGGCCATTTCTAAAGAAATAATTTGCTAAGGTTTCTGAATAACTCTACTGGTTTTGCGATCAAAGCATATTCTACGTAGTTGTGTGTTTTTGCCTCAGAACTCTGGTTTTCCTCATTTAAATATTGATGGAAGGAGGGCAAGAAGAACTGCAGGTTTTTCTCATTATTAAATGAAGGGTCAAATTGGTCAAAAGGGAGACATCTGTTGAAACATGTTAATTCTTATATAGGAAATTTCAACCCCTAATGTATTACTATAATGCAGGCAAACACCTATATATTTTTAATTATGTTTCCAGATAATTTGGTTTTCTTGCTTCCCAGATGCAAATTTGTGGTCAACTTTATCAAACCAGGTGGCAAAGTGCTAATTAAGTAATCTGGTTAAATAACTCAAGTTTCAAAAATCATGTTTTTTCCCACCTACCCCATCTGTAAACTCCATATCAGAAGGAAAAAACAGCTTTAATTATGTAAAGTAATATAATTTTGATATTTGAATGACGTTAAAAAATACTAATTCTGTAGTCCACATTGTACTTAAACAAAGAAAATGAAAACATAACCTTATAGATATAAAAGGGATTAGTAAATAAAGGGAGTTTATTTCTTGGGGTGAAAGATGAGTTTCTATACCTTTGTTATGTCAGATGCTCTAAAAAAATCACACAGACATCTACCATTGCCCATAAACAACTGAAAACCAAACTATCCAACAGATACATTATGTTGCTAGACCAATACCACTGCTAGTTTAAAATACAAAGTGCTTGAAAAACTATCATTCTAAGAAAAACACCATTTTTTCATGACTTATTTTCTCAAGTAATTATTTTAGAATGATTTAAATAATGTATCAAGCTAAATACAACATACTAAAATGGAGACCAAAATGTCTGATTATCTCCCCATATCGTTTAAAATCGTTTCAGTTCAGTTCAGTTCAGTCGCTCAGTCGTGTCGTTTAACCCATCCATAAGAGGTGCTAGTCAATGATAGGGAGTGCTGGGGTGAAATCAGAAAAATACCGTTAAAAAATTACAAAGCACCATGGCTTTGAAAGGGATCAGAAGTAATGGATACATTTATTTAAGGCAATTTTTTTTTTTACAGAAAACCAAGCATGTCGGAGGGTTTTCCCTTTCTTTAATACCTATGCCTTTGGCTGCCTGCCTTGTTCATGGTCCCATTTTGCCAGGAAACAAATGGCAACAGAAATCCATCTGTTTGGTCTCATAAACACAAAGATTTGATTTTCCATTTGCACAGAAATCAGAGATCTATTTGCTAATGGAAGTAGGAAACGCTTTCTTCATAAGAACAGAGGAAGTAACAACAGATGGAGCTGGTAGATCCCACCTACCCTGGGCTGTTTTTGTCCTTCGTCATTTCTGCGCAGGCGAGCAGGCAACCTTAGAGCTGACTGGGAGCCCAGGCGGATCTGATGGGCATTGTGTTACCTGTGAGCCTGGTACTTGGTGTCTCGCAAGCTCCGCCCACACCTCCACCAGGGGCCCGGCTGTCGCGGGGAGGGGCCGGCGTGCAGAAAAACATCCGAGGAAAAAGGAGACCCTAAATTCCATACAGCAAGCTGTCATCCCCTAAAGAACACGCCATTCAGTGAGTACAAAGAAGGCGGGTGTTATAAACGCCAATTGCTCTTCCATTATGTATGTGAGAAATGTGTTTCCATAAGTGTATTTTTCTTTATGGCATATCATTTAAAGTACACAGTAAGAAGTGTTAGTAAATGGTAGGTAGTACTCAGGTGAAATTTCCTTGTAGCACACAAAACAGATAAGCACTTTAGAGACAGTGTCCATATCAGACTTTTAAAATCTTCAGAAAACGCAGTAATATTGAGGCAGACACAGCTCTCACTAGAATTCACTTGTGTTCTCACCACGTGCTAGGCATTGTGGGGCGTATTGTCTTGCCACACAGTGGTGCCCCTGAAGTATTATTACTCACTCTCACAGTGGTGCCCAGGAAGTAGCTACTATTCATATTTCCACTAAACAGACGAAAGAATGGGAAATTGGAAAAGTTGTGGAATTTGCTCAAGGGCAAATAGCTAGTTAATGGCAGACATGGGATTTGAACTCTGTCCTTTAAGACTCCAAACACTGACCTATTGACCACTTTATCCCCATTCCCTCACTTTATTACATAACTTTAGGTAAAGTCCTCCATACCACCAGAATGTTCTTCCTAAATACTAAAAACGAAAAACTTAGATAAGGTAGATTTTGTAACTTAGTGTGCAGCATTACCAGAGATAAGCCTCAGTTACTGACAAATTAATACCCTCAAAAAGTTTTAAATGCCTTCAAAGAAACATTTAACTTTTAATTTATTTTCAAAATCTGGGATGATGATGATAAGATATTAAAAACCTGTAAACACAGTCCTTAGGTTTAAATTACCTTGCATCCTAATAAACAGAAGGAGCAGAAAGAGTCAAACATATGTCATTTTAAGGATATGTTGGGGATGGGATAAAAGCTTAGACTGCTTCTACCAGAGATCACTGTAAAAATTCAATTTCTAAATGGAGAAGCTCCCTGTGGATTCAGAGAAGCCAGGAAATAAGAAAGCCCCAGGGCATTGCCACACCTTGATTTGTGAAGAGAAGCAGAAATGAGTTATACCAGCTTCCTCAGATGACAAAGCAATCTGTTAAGGAGCCGCATTTGGATACACGAAGGCGTCCGCCTTGCCAATTTCTAGAGGGAAACAGTGACGGGGAGGTGAGCCACACCTCACACTCTCATCACACTCACACTTTTTTCCACTCGTATCCACCTGCTTGGGCTAGAGAAGAAGACTGTCACAAAGTCAACCTCCATATCATAGCCGAGAAAGAAAAGGCTCTGCCTGCTTCCCTCTGCACACAGTAGGGTTTAAAAATGTGCTAAGACTGTGGTCTTGTCAATCCTTCTGTTCCATAGCACTCATGCTCCAGGAGAAATTAAGGCCAATTTGCTTTTAAGGTAGAACTAAACCAGGCCCAACGACAATAAAATCTGTTTTTGCTACTCTTCTTCAAGAGGAGCTAGATTTTTGTTGCACTTTTAGAGAAATAGTAAGATAAGACTTGCCACGGGTAGAAATTCCTTCCCACCCTTTGCAATCTGAATAGTGCTAAGCTGTGAACTAATGAGAGAGTGTGTATCTTTTCTTTCTGTCCCTAATATTTTACTCTGGTAAGATCTGATTAAGTGGACATGCAGAGTAAACTTAAAAGGCAAAGTCTAAGAAAGGCAACACATGATGGACATGGACAGAAATGAAAGTGGATGTCCCACACCTTGGCACAAAGCGGGAAGGGCATGGAGGGCCCAGGCATGGCAATACGGCTGGTTATTTAGCATAAACTGGACATAGTGCCATCTGGTGGTCTGCCTTGGAACATGACCCGTTAATGCGCAGTTCCCAAGCTACGGGTAGCAGGCTGCTAGGTGCAGTATTGTGCTGAGGGATTTGCCGGGCCCTATGAACATGCTCATGTTTAGACCAACTCGTAATTCAGCAGTTAGGCCTCACTGTATTTTTTACTTCTTTATTGTTATTATATCTTATAATGGGCTTCCCAGGTGGTGCTAGTGGTAAAGAACCCACCGGCTTATGCAGGAGACGGTAAGAGAACTGGGTTCCATCCCTGGGTTGGGAAGATCCCCTGGAGGAGGGCATGGCAACCCACTCCAGTATTCTTGACTGGAGAATCCCATGGACAGAGGAGCCTGGCGGGCTACAGTCCACAGGGTCGCAGAGAGTCAGACACGACTGAAGCAACTTAGCATGCATGTCTTATAATGAATGATTCAGGGTTCCCCTACTTGGGTATTTAGTATCTAAATAAGCCTCTTAAGTAACTACACACTTGTCACCAGCCCATGACATTATACTAGAAATAAAATAGGTGAGATTAGAGTGTTTGTCTACTCCATTGCGCTGCAAGTCTCTTTAATAACAGGAAAGCGGGTGGATATTATCAGGACTGCTTTAGTGGTTTCCATTTAATTCCCTATAAATAAAGGGCTCTGTTGGTAGACTCATTAAGACAAAGGATTTAGAAACACCAGAAAAAGAACTCTCCTTGAATTCTTAATGCCTATTGCCCAAGGTCAAGTCTAAAGTATTTTATATTTGTTTTAAAATACTATGATTTATTGGGTTGGCCCAAAAGTTTGTTTGAGTTTTTCTGTAAGCTCTTAAGGAAAGACCTGAATGAACTTTTGGGCCAACTCAATATTTTGCATTATCCTAATTCTAACGTCTGTTTGATATGTGTAGGTGGTGTGTATATATATATATATACATATATAAATTTTCTAGGATAATTTTGGAACTACAGTTACAAATGACACTTTTTTCTTTTTAAAAAATTCAAACAAGGAATTTTTGTTTGAAAATTTTGTTTTTATTTGGCAAATTTTGTTTGTATTTGGCAGATGTTTATAAGTCCAATTTCAGCTATAAAAATAAACAATAGTTGACAGTCATACTGGGAAATGTTATGAATGGGAGAGTACTAACAATTTCTGTACATTTAACTGGAGAATATGAGTTGCTGAAAAAATCCTGATCATCTAGGTTAACATGCTGTACTTGATATTTTATTTCAATTTGGCACTGCTGTCTATTTTACTGTGTTTTTCCAAGAAGAAATATACACTCTGATTTTATTACATTATTTATTTATATCATTATTATTTAAAAATTCCAACTGCCAGATATTCTATGTTATTTTCCAATTTGCCTCTATCCAAAGAGGTAATAACTAAAAAACCAAATCCTGTACCTCTTTGGAAGGAAACAAATGAGAGTAGAAACTGTGGATAATCTGTAATCTACTCATCAGTGGCCTGCTATTTTTTAGATACATGCCTCAAAACTTAACAATCAAATTTTAATGAGTTGGAAGTTATTCTATCACCCCACCTAGAAAAGAATAAAAGTCTCTTTCACACTTAACTACATACCATTCTTCATTATTGAAATCAGCAGTGCTTTCAGCATGTAAAGAAAAAAAACCCATAATTTGGGGTTGTGTTGATTGTGACATTCATTAGTATTAAGGACAAACTGTGCAGGGCTTCATAGGGCATCCCTGAGCAACAGCTGTCCAGGTAATGATGCACTCCTGTCTTCACAGCAGAGCCTATTCAACCAGCTTTTGGAGAGTGAGGGTATAAGAATAAATCTAAGAGTTATAAACCTATAATAATCTAGACAACACACTGAAGTTTCTAAAACTGTTGTCCAATCTGAAAACGACCAGTGCAGTTCCACTGACAAGGGGCACCACTATGAATCCCCTCTATGTCTGAGACAGCCGATCTTTCCTCCATCTTACTGAAAATGAAATAAAAAGGTCAAGTAAGTGCAGTTTTATTCTTGCCCCCAGTCTCAGCCCCAATAAATCTCACTTAACCAGTGACTACAGTTATCCAGAATACAGTCAATGATTTACAAATTTTCAAAGACTTTCTTCATAGAAGAAGTCTACGTGCAGAACCTAATTAGAACTCTATCTAAATCTTTATTTTTATTATTAATCTAATAGGCATAGTTACCTGATTTCTCATTGATTAGACAAATTTATTGAATACCTAGTTTGTGGGTGGAATTTTGCTAGGTTCTAAGGATTCAGTATTGGAAAAAAAAGTGATTTTTTTTTTCTTTTGCCAGTGGGATTTGCATGATAAAACCCGCACTGTTTGGGCGGCAGGTAAAAAGCTGCTTGAAGCGGGGAGGGCAGTGGCTACTAAAAGCCAGCACATGTACAGCACTAGCTTTTTGGGAAGAAGAGTCTAAAAGGAATAAATTCAGAAAGGCAGTGGTTTAGTACCCTTAAATTTAAAGGCAAATATCAGGAAATAGAATAAAAACAAAAAGCTAAAAGAATAAATAAATATATACATATAAATACATTTTGGAAAAACAAATGTCTTCTCAGTATTAACAGTAAAAGTAACAATGCAACTATCATTGTTTCACTATTTTGCTCCAGGTAGAGTTCTAAGCAACTTTTGTGTATTATCTCATTTAATCATCCCAGTGACAATGGGGATGGGATTCCTATTGAACCCAATTCATATGTCAGTGGGGACTGAGGCACAGAGATGTAACTGGCCCAAGGTCACATGGCTGGTAAGTTAAGGGCACCGGAGCAGTGCTCTAATTCTATACCCATCAGATAAGCAATAGGGCCTGAATCAACATGCTTATCCCTGGCCCTTTATCTTAAACATGCTACTATCATTCTGGGAACTAAATACTTAGTTAATATAATTTGATTTAACATTTAGAACAGCATTACTCTCATACCCACTTTTTATAGATGACAAAACAGAATCTTAGAGTAGTTAAATAATTTGCCCAGCTACAAAACAGCAGACCCAGGCTTAGAATCCAAGGTTGGTGACTCCAAAGCCCTTATGCTTTGTCCCTGTAAATACCTTGATGTAAATATGTAAATACTGTGTTGACTTCCTGACACTCTACTACTCAGGCAGCACTGGTTCAGACAATGTAGTATATAGACAGGCATCTATTTTGGAAGGAGTAAGTCCTGAGTTTGATTCTGTTTGTGCTCTATGGACCCAGGACAAGTTACTTAATCTGAATGAGCTTCCTTTGAAGTGAGGATAAAAAAAATCCAACTTTATATGGCAGCCCCAAGAAGAGCAGGTGCTCAATAATTATGTGTTTTCTCACCCAATTCCCCAACATTTTGAAATTAGTGACCAGGCTTTAGAATAAAGATATCTAGAGCTTCCTTACAACTTGGAATTGAGCACTGGTGAAAAACGGGATTCATAATCCCAGTTCCTATCTGGTCAATTTAAATAGTGCTGTTAAACAGCCATATAACATAAGCTGTAGAAGCCACATCAAAATAACTAATTTTAATAATGTTTTATTTTACCCAGTGTACCCAAAATGTCATCATATAATTTTGGCAGGTGGTCTGTATAAAAATTATTGATGTATTTTGCATTCTGGTTTTACACATTGAATCAATGTGTATTTTTCATTTACAACACATGTTGATATGTACTAGTGGCTCCTATATGGACAACATTTTAATATGTGACTGTTATGGTCATTTCTCTGTTTGTGAAAGATCTTTTCCAATCTTTTCTTTCCTTATTTACTCCACTCTGGATTTAGATATAATTGCTCAACAATATGGTCCTTGTATACCTCCCTTGACCTCCTACATTTACCTTTATGGTGATATTCATGGAATTAATTAGATTTACCCGTCTTACAAGGTATGTGTTGACAGTCCCTAACGTCTGAACTGCTCATCAGAAGTTAAATGCCTTAAGTACGTGTCCTGTTCACATGACACATTGTATATGCTGCTTTGCACATCTGTCTCTCTGACCGTATCTCTCCAGGTAGGACTATAAGCCCCTTAGAGCTTTTCTAGATATCTTTACAGTCCCCTCTTCTAGCACGGTGTCATGTACCTATTAGACAATGCATTTTAGGGACTGACGACAGAGTCCCTTGAAGAACTATCTTCTGGGTTTCACCATATCTACCACAGCACTTTGCCACAGGCTCTCAATTCATTTTTGTCTGAGTGAATGAATTTTGATTCACTGGCTAATTTGAAAAGCTCTACTGTCCCCAGTGTGAAAATACAGCCAATAATGAGATTATCTAAGAGGCTTGTAGGAGGATCATCTTAAAAAGTTAGGAACTAATTTGCTATCCTTCACTCACAGAGAGGTATTATCATACTGGGATCATCACCCTGGCTTCCTGATTCCTCATCCTGTACTCTTTCCACTGGGTTACATTATTTATTTCTGTGCACCTTTCTCTACTTAATTTCTCCCAAGGGGAGAGTATTGTCCTCAAAGTGAGAGGTCAAAAACACTGAAATAAAGATTGCTGAAATGCTGATAAAGACTGTGTGTGGGGGAAAGATAGAAAATAGTAGTTCATTCTTGAAAGGTGAGGAAAAAGTCCATTCTATGCCAAATATCCTTTATTTTCAAGGTGTAAACAGGGACATTTTATTTAATGCAAGATTCTGCCATGAAATTAGATACTAAATCATTGCATTTTTAAACCTTGACTTTAGAGAATCTCTAGCTTCTAGAAATAGTATTTCTCTGTATGTTGACAGATTTAAGAGGTATATCACAAGCAGGCTGATGCTTCTAAAGGTCATTTCCTTAACAAAATGGCATTTTTTTTCACAAAAGTACAGGAGATTTTGAAATTATCTCACAATAGAGTTTTAAAGACAATTATCCAGAGATGAAGATCAGTGTAAAGGGTAAGAGAAAGTGCTTTGAAGCCTTATAGATCTGAATTTGAGACCTGGCTATGCCCCTTACTGCTTCTGGATGGACAGATGTTATTTTGTTGTTTGCTTTACTCACTCCATGGTCATCTCCCCTTTTTTGGGGGTGAAGGTACAGTGGACTACTTCTCTTCTCTTCATGGGCTTTGTGTTGTGTTGAGCCCACTTCCCTGCTCCAGGAGGGAGCTGGGGGTTCAGATTCAGCCAAACAAGGAAAATGATATTCAGTTCCAGAAATGTGCAGGAAGTTCAGGGAAAGAGGCATGGCTGGCCTGCTAAGGACTGGTAAGCAGACAGGATGTGAGCCTTCGGCAGTTGGCAGACAGTCAGCCCCCTCAACAGGAAAGGCTGTGTGTGCAAGTAGCTGACAGAGAGGAAGCACAATCAAGACATGGAGAGAGGGAGGTGACATATTTTGAGCTCTGGCATAATGGAAGCCAGTCCTGCCCCTTGACTTTACATGAATTATCAACAACTAGGCTTTCTCTCTCGTGAAATCGTTAAGCACATGATGAAACAGTAAGTTTTGGAACACTTCTCAACCTCTTAGTTTTTAGTCATAAAACAGGTACAAAATAGCCATTTTATTAGCCTTTGGGGAGGAGCCAATTGAGATTATATTCATGCAGTTACTGAAATACAGTGGGATGCAAACAGTCAATGGTGCTCTTTTTATTTTAAAAGGGGTGGAGAGTGAGGTGGTTGAGAACGTGAGCTCTTGAGCCAAAGAGATTACGTTTGAAAACTGAACATGCTGCTCACCTGCAGGGCAAATTTCAGCAAGACTGCAGGACTTCTCAGTTCCAGTTTCCAAATTTATCAAGTGGGAATAATAATACGTATTTGAGAGAAACACCATATCATTTAGAAATAGCATATGTGAGGGCCTAGCTAACTGCCTGGCAGACGACCAGCCGCCATGAAATGGTGGCTACTTGTTTTGTTATTACACTTTCAGTGATTACTAACTCTAATATATTTTATGTCAAAAGCATTCTAAATAGTATCTGTTTTAGTTTTTATCCAGAAAAGTCATGATTATTTTTAATCTTTCCTTGGAGAGAAAAAGAAACTATGTCACGTGCATTTCAAAAAAGTGAATGTGATCGTAAACAGTGAAAATGAATGTAGCATCCAGAATAAACAAAGGAAAGCATCCATCTGACTGCTTCTGAAGCTCAAGTTTAGGTGTCCACAGGATGGGCTGGTCACATAGATACATGTAACGGCATCCTACAGCGCAGTCAGGAATCAGAGCCCTGAAGGTGAGAAAATGCATCACATGGAAAAAGGCTGTCATATCTGGGGCTGCTGAGTGTAGGGAAATCTGAGGGGATTGGGTGGGGGCATGTATCTCAATGGCTAAGAAAAGATTGTTCCTGGGGACCAGGCAGCAAAGTGAAAGCACAGGGAGATAGCTTCCATTATTTGGAGTCAAAATGTTTCCACTTTCCATAGCTTTATGATCACCCCTGAGTCCTCCACATGCTACCTATAGACACAGTACTAGCTTTCCATCTGGGACATCAAGTCATACCCACAAGTCCCCAAAGTGCTTGCAGTCACACAAACATACATGAATAATTCAGGACTTTATAAATGATTAAGCAGATGTACTGATATTTATCAGCAGCAGGTACTTTTCTTTCACAGTATCACAAATCCTCATGATTGAGGGTAATTAGGGAGAGGCCCTGACTAAATAACTGACAAGCCCAGATTAGTAAGTCATTTCATAGTTTTCTACATTTAAGTAGACTCTGTAAATAGCAATAAAGTCAGCAAGTAAGATGTCCTTGTCAAGAGAAGCCCTTCAGGTTCTGCATAGTAAACTGTAGATAAATATCATTTGCAATGAGAATATTATTTTTAGGCAAATGGGAAGTCATACACTAGAACCATTGTCTTTTTTTCCTGAACTTTCTAGGTCCAATCAGTCATTTATGCTCTACTGCCAAATATATATTAAATATGGATGGTGTTCCCCATCTCCAATACTATCCCCTTCTCAGTAGTTCTCAACTGGGGTCATTCTCCATGCAGTAGCCAGAAAGCCTACTAAAATATAGAAATTTATAGCATAAACATATATAAAGATACAGCATGTACATAATATCGTGCTTAGTCACTCAATTGTGTCCGACTCTGCGACTCATGGACTGCAGCCCACTAGGCTCCTTTGTCCATGGAACTTCTCCAGGCAGCAATACTAGAGTGGGTAGACATTCCCTTTTCCAGAGCTTCCTGACTCAGAGGTTCAACCCAGGTCTTCTGCATTGCAGGCAGATTCTTTAACATCTGAGCCACCAGGGAAACTCAGCATATAAACATATATGTATACATTAAGTGCTATATATAATATTGCATTATTATTAATCATATTGAGGGGTGGCAGATTGGGCCAACTGTAGGTATGTCACATGAGTGTGGGAATGGTTTTGGACAGAAAGGCACTTTAGAGAGAGCCTATGCAGGAAGGAGATGGAGAACATGGAGAAGATGGAGAAGCTCTATACAGTCAGCAAAAACAAGACCAGAGGTGACTGTGGCTCAGACCATGAACTCCTTATTGGCAAATTCAGACTTAAATTGAAGAAAGCCAGGAAAACCACTAGACCATTCAGGTATGACCTAAATCAAATTCCTTATGAATATACAGTAGAAGTGAGAAATAGATTTACGGGACTAGATCTGATAGACAGAGTGCCTGATGAACTATGGACGGAGGTTCGTGACATTGTACAGGAGACAGGGAGCAAGGCCATCTCCAAGAAAAAGAAATGCAAAAAAGCAAAATGGTGGTCTGAGGAGGCCATATGAATAGCTGGGAAAAGAAGAGAAGCAAAAAGCAAAGGAGAAAAGGAAAGATACCCCTTTGAATGCAGAGTTCCAAAGAATTGCAAGGAGAGATAAGATAGCCTTCCTCAGTGATCAATGCAAAGAAATAGAGGAAAACAATAGAATGAGAAAGACTAGAGATCTCTTTAAGAAAATTAGAGATGTACCAAGGGAACATTTCATGCAAAGATGGGCTCAATAAAGGACAGAAATGGTATGGACCTAACAGAAGCAGAAGATATTAAGAAGAGGTGGCAAGAATACACAGAAGAATTGTACAAAAAAGATATCCATGACCCAGATAATCACAATGGTGTCATCACTCACCTAGAGGCAGACATCCTGGAATGTGAAGTCAAGTGGGCCTTAGGAAGCATCACTATGAACAAAGCTTAGTGGAGGTGATGGAACTCCAGTTGAGCTATTTCAAATTCTCAACAATGATGCTGTGAAAGTGCTGCACTCAATATGTCAGCGAATTTGGAAAACTCAGCATTGGCCACAGGACTAGAAAAGGTCAGTTTTCATTCCAATCCCAAAGAAAGGCAATTCCAAAGAATGCTCAAACTACAGCACAATTGCACTCATCTCACACGCTAGTAAAGTAATGCTCAAAATTCTCCAAGCCAGGCTTCAGCAATATGTGAACCGTGAACTTCCTGATATTCAAGCTGGTTTTAGAAAAGGCAGAGGAACCAGAGATCAAATTGCCAACATCTGATCGATCATCAAAAAAGCAAGAGAGTTCCAGAAAAATATCTATTTCTGCTTTATTGACTATGCCAAAGCCTTTGACTGTGTCAATCACAAGAAACTATGGAAAATTCTGAAAGAGATGGGAATACCAGACCACCTGACCTGCCTCTTGAGAAACCTGTACGCAGGTCAGGAAGCAACAGAACTGGACATGGAACAACAGACTAGTTCCAAATAGGAAAAGGAGTACGTCAAGGCTGTATATTGTCACCCTGCTTATTTAACTTATATGCAGAGTACATATGAGAAATGCTAGGCTGGAAGAAGCACAAGCTGGAATCAAGATTGCTGGGAGAAATATCAATAACCTTAGATATACAGATGACACCACCCTATGGCAGAAAGTGAAGAGGAACTAAAGAGCCTCTTGATGAAAGTGAACGAGGAGAGTGAAAAAGTTGGCTTAAAGCTCAACATTCAGAAAACTAAGATCATGGCATCTGGTCCCATCACTTCATGGCAAATAGATGGGGAAACAGTGGACACAGTTGCAGACTTTATTTTTTTGGGCTCCAAAATCACTGCAGATGGTGATTGCAGCCATGAAATTAAAAGACACTTAATCCTTGGAAGGAAAAGTATGAACAACCTAGACAGCATATTAAAAAGCAGAGACATTACTTTGTCAACAAAGATCCGTCTAGTCAAGGCTATGGTTTTTCCAGTGGTCATGTATGGATGTGAGAGTTGGACTGTAAAGAAAGCTGAGCACCGAAGAATTGATGCTTTTGAACTGTGGTGTTGGAGAAGACTCTTGAGAGTCCCTTGGACTGCAAGGAGATCCAACCAGTCCATCCTAAAGGAGATCAGTCCTGGGTGTTCATTGGAAGGACTAATGTTGAAGCTGAAACTCCAATACTTTGGTCACCTGATGCGAAGTGACTCATTTGAAAAGACCCTGATGCTGGGAAAAATTGAGGGCAGGAGGAGAAGGGGACAACAGAGGATGAGATGTTTGGATGGCATTACTGACTCAATGGACATGAGTTTGGGTAAACTCCGGGAGTTGGTGATGGACAGGGAGGCCTGGCGTGCTGCGTTCATGGGGTCACAAAGAGTCAGACACAACTGAGCGACTGAACTGAAGTGATGCAAGAAGCATATTCCAATTTCCCCTTTCTTCCCCAAAACAAGATATAACAAAAACATAAAACTCCGGTAGGAAAGATTCCCTCCCTGTACCAAGGAAGAAAAGAAACATTCTTCATCAGGAGTCAGAGCAGAGTGAATTTTGTACAAACACACCTTGTAAAAGTCACCCTTATCTTCCCTTGGCCTCCCTGTATATTTTAAGTGCTTTCTCACAATTGCCTCTCTTTGTTCAACCTGGCATAAAGCATTTAGGTTTTGCCACTTTTGGGTCTCCATTTTCTCACAAGGGCTCTAATGTCAGGTAAAACTTACAGGCTTTTCTCTAATCTATCTGTTGTCAGTTTATTTATTAGACCAAGCTGAAAAACCCAAAGAGGAGTGAGGTAAAATGGCACCTTTCTTGCACTATAATAATACAATTTAAGTATATTAATAATTACAAATCTATCTATATATATATGTCTAGCCTAACACACATACACATAAATCTGCCATGCCACTCCCCTGCTAAACCTTTTCAGTGGCATCCTAGAATACCTCGGAATTCCTAGCTTAAAATCTAGCTCCTACCCCAAGGTTCCTAGCTGTTCCACCTCCATCTTCTGCCCCTCTCTCCCTCACGTTCTCAGCCACACAGACCTCGGCAGTCTTCACACATAGCAAACTTGTTCTCACCCTTATTCTCACCTGCTGCTCCTTTGACTGCAGAATCTTTCACTAGATGTCAGCATGGCTGATACCTCATGCAGCTCTTAGCTCATGTTACCTTCTCAGAGGTGGCCCCAGGACCCCACAGCTAAGGCAGATCTGACCCGCTCTGTCCCCCAGACACACTCACTTTCAATCACACTGCCCTGTGTTATGGACTTCATGGCACAAGTCAGTTCATGTTGTGGCATCACCTCATTTAGGTATGAATTTCCTTGTTTATTATCTCACCTACTACTGTTATAGTAAGCTCAAATGGAGTAAAGACCTCAAGTATTTTATATATAATTCTGTCCTGAGTCTCTGGAATAGCACCTGACTCTTGGTAGGCCCTCAATAAGTAATTGCTAAATGAATAAATTATATTTCCTGAATCCAACTTCTTCCAGGTTTACTGAGGTATAATTGCCATTTGACTTTAACAGCAGTTACTTTCTAATTTTTCTTAGCATAGATAAACTTTTTAAAATGTTGACATTTAGATTAACTTCTATCCAAATTGTTACAAATTACAAATGAAGTAAATTGAACTCAGCTGTTTTTTTCTTTCCGAATCATTTAACAGTGAGCAAGTCAAAATGATCACCCCCAAAAGCAATTTTTTCTTATCTGTTTTAGTGGCATTCATAGCTTCATAGTCAAGATGTATGATATCACCAATAAAATATGCTATTTCAAAGCACATTGAAAGCTCCAAGTTTTTGGAAGATTGTCTATGTCTTAGAATTACAGCTTGAATGAGTTTTTCGATGTATTTTTCTCATCACCTCTTCAGTTAACAAAGTTCATAACTTTGTAATAAAGTTGGCCCTTTTTAAACTGTAGCAAGCAAAATGCAAAATTCTCTGAATAGATCCTCTATGATTTATTGGAATATTACTGTTGCTTAAACCATCGAGAACACAGTAGTTCAAATGATCATATTGCTATGCACACCCATACAAACATGCATGCACACAACATCAAAATGAAATAATTTAATCAGAAGTAACATTACATTCTAGTTTTAATGGCAGAACGTATACACCACTAAGGCATGATGTCAGAAAAGTATGAGATTTAAGAGATACATAGAATACTAAACTTGTCCTTTAAAAATGTTTTGTAATGTTGTTTTTCTCCCCACTCCCAAAACCCCTTTTAGGTTTGCAGAGGGACATTTCATGGATGATAGATTAATCCTTTAAGCCAAAAACTCATTTCAGTACAATTACTTTTCTAGATAAATTTAACTGCTAGGTGAGAAAACTCAGAAACTTAATTCTGTTTTACACCTACAAGGAAAAACAAACAATAAAAGTATATTTTTAAAAATGTGGCTTTTGTGGGAGGAGGGATAAATTAGGAGATTGGGTTGACATATACATGCTACTATATATAAAATAGATAACTAATAAGGACCTACTGTATAGCACGGGGAACTCTATTCAATACTCTGTAATGGCCTGTATGGGAAAAGAATCTAAAAAAGAGTGGATATATGTATAACTGAATCATAAAGCAGAAACTAACACAACATTATAAATCAACTATACTCCAATAAAATTTTTTATAAAAATTTCTTTAAGCAATGTTTAGAGAAGTGAAATTCCAAAAGTAACTACAGGGCTTCTGGGTGGTCCAGTGGTTAAGAATCTGCCTTGCAAATGCAAGGGTAACCGATTCAATCCCTGGTCTGGGAAGATTTCACATGCCTCAGAGCAACTGAACCCCTGCATCGCAACTTCTGAGGCCAGGCTCTACAGTCCACATGCCTCGAGCCTGTGCTAAGCCACCCCAATGAGAAGCCCACACATAGCAATGAAGAATAGCACCCACTCTCCACAACTAGAGAAAGCCTGTGCACAGCAACAAAGGCCCAGGACAGCCAAAAACAAACAAATAAAATAAATGAATAAATCTTTAAAAAAGTAACTATAATCTAAAAATAGGGGGGTGGATAAATAAAATGTATGGAATAATATAGGAGTAGATATATAAACATATAGATAAAACACGGACACAGTGAGGGAAGGAGGAGGTGGGATGAACTGAGATTAGCAATGACATATATATACTGCTGTGTCTAAAACAGATAGCTGGTAGGAAGCAACTGCATAACACAGGGAGCTTAGTTTGGTGCTGTGTGATGACCTAGAGGGATGAGATGGGAAGGGAGGGAGGGGGGATCAAGAGAGAGGGGATATATGTATATTTATACCTGATTCATGTTGTTGTACAGCATAAACTCACACAACATTGTAAAGCAATATCCTCCAATTAAAAATAAAACTATAAAAAAAAGAACATATTTCCAAAACAATGTTGATTGAGTAAAGCAAGTTGCCACAAGATACAAACACATATGATGTAATTTATATACACAGAATACTATATTCCTATATTCTTCATTCAACACATATTTTGGGGGCACCTACTTTATGTCAGTTATTATTTGAGACACAAAAAAGATGTAATCAAAGAAGGTACCTGACCTAACAAATAATCTAGTGAAGGAACAGACAGCAAAAATAGATAAATGCATGTATATATACATGCATACATGAGCACATTCTGTCAGGCAGTGGTACATTTTATGGAGAAAAATAAAGCCTGAAAAGGGATCATGAGGACTTTTTAACTATAGACTGAATGGCTTCCCCACCCCACTGGGAAGTGACTTTTGAACAAAACCCAAATGCAGGCAGTGATCTGATGGAACCACAGAAGACAGGTCTGTGGAACAGTCATCTGGGGGAAGGACAAGCAAGAGATAAAGCTCAGACATGGAAATGTGCTTGGTGTGCTTCCTAAACAGCAAGGAGGCCAGTGCTCCTGTAGCTCAGGGGGCAAGGTGGAGAGTGGAAGGTTTGGAGGTTGGAGGGTGGATCATACAGGGCCTTGGTGAACATGGCAAGGATTCTGGATTTTATTCCAGTTGCAGTGGCGCCCCCATGGGCTAGGATGATGGAAGTTATTAATACATGATCTTAATGGATGCTTTTAAGGATCAATCCAGCTGCTGGGTGGAGAAGAGATGGAATATGTTGAAATGATTCTATGAGAGAGAAATCAAAAAGCAGCTCAGAAGATGTGGCAGTAAACTTGATAAAAGATGCCATGAGGGAGACTAGGGAAGAAGCAAGAACAGGGAAACAGGGCTTGGGACTATAATATACTTTCACTTGAAGGCAGAGCCGAGCAGATATATTGTTCATGCATAAAATGATACGTAGTAAAAACACAGAATTTGCATGTTGAATACTGATAGTATTGCCTCTAGGAGAGGGGAAAGGGGAATAGGAAAATCTAGGCAGATTCAACTCTTTCCAATATTTTATTTCCTTTAGAAAAAAAAAACAAACTCTGATGCAAACATGGTATAATCTGAACATCTGTTAATTCCTGGTTTGGGATACCCAGATATTTGATATATTATCTTTCTAATATCCTGGTTTTCATATTTTCCCATAGGAATTACATTCTATACAGAAAAGAGTAATATCTATTTTTTTTTTCTACTGTGAATCATGATTCATCCATTTATTCAACAAATATTCCTTGAGCATCCACTCATGCTGCCAGACTCTGGTTGCAGGTGCTTTGGAAGCTATACAAAGCAACACAAAGTCCTCATGGAGTATATATTCTGCGGAAAAAGGCAGACAATTGAAGTAACAGATTATATATATATATATATATGGCCATTTTGAATAACGGAATATGAAGAAAAATAAAACAAGATGGCAGAGATATTTCAAATTGGTTCTATTTGTTTTCTTATAAGAAAAATCTATTCAGTTTTATTCCTGTGGGAAGTTGGTAAAAAATAATTTATCATCAACATCACCTTATTATTATTATATCTCATGAATTTTTTTGGTCAGGGATTTGGTCCGGGTCGGGTGTGGAAAGTTTATCTGTGTTTCATGATATTGGGATTTCAGCAGGGATGTTTCAGAAGTTTGGAAACTGGAACAACTGTAGGCTATATTAGCATATCTTGGGCTTCCTTTTAACTTGGTGGCCCCAGTTGGACTTGTATGTCTGCTCACGACTCCAAGAACAACTGTCATTGGAGTTGCAGGCGGAAGCTGCAAAGTTTCTGTGACCTAGCCTCAGAAGTCCTAGAACATCACTTGTGTCACATACTGTTGGTGAACCAAGCCACCAAAGACAGCTTATACTAAAAAGAAAGGAAGTGAAAGGTTGTTGTTGAATCACGCGAATACACCGGGATTCTTGGCCCCCGGAGGAGAAGAATTCAATCCGGGGCCAGAGACGAGGCTTGATCGCTCAGAGCTTTTGAGTAATAAAGTTTTATTAAAGTATAAAGGAGATAGAAAAAGCTTCTGACATAGGCATCAGAAGGGGGCAGAAAGAGTACCCCCTTGCTAGTGTTAACAATGAGGTTATATAATCCAAAGAATGTCTGGAGGTTGCAAAGACCTCATCAGACCCACTCCCATAATTTACATCTTAAGGTAACACTGTCCTCAGGCAAGATACATCCTTGTAAAGACCAGGTCTACTCCCATAATTAACATTTTAAGATAACAAAAGGTTGAATCCAAAGACTGTCCTTAGGCAGGATACATTATTGTTATATAATCCTAAGGAATGTAGAGAAAGACAAAAAAGTTTGTCCTTTCTTCCTCCTTGAGAATTCCAGACCCCTCTCTCCTTGGGGACCCCTAGACTCCCTATCAACCTGCCTAGGAAATGACTCTCTCAGAAGTAAGCTCCACCTCTCAGTGGGAGGAGTTGTTTAGTTGCTAACTTGTGTCCTAGTCTTTGCAACTCCATGGACTACAGCATACCAGGCTTCCCTGTCCTTCACTATTCCCCAGAGTTTGCTCAAACTCATGTTCATTGAGTCGATGATGCCACCCAACCATCTCCTCCTCTGTTGCCCTCTTCTCCTTCCCTCAATCTTTCCCAACATCAGGGTCTTTTCCATGAGTCGGCTCTTTGAATCAGGTGGCCAAACTATCGGAGCTTCAGCTTCAGCATCAGTCCTTCCAGTGAATATTCAGGGTAGATTTCCTTTAGGATTGACTGATTTGATCTCCTTGCTATCCAAGGGATTCTTGAGAATCTTCCCAAACACCACAGTTCAAAAAGCACTAATTCTTCTGGGCTTGGTCTTCTTTTTGGTCCAACTCTTATATCTGTACATGATTACTGGAAAAACCACAGTTTTGACTATATGGGCCTTTGTTGGCCAAATGATGTCTTTGCTTTTTAATATGTTGTCTAGGTTGGGCATAGCTTTTCTTCCAAGGAGCAAGTTTCTTTAACTTCATGGCTGCAGTCACCATCCACAGTGGATTTGGAGTCCAAGAAAATGAAATCTGCTACTGTTTGCATTTTTTCACCATCTATTTGCCATGAAATGATGGAACCAGATGCCATGATCTCAGATTTTGAATACTGAGCTTTAAGCCAGCTTTTCACTCTTCTCTTTCACCTTCATCAAGAGGCTCTTTAGTTCCTCTTCACTTTCTGCCATTAGGGTGGTATCATGTGCATATATGATGTTATTGATATTTCTCACAGAAATCTTGATCCCAGCTTGTGGTTCATGTACTCTGGCATTTCATATGATGTACTCTGCAAATAACTTAAATAAGCAGGGTGACAATATACAGCCTTGACGTACTTCTTCCCCAATTTGGAACCAGTCCATTGTTCTATGTTCGGTTCTAACCGTTGTTTCTTGTCCTACATATAGGTTATTCAGGAGACAGGTAGGGTCTCTCTTTCATTAACTTTAAGAATTTTCTAGTTTGTTGTGATCCACACAGTCAAAAGCTTTACCATAGTCAATGAAGCAGAAGTAGATGTTTTTCTGGAATTCTTTTGCTTTTTCTATGAGGAGTAGCAGGAATTTAATCTACCACAGAGAATTACTTTATTTAGAGATGCATGAACTAAAATTCATTAATTAAGTCTATAAAATGGAGCAATAATGTCTGCCTCAGAGCACTGTAAGGATAGCAAACAATGTATAGAAACTATTTGCAACAAAGCAGGGTTTAGGGGCCAGACACCAAGTCTCTGTGCAGTCAAAAATTTGTTTATAACTTACAGTCCCCCTCTGTATCCATAGTTTCTCCATATCTACAGCTCTACATGCATGAATTCAACCAACCACCTATATAGCATAGCACTACAGTACTGACTGTTGAAAAGAATCTTTGTATAACTGAACTCATGCAGTTTTAACCTGTGTCATTCAAGGGGTTAAGTGGAGTACCTGAGAGGACCTCTAAAATGGATCTGTTCCTATAGACTTATAAAAGAAACAACAAGACTCAAAACCCTTTTCCTCTGAGATGAGGAGGGTCAAAGAAATCCTTGAAATCCACTAGGACTAGAAGAGTGGCCTAGTCATGCTGCTGCTGCTAAGTCACTTCAGTCGTGTCCGACTCTGTGCGACCCCATAGATGGCAGCCCACCAGGCTCCCCCATCCCCGAGATTCTCCAGGCAAGAACACTGGAGTGGGTTGCCATTTCCTTCTCCAATGCATGAAAGTGAAAAGTGAAAGTGAAGTTGCTCAGTCGTGTCCGACTCTTAGCGACCCCATGGACTGCAGCCCACCAGGCTCCTCTGTCTTTGGGATTTTCCAGGCAAGAGTACTGGAGTGGGGTGCCATTGCCTTTTCCAGGCATAGTCATAATAAGGCTCTATTATTTTCTCTAGTACTTGGAAGATCATGATAGGAAGGTAAGCTAAAATACCACATCTAAGATACTCCATACTCTGCATCTGTCTTAGTTCCCAAAGCTTTATGACTTCTGTAAAGTAGGTAGCCACTTTGTTTTGGTAAAGGTAGAGAGTATAATTTTATACTCAGCAGGTTTTAGACATGGAAGGAGATAGGCAAGTGAATTCTTGATTTTTAGGATTATAAAATCAATAAACTTTTCTTCTTGAGGCAGCTGTTAAAATCGAGGTATTTTGAATACAGTAATAAATGTTCCTTTACTTAGCTCTGAAAGGAAGTCAGATAGGTAAAGAGCACAATCTACATTTGAAGAAAGTATGGGATAAACATAACTTTCATTCCCATTGTGCTGTATACAATTGTATCTTTTAAATGCTAACTTCATTCCATCAGTTCTCTTTTAAGATTAAGCAAACTAAATCGGTCCATTGGTTTTTATAACACATAAAGTTCCTTTCAATTCATTGAATGGGCCTTTGGATGTTTGGAAAATGCATTCATTTTATAAGGGATTATGACTTAAGGAAAAATGCTTAAAGAAAACAAAAGATACCAACCTATTATGTAAATGAAATCACTAAAATTCTATCTGCACACAAATAATAGGCTACAGAAATCCTTCTAGCCTTAGTTTCCATCTTAAGGAAATATAAATCTCTGTAACCATCAATTCAAAGAGAGATATTAATACAGAAATCATTGGAAAAACATTTACACTGAACATACATAAGCTTAAAATATACTGAATAAAATACTGGAAGACATTCACAAATTTACCTATATTTCACAATCTTATTTTCTTAGCAAAAATGAGAAATCCAAAGCAGTCTAAAAAAAATTCAACTACACATGAAAAAATGTATATAGAATCTTATAGTCCTCTAAAAATAGGAGATGTATTGATCTCTATAATAGCTCATTTGATAAATCAATTGTTTCTTAAGCCTCTACTATGTGTCAGATGCTGTACTAAGATCAAAAGATATTGAGAAGAAATTCTTAACTCTTGAGGCGTTCACAGTCTTGAGCTGGTAGCCTTCTCTCCACCCTTGAGGAACTGAGGGTGGACAGTGAAGTACATGCTCAGTCGCTTCAGGCGTGTCCGACTCTGTGTGATCCTATGGACTGCAGCCTGCCCGGCTCCTCTGTCAATGGGATTCTCTGGGCAAGAATACTGAAGTGGGTTGCCGAGCCCACCTCCAGGGGATCTTCCCATCCCAGGGATCGAGCTCACGTCTCTTTTATCTAACCTGCATTGGCAGGCAGGCTCTTTACCACTAGTGCCACTTGGGAAAGAGAGTGAAGTACCGGGGGCCAATTTTATCTAAAAGGGCAGCCATTGCTAATGAATTTTCAGCAGGAAACAAATGTGAACAGAAATGGATCTTAGATAGATCACACAGTAAGTGAAGAAACCCGATTGTGAGCCCAGGGCAGTGAGTACTGACAGCTCTCACTTTATCCTTTTGTGGACAACTTTGGATTGTTGTCAACAGAGATTGATCTGAATTCTCTGCAACACAGTGGTTATGAAGCTGTAGACAACACCTTAATTGCTCCAAGCCTCAGGTTCCGATTTTGTAAAAGAAGGGTTTAAATATCTGTTCATGGCTGACAGGATAAGTATTCATCTTGTGGTGTGTGTGTGGTGGGGTCCTTCCAGGGTGACCCATTGGTACATATGGCACCAGACCATGCCTCCCACACATCCTGTAACTGGGATGCCTGCATATGTTGACATTTGAATTTCTAACTCAAATATCTTTATTCCTTTAGTAATATGCTAAGTTGTTTTTAATACTTCAAAAATCACTTAATACTAGTCAGTTTTCCTTAAATGCAATACTCTGTACCTATCATCACTCCAATATATCAAAGCCCTATACTCTATAGTTCTATACTGTAAACAGTTGTGAAGCCTAAGTCTGGTGTCATCTACAGTCTTTCACCTAGATTTTTGAGAAAGATATTAACTGGTCTGTGCCCCTAATTGTGGTATTCCATAGGATATGGAATCTCTTAGGAGATTCCTAAGAGAATCTTAGGATTCTCTGTGGCAACACTGTAAACCAGTATACTCCATACGCTTTCCAAACTTCTCTTCTTTTTGCTTTCTCTACAATAGAAAGTGCTAAGAAAAATACACGAACTCCCATTCTGTCTTGCAGGCAGGCGTGGTCATGTGACAAGTTCTAGCCAATGAGTGGTGAGTGAAAGTTCCAGGAGTAACACAGAAGGGCCTTCTAGAGAGAAGCCTTAACTTTCCACCCAACCTCCTTCTTTCTATGTTGAATACAGATGACATGCCTCGGAGTATAGACATCTCAAGACCATGAGGATGAAGGGGCTGCAAATCTTAGGCCTGCTGAGAAACAATACTGAAGGAGCTCCTTTCCTTAGTAACACTAAGTACCCACATTATTCCTACACTTCTTAGTTCCAGATTTCTTATATGAAATAAAACTAGTATTTATTTAAGTTATCTATAGATGTTCTCTTCAATATGGTAGCCACTGGTCACATATGCTTTAAAATTTTAATTAAATCGCAAATTTGGTTCCACAATATTGAACAGTGCCATTGTAGAACATTTCCATAATCACAGACATTTCTATTTAAACTGCACAGAATAAAATGTTGTTTGCAGCCAAATATACTGTGAATGCTACGGATGTTAATATTTTTATCACTAAGCCAAGGGCAGAAACATTTCAGTCCCCATCTCTCAGTTAAGCCATATGCCTCCAGGTACTTGATTGATTGTTTCATGTTGAAATAACATACTCTGATTTATCGCTAGCCTTTCATCCAAGAGATTTCTCACACTTTCTTAGAGGATTAGATTAGTCTGTCAGAACATATTCTTCACATAGCTCCAAATAATCAAGTACTCTCCCTAGAGATAATGGCAGAATTAAGAAAATTAATATTCCTGTGCTAATATTTCAGGAAGAAAGGAAAGGCAGCCACAATCATGTCACAATCACAACTTTGCCAAGTTGAAGCAACTGACCTCAGTATATGACAATCTCTCCAGTGGTAGCTCTCAGTCCTTTCAGAATATACCAGTCTCTTTTATTCTCTTAAAAATTATTCCAGGACGAGAGCTGAATCTGAGACCCACATTATCCACAGCTGCAAGCCTGGCTGTTTGAAGCTCTGTCCTGCAGACTTTGATTAGGCTTCAATAAATATAGTCACGAATCAGCCTACCAAACATAGAGGCATATCACAGAATTCAAATCAATTGAAAGAATATCTGATGAAGCAATTTCTTACTATTTAAACTTAGTTATAGCAAAAGAGGAACAGATGATGAAAATTTCAAGAACATTTGTGACAAATTTCCTAAGGTAGCAATTCTAATTTCAGCTTATTTATTTATTTTTAAGTCACAAAACACTCTTATAAGTGATTATAAGAGTATCTAATATTTATTGAGCATTTATTATGATCCAAGAAGCATTGCAAGCAATGTTAATAAACTTTTTTTAATCCCTGCAAATGTACTCTGAGATAATTATGGTTGTTATCCTAATATTATACATAAAGAGATTAAGGCACAAAGAGTTTTAAAAATTTGCCCAAGGTCATGCTGAATAAATGAGTAAATGGTGAAACTCAAATTCAAATGCTCTAAGATCTGTCTCCAGGGTCTTCTTAGTCACTATATTCTTACAAATGGATCATGTCTCTACAGAAATGTCAAGAATTATTCATTGACTTCATGCAGATAATATCACTTTCATCCAGGTACCAAGATACCCCCAGAAGTCTCAGGCCGCACTGACACTTTGTTCTCCATCACTTATACCAGTAGGGCTTCCCTTGTGGTTCAGACAGTAATCTGCCTGCAATGCAGGAGACCTGGGTTTGATCCTTGGGTCGGGAAGATCCCCTGCCAATGGGAATGGCAACCCACTCCAGCATTCTTGCTTGTAGAATTCCATGGACAGAGGAGCCTGGTGGTCTACAGTCCATGGGACTGCAAAGATTCAGACACGACTGAGAGACTAACACTTTCATAGCCCCAGAAGTCTTAGACCACACCAACACTTTTCTCCATCACTTATACTCCTACTTCTTAACAGAAAACAGCAATTATGAAAATGAGTATTTTCTGAGATATAAAGTTATTTTAGATTAAGGCATGATCCTCAATTATTTAAAAGAGTGAATAAAAAACAAAGAAAGGAAGAAAAGTATAGCAGATATGCCAGAAATTAGAGGTCTGTAGAATCTGGGTAGCAATTTATAAAAATAAAAATGTCAAACAGTTACTGAACACTTAAAGTGCCAGACCTTATTCTGAGCATCACATTTTACCCTCACAACATCCTAGTGAGGGAAGTATTGTTATCCCATGTAAGAGATGAAAGCAGCTGAGTCACAGAGATGATCAGGCGGATAGTAGATGGTGCTCCCAGGTATCTGGCTCCACAGCTGACCTTTCACACTTTCTGTGGTCTGGCCCTTGACCTCTTCGCTACCTCAGCTCCCACTCCTTTCCCCATTGTTCACTCTGTTTCAGCCTCTTTGTGTTCCCTTCATGCTCCCTCTTCAAGAAACTTAGAGTAATTTCCTCTTTTATCAGAGGCCTTCCCTGACTTCCCAAAATGACAATCCATGGCCCCAACTGCAGTACCTAGCAGATATTTATTGAATGAATAAAGAAACAGACCTGTGTCAAGTCTGCTCCCTCAGGGAGGCACAGTGATGTTTGATACCAAGAAGACGCTTCTGCATAGGTGTTCTGGATTGGCTTTCCTTTCCTCACTAGTCTTTGTTCAGCCAATTCTTTGGGGGGTGGGGTAGGAGTCAAAGATTCTAAAATAAAAGATTAACTTTAGGAAATAAAACATATTTCAGAGAGAAACTGGTTCATACAATCCTATGACTATAGATGGTATATCCCTTTTACCATCCTAGAGGATAAAAGCAATAAGATCAATAAGGATGGGGACTTACTGATCCCTTAGTTGTTATCACTGTTGTCATTCAGTGGTAAAGTTTACACTTTCACAAAATATATTATGCAATGTATAAGATTGTATCAGAATAAAATGTAATATTATAAATGAAATCATCTAAAGTCAAAAATATACCAAATAGCAACAAAATTTGAGTGAACTGCAATTTCCAGTTTTCATAGGTTAATTCCAAATCATCCAAATTATTTTTTTAGTCTATTTACATTAAATAACTCAATTCTTGGCGATGGTTAAAAGAAACACCTATATTTCAAAAGGAAAAAAATGTAAATACTAAAATGCATACGAAAAATTAATCCTCACTGGTAATAAAAGAAAACTGAATAAAATAGGGCATCATTAAAAAATTTATGAAATGGAGAAAAATTGAATTATAGAAACCAATGATAGAGTCCAAGGAAATTAGAATCTCATAAAACTGTTGGCCAGGGTAAGACTTTGAAAGAGGGCAATTCAAAAACTTCATTAAAGACTTCTAATGTTAAACTCATATTGGCCCATCACTTACATCATTATAAATTTTTCCCAAGAAAGTCATTTTGAATGTTGGAAGATTTGTCAGATGAATGCCTGTCATAGTGGTATCCAGAGAGTGAAAGGCCAAGAAACAATCACAGTGTGACTAAGTGACCTGGTTAAATTCATAATGGAATATTTAATAGAATTTTACCCCCATTTACTAGTCATTACTGTTATTCAAGAATATTTAATGACATGGAAATATTTATGTGTATTTTAGTAGGAAAAGGAGACAACCAATTATGACAGAGTGAACCCATTGAAATGTACAGAAAAATTCCAGAAAAGTACACACAAAAAGTTAAAGGACTTGGATGACTGAATTTTAGATAATAGTGATTTCCTCCCTTTCATTTCATGTATTTTCTAATTTTCCTAAAAACGACAAAAGACATGTTTTTTTTTCCCCCACTTAGAAAGAAATTATTATTATAATTTTTTAAAAACTGTTTGATAAAGGGGGAGAAGGGATTTCACCTTTTCCCAGTATTTTATGTAAGGTGATAATGATGAAATTATTTTTGTCTGGCTAGAGGCTCCTGATAGAAAAGAGGCTACAATTTATCTCTCAGAGAATGAAGAACAACCTTTTTGGATATGTACAGCTTTTCATTATATCCTCATCTTCTGTGGTTAAAAATGCTGCCTACATACACAGACCAACACTACCCAATTTTCCTCTCCTTTTTAAATCTAGTTTTGCCTTACCAAAAGTTTAAATAATGGTAGAAACCCACTAGCTAAATAATTATTCAGGTTCAATAAGTTTCATAACAGAGGCTTAGCAAGTAAACTTAATATAGATGCCATCCTGAGAATAACTAATTTATCTACCAGAATTTAGGCAATTTATTCTTTCAAACTGGCTTTCAGAGTATATTCTAGCCATAGTTTCAGAAATACAGAAATAACTCCTTAAATAAAGCCCAATCACTTAATTTGAATGACAGTTCCAAAACTTCACACCTGAAATTGCTTTACCAATAAAGTAATCATGGTCAGAGTGACAAGCAGATTCAGGGGATTAGATCTGATAGAGTGCCTGAAGAACTATGGACAGAGGTTTATAATATTGGACAGGAGGTGGTGATTAAAACCATCCCCAAGAATAAGAAATGCAAAAAGGCAAAATGGTTGTCTGAGGAGGCCTCACAAATAGCTGAGAAAAGAAGAGAAGTGAGTAGCAAAGAAAAAAGGAAAGATAGACCATCTGAATGCAGAGTCCCAAAGGATAGCAAGGAGAGATATGAAAGCCTTCCTAACTGAACAATGCAAAGAAATAGAGAAAAACAACAGAATGGGAAACACTAGAGACCTCTTCAGGAAAATTAAAGATACCAAGAGAACATCTCATGCAAAGATGGGCACAATAAAGCACAGAAATGGTATGGACCTAACAGAAAAAGAAGATATTAAGAAGAGGTAGCAAGAATACACATAAGAACTATACAAAAAAAGATCTTTAAAACCCAGATAACCACAATAGTGTGATCATTCACCTAGAGCCAGACATCCTGGAATGTGAAGTCAAGAGGGCCTTAACAAGCATTACTAAATGGATTAAAGATCTAAACGTAAGACCAGAAACTATAAAACTCCTAGAGGAGAACATAGGCAAAACACTCTCCGACATAAATCACTGCAGGATCCTCTATGACTCACCTCCCAGAATATTGGAAATAAAAGCAAAAATAAACAAATGGGACCTAATTAAAATTTAAAACTTCTGCATAACAAAGGAAACTATAAGCAAGGTGAAAAGACAGTCTTCAGAATGGGAGAAAATAATAGCAAATGAAGCAACTGACAAAGAATTAATCTCAAAATATACAAGCAACTCCTACAGCTCAATTCCAGAAAAATAAACAATCCAATAAAAAAATGGGCCAAAGAACTAAATAGACATTTCTCCAAAGAAGACATATAGATGGCTAACAAACACATGAAAAGATGCTCAACATCACTCATTATCAGAGAAATGCAAATCAAAACCACAATGAGGTACCATTTCATGCCAGTCAGAATGGCTGTGATCCAAAAGTCTACAAGCAATAAATGCTGGAGAGGGTGTGGAGAAAAGGGAACCCTCTTACACTGTTGGTGGGGATGCAAACTAGTACAGCCACTATGGAGAACAGTGTGAACACTGGAGTGGGTTGTCATTTCCTTCTCCAGTGCATGAAAGTGAAAAGTGAAAGTGAAGTCGTTCAGTCATGTCCAACCCTCAGCGACCCCATGGACTGCAGCCTTCCAGGCTCCTCCATCCATGGGATTTTCCAGGCAAGAGTACTGGAGTGGGGTGCCATTGCCTTCTCCGGAAGAATGGTGTGGAGATTCCTTAAAAAAACTGGAAATAGAACTGCCATATGACCCAGCAATCCCACTGCTGGGCATACACACCAAGGAAACCAGAATTGAAAGAGACACGTGTACCCCAATGTTCATCGCAGCACTGTTTACATTAGCCAGGACATGGAAGCAACCTAGATGTCCATCAGCAGATGAATGGATAAGAAAGCTGTGGTACATATACACAATGGAGTATTACTCAGCCATTAAAAAGAATACATTTGAGTCAGTTCTAATGAGGTAGATGAAACTGGAGCCTATTATACAGAGTGAAGTAAGCCAGAAAGAAAAACACCAATACAGTATCAGATAAGATCAGTCGCTCAGTCATGTCTGACTCTTTGCGACCCCAAGAATCGCAGCACGCCAGGCCTCCCTGTCCATCACCAACTCCCAATACAGTATACTAACACATATATACGGAATTTAGAAAGATGGTAATGATAACCCTATATGTGAGACAGCAAAAGAGACACAGATGTATAGAACAGTCTTTTGGACTCTGTGGGAGAGGGTGAGGGTGGGATGGTTTGGGAGAATGGCATTGAAACATGTATAAAATCATATATGAAATGAATTGCCAGTCCAGGTTCTATGCACGATACAGGATGCTCAGGGTTGGTGCACTGGGATGACCCAGAGGGATGGTATGGGGAGGGAAGAGGGAGGGAGGTTCAGGATGGGGAACACATGTACACCCGTGGCGGATTCATGTTGATGTATGGCAAAACCAATACAGTATTGTAAAGTAATTAGCCTCCAATTAAAATAAATAAATTTATATTTTAAAAAAAAGCATTACTAAAAACAAGGCTACTAGAGGTGATAGAATTCCAGTTGAGCTATTTCAAATCCTAAAGATGATGCTGTTAAAGTGCTGCACTCAATGTGCCACCAAATTTGGAAAGCTCAGCAGTGGCCACAGGATTGGAAAAGGTCAGGTTTCATTCCAATCCCAAAGAAGAGCAATACCAAAGAATGTTCAAACTACTGCACAATTGCATTCATTTCACATGCTAGCAAGGTAATGCTCAAAATCCTTCCAGCTAGGCTTCATCAGTATGTGAACCAATTCCTTCCAGATGTACAAGATGACTTTAGAAAAGGCAGAGCAACCAGAGATCAAATTGCCAACATCCACTGGATCACAGAAAAAGCAAGGGGATTCCAGAAAAACATCTGCTTCATTGACTATGTTAAAGCTTTTGACTGTGTGGATCACAACAAACTGTGGAAAATTCTTAAGAGAGATGGGAATACTAGACCACCCTACCTGCCTCCTGCGAACCTGTATGCAGGTCAAGAAGCAACAGTTAGAACTGGACATGGAACAATAGACTGGTTCAAAATTGGGAAAGGAGTTTGTCAAGGCTGTATATCGTCACTCTGCTTATTTAACTTATATGCACAGTACATCATGTGAAATGCTGGGCTGGATGAAGCACAAGCTGGAATCAAGACTGCCAGGAGAAATATCAATAACTTCAGATATGCAGATGACACCACCCTTTTGGCAGAAAGTGAAGAGAAATTAAAGAGTCTCTTGATGAAGGTGAAATAGGAGAGTGAAAAAACTGGCTTAAAACTCAACATTCAAAAAATGAAGATCATGGCATCTGGTCCCATAACTTCATGACAAATAGATGGGAAAACACTGGAAACAGTGACAGATTTTATTTTCTTGGGCTCCAAAATCACTGTGGATGGTGACTACAGCCATGAAATTAAAAGACGCTTACTCCTTGGAAGAAAAGCTATGACAAAACTAGACAACATACTAAAAACCAGAAGCATCACTTTGCTGATAAAGGTCCATATAGTCAAAGATATAGTTTTTCTAGTCGTTATGTACAGGTGTGAGAGTTGGACAATAAAAATGTTTGAATGCCAAAGAACTGATGCCTTCTAACTGTGGTGCTGGAGAAGACTCTTGAGAGTCCCTTGGACTCCCAAGATCAAACCCGTCAATCCTAAAGGAAATAAATCCTGAATATTCATTGGAAGGACCGAGGATGAAGCTCCAATACTTCAGCCACCTGATGTGAAGAGCTGACTCACTGGAAAAGACCCTGATGCTGGGAAAGATTGAAGGCAGGAGGAGAAGGGGGCGACAGAAGGTGAGATAATTGGATGAAATCACCGACTCAATGGACATGAGTTTGGGCAAACTCCGAGAGATGGTGAAGGACAGGGAAGTCTGGCGTGCTGCAGTCCATGGGATCGCAATGAGTCGGACATGACTGAGTGACTGACCACCAACAATGTTCTAGGATGGACCTTAAATCTGAGGGTTCTCTTCAGGTGCATTTTGAGAGTGACATATATCATTTTGAAAGACTGAGTCTACAGCAATAAAAAGACATGGTCTGTCTTGAAATGTTTTGCTTTGTAAATTTTTATTTAACTAGATGCTAATTTAATCAGTTATAATAAGAAATCACACTCCCACAGGACCAGACTACTTATTAATTCCTCAAATGGGGAAATAACAATGAAACCATGAAGACACAATGAGGACAAGGTCAACAATATGACTATTGGTTTTGAGCTCTGAAAGTCAGAGGTTTCTAGAGCTCTAGGGAAATGCTGGATGTTTATGCTAAGACGCCAAAGAGAATCTCTCTCCTGGGCAACACCAAGGGCCATTCTGACTCCTCTGTAGGCACATTCAGATCATTCACCTCTTAAATGGTCTCTATAATGTTAAAAACCCATGTAATATTAAATGCTTTACAGAGTAATGATTGAGAATAAAATTAAAAATATAGACCATAGGATTTGGTGTTGGAAAAAAATGATTTCAAGTTCTGATTCTTATGACTGATTGATTGTGACCTTGGGCCAGTTACTTAACCTTTCTAAATCTTTTTTAATCTATAAAACTGGGGTAATAAACATAGTTACCTCATTGAGTTGTGAGCACTAAATGAATGCCCTAATACGGCACAAAATAGTGTTCCAACAATGGTAGTTATCACCATAAGGGTGAATACACACTCTGAGAAGCCATTTAGCTCTTTGTTTGAAATCACACCTGTGGGAAACTACAGAAAATAACAAAATGTGACTTAAAATGATGATATTATTACTATTAACCTTTTTACTATTTTTTAATGCTTTAAATGACAGTTACAAAATCCAGGACATTTATCAGTTACCTCAAAAATAGATACAACCTTATCATTCAGAATTAACTTATTTTTTTCATTTTTAAAGAGAGGTATTATTTATTCCCACTTTGGGGTACTTGTTCTTTAAATAATGTTTGTGTGTAATATATGCTACAGGATACAAAAGATCAATTTTTTGCAGAATTATCAATTTCTAACTTAAACAATAGAATTTTACCATATTTCCTCTTTAGTTTTAGACCAATGCTTCCCCGGTGGCTCAGTGGTAAAGAATCTGCCTGCAATGCAGGAGACACAGGTTCAATCCCTGGGTCAGGAAGATCCCCTGGAGGAGAGCATGGAAATCCACTCCAGTATTCTTGCCTGTAAAATCTCATGGACAGTGGAACCTGGTATGTTACAGTCCATTGGGTCGCAAAGAGTCCAACATGACTGAAGCCACTGAGCACTCATGCACACAACACTTCATGAAAAGCGGCTCACTTTTCACATGTGAAACATGTGAATACATAATTATACACAATTAAAATAGTCACAATTTCACTTTTCCTGCTTCCTTAGAACTGAGACTAAACCAGTGATGACAAAACCCTTTGGAAATACAATCTTAAAATTTAACTTAAACATCCAATGAGCTGAATTACAAAAATGAAACATCTATCTATGGTCAGGAAACTACCCTAAATACAGAAATAATCAGAACACTGAGGTACACCTGGCACTGGTTACTCTTAAAGCTATCTAGCAATCATCAGTCCATTTGCCTATATTTAACAGAAAAGATACTGCACTAATGCTATGGATTGCTTGCATTAATGGCCCCACCTCTCATACTCAAGCATTTTATCTTATAGTTCTGTACTGTTTTCCAAGTCTGATGCTGAGCCCCATCGAGTGACTTGCTTTACTTTAGCCAGTGAGATAGAAGTGAAACTGATGGACGCAGAGGCTTGAAAGAGCATTTGGTTATTTGCTTCCAATCTTGCTTCTCTGAGATCATGGTGAGAACACAATCAGTCTCGCCTTCTGAAGGAATATAATAGACAAGTATGTGGAAGGAAGCCCTAGTTGTCCCAGCCCTTAGCTAGCCACAGGAGAGAACCCAGCCAAGATCAGCAAACCACCTCCACACCCTACAACTAACCACGGACATAGTGAGCCCCCTGAGCCCAGAAGAACCATCCAGCTGACCTACAGACATGGGAATTTTGATAAATGCTTGTTGTTTTAAATTACTATGATTGAAGGCAGGTTGCTACATGGTTTTATTTTGGTGATAGATAACTGATATACTTGTATATCAGTTTTCCAATTTTAGCTTCCTATTACACAACTTGGAATTATTTCAAGAGATCTAAGAAAGAGCAGAATTCTATACTAATAGTATTCTTGAATACTAATATTCAAAGTGTGTGCATATGAGTAGCAGGGAGTGGCCTGTATCCAGGTGTTATAAAAAATCATCTATTTTGGAAGGGTACAAAATGTGTTAAAATTTCTATTTATGTAAAGAACTCCATTTTGGGAATACGTTTTATCATGTACAGAGTATATTATCATAGCTGACATATAATTTATTACTAAATATATGCACATGTATTGGAGGCACATATTTTATTGATAGGTACACACCCTGAAAAAAGTTCAGAGGGCACTGATCTTGACTGTTTACATTTGGTCATTTTCTTATCTAGCATGGGCTTTCATGGTGGGTCATCTCTTCAGGAACTAAATGAAGACAAATTCACTGGCTAGGTGTCACTATTCTCTTCTGAATATGATGCAATTTTAAATATTTTTAAAAATTATTAGTATTCTATTAAAGTAAAATGAAAAATAAGGGTAGTGATGTACAGTGTTTTCTTTTTTAAATATATTGGCTACATATAGAACGTTTGCAGGGGAAAATACTGCACAGTCTCTTTAACATAAGACCATGTAACATGGTCCTCAAGCAGTAACATCTTAGTTTGCCACATCAATTTAGACTGATATCTTATTAAAATTTGGGATAGAAAATATTTTAGATGGACAATTTAGACATATATTAGTTTTCCTACAAAATATTTACCAAAAGACACCTTTATTTTAATGAGTTTATACTCATATCTTTATAGATTTAGCAGTTCTGATTTTGTAAGAGATTGCACAGATTAATGGTTTACAGTGATTTTAAAATACAGCTAATTTAGTTAATCACATAAACCCCCAAATAACTCCTTTACTGGAACTAAAATTACAAATATATATATTAGTAAACTAATAAGGAGTGAGGTATTTTTCAGATTAAGGACGTGTATAAGAAAGACATATTCTTCATGACTTCAGAGAGTAAAGATAAATGTTAGAACATAAATTCTACAAATTAACAAATAAAGATGCACAACCTTCAATTCATGACCAGTTTTACAATGTGCTATGTCTTTAAAAGGAGAGTAATTTCAAAATGTCAACTTTGCTTCAGCATGGTCTTCTTCTATATCAAATTCTTATAATGCTGCCACATGCTTTTTTTTTCTTTTCCTCTTAGATCATTCTGCCAAATTCATACACATTATATTTAAAGGTATTTTTAAAACACAAGTAATTTTCCTCCTCTTCACATAAAAATGCTTTCCTTCTTTTCAGTCCCAGAGAGCTACATATTCTGGGCTACTGATTTTCCAGAGAGCTCAGTTTTAACCCTTTGAAAGAAGGTTGGATATATATATATATATGTTTATCCAGGTTGAACTGTATTCTTCAAAAAAAAAAAAGAGAGAAGAGTTTAAAATATGATTTGCATATTGATTTCATAGTGTTTTGAGTTCTATCTAATTCCATAAAATGAAACACATTTGTCACTTTATACTACTGCAGTCTAACTGGCAAATAAAAGGCCCAAGTTATTTTAAAAATCCATTGAATTTTTGCCCATATTAAGGAACAAAGAACCTGAGGGGCGGCTAAGAGGTTGTCCCCAAGGATGCAGCAATCCAGACATGCAGAGCTGAGGGATGCAGTGTTCCAGCCTGTCCTGAAGGGGGAGCCTCTGCAGCCTTACCAAGGAGGGAGACACTGCAGCAGAAAGTCTCCTTGCAGACTCCACGGATTTCAGCTCCCCGTGCCTCTAGCCAGATAACCAGCTCATCCGTCATCTCTTTAGCTTTTGAGCCAACAGGCTATTGACTGGATCCAGGCTCTAGGGACTGGGGTGTTCTTGGAAGAGCTGCAGATACTCACCATGTGACCTTCGTCAAGCCAATCAATATGCCACTCAGCTCTTCCATGTTCCCTTTCTGCAAATGGAGGATAAGAAACAGCCTGCAACCTATCTAAGCGTGTGCTATTTTACAAAAGGCTTTCTTTCCCCTCTTGTTGTGGACATCTATTCTCCCATAAACGAACAGATTAATAGCACAATTTTCAATGGCTGCTGCATTGTGCTCCACGGCAAGGATACACTGTTTTTTTCTGAAAAACAAACCATCAACAAACAACAGAAGGGACTTTTAGCACCATTTCAAAAGATCAGACATTCTGTTATGAACAAAGGATCAGGAGATGACAGAGAAATTACAGAAGAGAGAAGGACATGAAATATACAGAAAGACGGCATGAAGAGATGAACACATTAGTATATTTTCAAATGAATCTTGTGAGATAGATAGCTAGATATATAGATATATATATATATAGATAGATATAGATATAGATATATATTCCCCAAGTAGTTCATTTACAAAATGAAATAAACAGTAAAGATTACAAAATCCCAAATTTGTAATCACAGCCCCAAATGAACCTCCCCCCACTCATTGGTTTACTGTCTTTTCTTTTTAATTTTGTTGTAATCACATTCTGTAAGCTGCTATTGTCAAAAGTTAAAATTTAAGATGTCCTTTACCAAGCTGACCACTTGATACTGAGTGGACAGCCAGACGCCCCAGAGATGGCCTCAGCTAAAGTGATTCAGCCCGATCCACAAAGCCCTCTGTCTCTATCCATCCCTGGTCACCTCATGTCTAGGAGTGGTCCAGCCCCCTCTCACCACCACTGTCCCTCATCCCTGGAGGTTACTGTGCTTTTCCTATGGCCCCCCTACATCCTGGTTACCCTTTGTAAATCATCCCTTTTTAAACTGAAGTCTCCTCAAATTACATACTCTGAGTGTGTCACTATTTCTGGTTGGGTCCCTGACTAAACTATACCTATTCCATAGGTATCAGTTCAGTTCAGTTCAGTTGCTCTGTCGTGTCCGACTCTTTGCAACCCCATGAATCGCAGCACGCCAGGCCTCCCTGTCCATCACCAACTCCCCGAGTTCATCCAGACTCACATCCATCGAGTCAGTGATGCCATCCAGCCATCTCATCCTCTGCTGTCCCCTTCTCCTCCTGTCCCCAACCCCTCCCAGCATCAGAGTCTTTTCCAATGAGTCAACTCTTTTTATGAGGTGGCCAAAGTACTGGAGTTTCAGCTTTAGCATCAATCCTTCCAAAGAACACCCAGGGCTGATCTCCTTCAGAATGCACTGGTTGGATCTCCTTGCAGTCCAAGGGACTCTCAAGAGTCTTCTCCAACACCACAGTTCAAAAGCATCAATTCTTCGGCACTCAGCCTTCTTCACAGTCCAACTCTCACATCCATACATGACCACAGGAAAAACCATAGCCTTGACTAGACACTATAATAGTACTATGAACTATGTAGGGTTTAGTCAGGACACAGCAGGGGAAGGAGAGTGTGGGACAAATTGAGAGAGTAGTGCTGAAACATATACATTAGCACGTGTAAAACTGATAGCTAGTGGGAAGTTGCCGTGTAACACGGGGAGCTCAGCCCAGTGCTCTGTGATGATCTAGAAGAGTGAGATGCAGCTGGGGTGGGAGAGAGGTTCAAGAGGGAAGAGACATGTGTATACCAATGGCTGATTCATGTTTTTGTATGGCAAAAACCAACACACCTGTAAAGCAGTTATCCTCCAATTAAAAATAAATTTTAAAAAGTAATACTGATGCTATATAGTAATAGTTGGAAATCCTAGTGGTTCCTGTTTACATCACAAAATTTGGTTGACATGGAAACAACTTTTTTTTTCTGTAAACAGTGATAGATTTTGTAGATAGCAGTGCTATGATTATATTAGGAACAAAAAATTTTATAAATGAGTTCACTGGCCTCAAAAGCACATTTGAAATTTAATAAGACTATTAGGTGTTTTCTGATTATGTTTTAAACAATGAATTTCCTCCATCTCACAGAGTGCAGTGAGAAAGAATTAGTTCCTGAGAGTAAAGACTATATAAAACATACTGTAGTAACCCTTACTGAGATCTGAGTGATAAATCCACATTCTCTCTTATTTTCACAAATTGTCTTATTTGCACTATCGTCTCATATTTGTATAATAGCAGAGTTTCAATATTGAACACTGTTGGAATATTTACTATCTGACAGCCATCATGTTAGGTACATCATATAAATTATTGCACAATTCTCCAATAATCTTATGACATCTGTATTCTTCTTATTATTTTGTTTTTCAGATAAAGACACGCAGCTAGAAGTGGAGCCTGACAGCTTTAAACACTGTGTTAAGTGTGTGTGCGTGCTCAGTTGCTTCAGTCGTGTCTGATTCTTTGCAGCCCTATGAACTATAGCCCACCAGGCTCCTCTGTCCAAGGGATTCTCCAGGCAAGAATACTGGAGTGGGCTGCCATGCCCTCCTCCAGGGTATCTTCTTGACCCACAGATCCAGCCCATGTCTTTTACACCTCCTGCATTGGCAGGTGAGTTCTTTACCACTAGCGCCACATGAGACATCCCATGTTAAGTGTAAGACACCAAATATGATTCACTGGGCACACAGAAATACATTTGATGCGCAATATGCCTTTAAGTCTCTTTATAACACCCTTCCTGTGCATCAGTCTTGTTTCTTTGTAATGCTAATCAACATTCTAAGTTAAGAGAAAATTCGATAAACCCTAAGGCCCCTTCCAAGTCTCACCACCTACAGACAACTAAGCCACCCAATAAAATAAAATCTTCAAAAGTTATAACTTTCAGTTTAAATCTGGAGATAAGAAATGGCTAATTAAGTAACCATTCACAACATTTCAAGTCTTTCTCAGGAATACAAGACAGAAATAGTTCATAATACACACCAGTAATACATACTGAATTCTTATATTTGCCATGTACTCACTTTTTTTGCATTATCTCATTGAAAGTTCACAGTGACCTTAAAAGTAGGTACAAATATTATCCTACTTAAGTAGTAATTAGAATCCTAATTCCTTATGTATTCTAAATGTGCCTCATTGTTCAGTCACTCAGTCTTGTCTACTCTCTGTGAGTCCATGGGCTATAGCAAGCCAGGTTTCCCTGTCCTTAACTATTTCCTGGAATTTGCTATAACTCTTGTCCATTGAGTCAATGATGCCATCCAACCAACTCATCTTCTCTTGCCCCCTTCTCCTCCTTTCCTCAATCATTCCCAGCATCAAGGTCTTTTCCAATGAGCCAACTGTTCACATTAGGTGGCCAAAGCATTGGAGCTTCAGCTTCAGCATCAGTCCTTCCAATGAATATTCAGAGTTGATTTCCTTTAGGATGGACTGGTTGGATTTCCTTGCAGTACAAGGGACTCTCAAGAGTCTTCTCCAACACCACAGTTCAAAAGCATCAATTCTTCGGCACTCAGCCTTCTCTATGGTCAAACTCTCAAATTTATACATGACTACTGGAAAAACCATAGCTTTGACTAGATGGACCTTTGTTGGCAAAGTAATGTCTGCGTTTTAATATGCTGTCTAGGTTTGTCATAGCTTTCCTTCCAAGAAGCAAGTGTCTTTTAATTTCATGCCTGCAGTCACTGTCCATAGTGATTTTGGAGCCCAAGAAAATAAAATCTGTCATCGCTTCCACTTTTTCCCCATCTATTTGCCATGAAGTGATGGGACCAGATGCCATGGTCTTAGTTTTCTGAATGTTGTGTTTTTAGCCAGTTTTTTCACTGTCCTGTTTCACCTTCATCAAGAGGCTCTTAAGTTCTTCTTCGCTTTCTGCCATTAGGGTAGTATCATCTGTGTATCTGAGGTTATTGATATTTCTCCTGGCAATCTTGATTCCAGCTTGTTCTTCATCCAGCCCAGCATTTTTTGTATGATGTACTCTGCATATAAGTTAAATAAACAGAGTGACAATATACAACCTTGATGTATTCCTGTACCGATTTGAAATCAGTCTGTTGTTCCATGTCCAGTTCTAACTGTTGCTTCTTGACCTGCATACAGATTTCTCAGGAGGCAGGTAAGGTGTTATAATATTCCCATCTCTTGGAGAATTTTCAACAGTTTGTTGTGATCCACACAGTCAAAGGCTTTAACATAGTCAATGAAGCAGAAGTAGATGTTTTTCCTAGAATTCCCTTGCTTTCTCTACGATCCAATGGATATTGGCAATTTGATCTCTGGTTCCTCTGCCTTTTCTAAATCCAGTTCTACATCTGGAGTTCTCTGTTCACATATTGTTGAAGCATAGCTGGAAGGATTTGAGCATTACCTTGCTAGCATGTGAAATGAGCACAACTGTGTGGTAGTTTCAACATTCTTTTGCATTGCTCTTCTTTGAGACCGGAATGAGCACTGACCTTTTCCAATCCTGTGGCCACTGCTGAGTTTTCCAAATTTGCTGGCATATTGAGTGCAGCACTTTAACAGCATTATCTTTTAGGATTTGAAATAGCTCAACTGGAATTTCACCACCTCCACTAGTTTTGTTTGTAATGATTCTTCCTAAGGCCTACTTGATGTCACACTGCAGGATGTCTGGCTCTAGGTGAGTGATAACACCATCGTGGTTATCTGGGTCATTAAGACTATTTTTAAAATGACTAAACTATGCCATTTTAAGCCAAACAACTTTTTTATTCTTTCAAAGAAATGACAATGGGTAGCCATGGTAATTGACTTAGAAGCACCCAGTTAATTTTAAATTGTAGCTTCAAATTACAACATAGAAATCATAGTGCCTGAGTGACCTGATTTTGTGTGCTGTCAAAACCTTCAGGATCTGGCTTCAGCTTTTCTGATGACCTCTCCTCCCGAAGTCAAACTACATTTGCAGGAATGTCATCCCACCACTCAGTCTTATACTCAGGCCCATGTATGTTCTAATTCTCTTCTGCTTTCTCATCTTCATGCCTTTCATTTCTCAATTATATTAAAACTCAGATAAAAGGTTATGGCCTCCAGTAAGTCACTCTTACCCCAGGGGTGTTTCTACACTGTACTTAAAACAATCACAACACTTATAGATTATATTGTAATTAACTGTTTGTCTACAAGCTTTTTAAGAGAGGAGCCTGTATTCTGTCTACCTGGCAAAGTACTTGAGAGTTTCTCAGAATCTGTTGAGTGAGTGAAAGCCCAGGCAAGACTGTCCTAAGAGGACAGCATCAACAGGATGGAAGACTATCTGAAGATATACTGTGAGCCAGGTGCCAGGCTCTGTATAAATATGTATCCTCCAGAGACACACAATCTAGTTAGGTGAAAAAAAGGCAAAAAAACAGTCCATAACATATATAAAATTACATAAGTTCAAAATAATATTGGCTTGCTGACAAAAGAGCAAAAAATTCTTACTATTAAGGGTGATAGTAATCACCATAATGTATCAAAGAAAGTGTTTTATAAAAAACTTAATTATGCAACTTTTTTATTTCCCAGGAATTATTCCCCAGAAGGAAGCAATATGATAAACATCTAGTTCTTTTTCTACATATGCATATTCTCACACTCTTCTTGCTTTCACATGCATGCAAGCATGGCACACAAACACACATGTATGCACACAAACACATATACACACAACACATGTATACACATAAGCACACACTAAAAAACATTAAAACCTTTTAAAGTAACCAAAAGATAAAGGAAACTTTATCTTACATAAGGATTCTTATGTAGCCTACTCCCTAAATTAAAAAAAGAAATTATCTTGGTTGCTAGAACTGAAATTCGAATATTGTCTTCTAGTCAACATCAGCTGTTAATTCAGACTACGGATAACATAATGATGCTTTCCCTTTTGGCAAAGCAGATTAATACTGATAAAATATGGCAAAGCATTATTATAAGTAATAAGACAGATGGCAATAGATTTTAGGCCTGCAGAAAAGCCATAAAAATACACTGAATATTGACAAGGAAGAGAGGTTTCAAAAATGGTGAAATGTAAGTCATGGCTCCGTTAAGACACTTTAACAGGATGCCACCGTGGTGCCAAATGAAGGCAGCAGACTCTGAGAAGACACGTCACCTGTCACTTCAGATATTTGTTGACAATTCTAGGAGTTTATACTCCATTATGAAGGATGACTCAGATTAAATTCAGGCCATCCTGCCTACAGTAATTAGTCTGCTAATTCTGCAGCACAGCTTTTGGCTTCTGCTCAGCAGTTGGCCTAAGGTTATAAACTGGACTATTTATTAAGCCTTATTAAGACTGCTGTCAGCTGTAATCATATTGCTCCTCCGCACAAAACCTTCAGTGGCTCCCTGCTGCCTTCCTAATTAAGTCTATACTCCTCGTCTTGACATTTCAAAGTCCTTTACCATATGTTGCTAACCTTGCTTTCCAGTCTGTATTTTCACCACTCCAAGGGTTGTTCTGGTCTGGTCCAACTAAACTTCTCCTTTCTCAAACACCCTTTCTGATGTCTTCTTCACTCATGAGATTCTGACTGGATTGCTCTTTCTGCTTCCCATCATTAACATCCCATGCTGATCCATCTCTGTATATGACCACAGTTTTCAAGCTTTCCTGATGTATCTCAATAAGTTTGTCTATTAAAGAAATGTAAATGATAAAAATGGAAAAAGTATCAAGTTTAAATGAGATAGATTTGATTCTGAATTCTAATTTTTTCTACTTGCTGATAAGCTTAAGCAGGTCAAATGAGATCTCACATATAATGATTCTGTTACAGTGTCTGACACATGATAGAAAATCTATATACACTGACTTTCCTTTCCCTGATTTCTCCAATTCAACATAGTCCCTCCCCACCTTGCATTACATGACAGAAAACACTCCAACTGTGTTACCTGGTAGTAGTTCATGATCTCTTAGCACTTGTCACATAGGAAATACATGCCTTGTCATCAGTGACTAATCACTGATGGCACATTTACAAATGAAAACCCATCAATCCCAGAGAACAAAGTTCCAAATATCATAAGTCAGTTTATCAAACTCAGAAATTTAACATAGCTCCTTAACTCCTTATTTAGGAAAAAAAATATTATTGGCTAAGAGAAAAGCACTCTGCAATTCTAATGACAAAATAATTACAAGATATTGAACCAAAAGTAGATCCAGAATTAGCTATATTTTCATTCTACTTTGTTATTTACAATCAAACCACTGTGTGTGCAGTGAGAACTGAATTTGCTTTGAAAACTGGAAAACATCTAATTAAGAATATTTTTTAGATAGCATGAAGCTATGTAATAAAATAAAAATAAAATCTAATTGTTGACCCTTAACCAACCTGTTAAAAATCTTTTCAGTGTTACTGAAAATTTGTCTTGATTATCTCTTATTCAATTTAACAGTGTCTAATAATCCTTAACTGTGTCTAGGAGACCTGAAATATTTTAAGAGATAAGAGCCTTAACCAAAAGGTCAATAGACAGTGATGTCTTTCTACAATTATTAGTCCATACATTAATAAATCCCAATGAGTACTGGAAGGACGTTTAATTCTGAGACAAGCACAGCAGTATTTCTGGGATCAGGTACCTGCATGTACAGTGAATACATGTTTTGGCATAATATTAAATGGCTATGTATTCAAAAGCAGTTTAGATCAAAGTCAAAGCTAAAGTCAAAAATTATCATAGGATGAAAATACTAAAAACAGGCTTCAAGTATGATGAATATGATGGGTCAGTAACAGCCCTTGAAAAATAAGGTATATATTTTTTAAAATGAAGGCAAAGCTAAGCCTTGTGTAAAACAAATTTCTTCTTTAGCTCTCTGTCAAAAAATGTTCTAAGTCAATTGTAGACAACCAAATGGATCCCCTGGCAAGCAGTGAAAACTCATGTTATTTATCAAGATTTGCTTTCAGAATAATGCAAATTACCACCTATCATCTATATCACATTGAGCATGAGTGTTCCCTTTATAGGACAATAAAAACAAATAAGATTTGAAAACAAATGAAAGATATATACATCATCATTCTGTACTGAAATATATATATATATACCTTTTTTTAAAGAAAATGATTTATCTGATCATATAAATAATACACATTATAAAACTTTTAGAAAATTTAGGAAAATACTAAAATAAAAGAAAATCACCCCATTACATATAAGTTCAATCTGCCAGTTAACCAATAAAAATAGAGGCTCACATTGCCTGACTTGATCATTAACATAATTCTATTTCAGGACAGAGTTGTAGGTCTAAAACCTCCTGACTCCTTGTTTACTTCACCTTGAAAATGATAATACAGGTTCAGGAACTTTCTGTGCCAGAATAAATTAGGTTATGGACATTGATAATAATACTTATGTAGGAGAAGGAAATGGCAATCCACTCCAGTATTCTTGCCTGGAAAATCCCATGGACTGAGGAGCCCGGCAGGCTACAGTCCATGGGGTTGCAAAGAGTCGGACATGACTGAGCAACTTCACAACAAGGAATGGTTCACCAGAGAAGGCAATGGCAACCCATTCCAGTACTCTTGCCTGGGAAATCCCATGGGCAGAGGAGCCTGGTGGGCTGCAGTCCATGGGGTCGCTAGGAGTCGGACATGACTGAGCGACTTCACTTTCACTTTTCACTTTCATGCATTGGAGAAGGAAATGGCAACCCACTCCAGTGTTCTTGCCTGGAGAATCCCAGGGGCAGGCTGCCTGGTGGGATCTGCCTGGTGGGCTGCCATCTACGGGGTCGCACAGAGTCGGACACGACTGAACTGACTTAGCAGCAGCAGCACACTGTTATGTATGGTGACGATTTTAAAGAAGTCTGGAAACTGTTTCCAACAGTGGGCCTTAAATAGCTTTCATATTTACAGCTTGGTTTGAGAGGTGAGTTTGTAGCTCCCTTTGGGTCTCAGAAACACCTTTCCTCCATCCAAGCATTTGAAGGATAGGTTGCTTTTTGGGATGCCGGGGAGTGATTTGTATGCTATTGGAGATGGCGGAGGAAATTTCCCGAGAGACACCCAACGCCTGGGACAGCCTGATACAGTCAAGAGTGAAAGTTGTTAAAACAAACAAACAAAAAAAAAAAAACAGCAACTAGGTTCAAATGCTAGAGTTACTAGTATTTCAGAGGAACTGCAAGAATGACATAAAAACAATAATTTTAAAAATGGAACATTTTTGAGGGTTTAATATTAATATATATTGAGAGTATACTAAGAAGTTTATACAAATTTTTAGAGTCAATCTTCACAATAATCCTATGAAGTAGGTTCTGCCTCTCTCTCCATTTTACTACTGGGAAACTGAGGACAAGAAAATTAAAATATCACAGTGTTAATGAGCAGCAGTCACCACCAGATCCAAAGTGTTCAATCCTATACTCTTAGAGTAATAGGTAGAATGCAGGGCCTTTTGCAGCCCAGCACTTCTCCTGTTCTGAACATAATACAGGTCCTTGGGTGATACTCCACAGTATCTAAGATGATATAGTTTAATCTAAAGGATCAAAGGCAGGCATAGCCTGAAGCCTTAAACCCTCAAGATGCCAGAAGCCAATGTTCTAAGACTCAAAGGGTTGTTCAAAAATCAGGGACCTTGGATAAGCATTCTTACCATTGCACTATGGATATTTATAAAAAATTATGCCATCAATACATATTTACTACTGAGAACAAATCTATTGCATTATGGGCACAGGATAAAATAAAAAATAAGAGACTGTCTCCCAGAAACTTCACTGGGAGAAGAAGCATCATCCATATGTCTCCCTCATGACACTGAAGGGTTCTTGAATGAACCAACTATGACTTCCATACTTTCATATCCTTCATTGTGCCAATCATGTACCATAATGTGCCTATTATGTGACAGTTGTATATTACACTGTGTCTTCATGGTGTAGGACATGATGGGTACCCAATGGACGAAAGCCAGCATGTTTAACCTGGTCCAAAGTGCCATGCATGCTCTGGCCTTGTCTCATGTCATCTCACTCTCTTCCCTCACTTCTTATCATTCTTGAAGACATGAATACTTTCCCAGCCCAGGAAGCCTGTCCACAGCAGCTTTCAGCTTAAGTTTAACTTTCATAGAGAAATCTTCTACACACTAGGTCAGGTCAAAATTCCCTATAAATCAATCTCATGCCATAAGATAATTTTCCTTTTCAACACTTACCTTGATGTAAATAAACACTTATTTATGTAATTAATTTTAAGGACATAAACACTGTAAGTCTTATTTGCTGCTATAATCTCAGCACCTAACATAGAATCTGATAACTGGTAGGTCCTTAGTATTGAGTTAGTCAATGAATAAATGAATTAGTAAGTGGAAGAATAAGAATTTCTGAACAAATGACTCCTTTCTGGATCATACATATAATCATTTAACCATTTCTGGCAGACCACAGATGCATTATAATTGAGAAATACTGAGAAGCTTAGAATTTAGTACAAAATAAAGTTATTATTCATTGGAAGAACTGATGCTAAAGCTGAAGCTACAATACTTTGGTCACCTGATGCAAATAGCTGACTCATTGGAAAAGAACCTGATGCTGGGAAAAATTGAGGGCAGGAGGAAAAGGGGACAACAAAGATGAGATGGTTGGATAGCATCATAGCCTCACTGGACATGAGGTGAGCAAGCTCTGGGAGATGATGAAGGACAGGGAAGCCTGGCATGCTACAGTCCATGGGGTTGCAAGGAGTCAGACATGACTGAGTGACTGAACAACAACAGGAACAATGAAGTTATTAGAAATGATTGCTCTTTTCTCTGAGACACTCAGGTAGAGCTGGTTGTTGTACAGATCCCATTACCTTCTTTTGCTTGTATTACCAATCAGTCATCCATGCAATGCTTTTATATTTTTTGAGTCATGTCCCATATCACATTATCCACATCTTAGGTTTCAAGTCAGAATTTTGATAACCCCTTTGCTATGTCTGTAAACATTTGCATCTCGTCTTGGCTCAGCACCAATTTGCAGGAATTACCTTGGAATTAATTAAATGTTCTAAGAGGCCAAGTCTCCTTCTGAAGGTACAGGGCTCGTTTTCAAAGAAGGTTCTGGGTTGATTTTGTACTAATGAATTGATTTACTGAATAAAAAGTCATATCTTTCTTCTAAGGATATCAGTAAGAGCCAACATCTACCATTATTCCAAACCAGCATCACTGGTCTCCACCCACTAAATACTAGTAGCAAACTCAAGTAATGCCAGTCAGAAATGTCTCCAGACAACTGCCCTGCATCGCCAGAGAGGTAAAACCATCCCTTGCTTGAGAACCACTACTCTAACTGATATATTGCATAATCATGGATGGTGGGGTCATGGTCAACGGTACCTGGGGACGTTAGTGAAAGCTTCCCAAACAATATGATGTGATGCTCCAGTTGAGGTTTCAAGGGTCAGCAAGAATATGTTCAGAAAGCCAAAATGAACCCTTTGACCGTGAGTAAATTTAACTGGAGATTTCAAAACTGCGAACATTCAAGGTCAGTACTAACCATCCCTGAGCCAGTCAATTCTCCAAACTGCACAAGAACACCACTCTCTCATGCTTTCCCTTCTCTACCATAACATGCTTTGGACACTCTGCACTGCTGAAAGACATATAACTTACTAAATAATGGTACAGGTTCAATCACGAGCTATGTGATCTCGGGAAGTCATTAAACTTTTGGGAGTTTCAGTGCCCATGTCTTATAAAGTGAAGCTGTTCGATTAGTGTTTGACCTCTGGAGCCTCTTCAAATTAAATTCTTTGATAAATATTTGTTGTTTTTTACAGAAGTCTCTCTGCTCATTAAAATGGATACCCTTCATGTTATATTGATTTGCAGTGGGCACTAATCAAATAACAGTTCTAATAAGTTGGGTACTGAAAACTGATTAGAAATATATCCCCACTTTTCACACCCCTCTGGGGAACATATCAGATTCAAAGGAGAAATCATTCACCCTTAAGACAAACAGCAGCATTATTGCATTGACAGTGAATTAAACTGCTCGGGACTGCATCAATTTCAAAGAGTTATAATCTTGTCATGTCACAGATGTATGCATATTCATATTTATATGTACAAACTTTTTTTTTTTCAAAAATACTGAATGTTTCCGCAAAGAGAGAGAAGGAAGAATTGAGTTCAATACATAAACCATATTTTTTTTTTTTCTAGAGCAGTTTCAGGTTCACAGCAAAACTAACTGGGAAGTACAGAGAATTTCCATATACTCATTGGCCCCACAGATGCACAGCCTCTTTCACCGTCAACATGCCCCACCAAAGTGTCACACTGGTTCCAGCTGATGAGCCTACAGTGACAAACATTATTATCCAAAGTCCATAGCTTGCCCTAAAAATTCTATGTGCTCTGTATATTCATCCTTCCCTTCTTCCTAACCCCTACCAACCACTGACAGTTTTTTTATTGACACCAATAGTTTTGCTTTTTCCAGGATGTCACAGTTAGAACACACAGTAATGTAGCCATTTCAGGTTGGCTTCTTTCATTGAGTGATTTCCATTTAACTTTCCTCCATGATTTTCCGTGATGTGATAACTTATTTCTTTTAGTGCTGCATAATATTCCACTGGTTAGATATATCCCTGTTTCCCTGTTCACCTATTGAATACATTTTGGCAAGTTACATCTTTGACAAGCTTTGGCAATTATGAATAAAGCTGCTAAAAACATCCACGTGCAGGTTTTGTATGAACATAGTCAAACAACTGTTAAAATGTGGATTTATTAACACTACTGCATACCAAATCACGCTGAAAGGTAATAGCTAAAAACAACCACCCATTTAACTCATGAGTCTCTGGATAAGCAATCTTGACTGGACTCATCTGGCTGGTTCTTTTTTCTCAACTGCCCTCCTTCACTTGTGCCGTCGGGGCAACTTGGCATTGCTGATCTGTTTTGTACTCTCTCACATCTCTGTGACCATGGCTGGGTCAAGGGGGCTGACTTAGCTCCACACTACGTTCTCTCACCTGCCAGCAGGTGAGCCTCTAACTGCACACATGACGTCTGGGTGGGCTTCCTAGAGAGTGGAAGCACGCAGGGGGCTCTTGCAGGCCAGGCTCTGAATGTGCAGGGTGTCGATTCTGCGGGATTCTGCTGGCTGAAGCAAGTCACAAGGCCTACTCAGATTCAAAGGAAGGGGAAATGAACCTCACTTCTTGATGGAAAAAGCCGAAAAGCCACTTGGTACAGGGCACGAATACAGGAAAATGTGAAGTATTATGCCATTGTTTTGCAATCCGCTACATCTGGGTTATTAGACTAGCAGGACAACATCATGGTTTAAATTTTGAACTCTGGGAGTCAGCCACTGAAACTCAGAACTTCCTTGTCATTCACTAGCTGAGCAGTAATGACCTCTTTAACCTGAAATCACCTTACTTGTAAAGTTGGGATAATGATGGTAACTGCCTTATAGTGACGGCTTTCCATGGCTGCTGTTCTACTGTCACTGAGGGGACTTCATGCTGGTGCTTAGTCACTCAGTCGTGTCCGACTCCTTGTGACCCCATAGGCTGTTTCCTGCAAACTCTGCTGTTCAAGGGATTCTCCAGGCAAGAGTATTGGAGTGGGTTGCCATTTCCTTCTCCTGACTTTACCTCACTATTAAAAAAAAAAAAAAAAAAAAAAAAATATATATATATATATATATAGCCCAGTTTGAGAAAATGAGATAAACTCCCCTTCTTCCTGAAATCATTCATTGTCAAGTCACTTCTTTAAATCACGTTTCTGAGGATACAGAAAGATCATGGAGCTATTTTTGGTTAGTTTTACTTTTGTGCTAATTGATGGCCTTTTTCCTATCTTTCTCGACAAGAACAGAAGTAATCATGAAAATTTTCATTTGCTGGATAGTTTCAACTAAAACAACTTTTAAAACTTAACTTGCCATCTGTCTTTAATTGTTCAGTTTCTTAAATGTACTATTCACCTGAGTACATGGTAACATGTTAAAAGTTTTGAGTAGTAGCTACTAAGCCATGTAAATTGAATTATAAAGTAAAAAGGATCATTTAAACCCCCCAAATACATACCTACTTGTATATATCTGTCATTTGTCCATTCAGCAGGATCATACCTTTGAGCATGTTTTATTTACATATCAAAATTAGATATTCTATCTCTAAGTGCGCTTCATAGTAGAACCTTGTTATGAAGACATTTTCGTTACAGACACTTGCTTTTGTGATGCAACTAATTTAAAACCTGTTTATTTTCCTAATCCAAACTGGATGTTATAACTCAGTATTTCACTCACTCAAGTAATCTGCCAACTCTGGCTATAAAATTATAGGATCAATTTATGTTAATTTTTAAAAGGTTTTAAAAACTCTGTTTAATATTTTACTATTCTTGGAAAAAGAAGAAACTGATTTGAAAGGAATATTTTTGTTAATGTTGAAGAAATACTGGGATTCTTTCAGTCCAAAATGCTCATGCTATGTAATTTTTTTCTTTTGTTTAAAAATTTATGGTGTTATTCAAAGTATAACTTATCTATACAAGTGTTTTAAAAATATAACAGTATATAGAATATGAAAATGATGCTGAGTTAGAATATAATATAATCAAGAATTCAAGACTAAGGAAAACTGAAGCATACCCTCTTCTGAGGGTATCTTTAAGAAGGCAGCCATAAAACCACAAGAATAAAACCCAGAATTGAAACAGATACTCTGGTATACATATACAGAAAGCACTGCTATTCAATAGGAACATGATTTCCAGTTATTCAAATGAAACTTCCTTTACAACAAGAAGATTTGGCATTTAAGTAGTTAAGAGCATCTTAACTAACATCTAGGCACCCCACTCCAGTACTCTTGCCTGGAAAATCTCACGGACAGAGGAACCTGGAAGGCTGCAGTCCATGGGGTCACTGAGGGTCCGACACGACTGAGCGGCTTAACTTTCACTTTTCACTTTCATGCATTGGAGAAGGAAATGGCAACCCACTCCAGTGTTCTTGCCTGGAGAATCCCAGGGATGGAGGAGCCTGGTGGGCTGCTGTCTATGGGGTTGCACAGAGTCGGACACGACTGAAGTGACTTAGCAGCAGCAGCAGCATGCACACTTTGGTGGTGAAACAAAGGAAAAGTAGGTAATATTCCTGACTTAAGAATGTTGGAATATGCTTGAGAATATAAGGCATATGGATATTAATGATGTAAGAATATACACAGAGATCACACATGTGAATGATCATTAAAATAGTGAAAGATACGTAACTGCTAAAAGACAATTTTTTAAGTCAAAGTAGTCAGAAAGCTAGTAATCAAGAATTTATTTTGGAAAAAATAGTGGGTCTTAAAAGGGCAAAACATAGAATAGGAGAAAAACTAAGTAAGTTAGGGAAGTTGACAAAAATAGAACTGCATGAAGACAAGTCCTATCATTGCTTTATATAGCTGTCTAGTGATGAACTTTCTTACCAGACACAAGGAGACTTGAAATAAGGAAAAATACACTAAGAACCCTATAGAACCCTATTTTATTGCTGAGGTAGCAAAGCACAGGAATTAAGAGCTTGCAATCTGGAATCAGACTGTCTGGATCCAAACCTGATTCTGTCACTCACGGGCCAGGTGGCCTTGGGCTAGTTCCTTGGCTATGTGCCCCAGTCTCCTTATTTGTAAAACGAGGGAAAAAACAGCTCCTGCTTGTATGTTGGATTGTATCACAGCCACTAGGTTAGGGTAGGAATTACATTTCCCAGAACCCCTCCCTTTGTGCGTTTCTGGGTTATTCTTATCAAAAGAAAACTTGCAGGAGATATGTAGAGTGGAAATGAAGTAGTGACCATTTAATCTCTGAATGGCTTGTGGTCAGCTGTGATGATGGACAGATGCAGAGATACCCGATGGTTTTCAGCCTGTCCTCTTTCTCCCACTGCCCCGTTAGCAGTTCTTCCTTACTTGTCATGCTGCTGACCAAGAACAGGACTCAGGGCTGCCAGCAGACATTTGACTGAGGACCCACAGAAGCAGAGGTTACCAAAAACACCAAGCTTCTCTCTCTGAGCTCCCCTTCGTGTTGTCATTTCAGTGTCTGGACGTATCTGGATTCTCAGATTGATTGGCATGCAAATAGTAAACCGTGTGTAAAGGAAATTAACTCCCATGCTTACAATTGTCATAGTTGGAAAGTGGGTCTAATTCATTCTCTCCCCACTAGTTTCTGTCTTAATAAATTCTATTACAAATTGTACTGTGGCCTGACGATCTCATATCTTACTAGAGATTCTGAGAGGTTCTGTTCTGCAGAAGACCATTGTTACTGCTCATTGTTCAGATTTCATGGGCAAGAGAAGCTACAAGTGACATGAAAAAAGTAACATTCTGACACAGTGGAAAAATTCTGGGGTTTTGGTAACTACAAAAATCTGTATGTGACCCCTGACTTTCTGCCCTCCTGTGTGACTTTGAGCAAAGGTCTTCACATGCCTGATCCTAATTTGCCTCAAAAATAAAATGGAAATAATACCACCCTCAAAGAACTTTCATAGAGGCTTATGAAATAACACAATAATATTTGGACAATGGCTGGCATATTATTAAACACTTAGTATATGTTTGACCAATATTATTATTTATTTTCTTGATCTCAAGGCCTACTAAATAAAAAACACACAAAAAGAAAAATTTAAACTCTCTGGATTTGTCCTTGTGAAAAATAATCAGTGTTCTATGATTCCCATATATAAGACTTGTTGATTTCCTAATTACTCATGAAATAAGTTAATGTATTGTAAAGTTGGTGAATATCTTATTTGAAGTGAAATGCCTATTTTTCATATTATTTTAAAAATTAGGGATAATGTACATTTCCCAGCATGTTGAGAGAAAACACACAGATGGCATGCCAGGTCATTAAACTAGCAGACATGTTTGACCAGAGAAATTTTAGCATATCTGAAAATTCTGATAATGAACATATTAGAAAAAAAGAAGAGTCTCGAGAGCTAGCTGGCAGCCAAGCGTACGCGTTCAGGGATTAGCGGCTGCCATCGACGGTGCTTAGGTTCCTCTGGGCTTGTCTGCGCCACTTGCTCGCCACACACTCCGCCATCATAAGCCGCCATCATGGTAAAGCTCGCAAAGGCCGGTAAAAATCAAGGTGACTCCAAGAAAATGGCTCCTCCCCCAAAGGAGGTAGAAGAAGATAGTGAAGATGAGGAAATGTCAGAAGATGAAGACGATGAGAGCAGTGGAGAAGAGGTTGTTATCCCTCAGAAAAAAATGCAAGAAGGCTACCACAACTCCAGCAAAGAAAATGGTGGTTTCCCCAACAAAAAAGGTTGCAGTTGCCACACCAGCAAAGAAAGCAGTTATCACCCCTGGCAAAACGGCAGCAGCTATGCCAGCCAAGAAGACAGTTACACCTGCCAAAGCAGTGGTAACACCTGGCAAAAAGGGAGCCACCCCAGGCAAAGCAGTGGTAGCAACCTCTGGTAAGAAGGGAGCAGCCACCCCAGGCAAGGGAGCAAAGAACGGCAAGAATGCCAAGAAGGAAGACAGTGATGAAGAAGATGAAGATGACAGTGAAGAGGAAGACGATGATGATGAAGAGGAGGATGAGCCAGCAGTGAGGAAGGCAGCTGCTGCTTTTGGTGCTGCTCCTGCCACAGATGATGAGGATGACGAGGATGACGATGATGATGACGAGGATGATGATGAGGAGGAGGAGGAGGATGAGGAGGACGAAGATGACTCTGAAGAAGAACCTATGGAGATTGTACCTGCCAAAGGAAAGAAAGCTCCAGTAAAAGCTGTTCCTGTGAAGGCTAAGAGCACTGCTGAAGATGAAGATGAAGAGGAGGATGATGATGATGAAGAGGAGGAGGAAGAGGATGACAATGATGAAGAGGAGGACAACAATGAGGAGGAAGAAGAGGAGGAAGAGGAAGAAGAGCCTGTCAAAGAAGCACCTGGAAAACGAAAGAAGGAAATGGCCAAACAAAAAGCAGCTCCTGAAGCAAGAAACAAAAAGTGGAAGGCACAGAACCAACTACGTCTTTCAATCCCTTTGTTGGAAACCTGAACTTCAATAAATCTGCTCCTGAATTGAAAACGGGTATCAGTGATCTTTTTGCTAAAAATGATCTTGCTGTTGTCGATGTCAGAATTGGTGTGTCTAGGAAGTTTGGCTATGTGGATTTTGAATCTGCCGAAGACCTGGAAAAAGCCTTGGAACTCACTGGTTTAAAAGTCTTTGGCAATGAAATTAAACTAGAAAAACCAAAGGGGAAAGACAGTAAGAAAGATCGAGATGCAAGAACACTTTTGGCTAAAAATCTGCCTTACAAAGTTACTCGGGATGAATTAAAAGAAGTGTTTGAAGATGCTGTGGAGATCAGATTAGTCAGCAAGAATGGAAAGAGTAAAGGGATTGCTTATATTGAATTTAAGACAGAAGCTGATGCAGAAAAAACCTTGGAAGAAAAGCAGGGAACAGAGTTAGATGGGCGATCCATTTCTCTGTACTACACCGGAGAGAAAGGTCAAAGTCAAGACCATAGAGGTGGAAAGAATAGCACTTGGAGTGGTGAATCAAAAACCCTGGTTTTAAGCAACCTCTCCTATAATGCAACAGAAGAAACTCTTCAGGAAGTATATGAGAAGGCAACTCATATCAAGGTGCCCCAGAACCAAAATGGCAAATCTAAAGGGTATGCATTTATAAAATTTGCTTCATTTGAAGATGCTAAAGAAGCTTTAAATTCATGTAATAAAAGGGAAATTGAGGGCAGAGCCATCAGACTGGAGTTGCAAGGACCCAGGGGATCACCTAATGCAAGAAGCCAGCCATCCAAAACTCTCTTTGTCAAAGGTCTCTCTGAGGATACCACAGAAGAGACGTTAAAGGAGTCGTTTGATGGTTCTATTCTATTCAGTGACTAGCAAGGATAGTCACTGACCGGGAGACTGGATCCTCCAAAGGGTTTGGTTTTGTAGACTTCAGCAGTGAGGAAGATGCCAAAGCTGCCAAGGAGGCCATGGAAGATGGTGAAATTGATGGAAACAAAGTCACTTTGGACTGGGCCAAACCTAAGGGTGAAGGTGGCTTTGGTGGCCGAGGAGGAGGCAGAGGTGGCTTTGGAGGCCGAGGTGGTGGCAGAGGTGGCCGAGGTGGTGGCAGAGGTGGCCGAGGTGGCTTTCGTGGCAGAGGCCGGGGAGGCTTTGGAGGGCGAGAAGGCTTCTGAGGAGGCAGAGGAGGAGGAGGAGACCACAAGCCACAAGGAAAGAAGACGAAGTTTGAATAGTTTCTTCTATCCCTGTCTCTCCCTCTCCCATTTGAAAGAAAGGACTCTGGGGTTTTTACTGTGTTAATTGATCAATGACAGAGCCTTCTGAGGACATTCCAAGACAGTATACAGCTCTGTGGTCTACTTGGAAATCCGTATAGATAACATTTCAAGGGAGATAACCCTGTTGGTGTTGACTGGATATTCATATAAACTTTTTAAAGAGTGATAAATGGCAGCCCACTCCAGTGTTCTTGCCTGGAGAATCCCAGGGACGGGAGAGCCTGGTGGGCTGCCATCTCTGGGGTTGCAAAGAGTCGGACACGACTGAAGCGACTTAGCAGCAGCAGCAGCAGCAGAGCTAACCCTTATCTGTAAGTTTTGAATTTATATTGTTTCTTCCCATGTACAAAACCATTTTTTTCCTATGGAGTTTGTTGTTGTTTTTTTTTTTTTTGTTTTGTTTTGTTTTTTGTTTTGTTTTGTTTTTTGCATTGGGGGGTGTAAAGGAAAGCAGAATGTTTTATCATGATTTTTGCTTCAGCAATTTTGGGACAAATTAAAAGTCCTAGAACTCTTAAAAAAAAAAAAAGAATAGAAAGTTAAGTAATGAAGGTTCTGGTTGTATTCCCACTTCAAAGTTAGGTATACACTTAATATAAAAAACTACTCTGACTCTTTTAGTCATGAATGCCTAGGAAAGTGAAAGTGTTAGTTGCTTGTTCATGTCCAACTCTTTGTGAGCCCATGGACTGTAGTTCACCAGGCTTCTCTGTCCATGGAATTTTCCAGGCAAGAATACCAGAGCAGGTTACCATTTCCTCCTGCAGGGGATCTTCCTGACCCCAAGATCTATGCTCCATTGGCAGGTGGATTCTTTACTACTAGCGCCCCCTGGGTACATATAATATGCTGCTGCTGCTGCTAAGTTGCTTCAGTCGTGTCCGACTCTGTGCAACCTCATAGACAGCAGCCCATCAGGCCCCTCCGTCCCTGGGATTCTCCAGGCAAGAACACTGGAGCGGGTTGCCATTTCCTTCTCCAATGCATGAAAGTGAAAAGTGAAAGTGAAGTCGCTCAGTCGTGTCCAATTCTTAGCGACCCTATGGACTGCAGCCTACCAGGCTCCTCCGCCCATGGGATTTTCCAGGCAAGAGTACTAGAGTGGGGTGCCATTGCCTTCTCCTACATATAATATAAATATGTTAAAATCTATCTTATTTCACAGCAGGGTAACACTCAACCTTTCCTGAACTAACATAAAATCAAAACAGGCATGTCCTACCTGGGATAGAGAAAATTATAAGTAACTTCAAGAATTACAAAGAGGACCATGATTAATTAATTTTATTATTCCTCTCTGCTATATTACACAGGGGGTTGGCAATTACCCCACACGCTAGCAAAAATAATGCTCAAAATTCTCCAAGCCAGGCTTGAACAGTACGTGAACCGTGAACTTCCAGATGTTCAAATTGGATTTAGTAAAGGCAGAGGAACCAGAGATCAAACTGTCATTATCCACTGGATCATCAAAAAAGCAAGAGAGTTCCAGAAAAACATCTATTTCTGCTTTATTGATTATGCTAAAGCCTTTGACTGTGTGGATCCCAATGAACTGTGGAAAATTCTTAAAGAGATGGGAATACCAGACCACCTGACCTGCCTCCTGAGAAATCTGTATGCAGGTCGAGAAGCAACAGTTAGAACTGGACATGGAACAACAGACTGGTTCCAAATTGGGAAAGGAGTACGTCAAGGCTGTATTTTGTCACTCTGCTTATTTAACTTATATGCAGAGTACATCATGAGAAATGCTGGACTGGATGAAGGACAAGCTGGAATCAAGATTGCCGAGAGAAATATCAATAACCTTAGATATGCAGATAACACCACACTTATGGCAGAAAGTGAAGAACTAAAGAGCCTCTTGATGAAAGTGAAAGAGGAGAGTGAAAAAGTTGGCTCAAAACTCAACATTCAGAAAACGAAGATCATAGCATCTGGTCCCATCACTTCATAGCAAATACATGGGGAAACAATAGAAACAGTGAGAGACTTTATTTTTTGGGGCTCCAAAATCACTGCAGATGGTGACTGTAGTCATGAAATTAAGACACTTGCTCCTTGGAAGAAAAGTTATGACCAACCTAGACAGCATATTAAAAAGTAGAGACATTACTTTGCCAACAAAGGTCCATCTAGTCAAAGCTATGGTTTTTCCAGTAGTCAGGTATGGATGTGTGAGTTGGACTATAAAGAGAGCTGAGTGCTGAAGAACTGATGCTTTTGAACTGTGGTATTGGAGAAGACTCTTGACAGTCCCTTGCACAGCAAGGAGATCCAACTGGTCCATCCTAAAGGAGATCAATCCTGAATATTCATTGGAAGGACTGATGCAGAAGCTAAAACTCCAATACTTTGGCCAGCTGATGCGAAGAGCTGACTCATTTGAAAAGACCCTGATGCTGGGAACCTCCGTCCATAGTTCATCAGGCACTCTGTCTATCAGATCTAGTCCCTTAAATATATTTCTCACTTCCACTGTATAGTCATAAGGGATTTGATTTAGGTCATACCTGAATGGTCTAGTGGTTTTCTCCACTTTCTTCAATTTCAGTCTGAATTTGGCAATAAGGAGTTCATGATCTGAGCCACAGTCAGCTCCTGGTCTTGTTTTTGCTGACTGTATAGAGCTTTTCCATCTTTGGCTGCAAAGAATATAATCAATCTGATTTCGGTGTCGATCATCTGGGAAGGACTGATGTTGAAGCTGAAACTCTAATACTTTGGCCACCTGATGCGAAGAGATGACTCATTTGAAAAGACCCTGATGCTGGGAAAGATTGAGGGCAGGAGGAGAAGGGGATGACAGAGGATGAGATGGTTGGATGGCATCACTGACTCAATGGACATGGATTTGGGTGGACTCCAGGAGTTGGTGATGGACAGGGAGGCCTAGCTTGCTGCGGTTCATGGGGTCACAAAGAGTCAGACACAACTGAGTGACTGAACTGAACTGAACTGATGCTGGGAATGATTGAAAGCAGGAGGAGAAGGGGACAACAGAGGATGAGATGGTTGGATGGCATCACCAACTCAATGGACATGAGTTTGAGTAAGCTCCAGGAGTTGGTGATGGACAGGGAAGCCTGTCATGCTGCAGTCCATGGGGTCACAAAGAGTCAGGCATGACTGAGTGACTGAACTGAGCTGAACTGGCAATTACCCACTCATATCACTATATATGCAGTTTCACTATTTAGTGTTTCATACCTAAATTATGTAAAACACTGTATATGTATTTTACTCCTAAGAAGAAATTGTATTATTTCACTTTTATTCCATTTTAATTGGGTTATTTTCCTTCTTCCTGAATCCAGTGAAATACTAGCATGAGAAGAAAAATAGGGCTTTTAATCTGGGTGTCTGAGTACAAGCCCTCAGAAAGGCTTCTTTTGGCACATTTAAATGTTAATTTAAATAATGCTTTTTAATTAATCACAGCTATGGCTATACACTCTCTTTTGAATTATGAGTTTAAAGAATAATATACTGGATAGGGTAGATAGCGTCAGATTATAAAGCCCAAGAAGGGTTATAACAGCTCATTTTCATTCCATTTCTTCCCAGAGGGTAAACAGCTGAGAGTTAGATGAAATAATGATGATAAAATGCTATAATTTCTATTTTTGCAGCTGTATCCATGAACAGAATAAAACTATAGAACTAGGGTATTTTATATACCAAGCCCTTTTTATTATCTTTATTCATTTAATTTACACAAAAACAGAATGATGCACTTACATAATTATGAAATTAGCTTATCCATGTCAGAAATGGGGAAACTGACTCAGAATTATTTAGGAGGCTTAAAATCTAATTGGCAGTCACTTCTACTTACATTTCAAAACATTTTAGTACTTTCAAGTGGTCTTTGGGGCATCAAAATCATTATGGCAGGTGAAAATAAACAATGACAATAGAGACAGAAGTTAAATATTCAGTATTCCAATTTGGATGAGACTAGTTAATGGTGGTGGGGGAAGGTTAAACTGAAATTTTAGAGAAAATGAGAAAAAAAAACTCTGGATGTGCATGTACGAGGAATATTTTTAGAGAACAATAAAAACAAGTAAGGTAGGGATGTATCAGCAAAGAAATGAAGCTACGCTCACACTCATATCTATATTACAACTCAATAACAACAACAAAAATGTATTTAAAAATAGGCAGAGGAATGAAATAGACACCACCTCCCCACCCCCCCAAAAACAGACATCCAAACAGCCAACAGGTACATGAAAAGGTACTCAGCATCACTAATTATCAGGGAAATGCAGATCAAAACCAAACTGAGATATCATTTCAGACCTGTGAGAATGGCAATCATCAAGAAGACAAGAGATAAGGAAGTGTTGCCAAGGATGTGGAGAAAAGGGAACACGTCTGCCCAGCTGATGGTACTGTAAACTGGTTCAGCCACTATGGGGAACAAACAGTAGGATGGTTCCTCAAAAAATTAAAAACAGAATTACCTTATAATCCAGCAATCCATTATCCAAAGGAAGTGAAAACAGGCTTCTAAGGAGACATATGCCCCCTCTTGCTTATTTATAATTTATTTTTCTGATAGTGATAAAGCTGACTCTAGTTATCTGCAATTTACATATATATGTACACATATAAAGTAATTTCAGAATTGCTACTGAGTACTCCTGAGAGAAACAAACTTGCCAATTAGAATATAATGTTCATGCACAGTTCTTTTTTTGTCTTCAGCTTTATAGTTTCTGGTCAAAATATATTTTCTAATTATTTTAGATAAATGACTTTTTCCCCACTATGATGACTAATTAAGGTTATGTCATACATCTGCAACATTTGTAAGTTAGATTTGTTTTCCAGTCTACATTCTATTCCCTAGAATCACCCAACATCATGGTTGATCTTTTAAAAAATGTATTTACATACACTGAATTTCACATTTGTGATACATTTCTATGGATTACGATTAATGCATAGTGTCCTATATCTATCACCGGATTAGTACACAGAACAGTTTCATCAGAATTTCCCTGTGTACCCTCTTTTATTCAACCGCTGTCCCTTCCTCAAAATCCTGACAACCACTCATCTGTTCTCCAACTATACCTTTCCTATAATCCCAAACAAATGGAATCACAGTATATGTAGCTTCTTCAGTCTAAGCTTCTTTAACTTAACAAACTAATTACAATGTATCCATGGTGTTGCTAATATCAATAGTTACTTCCTTTTTACTGCTGAATAGTAGTATTCCATTGTATGACTAGATGACATTGGCTTGTCTGTGATGCATACTCAAGTTGTTTCCAATTTTAGGTGATTATGAATTAAGTTATAAAAATCTTCATACAGGTGTCTCTGTGAATATTAGTTTTAATTACGTTTGAGTAATTATCTACGAGTGGGGTTGTTGGGTCATATATCAAGTATATGATTAATTTCTATAAGAAACTGCTTTATTTTATATCTTATTTTTTGCATTCCAGAAAGTATGTAGCAGTAAACATATTCCTTAAGAATGTCCTCTAATTTTAAACATTTCATTTTCAAAGTGAGCAACATGTCATGATATATGGGTGGCTATATGTCAGTTGCTTAGAAATACATCTCTTCCACTCTCAACTCTCAGAATAAAATATTGTGTCTCAAATGCCCAGTCAGTGGTTATTTAATCATCTAATGGATTGTAAATCTTTAGAATAATACGGTCTGCTTTTTTAGATAGAGATTCCATTAAAAATTCACTCTCATTCATGACTGGGCCTGGGTCTCTACTGTTATTCCTGAGATCTCACTTGGTAAAGAGCACGATGAGGGCCCACCGCCATCGATGAGTGATGCACATGGCGAGCAGCCGTTGCCCTTCATTGTTTTCAAGGTCCTTCAGTTCTGCTGCTAGTGCGTCATGCTTGGGTAAGGAAATCCGGGGTGAGCCTGGCAACATGTAGCCATTCCTGCTGATGCCACCCTACCTCTGGGGAGGTGCTAAGGGGGGATGGGATAAAGGGGCCCTTACTCTCAATCTTTGAGCACTGTTTCTGGATTATAGATTTTCAGGTGACATTTTCCTTCTCTAACATTTTCTATCTTTAAAATTTTTCTCTTTTGTAAATGTGTTGATTCAGCCATCACATCAGCCATCAAATGTGCTGAAATAAATCAGCATTTGGAAGAACACTAAAAAAGAAACAAAATAACCAGGGATGTTAAAATTTTGAGTTTGTAGATCTCAAAAAAATACACAAATACATTTCTGCTTCATAAGAAATTAGACTATGGTAAAGAATATTTGTTGTGATATATGAAAATCTCAAGTGACATAGACTTGAAATTTCATTTCAAATAGATCACATGTTATTATTTGTTACATCTCATTATTCATTACTCAAAAAATATTTTAAAGAAAGCACACATTTTCCCTTATGACTCAAGTCTTGGTCATGGAACACTGGCATCATTTTAGTGAAAATAGTTTATTATTTATTTGTACTACCATATGCATAGCACCATCTATGTAAACTCTCGCTAATGCATACTCTAAATTTCACTTTGGATATTAACCTCAGCAAAATAAGATATAGAGTAAAATGTTATGACATTTTTTCATCAAATATATAATATTTGTATCTTTAAACTTTTCTTAGGGAAATTTCAAATATATATAAGAATAGGATATAATGTAACATACTTACAATTCAATAATTTTCAGCTCCTTACATATCTTCTAGTTATCAACTCATGCCACTCTTCCTTTTTCTATACCTCCATTCATTTTCCTCAACTCCAATTATTTTGAAACAAATCTCAGAGTTTATAACATTTAAATTTCTACATTGTTTTCAAAGGCAAACCCAATAAGAGATTAATGGCAAACATAAGCAAAGTGTTTCCTTCAGTTTAATGACACTTATTAAAAAAAAAAAAATCATGGGTACAAACTTGGCAGTCTCCTACAAAGCATACTTTTAGGAGCTCCAAGAGGTCAAATGACCACGAAACTGACCATTTACTCCTACCGACTGCTTGGTAGTGACTTAGAGGCATCCCCTAGCATTAACACATTCTCTCCAGCTCTTGACAAAAATACACATCAGTTGCCCTGAAGGGGAAGTATATGAGGCAGTCCATTAACCGATCAGTTTTTGAGCTAGACAGATGATAAGTATCCTCAATGAGATAAAGCAAAAATGGGAAATAACCATCATGAGACAAAGATAAAAGGGAATACTGTAGGTTCTCTAAGAAGGAGGAAACAAGGGAGGCAGAGGGTACCAGTAGGAAAGTCAAATATATCAAAAACCACTTTTTCCGACTTTACAATTTTTTCTATGTTCCTCTTTATTTTCAGTCAACAAGGAAAAGAACAATCATGAAGAATCTGAATGAGTCACTCTTAGGTGGAGCTACTAAATCTGGACTTTGAAGAGGATAGTCATAGAAATTTCTTGAATGATTCACTTAAGACCAAACTGTATTGGAGAGTTTAGTGTATGATTCTATTGAGACAGTCAATACATACTGATTTACAGAAGATTTGGGAATTCTGCAAAAGAAAATAAAAGCAATTTTATTCCTATTATCAGTAGCAAATTAACCATTTGTTTTTCAAAGGTAAACTCTTCTGCTGAATTATTTATTCTGCATATAATTCTAAATGATAAAAAATTTCTGTAGAAGACAAACATCAATATACAGCATATGCAATGATTATGAGCTACACGACTGGAGCCAGACTTGTTCATTCACTCAGTTGTGTCCAACTGTTTGTGACCCCATGGACTGCAGCACACCAGGCTTCCCTGTCCTTCACCATCTCCCAGAGTTTGCTCAAACTCATGTCCATTGAGTACATGATGCCATCCAACCATCTCATCCCCTGTCACCCCCTTCTCCTCTTGCCTTCAATCTTTCCCAGAATTAAGGTCTTTCCCAATGAATCAGCTTTTCGCATCAGGTGGCCAAAATATTTGAGCTTCAGCTTCAGCATGAGTCCAAACTGCCTGGGTATAAAGACCTGCCCTGACACTAACTTGCAGTGTGACCTTGGAAAAACTGCTTAACTTTTCTATATCTCAGTACCTTCATGTATAAGAAGGGGAATAATAACAGATCTTATCTCTTGGGGCTGTTATGAGGGATTAACTGAATTAATATATGGAAAGTGTTATAATAGTGCTTAAGTGAAAGTCACTCAGTTGTGTCCAACTCTTTGCAACCCCATGGACTGTCACCCACCAGGCTCTTCTGTCCATGGAATTCTCCAGGCAAGAATACTGGAGTTGGTAGTTGTTCCCTTCTCCAGGCAATCTTCCCGACCCAGGGATTGAACCCAGGTCTCCAGCATTGCAGGCAGATTCTTTACCGTCTGAGCCACCAGGGCACCTAGTAAACACTATGTAAGTGTGACTGCTCCCCACCCCACTCCCCACCCCCAGGATGTAAGTTCAGGAAGGCTAGTATGTATCCATAGTGCTTAGTGCCTAGTACTAACACAAAACAGGCACTAATTAACATTTGTTGAATATATAAGTACATAAAACTTTAGTTATCTTATTATAGGGGAAATTTTAAACATGAATGTGTATTACTTACTATGACATTAGAGAATAAACAATCCTACTAAAGTAAAAACTCTAATAATCATGAAGGAAAAAATTACAGATTCTGTGACTACTACTTATATTCATGATGGATAAATTTGAACACCAAGACAAATGAAACTAATCCATATCCAAAAGGCAGTGATGTCTCAGAGATTTGTTCTACTTAATATCTGAAGGCATATATCAACAATAGTATTAGTCTTTTTGAGGCTGAAATTTTATTTCTTTTCATGAGATACAATCAATTTTGATATCTAGTCTACATTAGAAAGATAACGGGAAATGGGAATTAACTAGCCTCTCACAAAGCATATGGATCATTCAATGAATTACTCAACAATGATTAAAAATATCAGTTAAAAATGTATCTAGGCTCTATAGACATAGGCATCCCAGAACTGTTAAGGAGATAATATTTAGTTAACTGCTTTGCTTTATTATGAGAAAATACAGCAAATACGCAGATTCTTTACACTGGCATTATATGGAATGCTTCATGGAATCGAACTTTTCAAAAACCTAAACTTACTGCTCTTATACAGGGGTTTCCCTGGGGTAAAGAATCTACCTGCAATGCAGGAGACATGGTTCGATCCCTTGGTGGGGAAGATCCCTTGGAGAAGGAAATGGCAACCCACTCCAGTATTCTTGCCTGGGAAACCCCATGGACAGAGGAGGCTGTAGGGCTACAGTTGACAGGGTCACAAAACAGTCAGACACTACTTAATGACTAAACAACAACAACCCCTCTAATATAGTGTTCAAATATTTTCATGAGCATTTCCCAAAATCATTCTAATTCTTTCTTGCTTTTTTGCCCAGAACAGGCATTGTTTGATTAATTTTTATGATGGATAATTTAACATTTTTGTAATGACTTAGGGTTATCATTACCAAAATTAATTATTGCTCTGTGTTGTACATAGAGTTTTTGAGGTTTGGAAAACTGTCTTGTGAAAGGCTCTGGACTGCTACGATTCTTCATTTCTTATTAAAAGGGTGAGAGTAAAGACAGGGGTCTACAGTGAACATTCACTTTGCCACTGAATTCTGATTTTTGATCAAGGCCATTAAATAATCACTCTCATCCCTCTGGAGCTTCAAGGGGACCCCAGGAAGAAATTCTGAAGTGAGAGAGAATAGAAGGGTTTTGCTGGGCAAAATAACTTCTACTGCATCCTAAGGAATTTTACACTATCAATTTTCCAGCTTAGTTCACTGGTCTAAGCTACCAAACTACTGTTAAAGTAATTAAACAAGGAGGGCATGAGACTGAGGTGGTTCTAATGCCTTGGTAGCCTATGTAAGTAAACCAAAACCTTTTGTTCATTGTTGTTTTTTAGTCACTAAGTCATGACCAACTCTTTTGTGACCCTGTGGACTGTAGCCCACCAGGCTCCTCTGTCCATGGAATTTCCCAGGCAAGCATACTGGAATGGGTTGCCAATTCCTTTCCAGGGGATCTTCCTAACCCAGGGATCAAACCTGAGTCTCCTACATTGGAAAGGCAGATTCTTTACCACTGAGCCACCAGGGAAGCTCTAAGCCAAAGTTAATGTACTAGAATTCAAGAAAGTGCAACTTAAAAACAACTATTAACAATCACCAATAGCCACCTAGGCTTTCTCCAGTGGAAGGGAAAGTCGCTCAGTCGTGTACGACTCTTTGCAACCCCACAGACTATACAGTCCATGGAATTAAACGAGGAGGGCATGAAACTGGAAGGGTCAGGCTCCTCTGTCCATGGAATTTCCCAGGCCAGAACACTGGAGTGGGTAGCCTTTCCCTTCTCCAGGGGATCTTCCCGACCCAGGGATCGAATCCAGGTCTCCTGCATTGCAGGTGAATTCTTTACCAGCTGAGCCACCAGGGAAGCCCAAGAATACTGGAGTGGGTAGCCTATACCTTCTCCAGCAGATCTTCCCGACCAGGAATTGAACTGGGGTCTCCTGTATTGCAGGTGGATCCTTTCCCAACTAAGCTATCAGGGAAGCCCTTCCCCTGGTAAGGCAAGTGTTTAAATAGCTGCAGCCAATCATTGCTTTGCTTTTGCATCTTCTCTAAAATCCTTGCCCGTAGCTCCTGTCGGTGGAATGCTCCTAACCACTTTTCTGCATGGCACTGTTCCATCGTGATACACTGTATGTGCAAGCTCTTGAAAAAAAGTTAAATGTGCCTCAGTTTACCTTCTAACAATAGGCACTGATGAACCTTAAGGTGCAGACAAGTAAAATGGTAGAATTTCTTCAATGCTGTATTCCTTTTATGTTCAACTTAAGAGAGTTTAAACATTTATGGTAATAGGCGGCATAATGGCAGTATTAGGCCAAGAGCAAGGGCTGCGTGTCTTTAAGGACTGATCCAATGACACAGGCTTGAGAAGGGGACATCATTATTCCATCCCTTGCTCAGGGTTAGCTGCATATTTTATTTATATCTGGGCCTTTGAGTAGCTTTTCCTGAGAATGGGGAAATAAGGATGATACTTATCTTCAGCCCCTCATAAAATGAAACTCCTAGTCGTTACTTGAAGAATTCACTGGATATGCCACTATCACCTCTGCCTCCCCCTTGTAGTCTGTTGTTTCTGATTTGCTATGGCCTGGGAAGCCATAATCTAAACTTGCTAAAATTAAATCTATAATAAAAGTAATATTTGCCTGAGGGCTTTACCCGTGGCGAGCACTTGGCGACAGACAATGCTGCATCTATTTTAGGACGTAAGAGAATTTTAAACTTCATTCCTCGTTCTTAATGTGTTCTAGGATGGCTAAGATTCCCAAATAAATTACCTTGAGATAAATAAGACATTATTATAAACGGATTGAGAGCTCCTGAAGTCACCAACTTGGTACTGACCTGATGCATAGCGCTTAAGTGTCTCAACACAATGAACATTTTCTGAGCAATCTCATTACCTGGGAAAATAAGTGTACCTACATGACTTGCCTATAGTACGTGCCCTACAATAATCTAACTGAAATAAAGTTCTAGAAGAGATGCAACTCTGGGCTTAAAATACTTTTTTTAGCCTTAAAATTTTCCATGGGGAAAAGAAAAAGCTATTTTGAGTTCCACTTATGACCCCCGGGTTTTCCATTATCTGCTAAATATCCCAATGCCTTTATAGTGTTGTTTTTAAAGACAGTTAACAAGTTAAATTAAAACAGAAGGAAAGCTAGATCAATAACATCAGAGAAACTACCAAACGGAAAAATCTCAAAAGGATATCTTCCTTTCCTAGGCCCATAAGAACAATAGCATGGAGCTCCTCTTAGCTCACATTGGAAAACGTAATCACGCCTAGATGGAGAAAGAGAGTTGCTACGGAATTTCCAGTAACCTCGGGCATTCAGTGCTGGTCACACCTCTGTTGCCAGCTTCCACTGACACACAACCAGGAAGAACGAGTGGCCTGTGTGCAGCTGCAGCTCCTGCTGTTTGTCATCTGTTTTTTAAAACTGTATTTGAAATTATGCCTCAAGGGTGGTTAATGGCTAAGTTCAATAGTTTTGTGTATTTTTATTCTTATTTAGATCATGGAGGCATGGCATTGATGGCATACCACTTAAGTGTCATTTTTTTAAAGCTCTCTTTTTTTTTTTAGTCAGCTTCACAACAATTTCATAACTTGGACCAGTACCCTTTTACTAATCCTGAACTTTCCATTTCTAGCTTTGTATTTCAGATGTTTGCTCCTGAAGTAGATTCACAGCTACTCTTCCGTCTGTCTCTTTCCTACCTTCAATCATCCATTTTACCAACTTCATATTAATTTTCTTAAAAGAGCCTTTTAAAAATAGAGCTATCATATGATTCAGCAGTCCCGCTCCTGGGCCTATATCTGGAGAAAACCGTGGTTCGATACATGCACCCTGATATTCACAGCACCACTATTCACCAAGCCAACACATGGAAGCAACCTAAATGTCCATCAATAGATGAGTGGATAAAGATGTGGTACATGCATACAATGAACTATTACTCAGTCATTAAAAAATAAATAATGCCATTTGCACCAATATGGGTAGACCTGGAGAAAATCATACAAAGTGAAATAAGTGAGACAGAGAAAGACAAGTATCATATGATACCGCTTACATGCAGAAACCAAATACAGGTACAAATTAACTTAAACATATTCACAAAACAGAAACAGACTTACTTATGGTTACCAAAGGGGAAGAGTTGGGAGGAAGGATAAATTAAGAGTTTGGGATTGACAAATACACAATACTACATTTAAACTGGGGCTCTGTGACAACCAAGAAGGGTGGGGTGGGGTGGGAGGGAGGTGCAAGAGGGAGGGGACATATGTATGCCTATGGCTGATTCCTGTTGATATATGGCAGAAACCAAGGCAACACTGTAAAGCAATTATCCTTCAATTAAAAAGAAATAAAATAAAAACAAACAAGGACCTACTAGAGCACAGAGAAGTCTTGATCAAAATTCTGTAACAATGGGAAAAGGATTTGAAAAAGAATAGATACGTGTGTATGTATATGTGTGTGTATGTGTGTGTGTGTGTGTGTGTGTGTGTGTGTGTATATATATATATATATAAACTGAATTACTTTTCTGTGTACCTGAAACTAACACAATATTGTTAATCAACTATAATTTTTTTAAAATCTGCTAAAAATACCATGCAATCCACATAATAGACTATCTCCTTAGTTCTAAGTTCGTCTCTCCAGTCTTAGCTTCTCCTATTTCTCTGCCCTTCCCTTCACCTCAGTTAAACTTGCAGACTCATGTCTCAACGTCACCCCACTCTTACTAGTGGATTTTCAGCTCCAGGGATGCCTTTAGTACTGTCCTACTCAACCTTTTAAGACAAAGTACAATTCCCCACTTTGCGTTGACTTGGCGGGGAAGTTCGGAGAAGAAAAAGGCAAAAGAGAGATGAGAACAATCTCCATGATTGCTCCTCCACAACTGAGAGTATTCATTTAACAAGCAATGCTTTGGGGGAGGGGGAAGGTCTTCTTAATTATATAGGATTACCAGGTGGCCCACTGGTAAAGAATCTGCCTACCAATGCAGGAGATGCAGGTTTGATCCCTGGGTCAAGAAGATCCCCTGGAGAAGGAAATGGCAACCTGCTCCAGTATTCTCACCTGGGAAATCCCATGGACAGAGGAGCCTGGTGGGGTACAGTCCATGGGGTGCAAAGAGTCAGACAGGACTGAGCACACAATAACAATTATTCCTCAAGATAGTGTCCATTACTTTTTTGCTGGACACATTATATCCCAGAAATGCAGTGCTTTTTGTGAGATGACTAACTCAGCAAAGAAAGAGATAAACTCTACTAAAAAATTGGCTTAAGCAAATGCAGGAAGTATTTCCTCTCAGCCCCATTCTGGTCCTTAATCTCAAAAATCACCAAATTTTAAACTTGAGGTGGGCTTTCTCGTCCAACTTTCTTTTTTTTTTTTTTTTTTATTTTTAAACTTTACAATATTTTATTGGTTTTGCCAAATAACTTTCTAACACTGGTGGAATCTACTGCCTCTAGTCGACTTTCCAGTACTGGAGGGCCACCAAGAGTCAGAGGGATGCCTGGATAATATCCACGTATAGACTTGAAGACCTCTGCATTAATCAGGGTTCTTGTTCATGGGGAAGGTAATTGAACATGCTTAAGTAGAAAGTATTTTATTGCAGGGTAATAAGTAGTTATGAAGTTCCAACCACATGACAAGAATTTCATACAGGAATTCTTGCTGGTGTAGCCAACTCCCTGTTCAACAGCTATGATGTCAAAGATCAGACCAGTGACTACAGAAGAACAAATGCCTTTGTTGCCTTGTCTGCACCTCACTTCCACACACCCCAAGTCTCAGTCAACAGAATCTGCTTGGCAGAGCCCAGAGCACGAGGAAAGCTCTAGTTGCCAGGGAGTCTTGCAAAGGTACTGTTTGAATGTCCAGGCTCCAGCCCAGGAAGATATGCTAGGAGGGGAGTAGTGCGTGTGTGCATGATAAGTCATTTGAGTAGTATCCGACTCCTTGTGACCCCATGGACTGTAGCGCCAGGCTCCTTTGTCCATGGGGTTCTCCAGGCAAGAATGCTGCAGTGGGTTGCCATGCCCTCCTCCAGGGGATCTTCCCCACCCAGCAATGATCTAACCCGCATCTCTTAGGCCTCCAGTATTGGCAAGGGTTCTTTACCACTAGTGCCACGTGGGAAGCCCAGAGGGGGAGTAGAGTGGATATCAAATGAGCCAGCCTGCAGCATCTGCTCCATGCACTCACCATACAATGAACAGCTTGCTTCTCTCGTGGATAGCAAACTGGATAATGAGGCCCTGCAAAGACTTGATTAAGAGAGGAGGCCCTGGACTGAGACTGCTAAGGCTCAAATCACATGTCAGACAGCACCTATGTGATCTTCGGCAGTCACATGTTATTTCTATCCATTTATATTGTCTACAAAGGGGATATCTGTAATTCTTCACTCTCCTGATTAGTGTAAGGATTGCTGCTGCTGCTAAGTCGCTTCAGTCGTGTCCGACTCTGTGTGACCCCATAGATGGCAGCCCACCAGGCTCCTCTGTCCCTGGGATTCTCCAGGCAAGAACACTGGAGTGGGTTGCCATTTCCTTCTCCAGTGTAAGGATTAAGAGCATTGAAATGTAAAATGCTTGAAACACTACCTCTTACATACTAAGCGCTCAATAAATGTTAAAACTATTTCTCTGAAATTGTGACTTTTTAAAATTTATGTAAGCTGACCTAAGATCTCTGTGCATCTTTACCAGGAGACAATTTATATAAATTGCAATTAATGGAACGTGGTCCCTGCAGAGTATCAATGAAAATTTTGCCACGTTTTTGTAATACTGCTGTTAAAGGATGAAAAGAAATCTGTTATTAACTTGCCTCAAATTAGGTAATTGTCAAAGCCTATGATTGCTGTTCCAGGGAAGGCAATGAAAGCTTCCAGATACCTTTCTTCTTTGAAAGAAAAAAACCTCATCCCAGAATGTTTGAATTCTGAACAGAACTCTCTATTTTCATCCCTGAAAAAAAAAATAGACTCCAGACTGGAACTAATGTGGGAAATAACACAATGTTCTTTAATGTTGTTTTGAGTCAATAATTTAAAGACAGTAAAACAGCAACAACAAAAGCTTTTGACCACTCTTAGTATCTTAGATAACTGAAAGTCTCCATCTCCGTCAGGGCCAGACCATAGGAAAGAGCTGTTCTAGATCTTGCATTTACCTACAACAGCTCCCCTGCCAGTTCTTGAGCTCCTCTGTTTATCAGAAAATGCTTTTACTCAAAGATTTGAGAGTCTGTCTGCCAAATTTAACCCACTGGCCAGGTCCACACCATAGCACTGCATAAAATCTCTCTCCTCCTGAAAAGCATCACAGTCCCAGGATAGCACTGTCCAGGATGGGCAGCTGTTCGCAGGTTGTGCAGCCTGGCAATACCATTAAGGACACGGGCTCAAGTGTCCCTCTTCCTTACTGTGTGATCAGAGGGAGATGCATAAACCTCTCTGTACCCATTTTATTCTCTGCAAAATGGGTGGTAATATGTATGCCTACCCCACTGGACTGTGAGAACATTAAATAAGGTAATATAATAAGCATGAGTTATTAATGATACCTTCATCACCATCCTCACAGACTCTGTATTGGTCTTGGAGTTGACTAACAGTTTGGTAATGAAAACATCCTTATGAGATGCAGTTCTACCTTTAATACATGGATTCATTTTGTCAGTCTCCATAATGTGGTGGTTGGAAGTATGCACTACTCTGCGTGTGATTTAACTAGTAGAGCAGACAGATGAAGTCTTCTTCCTTGCCCATCTGTTTTGCTCTATGCTTTTATTGATGTCGCATATTATAATAGGTATGGGAGCGCATCACACTGGTCTACATCAACTTTATAGTCCAATGAAATCCCCAGGTCTTTTCCTGAGCAGCTGCTATTACGCCAACTGTTTTTCATACTAATTTTTGTGAGTGATTTTTTTAACCAAAGTGCTGTGTGATAAAAGGATTCTGCTTAGGGACAGCTTTGACTTGGTTAGTGTGATTTATGGGTACAGACTATTTTGGTAAATAGGAATAAACAAAATGAAGATGATTCCCATGCTACTGAAAGTCCAATTATCTCCTGGCTCCTCCACCAGACTATTAGCTAGATGAAGCCTAAGATTCAGTCCTTATCATCTGTTTGTTTTTTAGTCAAAAGTATGCACTCAATATATGATGAACTGCCAACCTCTGTACAGTAACGATTGCTCCCTTTGTTCTTATCAACCATCTGCAAGATAATCCTGATAGATTTGTGAACACTGTATCAGTTTCTTCATAACACAGTATTTCAAGTGATGCAATGACAAGGCACACATCTGGTGTACAACCGATACTTCATTTTAATGCAATCTTGTAGCTGCCTAGAGGATGTAATACATGTCACCGATAATACATTTCCAAACTAATACAGCATGGCTTATTACAGGTACTGAAGATAAATTTAGATGTACAGACACCAATGATGTTAACTACGTAAAATGCATTGGAGTTTTACATAGAGAAACTTAAAAATACATTTTATGCTATCATCTAATTAAAACACTGATCAGTAGTGCTCTTGCCTCATTACACAAGCAACTCAAGGAATGACAACTGCTTTTATGAGCATTTATTATTAACAATGGGAAAGCATGATTTCCATTAAAATAGACACTTTGAAATGAAATGAGCATGCTCCCCTGAGGTATGTTTATCATGCTTTCCTTCCCCATATACTTAGTCTCTCCCCTCCCCACTCTTCAAGGCATCCAGGACAAAAAAAGTGAAAAGAGCATTAAAGTTCTTCCTTCTAGGTAGGCCCAATAGTCTTCTACCCCATGATTATTCCAGATGTACAAAAATAGAGTAGCAAAGAACAAAAACTCTGTATGTAAGCTGTCAGAGGTTCCGACAACCTCCCTCTACTTACTTGGGTAAGTTCTTTAACCTGAACTACCCTTAGTTTCCTCATACATAAATTGGCGATGACCCAATTTCCAGAAGATGTATAAAATTTTACTGAGATTAAAGGGAACTCCCTGGTGGTCCAGTAAGGCTAGGACTCAGCACTTTCATTGCCGGGACCCAGGTTTGAATCCTGTTTGGGGAACTAAGATCCAAAAAGCCAAATGACAGAGCCAAAAAAATAAATTTTACTGAGATTATACGACAGCGTACCTAGCACAGTGCTTGGTATGAAAAATACATCCTCAGTCCCCCATCCACAACCCCCCAAGTAAAACAAACAAACAAATAAAAAACCTCACTGCAATTCACAGACCTAGATAGGAAAAGAAAAAATACCAGATTGCTGGGACCCTCTGGTAGGTCTGGGCTGAAGAGCAAGAGGGCAGTAAACCCAAGAGTGGTTCACGTGGAGATGAAGGTCCAGCAAGTGTATAAGTGCTGTTCAGGAGACCTGAGACTGGGTCAGCCTGGCAAAACGCTCTGAATCAACACTACATGAAAGGATTCAGGACAGGAAGGAAAACACCAAGATTTCTGTTTGGAGGATCTGCAATCAACTGAAAAAATCAGCAATGATAAATAAGATAGTATGCTGCATTATGGGGCTTCCCTGGTGGCTCAGTGGTAAAGAATGCACCTGCCAATTTGGAGATGCAGGAGACTCCTGTTCAATCCCTGGGTGGGAAGATCCCTTGGAGGTGGAGATGGCAACCCACTCCAGTACTCTTGCCTGGAGAATTCCATGGACAGAGGAGCCTTGCAGGCTACAGTCCACAGATTCCCAAAGAGTCAGACATGACTTAGCGACTGAGCACGCACACATGCTTGTTGCATTATACCTTTGAAACAGAATGGGGTGTGTGTGTGTGTGTGTGTGTGTATGTTTTAACTTGGGGATCTGGATTAGGAAACAAAGAGAGAAAATGAAACTCCAAATTTCTATAAAGACTCACAAAATAAATCTGGGAGGCATGGGCAATTTCATTTTGACCTTGTAGTTTTACCATGAAGAAAACAAAGTATCCAGAGAAACTGTGATTTAGTTAAGGTGACAGTTACTTCAGAGGGACTTGAAGTTAGAGCTTCTGGTTTCTGGTCAATTACAAGTCTGATTTGCATACACTTATTTGCCAGATATTGATACTACATTGATGGAAAGCTTCATATATAAACCGTAAAAACAAAGAAAAAATCATCCGAAGGAACCTTGTCATTTGGAAAGAAATGTTTTGATTATTGTTTCTTAAGCATCTAACATTTAGAAATGTGTAGATTATTAATTTTGTGTTGGCTAAGAGATTAAAATTAGTAAACATTCCACATATCCATGGGATTTCCCTGGTGGCTCAGGTGGTAAAGAATCTGCCAGCAATGCAGGAGACCTGGGTTCAATCCCTGGGTCAGGAAGAACCCCTGGAGAAGGGAATGGTAACCCACTCTAGTATTCTGGCCTGGACAGAGAGAGCCAAGGACAGGAGAGCTTATCGGGCTACAGTCCATGTGGTTGCAAAGAGTCGGACACAACTGAGTGACTAACACTTTTCACTTTCACCCTCACATACATAAGCACCTGGATTTTTAACTAGAGGTATATTTATGCCATTAAAATATTGAGTTATAAGAGATATTAGGTGAATTTTTCAATTAAAAGCTTGCCTCAAACAGAATGTCACTGTAAAAAATCCCTCAGTAACAGAATATTCTATAATAAGGAATATTTCTTTATGAATAAATAAACCCTAATGACTTGATAGATGTTTCAGATGAATATATTATGAGAAAGGAATGTGATGAGAGTTAGATGTCTCATTCAGGAAACAGTAAATGAATGATATGAACAGAAAAGACACAGCCTGTCTGTTTGGGTCCCACGTCTGAGGATGGTTGAAGACTTTTGAGAGATGGCCTGCTGGCCAGTATGGAACTGCTCTCCTTATATTATCTCTTCTGCCCACTTTCTCTCCTTTATGTTTAAACAACTGTTCACTCTCCACACACTTTCTACCCTTTACTTCAAGCATGCTCAAATCTTTCCAGTCTAAAGAACTTCCTCTTCCTTATTTCTGCCTCCACCTCAGGACCAGCCTTCTCTCTCCTACTCATCACATGGCAATTTAATTGAGGCACAGATTTAAATGTCACCACGTCATCCTTCTCCCTTACTTCCAAGCTGAGTACACTATGCCTCTGGCCCATCATTCCAAAGTGTTTTCCTGTGTCACAAGTAACCAGGATCCTAATTTCCACAGCTTATATTTAATTTTCATTCTGCAACTCTTCATTGTTTGGCTATGCACCCCTTTTGAAAACCCTCTTGCCTGTAAAACTCTGTATTGCTTTTTTCCTCAACAAATCTGAAGCAAAACCGCTCAATTAAATATCCTAGAAAAATAACAGGTGAATCTGAAGTTGAATTATTGTAGCAGTGACCACCGCTACTTTGTTTCATGGAAAAGTCACTCTTTCAAATCTCTCGTTAATCTCCTTCCCCATACATAGAAATCATATCTAGTCTTTCAAATCTTTATTTAAAAAAACTACCATGAATTATAATATCTGGCAGGGATCTGCATCTAGGACATATAAAGAATTTTTGTAATTCAATAACAAAAAGCCAAATAACCCAATTAAAATATGGACAAATGATCTGAATAGCATTTCTCCAAAGAAGTGGCCAAAAATTATATAACAAGAGTCTTAACATCAACATCATTAATCCCTGGGGAAGTACAAATCAAAACCATGAGATGCTCTCCAAATCCACTAAGAAGACTGGACTCAAAAGAGGGACAGAAATAAGTGCCAACAACGATATAGAGAAATTGGAACATCCATACATCCCTGCTGCTGCTGCTGCTGCTGCTGCTGCTGCTGCGTCGCTTCAGTCACATCCGACTCTGTGAGACCCCATAGACAGCAGCCTACCAGGCTCCCCTGTCGCTGGGATTCTCCAGGCAAGAACACTGGAGTGGGTTGCCATTTCCTTCTCCAATGCGTGAAAGTGAAAAGTGAACGTGAAGTCGCTCAGTCGTGTCCGACTCTTAGCGACCCCAGGGACTGCAGCCCACCAGACTCCTCCGTCCACGGGATTTTCCAGGCAAGAGTACTGGAGTGGGGTGCCATTGCCTTCTCCGATACATCCATGATGGGGATGTAAAATGATGTAAGTGTCTCAGTCATGTCCAACTCTTTGCGACCCCATGGAGTGTAGCCTACCGGGCTCCTCCATCCATGGGATTTTCCAGGCAAGAATACTGGAGTGAGTTGCCATTTCCTTATCCAAAGGATCTTCCCAACCCAGGGATTGAACCTGGGTCTCCCACATTGTAGGCAGACGCTTTACCATCTGAGCCACAAGGGAAGCCCTAAAGTGATGTAACTATTTGCAAAATAGTCTAGCAGGTCCTAAAGAAATCAGAGTTACCATATGATCTAGCAATTCTAGTCCTAATGATGTATTCACAATAAATTAAAATAATGTGCATACAAAAATTTGTATATCCATACAAAAAAATGAGTGTTCACAGCAGCATTATTTATTCTAAAATGTGGAAATAACTCAAGTGTCCATCAACAGGTGGATGGATAAATAAAATGCAACTTATGTATATGTAAAATATTGTCTATTCTTAGATATAAGATGTATGTATATTAATGAACCACTGTTTGCAATGATTTAGAATGATGAAAAGGACTGCATTACTGATAGATGCTATAACATAGATGAACTTTAAATCAGTATGCTAAGTAAGAGCAGCAAGTGATAAAAGTACATACATGATGCCATTTATATGATAAAAACATTGCAGTAATTATGGTGATGGTTGCACAACTCTGAATATACTAAAAGTTATTGAACTATATATTTTACATGAGTAAATTATATGACATATGAATTCTATTTCAATAAATCTGTTATATATATTTTTAAATACCATGAAAATCAGAATGGTCAGGAATGGCCTCCAGCAACACATATTCCCCTTTGAACAGTTTAAACATAAAGGAATCAGAATTACTGTTTTAATTTGTATACCAAAAATTTGGTCTCAAATTTACATCAATTGGATGCCACAGCTAATAGGAAAAGAAGCACATCTTAGCTGCTGACACAATTCTCCTCCTGTCAAAAAACAACTTTACAAAAAACAGCTGAAACTGTTAGTTAAATATTAACAGAAAGATCTTCTGCATATCAATTATGCCCAAAGTCATTATTTTTGGCAGTCACACAATAAATCTAGACTCCAGAGAGACAATTTATACCATCTGTTCTTAAACTTGAGCATGTACCAGAATCACCTGGAGGGCTCAATAAACTACAGACTGCTGGATCCCAGCCCCAGAATTTCTGATCCACTAGGGTTGCAGGGGGAGCCCCTAACAAGTTCCCAGGGGCTGTTAATTCTGCTAGCCCAGGGACCACACATTAAGAACCACTCTCTATTCTATAGTAATCTATTTAGTTTACTTGTGATCTTACTTAGGACTAATTTATCTCAAAGACAGTTATCGAAAATCAAACCTGTTACACAAGCCATATGGTAGATTAGAACTGCCATAGTAGAAGAATTGCTTGACTGAGAAACCTATTGACATAAGACAGTAGTGTCCTGAATGGGCCACCACTTGAGCTTGAAATACATGATGAGATTTAAACAGTGAGAGCAGATACAGAATCAGAAAGTCACAGAGAAAGTCAGGCCTCAGTAAATTAGATGAATGCAAAAGAACTAGAAGAGAGATCAATAAAGTTTTGCTCCTTGGGGCAATGAGATGACAGTCATGAGGACATCAGTGTATCTTAACCGGCCTTCAGTTCCTGAACCACATTCTCAATTTTGTGAGGCCTAATGCTGTATCAGTGTTCCCCTGACACTTTCTTGTGTCACTGTTTCTGCAGTACAGCAAGCTGTGTGGCTGAGATGCCTGTACTCATTATTCCAGAGTCATTCCTACAATAACCTGCCCCTATGAAGGGCAGACTTCAGTGGGAAGCTTTCCTCTGAAGTCCAAAGAACATATTTCCAAAAAGACCTAAGGATACAGTTTGATCTAAGGGCCAGCTCTAACAAGATGGTGCTTAATAGAGATGTGTGCCCATTATGGACTCAGAGCTCATATTTGATAACCACATGATAAAAACTGACAAAAACAAAGCAGGGCAAAATAAAACAAAAATGAACTCTTATAATTGCGCTTATAGGAATATACTCCCCCCAAAAGAAGATAGCGGTCCCACATTGCATAAAGCCAAGCCAAACCCAGTTTCGGTGTCCAGTTATTAGCCATACTTTCAACAGAAGCAACAGACAAGCTAAGGCATCACCAGCCTAGAGCAGAAGGAACTGGAAATTATGTAATTGAGTAAGAGTTAAAGGAGTCAACATGGTTCCTTTGTGAAAGGTCAAAGAAAGGCAGCAAAGGAGAAAAAGATAACTTTTATCTAATGATCTTAGTGCTTCCCCTAATAACTGCAAACTGCAAGAAAGAAAGAAAAAAGTCCCACAGTCTAAATTGGGGAAACTCAGATTATTCTACCTTCCTCTTAAAGATCTCCAGTATAGATCAGAATATAGAACACTGTATGCCATGTAGTGGATGCTCAATAAATAATCATTAAATGAATTAGCCCAACAAAGAATGTGTGAAATACTGAAGTTAATCAGACCGTTTGGAACTCTTGCTTCCCCAAATAATCTGACTGTGGTTCCTCTTCCTCCTCGTGATACCTGTTAACATATACCTTGAAATTAGTGTCCTTTAGAAGATAGTTGGGAAAATGTTGTAACATAACATATACGGTTTTAGGTAAAATGATAAACTAGTAATTAGAGTAGTAGCCTTATAGCCAAAATAGAGGGAAACTTGTAACAATAAGAAAAGCCCAAATTCATATGGGCAGCCCATGAGGCTGGGGACTCACAGGAAGAGTGTTGAGTAAAGAGTGAATTAGGATCCCATCAACAGAAATCAATTTAGGATTTCTGTTGATGGGATCCATGGCTTGGGTAATTATCCAAACTAGGTCAGTAGTTCCCAGACTCTTAGATTTATATAAACAGAAATCTGAAAACTGAAATTGGACATCCACTTTTGGACTAAATATTTCTATTTTTATCAATTAGGGACAATTATTACTGTTTAATGTCACCTTTTCACAAAAGACCATTTTAATAAGAAATAATCACTTTGAATGAAAGAAAGAAATTTAGCAAAATTAGGCAATTATTTTTATTTTTCTCATATTGTAACAAAATGGTTGATTACTGACTGCCCCTTGTCCATGAACCCCAACTCTGTAACCAATGCCCTATGCGACCTCAAAACTTCCTTCTCAAAAACGTTCTATGATTTTAAACAAATGTCCCACCAAGGCCAGGCAATAATTTTTGATGATGTGAAATGGCTCAAAGACAGAAAGGGCAGAAGATGACAGAACACAGCTCTGAGAAAACTTCTCCAAAGTGTAGAGGTTAAAAATCAGGATCACAGGATTGGAACAGAGGTGCCTTATTTTCTCAAATATTAGGATAGCTCCTGAATTAGCTCCAGTGAGCCAGAGCTCAAATTTAGAGCTGAAAATATATCCACAGAACTGCTCAGTGCCCAATGACAAGTGCCTGCATGCATTACACACAAAATAGCCTTACAACAGTGAAATCATTCCACCTTCTATTCCAGCGCTGGACCTTTTTATAAACGAGCTCTTCCTACCAAAACTATATATGTCCTGTCTATCACAGTGCCTCCGAGGGGAATAAGACTGACTACTCTGGTGAATGTTCAGCCAGTTATGAGCGCAAAGCATCTGGTGAGTGCCAGGTGCCAACTAGGTGTAAGCTGACCTCATCTCTGTCCTAGCAGCTGGCTAACCAGACACTCTCTAACCGAGAAGCTGAAGAGTCAGACATCTCATCGTATATGTTCTGGTCACAGCTAGAGCTCCATGCTTCACCTCAATCAATCAGATTTACACCTTGCTAAGTGGAATAAGTATTTGATATATCTGTTTTATTCTCCAAATACTTAAAATCTGAACTTGGAAAAGCTTTGGAGGGATATCAAGCAAATCCTCACTTCAAGAAAATTACTTTTTCTTACTCAGTTCATGAGAACCCAGAAGTAATAAACATAATGAATGCTTTCATCATGCAGGAGAATTAATAGATGCCTTTCAAATCTTTTCACATCATCATCTTTATAGTCTCTTCAAATATCTAGCTAGCTTTCCATAAAAACACTAAAGAGAATATTACAGATTGAAAAGATCATCAAAATTTCAATGAGCCTGATTCTATGCAAATTTTGTATCTGCATATAATTTTATGACACTATAAAAACCTCAGGGAAAACGTCTAAATAAGAATGTACCCAGGGACATCACTTAGCTTGAATTTCAATTTTTTCTGTCATATTCATGAAAGCACTTTGTATCAATAATCTAAAACCAAAGAGTAGTTAACCTAATCTAATTTCTTTGTCAAACGTTGGAGTAAAACCCAATTTTCGGTTACAGCAGGAGTCCAGGAAAGTAGCGTGCATAAAGCTGAAAAGCCATCTGGAAGAACAGCATCCCTCCTGTGTGAAATATATCAGTCAGAAAACATGGCGAAGTCTCAGGACTTCCACTCTGTATGGTGAGATCTCAAGCAAATGAGGGGGGCCTGGTGCGTCTGGCTCTTTAGGAATCATCTGTCAGGGGAGGTGGTTCTCTCTCTGCTACTGTGACCGTGCTGCTCTGCATCCTTAGCACAGAAGTTGTAAAATTATGCACCATTTTGCCTAAGGAGACCTAGATCAAAGGAAAATGTTCACTTGAATTCAACATGGTATCTATAGTTAATAGTTTCAATTCACCAAACATCATTTATGTGACCTCTGTCAATGTGAATGTGAAAGAAGGTAACTTTACAAATTCTGGGGACTCAAAACACATTCAAAAGTTCAAGTCTAGTTATTATGAAATATACATATTTCCTGTTACTTGCGAGTAGCATTATTAAGTAGCGTTCACAGATGATCTAACTGACTCTGTGCATAATAGAAAAACTTTAATGTTGTTGAACCACCAATAAAAAACTTTAATGCTATCAGATAAAGAAAATTATTAAATAATTGTTGAAAGGAAAAGGAAATCCATAAATGTCAAATATGACTAAAAAATAAATAGCAGGAAAGTGGTAGTTATAACCCTGCAGAGATACCTCCTAGACATCAAATGGTACATCCAGAAAGAAGGAAGGATTAGCCACACTTTCTTATATAGGCAGAGCCTTGCATAAATCTAGCAAAAGAAGAATCCAATAGGTTGTAAAGCCATTTTATTCCATTTTTGGCAATAATATCATTTTCAAGCTTTCTCAATATATTGGATCTATAACTCCATAATGCCTAATGAAGGTGGCAGGTGTCCATGGATGATTTCTTCTATGACCTGGGTCAATATACCATTGACAATTAATACTCTGCATTGGAGCCAGTTTAAAATAACTCCCAATACACCAGAAGTTACAGACTTTTTAAATTTACGGTCCAATTAAATTAAAACACACACATAAACATACAAGATAGGGGAAGAGGGTTCAACATTGTATTTTCAACTTTAATTTTATCAAGTAAAGACATAAAAAGTAATAACCTGATTTCTATCTATAAGCAGTACCACGAAAGAATTCATACTGTACCACCAAAAGTGTAGAAAGGCCATAATCTGAAAATAAAGATGAATTTTTCCCAAGGAAAGAACGTCTAATATTTCTATGCCAACACTCTGATCAAAACACACATTAACATTTGAATAGATGTTGTGTTCGGAGAAGGCAATGGCACCCCACTCCAGTACTTTTGCCTGGAAAATCCCATGGACGGAGGAGCCTGGTAGGCTGCAGTCCATGGGGTCGCTGAGGGTCAGACACGGCTGAGCGACTTCACTTTCACTTTTCACTTTCATGCATTGGAGAAGGAAATGGCAACCCACTCCAGTGTTCTTGCCTTGAGAATCCCAGGGATAAGGGATCCTTGTGGGCTGCTGTCTATGGGGTCGCACAGAGTCAGACACGACTGAAGTGATTTAGCAGCAGCAGCAGATGTCGTGTTACATCTGGTTCCTCACTAAAACCACATATATAAACAATCAGAACAGAATGGACACTTCACTGTTTAATGCACTTTTGTGTTTATATATGGAAATCAGTCTTGAAGTTTATTTTGTAGGAAGAGATTTAAAAATAAATGTAAGTTGGATAATTGATAATCTAGTCTCAATGTATAAATTTACAAAAAAACATTCATTCACCTTCTGTAAGACTCTTTAATTCAAGGTAGAATATTTCTGTAGATGAAATTTCTTCTATATTATGCCTGTAATTATTCAGATGTATCAGATTTGTTGGATTTTTAAAAAACGGATGATAAGGAGAGACAGGCTATATTCCTGAAAAAAGTTTTCCATGAATCTATTTTTCTTTCATTATTACATCTCACTAATTATATCTGCTGTACATTTATATTAAAAATATAAGTTGTTTCAAAAAATTTTAAGATCACAGAGATGTCCTTTTAAGAAATCCAATTTAGACTCCGGTCTCAACCGTCAGTTCTTTCTAACACTGAAATGTATACTTTATATAACTTTTTCCTGTAATCTGATAACTGAGGGCAAGGTTTCCCATCACATTTAGAATGTAATCCAGTCGTTCTCATGACCTACACACCCCCTGCTACCCTCACCTGCTACCCTCGCCAAGTGCAGTTTTTGGGACTCTCCTTTCTATTGGATGAAAGAAAAGTGAAAGTGTTAGACGCTCAGTCGTTTCCGACGCTTTTGGATCCCAAGGACTGTAGCCCGCCAGGCTCCTCTGTCCATGTAATTCTCCAGGCAAGAACACTGGAGTGGGTTGCCATTTCCTGCTCCGGGGGATCTTCCCAACCCAGGGATCAAACACAAGTCTCCGGCATTGCAGGCAGATTCTTTACCATCTGAGCCACCAGGGAAGCCCATTGTCTCCACCAGACTAGCTTCCTTGATGATTTCTCAAACACACAAGGTCCATTTTAGTCTCCTCTGTTTCTCTGCCTAAAATGACTTTCCTCTATGAGTTGTATATCTTATTCCCTCCTGATTTAAATGCTACCTGTCCAAGAGGCTTTTCCTGACCAATTTCCCACTCCTGCTATCACTCTATGTTTTCACACTGCTTGATTATTCTTCAAAATCTTCACCACTATCTGATATTATAAATCATATTTATTAATCTATTTACTAGTCTTCAGCACTAGAATATAATATTAATCAAGAGTAGGGACTTGTTTCATTCATTATTCTATCCACAGCATTGAAAACTGTACATTGTAGGCACTCAAAATACTTGCTGAATGAAGTATGGATAAATATAATTGTAAAAAAATTCTAATTTACATAAAAATAGTGCAATTAAACTATACTAACTTTGTCTCTAACTGTACAGGAACTGTTTTTATATTCCTATAAATCTCATAACAACTCATATTCTTTAGAAAAGAACACAAAACCAAGTATAAATGAATAAACCTAACTCTTACTCAGCTGATTCAAAAAGTGATTTTTCTCAATTGAGATGGAATAGTTTTAAAATCAAGCTGAACCCCACTATTCACAATAGCCAAGACACGGAAACAATCTAAAACTATCTAAATTTCCACTGACATAGAATAGTTAAAAAAGATGCAGTATGGAATACTACTAAGTCATAAAAAGGAATGAAATAATGCCATTTGCAGCAACATGGATGGACCTAGAGATTATCATAGTAAGAAAAGTAAGTCAGAAGGAGAAAGCCACATACCCTATGATGTTACTCTATGTGGAGTCTAAAACATGACACAAATCAACTTACCTATGAAAGAGAAATAGACTCACGGACACAGAGAACATTCTAATGGTTGCCAGGGACTGGGGAGCGGTAGAAAAGCAGTGGATTGGGAGTTTGGGATTAGAAGATGCAAACCATTATATATAAAATGGATAAACAACAAAGTCCTATTGCATAGCACAGGGGACCATATTCAATATCCTATGATAAAAGCATAATGGAAAAAAAAATACAGAAAAAAAAATCTATATATAAATAAAACTGAATCACTTGACTGCACAGCAGAAATGAATACATTATAAATCAACTATACTTCAGTAAAATAACATTTTTAAAAAGTCAAACTGAACTCTTCATATTTTTAAAATCAAGGAAAAAAAAACAAACAAATAAAACTCAATAAGCAAACATTTAAAAAGTCATGAGGGATATATACCAGGATAAAAAAATTCTTGAAAATTTTGTACACCAATGGCAAATGATATTTAAGATTTGACAATTTAATTGTGATCATGCTCCAAATAACATTAACTTAGCCTATATAATTATTTTACTAACAAAAGTTTTTTCATAGAACATCCACCTATCTTTACCTTAATTGCTCAAGTCCCAAAATAGTTGGTGTTACTAATGGACTGCTGAGTTTTACATTAAAACCTCTACAGTCTAAGGAAACATTTCTGTCATTATTCACTGTAGTTGTTTCACAACAGAGGAAATTATGATTCCTCTGATAATGATAAAAGACATATTTTGAAGTGTATTTATAAACCTGGATGATATTCAAAAGGAAGATGATACATGTGACCCATTATCATTCCCTGAGGCATACTTGATTTTACTGTTTACATTTTTCCCCGATACTGATAGTGACTTGGTGATCAATCTACTATTTCTATGACTTGTGACCAATGGCGAGTTTGAGGGCTGGTCAAAGTTACAGGTGTGGGCTTTGGTCATCAAAGAGTGAAACTAATTGGCTCCTGTGGGAATGGGACCTGCAACCCCAGACTCATTAACTCCACAGAAAAGCACTGCCTGCAAGCAGACCAAAACTTACCACACAATTATCTTCAAAATGTGATTCATGTCTAGTTGGCACTGGTTTTTAAGAATAAAAATAAAACATTCTGTTTCACTAATTATTTTCTTATTCCAAAGAGAAAGAATCTGAGGTAGATATATGGAGAAAAATATCAAGAAGGTTTCCTCTAAATTTTTAAAAAGCTATTTCTAAAGATACATAGCGCAAAGCCAAAAATGGTCAAGGATTCTAAAAATACAGTGTTTCCTGAATCAAGATAGCATTAATCATGTTAATGATGAAGGGATTTCTATTTCAAAGAGCATATTATGAACAGAAATACATACTGAAATTTTTCAGAATTCAGTAAATTGACTTTCATCCAAATCATTGCACTATAACATAAAGCATTGTGTAATTTGGGGGACACATTGAGTTTCCACTTTGGCTATTTTATCCTCTCTTATCTTTCTCTCCCAGGTGATTTGCTTGAATCTGCCTGCAACGCAAGAGATCAGGTTCAATCTCTTGGTCAGGAAGATCCCCTAGAGAAGGGAATGGCAACCCACTCCAGGATTCTCGCCTGGAGAATGCCATGGACAGAGGAGCCTGGAGGGCTACAGTCCACAGGGCCACAGAGAGTTAGACACAAGTGAGTGACTAGCAGTTTCACACTTTCAAACTCAACTTACTTTTCTTCTATGTTCTGGATCTACTGCACAAGCTGAACATCCCCACATACAAGAAGATTAAGTTTAGGCTCTCAAACCCACTCTTTCTTCCCAGTGCCTGAATATACTAGCCATTCATTCAACATGCACTTACCGTGCTGAGAAATACACACAGTAGATAACCAACTAAACTTTTCCTATCACTCAGAAGCTCTCGTCTCTTTTTCTAGTTTGAAGCATTACACATAAATATTTATGTATTAGCTTTTTATTTTTTCCTCTTCTCCAATATTAGGCTGATGACAATTGACTTTCAAACTTTACTGTAAAACTCAGGGTAAAAACGTTCCTTGCAATCTCTGCCTATCCATATTTTCCCCTTGTGGGCTCTGATCCCTTCAAAAACAGAGACAATTCAAGTCTCCACTTTCTCTGCAACTGCAAATCCTGTCCACGAGAGCCTACCATTTAACAATGTAAACAGGACAAGAAGTTTGCAGAAGAGTGGCTAAGGCAATTTTTGAGGAAAGATCCTAATTATTCCCCTTCTCCCCCTGCCTTAGAATAAACAGGCTGCTCCGTCTCTCCAGAATATTTTTTCTCCTAAATGCAAGTGCCAAAGAATGATATAAAATGATACATTTCTTCATTACTTATTAAAGAAAAACTGAGGTGAAAATATTATAAATAATGTCAATAACCTGACAAATCAGATTTTATATCTTTCTCAATTATAGGATTCTAACACACTGTATCTGGATAAAGAAGATAATCCAAACTAGTTTTAATCTCCTATTAAAGCATTATTGAACTTAACAACATTCATAATAGCAGTTTATACTACAGGCATATCCAATAAAGACCATTTACCACTTCTAAACTTAGTCAGTATATTAGTAACTCACACAATTCAGACTTTTGTCATATTTCCAATCTATGGGCATTCATGATAGAACAGTTTGTTGACTTTTGATAAAATTCTACTGGTAAACTGTAAGAAAATAACTTCTCTGACAATTATCAGCACATTTTCAATGTTTATGAGGGACTACATCTGGTGAAAGGATTAACATATATGATGAGTCCTTTTCTAAAATAAAAAAGGAGTTGAGCTGACAAGAACTTTCTCAGAAATCTCACATTTTTTCCATAACCTTGATGTCTCCTGCTGTTGCTGCTGCTGCTAAGTCGCTTCAGTCATGTCCGACTCTGTGTGACCCCATGGATGGCAGCCCACCAGGCTCCCCCATCCCTGGGATTCTCCAGGCAAAAACACTGGAGTGGGTTGCCATTTCCTTCTCCAATGCATGAAAGTGAAAAGTGAAAGTGAAATCGCTCAGTCGTGTCTGAATGTTCGCGACCCCATGGACTGCAGCCTACCAGGCTCCTCCGTCCGTGGGATTTTCCAGGCAAGAGTGCTGGAGTGGGTCACCATTGCCTTCTCCGGTCTGCAACTCCAGGAGCAGCAATAAGGTAGAGCCTTGCCTGATTGGTGCAGTACCTCGTAACCCAGTACCTTGTGACCTAGCAATATCTGACTAAATTTCGTCTCAAGAGAAGTACTTACAAGAGTAAAATTTAAAAAAAAATTATTAAACATATGAAATTCCAACCTGCATGGTTGAAATAAATAACACTACTGCCAAGAATCCACCTCCAATGCGGGAGACCTGGGTTTGATCCCTGGGTTGGGAAGATCCCCTGGAGGACAGCATAGTAACCCACTCCAGTATTCTTGCCTGGAGAATCCTCATGGACTGTAGCTGACCAGGCTGCATCCATGGGGTCTCAAAGAGTCAGACACAACTGAGCAACTAAGCCCAACAATGCCATACAACCTCACCAGCCTTTACATGTGATGGTGTCACCGTATCTCTATCAAAGAGAGAGACGACTTCAGAAACTATTCAGTGAAAACAGAAGATGGCCAAAGATCATGTATGGTTTGAGTCCATTTTTTGAAAAAGATGTGAGTGTATGTAGGAAAGACTATATCTCAGCATTTATAACAGTGGCTTTCTATGAATGGTAGGATTCAGTTCACTTTTCATTTCTGCTTTGTAATTTTCTATAGTGTTTGACTCTGTAATTAACCTATTTCTTTATATTTACAAATAAATGCAAGAGGTGGATTTGTATTTCTGAAAATTAAGCCACTTATTTCCAAGTGGAAAAAATAAATCTCCATTTTGATTTTCAAAACACCTTGGGCGTACTCTTAGAGCACGTATCACATTAAATCAGTTATTTGATTACAGTCGTCCCTCAGTATCTGTGGGGGATTGGTTCCATGACCTGCCAAGGATACCAAAATCCAGTGCACTCAAGTCTCACAGTGGCCTGTACACCTGGAGTTTGTGCACCTGCATATATAGAAGGCCAAAATATTTACTGAAAAAATCTGCATATAAGTGAACCTGAGCAGTTCAACAGTACATGAACCATGAATTTCCAGATGTTCAAGCTGGATTTAGAAAAGGCAGAGGAACCAGAGATCAAATTGCCACCATCCACTGGATCACAGAAAAAACAAGAGAGTTCCAGAAAAACATCTACTTCTGCTTTATTGACTTCACCAAAGCCTTTGACTATGTGGATCAAAACAAACTGTGGAAAATTCTAAAAGAGATGGGAATACCAGACCACCTGACCTGCCTCCTGAGAAATCTGTATGCAGGTCAGGAAGCAACAGTTAGAACTGGACATGGAACAACAGACTGGTTCCAAATCAGGATAGGAGTACATCAAGGCTTGTATATTGTCACCCTACTTATTTAACTTATATGCAGAGTACATCATGAGAAACGCTGGGCTGGAGGAAGCACAAGCTGGAATCAAGATTGCTGGGAAAAATATCAATGACCTTAGATATGCAGATGACACCACACTTATGGAAGAAAGTGAAGAAGAACTAAAGAGCCTCTTGATGAAAGTGAAAAAGTTGGCTTAAAACTCAACATTCAGAAAACAAAGATCACGGCATCTGGTCCATCACTTCATGGCAAATAGATGGGAAAATAGTGGAAACAGTGAGAGACTTTATTTTCTTGGCTCCAAAATCACTGCAGATGGTGATTGCAGCCATGAAATTAAAAGACGCTTGCTCCTTGGAAGAAAAGCTATGACCAACCTAGACAGGATGTTAAAAAGCAGAGACATTACTTTGCCAACAAAGGTCCGTGTAGTCAAGGCTATGGTTTTTCCAGTAGTCATGTATGGATGTGAGAGTTGGACTGTGAAGAAAGCTGAGCGCCGAAGAACTGATGCTTTTGATCTGTGGTGTTGGAGAAGACTCTTGAGAATCTCTTGGACTGCAAGGAGATCCAACCAGTCCATCCTAAAGGAAATCAGTCCTGAATACTCATTGGAAGGATGAATTCTGAAGCTGAAACTTCAATACTTTGGCCACCTGATGCGAAGAACTGACTCACTGGAAAAGACCCTCATGCTGGGGAAGATTGAAGGCAGGAGGAGAAGGGGACAACAGAGGATGAGATGGTTGGGTGACATCACTGACTTGATGGACATGAGTTTCAGCAAGCTCTGGGAGTTGGTGGTGGACAGGGAAGCCTGGTGTGCTACAGTCCATGGGGTCGCAAAGAGTCAGACACAACTGAGCGACTGAACTGGGCAGCTCAAACCTGAACCTGTGCTGTTCTAGGGTCAACCTCAGTTAGTTTTCCTGGCCAAACGCTAAGCTCCTCTAAGACCAGTGATCGCTTTTTACCAACACTTCCCTGTGTTTAACACAGAGCACAGCACGTGGCACATAACAGGTGCTCAGCAGATTCTGACTGCCTATATAGCTTGTCACTTTCATCCACTGCCCTCTAGCCTCCACTATCTGGCTCTAGATGAATTACCTTTACCTCTGCCAGATGTCATAAAGTCTTTAAGAGAGCATGGGACAAAGACTCCAGTGTGTAGGCATTTGCACACTGAAACATACTTTGGGGGTAAAATAGGTGTCACATGGCGAAGTTAGCTGAGCCACTATTGGAATCGCTCTTCTGGCCCATGTATGCACAGCAACAAGAAAATACTGGAAGCTGAGAGTGCAAGAGAGCTGGGGGAGTAGAAAGTATCAGACTTAGTAGTGGAGGGTCATTATGAGATGGACAGTTGGAGAGCCACATCAGCTGACTTACAGCAAAGGGCTGGTATCTTTCTGTTGTGCTTCTTTTGTATCCTGCTGAAAACCAGGCAATTTCTAGCCTATAACGTAACAAATAGAACTAAGGTTTACATTTAGTAGTTTAGGTAGCTAATTCTACAGAATTTTGAAAATTCAACTAAGTTTCTTCCAGCAATAACCTCCTTACCACCCCTTGGAAATTAGGGGGCTTATTCCCTGACCCCACATCCTACCTTCCAAATGACTGCTAATGCCTGCTAGTGCTCCTGGTCCACACACTCCCTTCCTTCCTGGAGAGAGGCTCCAGGATATCTCTACAAACGAAATTAAGGGGAACGTTCTGGTTGGAGATGGGAGCTAGGGCACTTGGCTTGAAGCCACAAGCACAGAGCTAGGATACTGTTTTGACACTGACGGTTTGGGTTTTACTTGGGTAGTTGAGTGGTTAGGAGCATCAGATGGCTGTCCACCTTCACTTCCTAACTTTGCTACTTAGTGACTGTATCATACTGGGTCATTTACTTAACTTTCTGCACCTCACTTTTCCATCTGTAAAAATGTAAATAACAATATTACATTCCTAAGATGGTTGCTGGGAGGAGTATGTGGACAAAGTATTTTTTTAAAAAGTGCCTAGTACATGGTAACTACCATGTAAATGTTCATTCTTGATAATATTTACTTAGATTGCATACTGTAAACATTATATGTTTAAAAACATTACATATATGTACATATAAAGTATTTATATGTGTTATTTATGTATATATATACACACACATATATATACATATTTTTAAAAAATATTTTTGAAAGGAGGAATCCAGGATGATTATCAGAAAAGGAAGCACTGAAAGTCCTTCCAAGCACCCCTCAGCATTGTACCATTTCCCCCTTTGTGCTACAGACATAGGACCCTTTTTCAATTCTTCCTGCCTCCTCATGTCTCTTGCTAATTGTCTCAGCTACCAGAAACCATTCTTACCCCTCCTCAGGTCATAGCTTGACACCTCTCACCTGTCCATGGATGCCTGCAATTGATTCTGTACATCTCTCTGTCTCTGTCTCAACCAGTGTCAACTCCATCATTGCCTCCCTTTGGTAATTATTTACTAAAGACAAGAAGAGGATTCATGAAACATCTGTTGTATCTCCCTGTGTGACTTGTAACTGATTCCCACCACTCTTTGACACTGCATAAAACTGAAAGTATTAGTGGCTCGGTTGTGTCCGACTCTTTGAGACCCCTGCCTATAGCCCGCCAGGCTCCTCTGTCTATGGAATTCTCCAAGCAAGAAAACTGGAGTGGGTTGCCATTTCCTTCTCCAAGGGATCTTCCCAGTCCAGGGATCAAATCTGGGTCTCCTGTATTGCAGGCGGATTCTTTACTGCCTGAGTCACCAGGGAAGCCCTAATATTGCATAGTCTCTCAGAAACTTGGAACCTTCCTAGATGGTTTTTCTCTTTGAGATTCTGCATGAAAGAGTCAAATTATTTTATTTTTTTTCAAAGATCACACACATAACTTCTAGAGAAAGTAATCATTTCAATTTTAACATGTAAAAAGATATTTTTCTTATACTTGTATTTCAAAGCTAGGAGTATTGCTTGGATAGTTGTAAACATGAATGTAAGTATCTTAACCTATATTTTCTAAATCCCAGGTTACATGTAGGGAACACAATTAGGCATCCCTTCTCCCATTAATCCTCAAAGTTAAATTTTAAAATCAACACATGGTTATGGTTAGGTATGCATAACATCTTAGTAGGCAGATCAAACTCTTCACAGACTGAAGGAAGTTTTGGCTATAAGCCCAGTGCTAATATTAATGAGAAAGTCAACCCAAGGAGAGTCCAGCAGACCTGGAACAGAAGAATCAGAGTGATGAACACTGACAGTGTTACTGTAACTCCTAGCCATGAAGAAGCTGCCCTGGGAAACAGATGGTGGTGTCTGGCAGACACATCCCTTAGTGTCGGGCACGCCAACTCTGTTTCCTTTGAACACTGGAAGCATGTAACTCTCCTTTCCATGATGATACGACCTCAGCCAAACTTCCGCTTTAGGTTCCCAGATAGTTTTCTACAACAGTTAAGAGGGTGCACTCCTCAGGCCAAAGAAAGCAGTCTGCACACTTAAAAGTTATACACGTATCTTATTTTCAGTTAGTAGTCTGGCAACCCAGTTTATTTTCCAATGGCAGTCAATATTTTCACGTCTTAGTTTCTGGATTTCAAAACAGAGAGCCAGACCCTATTTCACTAAATTAATGTAGCCCTGAGAGAAATTTCCATAGAGAATTGATGAGTTACTATGCATCTATATATATTCAAATATTTATAAGATAATATTCCCCAAATTGTAGATTAGAAATGTTAGGACATATGGATGATTTACAAAGGTTAATGTGAAAAAGAAGATTAATGATTTCTAAACTGGGTGTAGGGACTTCCCTGGTGGTCTGTGCTTTCCAAGGCCAGGGGTGCAGATTTGATTCCTGGTTAGGGAACTGAGATCCCATGTGCCATGGGGTATGGCCTGCAAGAATAAATAAATAAATAAACCGGGTACAAGTGAGATAAATTAGCGATTTGTTTTGTACATCTTAGATTTCCTTTCCATGCTTCTTTCTTGCCAGTATGTGAGGAGCCCAAATTCTAAGAGGCAGAATGGAAGTACCAAATGGCACATAAGCGTATGAAGGGGTGACACTGGTGAAACAAGTTCAGAGTTTCCTATAAGATACAATTATGAAAAGTTTAAAAATAAAATAAAATTAAAAAAATAAAATAAAACTAATAGCTAAAAAAGTAAAAAAAAAAAAACAAAAAAAAAAAACAGATTCAGCATGGAGCACCTGTTGTAGCCAGAATTAAGGGTATTGTCACATGAAAATATCCAAGAACTATTTCTGTGAAATTTGAACTTTTAACATGGAAAGAATTCTAACAAATTTCAGACGTATGAATTCTATAAGATACTCTCACAATTTTAAATTCTCTTTTCAAATAAAAACATTAATTTGCCATTGAATTACCTACTTTGCATGTTTTCCACGCATTCACACAGCATACATTTCTAGAACATCCACTAAATTCTAAGAGCCACGCTGGACAACTGGACTGGAACCACAGGACCCCATCTCCCTGTTGGTGAGGAGTTCGTTGTGTTTTGGATGGCCCCCGGTCAAAGCGCCAGCTCACATCAAGGCATCTGTTAACTGAGGGGCAAACCAAGGACAGGCTCCAGTGTCGGTCTCGTCCCGACTCTGCGAAGCAGGCCACACCACAGCCTGTCTTGAGATAAGATAATTATATCTGTGTTCTAATCTCCCTCTCCCTTTCCTGCTTCTTGTTCATCTTCTATTTCCCCAACCTCACCTCCTTTTTCTCCCCCACCACACCTCTTCTTTCTCCCCCTTCTCTGTCCCTTTCCCTTCCTCCTCCTCTTTTTCTTTGGCATTCAATTTTTGTTTTGAGGATTTAACTCCAACACACATGTCTTCCAGGTGGTATAATTCTTCTTTTTTTAAAAAATATGAATTTATTTATTGGCTCTGCTGGTCCTTGTTGCTGTGTGCAGGCTTTCTCTAATTGTAAGAAAGCTCCAGCTCTGCAGTGGCTCCTTTGGCTGCTGAGCATGGGCTCTAGGCACATGGGCTCAGTAGTTGCAGCTCACTGGTTCTAGAGTGCAGGATCAGTGGTTGCGGCACATGGCTTAAGGGGTGCCCCACAACATGTGGGAAATTCCCAGAACAGGGGTCAAACTGGTATCACCTGGATTACAACATGTGTTCCTAAGCCTTGAACCACCAGAGAAGCCACCGGGATGTAATTCTTTTAAAAAGATGTGTCCTTAATATCTCCTAGGGGTTTGAAGGGGTTCACAAGCTTTCCAGAAATTGTTTAATTTTTAAATTTTAATGATAATTTTATTTTCATCAGAATATAAAAGTAAACATTTTTTAGAAATAATTCACCCCTGAAATACTTTTTCATTTATTTTTACAGAATATATTTCAGCTTCAATTTTTTTTTAATTGAAATACTTAGCACCTAGTAGGGATCAAAGAATACATTCTAAGGCATCCATAAAAATAAGCCCTTCAGAAACACAGCTCTAAACAAATGATCCTATGCTCTGCCTAAAGAAACTGCTTACTTAACTAAAAACAAATGCACACAGTTAAACCACAGAAACTCATCTTTAATCTGAGGCTATCTATGTTGCCAGCACAAATTGAAGACAAGGATGAGATAGGCTCAAGGAAACAGAAAAGATTACCAGATTTTTCTGACATCCACATACTGAATACTGTGAATTTGTATAGTATCACTTATCCAGCTCTTAATCTACAGAAGAAAACCCCAAAGTTCAGTAAAATGCCATCAAATTCATCCATACTAGTACTGCTCTTCATTGCCATAAAAGTTGTTGATTATTTGCCAGAAAAACATCTTCATGCTTTTTAAAAACCACAAACAGCTTTTAAATGAAGTATAAGTCAAAGATTATTCTGAATGTCAGCTATTTAGAGACATGAATCTATTTAAAAAGTTTCTTTTTAAGTTCCATTTAGTTTAATTTGGTTAGATCTATTGAAATAGAAGGCCTGAAGGAAAGTATTGATGAGAAAATGTCTATCCCACCCTTAGAGACACCCTTACAGCTTATGAGACCTGAATCTGGGAATATGACAGCAGAGAGGAACACTGAAAGCCTATTTTATTCCCATCCTTCTCTTCCCCTAAGTGTGAGAGAAAGAATGGCACTGGATATTATTGGAATTCAGTGGCAGGCTTGAACCCTTCCCAGAGTCCCCAGATCCCCTGGTGCTGAACGTGTCAAACTTTAATTCCAGGTTGCTTCCTTCACCCTAATATAGGACAACAATCTCTTGAAAACAGATTTTTAAGTTCTCTCCCTCTTTGAGTTCTGACCACAGAACTTATAAAATGTTGTTTCATGATATATATATATTTGAATTTAAAGTTAGGAAGTCATTCACTTACCATGATAAATTAGTTACAGACATTGCAGCAATTTCTGGAGGAGTCTTGTGGCACAGTCTTCTCTTGGTTTCAAAGTAGGGAATGAGTAGGTCAAGTAGGAGCCTGGTGGGCTGCCGTCTATGGGGTCGCACAGAGTCAGACACGACTGAAGCGACTTAGCAGCAGCAGCAGCAGCAGCAGGTCAAGTAGACAAGACCGTCAGGAATTTTAGCTTTGCTACCACAATGATGCACAAACCACTTATTTACTCACACTTTGAGAAAACCTGGAAAGAAAAGGAAGAAAACAGTATCTTTAGTACCTAGTTCAAATGTTAAGACACTCATAAACCAAAGAAAATTAAACCAAGTTCATAATAAACTGAACGCTTTTTCTGGAAAATAAAGTGAGTGAAAGATTAATAAACTGTCAATTCTCTGAAGCAGAAAATACAGAGGGAACAGACTGTATTTTAGAGGCACTGAATTTTTTTCCCATTAGGGTCAATCAGTTATGTGCTACAAATCAGTTTTATACACTTGTGATAAAAAAGATCAAGATATTGATTAGCTCATAGCAGATACTGAAAAAGAGAGTTCCTTGGCACAAATTGTTGTTATATCCAAAGTTTTAGTAAAAAATCATTCATTACTACGTCTGAACAAATAAGAATTTATACTGAGTAACACATGGGAGGTAACCAGCATGTTTTTAGGTAACAAACATTTCCATACATTTTTTGGAGCATTTACTGTGTACAATGTTCTATGATTTCGAACCAAAATTTTCTTAGGGTACAATTAACTCCATGGTACTACGTTAGGCTCTTTCATTAGTTCAGGTCATAAATCTGTTGACAAACATTCATTGAACATATAATATGTATGTTTAGGCTATCTTAGGTAGAGCCCTTGGAGAAGAGTAACTTGGAGAAGGCAATGGCAACCCACTCCAGTACTCTTGCCTGGAAAATCCCATGGACGGAGGAGCCTGGTAGGCTGCAGTCCATGGGGTCACTAAGAGTCGGACGCAACTGAGCAACTTCACTTTGACTTTCCACTTTCATGCATTGGAGAAGGAAATGGCAACCCACTCCAGTATTCTTGCCTAGAGAATCCCAGGGATGGGGGAGCCTGGTGGGCTGCCGTCTATGGGGTTGTACAGGGTTGGACACGACTGAAGCCACTTAGCAGTGGCAGGTAGAGCTCAGGAATAAAGACAAATGGCACATGAATAAAACATTGTCTCTGCCATCAAAAATATTTAATATAAAAAAGATAATTATAATAAAATAGGGCAAGAAAAATTTACACAGAGTGTATGGGAATACAGAAGAGGGGCTTCTAGCCCACTACTAAGAGATTTTTGGAAAGATTTCTAAGGAAAATATGTCCCATACTAATACCATCAAATCTCGTTGCAAGTTTCAAAAAAAAAATAAAATTAAAGTGACAGAATAGACAGAGTTTGTCCCTTTCTCATAGAAAACCAATCTTGAGTCTTAAGAAGGCCAAGGTGGATATGGCAACTTCATGGATACCAGGTATGCAGGCTCCTTTTTCGTTTCACCATTCTCAACAGATGGTCCCCATCATGCTCTAACTGGCTGCTGACTCTAGGGAGAGTGTCTGGGCCCAGCTGGCAGAAAAGAGGAAGAAGGAAATAAGGATGCATCCTAAGATTTACACATGAAATTTCAACTTGCATTTAATTGGCTGGAATGTAGTCACATGACCATTTCTAGTCTAAGGGAGACTAGAAAATGCAGCCATTATTCTGGACAATCCTCTGTTTAGTCACAAATCAAGGTGTCTATGAGAAAGCAAGTGGGGTGGGCAGAGTGGGCCTTGAGAGAAAACTAGCACTGTCTGCCATCATGTTTGAGATTCTGTGATCTTGACCCCCAATATTTTATGATGTATGGCAAAGCCTTTGACTGTGTGGATCACAATAAACTGTGGAAAATTCTGAAAGAGATGGGAATACCAGACCACCTGACCTGCCTTTGAGAAACCTGTATGCAGGTCAGGAAGCAACAGTTAGAACTGGACATGGAACAACAGACTGGTTCCAAATAGGAAAAGGAGTACGTCAAGGCTGTATATTGTCACCCTGCTTATTTAACTTCTATGCAGAGCACATCATGAGAAACGCTGGGCTGGAAGAAGCACAAGCTGGAATCAAGATTGCCGGGAGAAATATCAATCACCTCAGATATCCAGATGACACCACCCTTATGGCAGAAAGTGAAGAAGAACTAAAGAGCCTCTTGATGAAAGTGAAAGAGGAGAGTGAAAAAGTTGGCTTAAAGCTCAACATTCAGAAAACAAAGATCATGGCATCTGGTCCCATCACTTCATGGCAAATAGATGGGGAAACAGTGGAAACAGTGGCTGACTTTATTTGGGGGGGCTCCAAAATCACTGTGGATGGTGATTGCAGCCATGAAATTAAAAGATTCTTGCTTCTTGGAAGGAGAGTTATGACCAACATAGACACCATATTAAAAAGCAGAGACATTACTTTGCCACCAAAGGTCCATCTAGTCAAGGCTATGGTTTTTCCAGTGGTCATGTATGGATGTGAGAGTTGGACTATAAAGAAAGCTGAGCACTGAAGAATTGATGCTTTTGAACAGTGGTGTTGGAGAAGACTCTTGAGAATCCCTTGGACTGCAAGGAGATCCAACCAGTCCATTCTGAAGGAGATCAGCCCTGGGATTTCTTTGGAGGGAATGATGCTGAAGCTGAAACTCCAATACTTTGACCACCTGATGTGAAGAGCTGACTCATTTGAAAAGACCCTCATGCTGGGAAAGATTGAGGGTAGGAGGAGAAGGGGATGATGGAGGATGAGATGGCTGGATGGCATCACCGACACAATGGACATGGGTTTGGGTGGACTCCGGGAGTTGGTGATGGACAGGGAGGCCCGGTGTGCTGCAGTTCATGGGGTCGCAAAGAGTCAGACACGACTGAGCGACTGAACTGACTGAACTGAACTGCAAAGTGGCAAAAATGGGACAGAGGGGAAGTGGAAATGATTCATGTTCATGGGTAATTTTACATATTTTATATATAATTTTAAATATCAAGCTTCCTCAGTTTTCTTAAGTCATTCATAGAATCAATAAAATGTTTTCTGTGCCCTACTATTTACCAAGCCTTAACTAAGGACACAAAGATTAATAAAATACAGTCTTTGCTCAGAAAGAGTTCACTGTCTAACAGAGAAACCATATAAAAAGTAAGATAAAATATACTCTAAAAATTGCTCTATAGCAGAATAGAGAAAGTACCATAATTCTAACATTCTAATTGTAAGAGATTCTGACTACCAGCAGAGTAAGCAGCTGGCAAGTCTATATCCTAAATCATCTTACATGCCAAGAAGGTTTCAAGTACATCCTGCCCATGGTTAATTGTTAAAATATATGGGGGCTTATATGGGTCACAAAGAGTCGGACATGACTGAGCGACTGAACTGAACTGAACTATGTTTACTAAAGATACAAGAACTTGACATTCTCCTCCTCAAACTGGTAACTGCAAATGCTCATAATTTATATTCACTGAGTCTTATCAAGGGTTTGGTTATTGCCCCCTCCTCTCCCCCAAAAATGTATGTAATACTGTCTGACACAATTCATCCTTCTAGAAATTCTTAATTCTATCTTTAGAGAGATGTAATATATCTGGATGTTATTATTTCAATACATAACTAAATTATGCTTACTGAATTATACTTTGGGGTTTTGCCAAGATATTGCACTGAGGGACATCATTAAAGAAAATAATGAGTAAACAAGCAAAAGTCAGGCCTGTGAAATCAGCTATTAGGTTCAGTGAAATATTAGTCAGCACAAAAATACTGCCCTTGTAAGCGTTCAGTGGAAAAATGTGTCAGAACACCAGGAAAACTACTCTTCTAAATTTCTGGTTTCTGTCAATACGGTTTGCCTGATCTCTATTCAATAATGCAGAGAAATAGAGGAAACCAAGAGAATGGTTAAGACTAGAAATCTCTTCAAGAAACTTGGAGATATAAAGGGAACATTTTATGCAAGGATGGGCAAGATGAAGGACAGAAATGGTAAGGATCTAACAGAAGCAGAAGAGATAAAGAAGTGACAAGAATACACATCAGAACTATACAAGAAGGTCTTAATGACCCAGATAACCACGATAGCGAGGTCACTCACCTAGAACCAGACATTCTGTAGTGTGAAGTGTGCCTTAGGAAGCTCACTACAAACAAAGCTAGTAGAGGTGATAGAATTCCAGCTGAGCTATTTCAAATCCTAAAAGATAATGCTGCTAAAATGCTGCCCTAAAAATGTCAGAAAACTTGGAGAACTCAGTGGCCACAGGACTGGCAAAGTTAGTTTTCATTCCAATCCCAAAGAAGGGAAATGCCAAAGAATGTTCAAATTACTATATGATTGCTCTTGTTTCACATGCTAGTAAAATGATGCTCAAAATCCTTCAAGCTAGGCTTTAGCAGGACCTGAATCAAGAACTCCCAGATGTACATGGTGGGTTTCAGAGGCAGAGGAACTGGAGATCAAATTGTCAATATCCTTTGGATCATAGAAAAAGCAATAGAGTTCCAGAAAAACATCTACTTTTGCTTCACTGACTATGCTAAAATCTTTGTGTGGATCAAAACAAACTGTGAAAAATTCTTCAAGAGATGAGAATATCAGACTACTTTACCTGTCTCCTGAGAAATATATATAAAAGTCAAGAAGCAACAGTTGGAACCGGACATGGAACAATAGACTGGTTCCAAATCAGGAAAGGAGTACATCAAGGCTGTATATTGTTATTCTGCTTGCTTAACTTGTTTGCAGAGTACATCATGCGAAATGCCAGGCTGGATGAATCACAAGCTGGAATTAAGATTGCAGGGGAAAATATCAACAATCTCAGGTATGCAGATGATAACACTAATCACAGAAATTGAAGCAAAATTAAATATCCTCTTAGGAGGGTGAAAAGGACAATGAAAAAGCTGACTTAAAACTCAACATTCAAAAAGTTAAGATCATGGCATGCAGGCCCATCATGGCAAATAGATGGGGGAAAAGTGCAAGCAGTGACAGATTTTATTTTCTTGGTCTCCAAAATCACTGTGGACAGTGACCGCAGGCAATTAAAAGACACTTGTTTCTTGCAAGGAAAGCTATGAAAAACCTAGATAGCATATTAAAAAGTAGAGACATCACTTTGCCCACAAAGGTCTGTATAGTCAAAGCTATTTTTTTTTTCGGCTTCCCTCGTAGCTCAGTTGTTAAATTATCTGCTTGCAATACAGGAGACCCGGGTTCGATGCCTGGGTCAGGAAGATCCCTTGGAGAAGGAAATGGCAACCCACTCCAGTATTCTTGCCTGGAGAATCCCATGGACAGAGGAACCTGGCAGGCTAGAGTCCATGGGATCACAAGAGTCGGACACAACTTAGCGACTAAATCACCATGTTTTTTTCAGTAGTCATGTATGGATGTGAGAGTTAGACCAGAAAGAAAGCTGAGTGCCGAAGAACTGATGCTTTCAAACTGTAGTGCTGGAGAAGACTCATGCGAGTCCCCTGGACTGCAAGGAAATTAAACCAGGGAATCCTAAAGGAAATCAACCCTGAATATTTATTGGAAGAATTGATGCTGAAGTTCTAATATTTTGGCTACCTGATGCGGAGAGCTGACTCACTGGAAAAGACCCTGATGCTGGGAAAGGTTGAAAGCAAAAGGAGAATGGACCAGCAGAGGATGAGATGGTTAGATAGCATCACTGACTCAATGGACCTGAATTTGAGCAAACTCTGGGAGATAGTAGAAGACAGAGAAGCCTAGCATGGTATGGTTCATGGGGTCTCAAAGAGTTGGACATGACTTAACGACTGAACAAAATCAACAATTCAACAACACATGGCATTATTGCAATTTATGCTTATTTCCTTGCTTTAACTTATGGGAAGCTCGGAAGCAAATTTATGACACGTCTTTAAGAACTCTATAAGGCCTTGGGCCTTGAGGTCTGCTTTTTTTACACCAATCCATTTTTCCCAACTTTAATTTTTAACCTGTCTTCATATACACACACATACACACACTATATTTATGTAAATGCATATAAAATCATTCTTAAGTCTGTTTTAGAGTGCGAAAAGACCACAGTTCCAGAGTTGTTTGCTTCTACCAAATGAAGAAATAACATGTAAAGAAATTAGATCCAGTATCTTAGATCAAGTCAAACAAAACTGTTGCTATTGTAGGTCAAATAACATCAGTGTGTGTGATCCAACTTGCCATAAGTGAAGAGTCAACCACTACAGCCTTCAGCCTGACTAAACCTTAGACATGCTTCTTTTTGACTGTGGGTCCCTGACCTCCCCTTTCTTAGAAAAACTACCAATGTAAATTCATTCTCTGCCTCTTTGAAATGTAAATCTTCTTCCAGTCTCTGGCCAGTTTTACAACCAAGGAAGGCCCTTCATAAGTACCTAAGAACCAACCCTTTGAAATGTAACTCTAAAAGGAGATATTGCTCCACTCCCCATTCTCAGTGGGAGGACAGAAGTCTAACTTCCATAAACACCCATCAACAAAGATGCCTTATCACAATGGCCTACCTCCCCAACACCTCCACGACTTTTCTACTAGCTCGCCCACAGCACATAAAAACCTTCCTGCCTTTTGTTTCAGCAGAGGTGAGCTCCATCTCTCTCCTCTACTTAAAGAAAGAAAAAAGTGAAGTTGCTCAGTCATGTCCTACTGTTTGTAACCCTGTGGACTGTAGCCTACCAGGCTTCTCCATCCATGGGATTCTCCAGGCAAGAATACTGGAGTGGGGTGCCATTTCCTTCTCCAGGGGATCTTTCCAACCCAAGGATCGAACCTGGGTCTCCTGCATTGCAGGCAGACGCTTTACCCTCAAGCCACCAGGGAAGCCCCTCCTCTATTGAAACAGTCTTGATTTAAGTTGTTCTTGCCAGGTGAACTCTGGTTCAATTTTTCTTTGAGAGAGTCTTGTTTTTAGTCTTTAGAGTTCAGAAAAATTTCCTAAGGTGCTGGCAATATTGTTAAAAACTGCAATCTTTTCTTAATCTACTTTACCTGCAAGCACTATCAACTTGGGTTTCAATAAGTTTATATTAAGTTTATATTAAATGTAGACTTGTAAAACAAACAAACAAAACTCTAGAGAATTGCATTTTAATTTAGACTGTATACAAATAAAATATTTGAACAAAAAAAGTCATAGTGACCATTGATAATTGAGGCTTCCCAGGTGGCGATAATGGTAAAGAATCTGCCTGCAAAGCAGGAGGCCCAAGTTCGATCCCTGGATCAGGAAGCTCCCCTAGAGAGGGGAATGGCTATCCACTCCAGCATTCTTGCCTGGAGAATCCCATGGACAGAGGAGTCTGTAGGGCTACAGTCCATAGGGTCGCAAAGAGTTGGATATGACTGAAGTGACTTAGTATGCATTCATAATTACTAGGACATTAGTTTTGTTATTTACGTCATCTTGCATTTTTATTTGCATCTTATAACTAAATGATTTATTTCTTCAAGGACATACACCTTGAGGCACTCAATAAAGTTTACTGAGTTGAAAAACACACGCACGAAAAGCCCTTTATGTTTACATTTCTATGAAACAGAGTTTTTCAGAGGTCTTGAGAGTGGGCTTGTTATTCTTTTAAATGACACTTAAATGATTCATTGTTTATCAATACAACCTTTCCATAAAAAAAAACTTTATGATCTTCAGGCAAGTTTAAATTTTCCATTTACTGTGATGATTCACAATCTTTATTCTAATCCCAATATCAGTCTCCACACTGAAGTATGAATTTATAGCTTTTGGCCAAAATTCTAGCATTACTAAGAGCCACATTCTGCCCCTTTGTCACAAGGAAATGAGAATATATCTTCATGGTTATATAAATGTTTCAAAATACATGGAATAATTTGACTTTCCCTGAATGCCAAGCCAGGACTTATAAGTATAGGCACAATTGTTCTCTTTAGGTTAACCTTTTAGCACAATGTTAAGGAAAATGGTGTGTGAATTTAATACTAGACCCCTCACTTGGTATAGTCATTAAAATGTGAATAACACCTGTTAAAAAAAAAACAGTGGATTATTGGGATTATACTTTACTAAAATAATTATTTTAATAGTTTTATTCATGAGTAACATTCTAGGCAATGCCAAAGAATGCTCAAACTACCACACAATTGCACTCATCTCACACATTAGTCGGAGAAGGCATGGCAACCCACTCTGGTACTCTTGCCTGGAAAATCCCATGCACAGAGAAGCCTGGTAGGCTGCAGTCCATGGGGTCGCTAAGAGTCGGACACGACTGAATGACTTCACTTTAACTTTTCACTTTCATGCATTGGAGAAGGAAGTGGCAACCCACTCCAGTGTTCTTGCCTGGAGAATCCCAGGGACGGGGGAGCCTGGTGGGCTGCTGCCTATGGGGTCACACAGAGTCGGACACGACTGAAGCAACTTAGCAGCAGCAGCACATGCTAGTAAAGTAATGCTCAAAATTCTCCAAGCCAGGCTTCAGCAATACATGAACTATGAACTTCCAGATGTTCAAGCTGGTTTTAGAAAAGGCAGAGGAACCAGATATCAAATTGCCATCATCCACTGGATCATCGAAAAAGCAAGAGAGTTCCAGAGAAAGATCTATTTCTGCTTTATTGACTATGCCAAAGTCTTTGACTGTGTGGATCACAATAAACTGTGGAAAATTCTGAAAGAGATGGGAATACCAGACCACCGAACCTGCCTCTTGAGAAACCTGTATGCAGGTCAGGAAGCAACAGTTAGAACTGGACATGGAACAACAGACTGGTTCCAAATAGGAAAAGGAGTACGTCAAGGCTGTATATTGTCACCCTGCTTATTTAACTTCTATGCAGAGCACATCATGAGAAACGCTGGGCTGGAAGAAGCACAAGCTGGAATCAAGATTGCCGGGAGAAATATCAATCACCTCAGATATCCAGATGACACCACCCTTATGGCAGAAAGTGAAGAAGAACTAAAGAGCCTCTTGATGAAAGTGAAAGAGGAGACTGAAAAAGTTGGCTCAAAGCTCAACATTCAGAAAACTAAGATCATGGCATCTGGTCCCATCACTTAGATAGGGAAACAGTGGTAACAGTAGCTGACTATTTTTCTGGGCTCCAAAATCACTGCAGATAGTGATTGCAGCCATGAAATTAAAAGATGCTTACTCCTTGGAAGGAAAGTTATGACCAACCTAGACAGGATATTAAAAAGCAGAGACATTACTTTGTCAACAATGGTCCGTCTAGTCAAAGTTATGGTTTTTCCAGTAGTCATGTATGGATATGAGAGTTGGACTATAAAGAAAGCTAAGTGCTGAAGAATTGATGCTTTTGAACTGTGGTGTTGGAGAAGACTCTTGAGAGTCTCTTGGACTGCAAGGAGATCAACCAGTCCATCCTAAAGGAGATCAGTCCTGGGTGTTCATTGGAAGGACTGATGTTGAAGCTGAAACTCCAGTACTTTGGCCACCTGATGCAAAGAGCTGACTCATTTGAAAAGACCCTTATGCTGGGAAAGATTGAGGGCAGGAGGAGAAGTGGACGACAGAGGATGAGATGGCTGGATGGCATCACTGACTTAATGGACATGGGTTTGGGTGAACTCCGGGAATTGGTGATGGACAGGGAGGTACAGTTCATGGGGTTGCCAAGAGTTGGACACGACTGAGAGACTGAACTGAACTGAACTGAACATTCTAGACTTCAAAATCCAGCTGAAAGGAATATGGTATTTTTATATGCTCATTTAGTTGAAACTATTTTGCCATTTAGTTATAAGCATAAAAGAATTTCTGTAAAGTGATCTGACTTAAACAAAAGAAGTATTTTCATAACCTAGTGCATACATAGACAGATGCTTTTGTATTTTTGAGGTGTTAAAATTCCATGAATATTGGCTTAAGGAACCTACCATATAATAAAAGTATGTTTTTATATACCCCATTGGAGAAGGCAATGGCACCCCACTCCAGTACTCTTGCTTGGAAAATCCCATGGATGGAGGATCCTGGTAGGCTGCAGTCCATGGGATGGCTAAGAGTCGGACACGACTGAGTGACTTCACTTTCACCTTTCACTTTCATGCATTGGAGAAGGAAATGGCAACCCACCCCTGTGTTCTTGCCTGGAGAACCCAGGGACAGAGGAACCTGGCAGGCTGCCGTCTCTGGGGTCGCACAGAGTCGGACACGACTGAAGTGACTTAGCAGCAGTAGCAGCAGCATATACCCTATACTTAAGACAATAAATATATAAAAATACTTGGAATAGGAAAGGAAAATGATTAAGGGTTTTTGACCACAAACCCTATTGAGTGATACTAAACTTTATAGGATGATTTCAAACTGTGTGAGACCATTGGATTTTGTTTAAATTATGTACAGGTGATGAGGTACACATATATTCTAATTCCACTAAAAACATTTTAAGAAATAATAGGCATAAAGAGAAGAATAAAAGGCATTAAGTATGGGAAGAACAATTTTATGCCAAAGATTCAAAATAAATGTTAGCAAAGCAAACTGTCAATAAGATATTCGAATATTTTGAGTTTTACAGAGGGGCTTCTTTTTCATTATTAAGTAAGTAAGTATTAGTCGCTCAGTCATGCCCAACTTTTTGCGAACCCATGGACTGCAGCTCTCCAGGCTCCTCTGTCCATGAGATTTTCCAGGCAAGGATACTGGATTGGGTTGCCATTTCCTTCTCCAGGGGATCTTCCCAACCCAGGGATCAAACCCTGGTCTCCTGCACTGCAGGCAAATTGTTTACTGACTGAGCTATAAGGGAAGCCCATTTTTTAATTATTACATCAAATCAAAGGCCTTTTCTTGCTTTCTGGTGCCCCTACAAACTAATACTGATATTCAAACCTAGACAAATTCCCTACTCTGGTTGATCTTGTTTGCTTACAGTGCTCATTCCAGAGCCCTGACTATACTACAAAGTTCTGATTCTTCTCCATGGCCTGACATTTTCTTCCCCCTCTAACTGCATGTATCCAAATTCTTCAAGGATACAAGGTCCAGATGCTGTGAACTCCTGTCTCATAGTTTGGGTATCTCTGATATCCCCTCTTTCTGAACTCATCTACATCTAATTTAGCAATCAAAATACAATGAGCATTAAAAGGTATATATAATCTTTTCATTTACATATTATTTTTATTTGCCTAAATAAACTATATGTTTGCAAAGGTCAGGAATTGTCTTTTACATCCAAAAGTATCACGTATTCTCCAGATGTTAATAAACTAATGGAAAAAATGTAATATCTGGGCAGCAATATGATTTGAACAAGTGAAAAAATAATGGTTCAAATACTAACTTCTTTTTTTTTTTATTCTCTTACTTGTATTATTAAAATTTCAGGACCTCCAAGACTTCAGGAGACTATAAGTCAATCTTTACCCTTAAAGGGATATTCTATGGATTTCTATCTATACCAAACTCTCTCTCTCTCTCCCTATCTACTATATACAAGTAGCCTATATGCACACTTTTTTCCTGTACCTTGCTTTTTCACATATGTGCATAATTATATGTACATACTTTTTCTGCACCTTGGTTTTTCACACATGTGTTTCCTTATCAGTTCACATACAGAGATGCCTCATTGTCTTTAAGGATTATAAAGCATTTCACTGAATGGGTTTACTCTATTACCCTGTCTCATAGTGAAGGAGATTCAGTTTGCCTCTGATATTCTGCAATTACAAACTCTGCAGTGTATACCTATGTATCTATAGATGTAGAATACAATGCAGATGTTATGTTTGTGGCTAGTAAGGCTTGGAAGTAAGGTTTCTGGGTCAAATCTATGCATATTTTTACTTTTGAAAGATACAGGTAAATTGCCTTTTATAGAAGCTGTACCAATTTGCACTCCTACAGACAGAGTATAAGCTTAATCTTTCTGACTTTACTGCTTCTAAGAGTACCAACAAATGTGGTAGGTTTTATAGATACACTTCTTGAAGTGTATACATTGTTCAAATCAGAAGTACTACTGTTTTACATATCCAATTAATCCCTAAGCCTGGTTGATTCTACTTTTGAGATCTTTGGAACAAGTCCACTCTGGTTGTTTATTTTTAAAATAGGAGTGTTAATTGTCCTCTTAGCAAAAGATTATGGTGAGAATTAAAATAATAATGCATAAGAGGACTTAATATTGCCTGGCACATAGTAAGAGTTTAAAACCATGACAGTGGAAATGATGACGATGATGATGATGATAACAATAAGGAGACACTGATGGTAACAGATGTCTGCCCCAGTGCCTTTTAATTACTCTGCTTTGCCCTCACAGTAAAGCCCAGAGTCCTCGGTGTGGTTTATAAGACTTGAAGTGATCTGATTAACACGGTGTTTCTTCCAAACTTTCCTTACCCTTGTGAGGTGCAGCTCCCTCATAATATCGTGTTCTGAATCCACAATAACTTTTGGAAACAATGGTTTACTTCCTTTACATAGGTCTATATTTCCCTCTAGTTCCTTGAGAACAAACACCAAGTTTCAAACCAACCTAGTAAACCTAAAGCCTATCACAGTGCCGGAGACGGAGGAGAAACATAATAAATGTATGTTAAAAAATAAAGAAATAAATGTCTGAAATAAAGAAATGTAAAATTCTACAGAATGCTGAACTAAAGCAGTGACTCTTTCCCTTTTAAACTATACAAATATCATTTTTTTTATTTTGAGTTTTATGTACAGGTTCCAGACTACTAAAATGTAATCACTTTTTAAACTGATTTTTTATGTTTCTTTGAAACTTGTATACATCAGGGAATAATAATTATGGAAACGTTGAGGGGAAACCATTTCATTTTTCAAGTCTCTTTTGCTCCTCAATTTTATCCAAACCATGGTTTAGAAGGAAACTAAGTAAACTAAGATCCTTCTGTTTGGATGTGCAAAACGAGGTCAAACAGTGCTAACACTTTATCTACTTCCAGAATCATCATACAAAATCCCTAACAGGAGACAGATGTCTCTCTCTAGAACAATTCCGTGATTAAGGTCAGCATGGCTATAGACCAAGTAGCACAATTACCTTCCAAGTTGTTTTTATACCCAATTGATACTTGGCCCCCAAAATACAGTCTTTGCAGAAGGTTGGGAAATCCCACACATTACAACTTGATAACAGCACAGATGTAACCTTGGAGACAAGCTAATGCAAGGCTTTATGTGCCCTCCCACTGCAGTGCCGCTGTCATTTGACTTGTATTAAAGCCACTTCATGGGAGAGAGATGTTAGTATTCAATTGAGCATGTCAGTAATTGGTCTAAAAGCATTTATCACAAGGGACTTGGCTCTATTTATGATTATCCTAAGTACCCACTTCCAAAATATCCCCTATGTTCACATTATAGGAAGTACTTATCATAAGAGAAACAAAAGGTTATGGGCCTTAGAGTAATTTTTAAATAAATTAACACACTAAACAAAGATCACCTTAAAAGAGTTTGAGATTATTTTCTTCAGAATAATTGACCGTACCAGATATCACTAGGACTTTCTGAGGAAAATTCATTTTATTCTTATATGAACTACAATGATACATTTTACAGCTGTGTTTTTGTGTTTTGATCTCATTTTCTTTCAAACCATAATATAGTCATAAGCTTCTCTGCTGCCTACATCTTCCAACTCCATCTCTTCCTAGTTCTCCTCCATGTCCCTGATTCTGTACGATCTTTCCTACAACTTTAAACTATTCCTTTATCTTACTTCCTACCTTTACTAACAAACGCCATGACATATTACCTGCATCCACTGCCTTCCCTTTTTCATCACCCACCTCTGCTTTCTAGGTTCTACTCCAATAATCTCATCACCAGTCAACCGATTCCGATAGTCTTCTGTCAGATGCCATTCTCACTGTTCACTTGTCCTGAACTCCCCTTCTTTGACTTCTAGGATGCTGAAATACCCAGGGTCTCCTAACCCACTCCGTCCTCCATTATTCTATCATCATTCCTCCATTTCCTTTATGTTGAAATTCTTCAAAGTTTTCTCTAATGTGATTTTCCCAGTACATGATTCACGAAGTTCTATCTATGGATCTGATTTTTTTTTTCTGACTTCCAGAATCATTTTTTCTAGTTATTAAACAGATGACAAACCTTGTTTCTTGCTGTTATTTTACCACTTAATAATATATCAACTCACTGTTTACTTTTTATACCTACTGCTGCTGCTGCTAAGTCGCTTCAGTCGTGTCCGACTCTGTGCGACCCCATAGACGGTAGCCCACCAGGCTCCCCTGTCCCTGGGATTCTCCAGGCAAGAACACTGGAGTGGGTTGCCATTTCCTTCTCCTTTATACCTACTACCACCACCCAATTCAAGCTCTTATTATGCTTTGTCTTAACTATCTTTTTTCAGATATTTTTAAGTAACTGAAAATATATAAATAAATAGATAATAAAGAACACTTTAAAATCTTAAGATGGACTAACCAGCATTCTAATTGAAAAATAGATTTTTTAAAAGGTTCTTTTGGCAGTTTAGTGTTTGATAGGGAACATATTGTCTGGAAAACATGTGAAGCCTATCCCTCGAGTGCTATTCTTCTCTGGTACGGTTTTCAAATCACTATCTAGAAATGGCTTCATTGGCTTTGAACTTGTCTCTGATCCTCAATCCATATTATAAATTAATTTTACTAAGGCAAAGCACATATACACACAAATTCCATATTTAGAAAACCTCAAAAAAATCCTACCACCTAAATACTACACTTGGGTTCTTCTTCCAAATTGTTTAGCCCTATTTTCTGGCTTGTCCTCACTCAGTTGGATTACCACCATTTAGTAAATTTGTTTTCACCCCCTGCTGCAGGCCTCACACAGCACTCTGTACATTGTAAGTAGTCAAAAATATTAAATTGAAATCTCAGTTCAAAACTCAAATTTTTCAGGTGTACCTTATTGTACCCAAGGGTAGCACTAACTATATAAGCCTTTTAAAATGTATGATACATCTAAACTGCCTAAGATTCTTAGAATTTACAATATTTTTTGATGAGTCACTAAAGGTCCAATCTCATGTGGATTGCCCAGTAGAAAAGATTGACAAAACACAGTGTATTTAAGAACAGAAAGAACTTTTTCTAAATAAATCTTTCAAGTGAAAAAATATCTTAGGCACACTTAATAAATCTTCCTGTAGTCTCAGAACATAAGCACTTTAGTATTCAGGATTAACTTAAGAGAAGTAGGGAAAACCAGCCGTGAACACATTACAGTTCAGGAATGTAATATAGATGTTGATTTTCCCCTGAAGACTTGCCAAGCACGGCTTCCAGGCTCTTCAAGGTTCAGCTCAGGTTACCCTGTTGATCCCCATCTCAAGCTACCCCCACCCTGCAGGCCTCCTAAGGACTGACAACACGGTGCTTGGTTATCTCCTCAATAAACTGAATATGGTCATGACTATACGTTTCAGAACTAACAGACTGGTCATTATGTTCCTACCTGGTACTATCTCTCCCTTCCTGGTCCTGAAGATCTATTTGTCCTGCAAAGTACAGCTCAAGTATCAATGTCCCCTTGTTATTTAAAACTTAGTAGAATGATGTCCCCTTCATATTTATACCCTTCTCATGATATACATATTTCTACTGCAATATTTTTCATGTTTCACTAGTGTTATGATTTGTCTGTTAAAGGTGAGCATTGTGTTTTAATAATATGATATTCTTCATCTAAGAAATAGTTTAAAAAAAAAAAAACCATGGACTGAAGTTTCTAGCCATGGGTGTGAGGAGCATCTTGTGTTTTAACAGATGGACAGACAATCAGAGTGGAGATATAGTAATATTTCTTTAAAATATAATTATTTATAGATATTTTAGAAAAACTAACAAAGCTGATAAATTCAATAGTTATTCACTTATCTGAGTCTAGTATTTCCTTAACAGTTTTCCCCAGTGGCTCCGTGGTAAAGAATCTACCTGCAATTTAGAAGATGTGGGTTTGATCCCTGGGTAGGGAAGATCCCCTGCAGAAGGAAAGGGCAACCCACTCCAGTATTTTTGTCTGGAAATCCCATGGATAGAGGAACCTGACAGGCTACAGTCCACAGGGTTGCAAAAGAGTCAGCTAAGATTTAGCAATGGAACAGCAAAGTTCCTTAAGTGAAATAATTACATCTTATTTTTTTATCTTCATTCCCATATTACTTAGTGTGGTTTATTATCTAGAAGGAACATTCAATAAATATCTGTTAAATTGATTTTAGTTGAATTGCGTTATTATTATGGTCACGTAAATAATTGTTTTTTTCTAACATTTCTTCCGTTTTTCCTTTTGTTTAACAGTGAAGTCATCTGCATATCAGAGACTCAATAAATATAAGGAAAAACGGCCTACTTCCAAGAGACGAATTCTTAAATGTTAAGAGCTTCTCTGTTGATAAGCAGATAGTTAACCCCTTCATGGAAATATCTATTTCATAGGGAATGTAGTATCTTAGAGTGAGGCATTTTTATTAGATATAAATTACAGTACAAGCAAAATATGTGCATGTCATTCTTTACTAAGACACATGTTTTATTCTTTTGGACATGATCTAAAAATACCCAACAGCATCAAAAGTCAGTTCACCTCTTCAAACAAGTCCTTCTGGTGAGCCTAGAGAACTGACTTTTCTCTGCTAGTCTTTGACTTTCATTTTGCAGAGAGAGACATGCTTAATTAAAACCGAAAACTGAGGAACTTCCACCTTTGAGAACTAAACAGAAAGTTTTTCTAAACATGTCAGAGTATCACTGAAGTTTCGATGAAATACACAGTCATTGGCAGAGGGATGGTGTCGCCACCAGCAAAGCGAATTAGGGATGGAAAAATAGCTCAGATATTCATTCTGAGATGGAAAAAAAAAAGGATTTTCTTAGCTTATAATCCAAATTTTCTTTTTTCACAGCAGCACTTACTCAACAATTTCTTCATCAACTCTTAATTTATTAAATAAAAATTTACTCATCTCAACCCCAAGTCTTTGTGTTCTTCTAAGAAACCATACCCTTAAGAATTGTCAGAAATTATAACTCCTTGAATAATGACTAAATGCCTCTATCTTCAGCCAAAGTTTTATGATTTGAGAACCAAATAATAGGCAATTTACTCTTCATTTCCTTAAGGACACTGAGGTGTACAGAGTTATGCAAATACATAAGGTTTTTATTTGTTGGTTGAAATGTTTTTTAACATAACTTTAAATTCTCACTTAAAAGTTGTATCAGCTTATTTTTGGATATTTAATACCCTGGGTCTTTTTTCTTATCCTCTGATAACATTCATTTTTAAAATGCCACATTTTACCAAGAAAATAAGTATTTATGAAAAAACTCTTGCACCTTTTGTCGACTGTATTCTGTAATTCACTGGGAAAAACTGCTACAATCTCATTACCAAAAAGTTGCTTCAAATGATGCTGCCTTGCATAGTTGTTAAATCGTTTGTACCATTCTTAGCTCGATGTTGAAACCTGACTTCTTTACCAAAAGATCAATCTCTTTCATGTTCTTCTTCAGATCTTCATAGCTATGTAGTACCTTCAGTAACATCTATCTGTTTTCAAATATCATGATTATCTATCCATTGCATGAGGTATATTTCTAGCTTTTCAAACATACCAAACTATGCTTGAGTGACACAGTGAAGCTTTGCAAAACCAATAATTGTAATATAGATTGTGACAGACATTTTTATAAGTAGTGAAAAAACCCTTATGTATTATAGATGAAGACATACACATGACCAGGCTTACATCTTTTGTGTGTTCACCCTTTCAAAATACTTTCAATGATCCTTCCAATGAATGGAATTCCCTAGATCTTTGCACTCACCAACCTTCTTCAAAGGCTTTTCCATTTCATTAGAAGACACTGAAATGATCTTATAAGGAGAACAGCTAAGCTATGATGGAAGAACACATTCTCCTACATGGACTCACCTGCAACTTAAATATTTCCATTTTTGCACTATATAAATTTGTTACTTGAATTTCTATTTGAATGGTAAACTTTTAGTGAAAATTTTTATACATTGTTTTAGCAAATATTTGGATAGCAAGAGTCCAGATAGTGAGGGCTATCTGTTTTGCAGGAATATAAATGTTTCAGTTCAGTTCAGTCGCTCAGTTGTGTCCGACTCTTTGCGACATGATGAATCACAGCATGCCAGGCCTCCCTGTCCATCACCAACTCATCTTATCCTCTGCCATCCCCTTTTCCTCCTGCCCCAATCCCTCCCAGCATCAGAGTCTTTTCCAATGAGTCAACTCTTCAAATGAGGTGGCCAAAGTACTGGAGCTTCAGCTTTAGCATCATTCCCTCCAAAGAACACCCAGGGCTGATCTCCTTTAAAATGGACTGGTTGGATCTCCTTGCAGTCCAAGGGACTCTCAAGAGTCTTCTCCAATACCACAGTTCAAAAGCATCAATTCTTTGGTGCTTAGCTTTCTTCACAGTCCAACTCTCATCCATACATGACCACTGGAAAAACTACAGCCTTGACTAGACGGACCTTTGTTGGCAAAGTAACGATGTCTCTGCTTTTCAATGTGCTATCTAGGTTGGTCATAACCTTTCTTCCAAGGAATAAGCGTCTTTTAATTTCATGGCTGCAGTCACCATCTGCAGTGATTTTGGAGCCCCCAAAAATAAAGTCTGACACTGTTTCCACTGTTCCCCTATCTATTTCCCATGAAGTGATGGGACCAGATGCCATGATCTTAGTTTTCTGAATGTTGAGCTTTAAGTCAACTTTTTCGCTCTCCTCTTTCACTTTCATTAAGAGGCTTTTGAGTTCCTCTTCACTTTCTGCCATAAGGGTGGTGTCATCTGCATATCTGAGGTTATTGATATTTCTCCCGGCAATCTTGATTCCAGCTTGTGCTTCTTCCAGCCCAGCATTTCTCATGATGTACTCTGAATATACATGTTTAGTGGTCTATAATATAAAATCTTAGCGTTAAGAAACATTGCCCAATTCATTCCCCCATGCCCTAGGCAGAATTAGTTGCTGCCAATTAAGAACCCCTACTACTGCCTTTGCAGCCAAAGATGGAGAAGCTCTATACAGTCAGCAAAAACAAGACCAGGAGCTGACTGTGGCTCAGATCATCAACTCCTTATTGCCAAATTCAGACTGAAATTGAAGAAAGTAGGGAAAACCACTAGACCATTCAGGTATGACCTAAATCAAATCCCTTATGATTATACAGTGGAAGTGAGAAATAGATTTAAGGGCCTAGATCTGATAGATAGAGTGCCTGATGAACTATGGAATGAGGTTTGGGACATTGTACAGGAGACAGGGATCAAGACCATTCCCATAGAAAAGAAATGCAAAAAAGCAAAATGGCTGTCAAGGGAGGCCTTACAAATAGCTGTGAAAAGAAGAGAAGCGAAAAGCAAAGGAGCAAAGGAAAGATATAAACATCTGAATGCAGAGTTCCAAAGAATAGCAAGAAGAGATAAGAAAGCCTTCCTCAGCTATCAGTGCAAAGAAATAGAGGAAAACAACAGAATGGGAAAGACTAGGGATCTCTTCAAGAAAATCAGAGATACCAAAGGAACATTTCATGCAAAGATGAGCTCGATAAAGGACAGAAATGGTATGGACATAACAGAAGCAGAAGATATTAAGAAGAGATGGCAAGAATACACAGAAGAATTGTACAAAAAAGATCTTCATGACCCAGATAATCACGATGGTGTGATCACTGACCTAGAGCCAGACATCCTGGAATGTGAAGGCAAGTGGGCCTTGGAAAGCATCACTACGAACAAAGCTAGTGGAGGTGATGGAATTCCAGTTGAGCTATTCCAAATCCTGAAAGATGATGCTGTGAAAGTGATGCATTCAATATGCCAGCAAATTTGGAAAACTTAGCAGTGGCCATAGGACTGGAAAAGGTCAGTTTTCATTCCAATCCCAAAGAAAAGCAATGCCAAAGAATGCTCAAACTACCGCACAATTGCACTCATCTCACACGCTACTAAAGTAATGCTCAAAATTCTCCAAGCCAGGCTTCAGCAATATGTGAACCGTGAACTTCCTGATGTTCAAGCTGGTTTTAGAAAAGGAAGAGGAACCAGAGATCAAATTGCCAACATCCGCTGGATCATGGAAAAAGCAAGAGAGTTCCAGAAAGGCATCTATTTCTGCTTTATTGACTATGTCAAAGCCTTTGACTGTGTGGATCACAATCAACTGTGGAAAATTCTGAAAGAGATGGGAATACCAGAACACCTGATCTGCCTCTTGAGAAACCTGTATTCAGGTCAGGAAGCAACAGTCAGAACTGGACATGGAACAATAGACTGGTTCCAAATAGGAAAGGAGTTCATCAAGGCTGTATATTGTCACCCTGTTTATTTAACTTATATGCAGAGTACATCATGAGAAACGCTGGACTAGAAGAAACACAAGCTGGAATCAAGATTGCCAGGAGAAATTTCAGTCACCTCAGATATGCAGATGACACCACCCTTATGGCAGAAAGTGAAGAGGAACTCAAAAGCCTCTTGATGAAAGTGAAAGAGGAGAGTGAAAAAGTTGGCTTAAAGCTCAACATTCAGAAAACGAAGATCATGGCATCCGGTCCCACCACTTCATGGGAAATAGATGGGCAAACAGTGGAAACAGTGTCAGACTTTATTTTTCTGGGCTCCAAAATCACTACAGATGGTGACTGCAACCATGAAATTAAAAGACGCTTACTCCTTGGAAGGAAAGTTATGACCAACCTAGATAGCATATTCAAAAGCAGAAACATTACTTGCCATCAAAGGTCCGTCTAGTCAAGGCTGCAGTTTTTCCTGTGATCATGTATGGATGTGAGAGTTGGACTGTGAAGAAGGCTGAGCACCAAAGAATTGATGCTTTTGAACTGTGGTGTTGGAGAAGACTCTTGAGAGTCCCTTGGACTGCAAGGAGATCCAACCAGTCCATTCTGAAGGAGATCAGCCCTGGGTGTGCTTTGGAAGGAATGATGCTAAAGCTGAAAACTCCAGTACTTTGGCCACCTCATGCGAAGAGTTGACTCATTGGAAAAGACTCTAATGCTGGGAGGGATTGGGGGCAGGAGGAGAAGGGGACGACAGAGGATGAGATGGCTGGATGGCATCGCTGACTCGATGGACGTGAGTCTGAGTGAACTCTGGGAGTTGGTGATGGACAGGGAGGCCTGGCGTGCTGCAATTCATGGGGTCGCAAAGAGTCGGACATGACTGAGCGACTGATCTGATCTGATCTGATTACTGCCTATAAATGTTTAAAAATCAGAGGGGGAATCTGGTCTGTAACATCTACCAATTTCTGTCATGTAGATAATTCAAGTATAAGGGAGCAATTTCAATCTACCAATGTGGCATCATTCAAAGGAAAGTTGGGAAGGAATGCTTATTATTGGTCCTCAGGTACCATGCTGGTGTGGGCTGGTAAACAACCTGGATATGGAGTACAAGGAATGGAGAAAGTGAGCAAAGGGGGATAGCTGACACAAATTATTAAAAAATACAAAGTAAAACACTGAAGAAAATTCTTGGAGAGAAGAGGTCAGGTCAATAATAGATGGAAGGATAAAGCCAATACAGAAAAAAGACAGAAAACTTTATCTGAGGCTTGACAGAAAGAGATGAGGTTGGTTATAGACAGAGGAACATTTTTAGGTTCAGGATGGGAAATTGTGGTACTTAAGACTAAGAGAGTTCAGTGTTTCCAATACCTTTTAACAGTAGGAAGCTAAGCAATGGGGCAGCACTGGACTGTCAAGATAGATGAGCTCATGTGGGGTAGAGGAGCAGATGGTGATCAGGAGCAAGTACTACATATATGTGTATGTGTGCATGCATATAACTGATGTTCTTACCTATCTAGCCCTACTAGACTGAACTCCTCCAGAGAAATAAAAGTAACTTTTTTTAATCTTTGTTTCCTTGACATATATTGCCTAGCTCTTTTTGTTTTCTTTTAACATTATTCTTTTTTTTTAACTTTGTATTGGGGTATAGCCAATTAGGGCTTCCCTAGTGATTCTGATGGTAAAGAATTAACAGTGCCGTGATAGCTTCAGATGAACAGCAAAGGGGTCAGCCATACATAAAGATGTATCCATTCACCTCCAAACTTCCCTCCCATCTAGCTGCCACATAACATCAAGCAGAGTTCTATGTGTGATACTGGAGGTCCTTGTTGGGTTATCCATTTTAAACATAGCAGTGTGTACATGTCTTGATAAGTAGACATAGACTGAATGATTAAATAAACACAGAAAAAATAAGTATTTCTAAAAGGATGCACTATTTTAAATATCCTTTCTCAATCTCATTCAAATCCAATTAACTAGAATTTAAATATCATGTTTATGGTATTTGCTGTTGTTGTAGACAAGACAGCATTTACTTGGGAAAGAATGACCTTAGTCCCAAGAAAAAATTTTAAGTAATGTATTGCTCATAAAAGAGATTATATACATACAGATGACATAAAACACAGGAATCTCTCTCTCCTTTTTATAGGATATGTAGAACAGTACTTTTAGTATAAAAGCTGAAATATTTTCAATGCTCTTGTGTTAAATAAACTATTCAAGCTTAGCTCTACCACTTAATGTCTTTATTCACAGTTCGTATTTGCTTATTTCTGCAGTATGAATAATGCAATTTTATGTAATATATCTTTGAGATTACAGTAAGATTTGCTATAAACGTTTTGCAAATATCAGTAAAGGTTGAATAAAACAGTGGCTTTAAGAGAAAACATTTGAGAGATATCCAAGATCGTAATAGGCAGTATAAACTTATTGCAGTTTTACGTCATTGCTTTCTGCTGTGTTCCCTGGTGATTTTATGTTCTTTATTAATTCACCCATTCATTGATTCTTTGGGCCATATTTAAATGACTGTTACCTGAGAGGCACTGTTCTATGAGCCAGGATTATAACAAAAAACCAAAAACAAAACAAAGAAAAAGCTGCTGTCCTCATGTGGTCTAATATCACAGTATAGGAAAAAGATTACAGCAACAAAATAATAAAGAAGAAATGATAAATGCTGTGAGGAAAAGCAAAGTAAGGCAAGGGGCCTGCGTGTGATAAGGCTATTATTTTAGATATGGTGGTCAAGTAATGTCAAGCTAAGGAGGTGACATCTGGGCAAAAATATATATATATATAAAAGGGAACAACTGAATCTTTCTAAAGTACTTATGGATTTTGAAGAATTTTTCAAAGTTACATCAAAAATAAAAGTAGGGAATACAGCACCTCAAGTAAAACTTATAAAGCATATTATTACACTTACTTTTGCTTTCTTAAATGGAATAAGCCAAAGAAAATTTATTGGTGACTTGAGTGGCAGATGATTATTATGATTCATTTAAATCAGAAGCTTTTCTTTCCTTTCCCCAACTGACGCTGCTCCAATTACAACCTATCAATTGACTGCTGCTAATTGCTATGGTATGGAAAACTAGACATATATTTAAAAGGATTCAGTGAAAACAGTTAAAACATTCTAACTGATGGCCTTAATGCTTGCCTATAGAGAAGAAGTATTGGTGGTAGGCTTAGAAAAGTTCTTTCCTTAACTCTGAAAATTTGTGTTTGTCAATTGACTCAGAAAAGAAACATATAGATAAAAAATATGATTTACATATGAGATTACAAAAGCTAATATTTATTAAGTGCTTACCCTATTTCAGACTTTGTTCTAAGCACTTTATCTCAATTCCTCTTTCAAAAACTCAGCATGCTCTCTCAGTTTGTCTGGAAAATGGGGAGAAAAGTAGTACCCTGTTCAGAGTTTTACTGACAAACTTATTATTTACCATCTATTATATAGCAAAGAAAAATTATATTTTTATCAGAAGGAAGATAGAATAATATATAAAGACTCTCAGACAGAAATTAACTTGTGTTTTAGGTACTGGAAAAATCCAGTATGACTCCATCAGTGTGCGTGTGTGTGCTCAGTCATGTCTGATTCTTTGCGGCCCCATGGACTGTAGCCTGACAGGCTCCTCTGCCCGTGGAATTTTTCAGGTAAGAATACTGGGGTGAGTTGTGGTTTCCTCCTCCAGGGGATCTTCCCAACCCAGGGATCAAACCTGCGTCTCTTGTGTCTCCTGCTTTGGTTAGGTGGATTCTTTACAAAAGTATCACCTGTGAAGCACGACTCATTCAATATGTATTCAATATATCTAAATAGCAGCATGTGCAACGGGCCAGAACATTACTGGTTATCTTTTTTCTTTCTGTTTTATCTTTTGTTAAATTTGTCGATGCCTATATTTGCTGAACACATGTGATGAGGGGGTAACTACCAAATAGCAAGATTTCAAATCAGTTTCTCAATGTGGAAACAGAAAACCTAAGTCTGTTCTTAAAGAAAACGTGAAATGCAAAATATGAATCTCCCTTTAAGAAGAGAAGCAGCTTTAACAGAAAACTGAAAAAGAAATCACTTTATTTAGCTGCTATGTATAAATTCCTTCTTTTGAGGATGAGGATAACTTGAGAGGACAGAGAGTATTCACAACTCTATTTGCTAAAAGGTATATTAAGACCAGATTCGACATTAAAGGGAGGGAGAGAGAGAAGCAGTATGACAGCAGGGAAGCATGTATTTCCTTTCCAAATAGTCACTCTTTGAATAGATTTCAAGAAGAATAAAATATGTTGGGAAAGTGAAAGTCTCTCAGTCGTGTCTGACTCTTTGAGACCCCATGGACTATACAGTCCACAGAATTCTCCAGGCTAAAATACTGGAGTGGGTAGCCTTTCCCTTCTCCAGGAGATCTTCCTAATCCAGGGATCGAATCCAGGTCTCCCATATTGCAGGCGGATTCTTTACCAGCTGAGCCACCAGAGAAGCCAAAAATATGTTTCAGAGAGTTTCAAGTTATAAAGCATGGATCAGTTCAATTCAGTTCGGTCGCTCAGTCGTGTCAGACTCTTTGCGACCCCATGAATCACAGCATGCCAGGCTTCCCTGTCCATCACCAACTCCTGGAGTTCACTCAGACTCACGTCCATCGAGTAGGTGATGCCATCCAGCCATCTCATCCTCTGTCATCCCCTTCTCCTCCTGCCCCCAATCCCTCCCAGCATCAGAGTCTTTTCCAATGAGTCAACTCTTCACATGAGGTGGCCAAAGTACTGGATTTTCAGCTTTAGCATCATTCCTTCCAAAGCACACCCAGGGCTGATCTCCTTCAGAATGGACTGGTTGGATCTCCTTGCAGTGCAAGGGACTCTCAAGAGTCTTCTCCAACACCACAGTTCAAAAGCATCAATTCTTCGGCACTCAGCTTTCTTCACAGTCCAACTCTCACAACCATACATGACTACTGAAAAAACCATAGCCTTAACTAGATGGACCTTTGGTGGCAAAGTAATGTCTCTGCTTTTGAATATGCTATCCAGGTTAGTCATTACTTTTCTTCCAAGGAGTAAGCGTCTTTTAATTTCATGGCTGCAGTCACCATCTGCAGTGATTTTGGAGCTCCAAAAAAATAAAGTCTGACACTGTTTCCACTGTTTCCCCATCTATTTCCCATGAAGTGATGGGACCGGATGCCATGATCTTCGTTTTCTGAATGTTGAGCTTTAAGCCAACTTTTTCACTCTCCTCTTTCACTTTCATCAAGAGGCTTTTGAGTTCCTCTTCACTTTCTGCCATAAGGGTGGTGTCATCTGCATATCTGAGGTGATTGATATTTCTCCCGGCAATCTTGATTCCAGCTTGTGTCTCTTCCAGTCCAGCGTTTCTCATGATGTACTCTGCATATAAGTTAAATAAACAGGGTGACAATATACAGCCTTGACGTACTCCTTTTCCTATTTGGAACCAGTCTGTTGTTCCATGTCCAGTTCTAACTGTTGCTTCCTGACCTGCATACAGGTTTCTCAAGAGGCAGATCAGGTGTTCTGGTATTCCCATCTCTTTCAGAATTTTCCACAGTTGATTGTGATCCACACAGTCAAAGGCTTTGACATAGTCAATAAAGGAGAAATAGATGTTTTTCTGGAACTGTCTTGCTTTCTCCATGATCCAGAGGATGTTGGCAATTTGATCTCTGGTTCCTCTGCCTTTTCTAAAACCAGCTTGAACATCTGGAAGTTCACGGTTCACGTATTGCTGAAGCCTGGCTTGGAGAATTTTGAGCATTACTTTAGTAGCATGTGAGATGAGTGCAATTGTGCGGTAGTTTGAGCATTCTTTGGCATTGCCTTTCTTTGGGATCGGAATGAAAGCATGGATGGTTCAGAATATACTGACAGTTAATGTCAATATACCTGAAAATCATTTCTGACATAATGACTTACAACGAAAACTCTGAGATTTTCCATTGAAGAGTAAGGGGTTTTTTTCCCCCAAAGCTATAAGAAGCCAAATTAGTTTTTAGTGTCTGAGACAGTTATTACAACATTATATTTTCCTTATGTACAATTTTAAATACTGAAACACAAATGCTTCTGATAGTACTTGAAGCCAAACATGATATGAAGTTCTGTTTATATTTCAATATATGGCAAAGGTGATTAAATTTAAAATGGAGACTTTATATTTCTACTTCCTTTCTTTGGAGAAATATTTTCTTCTGTCCCTTATAACTTGACAGAAAAAGCATGATGTCAAGAACACTTATGTTTGGAACTCTGAGACATTTAGGACTTTGTATAGCAAATTCTGACAATGTTTAAATAATTTTTAAAGTCATATCAATAGGCACCTAAGAGTGGTTACAGAATGAAAGTTTTCTATGTGCACAATGTCACAAAGTTCAGAGACAGGTTCTACCCTGATGATATCAGAAACCTGCGTGACCCTACTCCTTTAAGGAGCAGAAATCTCTGTCTCTGTCTGTAAAACACGAAAGATGAACTACGTCACCTGCCTGAAATATTTTATAAAATGTCAAGCACTATTCCAATAATCTTTATCATGTATTACCATTGTTACCTCAGGTAACAAGTTTTAAGATTCTAGGATTGTGCTAATAAAGCTCTTTGGAAAAACTAATAAAATTTGAATCCCTAAATATGAAATTGTATTTCATATAATTTTAACATTGACTGTATTTTGTTGTATTCCAGTTATTAGGTATATGACGATATGTTCATCAGATATTTAATTACTTAGAAGGCCGTAGTCACAAGGCATGCTTTAATAGTAAGTAATACAGTTTACTTTGTATCTCTCTTCTTGCCTTTCTCTGTTTCTGTCTCTCCTGCTTTGCACAGAGACACAGACACACAAATATATTGCTTCCCTATTTTTAGAAAAATTAGTAAATCAAGTATTTAATATTCTACTAGGTATGTCCTATGCTTCAGTGACAATCTGTATTTAGAAAATTTTTGGATTCTTGACAAACTAATTTTGACAAATGTTGGCATATGTAGCTGAAGTACACAATAAATAATTTAGAGAAAGAAATTCTAGATTTTCTTCATTTACTGACTTTTCCTCCCTCTCTATTTCTCAGTTTAAGCTACTGTCACATGTGACATAAGCTCTTACTTTCAGTTTTTTTATTTTAGTCAATAAGCCAACATCACGTACAGAACACATCTGGACTATAAAACTATTTTCTTAGAATAATAATTTCTTCCAAACTGTTTTTATTCACTAAGTATGACATCTGATAGAGATATTTTGGACTTAAAAATCATAACTAAAATCTCATCAGGAAACAGCAAGAATATTCATGAATTATCTCTGTACTTCTATGGTAATTACAAAACTAAGTAAATCATGCTTTATAATGCAGAGATTGTTCTCAATTTAAAAATTGACTAAGCATAGCTGCTGGATGTTAAATTTTAACATATTTGTAAAATACAAATACAGCTTACTTTATGAAGGGTTTATAATATCCTATCATTATGCTACAGACATTTGCTTAACAACATTTGAATTAAGCTCTTTGCCTAAATGACACTTGCCAGCATAAGCCATTGGTTTATGTCAACATTCCCAGGTCATTAAAGAGTCATTCCAGCCTAATGTTTATAACAAGAAGTAATAGGAAGTTTTGTCAGCCTGCGACACTGCCAAAAATTCTCCAATTTGGTTTTCATTTCCTACAAAGAACTGTAGAGGAGTTCACCAAGAATAAATACCTTCAGAAGAGGAAGCTGAAGTCAATGTAGTGGGCCTTGCCAGTGTCCCTTCCCAAATCCAGTTAGTAAAGACTCTGCAGGGAGGAGGAACCTGGCAAAAATAAAAATGTGCTCTAAAATAGTTAAAGCTGATGGACACAATGTGATTCAATGCCTTGGTTTGAATTTAGGCACAAGTCTACAAGTGAAATGTGAGTGAGGTAGCAACATATTACAAAGAAGTCACTGGGTTAGTTCGACTGGGAAATCCAATCTGTTAATGACCAGAGGTAGGTCACTTGCCCCCAAGGGAGTAATTCATAGCCATCCAGGGCAGCCTGATGAAACACCCCTCATCTCTGACTTTGCCACTGGAACTGCTGAATGCCTGCATCACATCTCAACTGCTCTTCTTCCCAACAGCGCACAATGGACGCCTCGGTGTTCTTGGGGATGCATGGGATGCCAGATAATAATACCCAGTCCTCACTGTCAGTCTGCACCTGTCCGACCTGCATAAACTGTGATCCTGTCACCTGCTTTTCCGCTAGCTTTCCTCACCCCCTCCCTTCTTCCCAATGGGTCTAAGGAAAATGGGATTGGTGTTAAAGTCAACTTTTCTATTCATATCTTGTGAATCTGAATTACCTATGTAAAAACTCACTCTTTCAGAGAAAAATCAAAGATCCTGAACCTAGTTCTAATTCTTGACCCCAAGAATTAGTATGTAATCAGATGAGGAACTAAATAATCCAGGAAATCATTTAGCTCAAATTACATGCTTTATTATTACTGCAGTGAATAGGCTACCATAGTGACTGTAACCAAGTGGGCACGATGGGGTGAAAGGAGGAGAACAGACACTGAAGGTCCAAACTGCCAAGTCCGCCCATGGAAAAGAGTTTGTGAAAGACACAGCCTTTTTTTTTTTTTTTTTTTTTAAAGACACAGCCTTTAATTCTGGATGGTGACTAAGGCAGCCTGAGTCTAATAGTAGGCATTCATTCAAATATTTCTCAGTATTGACTGCAGACCACTGTTCAGTTTGGGATAACCAGAAATCAAAGAAAGATCCGATCTCAAGGAGTTCAAGGTGCAGTGTGGGTGGCAGAGATGAAAATGTGCAGCTGAAGTATGACGTAACTGTATGCCTGGGGATTAGAAGAGGAAAGTGGAGGATATACAGCCATGGATCATGGCGAGGAAAGGCAGGTCTGGGTGAGCTTCCTAAAGGTCAAGTCAGAGTTCATGAAAACTGCCAACTGAGGCACTTTGAGTGAGAGAAGAAACATATGCCAAGGCCACTGAGAGAGCATGGCATGTTGACATGGTTAGGAATGGGTATGGCATAAAAGGTATGTGTGTGCCTGTGTGTCTGTGTGTTTAGGGTAAGACGTGAGATGAAACGGGAAAGGTAGGCATGATGTTCCATAAAAAGATGTTAGTTAAATTTTTTTAGATGTTAGGTAAACACTTTAAAACACAAGCAAGCAAAACAAAAATAAGCTAGAATTTTTCAATATTAAATATTTGCATGTCAAAGAGAATTACAAAGAAAGTGTAAAGATACCCCACAGAATAGGAGAAAATATTTACAAAGTAGAGCTGTTAAGGCTTTAGCATTCACAATATATAAGAACTCCTACAACCAATAAAAAGAAAACCCATCCAATTAAAATTGAGGCAGTTAACACATTTAAATGTTGGAGAGAATGTTTGGAAATTGGAGCTCTCATATCTTGTTGATGAAAAAGTAAAAACGTGGAAAACAGTTGGACAGTTACTCCAAATTTAAACATAGTTTTACTACATGACCCAGCAATTCCACTCCTAGGTATTTATACAGAAGCATTGAAAGCATGCATTCACACAAAAACTTACAATAAATGTTCACAGCACTGTTTTCATGATAGGCAAAAGTGGAAGGAAGTTAAGTGTCTATCAACTGAGAAGAGGGTAAACAAAATGTAGCATGCCCATACAACCATACTGCTGCTGCTGCTAAGTTGCTTCAGTCGTGTCCGACTCTGTACGATCCCATAGACGAAATCCCACCAGGCTCCCCCGTTCCTGGGACTCTCCAGGCAAGAACACTGGAGTGGGTTGCCATTTCCCTCTCCAAGGCATGAAAGTGAAAAGTGAAAGTGAAGTCGCTCAGTCATGTCCGACTCTTAGCGACCCCATGGACTGCAGCCTACCAGGCTCCTCCGTCCATGGGATTTTCCAGGCAAGAGTACTGGAGTGGGAAGGAACACTATTCAGCCACAAAAAGAAAGGAAGTACTGAGACATACCCAGATGAACCTTGAAAACTTTATGCTGAGTAAAAGAATACAGACAGAGGAAGTCTCACGTTGTACAATTCAATTTATATGAAATGTCCAGAATAGGCAAATCCACAGTGACAGAAAGCAGATTATAGTTACCAGGAACCAGGAAAGAATAGAAGGTGACTGCCAATAGGTATGGAATTTCTTTTGTGAATGATGCAAATGTTCTGGAATTAGCAGTGATGGTTGTACAGTGTTTTTTGTTTTTAATATATTAAAAAACTACTTATTCTATACTTTAAAGGGGTGAATTTTATGGCAAACATTTTATCTTGAGTAAAAAAACATTTAATGTGTTGCCAAAGGAAATGTAAACTCCACAGACATGACATGGTAGGTTTGAGTCTCAATTATAAGGTACAAGTCTCTCAAACTCAATTTTATCTTTCTTGGCTTTTCCCATGATTAGCCCTTGTACTATAAATGCATTCAATTTCTGACCAACGAATTATGTAGGAATCAGTAAAAATCTAATTTTTTATGATAAGTATGTTAAATTTCTTCTTTTTTATATGGAAACTTAGTGACATCTAGAAAACAAGATGCAAATTAATTCCAATACACTGCATGCAGAATGGTAAAGAGCACAGAAACTCTGATATTGCATGTAGAATGTGTTAAAGAAATATCAAGTAGACATGAAATACAGACTCAGGAGGTGACTTAGGATAGTGATTGTTGTTGTTTAGTTGCTAAGTCATGTTGACGCCTTGTGACCCCATGGACTGTAGCCCATCAGGCTCCCCTTTTCATGGGATTTCCCAGGCAAGAATACTGGAGTAGGTTGCCATCTTCTTCTTCAGGGGATCTTCCCAACCCAGGGATTGAACCCAAGTCTCCTGCATTGACAGGCAGATTCTTTACCACTGATCAACAAGAGTATTGCTACCCCCAGTACAATTCACAGATCTCTGCTAATCAAAGAAATGTTAGTTACCAGTCTGCACTGACATAGAAGCTTGTACCAGAATGAAAAACATTAATTTGTTATGATAAGCATGGCAAGTTTCTTAAATAAACATGGCAAGATCTTAAGTGTCAGTTTTTCTTCTATAATATTTTTAAAAGTGGAGATCCAACTGGAAAAATATCCAACTAGAAGAAGAAATACAGCAAAAACAGATTCTTAAAACAGTATATGCACAGCTCTAATTTTGAAGCTGTTAATTTATCATGTTACCCTTGATACCCTCCCATATTAGCTTCCCAATTCCTGAATACATGACTTGGTTCTATAAATTCCCTAATCCAAAAAATGTTATTATTTATTTTATGAGAAAACAAAAAGGAGAAGAAATTACTGTATGGGGAGTTGGACTGAAGGACAGGAGAGGTACACACACCCCATCCTTTCTAAGAAATAAATATAACAAATGGTGCCCAAAGGATTCCGTTAACGATATTTATATAGTGTTTCCTATCCTTTGTAATCTTACAAAGAATAAAATTCTGTCAAAATGGAATTTAGAGACATTCCTTCTGTAAGTCTCACAAATAACTTCAAAGCCATCACTTATTACATTATAGCTTTACTAAAAAGCTAAAATATGTTTAAAATAATTTTATAACTTAATTCTAAAATTCATCTAAGATACTGTAATTGTAATGAATTAGTAAAGAAAAATGTATTTGTATAAGTGTTTCCATGACAAGTTAATCTATGGTGGCAACATTTTTAACTGTGAAAAACATTTGAAGCAATTTTTCAAATATTTCATTTCGATTAACTGATGGAAAATACCTAATCATATCTGCAAAAAGTTAACTTTAAAATGTTTTGTTGATATTAGACAATTAGAATATGGTACTTTTTTTTGTCACTGGATGAAATGTTTGTTTACTTGAAGATTAAAGTTAAAGTGAACTTTACTATTTATAAAGTAGAGTAAATAATATTGGAGTAGCAGTTTATAAACAGACAAATAACAAGTAGGTCTTGAACAAGACAGTTATTTATTGTACTTCTGTGATTCTGGGCAACTCACCAACACTAAATCACAGCAATATGCAAATAAAGCAACTCCAAAGTCTAAGAGATATTTACAATGAAACTTAGTTCCTCTTGCACTTCATACTCTTCCCTCCTTAACTAACAGTTTTAAAACCAGCCAGTTACCACTTAACAAAATTAGCTTCTGGAGATCAGAGAATTATTATTTGTTCTGAGGCCTCAGAAAAAGTTGCCAGAAACAACCACATATTTTTGTAGTAGAAATGTTTCTAATGTATTTTACTGTGTGGTCCAATCACTTTGGTTGAATGCTTCAAAACTGATCAAATAAAAGTGCCACTAGCCCTTCTACTGAAGAGCTCTTTCAATTCTTGCCTGGAAAGTCCCATGGACGGAGGAGCCTGGCGGGCTGCAGTCCATGGGGTCGCGAAGAGTAGGACACGACTGAGCGACTTCACTTTCACTTCTCAGTTTCATGCATTGGAGAAGGAAATGGCAACCCACTCCAGTGTTCTTGCCTGGAGAACCCCAGGGACGGGGGAGCCTGGTGGGCTGCCGTCTATGGGGTCGCACAGAGTCGGAAGGCGACTGAAGCAATGCAGCAGCAGCAGCAGCAGCAGCAATGGTGGGGTCTTGAGAGACTGAGCCATAAGCAAGTCTTAATGCTACTCATCAGGTAAACAAAGCACATTCAGAGAACTTTACCCATGAGACAATTATCTTCTTTTCCCTTTTAATTTCATAAATGAGCATATTTTCCCTTTTTATGGTATCAAATGTTAAGTGTCTGTCTGTTGTAACAGATAGTTTAGTCAGCGATAGTTGAAAAGGGTTGTGATTAAAAACAAAAAAAAAAAATCATTGACTTAGCCCAAAGAACCTATTCCACAACACTTGGCTATCTAGGGTGAAGTAGTTTTTTTTTCCAGTGAGGCTTCTACCTTACCCAACTATAATGCCAAACTAAAAGCAAATACTAATACTTGAAGGAGCTAATTTTATTTTCAGGAATGAACAGTTGTCCTCATTCAACATTATTTCTTTTTTTTTTTAATTTTTTAATTTTAAACTTTACATAATTGTATTAGTTTTGCCAAATATCAAAATGAATCCGCCACAGGTATACATGTGTTCCTCATCCTGAACCCTCCTCCCTCCTCCCTCCCCCCTCCCCATACCATCCCTCTGGGTCGTCCCAGTGCACTAGCCCCAAGCATCCAGTATCGTGCATCGAACCTGGACTGGCAACTCGTTTCATACATGATATTTTACATGTTTCAATGCCATTCTCCCAACATTATTTCTTACAAGTCTTCAAAAAGGTGCCTGGCATTGTGTTAAGAGCTGTAACTCCAAGTAAGATATAATACTAATCTTAAATCACTCAACCTAGTTGGGGAAACAGAGGAAGCAGAATGTATAAAAGGCCAAGATTTATAAAACAGAATGGCAACTCAGGAAATAAGAAGTTTGTGGCTAAATCACAGGGCAGATATGGGGGAATGGCCCAAAGACGAGGCTAGGAAGAGAGAGAGAAGTCATAGTGTGGCCAGTACTTATTCAGGATGAACTAGATGCCGACAGAGCAAAAGGGTTCCCTCTTCTCCATATCCTTGCCAACATTTGTTATTTCTTGTCCTTTTTGATAACAGCTTGGTGTAGCTACTATGGAACGCAGTATGGAGGTTTCTCAAAGAATTAAAAATAGATCTACCAAATGGTCGAGCAATTCTACTACTAGGTATCTATCTGAAGAAAATGAAAACACTAACTAAAAAAGATACGTACACCCTATATTCATTGTAGCATTATTTACAATAGCCAAGATGTGGAAACAACCTAGGTGTCTATCAATGGATGAGCAGATAAAGATGTGGAATACATGCAATGGGACACTGCTTAGTCACAAAAAAGAATGAAATCTTGCCATGTTGGACTACATGGGTGGACTTTGTGGGTATAATGTAAGTAAATCAGAGAAAGAGAAATACTACATGATTTCACTTATAAGTGGAATCTAAAAAACAAACAAACAATAAATAAATAAAAACAAAAAGAAAACTCAGACAACATAAAGCAAAACTCTTAGATACAGAGAACAGACTGGTGGTTGCCAGAAGGGAGGATAATGGGGGGAGTGAAATGGATGAAGAGGATTAGAGGTACACAGTTCTAGCTATAAAACAAATGTCATGGGGATTTAAAGTACAGCATCAAGAACAGAGTCAATAATATTTTATTAACTTTGTACAGTGACAGACGGTATCTAGACTTATTGTAGTGATTATTTCACAACATACACAAATGTCAAATCACTATGTAATACATCTAAAACTAATATAATATTGTATGTCAACTATACCTCAATAAAAATCTAACTATATGCCAGCTGCTGTGGTAAATGCCACATATATTTTTTCTCATTTAATCATTGCAAAACAGGTCTATAAAAGCAGACCTTATTTTGATCACCCGGTTATAGATGAGGAGGCTGAGAAACAAAGAAGGTGTGTAAACTGAAACCTATGTTACCCAGTTAAGAAGCAGGAGAACTATGATTTGACTGTGGCTCCAAGATTCCAGGTAGCTCAGATGATAAAGCGTCTGCTTACAATGCGGGAGACCCAGGTTCGATCCCTGGGTCAGGAAGATCCTCTGGAGAAGGAAATGGCAACCCACTCCAGTACTCTTGCCTGGGGAATCCCATGGACAGAGGAGCATGGTAGGCTCCTACAGTCCATGGGGTTTCAAAGAGTTGGACATGACTGAGCAACTTCACTCACTCCAAGATTCCAAAGTCTATGCCTAAAATAAAGGGCCTTGTGTAGAAAAACAAGTTTTGCTTCTTTCTTGTTGTGTCTGACTCTGCAATTCCATGGACTGCAGCCTGTCCCGCTCCTTGTCCATGGAATTCTCCAGGCAAGAGTACTGGAGTAGGTTGCCATTTCCTTCTCCAGGGGATCTTCCCGACCCAGGGATTGAACCCAGGTCTCCTGCATTGCAGGCAGATTCTTTACCAACTGAGCCACTAGGGAAGCCCTTGTAGATGAAAAGGTGTCACGGATGAGTCTCACAAAGATAAGCAGCACAATGAATTTGACTCCAGACAAAGGTGACCCCGACCCAAAGTTCTGCATGAACTTCAGTGGACAGATCATAGAGTAGGTAGGTATCTGGAGGGCTGAAGTGGTAATGGAGGCTGGAAATGATGGAGCTGTGAGTTTTGGCGGCAGAAATGAAAAGAAGCCATGACTCTACTCAAACACTGATTCAATTAGAGATATTTAAGTTTCTAAATAATGACTCTGAAATGAGAAATATGCTCTTGATAACCCCTGCTGCTGCTGCTGCTGCTAAGTTGCTTCAGTCATCCCCGACTCTGTGCGACCCCATAGACAGCAGCCCACCAGGCTTGCCCGTCCCTGGGATTCTCCAGGCAAGAACACTGGAGTGGGTTGCCATTTCCTTCTCCAATGCATGAAAGTGAAAAATGAACGTGAAGTCGCTCAGTCGTGTCCGACTCTTAGCGACCCCGTGGACTGCAGCCTACCAGGCTCCTCCGTCCTTGGGATTTTCCAGGCAAGAGTACTGGTGTGGGGTGCCATTGCCTTCCCTGAAAGGGCATGATAAATGCCCTTAAAAGGGATTTTCCAGGCAAGAGTACTGGAGTGGGTTGCCATTGCCTTCCCCGAAAGGGCATGATAAATGCCCTTAAAATGAAAGGTGATAAGGACTCGTATTATGGCACTACTCCTGCTGAGAGTTTGGCCTACTCCTGCTGGAGAGTATGGCCAAATATAACCCTTCTGAAGAAATTATAAACATCAGGGGGAAGAGAATCATTGTCTTTTCTCTGTAAATGTGAACTATGAGGCCTGGAACTAAGAGCTGACCATGTCTGTTGCCACCTGTTACTCAAAAACAGATGTCAAAGTAAGAAGTGAGCAAAGGTGAGAGAGACATGCGTGCATCCAGGATATTCGTGCTATTGGTGAAGCCCTGGTTGTACCATGCTTGAATCAATACCACAACCTTTACCCTTCCCATTCCTTTCTCAGTTAAGCTCATTTGATTTGAATTTCTGCCACTTGCAGCTGAGAGTCCTGATTACCAATGCAAGAACAGCAGTAAATTAACTTCCTCTTTGAAAACACAACATAATAGAATATTGGTTAAAAATAACTACATTATATAATGAAATAAACTCATTATCAGTAGATTAACTTGAATTATGAACTGATACTTATCATTCCTTTGGCACTGAGGAACCAACGTTGGAGAACCTTAAGAGACAAAACCAAAAGGATCCTTTTTTTGAAGAATCATTTATGATGAAAGCTAACAGGAAAAAGCTAGTAGATCTCAACATTTGAAACAATGTAGAGAGTTGCATTTAGCAAGGCACATTTTCAGTTGAGCACAATGGAAAATATGAGTGAATATAACATTTCATGAATTATGCATTATATCAGAACATCATTTGGTAAGCATTCTGACCTCTGCTATTTCTGTTCTGGTGTCTGTTGTAGTCCCAATTAATCAGGAAAGAAATTAGCATGGTAGATAATAGATAATGGTAGAATTAAAGACAGGAAGTTGAAAACCCTTATAGTACTTTAACATTTAAAAGCATGAAATTAGTTTTGAAATTAAAATGAAATCAAAGAGTAGGAGCAAGAAGTAACCTCTTTCTAGTTCAAGCTATAATTTTTAAAAGGACATAAAATTGCTCTCTATATTTTTATTCTCCACAATGTAGTTCAATGTGAATGAACTAAATATGTAATAAAAACAGAGAGAATAGTGAGTCGATCAATGTAGGCCCTACTCTAAACTGAATACATAGCACATTAAAAAATAATCAGGTGATTAGATATAAGAGAAAACTTTTATAAAGGACACTTCATTTTGAAATTATTACCATAGGCAAATAAATATTTTCATCATAAATGGAAATTTTTATTATGTTTGTTTATTCTCTATCCCCTCTCTCACAAAAATGCACAGGGATATATTTTTGTCCAAGCACTTAGAGAAATATTAAAGGTATTTAATAGACATGTGTTTAATGAATAACTGAAAAGTTGACTATGACAATGCTGAATGAAAATAAACACCATATACAGCCCTCTAGTTTGTAACATAACTTATAATTACCAAAATGTACTTTAATTTGTAAAACTGATAATTGTACATAAGAGGAAAACTATACATAATTTGAGCCCAACGAAAACACCTAGGCCCAGAGGATACTAGTTTGAAAACAAATAAGTCCCCTGTTCCTTGGTATGTAATCTCTTTTTTTCTTGCAAATGAGACCCAACAAGTCAGATGAGGAAAAAGAAGGGAGATAGAAAAGAGAGGTGGGGAGGGAGAAGATGAGGAGGAAAAGAGGTAATTTCTGTGAAATAATGGCACAGACAGTGACTCCAAGACTCATATTTTCAGTAATACGGTGGAGTCAGCTAATGCGACTTCCCCTATTTTTGCTACAGACAGACAGAAATGAGAGATAAAATTTAACAGCAAATTATCTGAGCTTGGAAGAAACAAGGAAAATTCCCAGGTGCTAAAAATGAAGCTAAAACAATGAAACGGGTAACCCATGAACCCTAACTGGGGAGCTGGCTTACAGCACAGAGGGTGGAAACAGTGAATGTGCATCCATAATGGGATCAAGGATGTGGCAAGAAGTTGGAATGGAGGCCGGCCCTTTTATTTACATTTTTTTTGCAATTTAATTTTTTAATTGGAGTGTAATTGCCTCACAGTGACGTGTTAGTTTCTGCAGCAGCCAGGCTCCCGGGCTACACAGCTGCCTATTTCACACATGGTAGTGAAGCCACTCAGCAGCAGCAGCAGCAGCAGTGTCTCTCAATAGAGGCCTTTTAAAGTTCGCATTCTTGACAGGCTAACAGCTCAGTAGAAGGAACACTAACAGAGCTCTCTCCATCAGTTCATGGAAGCAACAAGAGCATTGTTCCATCCAAGACTGTACACTGAAGAGAGGAGAGAAGGAGGGTTGATATAAACGGAAATGATCTCTCTGATGAGAAACAGAAACCCCAGTTTGTCCACTTGAGGGTGTAGAAACCAAACTATACTGACTGCAGAGTTCAGGGGGCCTGAAGTTGAGGAAAAGAGAAGTGGTGTTAGAAGATGATAGAAAATGTCTTTTTAAATATCCAGGTTTCTGATTTTTTCCAAATAAAACAAACAGCCAAGGTTGCTCAGAAATAAAGATCTGATCTCAAAAGAGAAGAACACAGATGTATATAAATGTGTTATAAGAAGAAACCCTCTAAATAATAATGATCCTCTTGGAAAAGATTAAAGTGGAGAACAGGGAGGAAAATATTAAAAAAGATCCCTGGGCTTAAATTAAAATTTTCTAATCAGAAGCAAAAATCACCTGACTATTGTTCTATCTTCAATGACAAGAGGAAGAACCTGCTTGTCTTTCCAGGGGTAGAATTTAGGTCAGAAAATATGAGCAACATTAAATTTAAATATATTTTTCTTACCCTTTTTCTTATCTTATTGGGATTATACTGCAGGCAATGCTTTTTAATATCCAAGTAAACATGATAAAATTTATCTAACCAGGGTATCCTAACACTAATCTTATGCAACACTTTAGGCCAACCTGATACAATACCATTCTGATTTTTCAGGTTCTAGAAATCATTTTAACAAATAAGTAGTACATTTTCAAAACTGCTTAAATACAATTTTGTAAAGTTTAAAAATAAAATAAAATTTAAAAAAAAGGACTTGGAAACATAATTTGATTGCTTAACAGAATTATTAGAATTAATAATAATTAATATAATTATTCTATTGATTAATAAATTTCTTCACTTGTAATCACAGATTTAAAACTTCAAAAACTCTCTTTGATCAGGTAAAAAAGACAGACTAGAAAGTTGTGTGCCTGTGATCAACCACACAAATCTTGAGAGACCAAGATGGAACCTACAGTCATCATAAGTAATTAAAACAGAGTAAAAAGGAGTAATCTGAAAGTACAGTTTGCTTCATGAATACAACATTAAAACATTAAAAAAGGAACGGAATCACTACACTTAATTCCATCTGTTTTGCTTATGTATTTGTTAGTGGCTCAATCGTGTCTGACTCTTTGGGATCCCATGGACCAGAGCCTGGGAGGCTCCTATGTCCATGGGATTTCCCAGGCAAGAATACTGGAGTGGGTAGCCATTCCCTTCTCCAGGGGATCTTCCCGACCCAGGAATAGAACCCAGGTCTCCCGCAGTGCAGGGAGATTCTCCACCGCCTGAGCCACCAGAGAAGCATGCATCGTGTATTTCAATTTTTTATTTTGTTATTGTTTTTCATTGATTTCTTATTGTTCGTAACCATGAATATAACAACTTCTGAATCTTGTGATTCCATCTAGTGAATCATCAAGCCTGAAGGTAGTCTTAGAGATTGCTAACACACCTTTTAAAGCCATGGTCGAGTCCTATTAAACCCAGGAAACCTTTCCTCATCCAGCGCTTTTTGATTTTCCTCTTCTTTGCCACTAAATTGTATATTGTCTTATCATTTTCTATGGTTCATTGATTTTTAGACCTATGAAAATTTTACTGCCCAAACAGATAATTATAAAATGTTAACAAATAATGTATATCCAATGCTACACCTAGCTGGACATTTCAATAAAACCTGTTATACTGAACTTATATGCAGAGTACATCATGAGAAACGCTGGGCTGGAAGAAGCACAAGCTGGAATCAAGATTGCTGGGAGAAATATCAATAACCTTAGATATGCAGATGACACCACCCTAATGGCAGAAAGTGAAGAGGAACTCAAAAGCCTCTTGATGAAAGTGAAAAAGGAGAGTGAAAAAGCTGGCTTAAAGCTCAACATTCAGAAAACGAAGATCATGGCATCTGGTCCCATCACTTCATGGGAAACAGATGGGGAAATAGTGGAAACAGTGTCAGACTTTATTTTTTGGGGCACCAAAATCACTGCAGATGGTGACTGCAGCCATGAAATTAAAAGACGCTTACTCCTTGGAAGGAAAGTTATGACCAACCTAGATAGCATATTCAAAAGCAGAGACATTACTTTGCCAACAAAGGTCCATCTAGTCAAGGCTATGGTTTTTCCAGTGGTCATGTATGGATGTGAGAGTTGGACTGTGAAGAAAGCTGAGTGCCAAAAAATTGATGCTTTTGAACTGCAGTGTTGGAGAAGACTCTTGAGAGTCCCTTGGACTGCAAGGAGATCCAACCAGTCCATTGTGAAGGAGATCAGCCCTGGGTGTTCTTTGGAAGGAATGATGCTAAAGCTGAAACTCCAGTACTTTGGCCACCTCATGCAAAGAGTTGACTCATTGGAAAAGACTCCGATGCTGGGAGGGATTGGAGGCGGGAGGAAAAGGGGACGACGGAGGATGAGATGGCTGGATGGCATCACTGACTTGATGGACGTGGGTTTGAGTGAACTCCGGGAGATGGTGATGGACAGGGAGGCCTGGCGTGCTGCGATTCATGGGGTCGCAAAGATTTGGACACGACTGAGCGACTGAACTGAACTGATACTGAACTTAATTCAGATACTTACTGGCAATTTCAATATAATACTAATCAAACACTTTCATACTTTACAATTCAAACAAGATGGTTACATTAGAGACCTTTAATTCATTTGTATGCTGAACTGAAAAACAAGTATAAAAAGGAAGGCAAGTGTTTCCCCCACTAGCCAAGTGAACACACACTAGCAGGAGATGGTTATTTTCCCTCCTCAACACTTAATTGGCCATATGAATTATTTGCATATACCAATCAAGTTTAATGGCAAGTTGATATTAAAAAAAAGAGAGAGATTGACTCAGAGTCCAAAATATATCACTAGATAAAGCAAGCATTATTCTATAGGTTCTTTGCAAAAAGCATTCAAGTTTCTATGATTTCATCTTACCATTTAGTATCCACTTAAATATATAGAGGGTGATTTTATGTTCATAAAAATACTAGGGACACATTTTTACTGCTGAAAAAGATCTTAAATTTAGCCCACTGAGAAAGGGAGCTCACAGAAGTTATGTAAGACATACAATCTAACTCAGATCTCTTAATTTCCATCTATGATCTAACTGTAGAAGCATACTGTACTTATACAAAATCAATCATATTGATGATGACTTCTGGCTGTGCACACCTCTCTTCTTTTATTTCATAAGCAGCAAATAGGAATTGTGATAGATAACATCATCTAAATTCATTCTTCTATAGAAATGCTTTCACCTTTAAAGAAAATTTATATTTAAATACATTTTGAGGTTTTCTCTGTATGGGCATCTTCCTAAAACATTCAGATCCAAATGAAAAACATAAATCAGGAAAAAGAAATGTGATTGGTAAATTTCAGAGTGATTCAAGAGTTGATGTGCATTAACAGAAATAGTGATATTGGATAACATTCCCTGAACATGAGTGAGAGAAACCAGCATATAGCAGCCGGGGCTGTCCTGTACTAGCTCATAGAATCTTCACAGCAACCCTGTCATAGATGTTATTATCATATCCACTGTACAGCTGAGAAAACCAAAGAATAGAGAAGTTTAGAAATTTGATAAAGATAAATGCCAAAGTTGGAGGTCAAAACCAGGGAATCTGTTTTCAGCCTTAGGACTCAACCACTGCAACATCATGCTATATTGTCTCCTATAGGTAGTAGGTCCTCTGTAGGAGAAATGTGCAAATAAAGAAAAACACATATGGATTAATTCTAAAGGGAAAATGTGCAGATTCTGTGAGAATATTAATGAAGCAAAGATATTAATGTTTGTTTACATCATTAGCAGAATACATTACACTAAAATTCATTAACAGCTAAACAACATTAAGAAAATGCATTATTCTCCTGAGGGGAAAATTTCTATGAACCAAAAAAGTTTAAAAATTCTCTCCAAAGTCTACTTCCTCTTTTATTACTTTTATTCTTTTCCTAAAAGTTCTGTTATCCACTTCGGGATGATAAATGCATTTTTTTTCCTGCAAAATTTCCTTTATAGTTCAGGAGGCTGCAGAAGGAATTATAGAAAACCTACCAGATTTGAAAGTTAAAGGATGTGGATTATATTTCATCTTACATTGTGTGAGTTTTATTCAAACACAATACACACCATCTCATGGCTTCTTTTGTAGTGTATCAGCAGAGATAAGCCAAGAGTCCTTATGGCTCCCAAAGCCTAAAATATTTACCATCTGGCCCTCTACAGAAAAAGTTTACCCATTAATGAGATAATCCACAGGTAAAACACTTAAAGAGAGTTCCTCCCATGCTGATCATCACTCAGGACAGGTGAGCTCAGCATGGGGGACAGAGGGTGGCTGATGTCAACAGAGAGCACCAGGTGCTCTGAAAACAGAAAGGAAACGTCCCTGTACCCAAGGACAAACCCAGGACACGGCATACAAGGATTTCTAAAGCTTTTTTCCTCTTTGTTGGTATAAAACCTTCTTTTCAAATAAAACATGACACTGAAATTCAATACACAAAATGAATAAAAGCAGTGACATTCTCGCTGGGAATGGGGATGGCTGAGCTAGAATTCAGGCATCCTGGTTCCCAGCCTTTGGCCCTTTCCTTGTATCACATGCTGTTCTTTCATATAATAAGGCTTTGTTACTGTTCGATTTTTATTTGCATAATGAAGATAAATAATGTTACATAAAGAAGTGCTTTAACAAATTTGCTTTCCAAGTAATAATCTAGGGCCTCTCAACAAAAGGTTAATCTCAAATTTTTTTCAACATCAAACCCAAGAGATATTTGGTAGCTCCGAATGAGAGTTGATTATTTCACAATTGTAGCATAAATCACGGAGAAGGCAATGGCACCCCACTCCAGTACTCTTGCCTGGAAAACCCCATGGATGGAGGACCCTGGTAGGCTGCAGTCCATGGGATCGCTGAGGGTCGGACACGACTGAGTGACTTCACTTTCACTTTTCACTTTCATGCATTGGAGAAGGAAATGGCAACCCACTCCAGTGTTGTTGCCTGGAGAATCCCAGGGACGGGGGAGCCTGGTAGGCTGCCGTCTATGGGGTCGCACAGAGTCGGACACAACTGAAGCAACTTAGCAGCAGCAGCATAAATCATCATGTTAGAAAATAACCCCTTGTTAGGGGTGCTGAAGGCAACTTTGAATGTCATTTCAAATGAACTCTGGGGTAGAATTTGGGGTCTGTGCCTTTGGTTTGTAGGGAAAGCCTGTGTGAGGCTGCACTCTGATTTCCTCTTCTACCTTATCACTCTTACTTCCTACTGCTCACCAAACATCTTTTCAAAACAATCTTAATGTCATTTATAAGTTGGAAAAAGGCTCTGCCTTGTATTGAATAATATCCAGGGTTTACTTGGTCATATGAATTAAATTCACCCATTCCCATCCACTTTAGTTCACTGATTCCTAAAATGTCCTTGTTCACTTTTGCCATCTCCTGCTTGACCACATCCAGTTTACCTTGATTCATGGACCTAACATTCCAGGTTCCTATGCAATACTGTTCTTTACAGCATCGGACTTTACTTTCACCACCAGGCACATTCACAACTTTGGACCATAAAGAAGGCTGAGCACTTGAAGAACTGATGCTTTCAAATTGTGGTACTGGAAAAGACTCTTGAGAATCCCTTGGACAGCAAGGAGATCAAACCAGTCAATTGTAAAGGAAATTAACCCTGAATATTCACTGGAAGGGCTGAAGCTAAAGCTCCAATACTTTGGCCACCTGATGTGAAGAGCCAACTCATTGAAAAAGACCCTGATGCTGGGAAATATTGAGGGCAAGAGGAGAAGGGGGTGACAGTGGATGAGATGGTTGGATGGCATCACCGACTCAATGGACATGAATCTGAGCAAACTCTAGAAGGACAGGGAAACCTGGTGTGCTGCTGTTCACGGGGTTGCAGAGTCACACACAACTTAGCAACAACAGGTTTGCTCAGTCCATCAGTGCCCTTCCCAGCACCCCTATCCCCAACCTCAACATCCACCCCCATCTTCTGTTTCTCACCTGCTCCCCCTACTACCTACACCACTGCCACTCACAGGCCCACTATCAGAGAACCCTCCTCACTGCAAATACTTTCATTAACTGAGGGAGGAACAAAAATATGCTAAAAAAAAAAAAAACTATCAGATCTATTATATTTTTTTCTTTGAAACATGAATAATCAACTGAAAACATTAATATGGGAAAAATGTATGTAAACCCACTGGTCTTTCTCCCAACAAACAAAATTTTTACAAGCTGTTTTTGTAAACTTTGATTTCAAAGGCCGTTCTACCTAAAAATTACTGTTTTCAACATATAATTTGAAGAGGTAAAATGAATCCTAGATATGAAGGAATTTTGTTCTTGTCACATGAAGTATTATACTATAGACTTGTGTTACTAAGTCTTATACATTATTAATCAACATTTCCATCTGTCAAAGCTGTAAGCAGAATAATAACTGTTGTCAAGAATGACAGGGGAGAAGAAAAAAAGAAAAGAGAGAGAGAGAAAGAAAGAATGAGAGTTACAAACAGAGTGATTTCATACTCATCACCAAGAAAGTACTTGTGGAAAGAAGTAGATGCTCTGCAGATTTTTAACTGATAAAATATTATCTATTTTGCCCTGAATTCCAAATGAAAGGGCATATCCAATTAGCATCATTATAGGCAAGGCAGCAGAATCATGGGACAGGTTAAAACATTAGTTTTCGTAACCATTCCCACTTCTCCACTTCTGAGGATTTCTGCTATCTTTTCTTTGTGGGCTCATCAGAGGTAAAGGGGAGAAATAAATATTTGCAGAAACCTCAATCCAGGACAAGGAGATCCTAAAGGCAGACGTGCCTGATGAAAAAGAAGACACGTCTGTGGGGAGAGAGGGGCATAGTACTGAGGTTCAGTGAAGAGAAGAGTCCCAGAACATGATCAAGAGGGATTTGAGCACAGTCTCAGAGAGGATTTTAAGTGAAGTATGATATGACTGGGTCATCACATGTCAATAATAGTTACTATTGCTCCGAGCCCTACAGCCTGAGAGACAATCTTCTGACAAACAGGAACAGATTTACAGAGTGAAGCTTCACTCAGCTTCTCAGTCTTACTTACTCCAGATCCCAAGAAGGTACCTCTCAAATTGCCTCAAACTTGGAAATAAAATTAAAAAAAAGAACCGTAAGGACCTTGCAGAGGAACTCCCTGCAAAACTTCAACAACTGGGATGTAAAATACTGCAGATAAGCACGTATTCCTTTTAAATCGGGCTAACAAGCCCATCCCCAGAAGTGCCCAGAGTATAAGATAAAGGACTTGCCTTGATTCTTCCTGCCCGAGGCTACCAAGGAGCCCACTTATCTTCAGGGAGTTATCCTCTCAAATATTCCCCCAGCATATTGCCTAAGGGGAAATGGCTGCAGCTGCTGCTTAATGCATTTTCTTTTTTTTTTTGGTCAGGAAGATAAGTTTGCTCATTGAAAGGTAAATGGAAGAAGAAAAGGCTTCTGCAAACTGTCATATTTCACAAGCAAAAGGCCTTTTAAAATTCCCTGGAAGTTTGATTTTCTCTTTCAGGCCAAAAGAACTGTAATTGCCCAACTGTGGGATAGGCGAGATAGGCCTTGTTTCTACAGTCCAGACTAAGACAAAAAGTTAAATTCTCTGAAAAGCTACTTCTCTCCTATTAAATCGCTTTCCTCCTGGATATAAAGTTGGCCAATCACCTGTCTGAAAATGTGCTGCCTTTAGTGGAATGTGGTTTTCTTTAGTCGAAAGAAAGTCACTTTTCAGCTTGTCCTTCTGATTCCCTGGCAAAGGAGAACTTAGCCTTCTTTATCTTTTTCCCTGGCTCCACTTCAATTCCATCAGCTATACAGAGGGCTTCTAGATAATAATAACCCTAAATTACTTCTGCTGGAAGATCTTATGGAAAAAGAGCCTGTGAAGTGGTAAGTTTCAAGAATATTTTACGACATTTTAGCCGCTGCTGCTGGTGTTCAGTCGCGAAGTCGTTTCTGACTCTTTGCAACCCCATGGACTGCAGCACACCAGGCTTCTCTGTCCTTCACTATCCCCTAGAGTTTACTCAAATTCATGTTCACTGAGTCAGTGATGCTAACTAACCATCTCATCCTTTGCTGTCCTCATCTCCTTTTTTTTCTATTTCTATTTTAGCTAGTTACATTAATTTCGGAAGGAATCTTTAGGGAGCCCACGGCTTGGGGCTTTAAGCTATGGAAAAACGTGGGAGCAATGTAAATTACCTTGGGAATACACAGGCTACTAGAAATATCAACTATTCAAAGAATCTATCCCTTTAAACATTAAAGAGATTCATATAGAAAGGAAAGACATTTATGGATATTTCCTCATTTATTAAATGACTGTTGACAACTGTAAATAAAACTATGGTTCAGTTCATGTATTTATCTCTTTCACCATGCCAGGCTCTAGTGGATGAAAAGATAAACAAGTACCTGCTCTCCATAAGATTAAGAAACTAGCAGAAAAGCAAGCATCCTATAATTACAGTGTGATATATGCCATCCTTGTGATATGAATAAAGAAAGTAAAGGAATGCAGAGGGGGAGGAATCTGGCCAGGAGACAGAAGAAAAGAAAGGATGCAAGAAGCTTTCACTTGAGGGGAAATTGGAGCTGAGCTTTGAGAATCATCAGAATTTGCTAGGCAGGAAAGTGATGGGGCGCCATTTCAGATACTATGAATCTGTAGCACATTTGAGGAAAGGCAGAGAGCTCAGTGAGCTCAGGAAACAGGGGGAAAGGGTAGGAGAAGCAGTTCACAAGCTGGATTTTTTAAGGTCTTGAAAACCATACAAAGAACCAATCTTTCTTTGAGGCTCTGAGGAGCTGTCCATGGTTTCTGAGGAAAAGACAACTCACAAACAAAGCAACTGGCCAGAAAGATTACCACTCAGACAAATAAGTACAGTACACATTACAGAACAGAGTGTTTGAAAACTACATTTTCTTACACTTGGATTTTAATCAGTTCTCAGTTCTAGTGTGGGAACAGAGGAGAAATCCTAATCAATTACTTCAGACTTTCCCTTTTGAGAGTGTGTTTACACTGATAACAAAGCAATAGATATTTTTTAAATTTATCAATTTTGTTATCATAATTCTCAAGGTTAGATTTTTAGTTATAATATCCATCTGTATTAAGTATCCCATATATTTAGGATTGATAAAATTTGTGTAAGAGAGATCAGAATTTAATAATGTATCACTATTTACTTGTCAAGGTTGTTTGGACTAGATTAATTTTATCTTCTCACATTTAATATTATTCTTTACACAGAAGGTTTCTTTTCTTTGTTCATCTTCCCTTGGTATCCTCTTTCATGGAGGATTAAAGTTTAGAATCTCAATGGACAGAAAAAGAAAAGTTTTTTCTAAGTGTTAATTTTTAGAAAAACTATACAAATTCCCCAACTCCTTTTTTTTTTTTTTTTTTTATGTTATTTGGAAAAAATGAAAAAAAGAGGGGGTGAAGGGAGAGAGAGAGAAAGAATGAGAGTTCTATAGAAAAGATATTCTGGGGCATCCTGCTGTGTTAGTCAGATCCGACAGCTGCTCCAAATAGAATGTCCGGAAGCACTGTGCTGTGTAGCGGGAGAGAAGCGCTCAGTTTGTTAACTGCCTTGCTCCAATGGTGTCCTAGATAGAAAGTCATCTGGGGGCATAAGCTACAGGAACTATACATTATGGTTATACTTTATGCAAAATGCTTTAATATGATGAATATTTAATATCAGACCTTAAGCTTAGAATGTTGATATGCACAAAGCCTTCGACTGCATGGATCATAACGAACTGTGGAAAATTATTAAATAGATGGGAATATCAAACCACCTTACCTGTCTCCTGAGAAACCTATATGCAGGTCAAGAAGCAATGGTTAGAATCTCACATGGAACAACTGACTGGTTCAAAAATGGAAAAGGAGTACGTCAAGGCTGTATATTGTCACCCTGCTTATTTAACTTATATGCAGAGTACATCATGAGAAACGCTGGGCTGGATGAAGCACAAGCTGGAATCAAGATTGCCAGGACAAATATCAACAACCTCGATATGCAGATGACACCATCCTTATGGCAAAAAGCAAAGAGGAACTAAAGAGCCTCTTGATGAAGGTGAAAGAGGAGAGTGAAAAAAGCTGGCTTAAAACTCAACATTCAAAAAACTAAGATCATGGCATCCAATCCTATCACTTCATGGCAAATAGATGGGTAAAAAGTAGAAACAGTGAGAGATTTTATTTTTGGGGGCTCCAAAATCACTGCAGATGGTGATTTCACTGCTTGCTCCTCGGAAGGAAAGATATGACAAACCTAGACAGTGTATTAAAAAACAAAGATATCACTTTGCCAACAAAGGCCCACTTAGTAAAAGCTATGGTTTTTCTGGTAGTCATGTACAGATGTGAGAGTTGGACCATAAAGAAAGCTGAGTGTCGAAGAATTGATGCTTTTGAATTGTGGTGCTGGAAAAGACTCTTGAGAGTCCCTTGGACTACAAGGGGATCAAACCAGTCAATCCTAAAGGACATCAACCCTGAATATTCATTGGAAGGACTGAAGCTGAAGCTTAATGGAAAAGACCCTGATGCTGAGAAAGGTTGAAGGCAAAAGGAGAAGGGGCTTGAGAGAGGATGAGATGGTTAGGAACACCAACTCAAAGGAAGCATGGTATGCTGCAGTCCATCAGGTTGCACAGAGTCAGATATGACTTAGCAACTGAACAACAATATTGTGTGTGTGTGTGCGTGTGTGTGTGTGTGTGTGTGGAGAGAGGTAGACAGATAGATAGATAGATAGATAGATACATGAGCTTCCCTGGTGGCTCAGTGGTAAACAATCCGTCTGCCAATGCAGGAGACGCAAGAGACCCAGGTTGCAGGTTCCATGACTGGATTGAGAAGATGCCCTGGTAGGAAATGACAACCCATCTCAGTATTCTTGCCTGGAAAATCCACAGATGGAGGAGCCTGGCAGGCTACAGCTCATGGGTTCATAAAGATTTGCACACGACTAAGTGACTGAAAAAATACACACACACACACATACACACACACACACATATGTGTGTGTCCATATATATATATTTACAAAACCTTTCATATAAAAAATACTAAAGTATATTGCACACTTGGTCATCAAATTGCAGTGAACATTTGTAATTATCTTTTCAAGGATAAAACAAATATATCACGCCACTAGCTTTTCCTAGCCTAATGTTTTACTTAAGTTTTGAAGGGAGAAGTTCAATGCTGAATCTTTACAGAGATCCAAATAAAATAAAGAAACAAGGATGTGATTTACTATTGTAGGTTCATTTATCTTTCTTTGTTAAAAAAAAAAATCACTGTAAGTAAATGGTTATAACCCTCAATGACCAAGAGAAGTAGGGAGATGGCAGACAAATGCAAAATGTAATGAGGCAGGATTGTCCAAAAAGCTCTGCCTGTCTTCAGTCTAGATTCTTTTCAATAAAGATTGATTGTAGCCTTCAAGGCAGAATGTACATCATTACTCTTTAGATATTCCATTCCAGGAGGCTAAACTCCTCCCTAGAGATTTGCCTTTGTTTGTGCACATGTGACACAGAGAAAAAGAAGCTTTCAGTCATGTAGTTTATAAATTTACCCTTATATAACCAAACAACCGATAAGTTTACATTAGAACATAATTATCCAAAAAAGACACCTATGTTTCTCCAATGGTCAGATTTTCCTTTACACACCCTGTTACCAATGCTGAGTCACTTCAGTGATACAAAGGTACTTTAGATTTACTACAGTTTTTGATTTGACAAAAATTACTATCAAGTCACACAAACCTTTCAAGACCATCTGCCTCTCCAAATGGTCCATCCTACCGATTATCCATTTCCAAAGGCCTTTGAGAAATACATTTCATGATTCTTTCCTAGTTCACACCCAAGTTTAAAAATAAAAAACATACCAAAAATAAAATGTTTTTTATGATCTACACACTACATGCCTCTTGTTTCCAGTTTGGCTCATTTGAAGTTATTCTTTGTGGAATTGAGAGCTAATGTTAGATATAAGTAGAGATGACTTTCTCTGACCAGCAGAATCAGAAGTTCTCTCTCTATACCCATTGCTACATGGGTTTTCTGAGTTTTGGTTTCTTTTTAATGAAATGGAGAAAACAATGGTGCTGCTGCTGCTGAGTCACGTCAGTCGTGTCCGACTCTGTGCGACACCGAGCAATTACAGTTACTTCTTTTTGTTACCTTACCCATTATGTTTTCTGTGGTATTTCTTTGATTCTAAGGTGCCATTGATTCTAAGGCTCACCAGTGAATTAATAATAGCTTTTCTGAACATCTTTTCTAAAATGTTAAATGAGTAAAAGCATGAGTCTTAGAATCAAGACCAAGGGATTTTTCAAAAGTAATTTTCAACCACGCTATAGAGATTTTCAACTATAAATTAGTATGTCAAGAGGATGCCATCCAGTTGTAGAAAGTTTCATGTATTTTATCTTGTCTTTAAATAAATACATCAAATAAGTTAATGTCATTAACAAATATTACCGGGGTAGGGAAAAGGGGAAGAAAACACCATTTGTTTTTAGTGGCTAGTTGTGTTGTCTATGTACTTTATGTAAGTCCTTTCATTTAACACTTACAATAATCCTATGAAATACATGCTATTTTCCCCATTTTACATTGAAGGGAACTCAGGCACCAAAGAGGTTAAACAACAACAAAAACAAAAGTTTGACTAAGGCAGAAGACCTAGTCCATGCAGAATGGAAAGTCAAAAGTCTAAGACCCTTTCTATTACAATGCCTCACCAAAAAATGCCAACTTAACAAATTTACAAAAACTGAAGTCTCTACTAAAATATACTTTGATAGGCTTAAGACAATTTGCTTAGAAATATATCCTTTGTATCATCTGAACCTAATTCTTCAGGGATATTTACTTTTCTTACCTTAAAACCAATGTTATCCCCTGGAGACAATTCGAGTGACTATATTGTAACATCCTAATGAAATCATCTTTTCTAAAATTCAGTTAAGATCCCATTATTTTCACATATATCAGGATACTCTTTCTTTAATGAGACTAAACAACTGATTACTCATGTTCTATCCATGCCTGTATTCACCAGAGGTAGTTAGGAGTTTGTGTGAAGCCTGGCTGGGCTAGTTTTGAGCTGTGGGACTTTGGACCACTTACTGAGCTTCTTTAAGCCACAAATGTCATCATCATTTAAGAGTCCATGTTCATAAAGCTCTGAGCCCACTTAGCACAGAGTAAGCTCAGCTGACTCAGTCTATTAATATTTTAAATGTTACTGAAGTTTACAGCCTATGTCAGGGAATTCAAACTCTCAATGCATTTATCTTCAGCTTAGGCAGCCAGCATAGTGTGCACAGTGTCTTATATATAGAAGTAATTAAACCTACTTTTAGACTCAGGCATGTCATATTCAGTTCCATCGCTAATTAACAATCAAACATTGCCTTCCCCTTAGAATTAGAAAAGCACTGGTGCTAATTCCATGGTGGTCCCTAATACCCACCTTTTCAGAGGTCACAGCTTAATCAAAACATCAAGAACCAAGGTGAACTTGTTTGTAATGAATGAAAAAATTTATTCCATAGATTCTGACCTCATGACATACTCCTAGAGGGAAAAGGCTCTCTGCACTTTTGAATTCCTACTGTAGAAAATATTCCCTTTTGGTCATGTGTGATGATCAAGTGCTCTGTGACCACCTCTAATAAGGAAGCCTGTTTAATGCTACAATTTTATACCTTCTTGAATTTGTATGATCACAGCATTTTTTTTTCTCTCCACATAACATCTATTAAACCAAGTTCTATGGAAATACAGTCTGGCATTTAAAAGATTCCAATGGAAAGTACCAAAAAAACCCAAAAAACAAAAAACACTCCTCTTTATTTTTTTTTTTTAAAGCAATGGCATTGTGGATTTCCTCTTCAATTGTCAGGAAAATTCTACTACAGAGGCTTGGAGTTAATGCTAAAAGTTCAACTAATTTAGTATTGACCACTCCAGGATGAGAACAGCATAGGACATTAAGTCTCATATGTCATATTAACTGTTTTAGTTCCATAAAAAGCTTTATGATTTAATTTAGCAATGGATTCCTACCACTGGAAAAAAATATATCTTTAAGCTTGATATGACTGAAATAATTCATTTTGTCCTGACAAGAGGCAAAATCAAACTACATTGCACAAGAGATTCTTCTTCATCACAAAATAGCAATCTAGCAATTCGTAATGGTGCTTGCTAAGAAAGAAAAAAAAGTCCATATTAAAACATGGTCTGAACTTTCTGGTCACCCATTTAGGAAAACCTCATTAAATCTGAAAACACCCAAATGAAAATCAAACAACCAAAATGCTTTATTTGCATGCTTCTGAAATCTACTGCAAGAAAGAATATGTTGTACCCTAATTATACTGGTTGCCAGTGGACTTAAAATTAATATGACAACTTTCTTCAAAAGAAATATATGTACTTAGGGAATTTTTAAAGTTTCAAGAATGAAATTATAGCTCTGACAACACGAAGCTAGGTGAGAGTAAATTTCCACCAATCTTGAAGGCAGTCATGATAAATAACAATTATTTTTAACAAGGGAGAGGCCAATCTTCCATCAACTTGAAATGATATTTCATACAACATTATGACTACTCAGAATATTAGTACAGAAACACAAATATATTGAAGTAAAAAAAAATAAAGATCCTATATACCCTTCTTAAATTTCACTTTGATTAACTGGTCTCTGATGTTCTTGATTATCATGTGTTTCTAATGACCATGTTTTTATTTCAGTTTTGGAGTATAATTGCTTTACGGTGTTGTGTCAGTTTCTGCTGAACAACAAAGTGAATCAATCACCAGTTCAGTTCAGTGACTCAGCTGTATCTGACTCTTTGCAACCCCATGGACTGCAGCACACCAGGCTTCCCTGTCCATCACCAACTCCCAGAGCTTGCTCAAACTCATGCCCATCGAGTTGGTGATGCCATCCAACCATCTCATCCTCTGTCATTTCCCCTTCTCCTCCTCCCTTCAATCTTTCCCAGCATCACAGTCTTTTCCAATGAGTCACTTCTTCACATCAGATGGCCAAAGTATTGGAGCTTCAGCAACAGTCCTTCCAATGGATATTCAGGACTGATTTCCTCTAGGATTGACTGGCTTGATCACCTTGCAGTCCAAGGAACTCTTAAAAGTCTTCTCCAGCACCACAATTCGAAAGCATCAATTCATCGGCACTCAGCTTTCTTTATAGTCCAACTTGCACATCCATACACGACCACTGGAAAAACTATAGCTTTGACTAGACAGACCTTTGTCGGCAAAGTAATGTCTCTGCTTTTTAATATGCTATCTAGATTTGTCATATCTTTCTTTTCTTCCAAGGAGCAAGCATCTTTTAATTTCATGGTTGCAGTCACCATCTGCAGTGATTTTGAAGCCCAAGAAAATAAAGTCTGTCACTGTTTCCATTGTTTCCCCATCTATTTGCCATGAAGTGATGGGACTGATGCCATGATCCTAGGTTTTTGAATGATCAGTTTTAAGCTAGCTTTTTCATTCTCCTCTTTCAATTTCAAGAAGCTCTTTATTTCCTCTTTGCTTTCTGCCATAAGGGTGGTGTCGTCTATATATCTGAGGTTATTGATATTTCAGTTATATGTATACATATATCCCCTCCCTCTTGAGTCTCCCTCCCACGCACCCCACTCCCTCATCCCACCCCTCTAGGTCATCACAGAACATAGAGCTGAGCTCCCTGTGCTATATACAGCTGCTTCCTTCCAGCTAGTTATGGTAGTGTAAACATCTAATGACCACTTTTAAAAATAATACCTCCAAAGTCGTCTATGCAGTTCAAAAGATTTGCTCTTTCAAACAGAAGGCTCTGTTTTGGTGTGATCTTACATCTGATTATCTGGCCTATATAATCACCATGAAACATACAGATCTACACCCAATGTAGGCACCCTTTATTAACATCTGAAGGAGTAATTTTAAGTCCAACCCATTGATTGAGTCCTGGGTTAGCTGACAACCATATTCACATTATAAAACAGATGGTATAGGTTGCTGGGTTAACCTAAGCTTTACTAAATGATTTTCAAGAAACAATTTTATTTTGATTCTTCACAGGTAATACCACAAAATCTAGTGCATCTTAGTGTACAATCTGAGTCACTCAAGCTTGAGAGTGCTACAGACTGAATGTGTCCCCCTCAAAATCTCTATGTTGAAACCTAGTTACTAATGTGATGATATATGGTGCGGGCGCCTTTGGAAGGTCATGAGGTCATGAGATTAGGTCACAAGAACAGAACCCTCACAAATGGAACTGGCATTCTTTAAAAGAGACTACATAGAGTTCCTTTGTCCCTTCTGTCACTGAGGACAAGAAGAGAGCAAGAAGACAGCTCTCTTCTTGCCATCTTCTCCATTGTGTGTAGATCTGTAGATGGCAAGAAGAGATCTGTCTACGAACCAAAAAGTGGTACCTCACCAGACACTGAGTCTGCTACTGCCTTCATCTTGGACTTCCCAGCTTCCAGAACTGTGAGAAATGCATTCCATTGTTTTTAAGACACCAGGCTTCCCAGGTGACACGAGTGGTAAAGAATCCACCTGCCAATGCAGGAGACATAAGAGATGCGGGTTTGATCCCTGGGTCAGGAAGATCCCCAGGTCACGAAGATGCCCTGTAGAAGGGCATGGCAACCCTCTCCAGTATTCTTGCCTGGAGAATGCCATATACAGAGGAGCCTGGTGGGCTACAGTCCACGGAGTTTCAGAGTCAGACACAACTGAAGAGACTGAGCACACGCACACAGGATGATGATGGAGAGCACTTTAACCAGGGAAAGAGCCTGGATAAATACCCAGCATGGCAGCCAACTTCAGTATGCCCGGCTGTGATTTCCACTGAGCGTCCTCCCCAACAAAGAACAGTGCAAGCTGACCTCTTTAACTCACAGGATGCTGAGGAAATGAAGCAGGGCAGCACCTCAGGTGAAATCATAGATGAGACTGTGGCTTCTGCCTTGCTTTCTTAGCTTGCTTGCTTTGACAGAAGCCAGGTGTCACACTGTGAGGACACTCAAGCGTGGAGAGGTCCAGACGGGAAAGAGCTAAGACCTCCTGCCAACCACTAGCACTGTGTGAATGAAACATCTTAGAAGCCACTCCAGGTGAAGTTTTCAGATGACTGTAACCTTGTCTGGCAAACTGACTCAAGCTGGTGACAAACCTAATCAGAGCATCCAACTCAGCTGCTTCTAAAGCCTTGACCCATAGAAACTGAGATGCTAAGGAGTTATTGTATCTCTAAGCTGTTCAATTGTGCACTGATACATTGAATGATAATGGACAGCTGCTAACTTGTGGAATAGTTTAATGCACATCCCTGCTGGCTCAGATGGTAAAGAATCTGCCTGCAATACGGGAGACCCAGGTTTGATCCCTGGGTTGGGAAGATCATCTGGAGAAGGGAATGGCTACCCACTCCAGTAATGTAGCCTGGAGAATTCCATGTACACAGGAGTCTGGCAGGGTACGATCCATGGGGTCGCAAAGTCAGACACAACTAAGTGACTAACACTTTCACTTTCACTGGATAAATATACCCAACATTGCCAATCCATAGTGCTTTGTATCAATTGACTTGTTATAACATATCTGTTTTATGAGTAAGGTATTTGCTCTAATGGTAGGCATTAAGTGAGTATAGACTTTGAAAGAAGTTAGGCATCTCTCTCAAATGTCAACGCTTCATTGGGTGGTGAGTAAAAAGTATCACACAAGTCTAAGTGACATGAAGGCAGGTATTCTATTTTATTTTCTACTGTATCCCCAGTGCCCAGAATAGTGTCTGGATCACAAAAGGTGCTTAGTAAATACTAAATGAATGAACATATACAGAGTTCAGGGGTATCTCCCATGTAACTCTTATTAAGTGCAGACTATGTAAGTTATTTTATAGATAGATAGATATGTAGAGAGAGAATTCTTTAAAACTCAAATATAGGTTCTAGAAAATTAATTTTGCTATTTTTTTCTGAAAATGTTTTATTATAAGAATTTCAACTTAACATATACCTGTAAGTTACAGATAGACTTTTATGAGTATTTTCAATAAAGAACATGTCTAAATATTTAAATGAATATTGGAAAAGTACACTTATTCTAAATTTTGAGGTTAGTTCCAAAGGTGATTCATCATTTGTTTTCCAACTAAATATACTAACCTTCTTGATAACAGACCCAAGAAGCTTTAAGAAATAATATACTACAGAACAATTAGGGATTCCTTAAGTATATTCACATTTATCTAGCCAACAAAAGAGTTTCATTTTCAAACAGATTGAGAATAGATTTTATAACAGAAGCAGAAATTGTATCTGTTAATAATAGATTCAAGTAATCCTTTCTTGGACAAGACCATCTGGTAAATACTTTCTGTAGCCAGAATTGTAAAGCTTTTCAGGTCATAAACTGAAATCACATATAGACTGCATCAAACTGAGAAGTAACTATGTTCTTTTCTGTCAACAATTTACATATAATAAGGGTAATAACAAAGGTCTGTCTAGTCTAGGCTATGGTTTTTCCAGCAGTCACGTATGGATGTGAGAGTTGGACTATAAAGAAAGCTGAGCACTGAAGAATTGATGCTTCTGAACTGTGTGTGGTGTTGGAGAAGACTCTTGAGAGTCCCTTGGACTGCAAGGAGATCCAACCAGTCCATCCTAAAGGAGATCAGTCCTGAGTGTTCATTGGAAGGACTGATGTTCAAAGTGAAACTCCAATACTTTGGCCACCTGATGGAAAGAGCTGACTCATTTGAAAAGACCCTGATGCTGGGAAAGATTGAAGGTGGGAGGAGAAGGGGACGACAGAGGATGAGATGGTTGTTAGATGGCATCACTGACTCAATGGGCATGGGTTTGGGTAAACTCTGGGGAGTTGGTGATGGACAGGGAGGCCTGGCGTGCTGCGGCCCATGGGGTCGCAAAGAGTCAGACACAACTGAGCAACTAAGCTGAACTGAATAAGTAGATAAATATTGAGTATTTTCCTGGAAATATACACATTTAGCTAGCTTTCAATTTTATTTTGTGTAGATCTTTTAGTATGACACAGTTTTTCACATAGGAGAGAGTTTCTAAATACATTCTAGCATTAAAAGAGAGCTGTTAAGGCATTAATCAATAGAGGATTACATGAAAGCTTCTGGTTGTGTGGATATTCACTTGCAGCTTCTTTCTTTGGATTTTGATATAAATGGAAAGCAGTAAATAGAAAGGAAGCTACTGATACAAAGGGCAGGGAAGGCATTCTGAACTCTTCCAGGTCTGAGACGTCAGCATTGGATTATGGACTTACAGCATATCCCACACATTGTCAGAAATCAGACTGACAACCACAGCCTTTATATCCTCAGAAATCTCATTTCAAGAATGTGTACCCATTGACCTAGCATCTTCAGAGATTTCTACAGACCATGGGAAGAGATTTAGAAGTCAATACTTACATTATTTGTTAAATTCATGGCACTAACAATTCCAACTTCATTAATTTAAAATATATCCCTGGAATCAACCACCCCCCAGGCCACTGTGCTACTTGTTGAGGACACACCCTTTCAAAGGACACATACGTGGTCCCTGCCCTTAGGAAGCTTACATTCTAGTAGGAGATATATATAGATTAAAAAGCTAGGCGAACAAATGGGATCAAAAAAATCCCAAAGCAAGTGAGTATGAGACCCAAGAAGTTTGTTGTGGGAAGAGTACTTGAAACTGAAGAAACAGCATGGATAAAAGCCCTGAATGAAACAGAATAAGATACATTTGGAAGCCAGAAGATTATAGGTGAAACCAGAAGATTATGAGTGTGAATCAGGAATGTAAGGAAGTAAGAAGGCTAATAAAAAATGAGGCTGGAGAGGGAGGTGGGTGCCAGCCCATGAAAGATAAAAAGATTTTTGAATGTTACCTCGAAGGCAAAATACTCATTTTACGTAAATTTAAATATAGGCTCAGTATCCCCTTGTCCCGCTGTGTAAACTACAGGTGTTTTTTCTCTGTCAACCTTAGGGAGGTGTTGACAGTCCCAGTGGTTAACAGAGTTGCCTTCCATCTTTGGATTCTTTTTACATCTCTTCCCTTTAGCTACTAACATTTTCCTTTTATTAGTGCAAACTTGTTAATACCTACATTCTATTTGGAAAATATCCATAAAGTGTACATAGAGTGAAACTGCACAGATACTAAGTATAGCCCGTACAGTTGGATAAATGTTAGCAATTGTACACACCCTTGTACTCAACATCCCAATCAAGATATAAAACATCTCTATTATCCCCAAAAGTTCTCTTGCTTTCCCTTCTAAGCAGTCCATTTTCAACCTCCATAGGCAACCACTCTCCTGATTTGCTGTCACCCCATTAGCTTTGCCTATCCCAGCAAGTCATACAAAAGGAATCATACAATATGCACTATTCTTTCACATAACATAAAAGTTGCAGAGACATCCATGTTTGAGTGTGCATCAGTACTTCAATTTTCTCTATACTGTTTGCTAACTAGTATTCTATTGTATGGATTTGTTTATCCATTTTCTTGTTGGTGAACATTTGGAATTTTTCCAGTTTACAGCTATTGCAATTAAAGTTACTATATGAACATGTACAACCATTTCTGTAAACAAAGCTTTCCATCTGTTGTGAATAAATATCTGGACCTAGCTATACGTATATGTTTAATGAGATAGTGATAATGGATTCCCACAGCTTTAAATCACAATGTATTATGAGTAAGGATTTGCACATCAGTTCTTTGTGAATCTAAAATTATTGTCTTACATGAAGATAAAATCTGAACACTTATGTCTAACATTACAATTTAGGAGTCATTATGAAAACCACTCCTTTGATGTCCCCAAAGAAGAAACAATTAGTACAAGGAAATTTTAAAAACTCAATTGAATAACAGTATCAGTAACTCTTCAAAATCTAGAGGATCAGATTCATACTGCATTTTAATGGGAAAAAAAGAGCTTTGAAGTTATGGGGCAAAATGCACAATGAAGGTAGCCTAAAAAGTAGGGGGGGGGGAGCCATTTCACTTCCTAAAATCTAAGCCCTTTGGACAATACTTTACCCTCTCCTGAGGTACTTAAGAATATTACCAAGAAGTCCTTTAGTTTTTGCTTTATATTACAAAATGCAGCTGTGAGTGAGAAATAGTAATTAAAAATCTCTCTATCCCAGTTATGTGTTAGATGCCCAGTAGTGTCCAACTCTTTGGGACCCCACGGACGGTAGCCCACCAGGCTTCTCTGTCTATGGAATTCTCCAGGCAAGATTACTGGAGTGGGTGGCTATTCCCTTCTCCAGGGGATCTTCCTGACCCAGAGATGGAACTCACATCTCCAGGTGGATTGCCAATTCAACCCTGCATTGGCTGGCGGATTCTTTACCATTTGAGCCACCAGGGAAGCCTAGTTATAGGTAGGAACAGAACAGAAGAAAAATCCAACTAACATAGTTAACAAATGGCAATGGAGTAAAAATACAGAACAGAAAATGAATCTGAGACACTGTTTACCTACTATGAATTACATTGTGATCACTCCAGACAACTGACCCCAATTAACTGCTAAGAATAGATACCGACCGGATTTACAGAAAGGAGGGGTACGCTGGCAGATAAAAAGAAAAACACAGGTAGCAACCATAGCAGAAAATAATGGATGGGTATTTGGAGAATGTCTGAAGATAAAAACAGACTTTGAAAATTATTATCCACATAGCTAAAAAGATCATTAAATAGTAATAATTTCTCAAGTAAATATAAATCTTTAAGATCATCTTATTATAGTAGAAAAAGAACTATTAGCAGAACCATGAAAAAAATTACTTAATCTCCTAAACAAATTTAAATTAATTTAATTGGAGTCATTTCTTTACTCAGAGCTATTAACACTTAAAAGTATATTTGCTAAATTGGACTCTCTGAAGTAATATTTGAAAGCATGTTCTTTCACACATGTTGAATCTTAAGCTGGGAATAAATATAAACTCTTTTGGCTATCTTTTTATAAATTATATTTTGGAGACTATGAAAAAATTTTCAGATAATACAAATTATAGTAACAAAAAGGGGAATAAATAAAACACAGAACTATGAAAAATGATTAAAATACATTAATTTGTAGACTGAGTGCACTGGATAGGAAAGCACTGTATTTTCAATTGTAAAGAACATAATTTTTTTCTATATAATACTTTTACCTTAGCCTAACTTATAATTTCTTCTTCTCATTTAGAAGGCAAAAGTACAAAATCTCTAAACCTAGGTTTTTATTCTTTTCTGTATAAAATACTGTATTACTTAAAGTGCTATGTAGCTAAAGAGAGGTAATTCTGGTAGACATTGTTACATTTTTATCTCAGCCCCACATATGGAAAACCAATTTAAAGTAGGCACGTGGGTTTCTATCTATATATTAGCTGAACTGCTAGCTACTGTGAATTACATTGTGATCATTCCAGACAACTGACCCCAATTAACAGTGAAGTAAAGTTGCCTTGAGTCAAAGTATGACCTGTTGAGAGACAATCCCCCAAATAGCCATTTAGAGCTGAGTTGTCCAATACGGTAGCTACTAGCCCACAAGTGGCTGTAAAACACTTGGGAAGAGGCGAGTGCAATGCAGGGGCTGAACGTTTTTCTTTAACTGAGATGTGCTGTAAGTATAAACTACACATTGGATTTTGAAGATTTAGTATAAAATGCTAAATATCTCATTGACATTTTTAAATTCCTAATAAATTGAAATATTGATTTTTTTATACATTGGGATAAATAAAGTACATAATTCAAAATAATCTCACCAATTTCTTTTACTTTCTTAATGTTACTACTAGGAAATTTCAAATTACAAACATAACTCACATTAAAGTGAAAGTACAAGTCGCTCAGTCGTGTCTGACTCTTTACGACCCTATGGTCTATACAGTCCATGGAATTCTCCAGGCCGGAAACTGGAATGGGTAGCCTTTCCCTTCTCCAGGGGCTCTTCCCAACCCAGGGATCAAACCCAGGTCTCCTGTATTGCAGGCAGGTTTTTTTTACCAGCTGAGCCACAAGGGAAGCCCAAGAATACCAGAGTGGGTAGCCTATCCCTTCTCCAGCAGGTCTCCGGCATTGCAGGTGGATTCTTTACCAACTGAGCTATCAGGGAAGCCCTCACATTATATTTCTATTAATAGCTCTGGTCTAGATTCTTTAAAAGAAAACAAACCAAAGTAGAGCATCTGGTTCTCACAGGTTTTAAAAGCTATGGATTCATTTTACTTTCTTAAATTAAAATGCACAATGATTAAGTCCAACATTTTGGGGGACTAACAGATTGGTTCTTACAGTTCAATGAATAGGCATAGTTCTAGGCTTAGAATTTAGACAGCAGGAATGATCAAACTCAAAACACTTATCCAAGAAAATGTGTCTTCAAGCAAAAGACACAGAATATAAAATAGGATGAAAAAAAATCCAGCTGTCTGCCTTTTAAAAGAAGTACATGAAATATTTAGGAATGTAGGTGATGACTAAAGATTTGGGGTTAGCAAAGAAGTTCAGTTACTATTGAGATATTAGAAAGAGATTAAATCATAGCACAGCAACAAACTAGAGAGTATTTGATTTAAACAACTCAAATTTAATCAGAATATCAGGCACTAGCAGAAAGGCTTGATTCAATCAATTTTCCTGTAAAAGTAATTAAAAATAATATATACAAACGGAGTCAGACACTTTTATTTAATGAAACAGATAAGGCATTTTATAGTAGTGATTTTTACTATTCTAAAAAAATCTTTCAGTAATTTGCACAGCTAAAAAAAGAGGTAAATAATACTATTTGAGTTGTTTTTACCTAAGTAAGTGAAATACATACTTGATAAACTACTAGTAGGTATTACAATTATGAAAAATGAGATACATACTCAAATATATTTACATGACAGATGCTGAAAGGGAAAATACACTAGTTTTAAAATATTTAGTTAAAATTTTAATAAAACAAGTTTATGCATTACACATATTTTATTTCAATATATGTTGATATTACATTAAACAGATATTTGTGTTTTTGAGCATAAGACCATAAATACTAAAAATGCCACAATGACTTTGAATTCTGTTTTTCAATCTAACTAGTAGGTTTACTTGAATGATTTAAGGGAGTATTACACACAAATTTACAAGTTTATGGAAAAGTAAGCATCTAATAGAAGACTTTTGAGAGTCCCTTGGACTGCAAGGAGATCCAACCAGGCCATCCTAAAGGAGATCAGTCCTGGTGTTCATTGGAAGGACTGATGCTGAGGCTGAAACTCCAATATTTTGGCCACCTCATGCGAAGAGTTGACTCACTGGAAAAGACCCTGATGCTGGGAGGGATTGAGGGCAGGAGGAGAAAGCAACAACAGAGGATGAGATGGCTGGATGGCATCACCAACTAGATGGACATGAGTTTGGGTGAACTCCGGGAGTTGGTGATGGACAGGGAGGCCTGGCATGCTGCAATTCATGGGGTCGCAAAGAGTCGAACACGACTGAGCGACTGAACTGAACTGAACTGAAGCATCCAATAATTTACTCCTTTGCTTATACATGTGAAATGTGTATAACACTTAAAAATATCAAAGGCAAAGTCAGATAAATCAATATAGAAAATTAAAACATTAGGCTAACTTAGGGCTTTCCTTTTGATGTCTTTAATTTAGAAAAGACAGGTATGTATTCCTTTCTCTTCTTCTCTCAAAATATTCAATCTATTGGTTTTTCCCCCTCATTATACTTTACTGTCATAGTTCCTAAATGATTCTCAAATTTTTCTTTTTTTTTTTTAAGGCACAGGCTCACCCTTGATTATGATACTTAATAAACTTAGTATTATAGAAAAACAAATTGCTGAATTCAAACATAGAGTTCTTCTGCCCAAAGAATGATTCTAGAACTTGGGCCGAAGACAAAAGACAATATACTAGCAGGTGGCCATGAGCTCTTTATAAAGTCACGAAGCCTATACGCCGAGGTAACTCCAGTCTGGCCATATGTAGATGGGTCCTTCTTCTGTTCTTTCCTTCCTATCCCTATCATCAGTAATTTAACAAAGGTGGTTTTTATGTTTATCTACTCTACTTTTAATTCTCTCATGTGGTAGAGATTTTTGTTCCCTCTTAAAGAAAAATATGGCCAAATCTATATTTTAATTACTAACTTCTAAAAGGAAGTATTTTTACTTGAAGTGTAAAATAAGTTATCTTTAATAACTAAGGCATTAACTGAATCCTTAAACCTCAAAATTTGTACATGTTCTCTCATATAATTCTTAGAATCTCTCTGCAAATCTTTAAACCTTTCTAAGGAAGTTATTAGTATTCATTCACCTTTTTAACAGATAACAAAATTAATGTTCAAAGTGGTTGTTACTTAATATAGCCCCCAATCACATAGCAACTGTAATCATTAGGTTCTAAGATGGGTTTGTCATTCAAACGCATCCCTGAAATCAGGAAACTACTTACAGTCAATGACATCTTCATTTGATGAAAGTCAGTAACAAGATCATTATGGCAGAGATCTGGACCCCGACTGATTCATTCAATCCAAACCCTCTTGCTCCTCTCTACAATGGCATTACAGTGGCTAGATGGATCTACACCTAGAGTTCTCCATTTTATTGCACTTGCAGACCCTGTAAATTTCAAAGTGTGATTACAATGAACATTGGGGTACATGTGTCTCTTTCCCTTCTGGTTTCCTCAGTGTGTATGCCCAGCAGTGGGATTGCTGGATCATAATGCAGTTCTATTTCCAGTTTTTTAAGGAATCTCCACACTGTTCTCCATAGTGGCTGTACTAGTTTGCACTCCCACCAACAGTGTAAGAGGGTTCCCTTTTCTCCACACCCTCTCCAGCATTTATTGCTTGTAGACTTTTGGATCACAGCCATTCTGACTGGCATGAAATGGTACCTCATTGTGGTTTTGATTTGCATTTCTCTGATAATGAGTGATGTTGAGCATCTTTTCATGTGTTTGTTAGCCATCTGTATGTCTTCTTTGGAGAAATGTCTATTTAGTTCTTTGGCCCATTTTTTGATTGGGTCATTTATTTTTCTGGAGTTGAGCTGTAGGAGTTGCTTGTATATTTTTGAGATTAGTTGTTTGTCAGTTGCTTCATTTGCTATTATCTTCTCCCATTCTGAAGTCTGTCTTTTCACCTTGCTTATAGTTTCCTTTGTTGTGCAGAAGCTTTTAAGTTTAATTAGGTCCCATTGTTTATTTTTGCTTTTATTTCCAATATTCTGGGAGGTGGGTCATAGAGGATCCTGCTGTGATGTATGTTGGAGAGTGTTTTGCCTATGTTCTCCTCTAGGAGTTTTATAGTTTCTGGTCTTACGTTTAGATCTTTAATCCATTTTGAGTTTATTTTTGTGTATGGTGTTAGAAAGTGCTCTAGTTTCATTCTTTTACAAGTGTTTTATAATAGCCAGGACATGGAAGCAACCTAGATGTCCATCAGCAGATGAATGGATAAGAAAGCTGTGGTACATATACACAATGGAGTATTACTCAGCCATTAAAAAGAATACATCTGAATCAGTTCTAATGAGGTGGATGAAACTGGAGCCTATTATACAGAGTGAAGTAAGCCAGAAAGAAAAACACCAATACAGTATACTAATGCATATATATGGAATTTAGAAAGATGGTAACAATAACCCTGTATACGAGACAGCAAAAGAGACACTGATGTATAGAACAATCTTTTGGACTCTGTGGGAGAGGGAGAGGGTGGGATGATTTGGGAGAATGGCATTGAAATATGTATAATATCATATATGGAATGAGTCGCCAGTCCAGGTTCGATGCACGATACTGGATGCTTGGGGCTGGTGCACTGGGACGACCCAGAGGGATGGTAGGTGCACTGGGACGACCCAGAGGGATGGTATGGGGAGGGAGGAGGGAGGAGGGTTCAGGATGGGGAACACATGTATACCTGTGGCAGATTCATTTTGATATTTGGCAAAACCAATACAATATTGTAAAGTTTAAAAATAAAATAAAATTAAAAAAATTTAAAAAAAAAACAAAAAAAACAAAGTGTGATTACATTTGTGTATTTCTATTGAATACTGAAATTAATCCCCCAAATATAAAAAATAAATACAAGAAAATTTAAAATACTCTATATGTATAACACAAAGACACCTCAACTCTCAAATTATATGACTCAACTTCCAAAAGCATTAGATCAATACATAAGTATAGCTAAAATAACACTGGTTATAAAATTTATAAACAACCTTTTATCAGTAACAAGCACCCCTTTCTCGAATAATTTGGCTCTACGTAACATCTATCATCCCTAATTTGGAGCAATGTTACAGATATGCTCAAACAAACACTACATTGAAAATCAAGATTCTTGACTTCAGACCTCAGCTTTTACGTGACTTAAGTTTCATCACTTCATATTTTTGGACCTAAAACTCTCACTTTTTACAATGTAAGGGTTTGAATCATTTTGAAATACTCCAGTTCTAAACCCAAATTATTCATTCTCTAATCCAGACATAAAGAAAGAAAAAGGTAAGAAGAAAGAATGGAATCATCCAACAGAAATTATTCAACAGGGTTTTTAGCAGAGATATCCTGGAAGGCAGGGTATGAAGGCACTCTTTCTCCTTGGTGGAAAGCACAGCACTAATGCACAGAGTTCCACTAATGCACCTAGTTTCAATTAAACCTCTTCAAAAAGGTAATGCAGAAGAAGTCCTTTTCCAATATCTGTCCCTCTGACTTTTATGAAAGAGGAACTGAAGCAGTGATGGTTTTCCTGGCAGGTTACATTTCAATCTGTCTCTGAAATGTCTGTACAGCACAGTCCCTATGACACAGATGAGTCACTATATGCCTTGCGTTGAATATTTGTAGAACATCATAAAAACAGTGACTCATGGTACATTTCATGATGCAAATGATGCAGTAATTCATTTTTCTGAACACATTAACTGAGGGGTCCATTTACAAAAGTGAAAATTGTATATGAAATATGGAAGTCCGCATAAGGGATTAATTTAGATGAGAGAAATGTTTTAGGTCACTCACTGGGATGAGTTCACTTTATTCAAATAGAAAAAGCTGTAAAACAAAGAGGCTTCAATATAAATCTTAGATGTGGAAAAGGGGACAGGTAGGGGCTCAAAGTAATCAAAGGTAATTGATACAAGGAAACCCTGGGGCTTGGAATGGGATTTCACTCAACTGAGAAGGCTCCACGGTCAGGCCAAAGAGCATACTTATAGGTTCAGGAAGGTTGATCTTTCTAGAGACATATGATAAATTCTGTCAAATAACTCCTCCATTTTTCTTAATCTGTAGACCCATTCTTATCTCTAACTATGCTTTTCCTAAATGCTATATCCCAACTATAAAGACCTATGGTGTATTTTTCAAAATTGTTTTGCATTTTTCTTCCCTGTGCCTTAGATTTTGCTTATGCTAACTGCTTTGCCTAGAAGGCTTTCGGGACATTTCTTCCCTGACTGTTAATCAAATCCTACCCATCTTTCTCAGGGCTGGACAGATCTCTTCTATAGCACCATGTAATGTTTTCATTCCCCAAGAATCTACCTTTCTCTTCCCCATGTTTCAAAGCACTTTGTAAACTCGCCCTCGACATGTCTGTCTCTTCCACAAAATCGTGATCTAATTTCATACAGTGGCTAGAGTGCTTACTTAATATACATATTTTTATAATATATACTTAAGAATAGCATATACGTAACATATTTGTTCTTTAATGGAATAAACTATTTCCTCCAGGCTTGAAATAACAAAGAAACATCATTTCTGAATAACATCAAGGTGTCATCAAGCATATGGTAATGTGCCTGGCAGAGAGGAGGTTCTCAATAGATTCTTGACTGAAAAATACAGGCTGTTTACTTTATAATACAGCAATAGTGACTCGATGTCTTTAGTTACAGAATGAATGGAAATACGAAAGAGTTTTTTTCGGGGGAGAGTGAGAGAGAATGTGGATTAGTGAGGTCAGAGCCATAAAGCAATGTTCTGTTCTTATCCATTACTATCTCCCCAACCACCTAGGAAAAAAATACCTAAGAGTAGATGTACCAGTTCCTGTGGGTACAATTACATTCTGAGAACTACAGTGCATTCCCTATACACCAATACTCCTCCAACAAATACAGAGTTTGTACATCACTATATTGGGTTATCATACTATAGTAGTTCACATTATCATTCAGAAACATGGTTGCTGGAGGATCATCTATACCCATCATGCTGGTATCAGGCTGCAGCATGACTTTCTTTGACCAATGACATGTGGGAAGAATTGACACAGGTGGGCAGAAGCTCTTGGATTTATTATAAGGTTTGCCATGTTGGACCATAAAGTTGAGTTGGACCATAAAGAAGGCTGAGTGCTGAAGAACTGATGCCTTCGAACTGTGGTATTGGAGAAGACTCTTGAGAGTCCCTTGGACTACCAGAAGATCAAACCAGTCAATCCTAAAGGAAATCAATCCTGAATATTCACTGGAAGGACTGATGCTGAAACTCCAATACTTTGGCCACCTGATGCGAAGAGCTGACTCACTGGAAAAGACCCTGATGCTGGGAAAGATTGAAGGCGGGAGGAGAAGGGGGTGACAGACGATAAGATGGTTGGATGGCATCACCAACTCAATGGACGTGAGTTTGAGCAAACTCCAGGAGATAGTGAAGGATAGGAAACCTGACGTGCTGCAGTTGATGTGGTCGCAAAGAGTCGGACACAACTGAGCTACTCAATAGCAACAACAACCGCCATGTTATTTTCTCTCTCTCTCTTATGAGATAAGCAATGATCTAGATACAGGCTGATTTGTCAGCCTGCCTTCAGAGTAAAATCGAGTAAAGGAGAGCCGCAGCTGACTTGCAATGGACACACAGCCTGAATGACACATTTCTGTGATCTAAAGCAGGGGTCCCCAACCTCTGGGATCTAATGCCTGATAAACCGAGGTGGAGCTGATATGATAACAATAGAAATAAAATGAACAATAAATGTAGTGCTCTTGAATCATCCCAAAACTATCCCTCCACTCTGGTCCGTAGAAAAACTGTCTTCCATGAAATTGGCCCCTGGCACCAAAAACGGTGGCAACCATTGGAACTCTTAATATTTGTGGGGTGATTGTTAACACTCCATAGCCTAGGTTATCCCAAATTATATGAGTGTTTATATATGCTGGATTACATAAGCTCTGTATTACATGTAAATGCATACATATACAAAATGTACACATACATGTGTAAACGTGCTTTTCTTATGTTTTGTCTTTCAGGAGTTTCAGCATCACTAGAGAGGAAAGAAAGGTATGTCAGTGTTGAAAGATTAGTAAGGTTCTTATTCTTCTGCCAATAAGTAAAATTGCTTTTGTTATCTTTTTCTCCCATGGAAGTGTCTCCTCTCGATAAAACAATAAACATAACTATCATTTATTCCCCATCACTATCCCCCATCCCCATAATTACCATTTATTCCCCATCAACTATGTGTATATTCCATCTATGTGTAGAATCTATGTGTAGATTCTGATTCTGATTATCTACCTTTGCATCATTTTCTACTCAATTCCACTCTACTTCTATTCTATTCCACTCAACTTTATAAAATGCTACATAAGAAAACAGATATTCTAGAGATAGAAACAGCATTCATCATGATTGATTCCCAATGTTAGGATTTATTCTCCCCTAATACTTACTTGATATGCATCAAAAAGCAGCAGCAAATCTGACAGAGAAGGCAGAGGAGCACACAAGAAAAGAAATTGTTGCTTATTTACCAAATTTTTCTTTTGCAATATTTCTTTGCAAGGTTTATATCTGGTCCTTTGCTGGATCACTGCCTCCCACAGTGATAAATTTTATATATCCACCAAGGCAATAGTTTGCCATCAAAAATCTGTTCCCCATGTCAAGCATTTGCACTGTATTCATGAAGTATTCTCACCAGTTTGTGCTTATTTCCTTTATCTTGTAGATTTCTCCCTACTCCTTTCCCAAGGTGTTCTTAAGCCAAGATGTGTGTGCATCTGTGAGAAAACACTCTTAATGAATATCTACACAGAATTGTAAGACTAGTAAAAAGAAGAACCCACAAGCCCACAGTGAGCTTCATGCTTGTGCTAAGTCACTTCAGTCGTGTCTGGCTCTTTGTGACCCTATTGACTGTAGCCCTCCAGGCTCCTCTGTCCATGGGGATTCTCCAGGCAAGAATACTGGAGTGGGTTGCCATGCCCCCCTCCAGGGAGTTTAGTGCTTAGCAGATATTTAGTAAGTATAGTATCCTTTCCCTTAAGAAAATTATCTAATTTAAGACAAAAGAACAGGCAAGAGAATCTATCTAAGACAATAAATTACACAATGCATGACAAAATAAAATCTGAGTCCATTTGTCTAATATATTCCTAATCATGGGGCTCAAAACACTTTACCTTGACAGTAAGTGAATGAGAGATGCAGTTGTCAGCTTTGGGAATGCTGTATTGATAACACAGTGGGATCACCTCTTAAAGTTTGTAGGAGGATTTAATGAGAATGAAGTACTTGAGGTAGGTGGGAGTTTCAAGAGTAAATCCCCTGAACATTAGTGATCATGACACTGAATAAAGCCATCATCACAGTTTTGGGGTGTGCTTGGACTCCCCTGGCAGGTGAAGAATAATTTTTTAGGGCAAACCACTGGCAACACAGCATCTGTTACCACTTCAGGTCAAAATAAATAATGGACATCATAAACCAAAATTTAGGAAAACTGTACCAGCATGGGCTAGGAATTAGGCGTCAAGATCTAAGATTACTCTAGTCCCAGCTTTATCGTTTCTCTCTTGAACCTGCCTTGGCCTTCAAGACAATCTTAAGTACTATAAAGACAAATATTCACTGTTTTTCCAATGACAGAATGAGAGCCAGAGATTATATTTAGTCCCCAATATGTACACAGATCTCATCACTCCTCATCAACCCAACCCAGGGCATCACTAGAGTATAGCCAATCACCAAAGCTAATGGAGAACCAGAGCTCTATCTGGGGATCTTTTTACAGGTACCTCCTATTTGCTGGTAGGAACTGAGGAGGGTGATGGCCAAATTACTTCTCTTTGCCTTGGTTATTCATCTGCAAAGTGGACGTAATAATGACACTGTCCTTCCAGAGTTTTTATTTTAAAAAATGGGAGAAAATATTTGCAAACCACCTAAGTTAGGGACTTACTTAATTTTAGTCTTCAATATATATTCAGATCAGAATATATACCTATTGGCTTTTAGCAGTGGATTGCAGGAATGGCTCCACTGGGGATTGCAAGGTGGACTGGAAGAGACCAACACAACAAATACTGGAAAAACTAAATCATTGGGGAATATGATGGCCAACTTAGTTAAAATCTCAGAGCAGGGGGAGAGAGAGTGGATAGTTAGTACCCTATATGTGCCATGCAACTCCCATATGATGGGCTTTTATATCCATTATAATTAACCTGTACAGGAGTCCTGTGATGTAGGGATTTAGCTCCCAGTTTTATAGGAAACACAGGGAGACTCAAAGATGATCACTAGCTTGCCAGAGAGCACTCATCTGCTCTGGCTTCCAAGCCTATGCTATTTAATTTCTTCTGTCTCCGCACAGGTGATAAACAGTGGAGGTGAACTTCGAGTACTTTGTGATAAAGGAAGGCACAAACACTAGTGTTATTATTGTCATGATTAGTTATTGTAGAGATAACCCTGATGGATGGCTCTTTCTAGGTTCAGATCAGATCAGTCGCTCAGTCACGTCCAACTCTTTGCGACCCCATGAATCGCAGCATGCCACGCCTCCCTGTCCATCACCAACTCCTGGAGTTCACTCAGACTCACGTCCATCAAGTCAGTGATGCCATCCAGCCATCTCATCCTCTGGCGTCCCCTTCTCCTCCTGCCCCCAATCCCTCCCAGCATCAGAGTCTTTTCCAATGAGTCAACTCTTCGCATGAGGTGGCCAAAGTACTGGAGTTTCAGCTTCAGCATCATTCCTTCCAAAGAAATCCCAGGGCTGATCTCCTTCAGAATGGACTGGTTGGATCTCCTTGCAGTCCAAGGGACTCTCAAGAGTCTTCTCCAACACACTTCAAAAGCATCAATTCTTCGGCACTCAGCCTTCTTCACAGTCCAACTTTCACATCCATACATGACCACAGGAAAAACCATAGCCTTGACTAGACAAACCTTTGTTGGCAAAGTAATGTCTCCGCTTTTGAATATGCTATCTAGGTTAGTCATAACTTTCCTTCCAAGGAGTAAGCATCTTTTAATTTCATGGCTGCAGTCACCATCTGCAGTGATTTTGGAGCCCAGAAAAATAAAGTCTGACACTGTTTCCACTGTTTCCCCATCTATTTCCCATGAAGTGGTGGGACCAGATGTCATGATCTTCATTTTCTGAATGTTGAGCTTTAAGCCAACTTTTTCACTCTCCTCTTTCACTTTCATCAAGAGGCTTTTGAGTTCCTCTTCACTTTCTGCCATAAGGGTGGTGTCATCTGGATATCTGAGGTGATTGATATTTCTCCCGGCAATCTTGATTCCAGCTTGTGTTTCTTCCAGTCCAGCGTTTCTCATGATGTACTCTGCATATAAGTTAAATAAACAGGGTGACAATATACAGCCTTGACATACTCCTTTCCCTATTTGGAACCAGTCTATTGTTCCATGTCCAGTTCTAACTGTTGCTTCCTGACCTGCATACAGATTTCTCAAGAGGCAGATCAGGTGGTCTGGTATTCCCATCTCTTTCAGAATTTTCCACAGTTTATTGTGATCCACACAGTCAAAGGCTTTGGCATAGTCCATAAAGCAGAAATACATGTTTTTCTGGAACTCTCTTGCTTTTTCCATGATCTAGCAGATGTTGGCAATTTAATCTCTGGTTCCTCTGCCTTTTCTAAAACCAGCTTGAACATCAGGAAGTTCATGGTTCACATATTGCTGAAACCTGGCTTGGAGAATTTTGAGCATTACTTTACTAGCATGTGAGATGAATGCAATTGTGCGGTAGTTTGAGCATTCTTTGGCATTGCCTTTCTTTGGGATTGGAATGAAAACGGACCTTTTCCAGTCCTGTGGCCACTGCTGAGTTTTCCAAATCTGCTGGCATATTGAATGCAGCACTTTCACAGCATCGTCTTTCAGAATTTGGAATAGCTCAACTGGAATTCCATCACCTCCACTAGCTTTGTTCATAGTGATGCTTTCCAAGGCCCACTTGACTTCACATTCCAGGATGTCCGGCTCTAGGTCAGTGATCACACCATCGTGATTATCTGGGTCGTGAAGATCTTTTTTGTACAGTTCTTCTGTGTATTCTTGCCATCTCTTCTTAATATCTTCTGCTTCTGTTAGGTCCATACCATTTCTGTCCTTTATCGAGCTCATCTTTGCATGAAATGTTCCTTTGGTATGTCTGGTTTTCTTGAAGAGATCCCTAGTCTTTCCCATTCTGTTGTTTTCCTCTATTTCTTTGCATTGATCGCTGAAGAAGGCTTTCTTATCTCGTCTTGCTATTCTTTGGAACTCTGCATTCAGATGTTTATATCTTTCCTTTTCTCCTTTGCTTTTCACTTCTCTTCTTTTCACAGCTATTTGTAAGGCCTCCCCAGGCAGCCATTTTGCTTTTTTCCATTTCTTTTCCATGCAGATGGTCTTGATCCCTGTCTCCTGTACAATGTCCCGAACCTCATTCCATAGTTCATCAGGTACTCTATCTATCAGATCTAGGCCCTTAAATCTATTTCTCACTTCCACTGTATAATCATAAGGAATTTGATTTAGGTCATACCTGAATGGTCTAGTGGTTTTCCCTACTTTCTTCAATTTAAGCCTGAATTTGGCAACAAGGAGTTCATGGTCTGAGCCACAGTCAGCTCCTGGTCTTGTTTTTGCTGACTGTATAGAGCTTCTCCATCTTTGGCTGCAAAGAATATAATCAATCTGATTTCAGTGTTGACCATCTGGTGATGTCTATGTGTAGAGTCTTCTCTTGTGTTGTTGGAAGAGGGTGTTTGTTATGACCAGTGCAATATATATTAGTGATATCATTATTACTATCACCATCATCAACATCAGCATTATTGACAAAGTCCTTTTTATATGGGCTTTCAGGACTAACAATATGAAGGATGCCCTTAGGAAGTTCACCTATAGCCAAGGGAGAGCTGATAGAATCTTTGACTGCCTCAAAGCAAAACAAAGAAAAGAAAGAAGTGGGGAGTGAGATGACTAAAATTGTTGTCATTGATAACATCATAACATCCTTAAAGGACAGACTCAGGTTGTTCCTCCCAGGCAAAGAAGATGAGCTAACAGACTCCCTAGGTTGTGAACCACCAGACCAGAGACCTATAATCCACAGGCATTCTGACTCCTGAAACTACTGTTAAGAAGTATCACAAGATGATGATTAATTCCAATTTCTTTGTTCTTCTTTAAAAACCCTAACTCAAAAACCAAGTTGGAGCGGATCTGAGGCTTTTCTCTCTGTCCCTTGCTTGGCCCTGCAATAAGCCTTGACTTTGCTACAAAAAGAGAAAGAAAGAAAGGGATGGGGCACAATGCAAATTGATGCTAAACCCATTAGACCCTAGAAGAACTGCAGACAGGAGCAACCAGCAGGAGACTGAGAACAAAGCTGGCTTTGAAAACTGCTGCCATGGCTGAGGTCTTCCTGATGAGTGGTACACCCAAGGGAACAATGACTGCAAGAACCAATGGAAGAACTGCCTCAGGAAGCAATCCCTGGGAAGAGCAGACAGGATCAGGTTAGAAGACCTTCAGGCTTTGTGATCTCCACCAAAGAAGCATGACTCACTCTCTCCAGGGATAGAGGTTCAGTCTGTGTTATTTTATAACACCTGGAAGTAGGTGCAGCAAAAAGACTGATGATATACCATTTTACTCCTCCTTAAAGACAAAAATCCATGTCTGATTCATCTTTCTATTTCCCCACATCACCCAGCACTTTAATGGTACCTAGTACTTTCTGTACACAGTAGATGCTCCAAAAATCTGTTGAATGAAAAAAACAAAAAAAAAAAAATTGAAACCTGAGCTCCAAGTTTTCTGATTGGTTATAAAACCTAGACTCTCCAGATGGTAACTGGTTCACCTGTAACTGTAATCAGACCTTAAGATTTTCAAGGAATTTTGCCAAACATCATATCTGAACTCCAGTACCTGCTAACAAAGAAAGAGAAATTGCTAGATGCCACAGGCTCAAATCTGACAGTGACATCATTTGTGGTGGTGGTGGTTTAGTCGCTAAGTCATGTCTGATTCTTGCGACCCCACAGACTGTAGCCTGCCAGGCTCCTCTGTTCATGAGATTTTCCAGGCAAGAATACTGGAGTGGATTGTCATTTCCTTCTCTGGGGGATCTTCCTGACCCAGGAATCAAACCCAGGTCTCCTGCAGTGCAGGCAGATTCTTTACCCACTGAGCTATGAAGGAAGCCCTCGTTTGTGGTACAATGAGATTACTATAATATATAATATATGTACAGAAGTCTCCTTTATATCTGAAATGATATCACCCAGGCCAATTGCTCTCTTTCAATAGACATGGTTGACAAGTCCAATGTGCAAAACTCATTAACTATTAAAAACATTTTTACATATTTGAGGCTATAAATAGTATCATTCATCTCAGATTTTAGTTAGCCTAGAGAAGCCTTTGCTTTGGTAGTTACCCCAAACTTAAATGCTAAACATTATGCCCAGCAATGTACACAGTATCCTTTTGTTCTTTGAAATTATGATGATGCTACATAGCATGAGTGTGGAAAGAGCAAATTGTCCAAGATAGCATGTTCAGATTCTCTCGCCCCACATTTTATAAATAATGACTATGTAACAGCTGAGCCCATTTGTAGCACTGCGCATGTGCATCAGGAGGTGCTCCCTTGGTCACAGGCTACTTTGTGCTGTAAGCATAACTCCACCCAGAAAGCAGTGGCATTTACTACTGCATCATGGCTATGTCTGATGGGTCAGCCATGAGAGGAGAGAATATAGTGTGTCTACTGTTAAAGCTGCTGCAACAGCCAAGAGAGAATAAACGTGTCTGCAGTTCCTACAGCTCCTTGAGTTTTCTTCCAGCTTCCTGCTTGTGCTTTGCCTACCCTGGTTTCAGCAAACAGTGTAAACAGCAAGACAACTGGCATCACAAACAGGATCGGCGACACATTGTGTAAAGTTTAATTGGTTATCTACAACATTCCAAACATTCTACTTGCTACTGGCGTTGTAAGACACAGTCTTCCTTCCACTTGCTTATAGTTTTGGGAGAGGCAAAGAAATTTCAGTCAACCATTCTTGATTTATAATAATGCTATGAAAAAAGTAAAACATACACAGTGTTGTGAAAAGACATGAGACCCATCAGAATGGTTAGATAACCTGGAAGGCTTCCTAAAAGATGGTGCTAAGGTTTGAAGAACAAGTATGGTATAGTTTGACTTGCCCTGTGACCCTACTTCATAAACATGGGTTAATTTGTTATTTTAAAGGAATGCAGGACTTTCCTGGCAGTTCAGTGGTTAAGATTTGTGCTTCTAATGCAGGGGGTATGGGTTTAATCCCTGGTTGGGGAACTAAGATCTCACATGCCTTGTGGCAAAGCCAAAATAAATAAACAAATAAAAATAATAAAAAATTTAGAAAACATTTAAAAGAAGAATGTTCTCCTAAGCCTATTCTCTTATACTTGCCTACTAGTCAAAAAACAAAATCAAAAAAATCAAATCAAAATCTAGAAATCATATCTTTAAGAAGGTATTGCTCCATAAAGTACTTTATTTACTTATTTGTGTGCAGTCCTATTAACTTTGGCAACCACAGCACACACATGAAACTAAAAAATCAGCAATTCTTCAAGAATGTGGATAACTCTGAGAACTTGGTCCAGCTGGTTTCCAGTAAAGGCCAGAGATGAGTCTGGTCTGGAAACTCTTTCTGGTCTATGGCAAAAGAAAGAGCTTGTGTTAGAATTTGACTCAATCCACTGTTTCCTTCCTTGAGAAAACCTAGCTATGCAAAAGAAAGTCGGCTAATTTACATTTGGCACAAGCTTCTTATGTTGTCACAGACCAGTGACATCAAAGCCTGCACCCCAGTACTTTGAGTGATGCTGATCTAAATGGAAACCACCTAATCCGGATGGTTCTTGTTCCCTCACACCAGTACCGACTCTCTCAGTGAGTCCTCTGGGTGCTGTGTTTTGTGCATATCCCCAGTGCAGCTTCTTTGACCACTTCTGCCCCTAGAGTCATAGTCCAAATAAGACTTATTTCTCACATCCGTCACAGCCACAGCCCACTCAATGGTTCCTCTTCTTCCGTGTCTGTCCTGTGATGATCCTGCCTTCTCGGCAGCCAGGGTGGAACTTCCAAAATCTCCAGCTAGGTCAGGTCACTCGGGCTTCACAAATGACGTTAACAAGCTCTAAGGACCACTTTCCTGGTTCTCCTGCTGCCTCACTGGCTGCCACTCCTTGGACGCCTTGCTTTTTCCTCCTCTGCTTTCCATTCTCTAAATGTTCTTCTACCCTGAGCCAGTCCTCAGATTCCTCCTCTTTTTAATCTCAGTACTATTGTTGTTCCTCAACCTCCAGGCTTGTCATGCTCTTTCACATTACCCACATTTTATTGGAGTAACTTTTCTTCAAAGCCTTTATTTCTGTATGTGCTTAATGGCTGATCGTTTCCACAAACTAGAATGTGATGTCTGCAAAAGCAGAGATTTCTCTGGATTTATTCACCATATTTTTTTTTCTATGTTTGGCAAAGAGTAAGCAATCAATTTACATACTAAATGAAAGAATGAATAAATGAGTTGAGAATCCTCAAAATTAATGTGAAATACAAACTACAATCAGTTTATTATACAGTTAGCAGAAGTGTATTACACAAAAATATGTATTTCAAGGGAGGGGGTTCCTATATATCAGCTCCCATCAGGTGCTCATGCATGCCAGGCTGTAGGGAACATCTGAACTTTCCCTGGACTTTCGTCCCCCAGACGTGGCTCCTCCGTGACTCATGCTTTTCTGTACTGGAGCGATCCCTTCCCTGGGTCAGCATCTGTACTGCAAACAGCAGAGAATGCTCAGGTTTGCTGTCAGCAATTGTACCAAGTACAAGGTTCATACATTCAGAGTCACCACTTGAACTTCTGCAGACCCCGTTCTTTCTCGTCTTAATTTCACAAAACCGAAGGAGGCTCCTTGTCTTCCAATAGACTATTCCTTCCACAAATGAGTCCTCACTGGCCAGGAACCCTGGGTCTGCATGGCCCACCTGTCCCTGGGCTGCAGCCTTAGGTCCCGGCCAGCAGTCTCCGCAGCCGACATGGGCACAGTCACAGCAATAGGTGGTGCTCTGTACCTCACTCCTTTCAGTAGAAGAACATGCAGACTGAGGTGCAAATGCACAGGAAATTCCCTGCACTGAAGTGTGCATTCCAGTCACTTCGCAGCATAAGATTGCAAAGTCTCCATCTAGTTGGAACCAACCCCAGAGGGCTCTGTTCTCTCAGCTCTGCTTTCTTACAGACATGATAACTGATAAAAAAAAAAAACAAATACTTGGAGGCAAACCGCAAATTTAGATTTATCTGCTAATTCATGTTTATTAATCAACCTCCTCTGGATACAAAGGTGAGGATTGTTTTGGTTCTTGTTTTTCTTTTTGTCACCAAGGCAATAGTTTATTAAGCCATCAGTTCACTAAACACAGCACAACAGAGTTTCATTACCTTCATGCTACTTTCTCTTGTGCAACATTTTTCTTTTGAAAATGTGATGTTTTTCCCCATTAAATTACCTGGGAAGGAGAAATCTATTTTTTTCTATTACGGGAGCACAAGGGATAATAAAAACCTCTGCACATTCTATGATATCTAACAGAAAACTGGTGTTTGTTGTATTTTCTCTTCTAAATGGAAGACAGTAAGCTAACCAAGATGTTTCTTTACATATTTGGAGACCATTCTGGCCATATCCTGGAAGAAAATTTCCACTTTAGGTTCTGGTCACTGGATAATGATTTACAGAGTACCTCTCCAGCTTAGGAACCAGAGTCTATTATTAGCTAAAGGGCTTATCTTCTAACCCTTCTTACCAGAAATTATTATCCATGAGACAAGCATCAATGTAACAAGTGTTAATAATGTCTTTGATTCCCCTAGCCTCCTTTAAGCCACAAACAATCCTAATTTATAGATGTTTCATGAATCTTTTCAGAAAGAAACCATGGAAAAAAATAAGCCACTAACAGAAACTTGTATCAGAAATATTATTATAGACCCTCTGCTTTCCACTTTAGGTTCTCAGGACACTTGCAGTGCTCTTTTTCATTACCATTCTGTTCATCTGCTCGTCCCTGTCTTTAAAAGGAAATGCCTGTAAGACACCAATACCTAGGATACCAAATGGAATGAAGCTGTTGCAGAATTGTGCATCCAGAATGACCGATTCATATTTTCTAGCTATTTAACATCCAAACGAGAAATTAAATGTCTCTCATTGCTGAGTTACTAGAAATTGAGGATAATTTGTCTTTTATTATTGTTACTGCTTGTCCCTCTAATCCTGTTATTCATGTTAGAGACCATTAATGGGGCTGTAATATCTTATTTGTTGAACAATGGACCTTAGAATGCCTCATGGTAAAAGCAAATGCATCACAGATAAATGTACCCACGGATTTCAGATGGCAAGGCTGTAACTAGGAATCAGCCAGCTACCATTTAGGTGTTTCTTAATACAGAGCAGCACTGTCTCCCATTTCTGTATATAGGGAAGACTAGGATGCTACTATCTCAGAACCTGGTTTCAAAGACCCAAGGTTATTTGAAGGAAATAGCAACAGGAGGAAAGGAAAGCATATCCTTTGGTCTCCCTTATAAACTTTCTGGCTCAGGCAATAGAAAATTTCAAAGCCCTCACTCTACACCAAATGACAAATGTCACCAAATGACATACTCAGACCTCTCCTTTCTTGCTGCCATTTTAGTATAAGGAGAGTTTATGGGAACATTAAAACATAAATGTTTTAATTATTTTATTTAAAAGTAATGGGGACTTTCCTGGTGGTCCAGTGGATAAGACTCCATGCTCCCAACACAGGAGACCTGGGTTTGATCCCTGGTCAGGGACTAGATCCCACATGCCGCAACTGAAGATACCACATGCCACAACTTAGACCCAGCACACCCAAATAGTAAATAAATATTTTAAAAATAAATAAAAGTAACAAAACCTAGCTTACATTAGCTTAAATAGAAGTGAGAAAATGGGCTCACGACACTGAAATATTCAGGAGTCTTACTGACTTCAGGTGTAGTCAGATCAATAGGCTGACATGTAACTTTTCATCTCATTTTTATTTTCTCTGGACAAGCTTCATTTTTAGGCAGGCTTTCTCCATTCAATAACAAGGATGGCCACCAGCAGCTCTAGATACAATCCTAACAACTCTGTTCCCCCACAAGAAAGATGACATTGTTTCTGTACTCTGTCAAAATCCCAGGGAGTGCTCTCATCATCCTGCCAGCTGGGATCACACACCCATCCTTGAACAATCCACGGTCACTGCAGGTGGGGGCCTGTGGCTGGCTGGGTCACACGTTCACCCTGGGGGAACAGGAGCAAAGGAGGCAGGCTCACTCCGCATCAACTGCAGGACTGAAAGGTTGATTCTAAGGGGTGGGGCAGTCCACAAAGGAATTCTGCACAGATAAAAAAAAACAAAAACAAAATGACCTTTTCATGGGAGTACATTCTCAAATAAAGGACCTAAAATAGAGAACAAAGCCCTCTGATGTTATGGTTAGGCTGAGGCTCTTGTTGACATCATGCATAAGGATGCCAAACATACTGAAAAATGATTCTCTGTAACTGCTTTAGTTACCTCCTCTGAATATCCTTGTCTCCAGGTCCTTTCAAAGTCCTCCTTCACAATGTAGAATCCTTAAGAATCCTTCTAGATCTTCTGTGTACTAGGTAAAGAGAACTGGGGCATTAATAATGAGCCACTTAAGTACAGGTGGATGCTGGCCATTTCAGCACAGGCTGCCTCAGCTTCATGTGAAACCTTGCAGAAATTGCACAGAAGGGGACACACAGATCCTGGTTCGGCAGCCTGAGAGGGAAGAATGTTCGTGCTGTTCATGTCCAATTCCTCCATGAGAATAATACAATCACGCGGTAACTGACTCATCCCCACGGGTAACTAATATTAAAATGAGGCAAGAGCTGCTCCAATTAACCTCTGGACAAAATGCTGCCATTTCAAAAGTGTTTACATGAAATAAAAACTGTATTTTACATTCTCACTCACATGATCAAAATATTGCAAGAATTTTAAATTCAGAGTAGTGGTTAAGAAGGCCACAGAGACAACAGTGTTCAAAATTACAAGTCAGTTCCATTCAATTATGGCATTGATACCTCCAGTCTTTTATAATGAGGTTCGAACAAACAGGTAAACAATGGCAGATAAAATAACAGGCAGATACTTGAGTGATTTTAATAACCCTTTCTTTCAAAGACTGAAGATGTTATAAGAGCTTTTATAATGGAAACTTTACGAAGAAGTCTTCAAAGGCAAATGACAAAGGCAAGTGGTTTAGAATTCCCTCAGTTCAGAACCTCAAAGAACCAAGTAATTTAATCTTGGCACTGAGACCAAAAGCCTGCTACCCAGAAGTGAAGGAATACTTGTAATAATGTATATGTGTTATGGTATGCGTGTCATGTTCCCTGTATTTAAACAGCAAAATTTTCTTTTTAAGGTGAAAGGCATTCTACTTTTGCTCAATGTCATCTGTTCTCCTGGTAAAGAAATAGTGCTACCTCTGTGTCAATAAGGAATAGTTGATTATGTCAGTCTGTGTTTCAAAGATCAAAATCCTCAGCCTGGCCAAGAAAATCCAGTATTGTCTGATGCTGGCTTCTGTTTCCACCTCCATTTGGTACCACCCTGACCCTTGACCCAGCCACACTGATCAACTTTCACTTCCTCATAAGTGCCAAGCTGTTTCTTCCACTTGGGACACTGCTCTATCCCTGCCCCCAGCTCCACCCTCCAGCCTTCAATTAGAGTGCTCCTCTTTTCTCCAGGTCAGATCCCACTTCTGTACAGCCTCCCACCCTGCTAGTTGCGGTTTCAAGCTCCTTCCTACACTACACTGGCAACCTCCCCCCAGCACCCACAGGGGCAGGGGCAAGTCAGCTCTGCCCCTCATTTTATGTAGATGGTCAGTGTTCAGCTGAGTGCCTAGCACATATTCAGATTCTAAACATTTGTTATAAAAATGTTCCATCGCAGCCTACGATAATGTCTCCCAGAAAGTATATTTCAGTCAAAACATACTTTGGGCAGATTTCACAGTGATCTGCAGTCTTTCCACATGTCAGGAAGGTCATAGTAAGAACACTACAGTAACTTCAGGAAAAATTCCCAGATAACTGTGAGGTTTTGTAGACCAGACCTAGATCAGTGAAAGAAGTTAAACAAAGGCAGATTTTATTCCAAAAGAGGTAAAACCTCCTGTCAGGGTTGTCAAAAATGAAATAAGCTATCCTGAGATAATTTAGACAATCTACTTTCATAATGGATATGTAAATATTTATGTAAACTATAACCCACAGGGAAGCAATCCTCCCATCCCTCAGGGGTCTAAGGGAATCCCTACTTGTCCGCTAACACTGCTGACATTTAAGTCACCCAAGTGGTTCACTCTGGAATGACAGTATTTATAAGAAAGTTTGAAAGATAATAAAAATCTTGGCAAGGGAGACGTGTTCACTAAAATCTTACCTGACCTGCCAGGGAACTGAATCACAAGTAGAAAAAGAGCTCTGACCTGCAGCTCTGAAGTTAAATACCAGTCCTGCTAGAATTCACAAATATGAGAGTGGAAGTCACCAGGCTGACCCCTGTTACAGCTGCCGGTCTCCCCAGCAAGGGTCCCAGAGGCCCAGAGCCACAGACATGGGATGGAGTTCTAAGACCAAGGCCCTCTAACAGTCCAGATCAAAAGGCATCACAGCATCTCCCTATTTCTAAGGCTGCACTGGCCCCCACTCTAGGAGAGGCCTCTCAAAGAGGCCACAGAGGATTTACAGATCCTGAAAAACACATCCACTGCCCTCCCCAACAAACATGAAACCTGCTGGAACCACTGCTTCCTATGGAATGGCACAGCTGGCATCTGGCAGATCAAGCCCATGTGCAGAGTGCAAAAAGACACTCAACAGCTCCAGCTTCCCAGTCCCAGCTATCTGCTGCGAGTCCAAGAAAGGTTCCAGGTTCTTCTGTGATATTACGAATCCCTCTAGGATTCTGTCTGAGCCTATGACCTCTTCAAAGGATGATATGCATAGGATTACAAAGGAAATGAAATACAATGAAACAGTTATCAAATTATGAAAGAATGAATTTGTGATATGTTTCCTTTTCTAATACTCTAAATAAAAAGATCTAACAGCAGATCTAATAATAAACATATTTTCAAAGCAGGAATGAGCACAGATGATTTTTTAAAGTATCTCTACCAACAATTGTAATGAAATATGATATTATCTGTGATTATTTGCTGACAAGGCCACAGGTACTGCCATGCTACTGTGGTTTGTGACCTACACCCATAACGAAGAACAATGCTAACTTCCAGTTGCTGCTAAGTCTCTTCAGTTGTATCCGACTCTCTGCAATCCCATAGACGGCAGCCCACCAGGCTCCCCTGTCCCTGGGATTCTCCAGGCAAGAACACTGGAGTGGGTTGCCATTTCCTTCTCCAATGCATGAAAGTGAAAAGTGAAAGTGAAGTCGCTCAGTCATGTCCAACTCTTTGCTACCCCATGGACTGCAGCCCACCAGGCTCCTCTGTCCACGGGATTTTCTAGGCAAGAGTACTGGAGTGGGGTGCCATCGCCTTCTCCGAATTTCCAGTTAGAGGTTAACAACAATAAAGATGTCATTTTCTGCACCCAAGTTTGTGCACTAACCAAATTCTATCCATGCCTATGAACTACAGCTTAGGAGGCACCAGTTCAGAAGATTATTAGATGAATTCTAAAGAAACTTTAACCTTGATGAGTCTATGACCAACGTGATACAAGTTTAGGGTAGGGGAAAAAAAAACTAGATACATTTATAGAGGGCTTTGAGTTTCAAAAATAGAGTAGTTTATACATCAATAGTATTTTATGTGGTAAAATGAAAAAACCTCAGATCATATATAGGACTATCTTCTTGCTGAGCAAATTATGACCTCTAAGTCTCTCCTAGCCTCACAATCAGCCCCTCTAATTATCCTGCTTTCTACATAACTGTCTTGATCTACTTTAGAGCCACTGCATTTTCTAAAGTGCCATGTTTTCCATGAAATATTCAGGCCCCCTCCCTGATGGTCACCCTCCCTGATCACTGGCACAGCAATGAGGTCAGCACATCCCTTCTGTTCCTTTTCATTACAGAATCCTAGTCTGTGGAATACCACCACAGCTGGTTTATCCATTCCCCAAATGATGGACCTCTGTACAGCTACCAATATTGAGCAATTATGAATATGGCTGCTGTATTTGAGTTCTCTGGGTCTACCCTCACTCTTACGCCTTATAAACCTGGACCTTGGGCTGGCTTTTCCTCACCCTTTCTGCCCCACTCTCCTCCCATGGCAGCCAGACTACGCTCCGGATCTGGGGCAGATCTCAGGTTTGTACCAGAGCACCATCCTGGGCTCAGTGGGGTTTCTGCCCCTTCCCCGCAGTGTAAAGCTTTTGTTGGTAAGAGAAGAATGTGGAGGTGCAGGCGGGATTCTACATCTGTTTCCAGGGGCAGCCTCACACTGTGCACACACCTGTGAAACCAACACAGTCTCTCTCTGGTTAACTTCCCTGCCCTCAAACTCTTTGGAATGCACTGAGCAGAAGCCCATGGCAAAGAACTTGTGCACTTACACGTGGAATCTAAAACATGAAACAAATGAGACTTCTTTGCGTCCAGTGGTTAAGACTTCACACTTCCAAAGCAGGGTTCAACTCCCGGTCGGGGAACTAAGATCCCACATGCCATGCAGGAGAGCCCCCCAAAAGTTTTTTTTTTTAATTAAAAAAAAATATGATACAAGTGAACTTATCTACAAAACAAAACAGACTCACAGACATGGAAAACAAATGTATGATTACCACAGGGGAAAGCAGAGGAAAGATAAATTAGGAGTTTGGGATTAGCAGATACAAACTACTATGAATAAAATAGACAAACAACATCCTACTATATAGCACGCAGAACTATATTCAATCTTCCTGCAAAAAAATCATAATGGAAAGAAATACATGTATATGTATAAAAGAAGAAACATATGCCTGTATAATGAAAAAGAATATATGTACATATAACTGGGTCACTTTGCTGTACACCAGAAACTAATACACATGGTAAATCAATGATACTTCAACAACAAAAAAAGAAAGACCTTGTGAGAAAGCACAAACTCCCCTTGTATCTACGCTCTCATGTATTCTCAGCTATCTTGTCAGCCCTCACTTAACTTTCAAAAACTTCAAAATATTTTACATCTTTCTTATTTGCTTTCTAAAATCATTTTGTATTATTATCTTTAGTTGCAGTAAAACACACATAACATAAAATTTATGATCTTCACCACTTTAAGTGTACAGCTGAGCGGCATTAAATCCACTCACGGTGTTGAGCAACCATCACCGCTGTCCATCACCAGAAGGCTTTTCTTCATCTTGCAAAGCTGAAACTCTGTATCCATTAGCCAAAAGTTCCCCATTTCCCGCTCCCTCCAGTTCCTGACAACTACCATTCTACTTTTTATCTTCATGACTGTCTGAAGTACCTTCAACAGTCAAGGAAAAAAACTATTTGAGGTACCTTAAACAGTCAAGGAAGAAAAGTGGAATCATATAAGAATTTGTCTTTTTGTGACTGGTTTCTTTCACTTACATAATGTCTTCAAGGTTCATCCATGTTACAGCATGTATCAGATTTCCCTTCGTTTTTAAGGCCATATAATATTCTATTGTATATATATATAATATATATATATATATGCCACATTTTGTTTATTCATTCATCTATCAGTAGACAGTTGAGTTGCTTCTACCCCATGTCTACTGTGGCTAATGCTATGAACACAGGCATACTCTTCTTATCTACCTTTATTTATTGTTCTTCCCGTGTTCTGGCACAGGTGAAAGGGTTCATGTCCCATATCTCCTTAGAGGGACTCGTCCTTCTCTGATTTCAGTTCACTTGCTTATCTTGTGAGTTCAGTTCTCACAGATGGGCCCCAGACAAGTTAAGATTTTGTATATTATTCAGCTTTTTCTCATTGTGATGGTGGGAGTGATTTCTTGGGGCTTTCTCCATCTTAAGTGGAAACCAAACTTCTGAACTTTATTTCATTTTAAAAAATAATGAAATAGTGTTGGGAACAGTGGGAAGATAGAAGAATAAGATGGAGGGACGTTACTAAAAGAGATATTAATGCACATCTTCTATATTTTCTAATTTAGGGAGTCATCAGACAAAAGCAAATATCAAGACCTAGAACTCTTAAGTATGTATTTAGGAATATGGAAGTAAACACTGGGGGGAAAAAACTGGTTGTTTCCCATGAAAAGGAACTAAAGATGGTGAGCACTGGAGGAATAAACTGTTAGTTATATCATATGCTTTGTAGAAAATTTTGATTTTCTAAACATGCACATGTATAAAATTTGTTGAAAAGCTTAAAATTTTTTTCAGTATTATAACTGATTCCCCGAGGTGGCAAAATGAAAAAAAAAAAAAATCTCCTTTTTCTTTTTGAAACCTGGGCCCTGTGACATGGAGAAAACAATGGAAAAATAATTATATAAATTAATATGACATTCATTCTATCAATGTAAGAACCTACCTTGAAAGCCAGAAAAGCAATTTTGAATTGCCTTTTTTTTTAATTAATTTATTTTAATTGGAGGCTAATTACTTTACAATATTGTAGTGGTTTTTGCCATACATTGACATGAATCAGCCGTGGGTGTACATGTGTCCCCCATCCTGAATTGCTTTTAAAAAAACAGTTTAGGAATACACATTATCTAGGCACTGTAAGCTATGCAAAGCCACATTTATATGCACAATTTCCCCTTTCTTTGAGCCAACAGGTATCTTGTGAAACAATTCAGGAAGGGAGGACTCTTACACAGAACAGCTCATCCCAGATGTCCAGAGTGCAAAAGTGTGCCAGAAAAGCAAGGAAGAAAATCCAGACAGTTGAAGCATAGGAGAACTCTCACACAGAAATCTCCAAGTCTCAATCATCCATCTATATTACCTTCTTGCTTTTTTAAAATATAAAACCATTAGAAATTTCACTGCATGAATTTTTAAAGGAAGCTTTGTGTCATTATTTTATTTGGAAACTAGCACTTAGCATGAAAGAAGATAAAATTGAAAACAATGAAAACAAGATACTTTTATGAAACTTTTGAAAGCTTGGCAACTGAAGCCTACTCTATTTGCAAAAGGGAGATAAACATGTATTTGAGATACTAGTTTTAACACTGGCACTGAATTGAAACTTCCTCCTTGCCTTAATAACGAACACTGAAAGACAACAAACTCAGAATCTTTTCAATTCAATCTTTGCAGTTCAATATATATCCATACAGCTCCCAAAGTCATCTGTGTAGAATCAGTCACACTGTTCCACACTCTGAGAAACACTTCTTTAGCCAAAGTCCCCTTCAGGCTTCACATTAACAGATGAATTTCAGAGGATCAGGGCTACCTCTCTTGGCAAAGACAGCCCAGAGGAGGACAGATTAAGGAGAAAAATCACTCCCCACCTCCAACCCTATTTTTAAGATGGTAAAAATGAAACAAAGAGGGGAATTACATATGAACAAGGTAGGTAATCCTGGATGTCAGAAGGCTACAGAGAAACCATACGACAGAATATGCTGCTGGGGCTGCTGCTGCTGCTCCTGCTAAGTCGCTTCAGTCGTGTCGGACTCTGTGCGACCCAATAGATGGCAGCCCACCAGGCTCCCCCGCCCCTGGGGTTCTCCAGGCAAGAACACTGGGGTGGGTGACAGAATATGACAGGGCTGATGATGATCAGGGAAGCACTCCAGGTAAACAACTTGAACATATATTTGTAAAGTAGACGCTGATGAAACAACGAATTCACTCAACAAGTAATTATTGACCTTGTGCTTTGTGCCAGATACTGTACAGGTTCCTGGTTTGTTCTTTATCACCACCGTAGTAGATCAATTAAACATCTATCTATGTAATAACTACAGTCTATGTGTGCCATGTTCTCTTCTATTGCCACAACATATAATAATGCTTTGGGGATCACGAATGTCCTATATACTCCTAGAAGAAGACAATCTTAAACATGAAACGTGGGGGCAGTTATCAATCTAAGCTCCCTGCATACTCAGAAATCTCTTCTATCTCATCCGTAACAAATATGATGAGCTTCTGCTGAATGTTTCCAGAGATAGGGACTCCTGAACCACACTCACACAAGACTGTTCTCTCGTAGAGAAAATCGGCGTCTCTGGAATTCCCAGCCATAGGTCCTAGGTCTCAAGCAAGCAATAAAGATGAAATCTTTCTTCCTTTTGACATTTGGAAGCTCATTTTATATTTATCTTGGACTCCTCTTTGCCAAGTTTATGGTCCGTAGTTCAAAAAACTGCTCTTACAAAGCAAACTGTTTTTCCATTAGTTCTCCAGCAGACACATGATCATCTGAAAATGGGAGCCTGAAACCAGGCATGATACTTCATACAGAGTTTATGACAGAGAATAATAGGATAGTACCCCTTCCCACTATTCAGATATCACTGTGTGCATGGCTGTTTACCCTATCCACATTACATTGGCACCAAGTTGGATAGTCGGAGAAGGCATTGGCACCCCACTCCAGTACTCTTGCTTGGAAAATCGCATGGATGGAGAAGTCTAGTGGGCTGCAGTCTACGGGGTTGCTAAGAGTCGGACACGACTGAGCAACTTCCCTTTCACTTTTCACTTTCATGCATTGAAGAAGGAAATGGCAACCCACTCCATGTTCTTGCCTGGAGAATCCCAGGGATGGCGGAGCCTGGTGGGCCGCCGTCTCTGGGGTCGCACAGAGTCAGACATGACTGAGCGACTTAGCAGCAGCAGCAGCAGCAAGTTGGATAGTATCCCCTCAAATCTCATGTTCTCCCTGGAATCTCAGAATGTGACCTCATTTGAAATTGGGTCATTACAGATGTAACTGTTTACATTAAGATGAGGTCATAGGGGAACAGTGCAGATCCCTAATCCAATACCACTAGTAGCCTTATGAGAAGAGAAGAGACACAGATTCACCATGGCGGAGGGAGTGGGAAAGACGCCATGTGACACTGGGGCAGAGATTAAGGTGATGCCTCTGTAAACGGAGGAACACCAACGATTACAGGCAGCACCAGGAGCTAAGGGGAAGACATGGAACAGATTCTTCCCCAAAAAGCTTTAAAGAGAGAATGGCCCTGCCAACACCTTGACTACAGGCTTCTATCTTCTCGAACTGTGAGAAAATAAACTTCTGTTGTTTTAAGTCACCCAGTGGGTGGTAATTTGTTAGAACAGCCTTGGAAAACTGACACAGTAGTTCTGTCTGGCACATAAATAACACACTTCTTTTTTGTTTTTGTTTTGTTTTCCTTCCTGATGATCAGTAACTGATCATCACTGAAGCCAGTTTTTCCATCAGAAATCCATGTCGTGAATATGAGTATGTCTGTCCAGTATTATCTAGTCCCCTCTTTCCACTAGGGGTGGATTACAGATTATGCCTTGGTAGCCCCTTGGGTCCATAAGCACAGGGGTGGTGGACTGCTGGTCATGATGCCGTGTTCTTCCTCTGAACTTGTTCCCAAAATGCAAGTCCGTGTGCCTGATGCACAGCGAGGCCAAACAATACAAAACATCAGAGTTCGGAGTAGAGAAAGATTTATTACAGGGCCCTGCAAGGAGATGGGAGGCTCATGCTTTAAAAACCCCGAACTCCCCAAAAGTTTTCAGCAAAGCCCTTTTCTAGGAAAGGTGAGGGAGGGGTGTGGTTAGTTGCTGCAGACATCTTGTGTCAGATTCCTTTGTTCTTGAGGTCAGATAATGATGCTCCTGTAAATCTCTACGGGATGAATGTTATTCTCTGTTCTGATTAGGAAGGGTCCAGGTCCCAGGGTACAACTTTCATCCTCCAAGGTCTGGGTCCAGGCTAAGAGGAGACACAGCTCAGTTGGCAGCAGGTCCCTCAGGGCCAAGTTCCCAGACCCTACCCAACGGTCATCACTGAGGGAGCCAGGTGCCCAGCCCAACTGGCTCTCAGGCTCCTCAGGCCGCACAAACTGGGCGGAGGCAGGTCCCACAGGTTGTGACCTGCAGACTCGCTGCTATTAGGTCACAAAGGAGAGGATGGGGGAGACATTCATGGCTGCCATCAAGGCCTGAGCCAAGGCCAGTGGGCAGACACAGCCTTCAGCCTATTCCCTGGGCCCTCCCAGCTCACCCACTGGCCCAAGGCCTGGTGAGCTAGAGGGTCTTGGGGAGAGGCTGGGAGCCACCTCTTATCTCACTCTCTATCTCAGGATCGACACTCCACCAACAGCTGAACGAATCCCCCCCACCAAAGGTTGCTCCTTGACAGCTGGCTGCTTGTGGGCGGGGCCTGCTTCGGTGCTGACCAATGGCTGAGCAAGACTCATTGCCAGGTAACAGATGAGGAGTAACGGCGCACAGGGAAGGCAGTGGTCTGACACTTTTTCTCTCTTTCTGGCTCCCTCGGAATTCTAAGTCTTAAGCACAGAGTCCCAATCACGGAAAACAGCTAGAGTTGACTTATTCCAGCACCAGGTTATCGTTTCCAAGGTCTCGTTCTTCATCATTTCCTTGATTCCATAAACTCTTCCAGGACCATACACTGAATCCCTTTCTGTTTAAATAATCCAGAATCAGTTTCTATTTAATTCAGTTAAGGAGCGCTGATAAATTACCAGGCTGAAGCTTTGAATTTTGTTCTGTTGTGTTTTATTGCTTATCGGATTTTGACTTACCACTACTAGTAGGTTCCATTGAAATTTCAGCTTCATTTCATTCCCTTCCACAAAATAATATAATTCGCTCAATACTTTTCCGTGTATAATTGTCTGTAATGGATTTATTACTGTGTTTTGCAAGCCTCTATGCCTCTGCCCAAGAAGAGGAAGCTGATGGAAAACTTACAAGAAATGAATGCACAGTTTCCACCTGGACTACTAACAACCTTTTCACTCTCACTCCCATTAACAGTGAACTAGTCACATGGTTTGAGCCCTAAATCAGGTCCAACTGGAAGCTAGATACATATAACAACCCATGTTTTACTCAGTTACACATCCATGAAGCCTCTCTTTTTATTCCCCTCTCAAGTCACTTAAAATCAAGTTTTCTGATTCTTATGGTGAAAATATATGAACAAATTCAAGTTTAAATAGTTACTTTCAAGGGCATAGCTGAAATATGGTGAATTAGCAGCGTACAAGGACAAAGAAGGGTGCAGGCATCATGCTAAGATCTTTACTTGCTTATCTTACTAAATCATCACAAGAATCATACCCATAATCCGGTTAATGTGATTTGCAAAAGATAGGAGAAGCTGGAAAGTCAAGTTATTTGTCCAAGTTTTCACAGCTGGTGACTAAAACATGGAGATTTGAATTCAAGTTTGAATGATTCAAAAGGGAATGTTTGTTCAAAGTTGCCATCTGTCCTGGCTTTGAATTTTAAGTCTTTCATTATCGCAACTGATAATATATCTTTACCATAAGTTACAAATAAGACAACATACATAAAATACTTTACAACTCACAAAGTATTTCCAACACATGCAGATTTTTACATTTTCACTGAATCTGAAACTCTTCAAGGAACCACAACGGCAACAGCACTGATTTAAAACAAAAACAAAACTATTAACTTAGCAACAGAACCATCAACAAGGGCCAATATTCAATTTTGTTCACTCCAATTAGGAAAAAATAAAGATATCATTTTGATCATTTAAGTGAAGAGTTGAGCTCTTGTACAAATTCAATTAGAGATCCACTGATGCCTGTCTTAATCTGTCTATAAAAGACCTTTATAACAACTGAAATGAGAGGTTCTTGAGTTGAATAACCATTTTTAAATAAACAGAATAAACATGGCTTTAACCAAGAGAATAAGTGTGCTCTTAAGTGGAGAATGTTGGAATGGAGACTCTATAAATAGACTCAGCTGAAATGATGTAGCATAACCTTCGGCAAATCACACCATAACCCTGAGTCCCCAAGGCCCCATCAGTCAAAAGAGGACAAGACCACTTCACCTTCAAAACCCCATCCTAACTATGATCCACTCCCAGGTCCTTTTCCACCTCAGTTTGCTCACCAATGGCCCCACTGCTTCCCCATCCTGGACAGTAACCATTTAATTTCAGCTCTAGAAGGACACACAAGCCCATCACCATCACTATTGACAGGCACTTTGCTTTGAAAATATTTCCTCTAACCCTACAGTGAATTCTATAGGAGAAAAAAAATTCTGTTTCAGAGATGAGGAAATTGGAGCACCATAAGGTAATTAAAAAAAAAACAAACAAACAAGCTTCATCTAAAGTCACAAAACTACTAAGGAAGAGTGCCAGATCAACTCCCTGGACTGCTATACCTGTTTTCTGCTACTGGGTAGTGAGTGTTCTGGCTCATCCGTTGGTCTTTTCCAAATACATCAAATTGATTCACAAGCCAGGTTGCAACGCTAGTTCAAATCAAAACGGCTGAAATCATGTTTCATAACCCAGAAGACTAAGATCTATGTTCAGTGGAGTCCCAGACCAATGTCAAGTACCAGGCATGTTTGTGTGTAAAAGAAGCTGCTTCCAGCACCTGTAACTGTGCTCCCAATGACAAACAATATACCTCTTTCACCACTTTAAAAGGACAGAGACAGCTCTAAACCACAAAATTAGAAGGGATTGTGTCAACCAACTTAGCCCAGTATTCAGATTCCAAATGATATAACATAATGAATATTTCAGAGATAGAAGAGACACACTCTTTATAAGGCTGAAAGCCTTGGGAAATCTTCTGGGCTATTTGCTTCTTCAGATGAATAAGCATTTATGAACGAAGGTAAAACCTTCCACAGGTAAGGTTACCTTGCTAATAAGGTAAAATGAAATTAAAAACAGAAACTCTCTTTGCCTTTACTATAGCATAAATTTCAAATTCTTGCTTTTGTTGTTCTTACTCTTGAATTCAGCAAGGGCAACATACACTGTTCAATAACATTTCCAGTCTTTACACTGTCCTTCTTTGAACTGGACAGTAACTGACCTGCCTCAATGACCACCCAGTTTGTTTCAGGTAAGAGAAGCTGCCATTAGCCCACTCCCCATTCCCAATACGTATACTCTGAGAGTTTAAAGCCCAGGTAGTGCCTAGTGCAGCAGGGATGCTCAGCTCTGTAATCTTTGCTATTTGTTTCATCAAAAGAGTCACAGGATACACTCAGTTTTTGAAAGTGAGCCTTTGTTGCAGTTTTATTGATGAAAATGATTTGAAATTCTGCTTCACTCTAACCATCTGTACCAGCCAGCCCACTGCCTCCTACTATGGCTATTAAATGTATAAAAGGGCACACATCAGCTCAACAAGTGTCTGCGGGAAAAGAAACCATCTCTCCTTGCTCAGATGTCAAACAAAATCAATAACTATTTCCAAAAGAAAGGAAGAGGTAGACAAGAACTGACCCCTTTCACCTCAAATTGCTTGCTCCCTCCTTGTCTGATCTATAGAGAAACCCATGTAACTGCTTCCCTCCTTTTTTTTTTTTTTACTCCTTCTGCATTTCACCAAGGGGGTCTGAAGTATCAATGTTTTCAAGAAAAGGCTATATATATATATATCTATAGCCTCTTCAAATTTAATGAAAATGAATACCTATCTTGTGTTTCTTTGTAGAGACGGACTTTTAGAGACATACATGAAATACATGTATGTTACTCTAAATAAACGTGGTTTTGCAAACCAGTTGCAATGAACAATGCAGCTCAGCATTGAGTTCAAGTGGCCAGAGGAGAGCCTGCTAGTGTTGAAATTACACAGGCTCGCTGAATTTACAAAGAGTATTATCATTGGTTCAGATTATTTTCTTGAGGCTTCACAGAGCCCATGAGAAGTGCCCTCGATCAACACCAGTGTGGCTCACAGTGAAGTTCTGTTTTCCTCACTTCTTTCCCTCTTGTCTTCGGGAAGAGGAAGCCTTCCTAAGATCAAGAATATGCAACTAAACAAACAACTGAATAAGGCAATTAAGGACTGCAACAGAGAAACTGAGGTTGCCTTTGTGGAAAACAAGGGCTCTCCCCACCCAATATTTTTCCAAGAGACAAAGCTCTGTTCCTCTTAGAAGCAGGAAACAGTTGTTTGTGTTTGTACACACAGGAGTGAAGGAGGGGATACTGACTGCCCCAGAGACTAAGCAGGAGGCTCTTCTGCTGTGTGAATTCCTGAGGGACTGAGGGCTGGTGACGGCCAACGATGGAGGGAATGGTTATTATAACAAGAAAGGAAGTAAGCAGCCCTAATGAGAATCCCTTTAGAATGAATTCTGAAACCAATCAGCCAACCAACAGAAGCACTGTACAGGTGGAAGTAGACAGAGGGGAGAGAGTGGAAATGCTGACCAAATCTCTTCAGTGTCATCATGACCAAGGTTTTATCTAACAGGTGTTCTGGTGTTCTGAGTTCCTGCACGTGGGCCATCTTAGAACAGCGCCCTGATCTTATTACATCTATGAGTGTAAGCTATTGTTCCTCCTCTCCAGGCAGTGTATTGTACTACAGGCCAGAAAGGTTTGCCTCTCAATACATGCCTTGCTGTCGATTTAAAACTGAAACTAAATCCATGAAAATTATATGGGATTCTTACCTTTCTGTGTGGATACCTACAAACACTAAGGTTTCATCTGGGAACATTTCATGAGGCTTCTAATAAATGTTCAGCTAACATTTTCCTCTGGTTCAGTTCAATTCCTCACTATATGAAGAATTTATTAAATTTAAAATAAATTAATATTAATTAAAAATTAAAGCTATGTATTTGTAAAAGCAATTACCAAACAAATTCAGTGAAAAATACCCCAGTAGAACAGTTTTAACTTGTTATCATCAAAAAAAAAAAGCTTACTCAGCTCCTATACATACTATATGGGCCTTTCAGACATTCCCAACCTATTTTAGGACCTCTTTTTTGAAGGCTGAAAAGAAGTTCTGCTAAAAGGAAATCTCTTTAATTTACTTCATTAAAGCAAGTGTTTTTGTAAATGGGGAACAGTTTGCAAAGACAGTCTCTTAATATTAACTACTTTTGATTTTTCAAGGTAGACTTCCAATGAAAACATGTGAAAGCATCCTGACAGGAGTAGCTTTTCATTCTAATCACACCTGTTCTAAGCCAGGGTTCCTCATCTTCAGTACTACTGACAGGTGTGTGTGTGTGTGCTCAGTCCGACTTTTGTGACCACATGGACTGTAGCCCGCCAGGGTCCTGTGTCCATGGAATTTCCCAAGCAGGAATACTGCAGTGGGTTGCCATCTCCTTCTCCAGTGGATTTTCCTGACCCAGGGATTGAACCAGCATCTTCTGCATTGGCAGGCAAATTCTTTACCACCATACCACCTGGGAAGCCCCAGTTGGATAATTCTTTGTTGCGGGGACAACTCAGTATATTGTGGAACATTAGCAACTTCCCAGGCCTCTGCACAAACGATGCCAGTAGCACCCCTCCCCACATCTCCAGGTACCACCAGTGTTCTTTGGGGGGCAAACTTGCCCCTGTTGAGAACCAAAGTTCTAAACCTATCAGTAATATCTATTCCCTGGAGTAAGAGAAAGTGATTTCTCTTTTCCCACTTTGGTTAATATTTCTCTCACTCATTATTCTGCTTCATCAAGCCATTTCACCACTTTTTTTTTTTTTTTTTTTGGTAATGTCTTTACCTTAGGGCTGCAAAGAATCTGTTGATTATTGATTATTTCCTAAAGCAAACCTGAATTTAGGTAACAGTTCTCCAGGAAAATTATTGTCAAGCTAGACTTCTGAAGACTAGGAATCAGTCCAAGGGTACAACCCTTTGTATTTCAAATGCAGGAAGTTTGGAGTTAAGGAGAGAAGGGTTTTCTCATTTCATACTGAATTTAGCATTATATAAATGAAGTTTTACCTCCACACTCATATAATATCTTCAGATGCCTAAACTCTAACTTTACTTGATATCCTAATCAATTTGCCTAACTCTCCTTCCTCCATGACTCTCCAGCAAAAAACAGACAAACATATTTCGTTACATCTATTTGAACAGCACTCTGGGGAGAATTAACAGGCAAAATAATAGTTTATTTTACCTTCACCACATGTATTAACAATAATCAATGAAGAAAAAACAGTGGTAGAAGCAGAAAATGGCAGTATATGTCTTTTTATTCAAACTTTTCACCTTACAGATATCCAGAATCATGGTCATATTTCAAAAGGTATATTCCAGTAGTTACTAGAAACTGGCCTAGCCACTGTCACATGGAATAAGACGATACATCCCTGCCATTAGAAGCTTGTTGGTCTTTCTGCTGTGTCCCTCCAAGGGTCAGTGATCACCCTGCAAGACTACCCTTCCTATGGTCCTCATCATTTTTTTAGAGTTCCTCACTTCCCTTCCTCTGAGTTTCCCCCCTGCAATCTGGATGTTCAGAATTACTTCTGATGACTGCACACACCATCTTAGAGCCCAGTCTGCAGAGACATCGGCAGACAGTAGGTACAACTCTCGCTCCCCCTTCTTTGAGTCCCTCCACAGATGGTACCGGTTTCCAGAGTTGACTTCATCCTCATTTTTCATATTTAGTGAAATATGCCACTCCCGCTCTGCCGCCCCCTTCCCCTCTAATTTCAGATCTGTACATTGCAGAAGCTTCTTCCTTTCTTGAGGTCGGTGGGTAAAATATCTACTCGTCAAAGAGGCGCTTTTACATACAGCTTTTTTGCCCTCAGAGTTGGTTTAGTCTACTAATCTAGTCATTTTTCCTTTTTAAGTTACAATTTAATTACCTGTGGGGAACTCAGGGGAGACCTACCTCCGGAGAACCAGTAAGTGCCACTCACTCTGTCCAATTTTCTGGACTCTAGCTATTTGGAGCCATCACTCGGGGTCCGCTGGGCAACATCACAGAGTCACCTGCAGGGGCAGCAGAGCGAACTGCGGAACCCCCCGCCCCCGTCCCCGTTAGTGACGCCCCAGGGAAAGAGCCGGGGCGGATATGGGAGCCCCTCTAACCACCGGGATTCCTGGGATTCCCTCTGGCAGAAGAGGGACAGCCGCGTCCTCCGGGTACCGAATCGGAAGACAAGACCTGCATCAGGTGTGGGGGTGTGCAGGAGCCGGGAAGAGGTTAGAGAAGAACATCACTGGATGAGCAAAGAATGTGACCCTAGGGAAAGGAGGCAGGAGAGACGCAGGAAAGCACGTTTCCTTTAATCCCCTCCCCGTGCCGCCTGTGGAGCCCTGGATCTCCTCGTCATGGAGACAGACTGCATCAACACAGGCGACCCCGGGCGGGCAACACGCACACTGGCGCGCGCGCACACGAATACTCACACGCCCCGCCGCGACTTGCACACTGCAGACTTCTGCCTGACTTCTCGGCCCCGAACACCGCACCTTCGGGGCGAGACCGAGGGCTCCTGTGGCCTAGAGGAGAACCCCCCACTTCCACATCCCCCGAAACATACACATTCAGATCCTGCTTTGTACCCCAAGGGTGTTTGGAACCACTTAAGGGAAGCACAGACAGCTCCCCTGCAAACGACTACCTTCCCGGTTGCCTGATCTGTCCAAATCTACAAACTCGCCTTAAGCAAGCCGCCCTGTAACCAAGCCAGGTAGGAGATGAAGGAGGAGCTGGCTTGCAAATGAACCTCAGAGAACCGCTACTAAGTCACTATTCAGAGGACCACACGTAGCAGCCTGCAAGCCTCTCCTGAGCCTTTTGGTCCCAACCCTGGCTCCATTCCTCAGCTCGATCGCTGCACTGTTCCCCTCCTCCCCTTCACTCAAATACCCCAGCGATTTTCCAGCTGGCCCTTCCGGGCCACTTTCTGCATCCATCCTCTCTGCTCAGCCAGTTCTCAACATTTGGCCCCGCATATTCGCTGCAAAGACCTTGATCCAAGGCTACCTCTCTCCATCATTACACTGCCCTGATCTGGTACAGATTCCCCAAATTATTACAGTCCACTTGCTTCCCGAAGCAGACGGCCTCTTCCACCGGCGTCCTTTGCTCTGGTTCAAATCCGCTTTCCACGCGCCCCACTTTCCATCCACCTTCCCTCCCGCCGCTCCAGCCAGGACGCGCTCACCCTCTCCTATGCCTTCCACACTGGGTTCTCACGTCGCTCCCACCTTATCCCCCGGGGACACCCTTCTTTCCTTCTGCGGCTGTTCTCAGCCAGAAGCCCGCATCCCAAACCCAGCCTCCCAAGCCGGCACCAGCCCGCTTCCTGGCAGTGCGGTCCTTCCCTCTCCCCAAGTTGGCCCCCTTAGCCTCCAACCGGAGTCAGTCCGGCCCTCCTGCTTTGCCGGTCCCCCGACTCCAACATCCCAGGGGTCATCACTTTCAAACTAGCCAAAAGGCTGGCCGAGGCGCCGGGCACCCGGGTCAGCGGGGCCAGCCGGCTCTCCGGAGCCCCAGCCGCGCCTCCCTCCAGGGCTTCCCCGGGGGCGCCGGTCCCTCGCCCCACCGCCCAGCCACCTCACAAACTTACTTGCGGGTCGCCGGGAGGGGGCTGCGGTGAGCGGCGGCGGGCCCGGCGGCGGCGGCGGCGAGTGCGCCCCTCTCGGCGGGGCTGGGCTGCGCGGCGCCGGCGCTGCGCTCCTGCGGTCGCGCGGTGGACGGGCTCAGCCTGACGCAGCCCGGTTCTGCCCCCGCCGCCGCCGAGGCCGCCGAGCGCTTCCAGACATGCTCAGTTTCCAGACCTGCCCGCGTGGACGCTACCATGAGCGAGAGGCGGCGGGGGAGACAGAAGGGAGGCGGCCGCCCGCCGGAGGCTACCACGCCCGAGGCCGAGGGAAAGGGGGGGGCGACGCGCCGCTAAAAATAGGTCGTGCGAAAGCCGCTGCTCGGGTTTAAAGCGCCCCCCCCCACCCCCACCCCAAGGCCTCCTTGGCGCTCGCGCGTCCCCGCAACCGGGGACTGGGGACCTGAGCGCGCGCGTCCTACTAGGTCCCTGCTCGCGCTGGGAACCTCACCCCGGGGAAAAACCGAGCTCTGCGCCCCAGCACCCGAGAGTCTTCGCCGGAACGAAGCCCCAAGCTTCCCCGATTTCGGGCTCCAGTCTGTCAGGCAGCCCGAATTTCAGGCTCTAGCCAAAGAAATGAAAGAAAGTTGGGTTAAAGCGGTGGAAAAGCTCCGTGACAGTGAAATTAAGACTTCTGAAAGAAAACTCTAAGTTTTTTGGAATGCTTAGTTTTGCTGGAAGGAAAAAGGAGGAAAGGAGGGTGATGATCCACGGCCGGGAGAGGGGGCTCTGGAAAGAGCATGTAAAAATACAGAATTCTTTTCAGGGCGTCTCTGACTCCTCATTCCACAGGATTTTGCATCGTTCGCTGACATCCTCCCTTGACCTTGCTGCTACTGCTAAGTCACTTCAGTCGTGTCCGACTCTGTGCGACCCCATAGACGGCAGCCCACCAGGCACCCCCGTCCCTGGGATTCTCCAGGCAAGAACACTGGAGTGGGTTGCCATTTCCTTCTCCAATGCATGAAAGTGAAAAGTGAAAGTGAAGTCGCTCAGTCGTGTCCGACCCTCAGAGACCCCATGGACTGCAGCCTACCAGGCTCCTCCGTCCATAGGATTCTCCGGGCAAGAGTACTGGAGTGGGGTGCCATTGCCTTCTCCGACCTTAGTGATTTTGTTATTCTTGTAATCTGAACTGTAATTTCTTTCCCGCACGTTTTACCTCCACCCTTCCTCCCTCAAACCAACTTTACATGCAAAAAAGGAAAGGACGCACACTGGAGACGGGTAGATTCTGACACCTGAATGGAATTCAGCCAATTGGTAACCCTACGCAGGGAGGGCTCGGTACTGTTGACCAGTTCGGCCAGAAAGCATCCTGAGGTCTCCTGAGTATCCAGCTCTTTCACACCTCAAGGTCTTAGAACCGTCGCACCTGCAAAAACACCTTCCCCGCTCTTCATTTTCAGTCTGATCTACCTTCATTCCTAGAAATCTACTTTTGAAAATTTTTCTTCCTTGAAGTGAGAGGTACAAAAGTTTCCTGGGTCAAATTCCCGTCTTCATTCACCCTTCACAACCATCCAATAAGAGAATTAGTATTATTCCTATTTGAAAGATGAGGACGTTGAAGTTCAAGGACGTTCCTCTCTTGTCTGGAATCATAGTGTTGAACCCAGAGTCTACCTGACTAGAAACTCCAATGGCTTCCGTATAACCTATTTCTTTGAATCAATAGCTTTACCTGATAAGAGCTGAGGGGGGGGGGGGGGGGGTAGGAAATCGATTTTTCTCTGTGGAGTGCTCAGAATGAGAAAATGCCAAATATGAGTTTGCTCTTCATTATTTTCCCCCTAATTTCTTTCTCAACATTCACAGCTTAGACTGTGTGTATTCTATTGAAAGTGACGCGTTTTGTTTTTATTCATTCAGAGAAGATGTACTGTGAATATTCTAAGAACAATGCACCTACTGGCAATGTATTTTATATCCCACTATTCAGAGTCTTTGCTACGCCTACTTTCTTTTGCTGTTGTTACAAGTTAGTGAGGTTTCCATAAGCCTACTAAGTAATGTAAGTGTACATTTTCACAGAACTGAGTGGTATGTGTCTCTCTGGACTAAGTTGTCCTTGCTCTTACCTCCCCTTCCTCTTAAAATTTAGTGCCATGTCTAGCCCCAAATAGATGATTGCTTAATGCTTGACCTTTTACTTGCTAGTCTCCAGCTTCTCCATTCCTTCTTCCTTTGGTGTGTGCATCCCATAGATGTCATCTCCAGAACTAGAGCCACTTGGTAATGACACCAGGTTCCTAATTTTAATGACACCAGGTTCCTAAGTTTCTATGAGCAATTCACTAGGAAGATTAAAATGGAATTTCTCCTAGAGTATCAGCACAATTCCTTTCCATAGGTACTGAAAGAAGATGAAAAATACACTTTATCTTCATCCCAGTTGTGTTTCTTCTTCCTTTCTCAGTAATTAATCCTATAGTGGGTATGATTATCTGGACATCTTCATGCTACAGCATGCATACTAAGCTTAATCATGAAACAGGCAGATTTTGATGTCAAAGTGAAGCCTGTATGATTTCCTACCCATACATGTAGTTCAAAAACCTGCTGCCTTCAGGATTCTTATTAGCCAGTGACAGAAAATTCAACTCTAACTTACTCAAGCAAACAAAGGAAACTGGGCTGTGTATCGATAACTCAGCTGGGCTGATTCAAGGCTTAATAGCATCGGCTGGAATGTGTGTGTGTCTCTCTCTCACTTGCTCTCAGCACTGCCTTTTGTTTGGGCTTCGTTCTGCATCAGACTGTGCCCAGAGTGCAGCTCCAGCCTTACGCAGATGACAAAGTTTGCGATCTTACAAAGAAAGCAAACCTTGTGCTCTGATGAGCACATCAATCTTTGTAAAAGGAGTCTGGTTAGCTGTCCTTGTGCATCCTCTAGGGGAAGAAACCTCTCCAAAGGAGATAAAGTATCCAGTCGGTAGAAGGGATAAGGGATGCTTGAAAGATAGAAATAATAGGCATCCTCCACAGGCATCCTCTGTGTGGAGGATGGGATTTGTTTCCCCATAGAACAAAAGGGACGGCAAGCCCATGGCAGGATATCAGTTGATTTGAGTTATTCAGAAATGAGCAAAAGAATAATGATGCTTGCAAGTGTCTGTCCTCTTTTTAGGAAGAGATACTTTGATTTGCCTGCCTAAGGGTAGCAGTTAGTTCCTCTTTGTTGCCTTTCCATCTATATTTCAGGGTCATAGATACTTACAAGGTGGTGCCACTCATTAAAGCTTTCTAATGAGCCTTCATTCAGCTGAGCCCTCAAGTCTGCAATCTGTCTGTATGAGAAAATGACATTTTCCACATTCTTAAAGCCCATTATTTCTTTTTTGATTTAACATACCTGATAATTCTGTAAACCATGTGACAATTAAAAACTGGGCTATTTCTCTTTTGCCTCCAATCCTGACAGGGAAATGCTGTTCTTCCTATGGTAAATATATTATGTCTTTCTTATGGATCACTGTGAGAATTATTGAAATAAGTGATCATCATTCCGTTTCTCATACCCCAAATCCATGAATTCACTTGTTCCCTTTTTTAATATTTGTTTATAAATAAATAAATGCAATCTATGAGTCACTTCATTTAAACTGTATTTTATAATTATATTAAAATCATCAAATTCAGATCTCTTCCTTAATCTTCCTCCTCATTGACTTCCTTTATTTTTTCTCATTGACTTCTAAGAACTCCTCAGTCAGTGTCTCTTGCACTACACCTTATTAATCCACACTTCTGATTATTCCTCTTCCATTTTCCTAGTTCTTTGTCCTTCTCTTACACCACCGTCCCATTTGTTTTTGTTATCTGTATACTTGTTTTTCCTCTCCCACCAAAACACAAGTTTGTAGAGGATTGGAACTATAGAGAATTTATGTATGTGTGTGTGTTTTCTCTTCTTCAGTGTTTGACAGATGTTTGCTGAAGCGTTCAGTCAGTTCAGTTCAGTCACTCAGTCGTGTCTGACTCTGCGACCCCATGAATCGCAGCACACCAGGCCTCCCTGTCCATCACCAACTCCCAGAGTTCACTCAGACTCACATCCATCGAGTCAGTGATGCCATCCAGCCATCTCATCCTCTGTCATCCCCTTCTCCTCCTGCCCCCAACCCCTCCCAGCATCAGGGTCTTTTCCAATGAGTCAACTCTTCGCATGAGGTGGCCAAAGTACTGGAGTTTCAGCTTTAGCATCATTCCTTCCAAAGAAATCCCAGGGCTGATCTCCTTCAGAATGGACTGGTTGGATCTCCTTGCTGTCCAAGGGACTCTCAAGAGTCTTCTCCAACACCACAGTTCAAAAGCATTAATTTTTCGGCGCTCAGCATTCTTCAAGTGTTAGTGGGTTATAAAGGGAAGGTGAATGTTTAGATCTGAAAGAATGGGTCTAAGCCTTAAGTTCCTAGTTTCATTAACTGGAGAAAGGCTGGAGAGGGCTGATGCTGGGGGTAGGATGACATGGCATGTAGATTTTTCTTGTCTCTCCATTTTGTCTGGGGATAGCTCAGTATAGCCCCTTCTTCCCTCCCTGACATTTTCTTACCAACCTTCTCAAAGTTGGAATGCTTCAGTGTGATCTGTGCCACACTGCCAAGCACCTGTAATTTTCCCCGATACTGGCACTGACCACTGAGCATATTCCACTTCTATTACATAGAGACAGTTTATTTTAGACACCTGAACACTAAGTTGCCTCTCCATTGCACTCTTTTCATACTAAATTTCCGCTTAGAAAATCAGGACTAAATTAGGAATGTGAAATTATTCATAATTGAGTTCCTCAAGAGAAAAGGCAGTATCATGATGGCTTCATTGAAGAGCTATTAAGAGCTTGTCTTTTTGATACCTGTTATTTTCCCATTGTGGAAAAAAAATGTATAAAAGGGAGAACTAAATGGGAGCAATTCAAAGACATTAATGCCCAAATTATTCTTTCATTTCATGACCATAGATAAATGTCATAACAGATCAACTAATGATATGCACTAAAGGTATAAATGTTCATTCCCCGCACCCCCCCTTCCCCCCGCTCTGCACTTCAAGGCTAAAACTGCTCTAGGTAATAGTCATGGGACATTAAGGATGCTCATAGTATTTGTGAATCAAAGATGCTTCTTGACTAAAAGACTTAGCTCTGATGGCCCTTTCCTCAGGGAAGAAGAATGTGGGTAATTATGCACTTCAAATATCAAGCTGCTCTTTTCTTGCCTCTAAATCTAACACAAACATGGCTTAGTTATTGAGCAGGCAGCAAGGTTGGGTTACGAACTGCAACTCTCTTCACTTATCATTGAATCCAGTGCTACAATAACAAATATTCTTAACATGTGATCTCACATTCTCAAGTTTTATCAAGAAATTCATGATCATTAAGTTATTTCATAATACATTTGAATACAATAGTTCAAAAATCCTATCTGCATCAGTTAATAATATCCAACACTTATCATTACCTCTGTGTCTCATTCTTCAGTGGGCACTTACTTTGCTTATTTTTATCATTTAATTCTAATATCAGTCCAGTGAAGTTGTATGTTACTTAGATCTTTTAAATTGTACATATAGAAATCCAATCTAAGCTAGTTTAGGTGAAAAGGAAGATTTTCCAGCACAATAGTGCAAAATATAACCTTCAGAAGGCAGGGGGCTTCTCTGAACCTCAGGTTATGGAAATACTGTCATGATTCTGTTCATTTCTCATCCTCATCTCTCCCTTGTGTCAGCTTTATTACCCCACCTTGCAAACAGGCTTTGTCTACAACTGGCATAGTCTAAAGATCTCTCCTTTAAATATAGATCGAATGTGTTACACTTGTTTTAGCTTTAAAACTCTCAGAGAATTAGTTACTTGCTTCCATAAAATAGACTATGGAAAAGGGAAGTAGCAACTTGCCAGTGGAGAATCTTGGCAGACACCATCTTAACCAAATGATGAAGGTTAACATCACCAGTGATGTCATGTGGAACTTGTTTACCTCCTGATACAAAAGGATAAGAAGGGCACTCATCTCTATAGAATTATTCCCCCAAATTAGAATTCTACAAAATATCAGGCAATCTTAAACAGAGCAGCAGTCTATAAAATACCCGAACAATATTCCTCAAAACTGACAATCATAAAAAAACAGGGAAAGACTAAGAAACTGTCACAAACCGAAGGAGACCAAAGAGAAATGAAAACTAAATCCAGTATTTTACCATGGATTGGGTCCTGGAAAAGAAAGAGGAAATTAATGAAAAAATTAATAGGATCTAGAGTTTAGTTAATAGCAATGAGCCATGTGTTTAAATAATACCAAATTTTGCTGTATTAAAAATTATACCAGCAAGATCCAGGGGAAGAAATGTGTGTGTATGTGTGTGTGTGTGTCTGTGTATTCTGAGGATGCTAGCCCAGGGAAGGAAGAGGGACATAATTTATCAATGCGGGGGTTCTTATCAGAGGGTTTGCGTTTGATGTACAAGTTTGAATGCCTGGAAAAGCTTCTAATGGTTTGTTCACTTGGTTATCTAAATCCTGGTCTTGTGGAGACTATCCTAAATGGAGTTGAGATGCTAGAAATTCCTGTGTGCAATATAAAGGGGATGTGAGGTTGTGGAGATAGGAATGTTTGAATGTCATTATCAGAGAGGATTGGCTCAACTATTCCCTACTGGTCCCTAAGAAGGACCAGAGACTTCTCATCAAGACACTAATTGCTTCCTTGAATCTCCTCTTTGGCCACAAAAGAAGTTAAGAGACATTGACATTGAGATGGTTTCTAGGATTTAATGGAAATAAAGGAAAATCAATGTGGAAGAGGTCAAGAACCAACTTAACCACCAGAGTCAATGTGGGTGGTTATCACAGCAGGTAACAAGGCTGAAACGGTCATAGAAAGTGTGACCCCAAAGAGATATTTTGTTGTTGTTTAGTTGCTCACTCATGCCCAACTCTTTGGGACCCCATGAAAGAGTAGTTCGCCAGGCTCCTCCGTCCATGAGATTCTCCAGGCAAGAATACTGGAGGGGGTTGCCACTTCCTTCTACAGGGGATCTTCTCAACCCAGGGATCAAACCCAGATCTCTTGCATTGGCAGGTGGATTCATTACCATTGAGCCACCAGAGAAGTCCCACAGAAATCTTTAGAAGTGCCTAAAAAGTCATAATCTCTTTTGGACTGGATACCTGTGTATCATACTAAGGTACTTAATCTATAGGTAGCTTGTGCTCTGGTGAAAATGGACTTGACTTAAATCACAATAGAAAATCATGGCTCTCCACCTAATTTACAGACCTGAGTTAGAATACTGGAGTCTGGTTACATTCAGAGAGGAATCCTCTACCACAAGTAGATATTTTGTATATGATGCTAAAGCTGAAACTCCAGTACTTTGGCCACCTCATAAAAAGAGTTGACTCATTGGAAAATGAGTCTGGGTATGAGATGGGCAGCCGGTGCCCATCCCACCCAGCACAGACTGCAAGGACCTGTGGCGGGGCATGACAGTGATGCCCTACCTGGAGGACCTGCAGGGCTGTGCCGACGACGTGGAGGATGAGCTCTTCGACATTGAGGATGACGTCATCTACACTCAAGACTTCACAGTGCCCAGTCAGGTTCTGGAGGAGGACGCTGGGCAGAGCGCACAGAACCGGGTCCTTCCCAAGGCTGTGTGCGTGAATGGCACCGACACCACCCAGCTGAATACCAGGTCGAGGGCAGAGCGCCGGGCCAGGGCCGCCTCCAACCCTGCCCGCAAGGCCTGCTTGGCCAGCAGCAAGATCTGCCAGCTGTCGGCCTGCAAACAGCAGTGAGAGTGGCTGCCTGCAGTCCGTCCCCAGGAGCCCGACCAGGTCCTGCTCAGTCTTCCCGTCGACAGCTGGCCTGCTGCCCACCGCCCAGGAAGGCTGCCACAGCGCTCTCCGTGCTGACTGCTCCTCTGGAAGCCAGAGGGTCCTGGAGGGCTGTGGCTGGGGGACAGCAGGGACTGGGATCTGGCCCTCCTTCGGTGGGACTGAACTGAACTGAACTGATATATATATATATATACACACACACATATATTTTAAATTTATTTTTTAATTGAAAGATAATTGCTTTACAGAATTTTGTTGTTTTCTGTCAAACCTCAACATGAATCAGCCATCAGTTCAGTTCAGTCCCTCAGTCATGTCCAACTCCTTGCGACCCCATGAATTGCAGCATGCCAGGCCTCCCTGTCCATCACCAACTGCCAGAGTTCACACAAACTCATGTCCATCGAGTCGGTGATGCCCTCCAGCCATCTCATCCTATGTCCCCTTCTCCTCCTGCCCCCAGTCCCTCCCAGCATTAGGGTCTTTTCCAATGAGTCAACTCTTCACATGAGTTGGCCAAAGTATTGGAGTTTCAGCTTCAGCATCAGTCCTTCCAATGAGCACCCAGGACTGATCTCCTTTAGGATGGACTGGTTGGATCTCCTTGCTGTCCAAGGAACTCTCAAGTGTCTTCTCCAACACCACAGTTCAAAAGCATCAATTCTTTGGCACTCAGCTTTCTTCACAGTCCAACTCTCATCCATACATGACTACTGGAAAAACCATAGCCTTGACTAGGCAGACCTTTGTTGGCAAAGTAATGTCTCTGCTTTTCAACATGCTATCTAGGTTGGTCATAACTTTCCTTCCAAGGAATAAGCGTCTTTTAATTTCATGGCTGTAGTCACCATCTGCAGTGATTTTGGAGCCCCCAAAAATAAAGTCTGACACTGTTTCCACTGTTTCCCCATCTATTTCCCATGAAGTGATGGGACCAGATGCCATGATCTTTGTTTTCTGAATGTTGAGCTTTAAGCCAACTTTTTTCACTCTCCTCTTTCACTTTCATCAAGAGGCTTTTGAGTTCCTCTTCACTTTCTGCCATAAGGGTGGTGTCATCTGCATATCTGAGGTTATTGATATTTCTCCCAGCAATCTTGAGTCCAGCTTGTGCTTCTTCCAGCCCAGTGTTTCTCATGATGTACTCTGCATATAAGTTAAATAAGCAGGATGACAATATACAGCCTTGATGTAATCAGCCATAGGTATACATATATCCCCTCCCTTATGAACCTCCCTCCCATCTCCCTCCTCATCTCACCCCTCTAGGTTGATGCAGAGCCCCTGTTTGAGTTCCCTGAGCCATACAGCAAATTCTCATTGGCTATATATTTTACAAATGGTTTAATGTAAGTTTCTATGTTACTCTTTCCATACATCTCATCTTCTCCTCCCCTCTCCCCATGTCCATAAGTCTATTCTCTATGTCTATTTCTCCACTGCTGCCCTAAAAATAAATTTTTCAGTACCATTTTTCTAGATTCCATACATATCCATTAGAATATGATATTTATCTTTCTGTTTCTGACTTACTTCGCTCTGTATAATAGGTTCTAGGTTCATCCACCTCATTAGGACCGACTCAAATACATTCCCTTTATGGCTGAGTAATATTCCATTGTGTATATGTATCACAGTTTCTTTATCCATTCATCTATCAATGGACATCTAGGTTACTTCCATATATTTCATAGACACAGAGTCTGCCTAGTTGATTTTGTGGATTTAATCTGAAGCTTGTACAGCTGGTGGGAGGGTTTGGGGTCTTCTTCCTTAGCCACATTGCCCCTGGGTTTCAACTGTGGTTTTATTTCCACCTCTTTATGTGGGTGATCCACTGGGGTTTGCTCCTGAGGCTGCCCTGGAGGACTTGGGTTGCCCCTGTGAGGGCCAAGTGTGGAAGTGGTGCAGCTTCTTGGGTCACAGGGCTTCTGGCAGCACCAGGTACTCAGGGGAGTTGGCAGCTAGGGCAGCAGGAAATATAGTGCTCTAGAAGGGTATGGCAACCAGTGTTGGCCAATACGCTCCAGTATTCTTGCCTGGAGAACCCCCCTGACAGAGGAGCCTGGCAGACCACAGTCTATAGGATTGCAAAGAGTTGGACTTGACCAAAGCAACCCCACGTGAATAGATGCAAGACTTTTTTTGCCTGTGGCAGCCCTGCCCCAATAACAGTTGAGCGTGAAGGTGGCACAGCTGCTTGGCTTGCGGGGTCCCTGGCGGCACCAAGTGTGCAGGGACTGCCTCCACCCTGGGAGTTCTGGCCCTATCAGGGTCTTTTTTCGAGCCTCTTGTAGCTGGTGATCAGAAGGCCTCTTTTGTCAGTCTTTCTCTGTAGCTCTGCTCGTTCAGGCCTTTAGACAGCTCCCTTGCCTGTGACCTTTCTCCGTTGTTGAGCATGTCAAGCACATAGAGGGCCCCCCGCCCCACCTGCTGTTCTACTCTGTAGTTCAGTGTGTCAGGCATTTGATGGGCAGCCTCTCTACTGTTCAGGGGTCTATGCTCACATTTGGGGAGAAAGAGGCTATGGTGGTGGCTTTACCCCCTATGCATGACTCAGCAGTATTGCCTTGCTTCCATGGCTGCCCAGCTTTCCTCCACAGGCATTTCCCACCACAGTTTCCTCCCTCACATCCCCTCTATCCGTCTCTCTGCAGTCAACAGCAGCCCTCACCCTGGGGTTGATCCACAATCCCTGAACTCCAGCTCCCAGCTGCTGCACCTTCCAGGGCACCTGCGTCCCTGTCCAGGGTATGTATGGCTGCAGCAAGAACTGTCTGATTCTCATTCCATTTAGGCTGCCACAGATCAGCTGTTTCACTCTCAGCTTTAAATGTTTCTCCTCTGACTCAGACAATTGCCTCGCTGTGGGGATCAGACCCTTGCTCCAGTTCGCCTACCCTCTGAAGGCAGGTTCAGTCCTACTAACAAGCCTGTTTTCCCCACCCAGTTCCTTCCTCCTACCGAGTTTTGCGTGGTTCTATAAATTCTTTTCCGCTAGTCAGGTACTCCTGTCTGCTCTCAGCTGGTGTTCTGCATGCACTGTGTCTGTGTCTGAATGTGTATTCCTGATGTATCCATGGAGAGAGATGTACTCCATGCCCACCTATTCCTCCACCATCTTGTTCCCTTCCACAAGTAGATATTTAATTCTTTTCCCTCATTTCCCCCCAAAGGACTTGGCAATTATTTCCCAGAGTGACTATCTTAGGAAAAGGGAAATACCCAGATCTTTCTGGGGCTTACTGCATTCTAATTCTAACCGAGAGCACCACTGTGGTCCACTGGCAGAGGATAAGTAGAAATTCTGTTCTTAGTGTCCAGGGGCTCTGTGATTCTACAAACACATTCTGTACTTAATTTTCCTTCCTGAGTGAAGAGTTAGAATACATATACTCAGCAGCTGTTATGAACTCTTACATTATCATGAAGGTTTTCAAGGCAGAAAATCACACCCCCCATAACACACAAGCAAAGCAAAATACTCCCCAAAGACCTAAGTCTCAACCTCCCTAGCAAAGTAATAAGTAGTGAGCCAAAGCAATATCACAGTGCTTCAGGAATCATAGACAAAAGTGTTACCACTGAACTTGCAAGTTACAAATGTAAGTTGCAGGGGTAGTAATGCAATCACACCCTCCCCCCCCCCCCCCCCCCCCATTTAACTTACCTCTTTCATTTAAGCACAAGCTATATGGATACTAGAAAAAGAGGATTCTCAGAAGCTTAATTAGGTGATTGCGTCAACTGCAGTTGATTTTTCAAAGGTGACCTCATTACTGGAGCAACTCAAGACAGCCCCTGACATCTGGTATGCATCTATTTATTGGCCAGATATGTTTTTCATTGTCTCTATAAGCACAAAACTGTAGAAGGTATTCAGTTTCACCTTTATTTAATAGAAAAGCAGAACAATTTACTGTCTTTTTTCAGGGTGAGATCAACTCTCTGGTTCTGCACCATAACATACAATCCAGAAGTCCCTTGATTATGTCATCCTCCCCCAGGTTTTATTCTGAGCAACTGATGACACTCTCCTAGGAGGATATGGTGATCAGAAAATCATAGGAGCACTAAGTTGCTTTGGTAAGACATCTAGGAGATGGGAGATAGATTCAGACAAAAATTTCATATATGTAAGAATATATCTATGGATATATATAATTATTACCCAGTTATTTATTTAATGTTGCCCCTCTTGGCTAGAATGTATGTTCCAAAAGAGCAAGGATTTTGTCTACTTTGTTGACCACCATGTTACCAGCACAATTTCAGCACCTAGAATAAATGAATGTTCCATGGATAGGTGTGTTATTTAATGCTCATCCTCTCCTAAAGAATGGTGAAATTTTTATAACCGCTATCTTCTTCAGGCAGAGATGAAGTTTTTACTGCTCAGCATTATAATTCAGAAAAGGTTTTGAATTCTGCTAAAACAAGATTTGATGTGTAATCATTTGGAGAAAGAAGCATGGCTTGGAATAAGTAATAAACATTATAAATTTTTCTCAGATCTCAATGACTTGTGCTTGAAAGAACTTCCATTTATGAAAAAGGACAACATAAGTACTTACTTTAAGAGAGGCTAGGAAGATATCAGTCACAAAGGGCAATTATGATATTGTTTTGTGTACTTTTTGCTTTTACCACATACTGTTGAGCAAACAGTTCATGAAGCACCAAAATGATGCATATTTAATAGGACAGGAGGTCAAGGGAACAAAAGAGAGAAGTAAGCAAAAATAGAACATCAGTAAGACATTATTTTATTTCAAATTTTTTAACAAAGAAGTCAGTAAGAAGGGAAATTTTTGGTGAAAATTTTGGTTTTTTACTATTAAAATTGTGCTGTTTTAAAGCTTCTAGGGTAAGAAACTTGTTCATTAACCCATATTTATTTAAAGAGGCTACTTTATGTCTCTCAATGAGAAGAGACTCCTTCCTAAACAACCAGTACACTATGCCAACAGAGAAAAATCTACACAGGGCAGATGAATTTGCTTCATTTACCCACCTCCCACCATCTTTCTAGAATCACTGACACCCCATTCCCACCTCCCAGAGTTGGACTGGATGTTCTTCTTAAAGCGAGTGTTATCATGTTGTACTCATTCCTCTCTAATACTTACTGGTTGCTGTTGACTACTTTCTCATCTGATACTTCAGTTGAGGAAACGGGTATGTCTTGTTTCAGATAATATCTCCCACACTTGCACAGTGCCTAGGCACAAAGTAGCTTCAAATAAATATGGGTTAATGAACAAGGACATGAAAGATGACATGATTCTCTACAGAGCATCATCCCAGATTTGAGGGAAAAGGAACTGATCTTGACATTTTTTAATTCAGAGAACAAATGTGGAGATGAGGATTGATCATGAGGTTAAAAGGCCCATATCCTGGACTTGCACTTTCTTCTGAAGATCAGCATCATTTTGACCCATTCGGCACTAAGAGAAAGCCTTGTATTCTGACGGTAGTGCAAACTCTTCTGCAATAGAGGAACCAGTGTGGTGAGAGGATTTTTCAAGGCATTCCCTTTTGTAGCTATAGAAGTAACCAAGTTCTTTCTTCCACTTCCAGAGGCTATTAAAAATAAATTAGTTTCCTTTTAGGGTTAGTACTTTTTATATCCTGACTGCCCCCAAACTCTAAGGCTGTATGATTTTTTAATGTTGTAAATAGTGAAAGTGTTAGTCTCTGAGTCGTGTCCAACTCTTTGTGACCCCATGGACTATAGCCTGCCAGGCTCCTCAGTTCATAGAATTTTCCAGGCAAGAATACTGGAGTGGGTAGCCATTCCCTTCTCCACGAGATCTTCCCAACCCAGGGGTCAAACCTGAGTCTCCTGCTTTACTGTCAGAGCCACCAGGGAATTTTGCTATTTTAATTTCATTTTCAAATGTTTGTTGATAGTATTGACACATAGAGATATAGTTTCTTCTGTATATTGATCTTGTATCTTATAAATTAACTTATTAGTTCTTACGTATGTATGTGTTAGTCACCCAGTCATGTGCGACTCTTTGTGACCCCATGGACTGTAGCCCCCCCAGGCTCCACTGTCCATGGAATTCTCCAGGCAAGAATAATGGAGTGAGTTGCCATTTCCTTCTCCAGGGAATCTTCCCAACCCAGGGATCAAACTTGGGTCTCCTGCATTGCAAGCAGATGCTTTACCATCTGAGCTACTAGGGAACCCAAACACATATTAGTTCTTAGTAGCTTTTTAATAGATTACTTGGGATTTTATATGTAGAACATCCTACCATCTGCAAATAAAGGCAGATTTAATTCTTTCTTTCTAATAAACAGGCTTTATTTTTTCTTTCCATATTGCTGTGGCTAGAAATTGAATTACAGTGATAAATAGAAGACATTTTTGTTTTTTTCTCAATCTTGGATAAAGTATACCCTTAGGTATATCACTTGTTGTTGTTCAGTCACTCAGTCATGTCTGACATTTTGCAACTCCATGGACTGTAGCACACCAGGCTTCCCTGTTCTTCACTATCTCCCAGAGTTTGCTCAGACTCACATCTATTGAATCAGTTATGCCATCCAATCATCTCATCCTCTGTCACCCGCTTCTCCTGTCCTCAATCTTTCCCAGCATCAGCATCTTTTCCAATGGTATATCATTAAACATACCATGAGGTATGATATGAGCTGTAGGTTCTTCATGATGCCCTTTATCACAATAAAATAGTTCCTTCTCTTCTTCAATTTTGAAAATTTTTATAATAAAGAGTTACAGAATTTTATTGATTTTAAAAATTTTATTCTGAATTGTTAAGTACATTGATTGATCTTTTGAAAGCTGGATCAAGTCTTTATTCCTTGGATGACATTCACAAAAATGTTATTCCTTTTTATGTTACTAGAATCAATTTTCTTGTATTTTGTTGGAGGTTTTGTGGATCCAGGTATATTTGTCTGTAATATACCTATATTGTAATATCTTTGTCAGGGTATCATAAGTAGGATAGCCTCAAAAAAATGAGTTGGGAATTTTTCTCTCCTTATCTATTTACCAAAAGAATGTGTGTAAGATTCATATCATTTGTAATGATCTGGGTCTAGAATTTTCCTTGTGGAAAGCTTTCTTATTATCAAAGTCAATTAATAGATATAAAGCTATACATATATTCTATCTATTCCTGAGTTTTGGTAAGTTACATTTATCAAGGAATTTGTTCCTTGTTCCAAATATTGAATGCTAGCTTAAAGGTGTTCATAATCCCTTATTATAGGTTTAATACCTATAAAAGTTTTTTTATAATATTCAGTCTTTCATTCCAATGTTCTTGCTCTATATATTCTTTTACTTGATTAACATTGCTAGGTTTTTTTTTTTTTTTGCCCATTTTATTAATCTTTTTAAACAACATCTGCCCTTCACAAAATAAGTAACTTAAATGGATCATCTAACTAATTGTAAAATGCAAAACTGTAAAACTTCTGAAAGATAACATAGGAAAAAACCTAGATGACCTTGGGTTTGGGGTTGTCTTTTTAGATACAACATCAAATGCATGATCTATAAAAGGAATAATTAATAAGCTGGACTTCATTAAAATTAAGAACTTCTGCTCTGTGAAAGACAATGCCAAGAGAATGAAAAAACAAATCACAGGGTGGAAGAATATATTTGCAAAATACACATTGAATAAAGAAATATTATCCAAATTACACAAAGATCTCTTAAAATGTAACAACACAACAAAAACAAACAAATTAACAAAAATTTAAAAAATAGGCCAAAGATCTTAACAAACACCTCCTCAAAGACTTACAGATGGCAAATAAGCATATGAAAATAAACCCCATATCATATTTCATCAGAGAAATGAAAATTAAAACAGTGGCAAGATATCACTACACATCTACAGGAATGGCCAAAATTTGGAACACTATCAACAGCAAAAGCTGGCAGGGATATGGAGCAACGGGAAATCTCATACATTGCTTGTGAGACTGAAAACATTAATAATACATATGCTATTATTGTTTTGTTTTAAACAAAACAGTCTTTTTTTTTTTTTTAAGAAAAAAAGGTAGCAAAACGGTTACCAACTTCCCATTCATTTCATGTGGGTTCAGTTTTCCGTCTGACATCATCTGTGTTTAGCCTAAAAGGCATCCATTCCATCCATAGCCTAAAAGTACATTTCTGTCTAGAAGATCATCTATGTCAAATACCCAAGAAAGACAATATGCTTGGTCCAATTAGCTGTTGTTGGATCCATTGTTTTTATTATTTCATATCAGCATATGGATTAACTGCCATTATGTACAGAATCCACACTTGACTTAAGGAGCTGTAGATGACGTTTGAGGGTAACATAGGACCAAATTTTGCTGACTGGGACTAACTCTTCAACATAGCCTATAATGGAATACTTTCTCCTGGAATAGTACCAACTACTTTTCAATAAACTATGGAAAATTCTTACAGAGATGAGAATACCAGACCATCTTACCTGTCTCCTGAGAAACCAGTATGCAGGTTAAGAAGCAACCTGGAACAGTGGAACAGACATGGAACAATGGATTGGTTCAAAATTTGGAAAGGAGTATATCAAGGCTGTATATTGTCACCCTGCTTATTTAACTTATATGCAGGGTACATCATGTGAAAGGCTGGGCTGGATGACTCACAAGTTGGAATCAAGATTGCTGGGAGAAATATCAACAACCTCAGATATGCCGATGAGACCACTTTAATGGCAGAAAGTGAATAGGAACTAAAGAGCCTCTTGATGAAGTTGAAAGAGGAGAATGAAAAAGCTGGCCTAAAATTCAACATTCAAAAAACTAAGATCATGGCATCCAGTCCCCTCACTTCATGGCAAATAGATGGGGAGAAATTTTGAAACAGTGGCAAATTTTATTTTCCTGAGCTTCAAAATCACTGCAAACAGTGACTGTAGCCATGAAATTAAAAGACGCTTGCTCCTTGGAAGAAAAGCTATGACAAATCTAGACAGCATATTAGAAAGGAGAGACATCATTTTGTTGACAAACGTCTGTGTAGTTAAAGGTATGTTTTTTCCAGTAGTCATGTATGGACGTGAGAGCTGAACCATAAAGAACGCTGAGTGCTGAAGAACTGATGCTTTTGAACTGTGGGGCTGGAGAATACTCAAGATTTCCTTCAACAGCAAGGAGATCAAACCAGTCAATTCTAAGGGAAATCAACCCTGAACATTCATTGGAAGGACTGATGCTGAAGCTAAAGTTCCAATACTTGGGCCACCTGATACGAAGAGCAGACTCACTGGAAAAGACCCTGATGCTGGGAAAGATTGATGGCCAAAGGAGAAGGGGAAAACAGAGGATGAGATCGTTGGGTGGCATTACTGAATCAATGGAAAGGAGTTTGAGCAAACTCTGGGAGATAGTGAATGACAGAAAAGCCTGGTGTGCTGCAGTTTATGGGGTCGCAAAGAGATGAACACCACTTAGTGAGTGAACAATAACTATTCACTGAAAGTTTGTGTTTCCGGTACAGTGTATTGGTTAACAGATAAGAGATTGTTTTATCTAATCCTTATCATTACTTTGGCTTCCCTGGTGGCTCAGACAGTAAAGAATCCACCTGCCATGCAGGAGACCTGGATTTGATCCCTGGGTTGGGAAGATCCCCTAGAGGAAGGAATGGCAACTCACTCCAGTATTCTTGCCTGGAGAATCCCAGGGACAGAAGAGCCTGACGGGCTACAGTCCATGGGGTCACAAAGAGTTGGACACAACTGAGTGACTAAGCACAGCACACCATAGTTACCTTGGTTTCCCTGGTGGTTTAGGCAGTAAAGAATCTGCCTGCAATGCAAGAGACCCACATTCGATCCTTGAGTGGGGAAGATCCCATGGAGAAGGGAATGGCTACCCTCTCCAGTATTCTTGCCTGGAGAATTTCATAGTCAGAGGAACCTCAAGGGCACAATGGAGTAACTATAATTACCTTAGGAGATAGTTATTTTTATGTCTCAGACATGTGAAATAAATTCCCTAAAGTCAGTCACAAGATCATTTATTGTAGAAATTCAAAGCCTAAGCTATATGATCTCAAAAACTATGCATATTTTTAAAAACCACCATGCTGTGCTGCTTCCTATAAAATTAACTGGTTGCCAACATTGCTTACATAATCTGCTTGAAGATGTGCTATAGAACAAAAGGATGATCACTAGGGGAAAAAAAATCCCTCAAGAATGATGAAATGTGAGTCAAAAAGTGCTGGCATTAAAACTATTTAGATATGTAAAGCTAACTCTAGGTAGTTGTTCTACATATGGTTGTGAAGTTAATTTTAAACGTGTTTTTTAACCAGGAAGATACAACATGTAGTAGAAATAGATGACAGTGATTACAATTATATAAATGTTCCATTTTCCATGAAAGAGCATTTAGAAAATTTTAGTCTAGTAGATAGATAATAGAAAGAATGAAAGAAAAATAAACCAGGATTCTGACATGGTGATCTCTGGATTGTGAAATTATGTCTTATTTATTTCATTATACTTTCCTGTATTTTTTGAAATATAAGCAAAACTTTACTAAAAAACAATTCCTAACATTTCCTAAAACATTACTAAATTTCCTTTTTGATGTCGTGAAAAACTCAAAACACTTGAAATATGTAATAGCTGATATTTATTCCCAAAATACATCTGTGCAGGAAATTTTTCCTTTGAGTCAACTTAATTCAACCAAAGCTCCCACTCTGTTAGGCTAACAAGAAATGGAGCCATAGATACTCCTTGAACTCTGACTACAGGAGAATTCTGCAACAGTTCCGAATGTTGTATGTTTTGGGTTGGCCAAAAACTTCATACAGAAAAGCCCAAATGAACTTTTTGGCTAACACAGTACAATACAGCCTTTGAAGGTTGTTACTTTTCACCGATCTATACTAGTTACTGTTCAGCGAATCAGTGTCCAGGAAGACCTGGGTCCTTGAAGGCCAGGATCTTTATCTTGCCACCTGGAATGAAAGAAACTTTTCCATTTTCTTGGGACCCTGGTCTTTATAGCATGTATGGTCCTCTTGTGCTTCCTGGGTCAGAGCAACTCAAACTCTCTCTGCTACTTTTCTGAACTCCTTCACAGCACTTACCTCTCTTCCGTTTCCTTTGTGTAATAATTCTCTTTTCAGTTAAGGCTTTCACAAAAGATTGGAAGAGATCTTTTCTTTGGGCATTAAAATTAAAAAAAAAAATCTCCATTTTGTTCTTTGTGATGAGTAGACAGCCAGAGATTTTTGGCAGTTAGTGCAGAGAAAAGCTTTTAGCTAGGTGCTGGAGTTGAAAGGAGCTCACAACCCAATTGGGAAGATGGGCTACCCATATGGATAAATAATCAGCCAGAGAGCACCAGTGCATAAAGAGTAAGTACAAATTGGTGGTCATGGTTTTAGTGTCATCTCTTTCCAATGTCTTTAAATCTTTCCTTCATCTTTTATACTTCTTTTATCTGTTTTTTTTTTTTCCCCCATCATGTCCTTAATCAGGATCCTCAATCTTTTCCCCCAAATGGAAGCAAACAGATTTCTTCCTTCCTACACAGTTTACTCAGTGGGTATGTCAGAGTGATTTTGTTTTTCTCCCAAAGTAAATTAGAATTTTGAAATGTTAGGTAGATGTGTTGAAAGTCCTTTCAGGTAGAGGAAGAGAGATGATTCAACATCTTTGCATATAGGAAACACAACAGAATTTAGTTATATTATGTTCTAGTGCATATAAATCTCATAAATTGCAGGCTCTGAATTATTTCAACAAAACTCTGCCCTTTCAAAGGTTTCTCAAAAACACCTCCTTGTTAAAAAAGTAAAGTGATACCACAACACAATTGGCCGCCTCTCTCATTTCATCCTCTGAGTTGTCAATTTCATGAGCACTTCTTTCTTCTCTAAATGTTCCTTCTTTACTAAAAGGAACCAGAAGTGAAGTGAAGTCGCTCAGTCATGTCCAACTCTTTGCGACCCCATGGACTATAGCCCACCAGGCTCTTCCATCCATGGAATTATTCTAGGCAAGAATACTGGAGTGGTTTGCCATTTTCTTTTCCAGGGGATCTTCTCAACCCAGGGGACAAACCCAGGTCTCTTGCACTGTGAAAGGTTTTCCTAAATGAGCTAGTCTGTCCAGTACAGTATAATCTCACCTACCTTTTCCTGATCATCTCAGTGTCGGTCTATTTAATCTATCAGAGAAAAGAAATAAAAGGAAGGAGGAAGAAAAATAATAATGAAATATATATAATATTGTATGTTTGTATAATATTAGAAGATTGAAATAAAACACAGAAAAAACCGTTTAATCCTTTACTCTCCCCGAAATATTCCCTTAAGCTCATCTTTCTTATGAGTCTGTGCTATAATTTTTGAAACCGAGATTGAGTCTTAACATTCTCATTTTCAAGATCTTAAGAACACATGAATAGTGTACACTAAATGCATATTAAAATATGCTCTGTTGTTCTGAGTTGAAAGAAGTTTTCTCCTTGGATATCACAATTTTAATATCAAAAGACTTGGGTTCTAATCCTTGCTTCTCTTCCTAGATAAGTGATGTTATAGAAGAGACAGCTACTCTGTATTTCAGTTGTCTCATTAATGAGAAAAAGAATCAAGTTCCTAGGATTGTTGGGAGGGATATAACAGGTACTCCAATGGTTGAAGAGCCTGTAACATAGAAAGCACATATTTGGGATTTTTAAAAATATTTATTTCTGTTTATTTTTGGCTGCACTGGGTCTTCAAGGCTTTCCCTGGTATGGTGAGCAGGGGCCACTCTCTAGTTGTGGTGTGTGGGCTTCTCCTTGCAGTGGCTTCTCTTGTTGGGCAGCACGGGCTCTACAGGGCATGGACTACGACAGTCGTGACGCATGGGCTTAGCTGCCCTGTGGCACGTGGGGTTTTCCCAGGCGAGGGACTGAACCTGTGTCTTTTGCATTGGCAGGTGATTCTTAACCACTGAACCACCAGTGAAGCCCTATATTTGGAATTTTAAAATGCTTTATTGAATACAAAGTAAAAGAGAAACTAGTTTATGAGTTACACTTAGAGGTTTGGGATTGGTCAATATATTTCCCTCTCTTTGGGTATATACCAGATGCCGCTAGGCAGGACCCACAGAGTTTTGGGGAGAGCCTTTAAAAACCAGCAAAGTTCTAGGAAGTGGTCTCTGCCAAACATGAGTTGCATCTACTGTTTCTTGACTTTGACTTCTGCTCATAACCTGATATGAGCAGGTGATATCTGTTGGTGTTTTCCATTCAATTCCAAAGGGTCAGCTGTCCTTTGCTACCCTCTGTTTTCTCCTCCTGACTTTGCCCGTGCTTGTCCAGGACAAAAGGCTTTGCTCTTCTTCTTGCCTTTAGAAATTCCCCTGACAGTGACATCTGGCAGAGTTCAGGATTGTGCTCTCCAAAGGAGCTTGGGAAGTAATTTAAAAGCTATTTTGGAGTCAGAGCTCAGGGAAAAAGCGTTAGTAAGACAATAATATAAAGGACTGCTGCTGCTGCTGCTGCTAAGTCGCTTCAGTCATGTCCGACTCTGTGCGACACCGTAGACAGCAGCCCACCAGGCTTCCCCATCCCTGGGATTCTCCAGGCAAGAACACTGGAGTGGGTTGCCATTTCCTTCACCAATGCATGAATGTGAAAAGTGAAAGTGAAGTCTCTGGCTAGTACTTTATAACTAGCTTTTTGTATTTGTTTGCTTATCGGGTTCATTTAGCTCTTTTCCATAAAAGAAAGCAAGTTTCTGAAACTTGTTCACTCCTAAAACGAAAAATAAACCTTATTTGAATTTTAATAGACAAAATAGTCTTAGAGGGATATCTAAGACTTTGTTTGTAACTGACTACATTTGATTGTTTATTCTTCCAATTTTAGGTAAGAATTTAATAAAGGAAAGGCATTGGATGCTGGGTGGGTACAAAATCAAACCAGATGTAGCCTATGTCTTAAGAAGATTTATGTGTTGAATAAAGAGCAAAAAGTTTAGAATAGAAGTGAAATATTAGAGGACTAAAGTCTCATGGGAATTTAAAGGAAGGGGAGATTATTCCTAGCTACAAAAATCCAGGACAGGACTTCATGTAGGAGGTAGTTGTTTATTTCTTTTTTCATTGTAAATTGGTATTTTGTCTTGGAAAAAATACAGGGAAGGAAGGCTAAGAAATGAAGGAGCGCCAAAGAATAAGGGCAAGGAAACATATGTAATGAAATAAAATTTTTACCTCCAAAGTCTAGCAATGGATAGGTGAATTGGCTGTTTGTGGTGAGCATCAGAAGCTCAGCTGTAGCTTAATAAAGGCAACGCATTAGGCCAGATAACTGTAAAACCCAGAGGAATGTTAATTTCATGCATAACTAGATCCTGGTGCTCAGACAATGTCCTCAGGCTCACCTGAGGTCATCTCACTCAGCCCATGGGCTGTGCTTTCTTTTGTAAATTCTCAGTTCTTTGCATGTAATGGCTGCTGGTTATTCTCTTCTGCCAGGTCAACTTCAGTGGAAAATGTGTTGGGGCTGATAGTTTAGGTTCTATTTGGAAAACGGGGGGTTTCACGCCTATCCCTAAAGCAACTTCTATAGCCAGGGGAGGGGGTTCTTTGGTTGACCAAGTCTGCATTGTGTGTGAGCTCTTAGAGCCTGAGAATGGAATCAGCCTCGAGATAACCCCACAGTCTGAGAATCAAGAGAGGTAGTTCACCAGGAAAAGCCAGGATGATGCGATAGCAGAAGGATGATGGAATGGAGGGGCTGTAGGAGCAAACGGTATTCTATAAGGAAGGAAAACTCCACGTCTGGGAGGAGGAGGAGCGGCTGACTAAGCGATCTCCTGATCACTGCTATCATCCTTCCGGCTGTGCATGGATCCTGCTATAACACTCTGCTTGAAGTATAGTTTTTAAAAAGCAAGCAAATCTCCATCGGGTCTCGTTAGCACAGCTATAGCCAACTGAGTGTTTAAAAAAATAAGAACTATTGTGAAAAGATAAACTGAGGCATATTAAAATGTTTGTTTATTTGAGCAAAGCTCAAATTGGTTGTCCTTGGATTTTAGTTTCTAACCTTGAAGCATTTACAAGCTTAGATTTTGGGTTGTTTTTGTGAACCACCACAGCATGAGAGCCACCTCTGTCTAACAGTTCTCCTTTTTAAACTGATTTAACAATACAGAGGATTATAAGTACTGCATTACCAAATAACAATTTCTCCCACTCCAGTGTTCCTGCCCAGAGAATCTCAGGGACGGGGGAGCCTGGTGGGCTGCCGTCTATGGGGTCGCACAGAGGCGGACACGACTGAAGCGATTTAGCAGCAGCAGCAGCAGCAGCTTTTGACAAAATCATAGAGTAGGGAAAAGGGAAAATCACTTTTCTGCTTCCTTCTTTCCTGATAATGCCCAGAATTTTGTTCTCATAGGTTCATCTCCTCAAGAGTGTCCTGGAACCTCCAAGGGAGCTGACTGCTTCCTTGGCAACAAAGGAACTGACATGAACGTATTCTCCCAAAGGCATGAGACCTTACCGAGATGTGAGGAAGGGTTTCCTGGGTCTTCCCCATTTTAAGACTAATCCTCCAGAAGAAACACTTTCTTTTTAGAACATGGTAGGTAGAAATTAGGGGCTTCCCAGGTGGCTGAGTAGTAAGGAATCCACCTGCCAATGCAGAAGACACAGGAGGCAATGGATTCGATCCCTGGGTTGGGAAGTCTGGAGGAGGAAATGGCACCCTGCTCCAATATTCTTGCCTGGAAAACCTCATGGACAGAGGAGCCTGATGGCCTACAATCCATGGGGTTGCCAAGAGTCAGATATGATTGAATGCATGTGTGCGCATGCACACACACACACGTGTAGACACTGAAACTTGGTTTTGTTACTATTAGTTTTCTACCAGAAGGGAACCTCCTCTCTCTCCATCCCTCCTCCTCTTCCTCTTCTTCCTTGTCCTTCTCCCTTTCCCCACATCTCTCTCTCCTGCTCTTTCTACCTCTCTTCCTCCTCCTCTGTTCTCTTCCTCCTCCTTGCCTCCTCTCTTCCTTCTCTTTTTGCTTCTTCTTATTTCCTATTCCTTCTTTTCCTCCTCAACGAACAACAACAACAACAAAGTCAATGGGACTTATTGCCTAAAAATGTACCAACTTTTGGTGCAAAGAGATAGGCTCCTCTAGTTTTGAGTGCTACCTGAAAAAGGAGCAGCATCAAAGCGTGCAGCAAAACAGAAACCTAGGTGCTTATTCCCCATGCTACCAGGTCACGTGATTTTATATCTAGATCTCAATCAATGAGAGCTGATTGTTTCATGACTGATTAGATTTGGGCTATTCATTCACACGGATCTCCAAATTCCTTTGGTTAAAATATTTATCATGACTTAACTTCACTTGGTATGACAGTCTTTAAGTCCATCCATGTCTCGACAATTGATACAATTTCTTTACTTCTATGGCTAAGTAATATTCCATTGTGTATACGGACCACATCTTTATCCAGAAAAGAGGGGATATATGTATATGCATAGCTAATTCACTTTGCTGTATAGTATAAGCTAACACAATATGGTAAAGCAACTTTACTCCAATAAGAATTAATTTAAAAAAATTATCATGGACACATCCATTTCTGCATGTATCTCTCCCTTCAATTAGATTAATTAACCAATTACCCAAATTAAAGCAATTATCTACCTTTTATATATATAGTTTAATAATTGATATTCTTTAGGCCCGTAGTCTGAAGAATACCTTACTTCTTTTGTTAAGTCACTGCAGACAGCCACAGGTCAATTTCTGTATCTGTTGGGATGTTCAGAGCCTGACTGACATCAAGGTAGTGGAGAAGGGAACAGAGTATGAAAGGTCAGGACAAAGTTCATCTTGCTTTGTAATGATGAAGGGTCAAGACCGCTGGAGTGATTGATTGCTCACTTCTTTCAGATAATACCGGCTGTGATATTTATTTTTCCACTAGTATGAAAATTTATCAAAGCCTTGATGAGAATAAACAGGATCGAGCAAATCTGATACCTAGAAAGAAAACATTCCTCTACACTAGAGCCATTCTTTGTACCTATGAAAATCACATAGTATGAAACCCATTTATATGAAAATGTATATATGAAACATGCTTATATGAAAATGTATGTGAGGCACACATTAAGCCCATAGCATAGCTTTATGCTGACAGCGTCATTTTTAATAATGAATCAAGATAAGCCCATTTAGAATAGCCGTTGTATTTTTTTTTTTCATATTTTGGACTTTTCTTTCCAAAAAGTATAAACTTTTGTACATGATGTCATGCAAATATTTGAACCATTTGTGGCTCTTAAATTAAGTTTGTTTTATTGTGGTTTTGACCCTTTATTGATTTTTGTTTGTTTGTTGTGGTTGCCTGTGTTGTGGTCTTCAAATTAAACCCAGTAATGGATAATCTTGTGTCAGCTGGAGTGAGCCACAAGAATGTCCAGATAAACACTGTTCTAGGTGTATCTGTGAGGTGTTTCTGGATGAGGTTAGAATCTGAATCCTAGGATTCAGTAAAGTAGGCTGCCCTTCCCAAAGTGATTGAGCATCATCCAGTCCAGTAAGGCCTGAACAGAACAAAAGATGGAGGGAGGAATTCAGCCCTTTTTCCTGTCTTACCTGTCTCTTTCCTTTGCATTTCCTGTCTCACTCCAACTGAACCAGAACATCTCAGATTCTCCTAACTTTAGACTGGGATTTACATCATGGGCTTCTTTGTTTCTCAGGCCTTTGGACTTTGACTGAATTATACCACTGACTTTCTTGGCTCTCATGGCTTGCATATGGCAGATCACAGGACTTCTCAGCCTTCATAACTACATAGGCCACTTCTTCATCATAAACCTCAATTTCTGTCTCTTTCTGTGTATGTATAAATATGTATGCATGTGTGCTAGGTCACGCTAAGTCAGTAGTGTCCAGCTCTGTGCCAACCTGACTGTAGCCCACCAGGTTCCTCTGTCCATGGGATTCTCCAGGCAAGTGGTTTGCCATGCCCTCCGCCAGGGCATTTTCCTGACCCAGGGATCGAATCCACATCTCATGTCTCCTGCATGGGCAGGCAGGTTCTTCACCATTAGCAACACACAGGAAGTCCCATATATATGTATAAGTACATAATATGTACACATTTTATATATATATATATATATATATATATATATATTTTCTCTGGAGAGGGCTTCCCTGGTGGCTCAGCTGGTAAAGAATCTGCCTGCAATATAGGAGAGCCTGGTTCGATTCCTGGGTTGGGAAGATCTGCTAGAGAAGGGATAGGCTACCCACTCCAGTATTCTTGGGCTTCCCTGGTGGCTCAGCTGTTAAAGAATCTGCCTGCATTGTGGGAGACCTGGGTTTGATCCCTGGGTTAGGAAGATCCCCTGGAGAAGGGAATGGCTACCCACTCCAGTATTCTGGCCTGGAGAATTCCATGGACTACAGTCCATGGGGTCACAAAAAGTTGCACACAACTGAGCGACTTTCACTTTCACATTCTCTGGCGACCCCCACTAACAACAATTTTTCAAAGTCTGTTCCTTGAACTCTGAAGTCTGAAGGAAACTACTAAACTCTTTCTGGAAGAGGAAAGGTTTCCAATGTCTAATATATTTAGGAAACACCAAGCATTACGAGACAAAGAAGCTTCTTTATTTCAGCACTCTTTGGAGCATTCACTAAGCTAGCATGAATGAGAATTCCCAAGGGTCTATATGAGGGTGGATTTAATACGAAGCATTTCCCCAAGTTATTTTATCACCAAAGTTTTAGATGGACCTCTTACAGGAGTATTGTTCCTTAGAACACACTGTGGCAGCAGACTACTGTAAGGCCTTCAGGGAGCGAGAAGAAGTATGGATGGCCACATGCTGGTTTCCTTTTGGCTCAGACCTTTAGAGTCTCTAGTAAGTAGCTAAATTCTGCAGCTCCAAATTCATCTACTTTTATTGGTTTGTTTCCCTCCAGCTCGAAGTTCCATATTAAAAAGTCATTATCAAAATGTCACATTCTAATAATGCAGAGCAATTTAGAGAAAGTCTTGTAAAACAATACATATTTTTAGAAGTATGAAGGAATTTTTTAAAGAGAAATAAATAAAAATTTCAAAAAAGACTTATGAATTCTAGAAACAAAGTACTTTAATTACATGCAAACATTTGAAATCATGAAGATGATATCTATGGTAACATCATGGTCTTTCAAATATGTTCTGAATAATTGGACAATAATTTCTGCAAAGAGCAGAAGTGACGACATTTATATTTCTATTTCTACTAACAATGTGTGAAGAGAGAGTGAACTGACACGTTAAACTTCCAATGATCTTTGAAATAGATAAATATTCTGAAAGAATATTTACCAGATAACTTTTAAGAGTTAGATTTTTTTTCTAAGTTAGGATTATTTTAGCATCTTGCAAATTCAGACCTGGTGCCAGATAGTTGTACTTTCTGGGAATTTTACTTCACACTTCATTTATTTATATGTTCATTATTCATATGGAATGACATATGTATGGGATAAATTTTTATTAGCATATCTTTTTGAGGATTCAAAAATAATCACTTCTATATATTAGTTCTAGCATAATTTCCTCTTCCTCCCTTGAACTGAAAATACCTGAACTCTAGTACAGGCACTTACAATCTTCTTGCGGCCTTATTCCTATGTTTAAAATTTTTAAAGACATAAAATAATATTTTTAAAAGTTTTAAGTCAATTGATGATATACAAAAGACAAAAGACCTGGAGAAGAAAATGGCAACCTACTCCAGTATTCTTGCCTGGAAAATTCCATGGACGGGGAGTCTGGCAGGCTACAGCCTATGATGTTGCAAAGAGTCAGACACAACTGAGTGACTAAACAACCAAAGACAAAAGAAAACTCCAAATTGTTCCTATCCTTAACATCCCAGTTTAGGGAGTTCCTCCCTTGGTTCACAACAGCCCAAGAGGGAGAGAGCATTGCCCATCCTGTGTCCTGTCCAATCTGCCAGCCAGCATTTTTATGCATCGCTGATACATTACTCTGCCTTGTCATCTCTGGGATCTCACTGTGGGAATTTCCTCCTGGTCTCTAGCAGATACCCACAGGTAGTCCTATCAGTTGAGACATGGTCTTAGCAATCATTGGGTCCCCTGGATTACTCTCAAATCTGCTGAACATGTAATTTTAGTTTCAGCAGAAATGAGAAGAAAAGTCATAGCATCTTTCTCTCCAAATCACCATGTCAGCTTCTAAATTTCAGCGTCTTTATTCCTTCCCATTGTGTTGCCTTCCTCTCTGACGATCTGCAACAACCAAAGTGTAGTCACCTCTGTTCTTCAAAGGTATGATGGGTTAGTGGAAAGAGCTGTCTTGGAATCAAATGGACGTCAATTTGAATTCTTTTTAGCTAGCTAGTCTTAAAAATTAACTTAGACTTTGTGTCTGCAGTGGCAGAATAATGACAATCTTTTAAGTTGATGAAATTAACTTAGACTTTGTGTCTGCAGTGGCAGAATAATGACAATCTTTTAAGTTGATGAAAGCATTGGGTGAGATAAGTATCTATTAGAACCTTGGGACATAACAGACATTCCATAAATATCAGGCCCAGATGGAAAATACTGTCTTCCTGTGCCATCTCTATAGACTTTTCTGCAATGTTTCCTATTCCCAGTGAAAGCAGCAGAGTCAAAACTATTTGCTGGTCATTGCATTGGACTCTTCAGTGCGATTAAATAATTGGAATTCATTTATTTAGCAAGTGTTTATCATGCAATCCATGCACATTGCACAGAGATAAGGATAGTATAAAGAGATTGAAGAAACAGCCTCTACTTTCTAGAGGAAGCATCCATCTATTTGGGTAGGTAAGAAATGAAACAGCAAGATATCAATTCAAATTACCTATGTACGTTATTAATTGAAAAAAATGAATGCTACAATAAGTGTTGGAGAATATTTTTAAAAACTGGAGATCTTAGTGTAGGGATATTTGGAGAAGCCTTTTTGAAACTAACTAAAATCTAACCTTCTACAAAAGAATGCTTTGGTAAAATGATCCCATAAGGCTTTTTCTCTTTTAAGCTTGATGTTTTGAAGTATTGCATGTTTGATATTCTGAATATTTTATTCAATTTCCTTTGTGAAAAAAGTCAAAGGATTGTTTCAGAGTTAAGATGGCTTTTAGTTCTGTGGGAAAATGATCACCACTCTAATAATAAAGAGATAATTTTTACAAATATATATCCAAATTACAAAAAAAAAAAAAGCAAGTGGCTATTGTATTTAGACACAAAATAAGTTTTTCAGTAGCATTTTTGGGATAACTTTTAAAATGAGGTTATTTCTATCATAAACTCTGACCATCCCACTTCTAGGTATATATATCCAGAGGAAAGAAACATTGTCAAAGAGATATATCACTCCTGTGTTTACTCTAACATTATTCACAATGGTCAAGTAATGAAAATACCCTAAGTGTCCATCAGTTGATGAATGTATGACGAAGATATCCTGCCATTTGTGACAAAATAGATGGACCTAAAGGACATGATGTTAAGTGAGATAACTCAGACAGAGAAAAACTAATATTGCATATCCCTTATATGTGGAGTTAAAAAAATAAAAAACCAAACTTGAAAAGACAGAATAGATGATAATTACTGGAAGCTGGCTGGTGGGGGAATGGAAGAGATGTTTAAGGGTACATACTCGCAGCTAGTATATATCCTAGAGATCTAATGCAAAATAGCGTGATTATAGACAATAAAACTGTATTGTACACATTAAACTTTCTACACGACTAGATTTTAAATTGTTCCCATCATTAGAAAAAAATGATAATTATGTGACATGATAGAGGTGCTAATTGTTGCTACAATGGTAATCATATTGCAAAATGTAAATTATATGTTTTATGACTTAATCTTTTAAGTCAATCATATTTCAATAATGAAAAAACTATCCAACAGTATCAATCTGGAGAAAAGCCACCAAATCAGATGAAATAGTTATTTAATAATATATTGATAGTTTAGAAGTTACTATGCTTCAACACACAACTTAGTGACTAAACAACATCAGTGATGCTTCAACACCATAAATGTAACTCCTGTTTTGGTGTATTAATTCATTCACTCAATAAATATAGTGAGTATCTTTCACAAATTAGAGGTGGTCCCTGCCCTCCGGGAGCCTCTGAGTTAGTGAAGGAGATAGGTATTAAATACAAATATGTGGGGCTTCCCTGGTGGCTCAGTTGTGGGAAATCCAGCTGCCAGTGCAGAAGAAGCAGGTTCGATCTCTGATCTGGGAGCATCCTACATGCCATGGAACAACTAAGCCCATGAGCCACAACTACTGAGTCTGTGCTCTCGAGCCTGGGAGCCACAACTACTGAAGCCTGTGTGCCCTAGACCCTGTGCTTCACAACAAGAGAAGCCACCACAATGAGAAGCCTTCACACCACAACTAGGGAGTAGCCCCTGCTCTCCACAAATACAGAAAAACTTGTGAAGCAATGAAGACCCAGCACAGCCAAAAATAAATGAATGGAATTATTTGAAAAAAAAAATACGAATACGTAACTAAATAGATAATCACAAATTTTAATGAATGATAATAGAGGACAAGAATGGATGCAGTATGCAAAAGAACATAAAGAGGGACCAAATTTAGATTTGGGAAGGTATCAGGGAATGTCTTTCAAGAGAACTGACTGGTAAACTGAAAAGTAAAGAATGAGCAAGAGTTTGCTAGTGAAGAGCATGGCAGGATAATTCCAGGCACAGGGAACCGTGTAGACAAAGGCCCTGGAGTTAGAAAGAGCCTTAAAAAGACCACTTAGTTAACAAATGGGGTTTCCCCCATGGCTCAGCGGTAAAGAATCCACCTGCAATGCGGAGATACTGGGGATGTAGGTTCAATCCCTGTGCAGGGAAGATCCTCTGGAGGAGGGCATGGCAACCCAGTCCAGTATTCTTGCCTGGAGAATCCCACAGACTGAAGAGCTTGGTGGGCTACTGTCCACAGGGTTGCAAAGAGTCAGACATGACTGAAGCGATTGGGCACACATGCATACAGTTAACAAATAAAGATCAAGAGAAGGGTGGCGTGAGCTGAGACTGAGGAGGGTCTAGGAGATCATGGGTTTTATTCTAAAAGAAGAATCCATTAAAATCTAAAGGTAGCTTTTTATAGTGATTGTTGTATGATAGCATTAACAAAATTGTAGCGCATTGTCTGATTCTTAGCAAGTGCAAATAAATGGTGACATTACCATTAGCAACATGAAAATAAATTCAATTCTAAGATGAATTTCTTAAAATTTTTATTGCTGTTCCTGAGCCTCTTGATTCTACATGTTAATATAATAGATTATGACCTAGTTCGTATTTAAGTTTTAGAAACTAGTTCTTAGGGCTTCCCAGGTGGCGCTAGGTGGTAAAGAACCTGCCTTGCCAATGCAGGAGACTTAACTCTGGGTTGAGAAGATCCCCTGGAAGAGGGCACAGCGTCCAGCATTCCTGCCTGGAGAATGCTGGACAGAGGAACCTGGTTAGCTACAGTCCATAGGGTTGCAAAGAGTCAGACACAAGTGAAATGAATTAGCACAGCACAACAGCACATTTCTTCTGAGATTCTAGTGTCCTGAAGACTCAATGCCTTAAAAATATCAGGATATTTTTTCCCTGTAGTCAGACACATTGCAGAAACTCAGGGAGTTATGACCAAGAATGGAAGCAGTTTGAACTTTTCTTTCTACTGCAGCAGTTGAAGTTCAGATTAGAACTGAAGGCAACCTTTTCAAACAATACATTTAGAATGTCCCTTTAGACACACATGATATTGTTTCAATGTCAGATATTAAAATATTGGTGCCAAATGTATTATTCAGAGAAATGAAACTCTTCTTCCTGTATTTCTTGTTAGTGAGAAAATCTACAATTGGGGAAATTCACTCAAATCTGATTAATTAACAGGTATTCCACACTTTAATTAGAAGCTGCAGCGAACATGAGAATATCTATTTTAAACCCAATTTTACCATTAATAAAGACAGACTCTTTCAAAATAAGACTTTTTTCTTTTTAAAAGGGAACAGTGATGAGATTGCTTCATTAAATCATAGTGTTTAGTTTTAGCCACACAATCATTTAACAGGTTTAATTTTGCTTAGCTCTGTACAACTAATGTTAAATTCAAAAGAGATTTTATTTTAATTTCCTAGATAGTAATTTTAATAATTTTAACTTCTACTTTGATATTACTTAGTATAAAAAAGAATACTTTCCTTTTAATTTTTTTCAAGATTTTTTTCAAGGGAAGTGTCCTTATCTAGGCTCTGGTGTCCAAAGTGGCATCTCCTTTATTCATTCCCCACAGAATTTGCTCCAAATAAGTCTAGGGGGAAAGTATGGTAGTCCTTCCTAATCTGCAGGTTCATGTACCATGGTTTTAGTTACCCATGGTAAACTGTGGCCTGAAAATATTAAATGGAAAATTCAAGAAATAAGCAAGTCAGAAGTTTTAAACTCACACCTTTCTGAGTAGCCTCATGTAATCTCCCGCATCCTGCTCCATCCTGCGTGGGAGGTCAATCACCCCTTTATTCAGGGTATCCCACCGTTAGTCACTAGTCTTCTCAGTATGCAGATGACACCACCTTTATGGCAGAAAGTGAACTAAAGAGCCTCTTGATGAAAGTGGAAGGGGAGAGTGAAAAAGTTGGCTTAAAGCTCAACATTCAGAAAACGAAGATCATGGCATCCGGTCCCATCACTTCATGGCAAATAGATGGGGAAACAGTGGAAACAGTGTCAGCCTTTATTTTTCTGGGCTCCAAAATCACTACAGATGGTGACTGCAGCCATGAAATTAAAAGACGCTTGCTCCTTGGAAGGAAAGTTATTACCAACCTAGATAGCATACTGAAAAGCAGAGACATTAGTTTGCTAACAAAGGTTCGTCTAGTCAAGGCTGTGGTTTTTCCAGTGTTCATGTATGGATGTGAGAGTTGGACTGTGAAGAAGGCTGAGCGCCGAAGGATTGATGCTTTTGAACTGTGGTGTTGGAGAAGACTCCTGAGAGTCCCTTGGACTGCAAGGAGATCCAACCAGTCCATTCTGAAGGAGATCAGCCCTAGGATTTCTTTGGAAGGATTGATGCTAAAGCTGAAACTCCAGTACTTTGGCCACCTCATGCGAAGAGTTGACTCATTGGAAAAGACTCTGATGCTGGGAGGGATTGGGAGCAGGACGAGAAGGGGATGACAGAGGATGAGATGGCTGGATGGCATCACTGACTCGATGGACGTGAGTCTGAGTGAACTCCGGGAGTTGGTGATGGACAGGGAGGCCTGGCGTGCTGCAATTCATGGGGTTGCAAAGAGTCGGAGACAACTGAGCGACTGAACTGAGTCTTCTCAGTTGGACTTCCCAGGGGGCGCTAGTGGTAGGGAGTCCACCTGCCAATGCAGGAAATGCAAGAGATGTAGGTTTGATCCCTGGATCTGAAAGATACCCTGGAGTAGGAAATGGCAACCCATTCCAGTATTCTTGACTGCAAAATTCCATGGACAGAGGAGCCAGGCAGGCTACAGTCCACTGGGTGGCAGAGAGTCAGACGTGACTGAGAGACTAAACAACAAACAAAAGCCTCCTCAGTTATCTGATCCACAATTGTGATACCACTGTGCTTGTGTTCAAGTCATGCTTATTTTACTAAGTGTTGGCTCTACAGAGCAACAGTGGTGATGGTGGTTATTTGGATATGCCGAAGAGAAACCGTGAGGTGCTTCCTGAAGTGAAAAGATGAAAGTTCCCCACTGAATAAGGAAAGAGAAGAATGCTGAGGTGGCTAAGATCAATGGGAAGAATGAATCTTCAGTCTGTGAAATTGCAAAGCAGGAAACAGAAATTTATGCTAGTTTTGCAGTTGCACCTCAAGCTGCAAAAGTTAAAGCCACAGTGCATGGTAAGTGCTCAGTTAAGACAGAAAAGGCATTAAGTTTGTACAGTAAGATAATTTGAGACATAAAGAGAGACCACATACACATTACTTTTATTATTATGTAATATTGTTATATAACAATTATATAATTGTATATTGTTATAATTTTATCAACTATTATTGTTAACATATTATTGCACCTAATTTATCCATCAAACTTCATCATATAAAACACTATATATATATATACACACACACACATATATATTTGGTTCATGTACTGTTGAAGCCTAGCTTAGAAAATGTTGAGCATTACTTTGCTAGCATGTGAGATGAGTGCCATTGTGCAGTAGTTTGAGTATTCTTTGGCATAGCCTTTCTTTGGGATTGGAATGAAAAATGACCTTTTCCAGTCCTGTGGCCACTGCTGGGTTTTCCAAATTTGCTGGCATATTGAGTGCAGCACTTTAACAGCATCATATTTTAGGTTTTGATAGCTCAGCTGGAATTCCATCACCTCCACAAACTTTGTTCATTCTCCAAGCTAGGCTTCAACAGTACATGAACCGAGAACTTACAGATGTTCAAGCTGGATTTAGAAAGGCAGAGGAGCCAGAGATTAAATTGCCAACAACCATTGGATCATAGAAAAAGCAATAGAATCCCCCAAAAATATCTACTTCTGCTTCATTGGCTACACTAAAGCCTTTTGATTGTGTGGATCAAAACAAACTGTGGAAAATTCTTCAAGAGATGGGAGTACCAGATCACCTGACCTGCCCCCTGAGAAATCTGTATGCAGGTCAAGAAGTGACAGTTAAAACCAGACATGGAACTGGTTCCAAATTGGGAAAGGAGTACATCAAGGCTGTATATTGTCACCCTGTTTATTTGACTTATATGCAGAGTACAATTGTGAAATGTGGAGCTGGATGAAGCACAAACTGGAATCAAGATTGCCAGGAGAAATATCAATAACCTCAGATATGCAGATGACACCACCCTTATGGCAGAAAGTGAACTAAAGAGCCTCTTGATGAAAGTGAAAGAGGACAGTGAAAAAGTTGGCTTAAAGCTCAACATTCAGAAAACGAAGATCATGGCATCCGGTTCCATCACTTCATGGCAAATAGATGGGGAAACAATGGAAAGAGAGACAGACTTTATTTTTCTGGGCTCCAAAATCACTGCAGATTGTGACTGCAGTCATGATATTAAAAGGCACTTGCTACTTGGGAGAAAAGCTATGACCAACCTAGATAGTACATGAAAAAGCAGAGACACTGCTTTGCTGACAATGGTCCGTCTAGTCAAAGCTATGGTTTTTCCAATTGTCATGTATGTATGTGAGAGTTGGACCATAAAGAAAGTTGATTCTATTGTACTGTAGTGTTGGAGAAGACTCTTGAGAGTCCCATGAGAGTCCCATCTGCAAGGAGATGAAACCAGTCAATCCTAAAGGAAATCAACCCTGAATATTCACTGGAAGGACTGATGTTGAAGCTGAAACTCCAATACTTTGGCCACCTGATGTGAGTAATCGACTCATTGGAAAAGACCCTGATGCTGGGAAGGATTGAAGATGGGAGGAGAAGGGGACGACAGAGGATGAGATGGTTGGATGGCATCACTGACTTAATGGACACGAGTTTGAGTAAACTCTGGGAGTTGATGATGGACAGGGAGGCCTGGTGTGCTGCAGTCCATGGGGTCGCAAAGAGTTGAACAAGACTGAGCGACTGAACTGAACTAAAAGAAATTATAAAATTTTCCCATAGGGAAAACATTGAACTGACCTTTTAAGAAACAGACTTAGAGATTATGAGTCAACCCAGGTGACTCAGTGGTAAAGAATCCACCTGCCAATGCAGGAGACGCAGGTTTTTCCCTGGGTGGGGAAGATCCCCTGGAGAAGGAAATGGCAACCCTCTGCAGTATTCACGCCTGGAAAATCCCATGGACAGAGGAGCATGGCGGGCTACAGCCCACGGGGTCACAAAAAGTGTTGGATGCGATTTAGAGACTAAACAGCAATTTTCATTCCATATTTTAAAACTGATAAACTTAATTTTTAAAAGCTGTTTAGGTTTACATGAAATTGAGCAGAAAATACAGAAAATTCCCATTTATCTTCACATCCTTTCTTTCTCCCCACACAGTTCCCCCTATTAAGTTTTTGCATTAGTGGTACATTTGCTACAATTGACAAGCCAATACTGTTACATTATTATTAACTAAAGTCCACAGTTTGTACTGTGTAGTCTATGGATTTTGGCAAATGTATAATGACATGTGTCCACTATTATGGTATTGTACAGAACAGTTTCTCTGCCACATACATCACCCACTGTGTCCCACGTATTCATGCTTCCTTCCTTCCCTAGGCAGCCACTAACCTTTTGTCTACTTGACTTTTCCAGAATGTCATGCAGTTGGCATTGTACAATATGTAGCCTTTTCAGATTGATTTCTTTCACTCAGCAAGAGGCATTTAAGTTTCCTCCATGTTTTTTTGTGATTAGATAGCTCAGTTCTTTGTATCACTAATATTTCATTTTATGAATGTACCACAGTTTATTCATCCATTTACCTACTAAAAGGACATGTTAATTGTTTCCAAGTTTTAGCAGTTAGCAATAAAACGGCTATAAAAATGTGTGTTCAGGTTTATGTGTGGACATAAATTATATATATACACACAAACAGATATGTATATTCTCCAGGCAAGAATACTGGAGTGGGTAGCCCATTCCCTTCTCCAGGGGTTCTTCCTGACCCGGGGATTGAACCTGGGTCTCCTGCATTGTGGGCAGATTCTTTGCCATCTGAGCCATATATATAGATGCATTGGAGAAGGAAATGGCAACCCACTCCAGTGTTCTTGCCTGGAGAATCCCAGGGATGGGGGAGCTTAGTGGGCTGCTGTCTATGGGGTCGCATGGAGTCGGACACGACTGAAGCAACTTAGCAGCAGCAGCAGCATATAGTATTGGAGAAGGAAATGACAAGCCACTCCAGTGTTCTTGCCTGGAGAATCCCAGGGACGGGGAAGCCTGGTGAGAGGCCATCTGTGGACACGACTGAAGTGACTTAGCAGCAGCAGCAGCAGCAGCATATAATAGGTTCTCTGTAAGTGCTTGGAGAAGACAATGGCACCCCACTCCAGTACTCTTGCCTGGAAAATCTCATGGACGGAGGAGCCTGGAAGGCTGCGGCCCATGGGGTCGCTGAGGGTCGGACACATCTGAGCGACTTCACTTTCACTTTTCACTTCCATGCACTGGAGAAGGAAAAGGCAACCCACTCCAGTGTTCTTGCCTGGAAAATCCCATGGATGGAGGAGCCTGGTAGGCTGCAGTCCATGGGGTCGCTGAGGGTCGGACACAACTGAGCGACTTCACTTTCACTTTTCATTTTCATGCACTGGAGAAGGAAATGGCAACCCACTCCAGTGTTCTTGCCTGGAGAATCCCAGGGACGGGGGAGCCTGATAGGCTGCTGTCTATGGGGTCGCACAGAATCGGACACGACTGAAGTGACTTAGCAGTAGCAGCTGTAAGTGCTAATTCATTGTAATTCAGCTCACAGTTGATTATTTCATACTCATGTATCAAGACAATATATAAGGGAACCAGTATCTGGAGCCAAATGAACTTTGGGTTCAGGAAGAGGTTGCCTAGATCTTCAGCAAAATTAATTTTCTCTTTTCCTAGGCACACAATGAATCTATGTTTCTCAGCCTTCTTTTTAATTGAGTATGGACAAATGCCTGCATTTTAGCCAGCAGAATGTGAGCAGAATTGATGAGTGAGTAAGGTTTGCCCCACAAAAATCGCTTCCATATGTCCCTACCCCCTATAACAGAGATGGCAACCACCAAAGCAATCTCGAAACTCTTGAAGACAGCAGAGTAGCCAACAGCCTGAGCCCTAGACTCTATGTGCAGGTATCATCACACCAAGCAGACCATGTGAATCGGGCTGTCCTGTGAGCAACAAATAGACTTCTATTATTCTTGAGCTCGTATAAATCTGGGGGACAAGTTTATTACAGCAGCTTGTATCACTCTAATATTGTGGCTGATTGCATTATCACCACGGAAAAAATTGGTTGCAATTTTGTAAAAATGGTGCAAAACCAAAAATAAATAAATAAATAAACCTGAAACTTACATATTATTTAACTTGAGGTTTTACAAAATATCATATAAGGGGACAGTATGATTAAACATAATTATTGAGCATATTAATGATAAACAACTATATTTGCACTTTTTTTTTTGCCTTTTGGTTTGGGCTACATATCAAATTTTAAATAATATGCATCACAGTGAGTTGACCTTTTTGTATTCTGGCTTTGCCACCTAACAGAAACATTACTCATATTCATATATATTATCTTAATGAGTGCATAATACTTCATTGAATTGAAATACCACAATTTTCTTAATCATTCCCTATTTTTATATTGTCAGGTGGTTTCTAGTTTTTATAATAAATATAATGTTACAAATAAACATCTCCTGAGCATTTTTCCCTTAGAAAAAATCCTTAAATACAAACCACTAGGTCAAATTATACAAACATTTTATGATTCTTGATATTTTTCCAAATTATTAAAAAATTGCTTCAAATGACTATTTCACAAAAATAAGTGGTTCGTTAGACTATGCTCCAAGCCACTTTCCCAAAATTAGGACTTAAAATTTCAAAATCAGTGAGATACATTGATCTTATGGTAAAAAATCATGAAAATGAAGTCACATTTTCTGTATATTCATAGGAATCAAACTCACCTAGCTCAGTGTCTGGTGTATTAAAGTGTTTAATGAATACTTGCTGAGCAAATGAATGTATGAATGAATAATAAATATGTGAATGAATAAATAAATGAGTATATGGGATCGTTTGTTCTAGGTTGGTATTTTTCAGTATAGTAAATGTAATGAGGTAGTTTTAAAAATTGTTCATCACGAGGAATGAATGTGTCATCTTACCAAGATACTGATCAGATGAGTGAATCTGAATCTCCAGCAATCATGTCTGAGGCTGTTTATATTACTGAGGCAGAAACAGGAAGAAACAGAAAAGAGTATCTCGGATAAAGTCCTTTAAAAAGAGCCAGGAGGAAGTTGGAAGGCCAGGTATAAGCATGAGTCCAAAGGCAGCAGTGGTTGTGTTTATTATCTGTGGGATATCTCCTCAGCCTTAATTGGGACTATGACCCCTTGCTAGTCACACAGTTCCACAGAAATATCTATCTATCTACCTATGTACCTATCTATCAATCAGTCACGACCCTCATCCCTTCCCCATCCCTGGGCACTGGTGATGGGCTTATGAGTGGTCATAGGAGTTAAGCTGGAGGAATGAATCCTTTCCAAGGGACTTGAAAGAAAGTATAAGATGAATTTCTTCCCTGGAAATTGTAGTACTGATAGTAAAGTCCAGAAGTTGTGATTGTGCAAATATTTTGTCAGGGGGAGTATCATATAAAGGGTTTTTTTAAATGGAGGAGCTGGTATTTGTTTCTTCTGAGGCTTCATACTAATTTATGTTATTCCAATAAGGAAACCAGGGAAAGGTTGAGCATGATAAAAGATAGCTACTGGTCTGACAGGTTTTCCAACCAAGCCCCTTTATTTTCTTTTCAAGTAAAAATATGTAATATTTGTATGTAAAAATATGTAGAAATATGTAATGATTTGATTGTTCTTTTACTGGTTTCTCAGGATTCTACTTTGTTTTAAAGATTTAATTAGAATTCAGTTAAAATGTCACATTACCAACTATCTGTTTCAGAGGAGAAACAGATCCTTTTTGGACCAAAAAGGATCTTTTGTAGTTAAATTCTATGAATAGTTTCCACAGTGACATCTCCTTCTTTAATTTAAAAATTTTAACACCAAACACATTTTGTCTTGGCATATAGCCAGTTAACAATGTTGTGATAGTTTCAGGTGGACAGCAAAGGGACTCAACCATACATATACATGTATCCATTCTCTCCCCAAACCCCCCTCCCATTTAGGCTGGCACAGAACATTAACAAAAAATTATATAATGCCATTTGCAGCAACCCGGATGGACCTAGAGAGTGCCATGCTGAGTGGAATAAGTCAGACAGAGAAGAAGAAATATCATATACATCCCTTATATGTGGAATCTAAAAAGAAATGATACAAATTAACTTACAAAACAGAGACTCAAACACTTAGGAAATGGAACTTATGGTTGCCGAGGAGAAGGGATAGTTAGGGACTTTGGGAAAGTTGTGTACACAGTGCTGTATTTAAAATGGATAACCAACAAAGACCCATTGGAACTCAGCTCAATGTTAGGCCTCTCCTTCTTGGGATAAACAGTCTTTGTCTTTTACATCCAAGATAATTAATTGACAGTGATGTTGGAAAATTATATTTTTTCCCCCAAATATTGATGAGTCTATCAGACTGTTTCTCACTGACATTCCTCTCTGGAAGAGGGCACACTTCTTCCTACCCAATGGCTGTCATGGCTTGCCGTGACTTCCAAGCCGGCAGAATACGAGCACAGGGGATATAAGCCAGCATGAGCAGAAAATGTAAGAACCATTTTGAAGTTTTGTCATTGTTTCCTTTTGCTATGAGAATGGCATATTCCAGGTAGGGGCTGCTCATTTATTCTAGAACTTTGAACAGGAAAGACACAGAGCAAAACCACATCTGACCTCCAGGCCACATGCAATATGGAAAAGAAATAAACTTTGTTACTGTGAGCCAGGCATATTTGGGGATTATTTATTATTCCAGCACAATCTAGTGACAGCTAGCCTCACTGTAACCAATGACTGTTTTCCCTTTCTCATTTGGGGCACTGAGAGCCAGTGTTCTTCTATTCTCTAACAGAGAGAGCCCGAAAGAGCTACATGCAAACATTCTCAGGAGATTGTGTAAGACAAATCCTTAAAAATACCCTATGCTTTTATTTCCCCTGTTGATACTTATATAAATGAGTTCCTGGACAAAACCTGGATTAAGCACTACCATCCCATACCCGCTTCATGGTGATTTACCAATGCCGTAAGTTCAAAAAAGAAAGAAAGTCACAAGAAAATAGCTCAAACCTCTCTTAGTCTGATGTGGCAAGAATGTCCAAGAGACCATGGTGTATTCCATATCTCATTTTTTTTTCTTATTCTTGTGAACAGATGGGAGCTGTACTATTTGAGGAAGAGTAAATCCTGGTATTTGGCCATTATCCAAAGGTAAATGAAAGAAGTGGGTGGCATCCACAGGGCTCAGTAACAGAAGACAACTAAAAATAGGCACCCAGCCCCATCACGGCTCGGCTGTGAGATGCTAGGCAAGAAAGCATTTTTTCTCAGCATCTTAGGGTGCTCCATTCACAAGTTTTAAATTGCCTAGTAATTTATCAACTTTATTTATCTCATCGTTGTGCTCATTTAACACCCATCTTTATGGTCTCTTTATTTTATATTAACCTACGATACAGATTAATATGATTTATACACTGAAGCAGGTCCCTTTTTGCTCCCTCGGTCCATTACGTTCAAGAATGATACTACTGGGTGCTCAGAGGTTTCTCTTCAAATGCCCTAACTTTATTCTGAAAATTAACATTTCCTGTGGTTATAAAAGTTACACTATTAATTAGGGGCTCTGCAACCTTGAAGGTGTGGTCCTTTGAGGGTTGCTGATGTTAACCCTGGATGCTCTGATTAAGTTGCCCCTCATTTCTAGAGCAATTGCTAGAATTGCTAAGTCTTTTCTCATAGATAGAGAAGTCTTGAATATGTGATAACAACCTCCTAGAACAGAGCCAGATATTCCTATTTCTACTTCAGTGACTCTGATTGTAGACTCCCAACCAGAGGAATAAAACAATGCACTGTTGCCATTGTTGCTTGGTCACTAAGCTGTGTCTGCCTCTTTCTGACCCCATGGACTGTAGCCCGCCAGGCTCCTCTGTCCATGGGATTTCCCAGGCAAAAATACTGGAGTGGGTTGCCATTCCCATCTCCAGGGGATCTTCCCAACCCAAGGATTAAACCCATGTCTCCTGAATGGCAGGCAGATTCCTTACCACTGAGCCACCAGGGAAGCCCAGAACAATACACTGTGCACTAGTGTGTATATAAGCATAGTGCTAGCAAAGGCGCAGTTTATTGACTGAAGATCAAAAATGAACTGGCACTCCCGAGGCTCACAAGTGGGTATTGTATCATTCTCAACAAACCTCACTTCTTTACACATTTGAAATGCTATTCTTAAAATTACACCTTAAAATAAACTAAACTCCAAGAACATGAAACAAGAGTCAACAAACAAATATTGAACAAAATGAGCCAGATACAAAAGAATACATGTGAATAACAAAGCTGCTGCTGCTGCTAAGTCACTTCAGTCATATCCGACTCTGTTGGACCCCATAGATGGCAGCCCACTAGGCTCCCCCATCCCTGGGATTCTCCAGGCAAGAACACTGGAATGGGTTGCCATTTCCTTCTCCAATGCATGAAAGTTAAAAGTCGTGTCCGACTCTTCACGACCCCATGGACGGCAGCCTACCAGGCTCCTCCACCCATGGGATTTTCCAGGCAAGAGTACTGGAGTGGGGTGCCATTGCCTTCTCCAAATAACAAGGCTAGGTGACATTAATCTATCGTGTTAGAAGTTTGTCTTTGCACAGAAGGCAGAGGCTAAAGTTGGAAGGGACATGAGATGGTCTCCAGGGATGGTAGTCATATTTTATTTCTTGACCCAAGTGGTTGTTACACAGATGTGTTCTATTCGTGACAACTCATGTAAATGTATACTTCTTATTTGTGCTGCTTCAGTTGTGTCCAACTCTGTGAGACCCCACAGATGGCAGCCGACCAGGCTCCTTTGTCCACGGGATTCTCTAGGCAAGAATACTGGAGTGGGTTGCCACGCGCTCCTCCAGGGGATCTTCTCAACCCAGGGATCGAACACAGGTCTCTCCCATTGTAGGCAGATTCTTTACTGTCTGAGCCACCAGGAAAGCCCAAGAATACAGGAGTGGGTAGCCTATCCCTTCTCCAGGGGAAGGTGGATTCTTCACCTGCTGAGCTACGAGGGAAGCCCCAGGTGATCAGGGAAATTGGGGTAAATTAAATCATAATAACAGTTATGATCAAGAGTAGCTTCTCATCAGAATGAATAGGATTGGGGTCCCAGACTGGAAAAGTAAAACTTTTATCAAGTAAAACTTTTTAATATCAAATAAACTGGGGAGGATTTAAAATTATATTTTTCTTAAACCTGCTCAGTTCTACATACAGTTTTTCTTGGGCTCTCAAGGATTACTTCTTTCATAATTAACCCATAACTTGCCTCCTATTTGGCCAAAGGAAGTCACCATTTTTAATTAATATTTTTGGTGGATCATAAAGTTGTAAGTCCTTGATCTAGTTTAATGAGTACAAAATCTCATCCGTTAACAGTATATTTTCTAATTTTTAGCTTTCCATTTTCCAAATGAACCACATTTTTTTGTTAAAATTCTGTTAACAAGCAATATTTACTTTATTTCTTCATTTGGGCTTCAACAAAGAAATGTTCAAGCCTTTTATTTGCAGGACCTTCATGGTGATTATGGGCTTCCCAGGTGGTGTTAGTAAAAGAACCCACCTGCCAATGCAAGAGACATAAAAGATGTGGGTTTGATTCCTGGGTCAGGAAGATCCCCGGGAGGAAGTCATGGCAACACACTCCAGTATTCTTGCCTAGTAAATCCCATGGACAGAGGAGCCTGGCGGGATACAGTCCATAGAGTTGCAAAGAGCTGGACATGACTGAAGCGACTTCATGCACCCATAGTGATTATGACAAAATATATCTAAAATGGAAAGATGGTCTAATTTATTTATCAAATCTATTTCTTCATTTTCTTTCCCCCTGTCTCATGGTCTTATCTTCTAGGATGCAGATAACCATGGCGATGACCCTTTAAAGCCTGGTCCAATGAAACCAGTCTCAGGAGGGAATTTACCAATGATAGACCCAAAACTGCTAACCTTTCAGAGGCGTGAGGACTTTGATCTGGGAGTCAACTAATGTATTTCATAGTTACATTCTATCCATTGCTTGAAGGTGAAAAGAAGGTAAAAGTTTCATTTTATACTGTTGTCTATACCCACCTATAGACAACTCTTGTTGTAAAATGTATTCCTGAAGCATATATTTTGGGTCTAGGGACCCTGTATTTGTTGTTTAGTTACTAAGTCATGTCCAACTCTTTTGGGATGCCATGGACTACAGCTTGCCAGGCTCCTCTGTCCATGGGGTTTCCCAGGCAAGAATACTGGAGTGGGTTGTCATTTCCTTCTCCAAGGTATCTTCCCAACCCAGGGATCAAGTCTATGTCTCCTGCATTGGTAGGTGGATTCTTTACCACTGAGCCACCAGGGATGCCCAGGGATCCTGTATATTTGAACAGTATAAGACTTCTAATGATGGCTGCATTAACCAGAAAAGTGATCCTATAACCGGAATGAGAATAATATGCAAATTTATTTTTTATCTGGGAGGCATAATATGTCCCAGTAATAGACAAATAAGTATTGCCTTACATATGAAAAGATACTAACCATCATTCAAAACAGGAGAAATGGAAATTACAAGCAAACTGATATGCTATGATTCATATACAAGATCAGCAATATCAGAACATTTAATAACCTTATGTTAATGAGGGAGTGAGTATAAATTGTCAAAAATGTCTATGAATTGTAATTTGACAATAGCTATCAAAATTACAAATGTACTTACACAATGACCTAGCATTCCGTTTTCTAGGAATTTATTTTACAGATGTACTTGCACTGTGCAAAATGATGTATATTGAAGAATATGCATTAAAGCATTATAACATCAATGGCAAAAGACTGGAAGCAGCTTAAATGTCAGTTAGTCTGAAAGCAGTGAACTATAGAATGGTACATTTATACAATAGAACAACATGCAGCCATTTAAAAATAATGTAGAAGTTTTTTATGTGTTGAAATGATTTTCAAGATACCTATTTTATTAAAGCAAGATGCCAAACAGTATGTGTAGTATATGACTATTTATGTTTCTGGAAAGACTCGATATTATATATGTAGAAAAGAAAATCAGACTATTTATGTTTCCCCTTAGACTGATTAGACTATAAACTGAACAGTATAAATGGAAATTAGTTTCCCTTACTTAACATTACTGTTAGTCACTCAGTCGTGCCCAACTCTTTGCGACGCCATGAATTGCAGCCCACCAGGCTCCTCTGTCCATGAGATTTTCCGGACAAGGATACTGGAGTGCGTTGCCATTTCCTTCTCCATGGGATCTTCCCAACCCAGGGATCAAACCCGGGTCTCCTGCACTGCAGGCAGATTCTTTACCAGGTGAGCTACAAGGGAAGCCCACTTAACATAACCCCTTACAATTGGAAGGGAGTGCTGGTAGGGTCAATTATTCTACCACTTTTCCTGTTTGCTGGTTACATACACACATGAAGTCTAGAAGAATATGCAAGCCTTTAATTCAGGCTCAAAAATCCAATTTCTAACCCCTATTGCATGCACAAGAACTTGGAGTTTTGATGAGGGAAAGTGTGGAAGTGGGTCCTTTGTTCTTTTCAAATTATTCCCAGTTCACCAGGAGATCAGGGTCTTTTGGAAAAGGCACTGGACACCTCACAAAGCTGTCTCTCACAATTCCTGGGGAACAAATCCACTTCTTTGGACTTTCTCCTCTTTCCTTTTTCTTCCATTAATGTTTTGCTTCTCTTCCCCTGATTTCCCCTGTTTTCTTGTCAGCCTCTGGTATAGTTTTCCATCATCTCATCCCATTCCAGCTCTACTCTGGGTGAAGTAGATAGAATGGCAGCAGGGATCCTGGAATCCTGACAACAGACTATGGGAATAACCAGACCTCCAACACTGGGCCCCAAGATGATCTCAGATGATAATGAAACATACATTTTCTTCCTCTCTCTTGGATTCTATTCCTAAATGATGCTTTTCCCTCCCCTCTGTTTGTAGTAGGTGCTAAGACTGGGGGAAGGGGGAAAAAAATCTCATTCTGCGCTATACTTTTTTTTTTTTTTTTTTAAGGAGAAAGAGGCATCCCACATTTAGCCCTAGCCTGAAAGCATGCCTGTTTAATCTAGAGTCAAATTAATCAGACAGCTTAGGATTTGGCTGCCTCTCAATTCTCCCTGCTCCTTATAGTTCTGCTTTGTTCAAGAAAAGTATCTATCTTCTTTACCAGCTTTTCCTCTGACTCAGCTCTTTACTTAATATGAATAATTAAAACTGTGCAACTAAGAACATCAGAAAGCCTACAGTCAAGCTAATTTATTTTAATTAAAATTTGATTCACAGCATTCAAACTCGTCCCACTAGACAAAAATATGCACCAAAATTCAGAAGATGCTGTGGGAGCCTGGAGAAGGTCAGTCAGCATTTCCAAGGACTAATACCAATTTAAGATCATTAAAATGAGCTTAGGGAAAGTAAAGAGCAATTAGAAAATAGATATAGATATTAATGTATATTTCAATATTTGGTCTTGTGGGATTGTAGATTCCTCTGGGCTTCTAAGTTGAGTAAGTCTGGAAAAATCTATGTATAAATATTTTAAATGCATGTGCACAATTGTAAATTTGGTGGTCCAAAATAACATTAAGGTAAAAATGGGTTTCCCTCATTTAAGAGCAGGAATGGGGTGCCTGCCTTATATGGAAAAGGAATCCTTTATTATATAACTGTAATTTAATTTAAAACATCTCTGTAGTAATTATATATTAAACAGCATCAGTCTGCTATTGGAGCCCCTTTTAAAATGGGACCGTGTTCTAAATTTTCCATCTATTCCTTTCCAAATCTTCATTGTAATGTTAACCAGTCAGATACTCAATGCTGTAATGCTCTCAGGCACTGCGTACTTGCTTAAAGCAGTTTATGGTTATTTTAGGCTATTCAAAATTGTCCATAGTGAGTAAATCATTCTCAGCTAAGATATGTCTTGTTAATTTGCCAGTTGCTGACGAACACAGCATCTTCTCAAAATAGCTGAATCTACCTTCAATTGACTGGAGTCTCCTAGGACTTTTGATTGGGCCTTACTTTTATCAGGTTGTTAGGGAAGAAGATGAACCAGATGTTGAAAATGTCCCACTCCTGTGGACTTAATTACCACTCCTGGCATACAGAAAGCATTAAAATATTCATATTTTTTGAATGAAAGTTGAGTGAATATATAATGAGGAGTATTTTTCAATTATGCTTGTGATTTATGGCTTTCATTTGACATTCTTCTGGACGTTGAACAGAGCCTTTGTTTTTATTTGCTTTTCTTCTGTAAGCTGTACAACATAGAGTTATATACTTTTCATCCAGTGGAGACAGGAAGAGAGAGAGACAGAGAGAGGCAGTTATCACAGCTGCAACTTCAAATGGAGTTACAGAGATTGCCACATTTGTGGAGCCCGCATCTGTATAAACTCAAATGTACTATATTTTACTAATAGCAAAAAATGCAGTTGAGACAGAGAAAAAGAAAAAAATATATAGAATAAATAGATAATAGAAGAAATAAATCAAAAAAGAATTACATTTTCTAAGTAGTCTTCATTCTTGCAGCATCAGGGCAAGTTCTGTCTTTAGCTCTGAAAAGCCTTTAGAGATTTGAACAAAATGGAAGTGACGGTCTCTACTGAAATTTTCCATTTAAAAAGACAGCCCAGTGTACAGTTATATAAAAGGAAAAATAGCTAGTGCAGGCTAAGTTCGTGTATGACCTAATTTGGAGAAGACCCAGTAGATTGCATCACTCCAAGATCATGATCTGCTTGAAGATAATAGGCTTTGTCTATCTACTTTATTTCCTCCCCAGGGTCAACATTATGCCAACATTATGCGTTCTTTGTGGGTCCCTTTCTCTATAAAAATATTAAAAATTATATTTTCAACTGATATAATGACAAATATGTTAATAACATCAAAGAGTTTTCGCTAACCTATGCAGACTTTTTTTTTCTTCTTCTTCTTCTTCTGATTCAAGAAGAGATCAAACACTTTGATTTGTGAGCCTCTAAAGGCAATGACAACCCACTCCAGTATTCTTGCCTGGAAAATCTCATGAACTGAGGATCCTGACAGGCTACAGTCCATGGGGTCGCAAAGAGTCGGACACGACTGAGCGACTTCACTCACTCAAAGGCAGTGTGGCCCCAGGCACAATGCTTTCGCTGCTCTGTGGATGGCTGGCACAGAATGGCTCAGTGCTGGAGCTGCAGGGATCTTTATTTGTAACCTTCATTTTTATTTTATTTTTGGCTGTCATGGGTCTTCCTTGCTGCACTGACTTTCTCTAGTTGCGGTGCAGGCTACTCTTTGCTGTGGTGTGTGGACTTCTCATCGTGGTGGTTTCTCTTGTTGCTGAGCACAGGCTCTAGAGTACACAGGCTCAGCAGTTCTAGTGAACAGGCTTAGGGGCTTGTGGCATGTGGAAGCTTCCCCCAGGAGGAATCAAATTCGTGTCCCTACACTGGCAGGTGGATTCTTAAGCACTGGGCCACTAGGGAAGTCATGGTAGGATCTTTAAAGTAGAAGTCCAATGTCTTCTTGTACTGGGCCAGATAACATGATTTTGGAATGAAAAGTAAACTATGGGAACATTTCTAATTTGTGCAATTCAAGGATGGATGGTTTTTCTTTAGAGATCTTAACATCTGAATAAAGAGAGCTTTGCAAAGGCCTAGCTGTAGATGGGTACATGCTAATTAAATATTAGCATCTTTTAAAGCAGACTTTATATGGAGCTAGAACACACATGCATATCAAGAGTAAACAGCTCATTGGAATATCACAAAGAGAACAACCTCGAGTAATCAGCTCATTGGATTATCACAAAGAGAACAACCTCGAGTAATCGCAACCAGAAAATGCTATCAACATTTCAACACAAAGAATATGCAAGAAATACTTCAGAAGTGGGAGCTGAAAATATGAAAAGAAACATGACTTAATATTTACTTTGATTCTAAGAATAAACGACTTACACATTTGTGTAAGTGTTCTATTTTATTTTGCTGTCATCTTGTTTATAACAGCTACCCCCTTCCTGTCCCCGAATTCTACTCCTGATCCTTGATCCTCAACTCATTCCTCAGCAGCATATCACTCCTGACCTCCCCTCATTTTGTCACTGACATGTCCACTCCCAGCATTACCCTGTCATTCATTTGTCCTCAAATATTTGAGGACCCATCATGTGCCAGACCCTGCCTAGTGATGGGTTGCAGCAGTGAACAAGTCTAGACCATCCTGGAACTTCAAGGTTAGTATAAGAGATATAGACATTTCATGAGTAACTATTAAGTTTAATTCTACAAAATACTAAAAGGGAAAAGTACAACATGCCATGAGAGTGAATAATACAGAGGCCTAATCTTATTCTGGTGGTAGTTTATTCATTCTTGCCCTTTTTGTTAGACTAAAGATGGTAACAGTCATATTAATGACCAATGACAGCTAAGATAAATATGAGACTTTGTGTAATAAGTAGAGACAGTTTCACGCTATAAAATGAATGATATTGTTGTAAATCCTTACACTATTTTTGTTAGTGATATTAAAATATTTGGCTTTTTTATCTTTCAGTATTGCAGCATCAAAACAATAGCATCCATTTCCATGCTCTCCAGATCACTGTCCTTCTGTATCTTCTCCATCTCTCTCTGTCTCTGTCTGCTAGTCTGTCTCTCTCTCTTTCTCTGTCTCTCACACACACATGCATGCACATATTCCATTGTTGTTGTTATTGTTCAGTCGCCAGTTGTGTCCAACTCTTTGAAACTCCATGGACTGCAGCACGCCAGGCCTCCCTGTCCCTCAACATGTCCCAAAGTTTGCCCAAGTTCATGTCCATGTCCACATATCCCATAGCAGATCCTAAAATCACAATTTTAAGCAACTCTCAGATCTCCCAATTTTTTTCCTCTTTATTTCAAGAAAGATACAAGATTAAAACATCTTGCCACTTAAAAATCCTCATAGGTTTATACCAGAGTGAGGATAGAAACCTAGAGAAGAGCTTGGCTGCCCCCTCTCCTGTATCAAGGCAACCCACTCCCTTGCCCATCCTGTCATATAACACCTGGAATCGAATTGCTGCCACTTTGTGATAACCCTCCACTCTTCTATGAGTCTTTTTTAAAAATCAAATGTCTGCTTACAACTTTTCTTAATGTTTATATTTTTAGTCCTTGAGTATGGTTGCCTTCCTGTTCAATTTCAGCAGGCTTGATCATGGCCATAATTAAGTGAAAGACAGGTACACAGGGTGACGCCTCCTGAGTCCACCGTTCTCTGAGGCCTGGCTGAAGCGCAGAGAAATACAAACATGAATCCTGAAACGCATGGGTGTTTAAGCAGGGTTATGTCAGTTTGCCTTCTCCCCCCAGGTATTAAGTTGACGTCCCTGAACTTCTGGTACCTGGTAGGGACTCAGTAAGTGTCTGCCAAGTGAATGGATTTGTTTCTATTCTCTCCCCATGTAGTCATCGGCTCACCATGATTTCCTCTTTAGAAACTGGATTGTCTTAGGTAACAAGGCTTAATGTGTTCAGGGGCCCAACATTAGGCAACAGTTCCCTGGCTATAGTCTCCATAGCCTCCTGAAGGGGCTTTACTCACATTGAGAGTCTCATGGCAAATTCTCCTCCTCTAGCATCACTGTATATATCCAGAAAGGATTTTTTTTTTCATTTTGCCTAACAATTTCCTCCTTGGCTTAATTTAAAAATTTCAGGTAGCTACCATCTGGTCTCGTGGATTTAACTGCATTTGGTTTGTTCATAATTTCCAGAATAGCCTGGGCATTTGCCAATGTTTATTCAAGCACCTCCTACCTGCACACTTCAAAAAGCAATTTGGGAGTGAAATACTCTTAACAACTTCTTCCCTAAAGATGTTGACCAATAATTTGTTTACTCTTCTGCTATCTGTTCTGTCCATTTAATAAGGCTTGCGTACTGTGCTCATCATGTGATCATCTTCTATTTCTAAAGACACAGCTTTCGTCTTAGAGTCTCTCCATGATACTTTTCTCTTCATTTCTCATTTATAACATGCCTGGTGCATTCTAAGATGCTAAAGTTCTTTTATTTGCCTAGATTTATTTTGTTAACTTATTTATTTTATTTTTGGTTGTCCTGGGTCTTTGTTACTGCACGGGCTTTCTAGTTGCAGTGAGCGAAAGCTTCTTATTGTGATGACGTCTCTCGTTTCAGAACACAGGCTCTAGATGGTCCTCCAGTAACTGTAGCACACGGGCTCAGTACTTTTAGCTCCCAGGCTCTCGAGCACAGGCTCAGTAGCTGTGGTGCACGGGACTAGTTGCCATGAAGCAAGTAGGATCTTCTTGGAGAAGGGATCGAACCCATGTCTCCTGTACTGGCGAGCAGATTCATGACCACTGAGCCACCAAGGAAGCCCTTGCCTGATTAATTTTTTTAAGGGAATATTCCTAGAATAATTCCTTCAAATTTTCCAGCTACAGATGGCAAGAGTTTTTTGTGTATGTGTGTTTGTGTTTAAGTATATAGTAATTTTGATAGCATATTTAATCTCAAGATTTTAATCAGCAATCTTGAAGAACTTCTAGAATTCTTACAGATTAATGAATTTTTATGTAGTTTCATTGAAAATTTCTATATTTTGTTCCCTCATTTATCAAAAATACCTCCTTATAGGGGAAATAAACATTTAAGTGTAATGAATTTCAACAAGACATAAGACAAAATGTTTGATGGTATAAATGGGCAAGAAAGTCCTGGGATTATGATTATTTAGGTCTTATAAGTTGAAGAGTCTGAGGATGGGGGAAAAAATATCCTTAAATGCCTTTAAACATAACAGGCATGAAATAATTAAGAGATTGAGGCAATCTTAAGAAAGATCTCTGGAGTCAGGCCACAGGGTTCTGAATGGACCTTATGCTGACTGAACAATGGTTCACATGAAGAACTGATGTAATCTTGCTACAAAAATAGTATTTAAAAAGGAATAAAGACGCTTACTCCTTGGAAGGAAAGTTATGACCAACCTAGATAGCATATTCAAAAGCAGAGACATTACTTTGCCAACAAAGGTCCGTCTAGTCAAGGCTATGGTCTTTCCTGTGGTCATGTATGGATGTGAGAGTTGGACTGTGAAGAAGGCTGAGTGCTGAAGAATTGATGCCTTTGAACTGTGGTGTTGGAGAAGACTCCTGAGAGTCCCTTGGACTGCAAGGAGATCCAACCAGTCCATTCTAAAGGAGATCAGCCCTGGGATTTCTTTGGAAGGAATGATGCTAAAGCTGAAACTCCAGTACTTTGGCCACCTCATGCGAAGAGTTGACTTATTGGAAAGGACTCTGATGCTGGGAGGGATTGGGGGCAAGAGGAGAAGGGGACGACAGAGGATGAGATGGCTGGATGGCATCACTTACTCGACGGACATGAGTCTCAGTGAACTTCGGGAGTTGGTGATGGACAGGGAGGCCTGGCGTGCTGTGATTCATGGGGTCACAAAGAGTCGGACACGACTGAGCGACTGATCTGATCTGAAGCCTTTATTCTTATCACATCTATAATGTGTTCTTCTCCCTGAGTATCAGGGGGTTTATTTTTTATTAATTAAAAAGGACACTGTCAAACTGTAGTATAATAGAACAAACATTACTAAAGGACATCTAGCTCAAAACAATGATGAAAAGAAGACAAAATGGCCAAATTCAAACATGAAAGATGACTTCAAACACTGGGGGGATGACATGGGCAATAGGGATTTAACCCAATTTAACTAGAAAAAAATATTCCTAGGATCCATGATTGGGACTTAAGAGGTTTCCAGCTTCAGTTCAATATAAAAAGTTTTTAAAGGTTGTTCCAACAAATTAGTGATGTTGCCTTGTGAGGGAGTCGGTTCCTTGTTGCCAGAGCTGTGTTAAAACAGATGCTGAATAAAACTCTGTCAGAAATCCCATCAGATTGGGGGTTAAGATAAGCTAATAATTTTCAGATGCAAACCAAGATGCTTCCAGTTTGGTTAATTTCATTTTCTACAACTAGAGAAGGAAGGCTGATTTTAAGTGCTGCATTTACCTTTAAAACCCATTCGGAGGAATTGCCCATGCTTAACAGTCACAGCAATCCTAGTTACCCAGATGGCTGTGGGCTAACGTTCCCTGGACTCTAATCTCTAGAGGAAATGTTAAGGAACACACTGGGGCCTGAACTTGAACCTGTGCAGGGCTATGGGCTGTCCCCCTTTTTTAACAGTAGATGCAAACATCTACTTGTAGATGGCCATTTGTACAACTGCCACCGCTAGGGCGCTGCCGCAGACACTTTTGCTCGGCCCACCCACCTTTTATTTTCAACCCTCTCTTCCTGACCTCTTTCTGGGCTGTCATGAAATAGAAGCAGGGTCCTATAGTAAGATTCTTGGAAAACTTCTGTTTTCCTGATCTAGGCCTTGTGCCACTTTCTCCTTCTTCAGGGTTTAATTGTGAACCCTGAGGATGGAATCACAGGAGCTAATGTACAGTCATGAGGAAAGCACCCTGGAGGATCGTAAAGACAGCAGCTCCGACAAGTGCCTTACAAACCCTTTCTTCCTGTTTGTTTAAACATTTTTGCTCAGAATTTTTTGATGCCAACAGCTGAAAGCATTCCTAGCTGAGACATGATCCTCCCTGATTTTCCCCCTTGGGAATGCAGTATTTCCAGTCATATGATTGCTTAAGCATCTTATACGACTTATTCTTTAGAGCAACCCTCATCTGTAACTCAGAGGCCTGAAGACCATAGTGGATGTTTATGGAACCATAGAATCTTAGAAACAGAAAAGTGCACGTATATAGCAATTTCCTTTTCTAAGATCCCTGGTAAACAGTCAAGCATTTATGCAATATTAATTGAATGCCTACTAGATTTAAATGCCTTCATTAAGGAATCTCAGTGATTATCAAAGTAACCTTTGAATGGCTCTGGCTGATAGAAATTCTTTTGTTTTTGAACCAAAGTATTTTGATTTTATAAAGGATATGCTTTTAAAAAAAAGTCTTAGATGTATAAAGTATATGATCTGTGAAATAGCTATTAATATAATTTATTGGAAAATGACTTGTCACAGTGGAAAGCACATGATCTTTGGATTAGATAATGGTTGGTAGAATCTGCGGGCACTGCCTCTTACTAGCTGTGGGACTCTGGGCAAGTTACTTGTGCTAGTGATTCTGTTTACTCCTATCTCCCCTCATCCCACTTACTTTCTCCATGCTGAACTTCTCAGAGCATATCATCTAGGCTCCCTTTCTTCTGTTACTGGGTGGGTTTGGTCAATGGGAGGCACGTGCAGGAGACTAGAGGATGGGAGGAGAGACAGTAGAGCTCAGGGTCTCTGTTCCCTCAGTAAACTTCCTCTGTTCCCTATGGTTTTGCCAGTGGCTGCACTCCACTAGATACCCCTCGTCCAAGGTAAGGAGCAATGGCTGCGCTTTGCTGGAGCAGCCGTGAAGAGATACCCCACGCCCAAGGTAAGAGAAATCCAAGCAAGACGGTAGGTGTTGCAAGAGGGCATCAGAGGGCAGACACACTGAAACCACACTCACAGAAAACTAGTCAAGCTAATCACACTAGGACCACAGCCTTGTCTAACTCAATGAAACTAAGCCATGCCCTTGGGGCAACCCAAGACGGGTGGGTCATGGTGGAGAGATCTGACAGAATGTGGTCCACTGGAGAAGGGAATGGCAAACCACTTCAGTATTCTTGCCTTGAGAACCCCATGAACAGTATGAAAAGGCAAAATGATAGGATACTGAAAGAGAAACTCCCCAGGTCAGTAGGTGCCCAATATGCTACTGGAGATCAGTGGAGAAATAACTCCAGAAAGAATGAAGGGATGGAGCCAAAGCAAAAACAATACCCAGCTGTGGATGTGACTGGTGATAGAAGCGAGGTCCGATGCTGTAAAGAGCAATATTGCATAGGAACCTGGAATGTCAGGTCCGTGAATCAAGGCAAATTGGAAGTGGTCAAACAAGAGATGGCAAGAGTAAACGTTGACATTCTAGGAATCAGCGAACTGAATGGACTGAATGGGTGAATTTAACTCAGATGACCATTATATCTACTACTGCGGGCAGGAATCCCTCAGAAGAAATGGAGTAGCCATCATGGTCAACAAGAGAGTCCAAAATGCAGTACTTGGATGCAGTCTCAAAAACGACAGAATGATCTCTGTTCGTTTCCAAGGCAAACCATTCAATATCGCAGTAATCCAAGTCTATGCCCCAACCAGTAATGCTGAAGAAGCTGAAGTTGAACGGTTCTATGAAGCCCTCCAAGACGTTTTAGAATTAACACCCCAAAAAAATGTCCTTTTCATTAGAGGGGACTGGAATGCAAAAGTAGGAAGTCAAGAGTAACAGGAAAATTTGGCCTTGGAATACGGAATGAAGCAGGGCAAAGACTAATAGAGTTTTGCCAAGAAAATGCACTGGTCATAGCAAACACCCTCTTCCAACAACACAAGAAAAGACTCTACACATGGACATAACCAGATGGTCAACACCGAAATCAGATTGATTACACTCTTTGCAGCCAAAGATGGAGAAGCTCTATACAGTCAACAAAAACAAGACCAGGAGCTGACTGTGGCTCAGATCATGAACTCCTTATTGCCAAATTCAGACTGAAATTGCAGAAAGTAGGGAAAACCACTAGACCATTCAGGTATGACCTAAATCAAATCCCTTATGATTATACAATGGAAGTGAGAAATAGATTAAAGGGCCTAGATCTGATAAATAGAGTGCCTGATGAACTATGGATGGAGGTTCGTGACATTGTACAGGAGACAGGGATCAAGACCACCCCCATGGAAAAAAAATGCAAAAAAGCAAAATGGCTGTCAAGGGAGGCCTTACAAATAGCTGTGAAAAGAAGAGAAGCGGAAAGCAAAGGAGAAAAGGAAAGATATAAGCATCTGAATGCAGAGTTCCAAAGAATAGCAAGAAGAGATAAGAAAGCCTTCTTCAGTGATCAATGCAAAGAAATAGAGGAAAACAACAGAATGGGAAAGACTAGAGATCTCTTCAAGAAAATTAGAGATACCAAGGGGACATTTCATGCAAAGATGGGCTCGATAAAGAACAGAAATCATATGGACCTAACAGAAGCAGAAGATATCAAGAAGAGGTGGCAAGAATACACAGAAGAACTGTACAAAAAAGATCTTCACGACCCAGATAATCACGATGGTGTGATCACTCACCTAGAGCCAGACATCCTGGAATGTGAAGCCAAGTGGGCCTTAGAAAGCATCACTATGAACAAAGCTAGTGGAGGTGATGGAATTCCAGTTGAGCTATTTCAAATCCTGAAAGATGATGCTGTGAAAGTGCTGCACTCAATATGCCAGCAAATTTGGAAAACTCAGCAGTGGCCACAGGACTGGAAAAGGTCAGTTTTCATTCCGATCCCAAAGAAAGGCAATGCCAAAGAATGCTCAAACTACCGCACAATTGCACTCATCTCACACGCTAGTAAAGTAATGCTCAAAATTCTCCAAGCCAGGCTTCAGCAATATGTGAACCATGAACTTCCCAATGTTCAAGCTGGTTTTAGAAAAGGCAGAGGAACCAGAGATCAAATTGCCAACATCCACTGGATCATGGAAAAAGCAAGAGAGTTCCAGAAAAACATATATTTCTGCTTTATTGACTGCACCAAAGCCTTTGACTGTGTGGATCACAATAAACTGTGGAAAATTCTGAAAGAGATGGGAATACCAGACCACCTGACCTGCTTCTTGAGAAATCTGTATGCAGGTCAGGAAGCAACAGTTAGAACTGGACATGGAACAACAGACTGGTTCCAAATAGGAAAAGGAGTACATCAAGGCTGTATATTGTCACCCTGCTTATTTAACTTATATGCAGAGTACATCATGAGAAACGCTGGACTGGCAGAAACACAAGCTGGAATCAAGATTGCCGGGAGAAATATCAATCACCTCAGATATGCAGATGACACCACCCTTATGGCAGAAAGTGAAGAGGAACTCAAAAGCCTCTTGATGAAAGTGAAAGTAGAGAGTGAAAAAGTTGGCTTAAAGCTCAACATTCAGAAAACGAAGATCATGGCATCTGGTCCCATCACTTCATGGGAAATAGATGGGGAAACAGTGGAAACAGTGTCAGACTTTATTTTCTTGGGCTCCAAAATCACTGCAGATGGTGACTGCAGCCATGAAATTAAAAGACGCTTACTCCTTGGAAGGAAAGTTATGACCAACCTAGATAGCATATTCAGAAGCAGAGACGTTACTTTGCCAGCAAAGGTTTGTCTAGTCAAGGCTATGGTTTTTCCTGTGGTCACGTATGGATGTGAGAGTTGGACTGTGAAGAAGGCTGAGAGCCGAAGAATTGATGCTTTTGAACTGTGGTGTTGGAGAAGACTCTTGAGAGTCCCTTGGACTGCAAGGAGATCCAACCAGTCCATTGTAAAGGAGATCAGTCCTGGGTGTTCTTTGGAAGGAATGATACTAAAGCTGAAACTCCAGTACTTTGGCCACCTCATGCGAAGAGTTGACTCATTGGAAAAGACTCAGATGCTGGGAGGGATTGGGGGCAGGAGGAGAAGGGGACGACAGAGGATGAAATGGCTGGATGGCATCACTGACTCAATGGATGTGAGTCTGAGTGAACTCCGGTGTTGGTGATGGACAGGGAGGCCTGACGTGCTGGGATTCATGGGGTCACAAAGAGTGGGATACGACTGAGGGACTGAACTGAACTGGACTGCACTCCACTATGGTTCAACCCCTAGAGGATGGCCTTTCTTCCCTCAAGCCTTCATGTGGCTCTAGTTGCATCCATCTCTTCCCTTTTTCCTTGGGGCTCGGGTGTGTTAGAGGCAACCTGCTGTGGCACTTTCCTGTTGCCAGTATGTGTGTCCTTGTCCCGTCCTTCATAGCTTTCCTTATCCATCTCCATCTTTGAAAATGGTCCCTTCTGAATCGGTCATCTGTTTCTTGTGTCAGCTGCTACATTAGTAAATCTGTCTGAGTCTCCACTTACTCACTGGCATGGGGCTACTAATAGACACCTCCAAGAGTTCCTGGGAGGGATTAAATGTCATTACCTCTGTACTACAGTTCAGTGTCTGGCATATAGTAAATGTGCCATAAATGCAAGACTATAAATATTACAGGTAAAGATATGATTAGCATAGTTTGCATGGGGGGGAGGGAACCAAGAGCAGTCCCAGTTTTACATACTGGCAGGATCCTTTTCCTGACATAAATATAGCCTAACACATAGGAGTGGAAAGAATATGCAATTACATCAATGGCTGCAAATGTCACAAGGAGCAGAGCTTTTCTCAAGATCCTCACTCTCCCCTACCAAACTCATCGATCTTTCTCTCCCTGGGAGGTCTGTTCATTCAAGGATGAGTAATAGGTAACACTTCACAAGCTGAAAGCAGAGCACCTCCATTCATTTTATGACCGGTATAATTACCTGACTAAAGACAATTCAACACACTGTATCACTACCATTGATTCTGTTTTTCTGTATGGTCAAATTAAATTCTTTTTAACATGTATACCTTCCCTTGTAGCTCAGTCAGTAAAGGATCTGTCTGCAGTGCAAGAGACCTGATTCGATCCCTGGGTTGGGAGATCCCCTGGAGAAGGAAATGGCAACCCACTCCAGTACCCTTGCCTGGAAAATCTCATGGACAGAGGATCCTGGTGGGCTCAGGATGCAGTCCATGGGGTCTCAAAGAGTCGGACACGATTGAGCAACTAACATGCACACACACAACATGTACACACCTTAAAGAAAGAAAATCTATTACTTTCTTTCCAAGGTGCATATTCTTCCCTTAGAATCTGCACATACTTCTATGTATCACTTGTGAAACTGTCTTGTAGTCAGTTGCTTGCTTATTGCTCTTCTCTGTGAGACCTTTTTACCCATAGTACCTTACAGAGTTACCTTACCATAGTAGTCACTCAATAAATACTTGCTGAGTGAATGGTGCCTAGGAGTTAGCAGGGACTATTGCTTTTATTTAGGTTCTGGAGTAAGACACAGATGGCTTGGCAGATGGCATGTAAGGTCATGAGATGTCTTCCCAGGGAGCCTGAAGTTATTCACAGAAAGCCATTGCGTCACCACTGTGACCAGACTGAGTGCTCCTGTGAATCTGAGCAGACACATTAGTGATGGGATATTAGTAGGGGAGAGTTCGGCATCCTGCCAGCTTCGAAAAGACAGCACAGAAGAGTAGGAGAAATAATGGCCTGAGGACACCAGCATAGGTCAATGAGAGCTACATCTCAAGTTGAACCACGATCAGGGTCAAGTGCACAAAAAATGATGTAGGATTTTTCTCTTCCTAACTGAGATCTTTTGGAGTTATATATTAAGCTTGTTAAAGTAATGAATAAACCAAAAAGGTGCTTCTGAACAACTTGAAGTCATGGTTTAAAACATCAGAAAATAAATCTGAGGTCTACTGAGAATTCCTTCATTTAGATCACATTGTTTTATATTGACCGCTGTCATCATTCAAAAGATATACAACAATGTACACAGTGTCAGTTCGGTTCAGTTGCTCAGTCGTGTTCAACTCTTTCGACCCCATGAATTGCAGCACGCCAGGCCTCCCTGTCCATCACCAACTCCCGGAGTTCACTCCATTCAGTCATCTCATCCTCTGTCGTCCCCTTCTCCTCCTGCCCCCAATCCCTCCCAGCATCAGGGTCTTTTCCAATGAATCAGCTCTTCACATGAGGTGGCCAAAGTATCGGAGTTTCAGGTTTAGCATCAGTCCTTCTCATTCATTGGAAGGACTGATCTCCTTTAGAATGGACTGCGTGGATCTCCTTGCAGTCCAAGGGACTCTCAAGAGTCTTTTCCAACACCACAGTTCAAAAGCATCAATTCTTCAGCGTTCAGCTTTCTTCATAGTCCAATTCTCATATCCATACATGACCACAGGAAAAACCATAGCCTTGACTAGATGGACCTTTGTTGGCAAAGTAATATCTCTGCTTTTCAATATGCTATCTAGGTTGGTCATAACTTTCCTTCCAAGGAGTAAGCGTTTTTTAATTTCATGGCTACGGTCACCATCTGCAGTGATTTTGGAGGCCCCCAAAATAAAGTCTGACACTGTTTCCACTGTTTCCCCATCTATTTCCCATGAAGTGATGGGACCAGATGCCGTGATCTTCATTTTCTGAATGTTGAGCTTTAAGCCAACTTTTTCACTCTCCTCTTTTCACTTTCATCAAAAGGCTTTTGAGTTCCTCTTCACTTTCTGCCATAAGGGTGGTATCATCTGCATATCTGAGGTTATTGATATTTCTCCTGGCAATCTGGATTTCTGCTTGTGCTTCTTCCAGCCCAGCATTTCTCATGATGTAGTCAGCATGTAAGTTAAATAAGCAGGGTGACAATATACAGCCTTGATGTACTCCTTTTCCTATTTGGAACCAGTCTGTTGTTCCATGTCCAGTTCTAACTGTTGCTTCCTGACCTGCATACAAATTTCTCAAGATGTGCTAAATGCACATCTTAAATGAACAAGATTAAAACTAACAATGGAAAGGTCTTACCAGACCCACTTCCACAACATACATCTTAAGATAACAAGATTAGTCAGAAGGTTCTTGTTAAAAAGGAGAAACATGTCCTTGAGCAAGATACATTGTTGTTACATAAAGCTTAGTACAGAGCTTAAGATGAGTTTTTATGTTGTGTAATTATTAGTTCTGGGCTTAAAGAAAATAATGTGGCTAAGACAAAGCGGTGGGGCCCCAGACTCCCTTGTGGCTTAGCTGGTAAAGAATCTGCCTGCAATGTGGGAGACCTGGGTTCGATCCCTGGGTTGGGAAGATCCCATGGAGAAGGGAAAGGCTACCCTCTCCAGTATTCTGGCCTGAAGAATTCCCCCAGTCCATGGAGTCGCAAAGAGTCAGACACAACTGAGCAACTTTCATTTCACTTCACTTCAGGGATTAGCTGTCTCATTCCACCTTCAGCACTTCGCAGAGGGTTGACTGAAGATTTGGCTGGGGCCCCAAGGCTGCCTTCTTCTTCTGTCCCATTCTGCTTGTTTGCTTCTCTTTCCCTTCAACAGGTTTTAAGACCACTAGGCCTTCCTAATGAACTTCCTGGATGCACACCTCTGTCTCAGAATCAAGGAGCTCCAATAGTGAGAGTTGGCAGGAGGGAGCCCACACGGGGATGGGATTTGGGACAGATTCACACAGCTCCATGGTAGGTAGGGAGGAGCCCATTAGTGGTGGTAGGCAGGGCACGGAGAGTGCCTGGCACGTGACAGTGTCATCGCAAAGACTTCTGCCTTGGAAAACAGAGATAAACACAGTTAGAAAAGATTGTACCAGCTGGTGTGAGGTGTGAAGTGTTTGAGACATAAGGGGAACATAGTAACTATGAGGAGGATGGAATTGGGTGGCTTGGCTAAGCTTGATGGATGCTTTGGAGAAATACAGCAGAAAGCTTAGAATTATGAAGCTTCACTTAAAAGCTAAACTTGAAAGCCAGAGGGCCCCTTTGGTAGCATCAAAGAGACTCTCATCTTCTGCAACAAAAAGGCAGAGAAATTGAGGCCTAAAGAGTAGTTGGGCTTCAAAAAGTCCAGATCCTTCCAAGGCATGTCTGCTGCACCAAGATCAGGACTCTGGTTGAAAAAAATAAAAATGGAACCATGATCCTTGGGATGGCATTGATGTTCTAAAAATCTTGACTTCCCAGACCTCGTTCAGTCCTTTGGGCCTACAAAAAGGCTGGAAAAAAAGTGAAGGTGTTCATCGCTTCAGTCATGTCTGACTCTTTGTGACCCTGTGGACCATGGCCTGCCAGGCTCCTCTGTCCATGGAAATTCTCAAGGCAAGAATATTGGAGTGAGTGGCCATTCCCTTCTATAGGGGAATAACCCCACCCAGAGATTGAACCTGGGTCTCCTGCATTGCAGGCAGATTCTTTACTGTCTAAGCCACCAGGGAAACTCCAACTAAAAGGCTTATTTCTCCCTATTAAAGACTAGAAACTGTCCTCCATGAGAAAATAATGCAAAAGCCTTTCCCCTCAAAGATAATAAGTATCTCTCCATTCCCCCATGATCTGCCCTCAATTCCCTTCTGCCTACTAGGTAAAAAGGACGATTGAGTTATGACATCACTGCAGCTAGGGATGTGCTGGGCCTGCTAAAGAAGGAAAGGGACTTTAACTTCTTTTGCCACAGGACCAGCTAACATATACCCCTGAGGACCTGCGGGACTACACAAGACCCTGGATTTTGGGAGTGTTTGATCTGATTGGGAAAACATAAGGGTTAGACAAGGGAGTGTTTGTTTAATTATTTGGGATCGCTCTCCTGGGATAGACAACTGAACATCCTGACAAGGCCTTGGGAAAAATAATGAAGACAAATGATTAGTCACGGACCACATATGAGGTATAGATGTCAGAATTTCCAGAACATATAGTGTAAGAAGCGATTAAAAGGCTCAGAGATATGGATGTGGCAGAGGGAAAGAAAGGAAAAAAGAAAGTGAAGTCGCTCAGTCATGTCCGACTCTTTGCGACCCCATGGACTGTAGCCTGCCAGGCTCCTCCATCTTCCAGGCAAGAATAGTGGTGTGGGTTGCCATTTTCTTCTCCAGGGAATCTTCCTGACCCAGGGATTGGATATACTATAAATACATTATGTACAGCCAGAATTCTCACTAGGGGACCGTGTTCCATAGAAGAGCCTGGAGGATATACCACTCACCAAAACGATACAGAATATCCTGATAAAAGTAGTACCAGTATCAGTTAAAAGGTCAGAGGTGACCATCTCCTGTAAGCTTGAGTTAATAGCAAGGCTTGCAGTGGGGAAGCAACAGAGTTCAGTGGTACCATTTAACTGTTTGAAGGCGGGTAGACACATTTTAAGAAGTGGCAGATTCGGAAGGGCTTCCAGGCAGGGCCCGCCTTTCAGAGAGTTATAGAAGTTTTTTATATAGCATGGTGTCCCTGGGCATGTGACATACATGGGCAGCTAATATTAGAAGCAGACGGTAGTACTACTCAAAGGGTGCAATTAAAAGACATTAAGAATGAATCACTGGGAACCTGAGGGTGATTGCCTTCCAGAGTTATAATACCTTGCTAGATCTGAGGCAAATGTTGGGCCTGAAAACTGCTTGGTGAAGGAGAGGCCTGCTTAAGAAAAGATCCTTAAATACCACAGCAAGTGTTCATGTTATGATTCTCTTGGGTTTTCTCCAGTTCTCAGTTTTAAGTTGTTAAGTTTGGTGATGATTTGTTACACAGCAGTAGATAACTGATACAGCTACACTGCTCACTTTATGCACGCACCTGCTGAATGAACACTAGGGGCAATCATCTTTCTTCCTAATTATGAAACACCTTTTCCAGGGTGGGAATCTTTGGTGAGAATTCACATGACAAACACCTGTCTTCATACACTGGGTCTGTCCATAACTTTTCCCCAATCTCATTTGTCACTGATTCCTCTTTTTTACCCCCAAGTCCATGACCATCAAGTCAAACCATGTGTTCTTCACAAATTGGTATAGATTTTGTTTTAGGACAACTCTTCTAGGCAAAAAGGACAAAGACATCTACTGTTCAAGGTCTTGCCTATTGATTAGACCAGCCTTAACCACTGCCTTTTAAGTGATGCTTAGAAATGGCAACCCACTCCAGTACTCTTGCCTAGAAAATTCCATGGATGGAGGAGCCTGGTGGGCTACAGTCCATGGGGTCACAAAGAGTTGCACACGACTGAGTGACTTCATGACTTCACGACTTAGTGGGGATGTAAGTCTAGCTGTCTTCCAGCTGACGCCAGGACACTGAGCAGAATCAGTTCTAAACCACAGTAGCTGTGTGGTGGATGCGGAGATGGTGTATCAGAACTAGAGACACAGGCCCATGCCTTGAGAGAAGAATTTAGGGTTTGAGTATCTCATTTGATTTTTGAGCTGATAAGTGCTTATTCTTCACTCCCCTCCCCCCTCCCCCACCCCCAAACCTCATCAGTGACACTGACCTTCAGAATTTTGCTTTTGGTGGGAACTTCATTCTAAAGAAACTCAGAATCTAATTTTATTAGACGCTTTGTCTGGCAGGTCCTAGGCTGACAGTTTTCTATCCCTTACGAGCTGACTGGATGTTTTCTAACTCCTAGATTTCTTGGAGGGTCTATGCTGCAGCCACTCATGGTACCATTTCCTTTAAAGTCAAGATTCTTACGAGGCTGACTTTGGCTGAATTAAACTAAAATATAATTCATTAAATAGATACTGTGTTACTTGAAGACTTTTTGGCAAAAATAAGGAATCAGAAAATGGACAGTTTTGAGAAGCAGTCTAGCGAGAGGACCGGTTCTAAGGCCACCAGGCACGGATATTGCAGTGTGCACACGCACTGCTCCTGGCACTGAGCAGCGGCCGCCACCACGGCGGCACTGCCAGGCCCACCTCCGGACACTGCATGTTGGTGCTGGTGCTGCTGCCTCAAAGATGATACCCCTGCTTCCAGCTCCAGACTCCAGATCCAAGTCAGGCACATTTGATTGGCTAAGCTTGGATCAAAAATCAGAACATTGGCAGCCTCAGAGGCTAGAAAGGGATGCACTGGGCTTTTTGGCTTTTACAGTAGAAGATAGATTCTTACTAACACCCATGTTCAGAGAATTTCTGAAACACAGGAGGGAGGTCAGATATTAGACAAAGAAGAAAAACACAAATGCCCTCTAGCTAAGATCCCTCTGCTCTATTTGTCCCCGGTCCACTTCCCCAACTATACTATATGTCAGTCTTCAGGAATCCATCAATGTTTTAGGATGTGGGATAATAAACTTTGTAATTTTGAACTTGCCACCCTGTAGGCTGAACTTCGATGTGCTCTGAAGAATTACAAAGCTGAATAACCAGGTAAGGAATTACATTTTTTTTTTCAGGTGGAGAAATTTGTATAAAAGGAACTCCAGGTCACGGGAACATACAAATATTGGAGTTCAAGAGTTATTTGTTTCAATAACTAAAGAATACAATCAGTTTCACAGAACTAGAAATTGGTACTCATGTGAATAAAAATGAGTTATGAAAAAGAACTGCATAAGAACCATTAGAAATGAAGTTTAAAAATTCAGATGAACAAAACTGAGTGAATATTTTGAAAATATTAAACTCTGAACTTAAAGTCTTTCATAAAAGAGTGAGTCATAATGAATGAAAAATAATTTTACATCTTCTGAGACTTCAAATAAGATGTTTAAATATAATCTGGCCTCTGACCTCCTTCTCACATATGAACCATGCTAAATATGGAGAAGAGATGAATATTGAACACAGACATTGTGGAAGACAGAAATAATGGATCTTTAAAATTCCTGTTACACAAGGCTGATGGCATTAATAGTAAAAGAAAACAGACACAGGTCTATCTTAGGAGCTCACTTGCTTCACTTTTGTCCATAGAAAATGGACACAGGTCTATCTTAGGAGCTCACTTGCTTCCCCCCTGCTTCAAGCATATGTGTTGACAAAGGCTGTGGTTAAGAAAAGTTTTCAGTATTCATATATGAAGTAAGTGGGTAGTCAGGTGTTGAGCAAACCTGGAAAGGTCATGGTGACCTTCAGGATCATTGCAAACACTGTGTGATATGCCTGAAGCCCAGGTTCTAACACAGGAACTATGTAGGGGGATAACTGATGGGTGTGACAGGTACTAACAGAAACCAGAGAGCTTCTAGGACTGCTCTCCTTAAGGCTAGGCTAGCTGCCCCTACTGAGTCACCTACCAGGTGTTTTCAAGTTCATCTATTCCTATGAAAGTCCCTGTCTCTGTCTCTCTCTTTATCTGACTGCCTATCCATCCATCCATCCATCCATCTATATCTACCTATCGTCATCATCACTGATCCATCATTTATTACAGAGAAATTCAGCCACAAACAGAAAAAGAATGCAATAAACCTTCAAGTACCCATTTTCCAGCTTCAATAAGGATGAATTTGTGGCCACTTCCACCCTTCCCAGGACCCTATGGAATGTAGCTCACAAGATTCCTCTGACCATGAGATTCTCCAGGTAAGAATATGGGAATGGGTTGCCATTTCCTTCTCCAGGGGATTTTCCTGACCCAAAGATAGAACCTAGGTCTCCTGCACTGCAGGCAGACTCTTTACTGTCTGAGCCACCAGGGAACATTATTTTGAAGCAAATACCTGACCATATAAAATCCCACATGGTTCAGTGGTAAAGAATTGCATCTGCCAATGCAGGAGACACAGGAGACGTGGTTTCAATCCCTGGGTCAGGAAGATCCCCTGGAGAAGGAAATGGCAACCTGCTCAAGTATTCTTGCATGGAAAATTCCCTGGATAGGGTAGCCTGAGGGGCTGCAGTTCATGGGGTTGCAAAGATTTGGACATGACTGAGTGACTAACACACACACACACACATCTGACCATATAATTGGATCTTACAAACATTCTAGTTCAGTTCAGTTCAGTTTAGTTGCTCAGTCGTGTCCGACTCTGCAACCCCATGAATCGCAGCATGCCAGGCCTCCCTGTCCATCACCAACTCCCAGAGTTCATTCAGACTCACGTCCATTGAGTCAGTGATGCCACCCAGCCATCTCATCCTCTGTTGTCCCCTTCTCCTCCTGCCCCGAATCCCTTCCAGCATCAGAGTCTTTTCCAATGAGTCAACTCTTTGCATGAGGTGGCCAGAGTACTGGAGTTTCAGTTTTAGCATCATTCCCTCCAAAGAACATCCAGGACTGATCTCCTTTAGGATGGACTGGTTGGATCTCCTTGCAGTCCAAGGGACTCTCAAGAGTCTTCTCCAACACCACAGTTCAAAAGCATCAATTCTTCGGTGCTCAGCTTTCTTCACAGTCCAACTCTCACATCCATATATGACTACTGGAAAAAATCATAGCCTTGACTAGACAGACCTTTGTTGGCAGTAATGTCTCTGCTTTTGAATATGCTATCTAGGTTGGTCATAACTTTCCTTCCAAGGAGTAAGTGTCTTTTAATTTCATGGCTGCAGTCACCATCTGTAGTGATTTTGGAGCCCAGAAAAATAAAGTCTGACACTGTTTCCACTGTTTCCCCATCTATTTCCCATGAAGTGGTGGGACCGGATGCCATGATCTTCGTTTTCTGAATGTTGAGCTTTAAGCCAACTTTTTCACTCTCGACTTTCACTTTCATCAAGAGGCTTTTGAGTTCCTCTTCACTTTCTGCCATAAGGGTGGTATCATCTGCATATCGGAGGTTATTGATATTTCTCCCGGCAATCTTGATTCCAGCTTGTGTTTCTTCCAGCCCAGCATTTCTCATGATGTACTCTGCATATAAGTTACATAAGCAGGGTGACAATATACAGCCTTGATGTACTCCTTTTCCTATTTGGAACCAGTCTGTTGTTCCATGTCCAGTTCTAACTGTTGCTTCCTGGCCTGCATATAGGTTTCTCAAGAAGCATGTCAGGTGGTCTTGTATTCCCATCTCTTGAAGAATTTTCCACAGTTTATTGTGATTCTAGTAAAGATCTCTAGTAAACATTCCAGTAAAGATCTCTAAAAGCTAATAACTTTTAAAAAACATAACCACAACACCACTATAACAAATAAAATTAACATTTCCTTAGTATTATCAAATATCCAGAGTGCTAATCCAATTATTTCATAAATGTCATTAAAATTGAGTAAGTTTTTTCAGGAGTGATGGAATAAAAAATCCAGATGAGGTTTATACATTATGATTGGTTGATATGTTTCTTTAGCCTTTCCACATCTGTAAATTCCCCTTTTATCTCTCCCTCCTTCCACTACTTTGCAATTTATTTGTTGAAGAAATGAGGTCATTTGTCCTGTAGAGTTTCCTAGTCTGGAGCCGTGAATCTTTGAGAACAAAAAATAGTAATAAGTGAGATGTGAATGTTCACAGTCTTGTGCTTCTGGCCCCTAAAAGAAGTCTGACTTTGCTGTATAAGTTCTTGGGGTTTTGTGCAACAGAACAGAGCTCTATTAGAGAACAATGGACTTGGGAAAACCCAGGAGAGAGAACCGGCTCTCAAAATTGACAAATATCCTTGCCCTGGTGCAAGGAAGAAAGAATGAAAGTGAAAGACAGAAAAGGAAAGAAGAGAAGCACGAGGAGGAGCTTAATCTGAGGCTGTGAGCAGCTGTAGACTGGCAGTTAAAATTGGGAGAGAAAGCGATTTGGAGGGACAGCTGATATTTCTATGGAAAAGGTTAAGGTCACGGAAATAGAGACTGTAAAATTTTTTTAATGTGAATTAGATACATGCAAATCATCTCACCCTAAAACTTTTGGGTTGGTGTTTTGTTTTATTTTTAAAGAAGCAAAGGAAACATTGGACTTCTGTTTGTGATGTTTTTCATCATTATTTAAAATGGAAGAAACTGGAATATGTGGGGTCTCAATCACCTTCCTTTGATTCATTTCTTTAGGTTCCAATACCCAGAAGGAAGGCCAGAATGGAGTGTCCTTTTCATCCACTCAACCCACCCACAGTAGCTGGAAATCAACACCCTTTAACCTTTTTTCCTGACTCCACCCTATTCAGTTCAGTTGCTCAGTCACGTCCCACTCTGCGACTCCATGGACTGCAGCACGCCAGGCTTCCCTGTCCATCACAAACTCCTGGAACTTACTCAAACTCATGTCCACCGAGTTGGTGATGTCATCCAACCATCTCATCCTCTGTCATCCCCTTCTCCTCCCGCCTTCAATCTTTCCCAGCATCAGAGTCTTTTCCAATGACTCGGTTCTTCACTTCAGGTGGCCAAAGTATTGAAGTTTCAGCTTCAGCATCAGTCCTTCCAATGAATATTCAGGACTGATTTGCTTTAGGATTGACTGGTTGGATCTCCTTGCAGTTCAAGGGACTCTCAAGAGTCGTCTCCAACACCACAGTTTAAAAACATCAATTCTTCAGAGCTCAGCTTTCTTTATAGTCCATCTCTCACATCCATAAGTGACCACTGGAAAAACCATAGCCTTGACTAGACGGAACTCTGTTGGCAAAGTAATGTCTCTGCTTTTTAATATGCTGTCTAGGTTGGTCATAACTTTTCTTTCAAGGAGCAAGTGTCTTAATTTCATGGCTGCAGTCATCATCTGCAGTGATTTTGGAGCCCAAGAAAAGAAAGTCTCTCACTGTTTCCATTGTTTCTCCATCTATTTAAATAAAGCGATGGGACCAGATGCCATAATCTTAGTTTCCTGAATGTTGAGTTTTAAGGTAACTTTTTTGCTCTCCTCTTTCACTTTCATCAAGAGGCTTTTGAGTTCCTCTTCACTTTCTGCCATAAGGGAGGGGTCATCTGCATATCTGAGGTTATTGATATTTCTCCCAGCAATCTTGATTCCAGCCTGTGCTTCATCCAGTCCAGCATTTTGCATGATGTACTCTGCATATAAGTTAAATAAACAGGGTGACAATATACAGCCTTGACGTACTCCTTTACCTATTTGGAATAATTCTGTTGTTCCATGTCCAGTTCTAACTGTTGCTTCTTGACCTGCATACAGATTTCTCAGGAGGCAGGTCAGGTGGTCTTTTATTCCCATCTCTTGAAGAATTTTCCACAGTTTGTTGTGATCCACACAGTCAAAGGCTTTGGTGTAGTCAATAAAGCCGAAGTAGATATTTTTCTGAAACTCTTTGCTTTTTTGATGATCTAGTAGATGTTGGCAATTTGATCTCTGGTTCCTCTGCCTTTTCTAAATCCAGCTTGAACATCTGGAAGTTCATGGTTCACATACTTTTGAAGCCTGGCTTGGAGAATTTTGAGCATTACTTTGCTAGCTTGTGAGATGAATGCAATTGTGTGGTAGTTTGAGCTTTCTTTGGCATTACCTTTCTTTGGGATTGGAATGAAAATTTATGTTTTCAAGTCCTGTGGCCACAGTTGATTTTTCCAAATTTGCTGGCATATTGAGTACAGCACTTTCACAGCATCACTTTTTAGTATTTGAAATAGCTCAACTGGAATTCCATCACCTCGACTAGCTTTGTTTGTAGTGATGCTTCCTAAGGCCCACTTGACTTCACATTCCATCAATATCCTGGAATGTTGATGGACCTAACAGAAGCAGAAGATATTAAGAAGAGGTGGCAAGAAAACACAGAAGAACTATACAAAAAAGATCTTAATGACCCAGATAACCATGATGGTGCGATCACCCTATTCAGTAGGGCCCATATCAGTTAATAAACTTTTGGCTGCAGGCAAAAAGATCCTTAACTCAGGGTTATAAAAATAAAGCAAAGTTATAGTGCCATATAGCAAGGAGGTCTGAGGTAGGGCAGGTTATTTAAATATCTTTAAAGAGTTTTATCCCAAACAGCTCAGGCATACCCTGCTTTACTCCTTTTGTGGTCATAAGATGATTGCAACAGTTCAAATAATTGAATCATCACCAAACTATCCAGAGGCAAGAAATAATAATTTTTCTTTCTTTTGTGTTTCTCTTCATGAACAAAAATTCTTTTTCAAAAAGCATAGCTCCTTTATGCATCTTCCCCTTTTGACTCATTCTCTAGCACTGGGTGCCATGACTCATTCTAAGACAATCACTGGCAAAGGGACATAGAATTACCATGGTTTCACTGGTTTGGAGTAATCAAGACCCACACTTTTTTTTTTTTTCAGTTTATTTATTATTTTTTGGAGGCTAATTACCTTACAATATTGTATTGGTTTTATCATACATTGACATGAATCTGCCACAGGTGTACATGTGTTCCCCATCCTGAACCCCCCCTCCCACCTGCCTCCCCATCCCATCCCTCTGGGTCATCCCAGTGCACCCTGTATCATGCATTGAACCTGGACTGGTGATTCGTTTCACATATGATAATATACATGGTCCAATGCCATTCTCCCAAATCATCCCACCCTCTCCCTCTCCCACAGGGTCCAGAAGACTGTTCTATATATCTGTGTCTCTTTTGCTATCTCACATATAGGGTTATCATTACCATCTTTCTAAATTCCATATATATGCATTAGTATACTGTATTGGTGTTTTTCTTTCTGGCTTACTTCACTCTGTATAATAGGCTCCAGTTTCATCCACCTCGTTAGAACTGATTCAAATGTATTCTTTTTAATGGCTGAGTAATACTCCATTGTGTCTATGTACCACAGCTTTCTTATCCATTCATCTGCTGATGGACATCTAGGTTGCTTCCATGTCCTGGCTATTGTAAACAGTGCTGGTACATTGGGGTACACGTGTCTCTTTCAATTCTGGTTTCCTCAGTGTGTATGCCCAGCAGTGGGATTGCTGGGTCATACGGCAGTTCTATTTCCAGTTTTTTAAGGAATTTCCACACTGTTCTCCATAGTGGCTGTACTAGTTTGCATTCCCACCAACAGTGTAAGAGGGTTCCCTTTTCTCCACACCCTCTCCAGCATTTATTGCTTGTAGACTTTTGGATAGCAGCCATTCTGACTGGTGTGAAATGGTACCTCATTGTGGTTTTGATTTGCATTTCTCTGATGAGTGATGTTGAGCATCTTTTCATGTGTTTGTTAGCCACCTGTATGTCTTCTTTGGAGAAATGTCTGTTTAGTTCTTTGGCCCATTTTTGAATTGGGTCATTTACTTTTCTGGAATTGAGCTGCAGGAGTTGCTTGTATATTTTTGAGATTAATTCTTTGTCAGTTGCTTCATTTGCTATTATTTTCTCCCATTCTGAAGTCTGTCTTTTCACCTTGCTTATAGCTTCCTTTGTTGTGCAAAAGCTTTTAATTTTAATTAGGTCCCATTTGTTTATTTTTGCTTTTATTTCCAATATTCTGGGAGGTGAAGACCCACACTTTTGAGGCTGGGGATTCTGACACGTTCTGTGAGCACAATGTCATGTGGAGAGCAGAAAAGAGGTCTGTCTTTATGTAAGACTAAGGTGGGGGGATTCATTTGTTAAGGCATCTAAGAGTGTCTGCCATGGGTCTTATAGGCACCAAAGATATAATAATAAAAATCCATTAGAGAAAATCATTCATAGAGAGGATAAAGTTTCTTACTACAGACTTATTAGTATCCTCTTTCCCTCAAATTCCTGTCTCCAACATCCCCCCAGCTTTGGTAAGTTTAGTTGCTCAGTCATTTCTGACTCTTGTGACCCCAAGGACTGTAGACCACAAGGCTCCTCCATCCATGGGATTTCCCAGGCAAGAACACTGGAGTGGGTTGCTGTTTCCCTCTCTAGGGGATCTTCTTGACCCAGGGATTGAACCCGGGTCTCCTGCATTGCAGGAAGACTCTTTACCGATTGAGCCACCAAGGAAGCCCAGCTTTACATATCTTAAAACTATAAAATCTAAAACATTTTATTTATGGGAATGAAGGGAGTTGGTGATGGACAGGGAGGCCTGGTATGTTGTGATTCATGGGGTCACAAAGAGTCCGACACGACTGAGCGACTGAACTGAACTGAACTGAACTGAAGTGATTGAAGAGATAATGACATGCCTTTCACTTTTATCAGAGCAATACATTGGGTGATATGCCTAGGGAAGGCGTATTTTAGCCTGGGAGGTAGGAAGTTTCTGCTTTTTTAGAAAGGCCAGAACTGGGCTCAGAGAAGAGAAGGCAAAATTAAGATTAAAGAGATCCTTCTCATGACATCATCATGCTCAGCATGGCAGGGATTTAAAATAGTGTGATGAGAAACAGAGGTGGCATATTTGAGTGAAATATCTATTCTACTGTACATTTTAGAATAGTGGCCCCCAACCTTTTTAGCACCAGGGATCAATTTTGTGGAAGACAATTTTTCCATGGACCAGGGAGGAGGGGTGGTTTGGGGATGATTCAAGCACATAACTTTTATTTGCACTTTATTTCTATTATTATTTCATCAGCTCCACTTCAGATCATCAGGCATTAGATCCTGGAGGTTGGGAACCTCTGTCTTAGAACCTTGGCATAATGATTAGCAGTTAAACAGGATAGAGAGCAAGTAGAGAAAAGGAGAAACTGGCTCTTCAATGCAGCTGTCCAGAGGGTTTCTCAGGGGAGGCAGCAAGGGAAAAGGAAGCAAGTTTTTACAAATAGGCTTGATCATGTAGGCCTCTGGAGTCCAAAAACAAAATTTAACATTTCTCCTTCACTCACTCATTCAACAAATATCCCAGATTCATCACACTACTCCTTCCACTCTACCTATGTTCAGTCTTGTTTGCATAAATGAACCCAGGATTATTTCTGCTGGAGCAAAGAGGATACTTATATCTAATTATCCTCTATGTATAGCACTCATTATCTCTTTGGTCCTGGGTGAATCATATTCTGAGACACAGTTCTATTTTCTTTCTTTACTGAAGTATTCAGATGTACTAAATAAGATCATTTCCTTCCCCCTCTCTCTCTTTCTCTCTTTTTTTCATGCTACAGGCTTTCCCTGGATATATTCACCCAATCCTAGTCTTTAAACTCCATTTCCTCACTGATGACTTTCACACTGGTATGCTTAATCCAAATTTCTTTCCCATTTATTAAGCCCTAAAGCCATTTGCTAAGTGAATATGTATACCTTAAAATCTCATAGACTTCTCATAGTCTCCATCTCCAGACAAAATGTATCTGTCTTTTCCCCCTACTTGATCTTCTCATGTGGACAATATAAAACATTTGTTAACTGATTTAGCCTACCAAACTTCATGCTAGGTGCTTTGAGTAATCAAATGATGCATATGACATACTTCCCTTAAGATCTTACTCCTGAATTTTCACCTTCTAATGAAAAAAAAAAAGTAAGAGAAATTAGTGACAATAACTCTCTTCCTTGTTTTCTAAAATTCTGTGTTCTTGCCAACATATTTAAAAGGGCATATGTTTTAATTAGTGTAGGTTTTACAAAAATAACACCTCTGCTTTTATTTTAACAGAAATGGTTTAAGTAAGGAATTGGGGTTATGCCAAATAAATGAAGTAAATTACTTAAAAGATAAAATGGCATGATGAAGCAATGTTATTTTTATCAAGATGATTGGTATGATTAGTGGTGACCTTGAAAACATTCATAAAGGCTTTAAATTGGCATAAATTAGGGAGACGAGATGGAGAAAGCAATGGCTCATCCATGTTAAGCAGAAAAATGTCTTAACAAGAGGAGAATTCAAGTAGGCAAAACATGAATTCAGAAAGAAGACTTTGATCACATAATTTGCTTTTAGGGAATCAGCCTACTTTCTCATCTAACAAAATTTTTCATGATGATATGATATGAAAGACAGTATTCTCTGCTATTCCTGAGTATAAAAAGTTCCTAAAGTATAATTTCTAAATGAAGGTGACTTGCAGATAATGCCTAAATTATGATTTCGGGGAAATGGCTTTACAGATATGGGTTAGTGATAATCATAATGCAGATGAAAGTAAAATGTGTAATGTGACTAAATAATAAAGACTAAGACAAAAGCGAGTGCTTATGATGACAGTTTAAAGAGCAGAGTTTGCCCTCTAAGCAGGTCAGCAATGAGTAGGGAAATGAGTCCTAATTACAAACTACTTCTGTACAAAGTAAATATTGATAAGTTCTCAAAATATAAACAGAGCTATGAGAATTCACGGAGAAGGCAATGGCACCCCACTCCAGTACTCTTGCCTGGAAAATCCCATGGACGGAGGGGCCTGGAAGGCTGCAGTCCATGGGGTCGCTGAGGGTCGGACACAACTGAGCAACTTCACTTTCACTTTTCACTTTCGTGCATTGGAGAAGGAAATGGCAACCCATTCCAGTGTTCTTGCCTGGAGAATCCCAGGGATGGGGGAGCCTGGTGGGCTGCCGTCTATGGGGTTGCACAGAGTCGGACACGACTGAAGTGACTTAGTACTTAGCACTATGAGACTTCAAGTAAAGGTAGTTCATATTTAACAGTTAACAAGGAAGTCTTCATGGAAAAGAAACAGGTGATTGGGGTCATCAAAGTGAGCTGAGTAACTAGTACCGGCCAGACATGGGCATTTCTGTTAGATCTTGATGCTGGTCCTTGGGGTGCAAGGTGGGATGCAGGAGCAAATTGAAATATGTGGTCTGGACAGTATGCAATACAAGTTGTGAGGCAGCACATATCAACTGGTTTTGAAGCTAAGGGCTAGGTGATAAATGAGGGTCATGGTGCAAGGGAAAAAAAAAATTGGAGAAGTGAGCATGAAGTATGAGAGTAAGGTGATTCAAGATCTAAACAGAATTTTCATTGGATCCCTACGTGAGTTTATATAACTGAGCTGTGTTTATTTAAAGAAGTTCACAGAGGATAGGTCAGAAGTCTGTTTCAGAAAAAAGGGCATAAAACAGAATGTAAATTTGGAGAAAGACTTGACTAATGTGGAAATAAAACGAATGGACCTGACTAAAGCAGGTCCTTTTTGACTGACGTTTAGGGCAGGTTTAGATAAAGAGATATTCAGACAGAACTTGAAGGAATTGCTGCATTTAGATGTTATGAGAAGCAAGAGGAGCCAGAAAAGAATCAAGCAGTGGCCAAATGTTACAGGAACACTAAGAGATAGACAAGTTGTGAAAAATGACTTTTGAACTAACAGCTTCACCAAAGAAAAAAGGTAAATATCAAAGTGGAATTGCTACCATTGGGGATGCACATAAGCATAATAATTAATAACACAACTCTAATTACAGTTATGACTGGAGACATTGTGATATTGGCACATGTTTTACTCTTGACAATTTCAAAAATACAGAGGGAGTTGTTTTTGTGATTAAACTCATTTGTTTTGAAAATGTTTACTTAGAAACTTGGTAGATTAGACAAAAATGACAAGTGCTTATTTCCCTGGCGCTCTTAGCTTGGTTAGAGTTCAGAATCAATACATGGGGCTGGAAAAGAACCATGGGGGGTAAATTTCAAATTAAGGTCTTTCATTAGGGATAGTGTCCTAGCTGTCTAACGCTGCATAACACCCTTCAAAACTTAGTGTTTATAACAACTGCCATTTTATTGTTTCACATGATTCTGCAGGTTGCCTGGCTTAGCTGGGTAGTTCTTCATGAGATTGGCTGGGGATACAGTCATCTGAGGAGTCCATTGAATGCAATGTTCAAGATTTCTTACTCATGGGACTGGAAGTTAATGCTGGTTTTTAGATGAGTGCTCACTTGGGGCTCTTAGCTGACACATTTACATGTGCCCTTCCATGAGTCTTGAGCATCTCAGAGTCTGGTGACTGGACACTGGGGTGAACTGTCCTAGGAGCCAGCATTCCCAGAGGGAGGAAGCAGAATCAGCTACCCGCCTAAAGAGCCGCTTACACCCGGCTCAGTGAGCCATTTCTACCACTGTCTATAGTTGAGCCAGATTCAAACAGAGGACAAAGCAAGTTCACTGCTCAATGAGGACAATGAGAAAGAATTTGCAGCTAACCTGAATACAGTAAGTACAAGAAATCAGTTAGGTGGTTAGAGAACACAGGCAATATGCTGTGAATTTTTTTACTATTATACACAATGGGCAAAAAGGATAGTATGAGATAACCAAAAATACATGGAAAACCCCCTTAGCCAAATAGCAAGTTGTACCTAAACCAAATTTGATCAAGAAAGGAAAGGGTTCCTACCTCAAAGGACCTTTGTATCAAAAGCAAAACATACCAGAAAAAAAAAAAAACAATTTTTTCCACCACTAGAGGGGGAAATCCCCAAAACAAAGATTCACAGATGAGACTTCATAATAGTTTGCCTGTAGAACACAATACAACACAAAAAACAGACTGTGCTTTGAACCATTTCAAAATTTGCTGTCAAAGTGACTTTCGTTGAGAAGTTAAACAGAGCACTTGATGTGATTCTTATGTATATACTTCATTTCTAACTGTGAGTTAATATTTTCTGCATGAAAGTAAGGCATTGCTATGACAAAAGCACTGAAGAAACTATTCAAAAGAAGTTAAACCATGAAAAGAATGTTTTGAGTATAGGAGTAAAAATAAACATTAATTATGTCTCCTTTTACCTTTTGCATTTCATCATTAAAAGTATTCCTGAAATCAGAAATCAGATAGAATAGGAATTTTTTTTTAAGTGGAAAGCTCTAAACATTTTTAATCTAACATTTTTAATCTTTGAAAATATTTTCAGTAGGATAGATCCAACAATGGAGTCTTAAGGGCTTCAAATCTCCAGGCTTGTGTATGAGGTCACATAACACATTGGTACAGCATGTTACTACATTTATCAGCAAGCAAAGAAGCCACCCATCAACCATCAAAGCATGTATTTTTATTTCTGCTTTATTGACTATGCCAAAGCCTTTGACTGTGTGGATCACAATAAACCGTGGAAAATTCTGAAAGAGATGGGAATACCAGACCACCTGATCTGCCTCTTGAGAAATCTGTATGCAGGTCAGGAAGCAACAGTTAGAACTGGACATGGAACAACAGACTGGTTCCAAATAGGAAAAGGAGTTCGTCAAGGCTGTATATTGTCACCCTGTTTATTTAACTTATATGCAGAGTACATCATGAGAAACGCTGGACTGGAAGAAACACAAACTGGAATCAAGATTGCCGGGAGAAATATCAATCACCTCAGATATACAGATGACACCACCCTTATGGCAGAAAGTGAAGAGGAACTCAAAAGCCTCTTGATGAAAGTGAAAGTGGAGAGTGAAAAAGTTGGCTTAAAGCTCAACATTCAGAAAACGAAGATCATGGCATCTGGTCCCACCACTTCATGGGAAATAGATGGGGAAACAGTGGAAACAGTGTCAGACTTTATTTTTCTGGGCTTCAAAATCACTGCAGATGGTGACTGCAGCCATGAAATTAAAAGACGCTTACTGCTTGGAAGGAAAGTTATGACCAACCTAGATAGCATATTCAAAAGTAGAGATATTACTCTGCCAACAAAGGTTCGTCTAGTCAAGGCTATGGTTTTTCCTGTGGTCATGTATGGATGTGAGAGTTGGACTGTGAAGAAGGCCGAGCGCTGAAGAATTGATGCTTTTGAACTGTGGTGTTGGAGAAATCCAACAGTCCATTCTGAAGGAGATCAGTCCTGAGATTTCTTTGGAAGGAATGATACTAAAGCTGAAACTCCAGTACTTCGGCCACCTCATGCGAAGAGTTGACTCATTGGAAAAGACTCTGATTCTCGGAGGGATTGGGGGCAGGAGGAGAAGGGGACGCCAGAGGATGAGATGGCTGGATGGCATCACTGACTCGATGGACGTGAGTCTGAGTGAACTCCGGGAGTTGGTGATGGACAGGGAGGCCTGGCATGCTGCGATTCATGGGGTCGCAAAGAGTTGGACACGACTGAGCGACTGATCTGATCTGATCTGATAGTCCATGCGCTAGACCAGCCCTAGATGTACACTGGTGGGGGGATAACAGAGACATGTTTCCTAACTTCATGGAGAGTTTAGGCCATTATATGGATAATAACCCAAATAATTATAATTGAAATTTTAATTAAATGACTTACCCAAGATGACTCAGCTTTATTGGATAGGAGATATGTGGTAGATTAAAACTAGGCTGTAAGTACCATAAAGCAGGTAGTATTCATCTCTCTGTCCTATTTACCGCTGTATCTTTCAGTTCAGTCAGTCAGTTCAGTTGCTCAGTCGTGTCCGACTTTTTGCGACCCCATGAATCGCAGCACGCCAGGCCTCCCTGTCCATCACCAACTCCCAGAGTTCACTCAGACTCACATCCATCAAGTCAGTGATGCCATCCAGCCATCTCATCCTCTGGCGTCCCCTTCTCCTCCTGCCCCCAATCCTTCCGAGAATCAGAGTCTTTTCCAATGAGTCAACTCTTCACATGAGGTGGCCAAAGTACTGGAGTTTCAGCTTTAGCATCATTCCTTCCAAAGAAATCCCAGGACTGATCTCCTTTAAAATGGACTGGTTGGATCTCCTTGCAGTCCAAGGGACCCTCAAGAGTCTTCTCCAACACCACAGTTCAAAAGCATCAATTCTTCAGTGCTTGGCTTTCTTCACAGTCCAACTCTCACATCCATACATGACCACTGGAAAACCATAGCCTTGACTAGATAGACTTTTGTTGGCAAAGTAATGTTTCTGCTTTTGAATATGCTATCTAGGTTGGTCATAACTTTCCTTCCAAGGAGTAAGCATCTTTTAATTTCATGGCTGCAGTCACCATCTGCAGTGATTTTGGAGCCCAGAAAAATAAAGTCTGACACTGTTTCCCCATCTATTTGCCATGAAGTGATGGGACCAGATGCCAGGATCTTCATTTTCTGAATGTTGAGCTTTAAGCCAACTTTTTCACTCTCCACTTTCACTTTCATCAAGAGGCTTTTGAGTTCCTCTTCACTTTCTGCCATAAGGGTGGTGTCATCTGTATATCTGAGGTGATTGATATTTCTCCCGGCAATCCTGATTCCAGCTTGTGCTTCTTCCAGCCCAGCATTTCTCATGATGTACTCTGCATATAAGTTAAATAAGCAGGGTGACAATATACAGCCTTGATGTACTCCTTTTCCTATTTGGAACCAGTCTGTTGTTCCATGTCCAATTCTAACTGTTGTTTCATGACCTGCATATGGGTTTCTCAAGAGGCAGATCAGGTGGTCTGGTATTCCCATCTCTTTCAGAACTTTAGTGACTGCCATATTGACTGGCATAGTATGGGTATTTAATACATATTTGTTTATATGAATGAAATAATAAAGAGCTTTCAATCTTTTATTTATTTTTCTGAAGTTAAACCAAGTCCATGAAGTTTCTTCAACCTCAAATATGTATTTGGCTTTGCTACTTATTTCTTATTATAACCAAGGTTTTTGTTTGTTTGTTTTTTCTTAGCAAAACAGTGGATTGAAGGAAGCATGGACAGACCTAGAGACTATTGAGACCATAGAGCCAAAACAGGTGAAGAAATAAACCCTACCCTCAAGAGAAGGGGCACTTCCCAGGTGGTACAGTGGTAAAGAATCCTCCTGCCAATGCCGGAGATGCAATCCTTGGGTCGGGAAGGTTCCCTGGAGGAGGGCAAGGCAACATACTCCAGTAATTTTGCCTGGAGAATCCCATGGACAGAGGAGCCTGGGAGGCTACAATCCACAGGGTCGCAAAGAGTCAGACATGACTGAGCGACTGAGCCACACATGTACAGGAGGAGGAAGTCATTCTGTCTGCATCTAAGAATCCAGCAGTCAAGAACATGTGACTGAAGCATAAAAAGGCAGTTCTATAGAAGGCAAGTTTGAAAGTATTTTGGTTGGTAGAATGTAGAACATGATAGAAGGATCTTTGAAGGCAGACAGGTAAAGGCCACAAACACAGTTCTTTGCTGGCTATTTGGCACCTTAGTCATTGGTTTGGGGTTCAGGGTCAAGGTTCATATCCCCAAAGAACCATAGAAGTGTCTGTGATTATCAGAGAAGAAAGGAAGTTGACATTCCAGCTTACCAAGCCAGGGCTATGCATGCTATGGCCCAAATGAAGACTGAAACACTGAAAAAAGTAAGTTATGGCTTCTGAACAAACTAAATGTGAACGACGAAAATCATAAGTAGGTTCAAGTTTTCACATCAACTTTGGGCTCTGTTGGAACATTCTCCTTTTTTGGTAGCACTTAGAACAGAACATGTTCACAGAAGAGTGCCGAGGTGTTACCCTCAGCAGAATATAATATTCAGTAAGTGGGAGCACACAAAACTGTGGCAGATTGATGACCAGCACTACCGCTTCCAGCCTCCTCTTGGTCCTCTAATTTATAGTCCACGGTCCTAGCCAGAGACCTTAAGGATTCAAACATTTCTCTTTTCTGATACACACAAATTTGCAAGTTTTTAAGATGCATTTTTTGCCATAAAATTCTTTGAAAGACACAGTTAGACTGTCGCAAAGGAATTTCTACAGACAAAATGGAAGATTTAATAATTACAAAATGATGAATTCACTTAAAACTGGTGAAGGATTGGAGTGCAGCATAGACAGGAATAGGAATTGACTTGTAGAGATGCTCACTAAGAATAAGCTCAGGCACAGAAACCAAGCCCTCAGTTGAAGGGTAGCAGATCAAATAGCCAAACAGACTTCCCATTTTATTTTGTTGGAGATTGGGGATCTTCCTGTAAATCTCTTAGACATGGATTGTATCTTTGAAATGGATTCCTGTGGAGTTAATTCCTGCAAGCTACAAACACAGCAGTTTACTAATTAATAGTGATTATTGATGAAGTGGGTGACAGATGAGGGGGCAGGGGTGGCTTACTGATCTGATAAGATGCCCAGGAAATGAAGAAAACAGTAACAGAAATCCAAGATAACCCAAGACAAAATCCCAGCATCCTCATTCCCCGGTTTTCTGGCCATTATTATTTGATAGTTAAGTGACTTGAATGATCTGATTTGCCTACTTTTTTCCCCACTCCACTTTGCTGCTAGAAGCCTGGCTTCAGAGTTGTAGGCAGGGGTAAAAGTTTTCAGAGGAGAAACATACAGAGAGGTAGAAAGGTGGAGATTTACCCACCCTTTGCCTTTGTCCCTCTGTCTTCACAGACACCCCATTGTCCCCATGGTTGGCTTAGCCCCCAGCAAGATTCTGAGATTATTTCTCTAGGCTTTGTGACTTAAGGAAGTCTCACTTGGTATTTTAGTGCAGAAGAATCAAATCAGCCTTGTAGGTGGACCTGCTCTGACATTATCTCCAGGTCTAGAACCTAAGCCTTCACACAGCCTTTGTGAAAAAGCCCCTACTTCTGCAGCAGTTCTTCAGATACTGGCATATATCTGTTCTGAGGAATAAGAATCAGGCTCGAGGAGTGGAGTAAAGATCCAGTAACAAGATCTAAGATTTTAGGGAATAAAATGATACTCCAGGCAGTAAAGCTAGACATCATTTCTGTCTGGGTAGAATCCCTAGCATTTCTTACTTAATACTGAGTAAGTGCAGTGTTCGAAAGGGTCTAGTTTAGTTCCTTCTGTATGGGAAATACAGACCTGGGTGATAGAGAGGATCAAGCTGTCTCAGTAATGAGGAAAGTATCTGGGTAGGTAGTCAAGCGTGAACTAGTACATTTCATACACTGTGTATTTCGATTATTTGTTGAGCTGGAAAGTGGCAAAAAGATTGAAGGAAATATTGCTATTCTGCATCCCTGCTATATAAGTCAGCAAAACATCAGTAAATGATTGAACAGGAAGTGGACTCCACATGCCATCTGTTTAAAAGGCTGCATTAGAAAATTGGCATAACCTTCGCTGCCAGTAACCGAGCGTACAGTTTATGAGAGATGATTTTGGCCCAGATTCTGGTCTAGATTGCTTCTGTTTATGTGTGCATCAGCATGTGTGTTTCCCCTTGATGGAATTTTTTATATCTGAAGAGAGATTTTATTGATATTTAGAAAAACCCTGAAAATTGAAAGATCTTAAATCTCAGTCTTCTTGGTCCTTCATCCCTGTGTCTCTGCCTATCACATTCTGCACACTGCATTTCTGGGCAGGCTGACTTCTGAGGTAATCTTTTCTCTTTTTCATATTTCATGTATGACTTTTTGGTAATTTAGAGATTCCTAAAATGTGGTTATAGTAAATATTAAGCAGTAAGACCATCCTCAGGTCAAATGCACTTAGGAAACACTGGACAGAATAAAGTTAAATGGCTTTTTATTGTGGGATTTTGCCAAACCTTAAAACTTCCAATGGTTCCTAATCTCTGAGAAGTGCTGGATCTTTATTTGAAAACGGAAACCTTCCTATTTTTTTTTTTTTTTTCCATTCATGAGGAACTCTGGAAACTATTTTGTGTTGGAGCATATTTTGGAAAAGCTCCTATGGAGCCCAAGGGGAAAAGCTTATATAGGACTTTTTTATCTTGTTGAATTCTGTCAAGTTGGTTCCTCCTTTGCTGCTCTGAAAAATCAGGAGGCATTGTTCTTGTAAATCAGATTCCTCGGGATGAACAAAAAGCAGACCTTCTTGGAGTTAACTTTGCATCCCTGTCCCTGTGTCTGGCTCTGATTCCTTTCCTTGAAGGCATGAATTTTCCTTTCCTAAAATTGAATAGGTTGCTGTAATCACTGAAGCAAAATCATGGCTCTGAAAGGATCATTTTTAGACACTGTTTGTATCGTAGACCTGACAGCTATAAGCTAAAATCTACTAGAGATGCTTTCATTAAAAAAACAACCCTAGGCAAGGTAATATTATTGAATGTTTGACATGTTTACTCTAGATACTAAAAGTGTGTAAAGTAATAAGTACGATAAATAATAGCAGGGAGATTAAAGCACGATATGAGCTGTAAATTAATGTTAACCAGTCTTTATGGCCAGGAGGGGCATGCCTTTATAAATTAGGTTAATGTGGAAGTGTATGAAAATTATGGGAAGTTTTTACAGAATTCATAATCAAACTCTTCACATTATTATTATTCTACCCTTTAATCTTGAGTTGATTGTTTTGAAAATCTCCTTATTTTATTTTTTGTCCATGACAAGAGTAATTAAGCTCTCATAGAGCTTTACATAGTAAAAGGTACAACAGTCTCAAAACCCAAAACTCTGTGAGGCATGATAATTAATCCCCTTTCAGGGATTAAAGAAAAGATGCAAACAATTCAGTTGTAGTCAGCTATCTTACTGATGTTATCTTAGAGATACCTAAGATATACTCCTGATGTCTTAGAGCCATTATACGAATCCACCTCTCACAATACTAAATCCAAAAATCCACATGCCATCATCTGCATTGTGTGAATAGCGTTAGCAATCAATGTATATGTATTTAATGTGTACAATGATTATATACTTAGTACTTTGAGTTTTCATCTAAAAATTTGTGGGTAAAGCATCCAATAATATGCCCGGCAATCTCATTTCAATTAAGTTGACGGTAAATCTTTTAGATTATGATTATTTAGAATTCCTTCCTCTCTATTCCCCTTGCTTCTCCTACTCTTCTTCCCACTTCAATGCCCTGGAAAAAAGGTAAAGGGTACCTTCCATAGAAGATGATAGAGAAGCCATTCATCTAGGCTATTCACAGAGTCTGCTGAATAATTTTGCAGCATGTTAGTGTCACATGCTGGGTCATCCAACATTCCAGAAAACACAGGGGAACCTGACACATACCTCTAGAGCAAATGCCAGAAAATTCCTGGGTATGTAAAGGTGTCATTCTTCTGGACAAGTAAACCTTCTGTTACACATCTGGTCTCAAACTGTTTCCATCCTTCTTTAAAAGGATCATACCTAACCCTGCAAGCTCAGATTAGGGTACCTAAAAACCCAGTAGTGACCATTCACAAATGACTTCTCCCCACTGTTGCCATCAAGATTTATATAAATGAGGAGGAGATGCTTTTCTTCCTAAAAGAATAGATCTCCTTCTGCCAATGACAGCATACCTATAACAGTCCTTAGATCATAAATGTAAAATTTGTTTTGAAATATTTCAAATGGACCCATATCAACCAGACCTACTCACATCTATAATCACACTATCTTTTTTTGGAGCTTGTATATTATTTCCTGTCTGGTATAAATTTATTCTCAATACTCTACACAGGCTTGCAGGGGAAATGTCATATATTAGATTCTTCCCAAGATTTATTGATTAACTCTCATTTTTTTTTTTTTTTTTTTTTTTTAGGACAAAGGCACATGCCTTGTCCTAAAGGCATTCACAGTTTATTTCCATGCTAATCTCTAAACATAATTTTATTAATTTACAAAGCACCTCCATTAAGTGGCAAATAATTTTATGGATGGAAAAGTTGGGCCATGAGGAGTTAAGATTAGCATAAAACCACATAGCTTGAAGAGATAGGTAGGAACTGAACTTCTATATCCTTGTCTGGTTTTGATGCTTTGATATTCAGCAGAATTGGGGAGATCCCCTAGAGGAAGGTATGGCAATCCACTCCAGTATTCTTGCCTAGAAAATCCCAGGGACAGATTGGCCTGGTGGGCTGTGGTCCACAGAGTCGCAAAGAGTCTTAAACAACTGAAATGACTTAGCATGCAGCACGCATGGTAAGAAACATGAGTACTGAACTTAGATTTAGGAGCCATGAGCTCAAATCCCAGATCTGCTTGTTGCTAGCTGTGTGAACTAGCTAAATTATATGACCTCTCTGGGCTCAGATTTCATTATCTGGTTGCTGCAGAGAATGTAATTAACTTAGAGAGCTCATAGGAGGATTAAGTAAGATCATCTACATGAATGGACCTGACACTGGTAGATGCCCACTAAGTGTGAAATGATATTTATAAATGTCCAATAAGCAGCTTCAATAAGGGGAAATGACCCTATGGGCCTCATTTCTGTCGCTGGCTTTGGGATAAGTTGTTATTAATAGAAGAGGCGTTTCGATTTTAAGACAAGGCTGACGTGCATCCAAGCAGATTAATTCTCCAGTCCAGAGTCCCACAGTGTGAACATGAGGAAAATATCCATGCTAAGAACTTGTCTTAATGTGGAAAAGATCATTTGAACAATGAGTCCTAGGAAATGAGGCCAAAGCACTGAGCAATTTAATCATATTCTCAAATAAGAAAGAAGGAAAAGGAAATGGAAGAAAACTCACTGAGGGTCTTAGGAAAAGGAGTGCTTCTTGTTTTGTCCAAGGGAAAGAAATGGATAGAATTGGAAATGGAATTGAGAATAGGGCAAAGTAGCCCCAAAGAGAGGATTCAAAAGGCAATGTCCTTAGACAATAATATCAGAACAGGCTGTGGTATCAGAGGAGAACAGACCTAACTGTCTCCACTGGGAACCCGTGGGGAGCGTCTGGTCTGCACATGCCCTGCTGTTAGAGTTCTCATTACACGGAAATGGCCTGGAGTCAGAAGTTTTATGTTGAGGTTTTAGGAACTATATTGTGATGAAAGAGTGTAATGAGTCTGCAGAAAACTGGTCCAGAAGTATGGTCAGATTCCAGAGCTGGAATGGAGAGTCAGAAATAATAAAATCAAATAATTCATATTCTCACCACTCAACAAAAGTCCTTCTTCTGAGATTTGGTAATGAAAGCATCTAATTTTATTTATTTTGTTGAACCAACACAACTCATCTCGGGCTTGAATTGTTGACACTTGTAATGAGAAAGTTCTGCTCAGCCAAAAACTGTTAAGGAGGGAAATGTCAATTGTGAAAGAGTCCTTCAGATAGAATAGAAAACAATGAGACTGAACGTCAGTTGACATCATTGCAACGTGCCATTATGCTGCTGTGGAAAATAAACCTCATTAAAACTGCATTATACTTGATGTTTGAAGATGTTAGTAACTGATGTTACTAAGATGTAACTACAGATAATTAGGAAAGACTGATCTGCTATTAAATCTTTAATAAAATCATGCATGGCTTCCTTTTCCTTTCATGATGTATTTCAATGCTGAATTCAAATTATGAAGAAGTTGGAAAAGCAAAAAAAAAAAAGAAATCCTACTCCTTGAAATACATTTTAAGTAGGCATTTATGCGGTTCTTTATTATGACTGACAATTTATATAATCTCTTGTGAGTCCCTAAAGGAAGCTGGCATGATTGACCTCAGTGCTTCTGATGTGTAACTAGAGAGGAGAGGAAAGTAATAGAAATGTGTCAGGAAGCCCACAATAATGTTTACTGTTTAGGGGGGTGGTTCTCTCCTGAGTCTCCTTTGCCAGACTCTCTCAACAACATGTTGATCACATAAATTACTATGAATGAAGATTAGACTTGAATCCCATTTTTCCGTTTCCTCCTGGTGATGTTCAGAAGTGCATTTTATTGAGTGTAATGCAATGATGTGACAAAGATACAAAGAAAGAAATAGAAGATAATGAATCATCCTATTTAAAGTTTCTTCTTGTAATAAGTTTTTTTTTTTTTTTTGCCTTCACATTACTGTTCTTTGGCCCAGGGTAAAGTCAATATTTTTTAAGAATGCATCAAGTTCCTCATTCTGACAATTTGCAGGATCCTTGGGGATTATTAGTCTGGAAACACAGGCTATAAAACAATAAGGTTTTAAAATTGTCATGGAGTTCCCAAAAAGTTACAAAAGTTGTAAATGTAAAAATTCACATTAAAAATTTTTAAATTATTAAAATAATTTAAACAATTGTTTAAATTATTGTTTAATTTAAAAATAATTTAAACAATTCTATCTGAGAATCTACTCTCTGATTTAGAGTTTGTCTATTCTGGCCATTGGTCACCATGACCTTCTCAGATAGTTGGATGTGGAGGAAAGAGCATGATGTTGGAAGTTAATGTTTACCAAACACTGGGGCTCTGTACCCATATTTAAACACAGTTTCTTCTTTATATAAATGTATTTTAATGAAATGTATGAGTCAAATTAGAGAAAAATATTATATAAAAAAGTTTTAAATAATATGCAGATATGTCAGAAACAATAAAACTATTACCTACAACTGAATTTAGGAATAGATAGTCTAGAACTCACTCTGATATTAACTAGATGTTAAACAACAAAGCTCTCCAATCTTTAGTTTTCCCATTTAAAAATAGGAGAATTAAATTAATTTCCAAATATCTCTTAAAACTCGAGTAAAGCTTCACTTTTAAAAACTGTTCATAAATAAATTTTAAAATGTATCCACATTAGATTTCCTTACACCTTTCACTGAGTCAAGTGTGCTAGCCCATCCCATAATTAGCCAATAGGCCATTTTTCAGTTAAAAGCTGTTTGACCTATTTATTGAGTATCTCTAATCTTGAATGGTCATCTGTCTGTTCAAAGTAGTTTAGGAAAATGATTCTGAATCCCTTCTCAATCTAATTTTACACTCACATAACAAATTTCAAGTCAATGATACAAAGATTTCCAGTTTTTAAATGGCAAGATTAACTGACACATCAGGGAAGCCCAAATGTATAGTTATGTATAAATTATGACATATGCAATGAATAAATAGTAAGCAATCATAAAATTAAAAAAAATTAAGATAAAAAAATAAAATAAAAAATAAATAAATAAAAATAATTTAAACAATTCTTATTTTTTGAGATTTTTTTGATGTAGATGATTGTTAAAGTCTTTATTGAATTTGGTACAATTTTGCTTCTTCTTTTTTTTTTTTAATGTTTTTGTTTTTTGGCCAAGAGACAAGTGAGACCTCAGTTCCCTGACCAGGGACTGAACCCACGTCCCCCTGCACTGGAAAGTGATGTCTTAACCACTGGACCAGCAGGGAAGGCCCTAAACAATTCTGAAGTATCCACAGCAAGCAGTGAGAAATTTGTCCTTAATTTCCTGTTTTCTCTCATAGTTTGGTCTGCAATTCCCAATGGGAAGAGGCCTTGCATGTGTGCTAAGTTGCTCCAGTCATGTCCAACTCTTTGCGACTCTATGGACCACGGCCCACCACACTCCCTCTGTCCATGGGATTCTCCAGGCAAGAATACTGGAGTGGATTGCCGTGCCCTTCTCCAGGGGATCTTCTCAACCCAGGGATTGAACCCGCATTTCTTAAATCTCCTCCATTGGTTTGTGGATTCTTCATCACTAGTGCCACCTGGGAAGCCCAGGAAGAGGACTTGGTAGAAATCTATTTTTTCCACTCATGTGGTGTTTGGTTAATACCACCAAGAAGTGTTTGATCAGTATGTACTAGATCAGTTCCAGTGATAGAGGAGTCATGATCTCAGGAAGCATCCTGTTCCACCTTTCAATATTCTTTTGCTGTATGAAAGAGCCAAAAGCTCTCACCCTAGACTTTCTACTCATTAGATAACTCGTGAACTTGCAGTGTGAAATCTAACATGTAGATGGTTCCCTCCTGCTCTAGGGATTTCTTCTAGAGGTGCTTTTCCTAATGCTGCTATGCATATCTGTAAATTAACTCAAGATTAGTTGCTAAATGGAAATCTTGCTTACATTCTCTGGGACACTACAAATAACTCAGACTGGAGGGTACATTCTTCTTACACAGTCAATGGCACTGTCTCTACTTCCTCACCTCCTGGCACTCCTACTGATAGTGGCTTGAAACACTGTAGTATCAATGTACACATTTTTTGAGATCAAGAGAATAATCAGAGGTGTTGATGGAAAGCCAGGTATTTCTGAAAGATATTGATTACAGTTAATTAGATTTGTTTGTGGGGGAGCAGATAAAAGTTAACTAGACTGGATATGCTATGAAAGATCAAAAGTGATCATTTACAAAAATGAATTCTCATGCTGGATCTAGAGAATAAAGGTTTTTTTTTTTTTTTTTTTTTTTTGCATTTAAATCTCTGCACGTTTTTGTGTTCTTACTCCATATATTCAAAATAAGAGATATTTTTATCTGCGTTGTCACCATTTCTTGTTTTTCTACAAACTGAAATTGGATTATTTAAAATATACAAATTTTAGTCTCCATTCCTGGGTCAAAGAAGGAGGACTTCCCTCACTTGGGATGGAGTGGGAAGGAAATATGTATGGTTCTGGCTTTTCTTCTCTTTCCACTGAAAAGCAGCTACTGGGTATCCAACTTGATAATTATGGACATGACAGTATTTCCTTTTTTTTTCTGTTCTTTATTTATATTATACTCCAGGTATATAGAATAGTATTTAGAGAGTCAATTCCTAGGCAGGTTGATAAGAAGTTCAGGTTCCCGAGGAGGAAAAAGGGGTCTGGGGCTCTCAAGGAGGAGGTAGGGGTCTGGAATTCTCAAGGAGGAGGAAAGGACATACATTTTTTCTCTACATTCCTTAGTCTTAGTCACATAAAACGTTTTTTTCTTTAAGCTGGGAACTGATGATTACACAATATACAACTCAGTTTAAACTCTGTACTATGGATTATATAACAATAATGTATCCTGCTTGAGGACAGTTTCTCTTCCTGAAAACCTTCTGGCTAATCCTGTTATTTTAAGATGTAAATTATGGGAGTGGGTCTGGTAAAATTTTCACAAACTTGAGACATTCCTTTGATTTATTGTAATAATTAATTAAAAAGTATATAACTCCCTTGCTAACACTAGCAAGGGGGGCATTCTCCATCCCCCTTCTGGTGTCTATGTCAGAAGCTTTCTCAGTCCCTTTTTACTTTAATAAAACTCTGCTATACAAAAGCTCTTGAGTGATCAAGGCTGATCCCTGGTCCCGAGCTAAATCTTCTTCTTTGTAGATCACAAATCTGACATTGTTCACCGTAAGCTCTCAGAACTATAATTTTGATGTTATGTGAAAAACTTTCAGATTTTGTATTTATTTTTTCTATTTTCAAATTTAATTTCTACATAAGAAGAATCAGGTGGTATGAAAATCAGAATCTTGGGGAAAATTTTAAATTTAACTCAGTACTTCCAAGTTGCTCTCTGAGTGTTTGGATCAATCTGTAGAAGGGCTGCTTAAATGAGAGAACAGGTGGCAGAGCTATTGAGATATGATAAAGAGGCAAAGAAAGCTATTTCAAGTTTTCTTTTACAGAAAGTAGGTCTGGATTCCATTTCTATTGAAAAAAATATTTTGATATTCATAACAGCAAGGTGCAAACACTCCAGTAGAAAAGACTCCTTACTTAATCAAGCTCATCATTTTTAGAAATGTTCCCCCAAAAGCACTATTTGAAAACAAAAGAATCTTACACACTATACTCAATGGTTAGTACTACAGGTTTGTGAGAAAGTTTCAAGTAAAATTCAAATCCAAATATGATTACAATTTCAGAGGAAGAGAGATATAGGTAAATACTCAACTGCTGCCATTTATTGACTGTGTAACTTTGGATAAGTCATTTAATTACTCTCAGCCTCAGTTCTCTCATCCATTTGATGGAGATAATGGTAGCACTTGCTTCATTAATTTTTCTAGGGCTTGTGAGGAGTAAATGACATGGGTTATGAAGACAAATGAGATAACTAATTAAAAAATAATTTCAATCAAGTTATATCACTTCTCAAAGCATTCCAAAGGTTTCCAATATAATTAAATTAAAATTCAGATGCTGTATCTTGGCTTGGAAAGTCTTAAAGTCTTGTGTGATTTAGACCAAGTGCAGTTTTCCAATTTTTCTTCTACAATATTTGCTCACATGTCTTACCCTGCCACCATACTGGGATTTTTTTTTTTTTTTTTTTTTTTTACCCCTGACAGTTTCTTTAACATGAAAAATGTGTTTCTACCTTAGAGTTTCTGAATTTACTTTTCCCTCTATCTGGAATGTCCTTTCCCCAAATATTCCAGGATTGATTGTATTCAGGGAGTGACCTGAATTTCATTTCCTTGGAGGAATGTTTCCAATCTCTGCTTCCAGTTGGGAGAATGGTGTCTATACCAGAAGGCTTTGTAATGCTAAATGAAAGTAGCTGCTTACCTATATTCTGTATCCACTGGAAATATTTGTCAAAAATGAAAGTAAGGGAAGTGCCTGGTAGTTCAGTGCCTGAGACTCTGTGTTCCCAACGCAGGGGGCCAGGTCTGATACCTGGTCGAGGAAGTAGATTCCATTGTCACAATTAAAGGTTACACATATCACAACTAAGACCCAGTGCAGCCAAATAAATTAATTAATTAAATAAATAAAGCATAGCTAAAAGGTGACAATGCCCTGGAGAAAAATAATGCATGTATTGAGGGGTGTAAGCAGCAAAACTCCAAATGAGGAAAATGGCAAAGTAATTGAATTTAAAGAAAACAATGTAGGTAAAATAAGTATGTTTTCAGATAAACCAACGAGATAATTTGTCACCAGAAACAAAATTTAAAAGAAAAAACAATATTCTAATGAAAAAATTTCAATTGGGAGGAAAATAATCACAAACAGAAAAATGAAGTTTCAGAAAGGGCATGTTTATGCATAAACATAAATGAATATTGACTATATAAAACATTAACCAACATGTTTTATACAGTCTATGTGCAATAAATAAAATATGTGTAAAAATACAGAAGACAGGAGCAGGTAAATTATATTTAAAGTCTTAAAAATACATGATGTAATTGAAGGGAGAAAATAACTCTAGAATTGAATTTTGAGATTTTAAAATTACCTACTCTGTAACTGATAGAACAACTGAACAAAAGCTCAGCAGTGGCAACACTGATCCAAACAACCCTATCAAACACCTTGATATTTAGATAATACCACATTCAACAATTCCTAAACAACAAAAATATTTTTAGCTCTCATAGATCATTTCTTGTTCTCTCAAGATGGATCAGACACTGGCCCATAAAACAAATCATAATACAGGTTAGAAGATTGAATAATTCTGGGTATTTTGGGCGGGGGAGGGGGGGAAGAAAGTGTAAATCAATAATAATATCTAAGAAATAGCAACATACTTGGAAATTAAACAACATACTACTAAATAATCCATTGTGAAAAAGGAAATAAGTCACTAGAATATAGTTTGAACTGAAGGATAATGAAAATACAGCATATCAGCATTTGACAGATGCAACTACCCGTGGCGGATTCATATTGATGTATTGCAAAACCAATACAATATTGTAAAGTAATTTACATTACATAAAGTAATTTAAAGTAATTAGCCTCCAATTAAAATAAATAAATTAAAAAAATAAAATAAATAAAATAAAGTAACATTCAGATTAAAAAAAGAGAGAGAGAAAGTTATAGAGTTAAATGCTTATATGAGAAAAGAAGAAAGATCTAAAGGCAATGACTGAAGGTTCTATATTAAGAAGCTAGCAAAGAAGAGCAGAATAAATGTAAACAGCTAGAGAGAAGTAAAGATAGAACACATAATCAATGAAATAGAAAGCCAAGAATAGATTTTGAAAAGTCAACAGAATTGATTAATTCCTAAACTGATCAAGAATAAGTGAATGAAGACTTCTTTTAACTTCAGAAAATCAACCAATTTAATTCACGTTATTAACAGAATAAAGAAGAAAAACTATGTGATCATCTCAATAAATGTAGATAAAGCATTTGACAAACTCCAATATCTATTTATGATAAAAACTCTTAGTAACTAAGAATAGAAGGGAACTTCTTCAACCTGATATCATTTACAAAAAGCATATAACCAACATAATACTTAATAATAAAATATTTCTAATATTTCTCTAATATTTAGAACAATTAAGAATGCTCACTCTCATCCCTTCTATTCAAAGATGTACTATTTTTGAGTAAGTGATTAATTTATAGGCAATGTTGGCCATATAGTAATCATATAGTACATGTTAGCTATTCTTATTCTTTTTTATACTATTTACCAGAGCATGCTGTATAAATTACTATAAGGGTACCAATTCACCTGTTTTATTGGCCATGTTCTGCCTGATTAAATGAGAACTTCAAAAGGACAGACCATGCTGCAAAAAGCATACCTCTCATCCTAGCCAACATCTTAACCATCTTGGAGTTGGAAGGCAAAAATATGAACTTACATTCTGACGGAAACCCACTGCCCCTTGCAGGAAAAGCAGCTCTATGTCAATAATGTGTGTTCTGCTGGTTTTTATTTACCAAGAGGCAAATATTTGTGAAGTATTAGGTTAATTTTGCTTGCATCCCTGCTGGGCTGGATAAGAATGTTTATTTCAGAGAAGAAGAAAAATGTCACAGCATTCGAGGTATAAGAAGCATAACACTTCTAAACTGTTACACCATCTCTCAGCAAAATTGTATTTACCTGGTTACCTCAAGTCTGGTGCAAACTAACAATTATAATGCCTGCCTGAAATCTGGCTTTAGAAGTGATAGTGCCTCACAGAACAATGGTGAGAGGCTGCCACATGTTTTAAGATGGGAGAGATGTCAGATCCAACTATTCAGTTGTTTTGGAGCTTCCTGTATTTACCAGGTCTAGAATTTGAGCCACAAAAAATATCGAATTTTGGGAAATGTATTTCTTTTCATAAGTTTGCGTAGGAGGTACCTGCGAACAGTCAAAGAATATTTCCAGATGAAAATTGTGTTATGAAATGTATAATAATAACAATACAGTATTGTTTTGTTCCTCTATTTCCTTTCTTCCCCCTGCATCTCAGATAACAGAAAAGACTTATTTCTGGTATTAAGGTGGCTTAAGACGTCTATTTATACCCTCACAAACGTTTTGTTATTAATCTAGCCGAAGCTGGAAGCCAAGATTTGGGGCACCACCTACAAATAGGTTATGTTATTTGATGTTTGACTGCTGCAAACCTGAGTTTCTCTTTTGTTTTGTTCCACTATAAACATTTCAAGTGAAGGCCCTCAGGTTTCTAAGATCTCTGTTAAATTCAGTTTTCTCCAGAAATAAATGTACCAAACTAAGAATGGAGACCAGTCTGGGGAAGTATCTCTCTCTTCTCTGCTTTGCTGTTTACTTTCCCTCAGCTCTTTCCTGCTTTAGCCTCTGCTTTCTAGATGCTAGATTACGAGGAAAAGGCTTCTGGTAACAAAAATGATTTGCGTAAATTCCTATCACACTGGTATCAGTTTCAGTGACATCAAGAATGAAAAAGAGAGAACGTAATAGAGTGGAGAAAGGATACAGGGTCTTTCCATAAATGCAGTTTCCTCTTTGTCCACCCTTGAAAGCAAATCTAGAAACTCCATCGATATTTCAGTCCTGGGATAGACCTTATAGTAATATTTCCTTCTTGAGTCTGACATTGATTGAAATAACTTCATAAATTTTTATAAATACCACCAAAACTTGCAGCTGATTTAAAGAAGCTTCAATACTTTGGCCACGTGATGTGAATAGCTGACTCATTGGAAAAGTCTCTGATGCTAGAAAAGGCAGGAGGAGAAGCGGGGAACTGAAGATGAGATGGTTGGACGGCATCATCAAATCAATGGACATGGATTTGAGTAAACTCCAGGAGATAGTGAAGGACAGGGAAGCCTGGTCAGTTTCAGTTCATGGGGCTGCAAAGAGTTGGACACAACTTAGTGACTGAACAGCAACAACAAAAGATGGGTGAGTAGTCTTTTTTAACCAGCTGATTAGCTGAAGTCAGAGTGGGAAGCAAGAAGAGGCAATTTCTCATGGGTTTGAAAGAACAGGATGAATCAATAAGAACTGGATGATGATGACGGTGATAATGATGAAGACAGCATGTAAAATTCAGACGCTCAGACGGTAAAGAGTCTGCCTACTATGCAGGAGACCTGGGTTGGATCCCTGGGTCAGGAAGATCCTCTGGAGAAGGAAATGGCAACCCACTCTGGTACTCTTGCCTGGAAAATCCTGTGGATGGAGGAGCCTAGGAGGCTACAGTCCATGGGGTCGCAAGAGTGGGACAGGACTGAACGATTTCACTTTCACTTTCCTTTCACGCCTACCCTCAGTGCTGTGTTTGGAGGAAACTAAGGCTGAGAAAGTTGAAGTAACTTAGTAACAAGCAACAAAGTAACATGATCATACAAAGACTAAGATCAGATCAGATCAGTCGCTCAGTCCTGTCCGACTCTTTGCGACCCCATGAATCGCAGCACACCAGGCCTCCCTGTCCATCACCAGCTCCCGGAGTTCACTGAGACTCACGTCCATCGAGTCAGTGATGCCATCCAGCCATCTCATCCTCTGTTGTCCCCTTCTCCTCTTGCCCCCAACAAAGACTAAAAGATGGCTTAAACCCAGGTCTTTCTGACTACAGTGCCCAAACATTTGGTCAACCAACCGCATATTTATACTGCCTCTTGTGAAACAGAAAAAAATGAGGACATCACTCCAGAATGGGGCAATAGCATAACCAGTGACAAGCAGAAAATAATACACAGTACATATAGGAATGCTCAAACTTGCCTGATTAAAAAATTAACTGCTTACTGGGGTTTTGTGGAGCCCCAGGGGCAATTTTCTTATGAAATTCTCTTTAAGAGCTCTCACATACCTGAAAATGTTATCTGAAAAAGTTGCATGCAGTGGGAAATGTTATATCAACCTATATAGACTTTAAGAAGGAAAATAAAAAGCTTGAGCTGAGAACTCCTGTAAAATTCCCTGCCCTTTAAATTTCCTCAAATTTTATTTTCTTCACCAAAGGGGAGACACATAGTTTCTTCTAGGGCAGAGCTTCTCTTATGACATTAAGCTGAGGTTCTTCTAATAACCAATTATTGCCCATTATTTGCTTATATGGATTCCAGTTTTACAATTAGAAGACATTATTAATTTGAAAGTACAAATTATTATAGACTCGCTTGATTTTTTTTTTTTTTTTTTACATAATAGGGAATGGGGCATCCAAATGAAAATTCCCTAATGACTATCAGGTTTGTAGAAATAGACCATGAAAGACAGATCAGTAATGAAGATTTATATTTGAGAATCAGAAATTAATGGCATTTCATTGCTTGAAGGGATCTTAGCATCTGGTACAAACTTCTTATTTTATAGATTATGAAACGGAACCTCCATAGCTTAAACAACATGCCCAAAGTCACAAAGCAACTTAGGGCAAGAACTGAAACTGGCTCCCAAATTTTCTGACCAATTAGTCTAATATTCTTATCATACCATCTAAATATTATCAGTATAATAATGATTAGTCTATGAGAGAAGTGAATTAGAGTGGAAAAAGGAAACTAAACTAAGAGACATGGAAATGAATGCCAATCCCAGGGTTTTGGGGGACATTTATAATTAAGTTATGTATTGAGTTGGGCTCCAAAATCACTGCTGATGGTGACTGCAGCCATGAAATTAAAAGACGCTTGTTCCTTGGAAGAAAAGGTATGACCAATATAGACAACACATTAAAAAGCAGAGACATCTTTGCCAACAAAGGTCTGTCTAGTCAAAGCTATGGTTTTTCCAGTAGTCATGTATGGATGTGAGAGTTGGACCATAAAGAAAGCTGAACACCGAAGAACTGACGCTTTTAAACTGTGGTGTTGGAGAAGACTCTTGAGAGTCCCATGGACTGCAAGGGGCTCAAATCAGTCAATCCTAAGGAGATCAGTCCTGAATATTCATTGGAAGGACTGATGCTGAAGCTGAAACTCCAATACTTTGGCCACCTGATGCAAAGAACTGACTCATTGGAAGACTCTGATGCTGGGAAAGATTGAAGGCAGGAAGAAAAGGGGACGGCCGAGGATGTGATGGTTGGATGGCATCACCAACTCCATGGACATGAGTTTGAGTAAGCTCCAGGAGTTGGTGTTGGACATGGAGGCCTGGTGTGCTGCCACATGGGGTTGATAAGAGTCAGACACAACTGAGCGACTGAACTGAACTTACTGAACTGGATTCTTCATTAAATAATTAAACTAGTTTCTAGTTAGATCAATAACTTGTTAAAAATAGCAACTTTCACACTAACTTCAAAAGTTAATGTAGGTTATCTGCAGTTGTATCAATAATTTCAGTTATGGACTATTCTAAAATTAAACTAGCATAGCAAGAAATAATTCACTGGTAAATAATTGTTTTAAAGAAGTGACATGATATAAATATAAATATATATATATACTGTATCTGTTATAAATGTATATATAGTGTGTTATAAATATAAATATGTATGTATATATTGTATCTGTTAAATTATGAATAATCTATTACTTGAATGCTTTTACATGTAAAATAAAGAAATCTTCCTCTAGAGATTGTTATGACATCTGGATTGAAGAAGAGTACTCATAGTATTAAGATCCAATTTTCATGTCATGAATGCTTTACACATTTTGAAGAAATATGCTATACAAAAATGTATTGTTATGACTTGCATATTTAATACTAATAACATTTGAAAGCTGAAAATTTAGAATTGTCTTTATATATGAAGCTGAAGTTGAATGGTTCTATGAAGACCTACATGACCTTTTAGAACTAACACCCAAAAAAGATGTCCTTTTCATTATAGGGGACTGGAATGCAAAAGTAGGAAGTCAAGAAACACCTGGAGTAACAGGCAAATTTGGCCTTGGAATACGGAATGAAGCAGGGCAAAGGCTAATAGAGTTTTGCCAAGAGAATGCACTGGTCATAGCAAACACTCTCTTCCAACAACACAAGAGAAAACTCTACACATGGACATCACCAGATGGTCAACACTGAAATCAGGTTGATTATATTCTTTGCAGCCAAAGATGGAGAAGCTCTATACAGTCAGCAAAAACAAGACTGGGAGCTAATTGTCCCTATTACTACTGCTGTCCACTATTCTTCTCAATTCCCTCTCAAGACTGGATCCATGCCCAGGCCAGGAGTTCTGCTGCTTCACTTTTTCAGGCTAGTCTGCAGCTCTAAAGCTAGAACTTCGTGCTATATTCTCAGTTTTGTTTGACTCCCCTGTCTAACCTGTCATCTTTCAAAAGTCATGTTCTTTGGTTTTGCTGCCTGGGTAGACTGCAGAGGAATTTTTAAAGTGTTTACTACATTTTAATCTCTAATAAGAAAGAATTTTAGTGAACAGAAGAGAAAAATACTTTTTAATGGAATGTTGCTGTAGGATATAAACTGAATTTCTGATAATGTTTTCTAAGAGCGCATAAGGACTGAAATTACTTTCGAATTACTGTCAACCACTTGACTTAAAAAATTATTCTGTAAGAGTTCTGCTTTGGGGGGCGGGGTTATGTTGTGTTTAAAGTCATCTGTAGCTCTGTGATGCTCAATTTAGATTTCATACAGCCATCGGCTGTGTGCCTCCAGAATCTAGACTCATATATACTCATATATACTCAATAATCTTGTCAGGCAATGTGAATAAATTGTGCTTAGATTTAAGTTCTAGACAGGGAATGGATTTTATTTTAGGTGCTGTGGAGAGGTACTGAGGGCTCTTTTTTTTTTTTTTTTTTTTTAACAGAGACAAATATCTGGATTAGATTTCTTTTAGTATTGGTAACTATGGAAACACTGTAGAGGATCCCTTGGATATGAGACGAGCGTGGAAGGAGTGAGACCTCTTTTGAGGCTATAACAATGGACAATAATAGAGTTTATGTGGGCTTGCACTGGAGTCTGTTAGAATAAAAGTGGATGAACAAGTCATTGTGTGGGCAGAGTTGTTAGGACTAGCAACAACTTGCAGGCATCTTCAGAAGCTTATATTTGATCTTTGCATCTGCTGTAGCATGTTGGAATTCCTTGGACTTATTTAGAGTTAAGTCAAAAGTTATAAGGCTGGGGATAGGTCATGAGTTAGAGGAAGAGACGATAAGATTTGTATCATGAATCTTAGAAATTAAAATGATGAAGTAGTCATTTAGTGGGACCAATAACACAGAAAGGAGAAGGAGAATTAAAATTTAGATGTAAGGTGATGTATTATATGGAAATACTTTGATTTTTAGTCTTTCTGATACAACTATGTGGGATGTACAGAGAGTGTGTTTGGTTTGGACCTTAAGACCTTGAGCAATTTTATTTGAGAATTATTTGCATGGGTTTAATCATGAAGACTATGGAAATAGTATTGAATGAGATAACACATGAATCATAGTGAGAAACATGATATGCTAAAGTATAAACTCAGGAAAACATACATTTAGATGTTGGGCTGATAAAACATGCTAGAAAAGCAGAGTCATAAGAAACTAGAAGAGAAGGATGAGAACTAGGCCACCACAGGTGGAAGGGATGCCAGAGGAGGAAAGAACATTAAGGAGGATACAGTCAATAATGAGGGACCCTGCAGAGGTCAGTACAAACAGAAGGAAGAGTTGAGAAAAGGCAAAACATTAATTACAGCAGAGACTTTAGTGTCAAGCAGAATGAGGCCTAGGAAAAGTTCATTTAATATAGCACAATATTAGTGAAGCTTAATAACGAAGTTTGATTAGAAGTGGGAACTATGCCCAGATTACATGAACCAACATAGAGAAAGGGAAAGTGGAAGCAATAGACAGTGATGCTCTTTTAAGAAGTTATGCAACAACAGGAAGAAGCTAGCCAGTTTGGAAAGGAAGTGGAATTGAAGCGATCGATTTGGAGCTCTATAGTATGGGGGAAGGGAGGAAATGGACAGTGGGAGCTGGAATATGTAATGTGTGTACCGATGCAGAGAAGTCCTGGGGAAGCCAAGAAGGACAGAAAAGTCCCATAGGAATAGAGCTACTGACTGCATAAATCTTTCTCAAGAAATAACATTTGAAGGTAAAGAAGAAAATGAAGGGAATTCATATAAGATGGCCTCAATCATTTCTGGAAAGTGAGTATATTCTGGTTATCTGCCAGCAGAAGGATTCTGATAGTGGATTAGGGTTTCATGGTGAATAAACATAATTTCGGGGCTTCCTTGGTGGCTCAGAAGGTAAAGTATCTGCCTGCAATGCAGTAGACCCAGGTTCAATCCCTGGGTTGGAAAGATCCCCTGGAGAAGGAAATGGCAACCCACTCTAGTACTCTTGCCTGGAAAATCCCACAGATGGGGGAGCCTGGTAGGCTACAGTCTATGGGGTTGCAAAGAGTCGGGCATGACTGAGCGTCCTTATTTTCGCTTTTTCTTTCTTTCAAGCTTAATTTCAGATTATCTCCTTTGGTACATTTCTAGAGTAGTTTGGAAGCTGTTGGTATATCTTGGAAATCCTTTCAAGCTCTTTGGAGAGTATATATTTTATAAAGGTAAAATATTACACTTATTCTACCCCTCAAATGGATTTATAGCCCTTTGTTCACCCCGGAACTTGGGAAGTTGTTCACCTTGATTCTGTGTATCATGCAATAGCCATTGCAATCAGATTGTTCTCTCCGAGTGATAACTGGCCCTTCATCAGTTTGCTTCCTGCCTATGACATTTTTGCAGTGAGTTTTCTGTAGCAGCACTGGGTGAGTGAGTGTGCAGGAGGAATAGGGCCAGCTCTCAGGCTGGGCTGTCAGCAAACTATTTCTTCCTAAAATGTCAATGCATCCAGCAATCAAGTCTCATCATACATCATACTAAAAGGAAAATTCTCTGTAGGTCAAAGTCAGATGATATTATTCCAGACAAATAGCCTAGATTGCAACTGTTGTTGTATAACTAAGTGTATTTATTTATTTATTTTTACAATTAATAACTTTAGCTAAGGAAACCTTTTAAAGTAGGGCTGTGCCATCACTCTAAAAATGTCTATGCTTTTTACTCCATGTAGGAAATGGATTCTTGGGTGGTCCTGACATTTGGATTAGAGCTGAATGCATTATCAATAAACTGGTCAAAATATGAATGAGTTCTGATCTAGTATACATGTTATATCTTATATGGTAAATTAGATAGATTTTGCTTCAGGTATAACTGACCAACAAATAAACAACAATAACAATGAAAACAGTGGTTTAAAGTAGATAGAAGAGTATTTATCTCCTAATCAAAAGTCTAGAATTCTGCAAACCTTGATTAATATGGCAGCTCTGCTCTGTGAAATACTCAGGGTCCCTAGACCCTGTCCAGCTCATCTGGGCTCTGTGCTCCTAACCCGATTTCAAAGAGATTACATTCCAAATAGTATAATGAAAGAAGGCATAAAAAGGAAGTGAGAAAGAGGTATTAGGGAGAACTCCCAAAGTTTGCCACATAGAACTTTGGTGAAAGTTAAGTCATGCATTTAGTCAGGCCAGCATTTAGTCACATGGCACACTCACCTATACTGACATTTTCTAGAAGTTCAAGTGCTAAACTAAAATTTGGAGGTTGTATAATGGAGCTCACGGAGAAGGCAATGGCACCCCACTCCAGTACTCTTGCCTGGAAAGTCCCATGGATGGAGGAGCCTGGTGGGCTGCAGTCCATGGGGTCACTAAGAGTTGGACACGACTGAGTGACTTCGCTTTCACTTTTCACTTTCATGCATTGGAGAAGGAAATGGCAACCCACTCCAGTGTTCTTGCCTGGAGAATCCCAGGGACGGGGGAGCCTGGTGGCTGGCGTCTATGGGGTCACACAGAGTTGGACACGACTGAAGTGACTTAGCATAGCATAGCATAGCGTAATGGAGCTCAACTAGTAGTCTTAGCCACAATGGTATCTACTATTCTGTGCCCTGGAGGGGAATACTCATAAGCATGGGCAGCAAGTAGGCAACCTACTAGGTGATAGAAAAAGAGTGAGGAAGTTTCTTTGACCAGGAAGTAAATGAAAACTGGCTCTGTGTTCAAAGCACAGGTAAGAGCTCTTTACCAGCTCTCTCTAAATACAAACTGGTTAAGTCTTCTTTGGTGCCATCATCAATTTTACTCTTATGTGTATGGTCTCAAAAATCTAAGTATAATGCTTTGAAAGGACAACAAGACTTGCCTACACCCTGTTGGACAGTGAGGTAGCTTCTGAAGAAGGTGTTGAATACTGGCTGTGGAGGGACAACTTAGTGAATGCAATTGTTTAGTAGAAAACAAATGTTCCATGCATACTCATTTAGTATAAGAGCCTGGAGAAGTTAACATAGCTAGCTTTGGAATTAATTTGGGATTAGGAACAAAAGTATTAGCTCCAAGAGATTAATTTTTTGGTGAGGTATTCTAGTAGCTTCTACTTCTGAAAATATTTTGTAAAGTTTTGACTCAGAGTTAAATGACGAGTATTAAACCAATATTTAACAACTGTTAAATATTGGGTTGTACCTGTTATACATGAAAAATTCTTGGTAAAGAAAGAATTTATGGCGTTTACTTATTTCATGAACATATTATTTAAGTACCGTTTAGTATTTAGTCCCCAACCATCCGAAAGGTAATGAGTCCATCAATATTCACCAAATTTTATAAACTACATTACGATGAAAAGAGACACAAAAATACTTCAAATAGGCAAAACAATCTTGAGAAAGAAGACCAGAGCTGGAAAAATCATACTCCCTGACTTCAGGCTATACTACAAGGCTACAGTCATCAAAACAATATGGCAGTGGCACAACAACTGATCAGATCAATGAAACAGGATCAAGAGCCCAGAGATAAACCTACGCAATGATGGTCAATTAATCTACAACAAAGGAGGCAGAAATATACACTGGAGAAAACAGTCTCTTCAGTAAGTATGTTGGGAAAATTGAATGGCTACATGTAAAAGAATGAAATTAGAACATTCTCTAATATTATATACAAAAATAAACTGAAAATAGATGAAAGACCTAAATGTAAGACCAGATACCATAAAATTCCTAGATGAGAACACAGGCAGAACACTCTTTGACATAAACTGAAGCAATGTTTTTTTGGATCCATTTCCTAAAGGAAATAAAAGCAAAAATATACAAATGGAACCTAATTAAAAGTTTTTACAATGCAAAGGAAACCATAAAAACAAAACAAAAAAAGCAGCCTACTGAATGGGAAAAAACATTTGCAAATAATATTACCTGTAAGGAGTTAATGTTCAAAATATATAAATAGCTCATACAACTTGACATCAAAAAAACAAACAACCCAATTAAAAAGTGGGCAGAAAAACTGAATAGGCATTTTTCTAAAAAGGAAATGCAGATGGCCAACAAGCAAATCAAAAGATGCTAAACACTGCTAATCAAGATATCACTTCACACTTGTCAGAAAGGCTAGCATCAAAAAGAACACAAATAATAACTGTTGGTGAGAATGTGGAGAAAAGGGAATCCTTTTACACTGTTGGAAATACAAATTGGTACAGCCACTGTGGAAAACAGTATGACAGTTTCTCGAAAATCTGAAAACAGAATTATCATATGACCCAGCAATTCCATTCCTGGGTACATACCTGGAAAAAAACCCATCATAAAGATACATGCACCCCAATGTCCATAGCATTATTATTTACAATTGTCAAGATATGGAAGCAACCCAAGTATCCATCAACAGATGAATGGATAAAGAAGGTGCAACACACACACATATATAACAACAACAAAAAAAAGAAGCAGACTCACAGATGTAGAGAGCCAACTAGGGCTTACCATTGGGAGGGGAGGGGCAACATAAGGCTAGGGGAGGGGAAGGCACAGACTACTGGTGTAAGACAGACTCACAGATGCATTGTACAACATAGGGAACACAGCCAATATTCTGTAATAACTGTAAATGGAAAGTAACCTTTAAAAATTGAGCATAAATTTTAAAAGAAATAAACAGGCTTTACAACCCTATCATTTAGCACTTTGTTCTTTCATCATTATAGTTCTAAGTCCTTACAACTGACTTTGCTACTGACAAGTAAGAAACAGATGAATTGCTAGATTTCATCTTTGCAAGGGTAGGAGAGAGAAGAAATCTATAGTACTTGTCTTGCCATTGATTACTTTTCTAATCCTGTTTAGCTGCCTGCCTTCTCATCTTCTCTAGTGCTGAACAGCAAGAAAAACAAAAGCATCCGTTCCTTCCTCCCTCCTTCCCTTCCTTCGTTCTTTTCTTCCTTCCTCCCTTCCCTCCTTCCTTCTCTGCCTTCCTCCTTACTTTCTTTTTCTCTCTCTCCCTCTCCCTCCCCTCCTCTTTTCTTCCCATTTCTTTCCTTCCTTTCTGGCTATACTCAAACTTAAAGAAAAGAAATGCATTCACATGGTAGCCAGTCAGACTTTGCAGCATGAAGACAAATGTGAATTAAACTTTAGCTCTGAGTCTTTAAATTCTGGATCTGTTAAAAGATCAGCTGGATTAGGAAATCAGTGAAAACAGATATTTAAAAAGAGACAGAGAGAAAAGAGAGACACCAAAACATACAGAGGTGACAATAAAAATAGTTTTGCTTTTATTTCGAAGAGAAAGTCAGCTCTATACTACAATGTCTCAGGTAGCAGTTTACAAATGAGGGAGGAGGGAGGAGGGTTCAGGGTGGGGAACACATGTATACCTGTGGCGGATTCATTTTGATATTTGGCAAAACTAATACAATTATGTAAAGTTTAAAAATAAAATAAAATTAAAAAAATTTTTTGAGCTCTCTAGTATATTTGTTTTTTCAGTTTATCAATGATATATTTTGTCATTCAAATATTAAAAAATAGATTCCTTAAAGGGTTAGATACAAAATAAATATGGTTGTATGTTTTTCTACTATTTTCCCACTCTTCAGTTGGACTCCTCCTCTTTTCCCCCACTCCACTTGAGACATGTGAAGGTGGTATATTTGACATGAACACAGGAAGAAACTTGAACTTCTCAAATGTCAACTCTTAAGCAGTGATTCTCATTCAACTGCCTGGGTTTTTTTTTAATCTTCTGGATCTATACAATTAAGAGTGCCTGATAATTTGGCCACAGATTTCCAGAGCTCAACTGAGTAATTTAGGATAGTAGTGGTTAACTGGAATGCAGTTGTTCAATTATTATAAAGCAACAAGAAGGGTGGGCATTGGCATTTGTCTCCTGGGATGGAGGTTGACAGTTTAAGATTCTATAAATCTCTGAAAGAGTTGAACTCCAGTGCACAATTAAGAGAAACTGCCAAGTGAAATTTTATTACAATCTCCGCACAGTCTGCACAATAGGATTAGCCAGTACATACAGTATTTAGCAAAATATTGATGGGACTTATTTACTCTACCACATATTTATTGTTGCTTTCTATATTTTGGAAACTGCATTGGATAATACAGGAGTAAAATATAAGTCATGGTGACATTTATGACTTCAAAAGTAATAATGGAACTGGACATAAAAATAAAACACAGGAGTATATGATGTTACCCTGAGTATTCAAAATAAACAGATAAAAATAATTAACTTCATGAAAAGAACACATCAGGAAGATAACATCTGATCATACTTTTAAAAAATTCCAGGTTGTAAGAACAATATGAGCAAAAGCACAGAGATGTGATATGACACGGTATTGGCTCCAGTTTCACCAGAAAATAGCTGTATTGATTTGGCCAGAATATTTACCTGTCTGGACCTCCAGTTTTTAATTTTTAAAGTAAGTTATTTGACTTTCTGGTCTTAAATCAATTCAAAAAATGTATCTGTGTACCCACTGCATTTTAGAGGAAATAACAATGAATAAAACATAGTACTTTCCCTTGAGGGGCTTTCAATCTATTAGAGGAAAAAGACAAGTAGACCAATAACCAGACTTAAAGCAGTCCTCATGAAAAATCTGATAGCCTGGAGAGTCAACAAGGAAAAGTTAAAGTCTTGCCTAGCAACAGGAAAAAGCCATAGGCGATTAGGTCAGATTTATCTTAGAAATAAGTGATGATTACAATAACTAACATTTCTTGAATAATTGTATGTGCCAGTTCTATGTGCATTACTCAAATTACCTCCTTTAATTCCCATGGAAAAAATCTATGGGTTTATTATTGTTATTATTCCACTTTGGAAAAGAAAACTGAAGCATGGACATGTTAGGTGATATATCCAGGTCATAGGCAGATAGGGCCAAAGTTGATATTTAAGCCCAGACAATGCAACGCAGGACTCTGAGAGCTTAATCATTACACATTGTGACCCATATCATCATGTTCCATATCTTTGATTATGGAGACTAGTCAGGGCTGTAATTTGCTGAGAACAGGAAGATAGCATGGCAGACAAATGCTCCACAACTGAGTAATTTGCAGTTAGTGGAGACCCAACCATGAGAACAAAGGGCTTTCCTGGTGGCTCAGATGGTAAAGAATCTGTCTGCAATGCAGGAGACCTAGGTTGGATCCCTGGGTTGGGAAGATCTCCTGGTGAAGGGAACGGCTATCTACTCTAGTACACTCACCTGGAGAATCCCATGGACAGAGGAGCCTGGTGAGCTATAGTCTGTGCAGTTACAAAGAGTCAGATATGACTGAGTGACTTACAGTTTCAACCACAAGAATTAGGGCTTTAGATTCCTCATCAACTGAGAAAAATTGGAGAGAGGTGGGTAAGAATTCAAGGTGAGGATATAGGTTTTGCCAAAGGAACCAGAATCCCATTTACTGAAACTGCAGCTTAATGCAAGAATTAACTACTAGGAATCAGTCACAAGTCCAAGCTGTGAAAGAGGATACAAGATTAGAGAAATCCCAGTGGTGAGCTGTGGTAAATGAGGGTTGCCACTACACCATTAAGTAGAGGCTTTGGGTTATCTTGAAGCTAATAGATCATATGCTCTGAGTCACTATGTAGTATGGTAGTCAAGAATACTTGCTTCAATATGGCAGACCTGTTTTGGAATGCCATTTATACCACTTAACAGGGTTGAGCAATTACTTTTCTGGTAGAAATTAATTTTTGTCTTATAAAGATGTAGGCATACTCTGGTTTGGTGTGGCAGCTCCAAAATCATCAAGGATCCAAGCTCCTTACACTCACTGCTCTGCTAAGCCTAGCATATCTTCCACTTTGTGCTCTATGATCTGTGCTCTAGCTCCAGTCATCATGTCTTCATTCCAGCCAGCAAGAAAGGTAAAGGTACTTCTCAGAAGTCGTCTATACCTTCTTTTATGTTCTATTTGTTCCAGATTAGTCATCTGGCTAAACTGATCATAAGGGAATGTCTTTAGTCCATATATGCATGCCCCAAGATGCATATCGGGTTCTACATTACTGTAGAAAAAGTGGAGAACAGATATGAGGAGACAAGCAGTTTCTGGCACTCTTTGTAACTGGTAACATCAGTAGAACTGTTTCAGTAGTTACTGTACAAATGTTGAAGTATTGAGACCTTCCACCTGCAGGAATTAAATGAAAATTTCCAAGGGGATTGGAGTTTTGACCGGCCAGTACTGAAGGAGCCCAGTCTTGCACATAGGATTTCTATTAGCAGAAGTCAGGAACTGGAGTTTTATTTTGCAGTTAATAACACCTAAAAGTGAAAGTGAAAGTTGCTCAGTCATGTCCGACTCTTTGAGACCCCACAGACTATACACTCCATGGAATTCTCTAGGCCAGAGTGGGTAGCCGGTTCCTTCTACAGGGGATCTTTCCAACCCTGGGATCGAACCTAGGTCTCCTGCACTGCAGGTGGATTCTTTATAATTGAGCCACAAGGGAAGCCCTAATAATACCTGGCTAATCACTAACTGTGTTTCTTCATCTTACTGAATTCACGGAGTATGTTTGTTTGTTTTTTTCCCTTGCAGTTAGGGATGACTATGATATGGAATTCTAGTTGATGTAATATGAGATGTTTGGTCCAAGCCTGGAACATAGAAACTTTCCATGTGTGAGTTTCTGGGTACTTTTCCCTTCTAAGGTAACCTGTGAAGTCACTTAAGATGGCAGAATTCTTCTTACTCCCCCATCAGACTGACCTGCTTCAGGGATATGAAAATAAACCCCTACTTCACAGCCCTGTTAATTGTTCTCTTTCCATGGTCAAACTCTTTCTCTTTATTCAGGTCTCAGCTCTAGAATTCTTTCCTAAGACAAGTTTCTGTAGGTATCCATCACCATCTTTATTGCTACCTTTTAAATTTTTCTTTGATTTTTATTGCTGATCACTCCCTCTCCCACCATTCATCCATCCATCCATCTCTTGAAATTAGAATACTCATGGTGTCAAAGACCTTGAAAAGTTGGTTTATTACTGTATCCTAGCTCCAGGGTAGTGCTTTGTACATTGTAAGTACTCAGTAACTATTTATGAGAAGATTCAGGAAGGAATTATATTATTTTTCAAACTCAAACTTTTCAGTATAAAATATAGGAATTGTTTCCCCTACATTTTGTGATTTAGGGATACACAGTCTTGTAATAAATAAAATAGCATAGATTCACTTATGTACTGTGTGCTATAAATACTTGATAAACAACACAGATATTATTTGGAATATATATACCAGAGAGTAGAGTAGATTCACAGATACCATATATAGCAATTGCAAATTAATATAAGATGTAGAAATTATCACACTTACACTGTAAATTCCTTGATTTTAAGGCATTTCTTCTAATGTTCTTATACCTTTTTGGTATCTTACAATTAATAATTGATAACTCTGTTTACTGGATATCCCTGGTAGCTCAGCTAGTAAAGAATCTGCCTGCAATGCAGGAGAACCTGGTTTGATTCCTGGGTTGGGAAGTTCCCCTGGAGAAGGGATAGGCTACCCACTGTAGTATTCTTGGGCTTCGTTGGTGGCTGAGAAGGCTAAAAAATCCACCTGCAATGTGGGAGACTTGGGTTTCATCCCTGGGTTGGGAAGATCCCCTGGAGGAGGGTATGGCAACACACTCCAGTATTCTTGCTTGGAGAATCCCCATTGACAGAGGAGCCTGGCGGGCTATAGTCCTCAGGGTGGCAAAGAGTTGGACATGACTGAGTGACTGAGCGCAAATTTGTTTATTAACTGAAGAAGCAGACTTTACTAAGATTTTTTTTTTTTTAATGTGATTCAGTTCAGTTCAGTTCAGTTGCTCAGTCATGTCTGACTCTTTGCAACCCCATGAATCGCAGCATGCCAGGCCTCCCTGTCCATCACCAACTCCCAGAGTTCACTCAAACTCACGTCTATCGAGTAGGTGATGCCATCCAGCCATCTCATCCTCTGTCGTCCCCTTCTCCTCCTGTCCCCAATCCCTCCCAGCATCAGAGTCTTTTCCAATGAGTTAAGTCTTCACATGAGGTGACCAAAGTATTGGAGTTTCAGCTTTAGTATCAGTCCTTCCAAAGAACACCCAGGACTCATCTCCATTAGAATGGACTGGTTGGATCTCCTTGCAGTCCAAGGGACTCTCAAGAGTCTTCTCCAACACCACAGTTCAAAAGCATCAATTCTTCAGCGCTCAGCTTTCTTCACAGTCCAACTCTCACATCCATACTCTAGCATTATCTCCATCAAATAAATAATTGACTGACTGTTAGGTATACGATGAGAATGTTAGTTGCTCAGTCATATCTGACTCTTCGTGACCCCAGAACTATAGCCTGCCAGGCTCCTCTATCCATGGAATTCTCCAGGCAAGAATACTGGAGTGGGTTGCCATTCCCTTCTCCAGGGGATCTTCCTGACCCAGGGACTGAACCCAGGTCTCCTGCATTGCAGGCAGATTCTTTAACATCTGAGCTACCAGGGAAGCCAGGTACATGGTAGCATTGCTTTTTTTCTTTTTCCTATGATATTAAGCTCAGTCCATGATGGCAACCCCTAATACTTGCCAGTACAAGGGAAAACGTATAATATACGGAGTTCTGGAGGTCAGAAATCTTATGTTTATTTAGCTATGCACTCAGGGATAATTTACTTATGCAGTTTATCATTTACACATAAAAGAGAGGACATTATGAAATTTATAAAAAGCTACCAATTTTTAGCTTCCCTGGTGGCTCAGACTATAAAGCGTCTGCCTGCAGTGCGGGAGACCCGGGTTCGCTCCCTGGGTTGGGAAGATCCCCTGGAGAAGGAAATGGCAACCCACTCCAATACTCTTGCCTGGAAAATTCCATGGACTGAGGAGCCTGGTAGGCTACAGTCCATGGTGTCACGAAGAGTCGGACACGACTGTGCAACTTCACTTTCACCAATTTTTAGAACGAATATATTAAACATTAAAATATAAAAAAGGCCAAAGAAAGAGAAAGTAAAAAGTTGCCCCCCAAATCAGTCGAAAGATTTATACACCAGATATAAAACTTCCAGATTATATGCAAAAGTCTTTCCAAGAAGCTTACTTTGCATGTCCAGACTGCTGCTTTCCTAGGCCACAGTACCTGTACAATTCAGGACATTAAGGACAGGTTATTAGTTTGGTTATGCAAATATTTGGTGACACATTAGGCATAACTGCTGCAGGAATAGGATATCCTAAACTTGAAATTCTAACCCAGGAGAAGGCTTAAAGTTCTATAATGGTTTTGTGGCCACCTAGAGGTTGGCTTTTCTGAGTAGAATAGCCAGCCCTACTCACTAATTTTATTGGAAAAATAACTAAAGTTAACCCTGTATGTCTTAGAATATTTTTTACTTTGTATTGCTTCGATACTCCAAAAAAATATATAGCTATCTAAACAGTATATATATATCTTGGATTATTAACTATATCCTTGGCACAGAATAAACACTCAATTAGCAACTTTTGAATGAATTTGTTGGAACCAACCTGTCTGCAGAAGTTAGGACCAGTGCGAGCAACCAGGTGGTATAGTTCAATACTTCTTAAATTTGAATGGGCATATTAAATACTTTTAAAATTGCAGATTCTGAGTCAATATTTTTGAAATGGTGCCTGAGATTGAATATTTCTCACAAGTTCCCTGACACTGACCATAATACTGGCCCTCAGAGAACATTTTAAATAGCAAGGGCCTAGCTATTGCTACATGGCCACATTTTGGAATCACTTTAACTTAGAGAACTCTAAGAAATACACATGTGTACATGGAATCCAGAAAAAGGTACTGATGAACCTATTTGCAGGGCAGGAATAGAGACACAGAGATAGAGAACGGACTTGTGGGCACAGCAGGGAAGGAAAAGGCAGGATGAACTGAGAGAGTAGCATCGACGAATACACACTACCACGTGTAAAACAGATAGCTAGTGGGAAGCTGCTGCGTGACACAGGCAGCTTAGCTTGGTGCACCCCACAGGGGTGGGATGGTGAGCGGGGTGGGATGGTGCGCGGGGTGGGAGGGAGGCTGCAGAGGGAGGGGAGAATGGATGCATATAGCTGATTCCCTTTGCTGTAGAGCAGAAACTAATGCAACATTGTAGAGCAATTATACTATGACAAAAAAAATACCCTGTGATAAACCATAATGGAAAAGAATATTAAAGAGAATGTGTATATATACGGAGAAGGCAATGGCACCCCACTCCAGTACTCTTGCCTGGAAACTCCCATGGATGGAGGAGCCTGGTAGGCTGCGGTCCATGGAGTCGCTAAGAGTTGGACATGACTGAGTGACTTCACTTTCACTCTTCACTCTCATGCATTGGAGAAGGAAATGGCAACCCACTCCAGTGTTCTTGCCTGGAGAATCCCAGGGACGGAGGAGCCTGGTAGGCTGCAGTCCATGGGGTTGCACAGAGTCGGACACGACTGAAGTGACTTAGCAGCATATGTATGTGTATATATATATATATATGCATAACTGAATCACTTTGCTGTATAACAGGAATTAATGACATTGTAAATCAACTATACTTCAATAAAAATAAATAAATAAGAAGAAAAGAAATACATATGCTGTGTTCCACTTTCAGAGAATCGGCTTAATTAGAATAGGGTGTGGTCTGGTCATCAGGGGTTGTTAAAGACCCTCAGGATATGAAGACCACTGATTCAAAAGATAAAGACATGTATGAGAGGAGCACAGTAGAGTCGAAAGAGAGATTTTTATTGTACAAATTCTCTTCTTTAATGTATGTGGAAATTTACTGGTAAAAATAGTCTAGAACATATTGTCATTTCACCTTTGGATATATCTGTTATGAGCAAGAAAACTTTTCCTCTGTCATAGCAACAGTGTCACCTGATCACTGGATTTGCACCTGTTCTCAGCTGGCAAAGCAGTTAATGTTCTGAAGCTCCCTAGTTAAAAAAAAAAAAAATTCTCTAGTGTACTTTTTCATTATCTTTTAAAAAACACTGTCACATGTTGCTCTTCTAAGACTAACTACCCAGCTTCCTGAGGGCTATTTAGTTTTATGGGAAAACTGAACTGAGATGCTCCTGAGATAAATGCAAACATGGTCTTTTGTAAAGGGGCACACATGCTGGGTGAGCAAGGAAGCTTTGATAGGCCCAAGGGAAGTCAGTGAGTCATTATGATGAGCAAAGCTCTGGACCATCTGATAACAGGGGGAAATTCTGATGAATCTATGTATAAAATTTAGCATACATAGTTCACAGACACATGATTTGGAAAGACTTTGAAAGTATAAACACAGTGTAAAGAACAATGCAGGAAATGGCTATGGCCCTAAACATTTAATTGAAAATATTCTTTGAGGATTGATATCACAAACACCCATCATTTGTAAACATTTAATTAGTGACTTCTTTTGTTTGATGTAGGCATCATGCTAGGTGAGTAAATGGTGAGTAAAATAGACATGATTTGGGCCTTCTTGGAGCACTGAGAACATTTAAAAGGAAGAGACAAATTCTGAAAAATATCTGGGAGAAGTATTCTGGGAACATGTGACTCAAACACAATTCTCTCTCTATCTCTTGTTCCTCTCACCTAAACCCAAGCTATTTGATGCTGCTGCTGCTGCTAAGTCACTTCAGTCGTGTCTGACTCTGTGCGACCCCATAGATGGCAGCCCACTAGGCTCCCCTGTCCCTGGGATTCTCCAGGCAAGAACACTGGAGTGGGTTGCCATTTCCTTCTCCAATGCATGAAAGTGAAAAGTGAAAGTGAAGTCACTCAGTGGTATCCGACCCTCAGCGACCCCATGGACTGCAGCCTTCCAGGCTCCTCCGTCCATGGGATTTTCCAGGCAAGAGTACTGGAGTGGGGTGCCATTGCTTTCTCCAATTTGATGCTACTGATACAAATAGCTACAGGATTCTGTAGCTAGATGTGCATGAATGATGCTCGTGTCCTGGCTGGCATCCTGGTGGACAAAGATGGTAGTGAGATTTCTTCCTTACTGGTTTGGAGAGCAGTTGGAGAACAGCATGCGTCTCAATGTAAAATCTGAGAGGAGTGGATCCTGCTAAGAGCTCGGTCCTTAGAAAAGAAGAGATGCTTGTGCAGAAGGTTCTCTTCCTCCTAGAATCTTCTTGCAGGTGCTGCCATCAACAAATGCCTGCATATATACCATCAGCGCATGGGGGTAGGGCACTTTACCTTCCACTACCTATGAGAATGCTGTCACTTAGGAAAATTGCATGTTGGTAGCATCCTCATCGGAGAAGGCAATGGCACCCCACTCCAATACTCTTGCCTGGCAAATCCCATGGATGGAGGAGCTTGGTAGGCTGCAGTGGGGTCGCAAAGAGTCGGACACGACTGAGCGACTTCACTTTCACCTTTCACTTTCATGCATTGGAGAAGGAAATGGCAACCCACTCCAGTGTTCTTGCCTAGAGAATCCCAGGGATGGGGGAGCCTGGTGGGATGCCATCTATGGGGTCACACAGAGTCGGCCACGACTGAAGCGACTTAGCAGCAGTAGCTGCAGCATCCTCATAAGCAGACCAAGGGAAAAAAAACCCACCCATCTAAGGGGACTAAAAGCCAGAAATAGGATGATCAATCACAATAAATGGAATCCATCCCAAGTGAAATAGATCTCCAGGTGGAGGCAAAAATGAAGAGAAAATAAGAGTACTTTTTTTGGAACTGAAACATGATTTTCACAACTATATAATTCAGTATGTGTATGAGGGAGAGGATGACTTTTGCTGAAACCTGAATTACTAACCTGAAGATCAAGTTTAAGCACTATACCAAAGTACAGAGGGGAGTACTAAATAAATTACAGGTATAAAATGGAAAATATAAGAGAGTTAGTGGATGGGTCCAAGAAAATTAAAAAATGAAAAATAGGAATTGCAGAAGGAGAATGGAACAGATGTAAGAGAAGCAATAATTAAGAAAAATATTTTTTTTTTCTGAGCTGAGAAAAGATCTGTATTGTCAGTTGAAAGGACTTAATAAGTTCCAGACAGGATGAATGAGAAAATGCACTGACCTATGCAAATTCTGGCAAAAATCTCAAGCTTACAAGCATCTGTGCAGAAAAAAATAAGTAGTCTACAGAAGAGTAGAAAATCAGATGGATGCTAGACCTCTCATTCCCAACTTAGTTGAAAGGTAGGGAAACAGCATCTATAAATTACTAAGGGAAAAAACTACAAGACAAAAATCCAAACCCAGCTAAGCTACTATTTATTCATTAGGATGAATCTTGAATGGTAAGACTCAATGTCATAAAATTTAAGTTTTCCAGAAATTAATTTATAAACATTATGCAGTTCCAATTAGAATCTCAACAAGTTATTTTTAAGTAGAGACTGAATAACCTTAAAAAAAAAATATATATATAGTAGGTTAAATATCAAAATATAGCCAGAACATATTAATTAGGAGAATAATGCAAATATGACTCTTGTCTCATCAGAAATCACAATGCTAGAAAAATAAAGTCTTTGTAATCATATCAATGTAATATTGATATAGAAATAGACAAAGAGTGGGAAATATAGAAATTCAGAATTAGACCTAGTAAATACAAGAATTTATTACTTGCCAAAGGGTAGTTTAATAAAATAGGGAAAAAATGGGTTAATTATTAAGTTATGTTGAGTCAACTGGATATTCACCATGGAAGAAATAAAAGTGAAGCCATATGTTATGCCAAATAAAGATATTAATCAAGAATGAGAAAGAAGATGTATAAGATGAGGTAAACATTTTGATACCTACAAGCTGTAACTTTTGTTTAAGACACAAAATACCACAAAACATAATTATAATGACTATAATGCACAAAGAACTAAATAGTACAATATACCAAAATTATTGACATAAGAAGAACAATGAAAGTAAAATAGGCAATATATATGGTTAGGCAATTACATGGGAGAATAAATCCAAATTGCCAACAAATTCATATGCGTGCATGTGTGCTAAGTTGCTTCAGTTGTGTCAAACTCTTTGTGACCCTATGGACTGTAGCCTACCAGGCTCCAAATTCACATAAAGATTCCTAATTTCAGTAACAATGAGGAAAATGCAAATAAAAATAACCATGATATATCACTTTATTCTCATTAGACTGGAAAAACTCTACGTATCTATTGCTAGTGGGTACATAGAGAAAATGGAATTCTATATGCATATATAAGCAGATACTCTATATGCTTATAGAAATATAAGATTAGGTAGCTTTTTAAAAACTTAATCCAACCACATCTATTACAAGGTAAGATACTTGTATTCTTAAAAGTATTATGCAAACTCTTGGAAAATAATTCCTGGAAATAAAAGCATTGACACACAAAATATATAATATCTATGAGGATTTTTATTGCAGTATTGGGTATAGAAACTAAAAACTGGCAACAAAGTTAGTGTTCAACAACAGATGAATGACTGGATAGATTAAGACTCAATTGTACATGGTGTACTATGTGGCCATTAAAAAATGGCTACCAGATGACTTTGAAGACCTTCCCAGGATGTTACTGAGCAAAAACAGCAAGGTGCAGAAAGGTGTATAAACATACAAATTAAATATTGCAAAAGGATAATTATGTACGTAAAGTGAAGTGAAGTGTTAGTAGCTCAGTCATGTTTGACTCTTTGCGACCTCATGGACTGTAGCCTGCCAGGCTCCTCTGTCAATGGAATTCTCCAGGCAAGAGAATACTTCAGTAGGTAGCCAATACTCCAATACTGGAGTAGGTAGCCATTCCCTTCTACAGGGAATCTTCCCAACCCAGGAATCGAGCCTGGGTCTCTGGCATTGCACGCAAATTCTTTACCATCTGAGCCACCAGGAAAGCCCAATTATATACACATACATTAAAGCTCAACAGTTAGAAAACAAAGATCATGGCATCTGGTTGCATCACTTCTTGGCAAATAGATGGAAAAACAGTGGAAACAGTGGCTGACTTTATTTTTGGGGGCTCTAAAATCACTGCAGATGGTGACTGCAGCCATGATATTAAAAGACGCTTACTCCTTGGAAGGAAAGTTATGACTAACCTAGACAGCATATGAAAAAGCAAGGGCGTTACTTTACCTACAAAGGTCTGTCTAGTCAAGGCTATGGTTTTTCCAGTAGTCAGGTATGGATGTGAGAGTTGGACTATAAAGAAAGCTGAGCACCAAAGAATTGATGCTTTTGAAGTGTGGTGTTGGAAAAGACTCTTGAGAGTCTCTTGGACTGCAAGGAGATCCAACCAGTCAACCCTGAAGGAAATCAGTCCCGAATGTTCAGTGGAAGGACTGATGTTGAACTGAAACTCCAATACTTTGGCCACCTGATGCGAAGAGCTGACTCATTTGAAAAGACCCTGATGCTGGGAAAGATTGAGGGCAGGAGAAGGGGAGGACAGAGGATGAGATGGTTGGATGGCATCACTGACTCAATGCACATGGGTTTGAGTGGACTCCAGGAGTTGGGGATGGACAGGGAGGCCTAGCGTGCTGCAGTCCATGGGGTCACAAAGAGTCGGACATGACTGAGTGATAGAACTGACATAAATGATGTACTATTGTGATAAGTGCTATGAGAAATTTCAGGGAACTGAGAAGGCATATAGGATGTTTTTCCTAGATGAAATAGCATTGGCTGTGTGAAGGAGGAGGAGAAAAATGGTCTAGATGGACAGAATTGCTCATGAGAAAACTCCATGTGGGAAAAGAGTTTAAACTGGCCTTTAGGAGGAACTGTAAGAATTCTAGAGCAATGGGAACTTAATAAAAGAAGAGAAACCTAGCTCAATGTGAGATAAGAGGACAAGGCAGGCAGGCAGGATTTCAACATAAGAACTTTGGTTTTATCTCAAGAGCAATGAGCACATTGAAGGGTTTAAGTAAGGCAGAAAACGGGCACACTGCTGTTATAAGAAAATTACCCTGGCTGTTATACGGAGTTTGGATTGTAGTGGGCAAAAGTGAGTGCAGAATGTTTGATTTAGACTTGGGATGGTGGCAGAGAAGTTGGAAAGAGACAAGATTTAGACATAATCAATGATTCACAGGAAATAATTTATAAGCAAGGTATATTATAGTGTTATTAAGATGGGTAAAATCGGAAACAATTTAAATTTGGAAAATGGTAAGATAAATTTTGGTATATCACTTTGACATGCTATTTGTATTTTTCAAACATTAAAATCATGGTAGCAAAGAAAATATAGTGGTAAGAAAAATAATGATGATAGCATTTTAAAGCCAAAGTTTATATAGTATATATTGTGATCTTAGCTACATAAAAGGAAAAAGTGTGTTTATGTATGTATGACCCAGAACATTTACATGAATCTTCAGGTGAAAATAACACCAAAATGAGAATAGTTATTTTGTATTTGGTGTGACCATGTTAATTTCACCCTCATTATAATTTTTTATAGTTTCCAAATTTGTCCAGTGACTACAAACTACTATATTAATGAGATTTTTTTAAAATATAGGATAACAAAAGTTTTGTCAGAATATTTTCTGATGTTTATTTAAATGCTAAATTAACTAAATGTTAAATTAATTAAATGAATGCTAAATTAACCTTTATCTTATCTTCTTTACTTAAAAATTATCTGTATTCAAATTGAGTTAATTGTTATTTTGTTTAAACCTTTAAATACATAAAAAAGTTAAATTACCAAAGGTATATGCAGATTTTAATTAACTTCAGCCTTAAGGCTATTTTTATTTCTAGTTTGCTTGGCTGAAATTCTGGAAAAGCTAGTAAATCTAACATATTATTAATGTAGATTTCCATAGCAAATTCAGTTGTAAAAAGTTCAAAAGCAGTGTGAGAAACATTAGCGATATGGGAGTTTGAAAGTGAAAGTGTTAGTCATTCAATCGTGTACCACTCTGTGAGTTCATGGGCTATAGCCTGCCAGACTCCTCTGTCTGTGGGATTTTCCTATCAAGAACACTAGAGTGGGTTACCATTCCCTTCTCCAGGGGATCTTGCCTACCCAGGGATTGAACCCAGGTCTCCTACATTGAAGGCAGATTCTTTACCATCTGAGCCACACAGGAAGTGGGAATTTGATAAATCATAATTCTGAAAACTGTCTATGGAAATAATAAACTTTTATTCCTAATGTACATGTGAAAAGCTTAAGCTAATGTGTGTGCAGATAAGACAGACCTTCTTTCTTAAATATCGGAAAAGGTCAGTTTCGTTAGATAGGCTTTCCAGAAGTCTAGACAGGGGTGGGTTTTGATCATAGGAGTAATAAACTGGGAAGTGCATATATCTTCATTTTGTGAAGAAAGAGAAAATCTTATACACAATGAGATAGATGTTTATAATACATATAACATCTTACATTAAAGCATTACATATTTAAAAATAATTTCCAAACCCTTTATCTTTTAAAACTTTTAAGATATCTCTGACTATATGAATATATCCATTCAAGTTAATGAGAAGTATTGGTTTATCTATAAAGGTAAAATCAAGATTTATTTAAAAGTTTAAATCAACATTTCAATATTTTACTTTCATTTTGATATAGTAGGTACTCCATATTGTTAGGATTTTGAATCTAATTTAAAATTATATTTTTGTAGATATCTTTCTGGTTTAGAACTATGTATTTATGGTAACAGCAAAATAACATTCATAATGTCCATATTTTATGTGACTTTACATTACTCAGAAGAAGAAAACAATCCTCATAGTGAAAGCCGAGCTATAATAAACACAAAATCTATGTTTTTATAACATAGGAAAAGACTTTTACCTTGTACATACACACAGAGTATATAAGACTATTTTATGAGTATTTTATATTATAAATATAAAATATATATATTATAAATATATATGAGTATTTTATGTACTATATTTAAATGTTAGGAGTATTTAAAATTTGTCATAAGTGTTTGCAATTTTTATACATTTAAATATCTATGTGTAGAAATAAATAAATTAGTAACTGGGCAAAGATGCTAGAAACAGTTTAATTAGCTAACTCCCTGCATACACGTGCATATGTGTGTGTGTGTGTGTGTGTGTGTGTGTGTGTGTGCACGTGTGTGTGTGCTCAAGTTGTGTCCTGAAGTCATTCAGTCGTCTCTGACTCTTTGGGACCCCATGGACTGTAGCCTACCAAGTTCCTCTGTCCATGGGATTCTCCAGACAAGAATACTAGAGTGGGTTGTCATTTCCTTCTCCAGGAGATCTTCCTGAACCAGGGATTGAACCTGGGTCTCCTGTATTGTAGGCAGACACTTTACCATTTGAGCAACTGGGGAAGTCTAGAGTACTAGAATACAGGCAAGAATACTAGAGTGATTTGCCATTTCCTACTCCGTAGCTAACTCCCTGTTTATATGTAATTTTTTTAATGAAAAGAGATGTTTTCCCCCAAATTCCTAAAGCAGTTGACTGTTCTTAATTTTTAAGCTGATGAAATGGTCCCCTTATCTACACTATTGAATCCTAGCAGTTTAAAAAATGTTATCTATGAAGGTATATTGAAGAAAAAACTGTTCAAACTGTGGCATATTGCAAAATAATACAGTGAGAAAATACTGAGATTTTGCTTAATTGTGTATTACTTGGTTACACTATAACAGTTTGGTAAAGGGATATGATTCAATTAATTCATCATGTGGATATTCAGTAAATGCCAGTGGGATAAAGCTAGACTGAGAGGAGAAATTACAAAAGCAAAATTTTCTTATTTTACTTCACATTTACAGTTTCACATCAAAAACTAGTAGTTAAAATATTTGAAATCAAATTTGTATTGTGTTGACTTGATGGAATATTTTGAGAAACACAGTCTATGAAATGTTTCAAATTTCAGCTTATCCAGATTTAAGATGGTTCACGTTCATTTTGCAATATTATATGCTACCCTTTACAGTTTAAGATATGTTAGTGAACTGAATGACATATTGTAGCTCTTCTGCTGAAGCTAAACATATAGAACATTGAAACAAAGTAAAATAAAACAGTATCAAAAACCTTAGAAAGCTGTTGGAAAATATAACTAACCCAGAAGATAACAGAACACTTGGATTTTATCTTTTGAAAAAAAATCCAGAGCATCCCCTTGGGATTGGTCAATAGTCAGTCTAATAACTGAAAAAAAAAATCCAAATTTCCGATTTTTATCATTTTTTGCTGTTGATAGAAAACAATTTATTTCCACTGAAGCAATTTAGCCAAGTTTGGAAGCTGGCCTAGCATAGGATTGCTGTTGTTTAATTGCTAAGTTCGTGTCCAGCTCTTTTGCAACCCCATGGACTGTAGCCCATCAGGCTCCTCTGTCCATGGGATTTCCTAGGCAAGAACACTGGAGTGGGTTGCCATTTAACTTCTCTAAGGGATCTTCCCAACACAGGGATTGAACCCACGTCTGCTGCATTGAAGGAGGATTCTTCATTGCTGAGCCACTAGGGAAAACTTGAGGTTAAAAAAGAGACCCGATAGGTACCCTGGCTACTGCCATCATTTCCCAAATGAATATATTAGACTCAGAGAGTTGTCTGACTTCAAATCAATGACTAAGGTGAGAGATTCAACAAAATTTTGTTACTTTGAGGGGTGGGATGAATTGAGAGATTGGGATTGACATCTACACATTATTGATACAATCTATAAAATAGATAACTGATAAGAACCTCCTATACAGCTCAGGGAACTCTACTCAGTGCTTGTGTGACCTAAATGGGAAGGAAAAAAAAAAAAGGCTGGGGGTGGGGGGTGTGGATATATGAATGTGAACCTAGAACTTCCAGATGTTCAAGCTGGATTTTGAAAAGGCAGAGAAACCAGAGGTCAAATTGCCAACATCTGTTGGATAATAGAAAAAGCACGAGAATTCCAGAGAAACATCTACTTCTGCTTTAATGACTAAGCCAAAGCCTTTGACTGTGCAGACCACAACAAACTGTGGAAAATTCTTCAAGAGATGGGAATACCAGACCACCTTATCTGCTTTCTGAGAAACCTATATGCAGGTCAAGAAGCAACAGTTAGAACTGGACATGGAACAATGGACTGGCTCCAAATTGAGAAAGGAGTACATCAAGGTTGTATATTGTCCCCTGCTTATTTAACTTCTATGCAGAGTACACCGTGCGAAATGTTGGGCTGAATGAAGCACCAGCTGGAATCAAGATTGCTGGGAGAAATATCAATAATCTCAGATGTGCAGATGACACCACCCCTGTGGCAGAAAGCGAAGAGGAACTACAGAGTCTCCTGATGAAGGTGAAAGAGGAGAGTGAAAAAGCTGGCTTAATACTCAACATTAAAAAAATGAAGATCATGATATCTGGTCCCATCACTTCATGGCAAATGGGGAAAGAATGGAAACAGTGACAGACTTTATTTCCTTGGACTCCAAAATCACTGCAGATGGTAACTGCAGCCATGACATTAAAAGATGCTTTCTCCTTAGAACAGAGGCTATGAGAAACCTAGATAGCATATTCCCTTGTAGCTCAGTTGGTGAAGAGTCTGCCTGCAATGCAGGAGACCCAGGTTCAATTCCTGGGTTGGGAAGATCCTCTGGAGAAGGAAATGGCAACCCATGCCAGTATTCTTGCTTAGAGAATCTCATGGACAGAGGAACCTGGCAGGCTACAGTTTATGGGGTTGCAAGAGTTGGACACGACTGAGTGACTAAGCACACACAGCAAACAGCATATTAAACAGCAGAAACATTACTTTGCCAACAAAGGTCCATATATTCAAAGCTATGGGTTTTCCAGTAGTCATGTATGGATGTGAGAGTCGGACCATAAAAAAGACTGAGCACCAAAGAATTGATGCTTTTGAACTGTGGTGTTGGAGAAGACTCTTGAGAGTCCCTTGGTCTGCAAGGAGATCAAATCAGTCAATCTTAAAGAAAATCAGTCCTGAATATTCATTGGAAGGACTGGTACTGAAGTTCCAATACTTTGGCCACTTGATGCAAAGAACTGACTCATTAGAAAAAAACCTGATGCTGGGAAAGATTGAAGGCAAGAGGAGAAGGGGACAACAGAGGATGAGATGGTTGAATGCAATCACCCACTCAATGGACATGAGTCTGAGAAAGCTCTGGGAGGTGCTGAAGGACAGGGAAGCCTGCATGCTCTAGTCCACGGGGTCACGAAATGTTGGACATGACTGAGTGACTGAACAACAGCGAATGTACATGCATATCTGATTCACTTTACTGTACATTAGAAACTAACACTACAAAGTAACTATACTCCAATAAAAATTACCTAAAATTTTTTTCTTATGGTTGGTTTCACTCTCTTTTTCAAACTTACATTGCTTCATTTTTAGAGACATACTTACAGAGATTAGCTATTCTTGTTAACTATAGTGTTGCACAGTAATGGTGACATTGTAAAATGATTTGGGGTGGTAAACAGATTAGACCTATTTTAGTAGTTAAATATTTTATTATGTTTTAGAAAAATACAACTGGCACTCTTAACTATGGTTTCATTGATTATTGCCTAGCATCCTAGGCTCATTTTGTAAAATTATTGACATAATGTTGCTTTAAATAAAAATACTATAAATATAGGGCATATGATAAATCCATAGCAAAAATATAATGAATCTGGTTTGGAATAAAGTTTGTGAAATACTATTTTATGTTAAAAATGTTCTTAAAGCTCTGATGACAAGTTCTTCAGAAGTCTAAACTATTGAGCCAAACAAATAATAGTAAGTGAAAATTAACAGCATTAATTAGTTGAACTGTCATGTTTTCTTTATATTTCCAAGAGTCTGCCTTTCAAAATAAAAAGTGATTTCATTTTGATTATGTAAATTAGTTGCCTTCTTTCCATCTCTTTATCACTTTTGGCTTGGACGCTCATCATTTCCTTATTAGACTAATGCAAACATTAGTTTTCCTTTCCAATCTGTTTTCCTTCTTCCAGTCTTGGTCCAATTATTCTCCACATTACTTGTGAGAATGACAAAACACACACACACACACACATTTGATAACTTTAATCTCCAACTTAAAAAATCTTGGAATGGTATTCCTTCACTGGCATAATAAAGTCATATATCCAAACCACTGTCCCAATTTCTCACTCTTTGCCTTCTTATTCTCCTTCTCCTCAGGCTCCAAACACATCAAAGAATTTTCTGTTTCCTGAAAGGATCCATCTCTATATTTTGACCTGAAGGCTGATGTATCTCAAGACTCAGCTGATTCATGAATTATTTCTTTCATGATCAAACACTCATGAGTGCTCGATGTGTACTGTGCAAGGCAATGCATATTTCCTGCCTTTACAGCTTAATGGAGAAGAGACATTAAGTAAAAGAGTAATTACATAGTTAAGTTAGTTAAGTCGCTCAGTCGTGTCCGACTCTGTGCGACCCCATAGACGGCAGCCCACCAGGTTTCCCCGCCCCTGGGATTCTCCAGGCAAGAACACTGGAGTGGGTTGCCAATTACATAGTTAAAATGATATTAAAGTCTATGAAGAAAAACACCTCAGCTGATGTAAAAGAGTAAGAGGGGAAACATTTTGTCCAGGTGAGCAGGGACAACCTGAAGCTGACATTGAATATGAAACTTGAAGCCTGAAGGCAATCTGCTTTAGTTCCCCATGGTTGCTACAGCAAATTATCACAAATATAGAGGCTTAAAACAACATAAATTTATGCTGCAGTTCTGGAAGTCAGAAGCCTGAGGATTTGTGGGGCTAAAGGCAAAATTTGGCAGGACTGTGTTCTTTCTGAAGGAAAGGAAAGAATCTGTTGTCTTTTCCAGAATGTGCAAACTGTCTTCTTTCTTTGCCTTACAGCCCTCTTTCATCTTCAAAGCTGACAAGCACGTCACTTTGACCTCTGCTTCCATCTTCACATTTTCTTCTCTTTCTCCTGCCACTTCCTTCCCATAAATACCGTCAGGATTACCTTGGGCCCGCCTGGATAATTCAGGATAATCTCCCCACAGCAAGATCTTTAATGTAATGAACTCCTCTGAAGTCCGTTTTGCCGTGATGATAACAGTCACAGGTTCCAGGGACTGGACATGGATATCTTTGGGAGATATTATTCTGTCTGTCATGGTCTCCAACCACTTATCACCTGCTCTTGCTGTCCTTTCCTCATCTCCTGCATCTGGCTGACCGGGTACCCTGTGTTCTCCCTTAGAGTTCTGTGAAGTCCTGTCATAGCCCTACACCACAGAGCAATTTCTGTTCATGAATCTGCCTCTGCGAGTCTAATATTCTGGGGGAGTCATGCCTGGTGAATGTTCAGATTCCCAGCTGCACATAACATTTGCATATAGTAGACATTCCATAGTCATTAGTTAAAAATAATGTCCAGTTTGAGAACATTGTGAATGCTGTTGCCCAATTGCCATCAAAAAATAAACTTGGGCTAGAAAGTTCCATCGTGTGTGGGTTTTTAATAAATACCATATACTAGAAAAAATTCATCAACACTATTTTCCCTTAGGTTTAAAACAGTGGTTAAGTGTGTGGGTATAGGCATTAGACTGCCTAGTTTGGAATCCCAACTTTCATAGTCATTAACTGTGTTCTTGAGTATACTTCAAGGGGGAAAAAAACAACAATATATTCTTTGATGCCTCAGTTTACTTAAATGGGGCTGGTAATGGCACTGATCTCATAGGGCTTTGGTGAGGATTGAGGGGATTAATTATATAAAACTTATAGGCTGCAGTAATGAGTATAAGCTGTTAACATTATCATTAACAAATATTTAATGAGTGGTGATTATAATTAGGGCAGGAATTCAATTGAGATTTCACCTAATCTGATTTCTGTACAATTAATCAAGATTTCACAGAGAGGAAAAAAAAATCTGAAGTCCATACATTATTTTGTTTTCCTAGCAGACTTGAAACCCTCTGAGAGCTCTGTCACGCACCTACGAGTACATGGGAGATTGATGTTCAGTTTCGGCACTTACGTTTTTACTTGCAAAACAAGATTCTAAAAATATATATTAAATTAATAACTGATTTGTGGCAAAACCTTAACATTTTCAGAGGTGAATAGCTTGGCCTTGGGGCCATGGTCAAATATCATCTAGTCTTTGATAATTTAATTGAAACTAACGTTGGTGATAAAAATACAGGCTTTTTTTCAGGGACAACGTTTGATTTGGGAGACTGGGAGGGTCCTGGCCTTGACCACAGATAACAAGACTCCCACTGGGGAATGTCTTTGAAAGGTTAACACATATTTCACTTTGTGTTCTATCCTCCTATGACTCCTTCTTGGCATTCTCTTTTAATTGGTGGTGTTATTCTTTTCTTATTTGCAGATAAATTCCATTTTATCGTGGATGTTTTCCAAGATTTGTGGCTAGGCTCTATGGTTTATTATGTGCTTTCAGTTTTCTGTCAGGTTTTATATCTTTTAATCTTTGGAATTTCAACAGATGGTGACTCTTTCTGGAGGTTAGATGAGCAATTAAAATGCTGTCTGGTTGCTGTGTGTCAGTGCATATGTTATTCACATTTCATGCTAAATGTGAACAAACCACACAGCCTTCTTCTTCTGCCTTACTTTCCTCTTTGGGAATTTAGGAATAGAAATATTCATTCTTCCTGACTGCTGTGAGGAATGAGTCAGAGGAAAGATGTGACAACTAGCTCAGTTCATACCCAGCAAAGCTAGGCAGAAGCACAGACTCTCAAACTTGCTCCTAAAAGCAGTTCTACCAATAACTGTCCTCAAAAGGGGTTCACAGTACGTAGTCATATGATGTTAAAAAGGCAGGTTATAAATTAACCTTTAGAACAAGAAGTTAATTACTTAGAAATACTCCTGTGTGCCCTAAAGACAAATGTGTCATCCTGTAGATATAATCTTCCATTTTGTTAATAGTTGACATCCATTTTCAACTTTGTAGAATGTTAAGAGAAATATATAAAGAAAATTCATTCCAGCCTCATGACCTGGAATTCTATTAAAAATTAAATGAGATGTTGAACTGTACTGGAACTATAATGGGTTTTGATTAAATCTGACCAACTTTTATTGTACATCACTTATTTAATGAATAAATTTTTATACTTAGCATGGAAGATCAGTCTAGAGAATCAAAAAGATAAATAATACAGTTTTTGCCTAGAAGGAACTTACAGTAAATTTAGGGCAGACAGAAATATATTGCCCTTGCCTGCTGCTGCTGCTGCTGCTGCTGCTAAGTTGCTTCAGTCGTGTCCGATTGTGTGACCCCCATAGACGGCAGCCCACACGGCTCCCCCGTCCCTGGGATTCTCCAGGCAAGAACACTGGAGTGGGTTGCCAGAGGATACTTAATAAATGTTTATTAAACAAATGGTAAATGTCCTGAGAAGGATGAAAGACCGGTATGGAGCACAGAGTAGGGATTGATGTTGAGTGGGAGTATTAGGGAAGGCTGGACTTAGGATAATATTTATGATTGATTTTTTAACAAGGTAAATTTAGCTGTTGAGAAGAGGGCTTCTTGGGATTGGGATTGGCACATTCTGGGTTACAGATACAGGAAACAGTTTAGTATAATCAGGGAACTATGAACAGCCTGATGTGGTTGGAGACTGTAGAATATAGGCCATGGGCAGTGTGGGATATGGAGCCAGAAAGGAAGTACAAGACCAGATTATAGAGGCCTAACTTGCTGTGAAAGAATTTCAGTCAAAAATAGAACTGGAGGATGTAAAATGAGAATCTTACGTGTGCACTCAGGAAGACAAAACTTAAGCCCTAAGAGACAGATTTTCTATAAATGCCTGATTTACAGAAAACTCCTAGTGTTGGAATTTTCTTGAATGATGGAGGGATGATCAGAAGTTGTCTCATATCAACCTTGGCAAGTTTTTCCAGAGGCATGAATGGAAGATGCCCTAGGTCAGGTTAAAGTCTCACAAAGGGGGCTGAATAGGGCTTTGCTTGTATTTCTGCACTGTCTTCGTCTGGTTGGGCAGTTTTCAAGGCTGGTTTCCATTTGATTTTTTATTTTAATTGACTAACTGAGCAGTAGCCCTATTACAGTTTCTACCCATGAATAAAAACCATCCTAAACCCTCAAAGGACAGGCCCATGGCTTGCTACTGTTTGCTTGTCTAATATTGCAATACCTGTGTTATTCCCAGATAAACTTATCTTTTGGAGTTATCTTGGTTACCTCTTTATTTAGGTCAAAAATACTAAAAAAATTTTAATTTTAGGCAATGGAAAATATCTGCCCTGAAAATACAGGCAGTATTGTGTTGGTAAATCTGTTCTCAAAAGAAAATCCTTATTTGTAGCGTTTGCCAATTTTTGTAGTGTAAATTCTCCTGCTATGACTGGTTTCAACCTACCAACCTGATATCACTAAACTCAAAGCTGGGAAGAGACTCACATTAGCACTTTCCAGACAGTGTGAACTGGTTCCCAGCACCATGCTCAAATAGCTATTTTAGATAGGTTATCTTGACATCTCATTAGTGAACAGAGTGGAAATGGGGGTCAGAGAATGGGTTGCAAGACTAAACTGTAAGTCAGGTGAAAGATGAAGAAAACTGAAATGTGAAGTGGGGATGGAAAGCTGAGACAGATTAAGGAGAAAATCGTTAGTAGGGCAGAGTTTCTGCAACTGAGGTCTAAGGGTGAATTCTGTGGATGCCCTGAAATTATATGCACCCTTTAGTGCCATTTGGACATGAGTTTTATTAGATCTTCAACTGGTCAATGACCTCAAAATTTAAAGGTCAATGACCTTTAAAATTTAAGAACTGCCATGTTTAGATAGGATAGACAGAATTTAGTAAGTGTGTATTAAAACAAGATCAGGTGATGAGTAAAATAAGATTAGCTGATGGAAGAAAAAGACTAGAGTTGTATATACTTTGGAGAATTATAACTTGGGCAGTTAAAACTTTTTTCTGTTTTTTTTTTTTTTTTTTTTTTTATCATTTTCTGGGACAGGGAAAGAAAAACAGGCACAAATTCAGAAGATTAGTAAGGATAACTCAGAAGATTAAGTAATGAAAGTGATTTTTTGAAAAAGATTATTAGATCAATTTTAGTTTTACAGCAAAATAAGAGGAAGGTACAGTGATTTTCCACATACCCCTGCCCTAACACATGCACAGCTTCCCTCACTACCAACTTGCTCTGCTACAGCAGGACATTTGTTATGATGGGTGAGGTTACACTGATATATCATAACCACTCGAAGTCCATGGTTTACAGAGGGGTTCACTCTAGATGTTGTACATTCTATGGGTTTAAAAAATGTACAATAGCAAGTATCCATCATTATAGTAGCATAAAGAGTATTTTCACTGCCCTGAAAATCCTCTGTGCTCGGTCTATTCATTCCTCCCTCTGACAACCACTGATATTTTTACTGTCTCCATAGTTTGATCTTTCCATAATGTCATAATGTCATATAGTTGGAATTATACAGTATTTAGCCTTTCGGATCAACTTCTTTTACTTAGTAAAATGCATTTTGGGTTCCTCTATGTCTCATGTCTTGATAGCACTTTTTTTTTTTTTTTTTTTTTTTTTTAGTACTGAATAGTGTTCAGATGTCTCAATGTACCACAGTCTATTTACTCATTCACTGACTGAAGAACATCTTGATTGCTTTCAAGTTTTGGCAAATATGGATAAAACTGCTGTAAACATCTGTGAGCAGCTTTGTATGTGGACATAAGTTTTCAATTTCTCTGGGTAAATACCAAGTTGCTGTATCTTATGGTAACATTATGCTTAAATTTGGAAGAAATCACCACCACACTGTCTTCCAAAATGGCTATACCATTCTGCATTCCCACCAGCAATGGATGAGTGTTCTTGTTGTTTTACAATCTTGCCAGTATTTGGTGTTGTCAGCGTTTAAGATTTTAGTCATTCTAATAGGGTTGTAGTGGCATCTTATTGTTGTTTTCATTTGCTGTCCTCACATACGATGTGGAATATCTTTCCATTTGCTTATTCACCATTTGTATATATTTGATGAATTGTGTATTGAAGTCTTCGGCCCATTTTAAAATGAGCTTGTTTCTTATTCTTCAGTTTTAAGAGTTCTTTGCATATTTTGGATAATCGTCTTTTATTAGCTGTGTCTTTTACAGTATTTTCTCCCAACCTGTGACTTGTCTTCTCATTCTTTGTGCATTACTTTTTACAGAGTAGAAGTTTTAAATTTTAATTTTGTCCAGCTTATCAATTCTTCCTTTTATGGATTGTGTCTTTGGAGTTGAATCTATAAAGCCATCACCATACCCAAGTTAATCTAGGTTTTTTCCTATGGTATCTTTTTGGTTTATAGTTTAGTTTTGTGTTTTACACTTATTATGTATGTGATCCACTTCATGTAAGATCTGCTTTTAGATTCAATTTTTATTTTTATTTTTTTTTTTTGGATGTGGATGTCCAGCTGGCCCATCACCACTTGTTGGAAAGACTTTGTTCCATTGTATTATCTTTGCTTTTTTGTCAAAGATCAGTTGACTATATTTATGTGCATCTATTTCTGGACATAAACATGATATTTAAGAGAGTTTTAGAACAAAAATACTTACAATGCAGCAGAGTACAACAAATGAAGCATGATAAAATTAAGTGCTAATACTAATTTTATTACTAAATATGTGAATTCAGATATAGGAACTCAGAATATGTTTTGTTATAGAAACAAAATGATCATTTTGATTATATTTCCAGGCCAACTCAAGACCTTGTTGATGACAAAGAGAAGGAGGAAGAGAGAACGTAGGAGGAAAAGGAGAAGACAAAGGAATAAAAGGGCAAAGAAGCTGAAGCCCTGTTCTAAGTTCTCCTCTTCAAGCAATATGAGGCGGCAGCTACCAGAATTAAGAGGAAGTGCAGAGAAGTAGCCTGTGTAGAACACAGGCTAAGAAATCAGAGGACCTTTAGTTTATATCAATTGTAGAGCCTTGTCTACTGAAAGAAAAACCTACTGCCTACGAGTTGTGATGTTCAGTTTTATTTATGGACCTTACCGAGGACTATATCCCAGGAAAGAGTCTCTCAGATAGCTCTGAGGAACTGCTTCCAAGAGACAGCAGAGGAGCCACTATGCATATGAATTTGCAGGGCCAGAAGTACATGTGGCCAAGCGTACATCTTGGTAAAAGATTACAGATATCTCAACTTCATAATTTTAGGGCTTTACCATGGGAAAATGCAAGAATTTGGGGTCACTGAGATTATTCTTGAGATATACATCTTAACTCTCTAGAGGCCCCATTATAGCCAAGGACCCAAGGCTTATCCTGCTTTCACCATCCTGAGTCCCCTGCAAGGCGCGCTGAAGGTGGGAGACTGCAGTGAGCTCATAGAAAACCTTTTGTATGACTGAATGATGAACAACATTCTTTGTTCTTTTTGTTGCTGTTCACAAACTTCACCAAGTAAATTAACCTCAAGAAATGAGGAGAATGAGAATTCAGTTCAGTTCAGTTCAGTTCAGTCACTCAGTCGTGTCCGACTCTTTGCGACCCCATGAATCGCAGCACGCCTCCCTGTCCATCACCAACTCCCATAGACGTGAGTCTGAGTGAACTCTGGGAGTTGGTGATGCACAGGGAGGCGTGGCGTGCTGCGATTCATGGGGTCGCAAAGAGTCGGACACGACTGAACGACTGAACTGAACTGAACTGAATTCTCATTCTCCTCATTTCTTGAATAATACAGGTTGGAACTACACTGGTCCACCTACATGCGGATTTTTTTCAATAGTAAATACTATAGCGCTGCACAATCCACAACTGATTGAATCCTCAGACAGGGAAGTGCAGATGCAAAGCAACCACAGACACAAAGAGCCAACTGTAGTTATAAGCAGACTTTTTCTTCATGGAGAATCAGCACTCCTAACTCTTTTGTTGTTTAATGGTCAACTATACTAAAATTTACTTTTCAAAACCATTGTATAGGTTGGAGATACTGTCTCTAAAGAATCTAATGATAATTGTTCAAACTAGCTATTATTATTAAAGCAAGATAATTCTTTGGTATTTATTCTGATAGAATCTGATTTACATGTAATATGTATATACCTTTGACTTCCAACTTCCCTGGTTGCTCAGTGGTAAAGAATCTATGTGCCAATGCAGGAGACGTGGGTTTGATCCCTAGGTCAGGAAGATCCCCTGGAGAAGGAAATGGCAACCAACTCCAGTATTCTTGCTGGGAAAAATCCCACGGGCAGAGGAGCCTAGCTGGCTACAGTCCTTGGGGTCTCAAAGAGTCAGACACAACTTAGCAACTGAGTATGCACGCATGCATTTTTAAATTTCAGTGTGAATAAAAAATCTTTGAAAGCGTAGATAAATAAAATTTTACTTCAGTGGGATTTTGTTCTATTTTGACTTCTCTCTAATCAACTGTTACTTGAACTTGTGGACATATAAAAGAAGTTAAAAAGAATTTCAGGTAACTAAAATCAGTGAGACTCATAAATGCCTCCTCATCTATTAATGGGTTTCAAAGAAAACTGACTTTGTTGGTTGATAATCAATATGCACTTTGTTGGTTGATAATCAGTATGAGATGCCTTAGGGTTTAGGATTTGAGTCATATAATTTTTAATGATTTGCTTTCAGTTTCCTTTGTCTTGCTGAAAAATAACTACTAAAAACAAATCTCTGTGAATTGAACAAGAATTTCAGTTCTTACCCTAAGTAATAAAATATGACTATAATAGACTCTCTTGGACCTATTAAAAAGAGTTCAAATTTAAGTAGTTTTCTAGGGCTGTTGTAATAAATTAATACAAACTTGGTCACGTAAAACAACAGAAATTTCTTCTTTCAGTTTCTGAAGGGCAGAGTCTGAAATCAAAGTGTCCACATTCTATGGGAAAATTCTGTTTCTTGCCTCTTACAGCTTTTGTGGCTTCAGGCTTTTTGTGATACTTCTGGGCTTGTGGCCATATCAAGTTAGTCTCAGCCTCTTTCTCTGCTTGTGTGTGTGTGTCTGTGTGTGTGTGTCTGTGTGTGTGTGTCTGTGTGTGTGTGTATGTAAGTAATCTCCATTTGCCTTTCTTTCATAAAAACTCTTGTGATGAAATCTAGACTGATCTCCTTATCTTAAAATCCTTACTTTAATCACATCCACAAAGACCCTTTTTTCCAAAGAAGATAGCATTTACTCTTTTGACAAACCAGGTAACAGTCTCAGGTTCCAGAGATTAGAAAGTAAATATACCTTCTGGGGAGGGGAGGTATTTTTTTTTTCCGACTATCAGAGGGTTTGCCATTCATTTAATGCAAGCAGAAATGTTGTTTAGAATGAATTTGTTTTCAAAATACTACTGAGAGTAAAATATAAAATATGTGAAAAACAAACACAGCAAAGAGATAAGACGCTTAGAGACAGGAGATTCTTACTTCACTTCGGTCATGCCTAAAGTCTTCATGTGTGTGTTTCTTTAATTAATAGCTAGGAATTGCTTTTTCTATGCTGTTCAATTTTAACTTGAGTTGAGGGAAAAAATCTAGGACACCGTGAGAAGTTACAAAAATGGTATTGTGAGTTCACATAGCCAGCAGTCTTTTCATTTGTTTACCTCCCTCTTGAGATATTTCAGCTTTCCTAGGGAAGCTGAGGGTGTTTAATACTGGCAGGTATTGCATACACAGAAGATATTTAATTAATAGCTGATTCCTCTGTGCAAGTTTAGCCTTTTGTTTTATAGGGACACATCAATATTTTAGATCGAAAAGCTAATCTTCAATTAAAAGTGTTGTGTCAACACAAATGCAATAATTTTAACACTTTTTTTAAAGCCTGGGTTGAAAAAGTCAAAACAAGCAAAAGTAATAGAAAAGGTAAAGAAATACAAAAGCTGGTACTTTGAAAGGTGCAATAAGATAGATTTTAAAATGCAATCAGATAAGGAAATAGAGAAAGCAAAAATGTTCAACACTAAGATTGAGAGAACATGTAATCACAGATATAGAAGTAATTTTAGAATTGTGAGAAATTATTCTATGCAGCTTTCTATAAGGTTAAAAGAATGTGTGGCAAAGAACAGTTGGGTATATCTTTCTATTTCTCCTTTGCCTTTTGCTTCTCTTCTTTTCTCAGCTATTTGTAAGCCCTCCTCAGACAACCACTTGGCCTTTTTGCATTTCTTTTCCTTGGGGATGGTTTTGCTTACCACCCCCCGTACAATGTTATGAATCTCTATCCATGATTCTTCAGGCACTCTGTCTATCAGATCTAATCCCTTGAATCTATTTGTCACTTCCACTGTATAATAAGGGATTTGATTTAGGTCACACCTGAATGACCTGGTATTTTTCCCTACTTTTTCTTCAATTTAAGTCTGAATTTTGCAATAAGGAGCTCCTGATCTGAGCCACAGTCAGCTCCAAGAGGAAACACAGGTGGTCAAAACAAGATGCTCAATCTCAGGAATCAGCAGAAAAAACAAATTAGAGGCGAAAGGCATAAAAGAGATCCAGCTGCTCCCTTCTGCTATGTCTGAAAGGTCTTTTCTTTCAGAGGAGCTATCAGGCTGTGCCCCCAAGAATTCACCCAAAGTGGGCTTGCTGCCTCTGCTAGTATTCATTCTTTACTGTCTGAGCCACCAGTGAAGCCCCCCTCTGCTAGTATTCATTCTTATTCTGTGGTATGCTCATACAATCTAGAGTATTTTACACCTTCATAGTTTCAAGTATTTGCATCTGCCTGCAGAAGCTCTTTGTCTAGGATGACAGTCAGATACATAAAGAGATAATTTAGAATACAGTTGGAGAAGGAAATGGCAACCCACTCCAGTGTTCTTGCCTGGAGAGTTCCATGGATGGAGGAGCCTAGTGGGCTACAGTCCATGGGCTCTCAGAGAATCGGACACAACTGAGCGACTTCACTTTCACTTTAGAATACAGTGGAGTTAGGTGGAAAACTGCCATAGAGGCCCCAAAGACAGAGTCTCAAACCTTGCCTACAGAGGTCAGTATGGGAAAGACCAGTTGCCAGATATTCTTCTCTTAATCTGTAGGTTAGAAAAACTGGATTCCCAACTGTAGCTTGACGATACTCTGTGGAGTCTGTAGTGATGTCATCTCTCCCATCCCTGTCTTGAGTTTTTGTGTCTTTCCTCTTCTCTTTTCTGTTCATCTGATCTATCTAGTTAGAGGTTTGTTCATATCAAGTTTATTGATCTCTCAAAAAACCAGTATTAGATTTCATTGATTTTCTTTTTCTTTTATCTCAGTCTGACCTTTATAGTACAATTTAACTTTTTTCTACTTACTTTGGGTTTAATTTGCTTTTCTATTTTCCTGGTTTCTTAAAATGGAAGCTGAAGTCATCCATTTGAGAACCTTATTCTTTTCTTTAATAAAGGTTTTTGGTTTTATATATTTCCAAGTACTTCTTTATTAACACCCCATAAGATTTAATAGGAAGTGTTCTCATTTTCACCCACTTCAAAATATTTTTCAATTTCCTCTTTGATTTCTTTTTTGATACATGAGTTGTTTTGAAGGGTATTCACTTACCAAATATTTAGGAAGTTTTCTGTTATAGATATAATTTCATTGCACTCAGAGAACATACTTGGTATGTCTTGAACTGTTTCAAATTTTTTAGAGACTTATTTAATGGCTTACGATATACCTAGAGTGTGTTCTCTGCTGCAGTTGGGAGAGGTTCTAAAAATGTAAACTGGGTGAATTAGTTAAAATCTGAGTTATTCTTACTGTGCCTCTATTCCTGATTTTCTCACTTTATGAATTTAGTTCCTCTCAATGTTTATATTTAGAAAATATTGTCATTTGCTCTGTAAGTTATTAATACTATGTACAGATCCCTGGGTCGGGAAGATCCTTTGAGAAGGGAATGGCTACCCACTCCAGAATTCTGGCCTAGAGAATTCCATGGACAGAGAAGTGTGGAGGGCAACAGTCTATGGGGTTGCAAAGAGTCCAACTGGACGGAGCAACCAACGCCACACTACTACTAGAGTGACATATAGCTCCCTCTAGTGACTAAATTCAAACTTTCATATTTTAAAAATCATTTGCTTCTGATTGTTGAGAGAAATGCTTTTAGTAAAAAATAAATATTTTGGTAATTACAGATTATTTTTATATGTGTATCCACATGGTGAATTTAATTGAAGTGTTACAAATAATTTCATTTAAATTAAGTTTAAAAATTATATTTATCATTATGGGGAGGTTCAAATAGCTATATTATTTTTCTAACCTTTTTGTTAATCATACATTGTCTAGAACTTTTCTGTATAAACTGAAATATGAGTCCATTTGGCACAAATACATATTACTGGTTATTTATGAACTCTACTCTGTCCCACAGGTGACACAAATTCCTCATTCCCCTAACCAATTATTCCACTTGCAATAATTGAATATCTGTTACAAGCCATTATGGGCTGAACCATGTCCTTTTTGAAACCATTCATTGAAGTCTTAACCCCCGGTTTTTCAGAATATGACTTTACTTGGGGGGTAAACTATTAAGTAAAAATGAGGTAATTAGAGTGGGCTTTATCCAGTATTACTGGTTTCCTTATAAACAGGGAAATTTAGAAAATAATTCATATAAGAAAAATATCTGAACATGAAGATGGCCATCCACAAGCCAAGGAGAAAGGTCTGAAACAGACCCTTCTCTCACAGCCTCAGAATGGACCAACCTTGCTAACACTTTGATCTTGGACTTTTGGACTCCATAACTATGAGACAATACATCTCTGTTATTTAAGCCACCTAGTCAGTGGTACTTTGTTATCGTGAAAAGTGAAAGTCGCTCAATCGTGTCTGACTCTTTGCAACCCCATGGGCTATACAGTCAATTGAATTCTCCAGGCCAGAATACTGGAGTGGGTAGCTTTTCCCTTCTCGAGGGGATCTTCCCATCTCAGGGATTGAGCCCAGGTCTCCCACATTGCAGGCGGATTCTTTACTGTCTGAGCCATTAGGGAAGCCCTTGTTATAGTAGTAGCCGTAGAAAACTAAAACGTACCAAACACAGAACCTAAGTTTAAAGGCAAAAAGCACTGTCTTAGTACCATGAAATTCAAAGTCTACTAGAGAGATGGTCTTATTAACTTTCAACCAGTATCTATCGGTTGAAATTCATGTCATAGAGGAGAGATATACACTCCAGATCTGGTCAAAGTATGGGGCATCTTGTCTGTGAGGTAGAGACATCTGAGCTAATCTGGAAGACACAGTATGACTTAAAAAACTGAAGGACAGAGGAGATGTTGGGAGGAAAAGGAATAATATCAGCAAAGACACCAAAATAAAAGCTAACCTGCTAAATTATAAGATGAGCCAAGAGTTGGGAAACAGTGTTTTAAAGCTAGAATTTATGTTGTTCAGGGAGTGTTAAGAGATGAGACAGAGGAGACAGAAAACAGTATTATTGTAAAGAAGACAAATAAGTCTTGCATAAGGAGCTGACAATCTACTTACACAAAATTTAAGTATGTGAAGAGCACAGAAAGGATAAACATGTAAATACAAATGAATATTAACTGCATAAAACAATAGTAATAGTGACTTGTGAGTTTAAATAAATATGGAATTAATAATGTCATCAGAAGCTGGGAAGGGTAAATAGAGTAAAATATTCTAAGCTCCTTGCTGGTAAATGGTAAAAGTATTCATTTATAATAGATTCTAAAATGTCATAGATAGGTTATAATTTCTAGGACAACCACTGAAAGGTAATAAAAAATGTATAACCAACAAGTTCACCAAGCAAAATGAAATAGTAAATAAACTTGATTAATCAAAAAGAAGGCAAAAAAGAAGACAAGGGAACAAAAACCAGTTGAACAAATGGAAAGCAAATAGTAAGATGGTAAAGTTAAATCCAACATTCCAGTCATTAATTTATAGCAACAATTAAATATAAAATATAGAATTACAACAACCAATAAAATAAAAATAAAATATAAATTCAGAGAGTGAATTAAAAACAACAACAAAACAACAACCATATAATTCAAGGATATGTTGCCTGTAAGAGACACACCTTAAATATAATGACACAAAGGTTAAAAGCAGCATAGGAAAAGATAAACTATGCAGTTACTAACCAAAAGGCAGCTCATATAGCCCTGTTATATTTAAAAAGGTTTTTAAGGCAAGAAGCATTACTAAAGATAGAGATATTTTGTAATAAAATGGTCAATTTCCTATGTAGACATGCAATTCCAAATTTTTTTTATAATTAATAACATAACCTTAATTTATAAAACAAATTCAGGCAGAACTAAATGAAGAAATTAATAAACCATGATCATAGTGAAAGATTAACCACTTTTCTCCCTATGGCGGTATTTATGTAATCACTACATCAAGGTTTTGACTTTTCTGTTTTATTTGAGTAAACAAAACAGTAACAGCTTATAAAAAATGGGGAAATTTGAATGAAAAAATAGTATTTGAAAATATTTTAGGAGATATATAAGCTATATCTATCTTTATATTCCAAATTGCATTTTAAAGTAAGCAAGACTTTTTAGGAGTATTTGAAAGAAATTTCTCAAGTTGAGTTTTCTGGGTGAGAGTTTGATTTCTCCTGAGATTTTACTGTGTGTGTGATCAAAAACTTGCATTTTAAGTTTATTTTCTGTTAATATATTCAGAATCGCTAAATGAATCTTAATTACAAGTGATGAGAAATCTAAAAATGCTTATGGTCTTTAGGGAAGCTCAGTTTAAAGAGACCTAAATATTTTATATTCTTAAATAAGTTTATGCTGTACAAGTAAGGTTTGCTTATAGGAAGAGAGACATATTGCTTCTTGAGAGCATGAGAGATTTAGGTGGAGGTAACAGACTTTACTGTGAAGCTTCTTTTTATGCTCTATATTCTGATTCTCTATCAGGTACTGAAGAAGACAGTCAAACTGGCCACATACCCCTAAATATAGAGGTTGTCATTTAGGGGAAGTGAGCCCTGTGAAAGCACACACTTCAGAGTATCACAGTTTGATTTTGCTTCTGAAGCAAATCTGGCTATCACTTTTTATGGATTTCCTTTTCTTGCTATTCCTGCACTTCCTGTATATTTTTTTTCTTAATTCTGCCTGCAGATATTTCTTTTTTTAAAAAAATTATTGGAATATAGTTGTTTTACAATGTTGTGTTAGTTTCTGCTGTACAGATGAACCTATTTGCAAAGTTGAAATAGAGACACAAACATATGGATACCAAGGTGGAAAACAGGGATGGTGGGATGAATTGGGAGATTGGGATTGACATATATATATACTACTCTGTATAAAATATCTAACTAATGAGAACCTACTGCAAGTATTTCTTAACTGAACACTGTTTTCAAATGTTCTATGTTTTTAATTTTGTGCACTACGTTTTAAACAGATGCAATTTCTTCCAGTTATTTTAAGACAGAGAATAGAAGAAACCAGGGGGATTAAAATAATTTCTATATTGGATGTGTATCTCAAGTTGCTTTGATTCTCTCAGGTGTTTTAGAGAGTTATGCATTCTTCTTCATGGCTAGCTCTCCAGGCGTCCTACTCACAGATCAATCAATGTTCATCGCTAATTCTCTTGAGGGCCTACTCACAGATCAATAAGCAGTGCTTTCAGGCATGCTAACCTCTTGGCATAATCAGCATCTCATTCGAATGTGCCATCTGTGCTCCAGGGACATCTTTCTCTCACAAAACTGGCAATAGTGACAAAGTTCATTTGAATTCCTGGTACTCATAATCCTAAGGAGTCTGAGATTCCCTTTCTAAATATAGTCACCTCTCCTTGGAAAACTCTTACCGCCCCGTTACAGTAAATCAAAGTTCACATTTATTTTCTGTGCTGGAAAAAGAATGCCTCATGGTATTCCTCTAAGATCTCTCATCATTCCATCATGTCTGCCCATGTTCCCCCAAACAGCCTCTTTCTTTGCCAACCTGCCTTTTCACCTAAATTCACCAACATGGAGGCTGAAGGAAATCAGATAGAAATCTCTACAGGACCTGTCAGATCACATTTTAATGAGACCTACAGGTTGTTGCTCAACAACAGCATGAGACTCTACCCAAAGATTAAGTATGTTTGCTCAGAGGCAGTGTTCAGGGAAGCATCGCAGCTGCCTAAGAAAACATGCTAACTCATCAGAGGTTTATTTCCTCCTTTAAAGTCTGGAAAAAACAAAACAAACGGAAAGTCCTAATACCAGGCTAGCACTCTCACTAGGTCTAAGCATATTTCAGGATATCAAATTGATGCTCATTAAAAAAAAAATGACTCAACCTGTCTTGAGGATACACAGTATAGATGTCAATGGATTTTCTTTTTGCATGTTGTTTTCTGTATCTAACTAGGAATAAACTACTGGAATGCTATAGAGAAACTGTTTTTATCCTGGCTACTTTGAACTCTTCCAGTATTTCAAGAGCAAATTTGAAAACCTAATTCCAGTGGAAAGAATCAGTGAGATGAGCCTCCTTGGATAGCCTCAGAGAAGTAGATTAGTCAGTTAGGAAATGAGATTTGGGATGGAGGGAGCTTTAGCAGTGACATAAAAAATAGTCTTTCAGTTTTATAAATTTTGCACTATTGTAAAGCAATGACACCCTCACATCTCCATTATAGACAAGCTAACATTTCCTTCAGTGATGAAATATTTGTCAACATTATGATGTCAGGGTGATGCTCAGCTTAAAAAATTGCTTATTAAGAGTCTACCAAAATGTTCATCTGGATTTTGCTCTAAATGTTTTCAACTTCCAATGACATGAAAAGAAATGGAAAGCATGGCTTGGCTTATTGCTGTCACTTTTAGCTGATATTTGGTGAGAAAAATATTCATTAATTCATCCTAAAATATTGAATAAATGGCTATTAAACACCAGGAGCTGCATTAGGTATTGATTTTAAGAGGAAAGGCACGTACAAAAATATACAGAATTATTCTTAGTATATGTTTACTGTTTCATAGATAAGATTATATTTCTAAAAAATGTATTTAAATAAAAATTTATAGATTTAACATATTAAAATAGATCTATCTCTTTTTATATAGATTGCATACACATATGTATACATGTGCACACTCACAAGCACATACAGTTTCAGAGGATGGATAACCTGGACCTTCATATCTAACTCCAAACATATACACATATAAATTACATGTTTATAGCCTCCCAAGTTAGATTGCAACCTGGAATTTGATTTTTTCTCAGAATACTTAGAAGACTATGGTAAGCATTATAGATGTTCACAAAATTATTAATTGGTTAATGTTAACACACTGATTCAATAGGAATGGTTCAATATAGAGAAGCCGAGGATGTTATTTCAGTCAGAAAGTCCTCTACTTGGTTACTTTTTTTTTCTGGGAATGCACAGAGAATTTGAATATAAAAGCGTTATGGTACTTCACTGAGATCCAAGCTATATTCACATTCTAAATCCAAAATGATTGCTGCCATTAGAATCATAATGTGTAGATGTTAGTTGCCATTTCCAGAATATTATATTCTAGGTCTTTGTTTCCATATTTACAGCTACAGGGTTGTGTTCAAGTTAGCGAAAGATGTACTTTTCTGTCATAAGTTTGGATAAGAGAAAAAATAACGATGCTCTCTATATTTTCATGAAGAACTGATATTTGACAAAATAGAAATTTCTTGCAAGTGAGTTATTCAACAACAAGGAAAAGTAGCATCACAGAGGCCTGAAATATACCTTTATTCATTACTTTACAAAGCAGAGACTCGATACACGTTTGCATTCCCCACAAGAATATGTGCCGCTCAGCAGTGGGTGTCTACGCCTGGTTAGCTTTGTGTTCCCGTATCATGTTGCTAAAGGTTTGAGGATAAACTAGGGAGTCTCTGGTACACCTCAGAGACTTTCTCTCCTTGTGTGATTCTGCCTTAAGCCCTGAAAAAGTGCCATGGCTGTAGCCAGGGTTGGACTCAGTTTCTTTCCTCAATGCTTCCATAACAACACAATCTCATCGAATGTCTTAAATCGTAGGTTTATTTCTGTATTATCAGAACAAAGGCTATTTGATCATGGTTTCCTTTAAAAGCTCATTTTAGTGCCTGCATTAGTGAGCATTTAGTATATGCATGCATGCTCAGTCCCTTTAGTCATGTTTGACTCTTAGCATGGACAGTAGCCCACCAGGCTTCTCTGTCCATGGGATTCTCCAAGCAATGAGACTGGAGTGGGTTGCCATGCCTTCCTCCACGGGATCTTCCCAACCCAGGAATCACACCCATGTCTCTTATGTCTCCTGCTTTGGAAGGCAGATTCTTTACCACTAGTGCTTCCTGGGAAGTTCACTTAATACATGCTTGTGAATAAATGAATCAGTGAATGAAGAAAATGATTTTTGATCAGCTCTAAGGTCCTGCAAGGTTCTAATTTTGTATGTTCCTACACACAAGATATGTTTATTTTCAGAATCTTGATGTTTATCTAGGGGAAGTAACCAGTAATTCCTAGGGATTAATTTGTCTAGAGCAATAGCCATGGACACTACACCTTTGTTCATGCACCAAATCCATGATGAAGCTCTGAAAGAAATAAATTCTCAAAACTTTACAAAGCTGTCAAACTTTTGAAGGCACACAGAGGAGAAATGAAAATTTATTTTTAGTTCTCTCAGCCAATATAAATAAAAAACAAAATTCCAAAGGAGAAGGAATTTTTTTTCTACAGGGTGAAAAATAAATATGTTTATAATTTGTCTATAAATACCCTTGTGTGTGTGTGTGTGTGTGTGTGCTCAGTCATGTCTGACTCTTTGCAATGCCATGGACTGTAGCCTGCCAGGTTCTTCTGTCCATGGGATTTTCCAGGCAAGAATACCAGAGTGAGTTGCCATTTCCTATTCCAGGAGATCCTCCTGACCCAGCGATCAAACTCACATCTCTTGTGTCTCCTGCATTGGCAGGCAGATTCCTTACCATTAGTACCATCTGGGAAGCCCATAGAAAAAGAAAAAAAATGGACTACAGTCTTCCACAGTAGCAAGATAGTCTTTCACACTATTTTTTTTTTTTTTTTTTGTGAAATGAATGTTTGGAGATTATCTTAAAAAATGGCAGTTCCTCCTGCAGAATTAATAATTCTATCCTCATTTGCTATTCATTCAGTGTTGGACAAGGCACTAACTCTCTCAGATTCTCAATTGTCTCATCTACAAAATAGTTTGTGAAGAATTTATTAAGATTAGGGATAATGAATGACAAATGTCTGGTACATATATGATGCTCCATAATTAATAGGTGTTTCATCATTATCGGGCTTCCCTCATAGCTCAGTTGGTAAAGAATCCACCTGCAATGCAGGATAGCCCGGTTCGATTCCTGGGTCAGGAAGATCCACTGGAGAAGGGATAGGCTACCCACTCCAGTATTCTTGGGCTTCCCTTGTGGCTGAGCTGGTAAAGAATCTGCCTGCATTGCAGGAGACCTGGGTTTGATCCCTGGATTGGGAAGATCCCCTGGAGAAGAGAAAGGCTACCCACTCCAGTAGTCTGGTCTGGAGAATTCCATGACTGTATAGTCCATGGGGTCACAAAGAGTTGGACATGACTGAGCAAGTTTCACCTTTCATTATCATCACCATCAAAACGATCCTCATGAGTCATTATTATGAAAATTAACTTGAAGTTTTAAACAGATTTTAGAATCAGAGCATAAAATGTTACAAATAATTCATATGTTAATAATAAATGGAACATAACATTCTTTCCAAATCATCCTGTTCTTTTTAGTAGAGGCAACTGATCTATCAAGTGACTGGCTTAAGTTTAACTGAGTCAAAGGAAAACATAGAGTTATTGTATATGTGCTAACTCACAATGGGCTTCTTAAAATTTGTATCCTATAATTCTACCCTAGAGACCAAGAAAAATCTACTGTTTTTAATGAGTTTGCCAATCTCATCATGTTTCCTAAATTGTAAATGTACTTCCATCTTATCAAATGTGGGATGCATTGATTATGCAATTGTTCAGAATACTACAGAAGAGTTTACATGGGATTAAGTAGAGAAAAACATGGTTAATCATATAGCAAACATGTTGAGATTAATCATGTAATGAACATGTTAGATTTCTTGCTAATCATCAAAGAAATAAAAATTAATTTCATTTTTAATGAATCAGTATTACAGCAAAAATAGCAACAGAAAAATCTGACACATATTTTAAACTAGTATATTAATATATTTTTATGACATTGGAAATTAGAATAGCCTTTTTGGGAAGCAACAAAAGTCACAAAATTTGTCTTACCTTGATTGAGCAAATGAAATTTGTAGTATGTATTCTTAAAAAAATAAAGAGCAAAACATTTATAGAAATGTTCATTAAATATTTTCTGTGTAATGAAAGCTAAATAATACTCATAACATCCAGCACTTATGTTGTACTTATGCTGTGCCAGACATGTTTTAGATCCTTTATAAGCTTGTTTAATCCTTACATGCTCTCTTTTTATCTCCCAGATAAGGAAACTGAGGTACAAAGTGCTTAGGAAATTTGTTACAGTGCAGAAGATATCAGACTGTGGATTTTATTCTCTAAACCATTACATTTTTAGTCTCACAAAAAGATGGGACAATTTATGACTTAGCAATAGGGAAATTGTCATGTAAATTATCATTTTCATTGGACAGAATATTATGCAACCACCAAAGTGAATCATTATGAAGAATATGAGCAATGTAGACTTCTAGAAATTATGCTAAATCATAAAATGATATAGTATGATCAACCCATTATGGTTGTAATTGTAAAAAATGACTCTCATATGAGGGACAATGAAAATGAGTACTCAGAGCCAGTTACATGCACACAGAGATTGTGAGAGGATTGAGATTAAAAAGATCTAACCACCTACCAAATCCTCTGCAAGAGAACAGCTGTCCACAAGATCAGACCCAGGGGCTATAGCAGTATGCCCATCTGATGCTGCACAGGCTTCCCAACAGAAGGACATTTTAACTGAATGATGGAGAAGAGCACTTGGCTTTAAAAATTTCAAGTAAATAGTGAGGTTGATGAGCCTAGAGGCTCTTATACAGAGTGAAGTAAGCCAGAAAGAGAAAAATAAATATTGTATATTAATGAATATATATGGACTCTAGAAATGTGGTATAGATGAGCTTATTTGCAGGGAAGGAATGGAAATGCAAATACAGAGAATGGACTCTGGACACAGTAGGGGAAGGAGAGAGTGGGACGAATGGAGAAAGCAACACAGACATATATATGCCATCATGTCCTTGGACTGTATAGTCCATGGGGTTGCAAAGAGTCAGACATGACTGAGAGACTTTCACTTCACTTCACTTCATGTGTAAAATAGACAGCTGGTGAGAAGTTGCTGTATAACATGGGGAGCTCAGCCTGGCACTTCTTGATGACTTAGCAGGTGGGATGCAGGGAGGAGAGGTAGGCTCAAGAGGGAGGTGATATATGTAAAATTATGATTGATTTGTGTTGTTTTGGCAGAAACCATTACAACACTGTAAAGCAATTTCCCTCCAATTAAAAATCAAAATGAAAAGTGTAAAGTAAAGATGGAGAGTCAGAGACAGAAGGAAAAATGTTCCTATTTTATTAACCAGAGAAAAGTCTGGTTATATATTTATTAACCAGAGTTTGAAACCTGAGCCTGGCCCTTAGTTGGATGGAGTTTAGAAGAACAAACTCTGGCCTGATGGCTCAGATGGTGAACAGAGCTCTTTCTGGGGTCAATGCCTGGCAAGTGCTGTGAAATCGTAGATATCCAAAAGACTACAGCAGAGGTAGATAGTTGTTGATGGGAGTAGGGGTCAGACCAGAAGGAAATCTGGGTCTCTTTTCAAATGGAGTTAATTTCTAGAAATTGTGGGCAATTGGAATTGTAGAACACAAAGAGCTACAGAATGCTCAAGTATAGAGCAGTAGAAGATCCTCTAAATCCTTCTGTCTAGGACTGACCCGGGTTCGATTGCTGGGTCAGGAAGATCCCCTGGAGAAGGAAATGGCAACCCACTCCAGTATTCTTGCCTGAAAAATCCTATGGACTGAGGACCCTGGTAGGCTACAGTCCATGGGGTTGCAAAGAGTTTGACACAGCTGAGCGACTTTACTTTCACTTTCAGGACTTTGAAAACCCTTGATAGCTTTTCAGTCTTCATGACTGTGGAATTCAAGAAATCGCCAACTGGAAGGCATGAGTCAAGGCCATTGACTAGCTGGGATGGTGCAAGGCCTGCACAGGTCTTGACAACAATTAAGTAAAATATGGAAAGTAATGAGTGATAAATATGATTTTTATTTTAGAAACTTTCTTTAATGTTAAAATATTTGTTTGGCAATTTTAAAAAATCTGGTAATTTGTGGAAGTTGTACTTTAGAAAGTCTCTTCTTTTAGCTGTGTTTTTTAGCTATCCAAGTTCCTATAAATGGATATTTTTAGATGAGAAGTTTTCCTTCTTTTACCCTTTTTCACTCACATCAACAAAATAAAATGATGTGGTTCAATTTGTTTATTTTTGGCTTTGTTTTCCTTGCCTGAGTATAAAGATCCAGATAAATATTCCTAATACCTATATCAAAGAGTGTATTGCCTATGTTTTCTTCTGGGATTTTTATGGTTTCAGGTCTAACATTTAGGCCCTTCATCTATTTTGAGTTTATTTTTGTATATGGTGTGAGAAATGGTCTAGTTTCATTTTTTACCATCATTTATTAAAAAAAAAAAACTGTCTTTTCTTCATCGAATATTATTGTCTCCACTGTCACAGATTAATTGACCGTATGTATGTGAGTTTGTTTCTGGGTTCTCTACTCTCATCTGCATGTCTGCTTTTGTGCCAGGACCATACTGTTTTGATTACTAGAGCTTTGGGGTATAATTTGAAGTCAGGTAGCATGATACTTCCCACTTCACTCCTCTTTCTCAAGATTGCTTTGGACATTTGGGATCTTTTGTAATTCCATACAAGTTTTAGGATTATATTTCTTCTTCTGTAAAAAATGCACTTCCTATTTTGATAGAGATTGTATTGGGTAGTATGAACATTTTAACAATGTTAATTCTTCTAATCCATGAAAAAGAAATATCTCTCTACTTATCTGTCTTATCTTCTATTTCTTTCATCAATATCTTAGAGCAACCTCTGGAATCGAATGTCTGATGATGTAATAATAATAAAGTGCACAATAAATGCAATGCACTTGAATCATCCTGAAACCTTCCCACCCCATCCCGGGTCCATGGAGAAATCTTCTTCCACAAAACCAGTCCCTGATGCCAGAAGGTTGGGGATCAGTATCTTAGAATTTTCAGAGTACAGATCTTTCACCTGCTTAGTTAAATTTCTTCTTAGGTATTTTCTTATTTTTGATGCAATTGGAAATGAGATTGTTCTGTTGATTTCTCTTTCTGGTAGATCATTATTAGTTTATATCAATGCAAGATTTTTGTGTATTAATTTCATATCTTGTTTCATTTATTAGTTCTAGTGATTTTTAGTGGAGTCTTTAGGATTTTCTATATATAGTATCATGCCTTGTGCAAATAGTGACAGGTTTATGTCTCCCCTTCCAATTGAATGCCTTTTATCTTTTCCAAACACAACAGTATTAAACTAGAAATCAATTACAGGAAGAAAATAGGGGGAAAAAGACAAACACATGGCAACAGTGGGCAAGCTTGACTTGGTGTTAATCTTGGTGTTAATCTTTAGCCTTTCAACATTAATTATTTCATTTTATTTTTTCCTGTCTGAATGATGAGGCTAAGACTTCCAATACTGTTGATTAAAAGTGGTGGCAGTTGACCACCTTGACCTGGTTTTCATCTTAAAGGAAATGCTTTCAGCCTTTCAGCATTGATTATGATGCTAGCTGGTTTGTCATGAATGGCCTTTATTATGTTGAATTATATTCCCTCTATCCCAGCTTTGCTGAGAGCTTTTATCATGAAAGGATGCTGAATTTTATCCATTTTTTTGCACCTATTGAAAATATCATGTAATTTTATTTTTTTTATTTTTTATTTTTTTTTATTGAAATGAATCTACCACAGGTATACAATCTTCTGTTTTCTTAACAGTTTATCACATTGATTGACTTGTGGATATCAAATCATAATTGCATATCTGGAATAAATCCACTTGATCATGATGAATAATCCTTTTAATCTGTTACTCAGTTTGGTTTGCTAATGTTTTGCTGAGGATTTTTATATCCATGTTCATCAGTGATATTTGGCCTGTTGTTCTTTTGCTGTGGTTTCAATTTATGGATTTACTATCCAGGAAATGCTTGCCTTGTAGAATGAGTACAGATACAGAACTGTTCCTTCCTCAGCAATTTTTGGGAATAGTTTGAGAATGATAGGTACATGATATAGTCCCAGCAGTCCCTTAAACTATATTAATTTTGTAAAAATTCTTTTTTTTCTCTTTGCTCTTCTAGTTCTGTGATTTCTACTATTCTGTCTTCTAGGTTGCTTATGCATTGTTCCATATCACTTAATTTTTGATTCCCTCTAGTGTGTTTTTCATTTCAGTTATTCTTCCAGCTGTAATTGGTTCTTTTTTATATTTTCTAATTTATTGTTGACATCTTCACTATGTTCCTCTATTCTTCTACCAAGGTTGGTGAGCATTTTTATGACTCTTCCTTTGAACTCTTTATCATTACCTATCTCTATTTCATTAGGGCTTTTTTTGTTTGTTTGTTTGTTTTATCTTATTCTTTCCTTTGGAACATATTGCTTTGTATTTTCATTTTGTTTCACTTCCTGTGTGAATGTGAAACACAGGCAGGTCAAACAGTTACCTCTCCCACTCTTGAAGTCAGGTACTTCTGCAGAGCATTTCCCTGCAGACTGCTTGTGCCTGATGGTTCTAGAAGCAGGGCTGGAGCTGAAGTGAGCATGGCCTAGAGCTTTTTTGGTGGGGTGGTCTGAAGCTTCTCCCAGTGCAAACTTGGGCTTCTATCTCAGGATGGAGGTGGGGTGCTAGAGTTGAAGCCTGGTATGGACTGGGGGTTCTCTTGGGATGTGTTCAGTTCAGTTCAGTCGCTCAGTCATGTCCGACTCTTTGTGACCCCATGAATTGCAGCACGCCAGGCCTCTCTGTCCATCACCAACTCCCGGAGTTCACTCAGACTCACGTCCATCGGAGTCAGTGATGCCATCCAGCCATCTCATCCTCTGGCGTCCCCTTCTCCTCCTGCCCCCAACCCCTCCCAGCATCAGAATCTTTTCCAATGAGTCAACTCTTCGCATGAGGTGGCCAAAGTACTGGAGTTTCAGTTTTGGCATCATTTCTTCCAAAGAAATCCCAGGGCTGATCTCCTTCAGAATGGACTGGTTGGATCTCCTTGCAGTTCAAGGGACTCTCAAGAGTCTTCTCCAACACCACAGTTCAAAAGCATCAATTCTTTGGCACTCAGCTTTCTTCACAGTCCAACTCTCACATCCATACATGACCACAGGAAAAACCATAGCCTTGACTAGACGAAACTTGGTTGGCAAAGTAATGTCTCTGCTTTTCAATATGCTATCTAGGTTGCTCATAACTTTTCTTCCAAGGAGTAAGTGTCTTTTAATTTCATGGCTGCAGTCACCATCTGCAGTGATTTTGGAGCCCCAAAAAATAAAGGCTGACACTGTTTCCCCATCTATTTCCCATGAAGTGATAGGACCGTATGCCATGATCTTCGTTTTCTGAATGTTGAGCTTTAAGCCAACTTTTTCACTCTGCACTTTCACTTTCATCAAGAGGCTTTTTAGTTCCTCTTTACTTTCTGCCATAAGGGTGGAGTCATCTGCATATCTGAGGTTATTGATATTTCTCCCGGCAATATTGATTCCAGCTTGTGTTTCTTCCAGTCCAGTGTTTCTCATGATGTACTCTGCATATAAGTTAAATAAGCAGGGTGACAATATACAGCCTTGACGTACTCCTTTTCCTATTTGGAACCAGTCTGTTGTTCCATGTCCAGTTCTAACTGTTGCTTCTTGACCTGCATACAAATTTCTCAAGAGGCAGATCAGGTGGTCTGGTATTCCCATCTCTTTCAGAATTTTCCACAGTTTATTGTGATCCACACAGTCAAAGGCTTTGGCATAGTCAATAAAGCAGAAATAGATGTTTTTCTGGAACTCTGTTGCTTTTCCCATGATCCGTGCAGCCACTGCCTAAGTGGGGTGCTGGAGCCAGATCCCTGTGCCAGCTGGGGCTTCTCCAAGGGTGCACTGGGAGCTATGGTTTTGGCAGGAGGGCTAGGGCTGGAGTCATTTGAGGCTGAGGTCTCTCCTGTGGCATGTTGAAAGCTGCTGCCTTGGTGAGGTGGAAGGGACTGGAGCTGAAGTCTGATGTATGCTGGGGCTTCTTCTGGATGCACTGAGGGCCACCACTTTGGTGGTAGCTGGATTGAGAGTATCTAGAGTGTGAACCAGGCCTTTTTCTGGGGCTCATCAGAATCCACAGCCTTGGAGGAGATCACGGGGGTCTGGAGCAAGGTGTGGACTGGACGTCGTGCTTGGGTGACCTTGACAGGCCAGGTAGAGTACCAATCACTTTTTAGTCTGTTGCCTCTGTGCTGGGACTCAGAGCTAATTCATTTGTGCACATGCCCATTATTTCCTCACACCCTCCAGCTCTTCTGATAGTAAGCTCCTTTGGTTTTCAAGACTAAATAAGGGGGTCACCTTCCCATTGCCCATCCCCAGGGGTGAGATGCCTAATGTGGGGCTCAAATGCTTGCTCCTTGTGGAGGACCTCTGAGTTTGTAATATCGCCCTCCTCTTTGGGGTCACCTCTTGAGGGGCCTGAGTCCAGACTAGAACACTGATCCTTCCCTTCAACATGTCTCAGTGTGTACATGTTTTCTTTATATTCTTAATTATAGAAGAGCTCTTCTGCTAGTCTTCAGATCATTCTCAGAGTTATTCTACATGTAGTTGCAGTTTTGGTGTGTCAGTGGGAGGAGGCAAGCTCACGATCTTGCATCTTGATCCTACTTCCCCCTAATACCTTATACATTCATTTCCCAAAAAGCCCTGACTACCATTCACAGACTCAGGTTCTAACACTAAAAACATTTTAGTATGAAATTCTTGCCACTGGCTTATTTTGGGGTTTAAAAGAATCAAGTGCTACTGAGAAAAGTGCACTTCTCCACCTTTCTAGACTAATATTCATCAGTCTGTACCAACTAGCCAAATTTCATTCCTATTAAATCACCAATGCTAAGAACTTTAAATTTATCTTTTAAGCAGCAAAATGTATGTATGGATTTGATTGTAACCTAAACAGACATTGTTCTGGGGGATATGCATTAGAAAATGAAGAAATCTTACTGCTGAGCTTTGCAAACAGTGTCATACTATGGCATGAAGCATAAAGGATAAATAAGCTGGCCTGTACTGAGGCTAGGCCAGCTGGTTGCTAATGAACTTCTTTTCTAGGGCCTTCATCTGCTGTATTTCCTATGACTCAGCACAGCCTCCCACCCTCTGTTCAAAAGAGTCATGGATCATTTTGGAATAGTTTGCAGTACACACCCTTTATACTTTGATGACATCAAAGGTAGTTAAATTTAGTCACTAAAATGAAAACATTTGCCCATGGAACCAGCCATAGGACTCCTTTTAAACACAGTACATCACCACTTTTCACCAATAATACCAGCTTCCTTTACTGAACATTCCCTGTAATCAGGCACTTTTCTGAGCACATTCCACCCATTAATCCTCTTAATAACCTTAGTGAGAAGATATTACTCCCATTTTTCAGATGAGTAAACTAAAGCAGAGAAGGTTGAATAACGTGCTCAGGCTCACACAAAGAAGTTGGGGTTGTAAAGCAAGGAAAATGGCACCAGATTCCCTATGCAACAGTCTCAATTCTTCTTTGCCACTCTAGCCATCACCTTCTGGTGCCTTAGATATAGTCTATGGTCCAAACACATTCCTATTCTTTCAGTTTTAGGGCGATCCCCTGCTTATGCACTGCTATTGCCCCTGAGCTTGTAGTACTCTGGTTTCTCTATGGGGGATGTATGCCTCTATGCCTTTAAACCAACATATTTAGTAGACCCTTGCAGAAATATTGTAGTTAAGTTGGGGGAGAGTTAGAGGACATTCATGGGGAGAGTTACTTTGGTTTGCTTTAGTGATAGTCTGCTTAATCACAGGGCTTCCCTGGTGGCTCAGAATCCACCTGCCAATGCAGGAGATGCAAGACACATGGGTTCAATCCCAGGGTCAGGAAGATCCTCTGGAGAAGAAAATGACAATCTGCTCCAGTATTTCTTGCCTGGAAAATTCCATGGCCAGAGCAGCCTGGAAGGCTACAGAACATGGGGTCCAAAGAGTTGGACATGGCTGAGCACACACGTACACAGGATGGGAGGATGGGTAGTAAAGATGAAAATTACAGTAATGATAATTAGGATCAGAGCCCCCCTGCATTAACCCCTTAGTTGTTGGACAAAGGGGAGGATAATGAACCAAACATGGAACAACGGACTGGTTCAAAATTGGTAAAGGAGTATGTATAAAGCTGTATATTGTCACCCAGCTTATTTAACTTATATGCAGAGAATATGATGCAAAATGCTAGACTGGATGATGCACAAAGCTGAATCAAGATTGCCAGGAGAAATATCAATAACCTCAATATGCAGATGACACCACCCTTATGGCAGAAAGTGAAGAGGAACTAAAGTGCCTCTGAGTGAAGGTGAAAAAGGAGAGTGAAAAAGCTGGCTTAAAACTCAGCATTCAAAAAATGAAGATTGTGGCATCCGGTCCCGTCACTTCATGACAAATAGATGTAGAAAAAGTGGAAACAGTGACAGATTTTATTTTCTTGGGCTCCAAAATCACTTCAGATGGTGACTGCAACCATGAAATTAAGACACTTTCTCTGTGGAAGAAAAGCTACGACAAACCTAGACATCTTATTAGAAAGCAGAGACATCACTTCTCCAACAAAGGTCCATATAGTCAAATCTATGGTTTTTCCAGTAGTCACATACCGATGTGGGAACTGGACCATAAAGAAGGCTGAGCACCAAAGAATTGATGCTTTCAAACTGTGGTGCTGCGGAAAACTCCTGAGAGTCCTTTGGACTGTAAAGGGATCAAACCTGTCAATATTAAGGGAAATCAACCCTGAATACTCATGGGAAGAACTGATGCTGACTCAAGCTTCATTATTTTGGTCACCTGATGTGAACAGCCAACTCATTGGAAAAGTCCCTGATGCTGGGAAAGATTGAGGGCAGAAGGAGAACAGGGTGTCAGAGGATGAGATGGCTGGATGGCATCGCCAATGCAATGGACATGAACTTGGGCAAACTGTGGGAGATGGTGAGTGACAGGGAGGCCTGGAGTGCTGCAGTCCTTGGGGTCGCAAAGAGTTGGACATGACTTAGCGACTGAACAACAGCAGTGTGCCTTGGCTAGAGATTCTTACTTTTGTAGCATCTTGAGTTACTGGTCTAAATAGGATTCTAATGTGGCCCCCAATCCTCCTCTTATTCTGTCCTTCTCTTGTATCACAACTGAAGTATGATTTCGTTTAATAATAATCCATTCATATTCTCATCTCAAAGTAATAAAGCAATTCTCTGTCAAGCTCCAATAAGAATATATTGAACTCTCTCTTTCATCTTGGAACCAGTATTTACAGGAACTGAGTTCAAAACAGATTTCATATTCTGTGTTCCCTGGTCTTATTTCAATCTCTTTCAGAATTAAAATTTTCTTTTACTTTCTATATTAAAAATATACTACTTTATCCTTCTGTTTATAGATGAAATATCTAATGTCATCTGTCAGGCCTAGAAGGTTAAGAACTGAAATCCAGATTTTAGAGAATGAATAACTCAGATGTCTCAATTCCTGCTCTGTCTGCCTTACATTTCTTTTTCAGGTATGTGCTAGCCTGCCCAGCATTCTTCTACAGCACCAATAACTATCACTATTAAGGAAACAGTCTATATTCATCTGTTTACTTAATAGTTTTTCCTACTAAACAGATTGAAGGAAAATATTACTAAGCCTATGTACAGGTATAGAATTTGAGACTTAGAGAGTTGAACAATTTGTGATAGGTCATTCAGAGAGTAATCAGGCCATGTGGCTGAAACACTCCAACTTTGGTCTTTTTGACCTGTATCTTTTTTTTTTTTTTTAGAAAAAGAATTCAGTTTTATTACTGAATGGTCATTAAACTGGAATGTGATACATCTTACAGGCAATCTACTAAGAGGTTTCAAGGACAGAAAGAACTCTCCCCCTTCTATAAAGCCAAGCAGATACAAACTATTACATAAATGTTTTCAAGATAAACAATAACCATTCCTCAGGTATGACCTGTATCTTTTTGCCTAGATTATGCTATCTCCCTGATAAGTGAGTCAGCAATTTATTCTTTTTTCTATAATTGTTGTAAGTCATTTTCTTCTTCATATTATACTCAGATTGTCAGACATTAATGTCACTAGTAAAAACTTAAAGGATGCTGGGGTGGTCCCTCTCCCATCTGTGCCTAATTTGCCAACATGGCTCTTGCAGAAATGCATTGATTCAACCAGTCAATCCTAAAGGAAATCACTCCTGAATATTCATTGGAAGAACTGATGCTGAAGCATCAGTATTGGAATACTTTGGCCACCTGACGCAAAGGGCTGACTCATTGGAAAAGACTCTGATGTTGAGAAGGATTGAGTGCAAGAGAAGGGGGCGACAGAGGATGAGATGGTTGGATGGCAGAACGAACTCACTGACATGAGTCTGAGTCAACTCCAGGAGATGGTGAAAGACATGGAAGCCTGGCGTGCTGTAGTCCATGGTGTCACAAAGATTTGGATGACTTAGTGACTGAACATTAACAATGGATCCTGGAGAATGACTAGAGTATAGACCACTGCAAGCTCCAACAAGTAATAGCCCTGTTCACAGCTGCTGTGCTCCACATACTGTCATTGCTACATCAGATTTATAAAGCCTCATGTTCCCATGGTATGCAGTTGTTGATTTAGTGAGTGCACTCTTTTCTAGTCTGGCCAGATAAGGGGATCAGAAACAGTTTGGATTTACATGAGTGACACAAAGGCATTTATTTATGTTTTTACTTCAGGGTTGTGTTAATTCTCCTGCCCTCTGTCATCATATAATTTGGAGAGATTCAGACAGAATTCCTCAGAATATAACATCAATCCACGATATCAGTGCCATCACACAGGTTAGACATGAGGAACGAGAGGTGGCTAGCATGTGGAAGGCTTGGGAAGTGACATGCTCTTCCCATGGTGGAAGATAAACTATATGAAGCATTTACTTTAGAAAACTTGTAAATTCCTTCTTTGTCCCTTTGAAATGTGAATCTTTGGATCTTCCCTAGTAGTCCAGTGATTAAGTATCCACCTGCCAATGTGGGGGACACAGGTTCGATCCCTTGTCCAGGAAGATTCCACATGCCATGGAGTAACTAAGTTCCTGTGCCACAAGTACTGAAGCCCACATGTTCTAGAGCCCATGCTCTGCAACAAGAGAAGCCTCCACAACGAGAAGCCTGCACACCAGAGAGAAGTCCCCCCTTTCTGCAGCTAGATAAAACCTGCTCGCAGCAATGAAGATCCAGCACAACCAAAAAGAAACAAAGGAAGGAATGAAGGAAGCTACTGAAGTCTTCTTCTAGTCTCTTGGCAATTTCAATGCCCAAGAAATGTCCCGAGAACCATCCCTTAGAAAGGTAACCTTGAAGAAAGACCATGTCCCTCTCTCCCAGCCTCTGTGGAAAGGCAGGAGCCTAACTCCATGAAGCATCAATTCACAAATACAGATGATCTGTTCACATTGATTAACGTTCCCACTTCACCAAGCCCTCCAGTACTATTCTACTAACTCACCCCAGTGTTTCTCATCTTCAATCTTTCTCACCTACTGCCTGTCTCCCCCCTTCAATTTTATTTGATATAATTTATATTTCACGTTGAATAAGTTTAAGGTACACAACAAATGATTGGATATATGTTTATATTGGAAAATGGCTGTCACAATTAGTATCTATTGCTACACATTTATAAATTTGTTTTATCTGTGTTGAGAACTTTCCAGATATACTCTCAGCAACTTTTAGATATATAATATACTATTGTTCACTTGGTTCCTTGCCTGTTTAACTCAGTCTGGAACAACCTGTCTTTGATGCAGGCTTCATGATGAGAAGAGCTGGAGAAGTTGCTTTGGCTGTGTCGGGAATTTCAGAACTTCCTTTTTAAGCCTGAACCACCTACTTCTGGACCATGACATAAAAGAAGAACAAAAATATATCTCATTTGAGCAGCTGGATTTGGATGTCTCTCTGTGTCTCAGCTTGGCATGTATCATAAGTAATATAAGGCCTATTTGATGAGTTCTTTAAAAAGGAGACAAGTTTGAAAAAAAAACAAAACAAAACTGAAACGTAATTTTGTTTTGTTTTCTTCCTCTGAACATGAGTTATGGCACTGAACTTTGTTAAAAGTCAAAACCAAGGAAAATACAACAGTGCATGCAGCATCCCATCACACACAATTGAAATAAATGAATGTGGTATTTAAGTCTTGGATCAAAATTGTATTGTTCAGGAACAGGAAAGGACAAAGAGATGAATACATTTATAATATTTTAAGATTCAAATTGGCCAAGTTATACAATGATTTATTTATTAGAAAAACATTGCAGAGAACCTATCCTCAAGTCCACTTTATTTTCTGAAATACTTAGATTGCTTAGAAAAAATGAATATGATAACATGATAAACACAAAAAAAGAATACTTCTGTTATTATGGTATTTTTTAAAAAAAGGAACAAAGAAGGTAGACCATCATCCAGTTATACAAAGGGTTAAATCCCAACCCACTTCAGTCACCCATAGACAAGGTGCCCTGAGGGGAATTCAGGATGGGAAAATAAAAGGATAATGTATTCTATGTTTTGGATGACCAGGCTCCTAGTTAGTTAAGATGCATTCCTCAAGAATCTCAATGACTCCAGATTCTTGCATCTTCTCATATTAGAAAAGCACTAAAATCATCAAGTTGAGATCTCTCTTGTTTATGATTAGCAGTAATCTTTTATCAAGATACACCTTTGACTATGCATTTCCTGTCAAAAAAATTTTTTTTCCTATCTATTCTGGGTCCTCTCCTACCTCTTGGGAGCAGTTCCTCAGAGCTATCTGAAAGACTGTTTCCCAGGCTATAGTTTTCAGTAAGGTCCCTGAATAAAACTGAAACTCACAACTCTTACATTATGTATTTTTTAAGCTGACAATAGTCATGTATATTTCCTAATGAACTTCTCGCCATGAAACTTATTACAGTTTTCTTGGAATAATGCTAATTTTCACCATGTCACTCATTGACACCTTTCTTCTTTCCTTTCTCTTTCTCCATTTGTAAATATTGTTTCATTAATTGATTCAACAGCAATTTTGAACACTTACATTGTGCCTGGAACTGTTGTAGGTACCAAGAAATTGCTTATGTTATCCTAAATGGGGATGGACAATAAAATATGAACAATCACATAAGAGAATACTGGTTTGTAACACAGCACAAACAGGTGGGGAGGGAGGTGAGGAAAGAAAATGATGACAGGGAAATTAACTGGAGAGAGAGAGCTAAGCTAGACAGGCTGACCAGGGCATATATGCCTGCACAGTGCCAGGAAAGAGGATTCCTGATGCAGGAAGTGCAAATGCAAAGACTTCTGGGAAGGAGAGAACTGGGATCCATGGAAGAGGAGGAGGCTGTGGAAGCTGGGATATGGTGAGCAAGGAAGAACGGAGAATGAGATGAGGTGGGAACTGGAGAGGCCTCATTAAAGGAGGGACTCAGGAGACAGCGTAGGTATTTAAATTTTGTTCTAGGAAGAAAGCAAGGTTTTAAGAAGATAAATAATAGGATCAGGTTTACATTTTTCAAAGACCAGTCTGGTCATTAGTGGTGCCTGGATTGCAGGAGAGAGAGAGAGAGAGAGTCTTATCTTTCACCATTGAGGTTACATGCTGCTTGGGGGTGGGGATTTGGAAGTGATGACTTCCCCAATTAGGGAACTGGTAGTGAAATCTCTGGACACCAGAGTTCATTTGCATATCACAGCTTGATTGGCTTGAAAAGGTTTCTTGTTTGTATTCTGGTCAGACTTCCAGCCAGATGGCTTGGGGCTGAAACTGAAGCAAAATTCTACCCAGCTATGCACAGGGATTGTTTTGTTTAGGAGGGCCTGGAGATAGCATTGGGAAAGATCAGGGGCCATGGAGAAGTTTGCCTCTACCCCCCAAGATGTGAGAGTTAAGAATGAGAGAAGCTCAGATGATGACCAGGCTATTTTTCTGGGGCATCGAAAAATCAGCAAGCACCACAGCACGAGCTCCATTCACACTCCATTTTAAGTCTGCATTGTGCTTTTGTTAGTTATACATCCATCTTCTCCAAATCAGAATCTAAAAAAGTAATTTTGTTCTTAGAACTTCTCAGCATTCTTTATAAGTATCACCTTAAAGTTAAATGAGTTGGAATTAAATCATTCATGGACTAATTTGCATATAGCAGAAAATCCAAAGTGAGTGTGCTAATACTTAGCAAATTATTATTTAGGAGATGAGCATATTAGAATAATTAACATACTTTAAGACTATTGTGTATTATAGGAAAAGAGATTTTAACTATCTGTGAAAAACTATTGGACAAGCATCCTTGATGATGATTAAAACTCAATAACAACTTTTTTTTTTTTTTTTTGGTTTCTTTTATGAGAAGAGGATAAATGTATTTGAAATGCTTCATTAACTGGAAAGTCTGCTTTATGCCATCCAGAGCTGAATTTATACTTGTGAAATATGCAAATATTTTCAAGGTATAAAATTTTAACTGCAGTTGAATTATCTGAAGCAGCCTGAAAAAAATGAAACTAACACAGCCCATAATTCCATTTTTCATTTTAACAGCCTTGGCTAAACATTTTTTCAGGATTGAAATTTTTGAAGTAAATCAGTCTTAGAGACTTATGATCTCACTTTCTCAAATTATATCTTCCAGGTTTCATGGGGGCACAACCACCATCCTCAGATGCCAAACAGGACCAGAGTAGGAATTTGGCTTTCTAAAAAGTCAGGAGCCAGCCCAGCAGCTGCAAATTCTACCTTTATATAATCACTCATTTTTTTTGTCTTAATAAACAGTCTCTCTTAAAAAGCAAATGCTCTCGGGAAAAATGGGAGTTAAAACTTTGTAGAATTTACTTGTGCTTCACCTGTTGGATTTGACAAACATCAAACATTAAGAAAATGTAACTAGGGACTTCCCTGGTAGTCCAGTGGTTAAGACATGGCCTTCTGATACAGGTGGTTGCAGGTTCAATACTTGGTCCGGGAACTAAGATCCCAGGAGCCTCTTGGCCAAAAAACCAAAACATAAAGCAGAAGCAATATTGTAACAAATTCAGTAAAGACTTTAAAAATAGTCTGCATCAAAAAAAAAATCTTTAAAGAAAATGCAACTAAAAGAAGGATATTTTGATTCTACCTGCAGATATTTGCAGAGAAGAAAAGTTACTTTTACAGCCTACAACACTACCTAGGAGTGTTTTATGGGGTGCCTGAATATTAGTGACTCAGTGAGAGGGCTGAGAAGAAAGGATCATCCGGAGAGAAGATCCAGACAATAGAAAGGAGAGGAGAGGCATCCACTGTTGTCTAGGGGATTGAAATTTGGGACTAGGATAATAGGAGATCTTGATTTTTTATCCTAGGTTTATAAACAAAGCCATCATAACTCCTCAGGTAAAAATAGATCCAGGGCAGATTCAACCTTTGTGTGATGCTTATCTGTCTCTGGGCAAATTCTAGGAGGAAAAAATGAAAAAAAATATATGAATACAAAATTAAGTGTAGAGCTGTTGAATTTTTTTAAAAAAAGCACAACATAAAAGCTATGTATGGAGTTTATTCAGTATCTTATTGAGGATTACAGCCTGGAATACAGAGCTCTGAGAAACTGCTCTGAAGAGGTAAGGGGAAAGATCAGTGTATATATGATGTGGGCGAAGGGAGTACGTTCAAACAAGTACACATCTCAGTTTGCTGCAACTAGCGGGGATTAGATATCTTACGGTTTCAGGGCTTCTCTAAGTATGAGAAGATGAAAGAATCCAGGTTCATAAAAAATTTTCTTTTGAAAATAAATATTTAGAGGCCTATTCTGTCAGTTTGGCTGGAGCAGAGTGTGCCTCATTTCTGACCTCCACCATGAACTCTTCAGGGTGTATTAAAGGGAGTGACTGCAGCGGATAATGGCGCAACCCTTGTAGAGCTAGATAGCTAGCAACCTTCTTTAGTTGGCCGAGCCTTGGAAGATCCACATGCCAGAGGACAAAACTGAAATGTTAGTGATGGGCCTGATGTCCTTTATTCAAAAGAAGACCATCCATGGATTGGTGGGGTACAGTGCCTAGCAAGCAGTGGTACACTCTTTCCTGGGGATTTGGGGCAAGAGCATGTTTTAAAGAAAGTCTATTACCATATGCAAAATTAGGTAGCCAGTAGAAATTTGCTGTATGATGCAGGGACCTCAAATCCAGTGCTCTGTGACAACCTAGAGGGGTGGGATGGGGTGGGAGACAGGAGGGAGATTCAAGAGGGAGGGGACATTCATAGACCTGTGGCTGATTCATGTGGACATATGGCAGAAACCAATACAACATTGTAAAGCAATCATCCTCCAATTAAAAAATTAATTAAAAAGAAAAGAAAGAGGCAATGCAGAAACAGGGTATGATTGGCTCAGAAGTGGGGGATTTCCTTGTAAGTCTAGCAGGTCCTATTTTCTAGGGTAAGTTCAACTAGCTAGAACTGAGTTGGAGTATTATGATTGGTGTTAGGTATCCCTGACAGTGAGGCATTTCTGGTAAATGAAGGCTGACTTAGGTTTAGATTTGTGAAGTGGGCCAGGCCACTGGGGCAGTCTCCATTTTTCAGGTCCCCACATATGAATTAACTGTATCAGTGTATGGAATTAAGGGCCCCTGAAACTTACCATCTATTAGTATCATGTGCAATATGGCTCATGGTAGAGATAAGAATTTCAATTCTCATATGACATAGCAGAGATTCAAAGATAAGAAGGCTTCCAGTTAGTACTTTGATAGAGCTAAGCCTCGGAGAAGGCAATGGCACCCCACTCCAGGACTTTTGCCTAGAAAATACCATGGACGGAGAAGCCTGGTAGGCTGCAGTCCATGGGGTCGCTAAGAGTCGGACACGACTGAGTGACTTCATTTTCACTTTTCACTTTCCTGCATTGGAGAAGGAAATGGCAACCCACTCCAGTGTTCTTGCCTGGAGAATCCCAGGGACGGGGAAGCCTGGTGGGCTGCCGTCTATGGGGCCACACAGAGTCGGACACGACTGAAACGACTTAGCAGCAGAGCTAAGCCTTGAATCTAGTCTCTTGAAGCTGGAATCTCTGCTATTATCTCCCTATGTAACCTCAGGCAAGTTACTTCACCTCTTTGCCTCTTTAGCCCTCTCTTGAAAAATGAGAGGCAAAATAAAACAAATGCACATTTCTCCCCAGTTTAATAAAAGCACTTCCCATTTACCCAAACTGAAAAATGAGAAAGCTATCCTCTGGCTTCTCAAACTCTTACCCCTACAATCCAACAGAATGTCACACGCGGACCAGCAGAAATGCTGTCATACTATATTCTTACAAAACTCTGGGTTTTTAAAAAAAAAAAAAAAACTAAGCATGTTTAAAAGAGATTTACTTACACTGTGATAAAGACTGAAATTTACTTTTCTGCCAGCCTCCCAGGATTTGATTCCTAGTCTTACTCTATAATAGCCACGGGGGGTGGGGCCAGTTACTTGCTTTCTCAATGCTTCCATTTTCTCATTTATAAAATGGTGATACTACTGACAGCATTGTTACGATGATAATCAAATAACCTGATGAATAAACCATTAATTCTTCTAGTTCAATCAGTTCAGTCGCTGAAATCTGTATACAGATTTCTCAGGAGGCAGGTCAGGTGGTCTGATATTCCTATCTGTAAGAATTTTCCACAGTTGGTTGTGATCCACACAGTCAAAGTCTTTGGCATAGTCAATAAAGCAAAAGTAGATGTTTTTCTGAAACTTTCTTGCTTTTTCGATGATCCAATGGATGTTGGCAATTTGATCTCTGGTTCCTCTGCCTTTACTAAATCCGATTTAAACATCTGGAAGTTCATGGTACGTATACTGTTGAAGCCTGGCTTAGAGAATTTTGAGCATTACTTTGTTAGCATATGAGATGAGTGCAATTGTGTGGTTCAGTTCAGTTGCTCAGGCATGTCCGACACTTTGTGACCCCATGGACTGCAGCACACTAGGCCTCCCTGACCATCATCAAATCCTGGAGTCCACTCAAACTCATGTCCATTGAGTCGGTGATGCCATCCAACCATCTCATCCTCTGTCATCCCCTTCTCCTCCCTTCAATCTTTCCCAGCATCAGGGTCTTTCCTAATGAATCAGCCCTTCGCATCAGGTGGTCAAAGTATTGGAGTTTCAGTTTCAGCATCAGTCCTTCCAATGAATATTCAGGGCTGATTTCCTTTAGGATGGACTGGTTGGATGTCCTTGTAGTCCAAGGGACTCTCAAAGTCTTCTCCAACATAACAGTTCAAAAGCATAAATTCTCCAGCACTTAGCTTTCTTTATAGTCCAACTCTCACATCCATACATGACTACTGGAAAAACCATAGCCTTGACTAGATGGACCTTTGTTGGCAAAGTAATGTTTCTGTTTTTTATTATGCTGTCTATGTTGGTCATAGCTTTTCTCCCAAAGAGGAAGTGTCTTTTAATTTCATGGCTGAAGTCACCATCTGCAGTGATTTTGGAGCCCCCCAAAATAAAGCCTGCCACTGTTTCCACTGTTTCCCCATCTATTTGCCATGAAGTGATGGAACCAGATGCCATGATCTTTTTTTCTGAATGTTGAATTTTAAGCCAACTTTTTCACTCTCTTCTTTCACTTTCATCAAGAGGCTCTTCAGTTCTTCTTCACTTTCTTCCATAGGGTGGTGTCATCTACATATCTGAGATTATTTATATTTCTCTCAGAAATCTTGATTCCAGCTTGTGCTTCTTCCAGCCGGCATTTTGCATGATACAGTCTGCATATAAGTTAAATAAGGAGGGAGACAATATACAGCCTTGACGTACTCCTTTCCTAATTTGGAACCAGTCTGCTGTTCCATGTCCAGTTCTAACTGTTGCTTCCTGATCTGCATATAGGTTTCTCAAGAGGCTGGTCAGGTGATTTAGTATTCCCATCCCTTTAAGAATTTTCCACAGTTTATTGTGATCCACACAGTCAAAGGCTTTGGTGCAGTCAATAAAGCAGAAATAGATGTTTTTCTGGAACTCTCTTGCTTTTTCAATGATCCAATGGATGTTGGCAATTTGATCTCTGGTTCCTCTGCCTTTTCTAAAACCAGCTTGAATATCTGGAATTTCACGGTTCATGTATTGCTGAAGCCTGGCTTGGAGAATTTTAAGCATTACTTTACTAGTGTGTGAGATGAATGCAATTGTGTAGTAGTTTGAGCATTCTTTGACATTGTGCCTTTCTTGGGATTGGAATGAAAACTGACCTTTTCCAGTCCTGTGGCCAGTGCTGATTTTTCTAAATTTCCTGGCATATTGAGGGCAGCACTTTCACAGCATCATCTTTTAGGATTTGAAATAGCTCAACTGGAATTCCATCATCTCCACTAGCTTTGCTCGTAGTGATGCTTCCTAAGGCTCACTTCACTCTACATTCCAGGATGTCTGGCTCTAGGTCAGTGATCATACCATCATCGTTATCCAGGTCATGAAGATCTTTTTTGTATAGTTTTTCTGTGTATTGTTCCCACCTCTTCTTAAAATCTTCTGCTTCTGTTAGGTCCATACCATTTCTGTCCATTATTGTGCCCATCTTTGCATGAAATGTTCCCTTGGTATCTCTAATTTTCTTGAAGAGATCTCTAGTTTTTCCCATTCTATTGCTTTCCTCTATTTCTTTGCATTGATCACTGAATAAGACTTTCTTATCTCTCCTTGCTATTCTTCGGAATTCTGCATTCAAATGAGTATGTCTTACATTTTCTCCTTTACCTTTAGCTTCTCTTCTTTTCTCAGATATTTGTAAGCCTTCCTCAAACAACCATTTTACCTTTTTGCATTTCTTTTTCTTGCAGATGGTCTTGATTACTGCCTCTTCTCCAATGTCATGAAACTTTGTCCACAGTTCTTCAGGCACTCTATCAGATCTAATCCCTTCAATCCATTTTTCACTTGCACTGTATAATCATAAGGGATTTTATTTAGGTCATACCTGAATGGTCTAGTGGCATAATATGGCAGAGTAGAAGGACGTTTGCTTATCTTCTCCTGTGAGAACTCCAAAACTACAACTCACTGCTGAACAACCATTGACTGGAAAATGTTGGATTCCACCAAAAAAAGATACCCCATGTCCAAGGGCAAGGGAGAAGCCCCAACAAGACTGTAGGAGGGGCAAAATCATGTTTAGAATCATACCCCTTACCCTCCAGAGACACTCAGAGGGCCAAAACAAAGCTTGTGCACACCAGGACCCAGAGACCACACACAGACTGAGCCAGAAATGTGTTTGAGTGTCTCCTGCGAAGATATGGGTCAGCAGTGGACTGCCGCAGGGGCAGGGACTCTGGGTGCAGCAGCTCTGGGTATGGCAAAGCCCTCTTGGAGGAGGTTGCCATTAACCCCTCCATAGAGCTGCCAGAACTTACACAGGACTGGGGAGACAGACTCTTGATGGGCACAAACAGAACCTTGTGCACCAGGACCCAGGAGAAAGGGCAATGACCTCACAAGAGACTGACCCAGACTTGCCCATGAGTGTCCAGGAGTTTCCGGCAAAGGCATGGGTAAGCAGTGGTCTGCTGTAGAGTCAGGGGCACCCAGTGTGGCAGTTCATGCATGGGACCTTTCAAAGGAGGTTTCCATTATCTTCATTACCTCCACCATGGTTTGGCCTCAAGTCAAACAACAGGGAGGGAACACAGCCCCACCCATCAACAGAAAATTGGATTAAAGATGACTGAGCATGGCCCTGCCCATCAGAACAAGGCTCAGTTTCCCCCTCAGTCAATCTCTCCCATCAGGAAGCTTCCATAAGCCTCTTATCATTATTCATCAGAGGGCAGATGGAATGAAAACCACAATCACAGAAAACTAACCAAACTGACCACATGGACCACCACCTTTCTAACTCAATGAAAATATGAACCTTGCTGTGTAGGGCCACCCAAGATGGGCGGGTCATGGTAGAGAGCTCTGACAAAATGTGGTCCACTGGAGAAAGGAATGGCAAACCACTTCAGTATTCTTGCCTTGAGAACCCCATGAACAGTATGAAAAGGCAAAAAGATAGGACACTGAAAAATTAACTCCCCAGGTCGGTAGATGCCCAATATGTTACTGGAGATCAGGGGAGAAATAACTCCAGAAAGAATGAAGAGATGGAGCCAAAGCAAAAACAGTACCCAATTGTGGATGTGACTGGTGATGGAAATAAAATCCAATGCTATAAAGAGCAATATTGCATAGGAACCTGGAATGTTAGGTCCATGAATCAAGGCAAATTGGAAGTGGTCAAACAGGAGATGGCAAGATGAACATCAACATTTTAGGAATCAGCGAACTAAAACGGACTGGAATGGGTGGAATTAACTCAGACAACCATTATATCTACTACTGTGGGCAAGAATCCCTTAGAAGAAATGGAGTAGTCATCATAGTCAACAAGAAAGTCCGAAATGCAGTACTTGGATGCAGTATCACAAATGACAGAATGATCTCTCTTTGTTTCCAAGGCAAACCATTCAATATCATGGTAATCCAAGTCTATGGCCCAACCAATAATGCTGAAGAAGCTGAAGTTGAACAGTTCTATGAAGACCTACAAGACCTTCTAGAACTCACATCCCTAAAAGATGTCCTTTTCATTATAGGGAACAGGAATGCAAAAGAAGGAAGTCAAGAGATACCTGGAGTAACAGGCAAGTTTGGCCTTGTAGTACAAAATGAAGCAGGGCAAAGGCTAACAGAGTTTTGCCAAGAGAACACACTGGTCAAAGCAAACACCCTCTTCCAACAACACAAGAGAAGACTCTATACATGTACATCACCAGATGGTCAATACTGAAATCAGATTGATTACATTCTTTGTAGTCAAAGATGGAGAAGTTCTATACAGTCAGCAAAAACAAGACCGGGAGCTGACTGTGGCTTAGATCATGAACTCATTATTATTTTCTAATCAGTCACCAAATCAAGAATATCTCTATCCATATCTCTGGACATCTTCCCCCATTTTATCTTTGCTTTCTGTTTGCAATCAGGATGCTTCCCAGAATTCCATCAATATCAAGATAGAACTAGGGTATAAACACCCCTATGCTTTTCATTTTTCCTTGCTATTTTCTATATACTAAACAATTCAGGTGGGATATGTTTCTCATATTTAAGTGTCCACCACCTTTCTTCTCTTTTGTCACCTGTCTTTACTAAAGCAATATATGAATACTCTAATTAATCTTTTCATCTAAAAGACTACAGTGTCTTTGGAGCTTCTACCCCCTTTCTGTTGCGTGTCCTTAGTAATTCCAAGTGAGGAAGGTTTGCGGTACCTCTCCCCCTCCCACATATTTCAGCCCCTCTAATTAGCCACAGACTGATACAGAGACTAACTGACTCAACTGTAGGATATCATGAAACCTCTCAAAGCCTTTGTTTTCTCATTCAGGAATTGGGATAATCATTGTTCCTACTTGACTGTGGTGAGAACTGGATTAACCAGAGCATGTAAATTAGCACACTGCAAGTACTCAAGAAGTACTGAATATTGTCATCATAATCACGATTATCTCCAGGGGAGTTTGGTAACACCCTGTCTCCTTTCCCCCTGCAGAATACTTTACAGAATGGGTTCAATAACAGTCCAGTCCCAAGTTCTGAAAATAAGGAGCAAAATATTAAGTATGTTGGTTCTGATTATCTCCTAGTAAGGATACTTCTTTCTATGATTGCAGAATCCATTCTTATGCTGGTATTATAGGAAACATATTGCATTCTTAGGACCCTCTGGTTCTATAAAATTTTAAATAAACATCTAAAAGAGAGATTGACTTATGCTGTGAGAGAGACTGCATTTTACTTCTTTTGTAAACGGTCTTATAATAAGTAATTTCAAAAGATATGTTCAAAATAGGAATGCCATCAGGGAAATGTTGGTGCAGATGGAATGATTTTAGAGCTCAAAGTAATTAAGAATTCTTGGCAAGAAGAAACTTTGAAAAAATAGAATCCAATTCTTTACCCATAATAGTTTAATGCTGTACCTTTAATAAACTCTTATGAATACTTATTTATCATATACCAAAATTTGGGATAAAAGCATAGAATTGAAGGCTTTATATTCTGGGTGCGTTCATTTAAATTATTGATTGAGCCAGTGTCCTATTTTACAATGTTCTACTTTAGTGCAATAAAAATGAACTATATGGTATGTCATTAAGAATGACAACAAGTTCTGGAATTGCTAAGTATTTGGAATAAAAAGAGAGTGCACCTAATAATGAGATATTTTATTGGCTCAGAAAGTCCTTTAAAGTTTCTTGCACATTAGTGCTATCAATTAGGTTTCTGATGACCAATCGAATTGCATGAACACCTTTGGTTAAAGGCAAATACAACTCCAACCAATAAAAAGTAACACTTTGCTTAATTAAAAAAATGAGAACAAATGGTATGTTAAAGTAAATCATAATACACTGGGATTCAAAGCATCAAAATAGAAATTATGGTCATTATAAATTAAAATCTCTAAGTGTTGTGTCCAAGAAACTATTAATTCAAATCTACAAAATTTAACAACCAGCCATCCTTTATTGACTTATTTATTCAAAATTATGAATATCAACTATATGCCAAAACTCACACTCATTGCATACCCAAATTATAAAAGAAATACACATGGAATCTGTTCAAGAAGCTGAAAAATTAATGAAGCAGACAAAACAAAAAATTATGTGGTCTACTTTCAATTTGAAATTTTAAACCTTTGAAATAAAGAGAAAGAAGTGCTACAGAATAATGGGTGAGTAGAATTTAGATAAGGTAGTACTATTTTCAGAGGATATGATATTTCTGGTGAGGCCTAAATGATTCCAGGAAACTGTCATAAGGAGGAGCTTTCCCACAAATGCAACTTATGCACATGCCAAGTTCCCAAAGTACTCAAGCTTCTGAAAAACAGGAAGATCAGAGTGGTTAATAAATAAAGGGAAAGATGGATTGAAATGACTTTGGACAGGTAGCTACAAATCAGCTGATGCATATAAATAGCGGTTATATTTTAACCAGTACGCACTGGGGACCCTTAAAGTCTGGACGGGAGCAGTTAATAGAGAAATTATACACTGACTTCTACTACATAGCAGATATTGTTCTTCCTAAATCATAGACCAATTCAGGAGGCAATGAAATGGAAGGAAGTTGGGGAAGAGAGGAGGGAGGATGGAATAGAAGTGAGAGACAAGAACACACTGAGACTAGGGGATTAAAGAAGAGAGAAATACAGCTCTTGAAATTGATTTTTAATTTGAGTATTCTTTTCCTAAGATTGGAAACCTCAGTTTGTAATCAATGGACAATTTTGTTCAACACACTTTTATTGATCATTTAATATGTGTCCAGAATTTCCAAATTGATAAAGACTTAATATAATTGGATTGATAATACAATAATGGAAATAATAGATGAAGGGTATGGGAAACAGGGAATCTCTTTGGTGCAGAATCAGGTGACTGTTTCAGTTGGAAACCAATCTCATTCATTCATAGGAAGACTATTTTGTATGGTGATCACATGAAACCATGGACAAGGCTCTGTACATTCTGAGGTGTGTAGAGTTGAGTCAAATCTACATCCTTTCCTCAAAGAACTCACATCCAATGGAAGTAAGACAATTAGAGTCAAACAAGGATGTGCAGGATTCTGAAGATCTTTTCTATCTGTTACACAGGATATGCAACTTCATTCATTGATCCACAACATAATGCACTGATCACCTAATTCGTGTCAAGTATCACCAACATGTCTGCTCTAGAATATCACTGTTTTACAGAAATTTTTTTAAATGTGAAGGAAACTGATTTATGCTATGTACCTACATCATGTCAGATAATATGTTGGGTGGGGTTTCTTTTTATTTCCATTCATAGCTACTTTATAATAACCACCACTCTTCCTTTTTGTGAGGAAACAAAGGGTCATACAGTACATGTAATTTGCTCAAATTCAACTACTTATTAGGGGTTCCCAGGTGGCACTCGTGGCCCTGGGTCAGGAAGATCCTTGAAGAAGGGAACGGCAACCCACCCCAGTATACTTTCCTGGAGAATCCCATGGACAGAGGAGCCTGGTGGGCTACAGACTATGGGATCACAGAGTCGAACACGGAGTGATTTAGGACTCATGCACACAACTACCTATTAAGCAGCAGAGATAAAATGTGAATGTTTCATTGATTTTAAAGCCTGTTTTCTCCTAATCTTGACTATCCCTAAATCTTTACTTAGTGAGGAAAATATTTTATCTCAGGAAAATGGGACATATTTTGATGCAAATTTTAGAACAATAAGATTGATGGCAGATTTAGATGTACAGAAATATGAAGATGTTCAAAAGATAGAGTTAAGTGGAGGTTAAAATATATCAATTAATAATAACCCCCAAATCAAAACCAATAAACAGGAGGACTGAGACTGAAAGGGATTTAATGGTTTTATATAGAACTGATAAATAAGTTTGCCTCTCAAAAAGCAGGGAATTAAGAAGTGGAAAGAAAAGTTTCATTTAGTACTCTGTCCAGTTAAACTTTTTGCAAGAATGAATCTATGCATCACAGATGGAATACAATAAAATGAATACACCTGTAAGTAAACTCATGTTGTTTTCATTGAAATAACTGGGTGATAAGGAGAGTGGTGTGGTTTCACGTGTGTAGCAGAGCATTCGGAGACAATTGTTTCCTTCATTCTGTGCACACTCTCTCTGAAGTTTTACTAGATAAAGAGATGAACCATCAAATAACAGAATTGATGGTGGCAGAGCTTTTCATGCTGCCGTGGCAGTCTGACACATTACTGTAGATACAGATTAAAGATTCTTGGTCATGACAGGATCCCCATAGAGCAAGTCACAGATACCAGATGTAATGTAGTTGCCAGTTTCTGCTCAGAGGTCAGGATTCTTGCTTCGACTTTATGCTTAGACCTTTTGGAACAGTAATATCAATCAAAAGGCCCTTGTTTCACCCACAAGGTAAGCACAGACTCTTACCTTTCCCACTGTTTGCCAAGCACTCCCTCAGACTGTTAGTTTTTATACACCCCTTGAGAGGTCTGGTGTGCTGTTTCCATGGCTACTCTTTCTGAAGAGTTCTTTTGGCAATGGTACAACCTGCATGACTCAGAGTTTTTTCAGATGTTTCAGTAGAACTAAGGGCATCTTTGTGAAGAGGCTGTGATTGCCAATGAACTGGATATATTGTATGTTCTGGATTTGATACTTACATTAATATCAGTTTTTTTTCTCTCAAAACCTTTTCCCAAAACATTTACCTTTGGATCAAAATGTACCTGCATGATAACAGGGAGTAGATCTCATGATATGGAAGGAAAAACCCTGACCCAGAGTCACAGAGTATGTTCAGTTGATAAAACCTAAAAGCAGGATTGCCTGCTCCTAACTCCCACTTTAGTGCACTGTTCACCTACATTGTGGTACCCCTATATAGTCTTTTTGGACAGTGTCTACTTATCCTGAGTCATCAATCATCACACCATCATGAAGCCAAAAGAGATGCACCTTCACAGCCCACCTAGCTATGAACTGTGTGTTTCTCCAACATTCATAAGTTGAATCCTCAATCCCCAATGTGATGATATTTGGAGATGGAGACTTTGGGATGTAATCGGGTCATGAAATAGAACTCTGATGATGGGAGATGAGAGACCTTTCTTCACTTACTTCTGATATGTGAGGACACAGCAGACAGGTATCCATCTGCAAACTAGGAACCCAATTATCCAGCATCTTGATGTTGAACTTCTCAGCTTTTAGAACTGTGAGGGATAAATTTCTATTAAGCCATTCAGTCTATTTTTTAATAGCAGCCTGAACTAAAATATATCCAGATCAATAGACTTCTTATTTATGATTGAATAAGGAAAGAATAAAGTGTTATTCTCTTTAACACCACACAACAGAAATTTAATTCCCCTTTAGATATCTTTCTTTTTCTCATTTGTAGTTCCTGAATGTTGCATGGAGACATCAGTCTCAAGTAAACATGGGTATGATTGACTGAATTCAAATCACTCTTTGCCAGCTGGACAAGCTGAAATGGTAAGCCAGGAAGAGCTCAGAATTTTTATACCTTCCCTTTTACTGTTAATCTCTGGAGAATACATAAACAGTTAGGTAGAAACCATTCAATAAAGAGGGGAAAAAAGCAAGATGAATAATAAACCAGCAGAAATTTAGTCCCTTAAAATCAGCATCATGAGCAAGGGAATTTACAAACATTTTTAGGGCATGGTAATTTCTTGTTTGGATGTTGTGTATACATATATATATATAATATACATGCAAGTCCATGATCAAATGTATCTGGGAAGCTTGCAATTTCACTTTGAAGTATATAATAAACATTCCCATAATATCAAAGAAAAAAATGTGTTTCACTTGTTTAATTCAGGATGTCCCAAACTTATGTGAGCACAGAACTTGTCTTTCTTCCTTTAACACTCAACATTATCCTGCAGAATATACTTTGGCTCTGAAGGAGAGCAAGTTGAGAATGGTGCCCCACAGTTTTTCAGCTCACTCTAACCATTAAGACCTATGAGCTGTCTCCGCTTGCTTGCAGAGCCTTTCATTTTGTTTTAAAATAAATATTTTAATCACAATCTCCTGTACAGTTGTCTTCTAATCATAACATAGCCACTTAATGAGTACTCACATTCACACACACTTTAAAACATCCAGAATAACTAAGACCAAGCAGCAAGATAAAGGACATGACCCTGGGTATCAGGAGACCAAGAGGCCAGGCTAGACGATATATATCAATTTGGGGAATTCTGACATCTGAACATTAAGGTGGCAAGAACAAAGTTTAAGCATAGTTGTTAAAAACAAATAGCTTAAGTAAATATGAATGAAATGAAAGTTTACACTAGAGTTAAACTAAGTATTGGGTAGTCATTGAATATTAAGGTCATTTCCAAGAAGATAATATACTGAGACACAGATTACTAAATATAAGTTTAAATCTATCTACTTTTGATTTGATTTTTATAGAGACAAAGTATATTTGAGTATATTAATAAATATGTCTTCTGCCACATTTAAAAATTATACTGTGAAAAACATGTTTCTAAAAAAATTATAATCTTTAATTCCATATTTATAAATTTGTGAATCTACTATAAGATGTAAATATATGATAGCTCAAAATTGCCTGTTTCTTAGTTTTGGCTGGAAAGTAAAGGTTACTAATAGTAAAAATTTATAATAAAAATTTATAAAAGTAGAACTACTAGAAATAGTAAGAGTAAAGGAAAGCAACTTTGCATGCAAAGTATGGGAAGAAAATGGGACATCAGTTCAGTTCAGTTCAGTCGCTCAGTCGTGTCCGACTCTTTGCGACCCCATGAATCACAGCACTCCAGGCCTCCCTGTCCATCACCAACTCCCGGAGTTCACTCAAACTCACATCCATCGAGTCAGTGATGCCATCTAGCCATCTCATCCTCTGTCGTCCCCTTCTCCTCCTGCCCCCAATCCCTCCCAGCATCAGAGTCTTTTCCAATGAGTCAACTCTGCGCATGAGGTGGCCAAAGTACTGGAGTTTCAGTTTTAGCATCATTCCTTCCAAAGAACACCCAGGGCTAATCTCCTTCAGAATGGACTGGTTGGATCTCCTTGCAGTCCAAGGGACTCTCAAGAGTCTTCTCCAACACCACAGTTCAAAAGCATCAATTCTTCGTCGCTCAGCCTTCACAGTCCAACTCTCACATCCATACATGACCACAGGAAAAACCATAGCGTTGACTAGATGGACCTTTGTTGGCAAAGTAATGTCTCTGCTTTGCAATATGCTATCTAGGTTGGTCATAACTTCTCTTCCAAGGAGTAAGCGTCTTTTAATTTCATGGCTGCAGTCACCATCTGCAGTGATTTCGGAGCCCAAAAACATAAAGTCTGACACTGTTTCCACTGTTTCCCCATCTATTTCCCATGAAGTGATGGTACCGGATGCCATGATATTCGTTTTCTGAATGTTGAGCTTTAAGCCAACTTTTTCACTCTCCACTTTCACTTTCATCAAGAGGCCTTTTAGTTCCTCTTCACTTTCTGCCATAAGGGTGGTTTCATCTGCATATCTGAGGTTATTGAGTAAGCAAGGAATATAGCATGTGTTTTTGTAATGAAAAATGAGTAATACCATCCAAAATAAAATGATTGGCTATTCCAGATTAAAAGGAAAAAGAATAAGAAAAATTCTAAATGGATATGGAATTTTTTTTAGAAGATCTGTGGAAAAGAAATGATGTTGTGAGGCCAAAGCTTGCTAAATTAGTTTTTCATTTTCATTTCACATTTAATGAGTCCAATAATGTACTGATACAAAACTAGAGTTTAATTTTCTCTTTGTTAAAGCCATAACATTTTGCAGATTATTGATCCACTCTTAGTTAAAGTTTATAAAGGGTTTTTCTTTATGTAGATGTAATCTGCCTAGGAACACAAAGACTCTGCACTTTAGAAAATATTTCCTGTGTTCCACATTGTCTTTATTAGGTCTTTGATTACTTAGAAAAACTAAGTCATTTCAATATTAAATAGCCAAGGTGTTTTTGTTTTTATTTACTTACAACCATGTAACTTCCTGTATTTGCAATGCATATCTTCTCATTTTCACTTTGGCTAAAGGTATAACTATTGTTTCACAGTGACTTATGTTCCTGTTTGACCAAATGTTTTAAACCTATTGGCATTTCAGACAAATTTCCCCAAATCAAATTTTGAATGAAGTCTTTTCAAACTTGCACTAATTTGGGGATTTTCCAGAGGGCTCCTCAAAAATCTCAAAAGTTGTACTTACTCCTTATAAAAGAGAAATGTTTTTCAATATTTAGGCATCTGATGTGAGCAATAGACTTACTGGAAAAGACCCTGATGCTGGGAAAGATTGAAAGCAGAAGGAAAGAGGGTGACAGAGGATGAGATGACTGGATGGCATCATCCATATAATGGACATAAACTTGGGCATATTCCAGAAGATGGTGAGGGACAGTGAAGCCTGGAGTGCTGCAGTCCGTGGGGTTGTGAAAATGTGGACACAACTTGGCAACTGAACAAGAAGACATATTTGATGCTAAATTGCATAGGAAAGATTGTCAAATAAATGATGTTTAACATCCTTAGATTATATGACATGTGTGAAAGCATTAGTCACTTAGTTTTTACTGACTCTTTGAGACTCCAAGGACTGTAGCCTGCCAGGTTTCTCTGTCTGTGGGATTCTCCAGGTGAGAATACTAGAGCAGGCTGTCATTCCTGGGGATCTTCCCAACTCAGGAATCAACCCCTATCTTCCACATTGGCAGACAGATTCTTTACTGTCTGAGCCACTAGGGAGGTTTCTTATATTTACATAGGTATATGTTATTAATATAAGTAATTTAGAAATTATATGAAATTCCTAGAATTCTGATCAGATCAGATCAGTTGCTCGGTCGTGTCCGACTCTTTGCGACCCCATGAATCGCAGCACGCCAGGCCTCCCTGTCCATCACCAGCTCCCGGAGTTCACTCAGACTCACGTCCATCGAGTCAGTGATGCCATCTAGCCCTCTCATCCTCTGTCCTCCCCTTCTCCTCCTGCCCCCAATCCCTCCCAGCATCAGAGTCTTTTCCAATGAGTCAACTCTGCGCATGAGGTGGCCAAAGTACTGGAGTTTCAGCTTTAGCATCATTCCTTCCAAAGAAATCCTAGGGCTGATCTCCTTCAGAATGGACTGGTTGGATCTCCTTGCAGTCCAAGGGACTCTCAAGAGTCTTCTCCAACACCACAGTTCAAAAGCATCAATTCTTCGGAGCTCAGCCTTCTTCATAGTCCAACTCTCACATCCATACATGACCACAGGAAAAACCATAGCCTTGACTAGACGGACCTTTGTTGGCAAAGTAATGTCTCTGCTTTTGAATATGCTATCTAGGTTGGTCATAACTTTCCTTCCAAGGAGTAAGTGTCTTTTAATTTCATGGCTACAGTCACCATCTGTAGTGATTTTGGAGTCCAGAAAAATAAAGTCTGACACTGTTTCCACTGTTGCCCCATCTATTTCCCATGAAGTGATGGGACCAGATGCCATGATCTTCGTTTTATGAATGTTAAGCTTTAAGCCAACTTTTTCACTCTCCACTTTCACTTTCATCAAGAGGCTTTTTAGTTCCTCTTCACTTTCTGCCATAAGTGTGGTGTCATCTGCATATCTGAGGTTATTGATATTTCTCCCGGCAATCTTGATTCCAGCTTGTGTTTCTTCCAGTCCAGCATTTCTCATGATGTACTCTGCATATAAGTTAAATAAACAGGGTGACAATATACAGCCTTGACGAACTCCTTGTCTTGTATAATGTTATCAATAATAATTCCAACATTTATCTTAAAATACTGTATATCACAAACACAAACAAGTTTACTCATCAGCTGCATCATTTTTTGTATGGGGATGAATTATCAACAGATCTTTAAACATGGATATTTTTAAGTCATTTATAGTTTTTGTCATTTATACTTTTGTCATTCATAGTTATAGTTTTAGGCTTCCCTAGTGGCTCAGACAGTAAAGAATCTGCCTATAATGCGGGAGACCGGGGTTCAATCTCTGGGTTGGGAAGATCCTCAAGTCTTCTCTGAAAGTGGTCATAATCAATTATAGGCAAATATGTTTCATCTTCAAAGATATTCATGGAAAAAACCCTGACAATACTGTAGAGTTCATGTTTCTGATCACTTTAAGATTGCAACAATGAACTAGGTAAGGATTTCTAAAACTAATGAAAAACTGATTCATAAATCTGCTAACCCAAGATGGAACAAAACAAGAATTACATGAGACTGAAAGTACTGATGAAGATAATCATAATTTTCATGGCTTTATTCAAAACATTCCTGGCTCTTTAATGGTTTGTTTTCCAGATTTAAAGGACTCTTTTTTTTCTCCTCTCATTTAAGCTATCTATAACTTACAGCAATATGGTAAAATATACTTTTGTCAACAACAGTTGAAACATTTGTTATTCTCCATCCCTGATCGCTCCAGAATTCAGGAACTCTTATTAAATATTCTTATTTTTCTTGACAATATATGTACTTACATAAGTTCAATAAAAATCTGTACTCCTTGTGTAATAGAACACAACTAGACAATTTCTCAGCCTGGATTCTTTACGTAAAGAGACTTTCAAGGTCTAATCTGAGATTCCTTATTACTAAACACTTTGAAGAACTAAGGTTGACCTTATAACAGTAGTAAAGTACTTTAGATATGACCCAACCTTTGACTGAAAAGTCATTTTCAAGAAAATACATAGACTATTTTTTGTTCCATTTATGTAAACAATCAAGCCATGTTTAATAGGATTAGTCTCACTTTACAAACAAATTGCTTTCACAGTAAATATCTTCGATAAAAATGTGCCGACTATAAAAAAAATGCATTTCAGTAGATAACTCTGGTGTACCCATTATCAGATTCTAGTCCTGTTAATTGTCTTTGAAACTTTGTAATCTACTGCTTTTGAACTGTGGTGTTGGAGAAGACTCTTGAGAGTCCCTTGGACTGCAAGGAGATCCAACCAGTCCATTCTGAAGGAGATCGGTCCTGGGTGTTCTTTGGAAGGAATGATGCTAAAGCTGAAACTCCAGTACTTTGGCCACCTCATGCGAAGAGTTGACTCATTGGAAAAGACTCTGATGCTGGGAGGGATTGGAGGCAAGAGGAGAAGGGGATGACAGAGGATGAGATGGCTGGATGGCATCACCGACTCAATGGACGTGAGTTTGAGTGAACTCCGGGAGTTGGTGATGGACAAGGAGGCCTGGTGTGCTGCAATTCATGGGGTCACAAAGAGTCGGACATGACTGAGTGCCTGAACTGAACTGAATCTACTTGTAAATTTAGGAGAAAGCACCACAACAGACCATATGTGGACAACCTCATGCCTGTTGCTATATGGTCACTTAAGACAGTTCACCAGAATGCTCTATAATGTCTGATACAGACAAACTGCAAACCAGGAAAATCCACAGACGAAACTGCCATCCTCATTCCACCATGTAAGGATGATTCAAACTCAAATCTAGAAAATTTTCTCAACTGGCTGCTCCCCAGATTCAGAAACTGAATTAATAATTTACTTGAACTTTAACCTTTGCTAACCTCTTAACCTTTCTTTAAAATTAACCTTTGTTTTTCTTTTGCTTCCATGGAAATGCTTCTCATTAAATTACCTGATTGCCCACAGCATATAGAGGTCTAACTTAGGTAGAAGTTCACTTATAATGCCACATCCTGAAATAAAAACATCCATATGTTCATCTTCTCCTAAGTGGTCACCAGGATATGTGATTGCTAATACAACATGTTCTGCCTATGTAAATAATGCAGAAAAAATCAAAACCCAAATACACATACATTATCCAAAAAAAAAAAAAATGTAGTGAAACCTGTATCTTAATAAAACCCACTTGATTTATTTAATTGGTTAAATCTTGGCTTCTGCAAATCTCTGTTTTGGGAAATTGTTCAATTCTTGGCTATTATTCTCCATATAGTCATCATGTTAATCTTTCCAGTGCATTGTATCCTCTCAAGGTCATTTTAAAATGCCTTTCAGCAGCCACTCACATATCAGACGATATCCATGAGGACTAGGCAATAGGAAGAACTCAATGATCTGACTACCCACATTCATGATGACATGAAATCGTTGGTAATGGAGACTACATGACTCTCCATCCTGACTACTGAACTAACAGAAATAGCAAATATGTGATTTTTCAGCCTGACTCCATTTACAGTGGAAATGCAAGTTAATACTCTACTAGTTGGTCACACTCTAAACTTGCTGAGAGAATGAACAAAAGAGGGAAATTTTTCAAATAAAATACAAAATGGAGACTAGAAATGAGAATTCCCTTAGCAGACAAAAAGCCATGTTAATAAAACTAAGTCTTATTTCATTAATAAAAGCAATATTTAGGTTACTTCTTGTAAACACCTCTGAAAATCGTAAAAGAAACGTAAGCCATCTTCCTAAAAATTGTATGAGATAATCACTTTTAATCAATATCCTGCCATCTGGAAACCTCCCATTGCATTAACCAATCATTGCAAAGGTTAACAGCTACCTTATTTTCGCTTTATAAGCCATCTTATAACAACACCTTGCCCCTGAGCTTCATGGGAAACACCTTGCCCCTGAGCTTCATGGGAATCTTTGAATCTGAAAACTCCCAGTTTTCAAACTGTTATTAAAAATATATAATACCTTGTACTGAATTTATTATTTATTAATTTGGTGATTTTAATTGTGCTATTTCTTGATTTTTGACACCCCCCAGTTCCATAAAGTTCTCTGCACTAAGGAAGGGGGAAGCACATACTTTTGTGGACAACTAGCTCTCTTAGCATGGATAAAGATATTAATACTATCCAGGCAAGAATACTGGAGTGGAGTAGCAATCCCTTCTCCATGGGATCTTCCCAACCCAGGGATCAAACTCAGGTCTTCTGCCTTGCAGGCAGATTTTTCACCATCTGAGCCACCAGGGAGGCCCAATAGTATGTATTACTTTCTTATTGCTGCTATAACCAGTTCCTATAAGCTTAGCGCCTTAAAACAACACAAGTTTACTACTCTACACTTCTGGAAGACAGAAGTCCAAAAAGAGTCTCACTAGGCCAAAATCAAGGTGTTGGCGGAGCTGTGTTTCTTTTTGGTGGCTTTAGGAGATAATCCTTTTTCTCACATTTTCCAGCATCTAGAGGCTTCTAACATTCCTTGTGTTTATTCCAATTGTGGCTCCCTCCCATTTTCAAAGCCAGTAACATTGGTCAAGTCTTCCTCTTCATGGCCATCTCTTTGGTTTTCTCTTTTCTGCCTCCTTTTCTACTTATAAGGACCCTTGTAAGTACCTTGGCCCACTTGGATAACCCAGGATAATCTCCTCCATCTGAAGGTGAGTGAATTAGCAGCTTTTACATGTCTTCAGCCTTAATTCCCCTCTGCATAATAACCTATCTATTCACAGGTTCCTAAGATCCAGACATAGACATTTTTCAGTTCAGTTCAGTCGCTCAGTCATGTCTGATTCTTTGTGACCCCATGAATCGAAGCACGCCAGGCCTCCCTGTCCATCACCAACTCCCAGAGTTCACTCAAACTCACGCCCATTGAGTCAGTGATGCCATCCAGCCATCTCATCCTCTGGCGTTCCCTTCTCCTCCTGCCCCCAATCCCTCCCAGCATCAGAGTCTTTCCCAATGAGTCAACTCTTCACATGAGGGGGCCAAAATATTGGAGTTTCAGCTTTAGCATCAGTCCTTCCAAAGAACACCCAGGGCTAATCTCCTTTAGGATGGACTGGTTGGATCTCCTTGCAGTCCAAGGGACTCTCAAGTGTCTTCGCCAACACCACAGTTCAAAAGCATCAATTCTTTGGTGCTCAGCTTTATTCACAGTCCAACTCTCACATCCATACATGACCACAGGAAAAACCATAGCCTTGACTAGACAGACCTTTGTTGGCAAAGTAATGTCTCTGCTTTGCAATATGCTATCTAGGTTGGTCATAACTTTTCTTCCAAGGAGTAAGCGTCTTTTAATTTCATGGCTGCAGTCACCATCTACAGTGATTTTGGAGCCCCAAAATATAAAGTCTGACACTGTTTCCACTGTTTCCCCATCTATTTCCCATGAAGTGATGGGACCAGATGCCATGATCCTCATTTTCTGAATGTTGAGCTTTAAGTCAACTTTTTCACTCTCCTCTTTCACTTTCATCAAGAGGCTTTTTAGTTCCTCTTCCCTTTCTGCCACAAGATTGTTGTCATCTGCATATCTGAGGTTATTGATATTTCTCCCGGCAATCTTGATTCCAGCTTGTGCTTCTTCCAGTCCAGTGTTTCTCATGATGTACTCTGCATATACGTTAAATAAGCAGAGTGACAATATACAGCCTTGACGTACTCCTTTTCCTATTTGGAACCAGTCTGTTTCAGGGGGCCATTATTCAGCCTGTGCTGTGCTTAATCTCTCAGCTGACTCTTTGAGACCCCTGGACTGTAGCCCACCAGGCTACTCTCTCCACAGGGATTCTCCAGGCAAGAATACTGGAGTGGGTTGCCATGCCTTCCTCCAGGGGATCTTCCCAACCCAGGGATTGAACCCAAGTCTCCGGCACTGCAGGTGGATTCTTTACCATCTGAACCACTAGGGAAGCCCATTGTTCAGCCTACCACATAGTAACAGAAAGATTAGTCACAATGACACTTATAAGTACTTACTGTATACAAGAACCATTATATAGAATAATTTATTCAATCCTTATAATAGCCCAATCAAATAGGTATTTTTATCACCATTTTATAAATGAAAATACCAAGGGAGAGATATGCAACAGCCTTGTGTTTAAAGTCATGGAGCCAAAGAAGGAAGAGAACAGGATTCAAACCCACTCCTGTCTGACTCTAAAACTCTTGTTTTAACCCAAAACATCTTTCCCATCAGATCTTCATTCCTTGCCTCATACATTTTTTATAAAAATGAAACCACACAGTTCTCTCCTTTTAAAATTCTTTTACATTTTTAATTGATTGGGAAAAAATTCAAAGAAGTATAACGTTTTGTGAACAGTGAAAATTATCAGAAATTCAAATTTCAGTGCCCATAAATAAGGTTTTATTAGCAAATGGTATACTTGTTTGTTTATGTGTTATCTATGCCTGCTTTCTCACTACAGCAGCAGAGTTAAGTCTATGGGACATATACTATAATGCCCACAATCTGGTCTTTTACAAAAAAAAAAAGAAGTTTGCTGACCCCTACTTTTCACCAACACTGCTAATATCCAGCTCTTCATCGGTGGCAGAGCCCAGACAGAATACACTGACCTGAGAAAGTAGCATTACTGTGTGGAGAGACTGATATTTCACTCATACCCCTGCAGGTAAAATTTCTGAAAATGGAAACAGTATTGAACACCTGCCTCGTAACCTTTCTCTGGTCTATGAACAAGGAGCAATCTATCTATTAGGATAATCTATTAGGATAATCTAATTTATCCTTAGAACTGTCGACTCTGACCAAGCACTGGATGAAGGGTCTTTTATTTATAATATCATTTACTCTTCACTTTGAGAAATATTACTATACCCATTTTACAGATAAAGCAACTGAGACACAGAGAATTTAACCCATTTGCTACAGATCCCAAGTGGTTGAAATCTAGAGTTTTTTCTCTCAAAACAAAGGCTGTGGGTCTGTTCTCTAGACAACACCCCCACATCGCCTGTACCCTGTATTCCAGAATAAATTACAGTGAACAAGAATTCTCAAATTATGTTTTTCACTGTTTTCACCTGTGACTATAAAAAATGTTAAAATGAATAGTGGTATGTAAAAAGTTTAAATACCCTCTTATATGAGTATCTTTCACTACCAAGTGAGGAATTCTATACCGCAGTGTGAAACAGGAGCAGAGCAACATCGAATCCTCCTTTTTTCCCACAAAAATGGGACAGAAGGGGTTGCAATGGTTGAAGTGAAGGAGGGCCCTTCAGAACTGCAAAGTAAATCTGAAGTACTTTGCCAATTGCCAATTGACTCCCAATCGATTATTCTAAGTGTTTGCACTGCCAAGAATGGGATTTCTCCCAGGGACTCTGAAGAGTGGTGCTTAATTATTCATCATAAAATTTAATTTCAGAGCTTGTAATCATGTAACTGTTTAAAATGGAATTTGTCACTGAAACACGATGCAAGAAAATAGAGGATTATTTAACTTGTACTCATCTCACTTCAAGATCAGTTTAAAATTGTATGAGTTTCATGATTTCATGATGGCAATCACATAAGGGCCATGTAAGCTAAACCCGTATATATTTTCTGCTAATTTGGTTGATTTAGGTCATTTTCTATTGTGAACTGAAAAGGATATTACAGATTAGGGGATGTAGATATAAGAGTTTTCTTTCCTCCCAAAGGTCCAGCTCTACAGAAATACAATTAACTTGTTCTAAGCCATTCCTTGAGATGCTTAGAAAAATATTAGCTGATAAATCAAGGCTAAGGTAAGAGATGAGGAAAGACACTAACTGAATTAAGTAAGGATGAAATGACTCAAATAAGTTTTAATCTTAAACAGAGGCAAACAGTGCTTTTGAACTTGAGAGTATCAAAGATTACTGAGGAAGACTTTCATCAGAAAACTCCGGTCCTGGGTTTGGCTATAACCAGAGAGAGTGAGGCATCCCACATAGATGTCTCAGAATGCCCTGCCTGGACACAGATGACCAAGACACAAAACCATTTCCTAATCGTGTTAATGAAAATGAAGTTTGCTGAGGCTTGTCGCTAAGTTCTGTCCCATTCTTTGTGAGCCCATGGACTGTAGCCCACCAGGCTCCTCTGTCCATGGGATTTCCTAAGCAAGAGTACTGGAATGGGCTGCCATTTCCTTTTTCAGGGAAGCAGTTTTTTTTTTTTTTTAATTACCACTAAAACATAAATGAAATGCTCTCTGAATGTGAAGGTGTTAGTTGCTCACTTGTGACTATCTCTTTTCGATCCCATGGACTGTAGCTGGCCAGACTCCTCAGTCCATGGGATTCTCCAGGCAAGAACACTGGGGTGGGTTGCCATGCCCTTTTCCAGGGGATCTTTCCAACCCAGGGACTGAACCTGGGTCTCTGGCATTGCAGGCAGATTCTTTACTATCTGAGCTACCAGGGAAGCCCAAAATGGTCTCAAGGAGTAATGAAATAACTACCATTAAAAAGAAAACCTGGCAATTGTCTAATAACCAATTGCAAAAGTTAAAAATATCTAATTTAAGGTGATACTATGATTTGCCATTATCTAGTCAAGGCTATGGTTTTTCCAGTGGTCATGTATGAATGTGAGAGTTGGACTATAAAGAAAGCTGAGTGCTGAAGAATTGATGCTTTGGAACTATGGTGTTGGAGAAGACTCTTGAGAGTCCCTTGGACTGCAAGGAGATCCAACCAGTCTATCCTAAAGGAGATCAGTCCTGGGTGTTCATTGGAAGAACTGATGTTGAAGCTGAAGCTCCAATACTTTGGCTACCTGATGCGAAGAACTGACTCATTTGAAAAGACCCTGATACTGGGAAAGATTGAGGGCAGGAGGAGAAGGGGACGACAGAGGATGAAATGGTTGGATGGCATCACAGACTCAATGGACATGGGTTTGGGTGAACTCTGGGAGTTGGTGATGGACAGGGAAGCCTGATGTGCTGCGGTTCATGGGGTGGCAAAGGTCGGACACGACTGAGTGACTGAACTAAACTGAACTGAGGTAATATGGTTCAATGAAGGATATAGCTTTTGCAAAAAAAGCATAAACATTTTGTCCTATTTGGTATTCTCTAATCTAGTTCCACAAAGCAGTAAAGTTGACCTCAAGGAACAAACCATCTCCCATTTTAGTTTAAACCAATTCAGTCTTTTTTTTTTTTTTGCATGGCTAGTGATTCCCTGGATGACCTGGAATATTCAACATCTCATCCTTGTCTCATGCTACTGTGTCCTCAACTTATTGGCTTCTCTTTGATTCTTCAAAGCCTATTATTTTTCCCTTTTCCCTATTTTTAAGCCTTTTCATATACTGTTGCCACAACCTGAAATGTCCCAGCCCTCATCACATGACTGGCTTCCTCTTCTGGGTTACAAAGTGAATGCCAGCCCTCTAGCAAGGTCATTCCTTTAGCTCATCTAAAAGTTGTACTCCTCCTACCCTCCATCCACTTTTCTCCATCACTGCATCTTGTTAATGTCAGAGAATTTATAACAGTTTATAAGTACATGTCTATGTGTCTAATAACTTACATAGCATCTCTTATCTCAAAGTTGATTGTAAGTCCCACAAACTTTTGATATTGCCTGAGGTGTGCAATAACAATTTGTTGAAGAAACTGATAAGCTCAGTTACCTCTTTCCATCTCCAAACCACTCCATTCACATGCATTTATGGGCAGTTGGCTAAATTCGTGCCTTTAGACACAGTTTTAAAACTAGTAACCTCATTCTGAATAATATAATGAAAGGTAATATAATTTATTAGGTAACATAAATACAATAATATGATGAAAGATCATATAATTTATTTATCCAAAGTTTATTAAGTGCAATTCATAGATGCTTTGTTTTATTCTAATAGTTAAGTGAGATGTACAAGTTTTAAAATACAATCTCTATCAATAAAAAGCTTGAAATTTTATCAGAGCAACCCCTATACTTTATAGGTACTAGACAAACAGATATTAAAGATAATTAAATAAAGTGCTGAAATAATAAGGAATAGGTCATTGTCAAAGGATTTAAAAGACTTGAGATAGGATATTAATTTGTTTAAGCATAGGAAGAAAGAAAAGCCCCAAGGAAGATGATTTTAGATGGGAATGCAAATACAAGGAATGACATAGAAGGAAAGAATAACATGCCATGTAGTAAAGAAAAAAAAAGAAAGAAGGACAATCAGCCAGGATTAGAGATTATCTGTGGGAAGTAGTTTATGTGGGTTTAGGTTGAGAATGTAACCTCATGGAGGGATATTAATGCTAGATGGAGCGGGTCAGTGTGAGTACTTAGCCAACAAGTTGTCATGTTGATGTAAGAGAGATGATAAGATACAACTGAAGTTTTAGGGGAAACCATTTAGCAGGACCTAATGGGGGACAAAAATGTTCTCTGTAACAAGACAAAAGAGATAACTGAAGCAATGCATAAAAGATGGTAATGAAGATGGACAAAAGTAGGAAACGAAACATTGAAGGTAATCAGTAATTCCTTTCATCTGAAAACAGGAGATTTGACCCTGTTGGAATAAAAGACCGAGAAATTTTAAGACACTTACAAATTGAAGTTGCAATTTTTCTTGTCATCAGAACTCGTAAATAATAAGACATAATTTTAAGGGAAAGTTGATTCAGTTTGAATAACCAAATGGCACACTAACTTAACTTCGGACAAGCATTCCTCACACATTCACTACTGAAGTTTTTATCAGCTAGAATAAACTTCTAATCAATGGACATTCAAAATAAAATAAATGAACCAGGAGTTTGGATTCAGTTTTCCTTAACCCAGAATGCTTCAGCTTTTCTTTTGGACAAAATTGGCTTAAAAACTTTGGCCCTGTGAATAATAGAAGCTTTCTTCACTTGACATTATTCTCAGATGTCACTTCATACCTCTTTAATTTATAGCAAATTCGAAAAGTCTTTGAGAAGCTAAGCACATGGGTCTTTTTAATGAAGACAAGCCAGGAGGGAACACAGTGCTCTTTTGAGAAATTAGAGCAGGACTCTTTGAACCTTTTTTCCCCTTCATCTTGCCTGGTTTTATAAGTTTGGTTTCTATTTCAATCTTTTAGTGTGTAAAAGTTATTTGCATAAAGTCATCTTCAAGAAAAATCGCTCTTGGGTCTTAGAAAAAAGTCTGCTACATCATCTTAAAGCATCTTAAAAGTCACAGAAAAAAACCAGAAGCCCAAAAAATGATATTGACTCTGTTCAGCAAAATCTCCTTTATCATCTATGCATTACAGAAATTTAGAGGTCTGCTTTTCACAATAGATCACAATGTCAGTGAAGCACATTGGTGCTTATTCCTTTCAAAAATAATGTACTACCATTTTTTAATAAAACGTATTGGCTTTCCTGCCTATCTTAAAGGCAATTCCAGTCTTCTGAAGCACATTTGAAAAATACAGAGAAACATAAACAAGAAGAAAATTATTTGTGATCTCATCATCTAACTTTACCACTTTGTCTGACTCTATGTAAATTGGAATCACACTGCACATTCCACTGTATAACTTGATTTTTTCACTTGATAATACATAATAAACCCTTGTCATCCTCTCAAACATTTTTAATGGCTGTCTACCACTAGTGGACTCATATTTTATTTTACTAACCAGCTATTGTAGCAACTTTTTGACTTTTTAATTATAAATAATATTACAATTAACATATTTTTGTAAAAACATTGTATATTTCTCTTTCTTTAAAGTGAATTTTTAGGATTGAAATTGCAGGGTCAAAGGTATTTATATTTTATGCACTTTTAGTACATTTTACCCAATTGCCTTTCTATTATTATTCATAAAAACATAATTTCAGATATCTTATCTATAGCCACTCATTTATGACTACTGATGCTTCGAATTGTGGTGCTGGGGAAGACTCTTGAGAGTCCCTTGGACAGCAAGGAGATCAGACCAGTAAGTCCTAAAGGAAATAAACCCTGAATAGTCATTGGAAGAACTGATGCTGAAGTTCCAATACTTTGGCCACCTGATGCGAATAGCCAACTCATTGGAAAAGACTCTGATGCTGGGGAATATCGAAGGCAGAAGAAGAGGGCGACAGAGGATGAGATGTTGGATAGCATCACCAACTCAATGGACATGAACTTGGGCAAACACCAGGAGGGAGTGAGGGGCAGGGAGGCCTGGTGTGCTGCAGTCCATGGGGCTGCAAAGACTTGGGCACAACTTAGCAGCTGAACAACAGCAACAACAACACATGGCATTTAAGCTTTCATTTGCTTTGCCATTTTGTCCTTTGAGCTGGTCATCAGTGCAGATTATCTTCTGTTGGGGTCATATACACATTCTGGGATATGAACACAGCTAGGTTCAGCTTCTTGCTTGCCTGTATTGAGGAGAATCAGTGGGATCATGATACAATATGGTATTGTAAAGGTAGTCAAGGGCAAGATTATCAAGGGACGATGGGTTACAAGAATTGGGCAGTCACTGTAGAATGTTGAGTGTGTGGGTGTACATGTGCGCACACACATATGTATGTTTATTTAAGGTCCCTTACATTTAGATGTGTAGGGCTGGTCATATATGTTACTAACAAGTATGTGCCAGTATGCATCAGTCAGTTTGCAAAAGTGCAACCATACCTGTTGTTGAAATACTGACATAATTTCATTATTAGAAGTAGTTGCTATCATGTGCCCAACTATCTTCCTGCCATTTGAGTGGGTAGTCTGGACTTTATGCCAGAATCAAGCAATAAAAAAAAAACTATACCTGATATCGCAGTGGGCTTCCAGAATGCTGTTCCAGCGCTTCAGCCAGCATCTAGTCTTTTAAGTTGAAATTGTAGATTTTTTTTTTAGATAACTCCTTCCCAAGGGGTTAATTCTTAAGAGAGTTTTCATAGTTGTTAAGGAAAGAAGTAACAGCAAGTTGTCCCACTTTAGTTAGGGTAACGGTAGTAAAGAAAAAGCAAAATAGAAAGAGTTGATTTAGGAACTAAAATCAGAGATGAATTGGATGTGGAGGTTTAAGGTAGTTACTCTGAAATGGTGGCCAGAGAAGGCTTCTCTCCATTGTTTACATGTAAGCTGAGCTCTGAATGAGAACAGATCATGGGGAAGAATATTTTTGGCAAAGGAAGAATAGTTATAAAGGCTGAAAGGTGGACATGAAGCAGGAGGGAAGGGGGCTGGGCACACACTTTAAAAAAAAAATGACATAGCCCTAGGACAGAACATAAACTGATTAGAACCAAAGAAGTCCAAGTTGGCAGACGACTTCCACTAGACCCTGAGCCTCAATAAATGTTCATCGTAACATACCAGCAAGCTAAATGACACACCATCAGTGCCAAGACAGTTCTGAGATGAACTATCAAAGGCCAAAAAGTGAGTGGTGGTCCAGTTCCTGGAAATCCCCACCCCTTCTCTGAAATAGTGGAACAATCCACCCATTCATTAGCCTACAAAATTAACCAGCCCATAAAAACTAACAGGCCATATTTCAAGGCCACTCTCTTCTTCTGAAATGGCCCATACTCCCTCTATAGAGTGTTTCTTTCTAAATAAATCTACTTCTTACCTATCACTTTGTGTCTCACTAAATTCTTTCTGCAATGAGACATCAAGAACCTGAGCTTCATTAAGTCCTGAAACCAGATGCGTGATCTCAGTTGGAAGACTGTGGGTTTTGACTGAGTTTGAGTCCCAGCGTGTGTGCACGCATGCTCAGCCGCTCAGTTGTGTCTGACACGTTGTGACCCCATGGACTGTAGCCGGCCAGGCTCCTCTGTCCATGGAATTTTCCAGGCAAGAATACTGGAGTGGGTTTCCATTTCCTTCTCCAGGGGATCTTCCTGCCCAGGGATCAAATCCACGTCTCCTTCACCGGCAAGCGGATTCTTTATCACTGTGCCTCCTGGGAAGCCCCCCATGTGGGTTCAAGTCCCAATCTGAGTTGCACAGTTTCAGAAAGAGATTGACACATTTGCAGACATCAAAGGAGAATAAAGCCACAGCATTCCAGAAAGTGGAGTGGAAATGATGGGAGAGTGGAAGAATAAAAGTTTAGCATGGTAGGAGGTAAGTACATTCTTATGATGGCAAGACTGATTTTCCTCTAATAGGGAGGGAAGACAGACACTCCAGCTGCATGTAGGTCACTAGATTTGATGACAGACATTGAACAAACACTAACCTGATTCTAGTCAATTTTCCTGTAGTCATGTACAGATGTGAGAGTCAGATCATAAAGAAGGCTGAGTCCTGAAGAACTGAAGCTTTCGAACTGTGGTGCTGAAGACTCTTGAGAGTCCCTTGGAGAGCAAGGAGATCAAAACAGTGAATCCTAAAGGAAATCAACCCTGAATATTCAGTGAAAGGAGTAATCCTGAAACTGAAGCTCCAAATACTTTGGCCACCTGATAAGAGGCGACTCATTGGAAAAGACCCTGATGCTGGGAAAGACTGAAGGCAGAAAGAGAAGGGTGTGACAGACGATGAGATGGTTGGATGGCATTACTGACTCAATGGACATGAGTTTGAGCAAACTCCTGGAGATAGCGAAAGACAGGGAAGCCTGGCATACTACAGTCCATGGGGTCACAAAGAGCTGGACATGACCAATTGACTGAAAAACAAACCTGATTTTATTTTTAATAATATTAGAATTATAAATTATAAATTTGCCAGATACATAGCTTATCTTACTATTTAAAACAATGTTTCTCAAAATACCCACATAGGTAAGGCATAGAAGTGCAGTCTGAAACTATAAAGATATTATCTTAGTTGTATAGAGAGTCAACTATAATGTGTATGTGCTGTGCTGTGCTGTGCTAAGTTGCTTCAGTCATACCTACTCTTTGCCATCCTATGGAATTTGGCCTACCAAACTCCTCTGTCCCTGGGATTATCCAGGCAAGAATACTGGAGTGGATTGCCACGTGCTCCACCAGGGCATCTTCCCAACTCAGGGACTGAAGCCGTGACTCTTAACATCTCCTGCATTGGCTGGCAGGTTCTTTACCGCTAGTGCACCTGGAAAGCCCAGAATCATGTATCTACATAATGTGTAATAATAAATGGATCAGCCATTGTGCATTTGTTCATTCAGTAAATAAATACTTACTGAATGCCTACTGTGTACAAGGTATTATGCTGGGTCCTTGTATTATAATAATAAAGAAAATAGTCAGGTACAACTTTATGGGAAAAACTTCACAGCTCTATCTCCTTGGGTTCCTTCTGACAACAGAGACTGCTCCCTTGTTGTTAATTTACTTTGCAAAAAGATCCTAGGGAACTAGAATGGGATAACAAGAGGAGAGAAACAGGAAGGAAAGAAAGGCAATTTGAGGATGTAGCACTGACCGAATTACCACTGTGGGCCCTTGAAGGAATGAGCTCAAGTACATCAGAACTGTCTGCACTGGATTTGGAAGTGAAGTGGGGAATGTGAGCCATTGGCTCCCATCTCCCACTGATCACAGGTTTCCCGGAGGAGTGCTGACTCCCTTGCACCTCAAAGAGGTATGCTGCTAAGTCACTTCAGTAGTGTCCGACTCTATGGGACCCCATAGATGGCAGCCCACCAGGCTCCCCCGTCCCTGGGATTATCCAGGCAAGAACACTGGAGTGGGTTGCCATTTCCTTCTCCAATGCAGGAAAGTAAAAAGTGAAAGTGAAGTTGCTCAGTTGTGTCTGACCCTCAGCAATCCCATGGACTGCAGCCTTCCAGGCTCCTCCATCCATGGGATTTTCCAGGCAAGAGTACTGGAGTGAGTTGCCATTGCCTTCTCTGCCAAAGAGATATAGAGTGTGGTTAACTGGGCACCTTCAGTTCCCCATGTTGAGCAACCGGATAGCCCAGGATTTCTTACATGGTCTGTGGTACCCAATGAAACTAGCTGCTAAATGATTAGTTTCTAAATATAAAATGGAATGTCTGTTACGAAACTAAATTATGATGAGCAGACTGCATGGCATAAATCCCTCACAGAATGCTACAACCTCTATCATTTTTTTCTGAAACTACACCACTCCTACATACAGGGGGAAAGAATCAATAAATATCTGACTTGGGCTTCCCACATGGCTCAGTGGTAAAGAATCTGCCTGCAATATAGGAGATGCAGCAGGAGCCTCAAGTTTGGATCCCTGGGTTGGAAAGATCCCCTGGAGAAGGAAATGGCAACTTGCTCCAGTAGGGACAGAGGAGCCTGACGGGCTACAGTCCATGGGGTCGAAAAGAGTTGGATACAACTGAGCGACTGAACAATAATACAATAGGAGTCTATGCATCTTATTTAGAAACACAGAAGACAACAGCAGAAGAAATAAATAAAACAATTGAACGCAGAAGGTAAAGGACTTGCAGCACAAGGTGTTTTAAGGGGGCACCTGCCTGCAGCTGGTTTAAACAGGAATAGCTGTGGGGGTGGAGGGAGGTAGGCCAAGGGGCTGTGTGAGAGACTTCACTGTCCACTGCTTATACTGTTTAGTTGCCCTCGCCGCAGACCCTTAACATATGCAGTTGGCTGCACTCTACAACGGAGAAGGCAATGGCACCCCACTCCAGTACTCTTGCCTGGGAAATCCCATGGACGGAGGAGCCTGGTGGCCTACAGTCCATGGGGTCACAAAGAGTCAGACTCGACTGAGTGACTTCACTTTCACTTCAACCACAGACCTACTATGTCCCAGATGTTTGTCTAACATGAATCTTATCATTTTTCATAATAATTCACTTAGTTGAAACTCTTCTCTACACTTTTTAAATGAAGATTCATAGAGTTAGAACTTTGTCTAGAGTGTGAAGGCATTGATGTCTATGATGTTCTTTGAAGTGAAAGTGTTAGTCTCTAATGTCATGGCTGACTCTTGTGACCCCTCGGACTGCCCTCCAGGTTCCTCTGTCCACGGGATTCTCCAGGCAGGAATACTGGAGTGGGTAGCCATTTTCTTCTCCAAGGGATCTTCCTGACCCAGGGATAGAACCCAGGTCTCCTGCATTACAGGCAGATCCTTTACTGTGTGAGCCACCAGGTAAATAAGTTGCAACATACTTTCTTTTGCTATTCCTCTTTCTCATCCTTCTTGCTGCTGCTGCTGCTAAGTCTCTGCTGCTCAGTCGTGTCCGACTCTGTGTGACCCCATAGAGAGCAGCCTACCAGGCTTCTCCACCCTTGGGATTTTCCAGGCAAGAGTACTGGAGTGGGTTGCCATTACCTTCTCCACTCATCCTTCTTACTGTGAAGGAAAAATTTTGCCTGCCATGGTAGTTAACAGAGGATGTTGTAACCATGAAGCCACCATATTATAGCTTCTGCAACTCAGGATGGAAACAGGATACCCACCATCTAGCAGTCAGCTGCTGCAGCCAGCCCTGAGGAGACCGGGGATGAGAAAGCACAGGATATGGACCCCAGATGGCTGAAGTGCATATCAAAGAAATGATTTCAGTGATCCCAGACTTTTGCATCTTCCCATACATAGAAAAGCACTAAATTCCTTAACTTGACATAACTGATTTTCTTTAATTAACAGTAATCATTTGATGTTCCAACTACCTGGTCTTTGTTACAAAAAGACTTTGTTACAAAAATTCTTATGTACACTGGCTCCTCACCTTGCCTCCTTGGAGCAGTCCTTCAGAGATATCTGAGAGCCTGTCTCCAGGCCTGAGATCCTCAGAAAGTCCACCAATAAAACATAATTTTCAACTTTTAGGTTGTGTATTTTCTCTCCCACTTCCCCCTTCTATTAATACATCTGTGTCTTGAATTAAGCTTTCAGTCTAGGTAGAAAATGTCACTGTCAATAAATGATGGTTCATAAATATTTTGAGAAAAAAAAGGTTCTTACAAGTTACTCTTCCTAAACTCTGAAATTTGATTTTAAAATCACTTCCCAAGTAAAACCTTGAAACATTGTTATAGCATATTTTTAAGTTTTTCCACCTGCAAGTTTTAAAATATGAAATTTACCTCAATAAAACACCTCGATAGTGATCTAATTTCAGACTGTAAAAGTTACATTTCATCATACCTGTTTTAAGCAAAAATAACTAAAGCCAAATATAATTTGCTTTGTCATAGTCCCACATGGACAATTTTTAATTAAGCATAATTAAACTCAGCCTCTTCTGTCTTATTTTATATTCCCATCCCATATGCTATATGTCTTCTTATTAAGATGTAACTTTAATAAAAATCAACTTTTGTTCTTTTCTCATATGCTGTTATTTTATAGCTTTTAAATCCATTATTATTAGGTTCAGGTGCTAGGGATTATTGATTCTCCATACTTTTCTCCCAGTAAAGATTAAGGTAAAATAAAGGAAATGACAATTTCTAACCTGGTCTAACCTTGGAAAAATAAGACTCAGAATAATATTGGGAAGTATTTCTCTGGAATGACTGGATTTGAGCAAAAAAGTATTACTTCTCCCATGAATTCAGGAGGGGGGATGAGTTTGGGTCAGGTATTCCATCAGAAATCCCCCAAGATTGGCTAAGTACTCGTAGGTTCATTCCAGTCTAGAAACCTTCTAAATGAGCCCCACAATAAGCTACCTCTAAGAAAACTGGAAAAATAAAAGCAAATAGCTTTATTATTATGTTTTTCTTGATATTCATTGACTCTACATTTTAGTGTAACCATGACCGAGTGTCTCAGTCATTGAATTGCAGAGAATGGTTACTGAAATGTCTCAATGCTGACCTCTGACCCTCTGTGACCCTAGAGAAGTCTAGTTCCCACTGGGGCAGCTGAGATTTCCAGGCTTCTCTATTAATACAAATAACCTTCTCTCTTTACCCTCAGTTCACTGATCACACATATCATACACATATCACACTGATCACATTTATCACAATTTTCTAAGTAGACCAAGATATCAGAAGAATGGGAAGCACTGTTTTAAATTACAGAGAGTAATGAGGGAAAACATTAGCTTTAGATAGACCTGCTATAAGATAAATTTAGTATATTCTTATTTAAAATATCATTATTTGTATCAATAGTTCTTAAATTTTGCTTCATATTAGATTTAGCTGGAGAGCTCTAAAAAAATCTTGATGCCAAGACTATCCCTCAAACTAACTACAACAGAATTTCTGAGACTGCAGCCTGGCTGAGAGATAGTGCTTTATGGGATTCCTAACAATAGAGAATAAATATGAGATTCTCTGAAACAGTCCCAATATCTACTATTATTTTATAAGAAAGCAAGTTATTAACTGTGTATCTAAATGGGCAAAATATGTGCATTTGAATATGATTCAGCTTTTATAGCTTAATACTATTTTTCTCATCAAGAAATTCACAAGAAAGGAGCAAAAACAGCTCTGATGTATCTGCCAAAGTGACAGCCAATCCACCAGAGTGGTGAATACAAAAGACATCGTGATCACTTCAGTTTGATGAGATTTTGTTTTTGGTATGGACAACTGAAAACATTTAAAAATTAAGTTTCTTTGCTAATTAATTATTTTATTTATATAGTCTATGGGTTTTGCTGTAAGGAAGGAAAAATAGGCATCGGTTTGGGTGAAGGAAATTAGCATGAGTTCCCTCTGTGAGCACTTTTGTGTTCTGCTTTGAGAGAATGTGTGTATAGTAAGCAGCCTGGAGGATGACAGGTTTGATTAAAATAATTCTTTTCCTTCGACTGAGAACAGCCAAACAGAATAAAATCATTAAAAACACAAAGACAAAAAGCAAAAACTAAGTAATTATCTGGGAAGACTAAGTTGTGGAAAACAAATTTAAAAAACTGAATCCTGAAATGCTAACTTTTCTTTACTATGGCAGGAGGAGAAGGGGATGACAGAGGATGAGATAGTTGAATGACGTCACCAACTCTAGGGACATGGGTCTGAGTAAGCTCTGGGAGTTGATGATGGACAGGCGAACCTGGCGTGCTGCAGTTCACGGGGTCGCAAGGAGTGGGACATGACTGAGTGACTGAACTGAACTGAACTGATCAATTGTTTTGCTAAGATATACTGCTCTTTTCTCTAACAGTGTGTATCACATAACTAACATAATCATGCTGAATAATCTGTTTCAGTTATTTCATTCACAGAAGACATTTTGTTTTAATCAAGTATTCTTAACTGTTTTACCAATTGGTTTTAGGAGTTACAAGGACCTCCTGAATTTATGAATACAATAGAATTTTACTTTCATTCCCCTACTGACTTTAGGGTAACAGTTCATTGTTTTTCATTAGTTTCTCATAGAATTATCTAACCCCAAAGTATTAGGCATCAAATTTTAATGGTCCATAATTTATTATATAAATTATTTAAATCTAAGCCCTCAAGGGCTAAATTTACATTTGTCTTTTATTTCATCTCCAAATTTAGCAATATTTAAAATTAATATAATGAACATATTGTACTATCAGGAAACAAAATAAGAAGAATAAAAGTTGACTTTGGTCCTTTCCTTGGGCTGACTTTGATGGAGAAATGCTGAGGAACAGTAAATATTCACTTTGGTGGTAGAGTGATCAGCAAGTTTCCAGTACCTCCTTTTATGACTTTTTCCAAAAGGAAGATACAGCTGCAGGTGCCACGTACTAAGAAAAAGAAGGAAAATAGCCATGAATCTGCTAAAGAAAAGCAATAAGAAGGGTAGTAGATGGTATTATGCTAAATGAAATAATTTCAACAGAAAAAGATAAATAACATATGATATCACTTATGTGTGGAATCTAAAAACACTACAAAATAGTGAATATAGCTAAAAAGTTAGCAGACCCATAGAGAGAGATAACAAACTAGTGGTTACCAGTAGGGAGGAGGGGAGGGGCAAAATAGTGGTTGGGGAGAGAGACCCAAGAATTTATTGTATACCACAGGGACGATAGTTAATATTTTAAAATAACTGTAATTGGAAAGTAACCTTCAAAAATTGTATAAAAATTTTAAAAAATATACTTTTTAAAAAAGAAGATAGTTAGAGACTGAAAGATGGAAACCCAAAAAAAAAAAAAAAATGTGCAATGAATTCCAAGCCATCCATTTCCCCTCTTTTGACTTGCTGTTTTTATACTTTTTTTGTTGGTTACAGCTGTGTTCTCAATAGATGAGCAATTACATAGTGTTCATTTTAATTTAACCTGTGAATAATGGTGATTAAGAGATCTATAACCCAAGCATGCTAATTAAGCACCCTTTGTATGAGTTCTAAGAGTGGGAGATTTGGGTGTCTATCCATTAGCCATGTTTGTGAGTTCATGGCGTCATCCAGCAACGATGAGATTTCACTGGGTTTTATTGCCTAGTATCAATTTTATACCCTGTCCTTGTCCATGTAAGGCTTTTCAGAAACATCAATGGAGTTGGACTAAAATATCTTAACTACTGCTTTCTTGCTCTTTTGAGGGAAACAGGCTATCTGCATGACAAGTAAGACTGCCTGCAATACCATGTCACAGCTCATTTATTTAAAGATTTATCATTCATCATTGTCAGAGACCCTGAGGACCGAAGAACATCATTGTCTATGTCTCATGATCATTGTGAGCTCTTTCAAGTGTTTAGAAGACTAGTCACAATGAAACTTAAGACATGAGTAGGAAATAATTTTAACTTTTCTGAAATGGATTCTCTTCATTTAAAGAAGAGATTTCCGTATAGAGCTGAGCTACAAAGATCACAAATTTTGCATATGTTTAGAGGTTTCTGATGCTTTATAATTTTATTTTTTATGCCCTCCTCCCATACGCAGCAACTTGTGCAGAACTTACACAAGGAGTAAGTAATCAACATTTATTATTGACTTGGTATGTATGACAGAAAGCAAAGAACTAAAGAGCCTCTTGATGAAAGTGAAAGAGAGTGAAAAAGTTGACTTAAAACTCAACATTCAGAAAACTAAGATCATGGCATCTGGTCCCACCACTTCATGGCAAATAGATGGGGAAACAATGGAGACACTGACAGACTTTATTTCTGGGGGCTCCAAAATCACTGCAGATGGTGACTGCAGCCATGAAATAAAAGATTCTTATTCCTTGGAAGAAAAGTTATGACTAGCCTAATCAGTATGTTAAAAAGCAGAGACATTACTTTGCCAACAAAGGTCTGTCTAGTCAAAGCTATGGTTTTTCCAGTAGTCATATATGGATGTGAGAGTTGGATGATAAAGAAAGCTGAGTGCTGAAGAATTGATGCTTTAAAACTGTGGTGTTGGAGAAGACTTGAGAGTCCGTTGGACTTTAAGGACATCAAACCAGTCCATCCTAAAGGAAATCAGTCCTGAATATTCACTGGAAGGACTGACGCTGAAGCTGAAACTCCAATACTTTGGCCACCTGATACAAAAAACTAACTCATTTGAAAAGTCCCTGATTCTGGGAAAGATTGAAGGCAGGAGGAGAAGCAGATGACAGAGGATGAGATGGTTGGATGGCATCACCGACTCAATGGACATGAGTTTGAGTAAACTCCAGGAGTTGGTGATGGACAGGGAGGCCTGGTGTGCTGCAGTGCATGGGGTCACGAAGAGTCGAACATGACTGAGTGACTGAACTGATGTATGTATGTACATTTGTGTAGGCATTTTATAAAGTTTATTTCCTTGTGGTGAGAACTTTAAAGATCTACTCTTAACAATTTCCAAATGTACAATACTGTGATAGGAAATTTAGGTATTTAAATTGATAAAATACCCATTTGCAAACACTTCAAGAATATGACTCCCAAATCACCAATTAATGTTGAATCACTTGTTAATGTTTTTCATAAACAGGCATCTGCCAATGAAGGTAGGCAAACTAAATTCATTCTTTAAATTTTTGTTTATATTATTGGATATTTATCTTTTTCTTTCAAATTTTCTTTTTGAAATCTGGTCTTGGCAATGTATTTTAAATGTCCAGGAGCTTTTCCTATTTTCATTGCCCTTTTTTCTTGGTTATCTAGTTCTTTAGGGTGGAGAATCTTTTTGAATATCCCTGAGAGTAAAAATTTTGTTTCTTAAGGCTAGATATTTCTTCCTCGTTAAGGAATATATATATATTTATATAAATATATTTATAAATATAAAATATTTTACTATATATTATACATTTATATATAAACACACAAATATAAAATAATCTATTTATTAAGATAATAAATTAAAATACAATAAATTTGTTAAATTTATATTAAATTTAAACATATTTATGTATACATATATATATTCACTTCTATTTCTTTTTTATTCTGAAAGCTTTCTTGGACTATTTGATGAGGCCCGGTAATTTATTTATCTTCCCTGATTAGGACTGACTGAGATCTTTGCATATATGAGCAGTTTATCACCTCTCATTCAACTTTGCTTTAGGGTTAGTAGGCAAAATCCAGTACTCTTGCCTGGAAAATTCCATGGGCGGAGGAGCCTGGTGGCCTCCAGTCCATGGGGTCGCCAAGAGTCGGACACGACTGAGCGAATTCACTTTCACTTTTCACTTTCATGCATTGGAGAAGGAAATGGCAACCTACTCCAGTGTTCTTGCCTGGAGAATCCCAGGGATGGGGGAGCCTAGTGCGCTGCCGTCTATGGGGTCGCACAGAGTCGGACACAACTGAAGCGACTTAGCAGCAGCAGCAGGCAAAATCCAACCATTATGGGGTAAAGCCTCACAAACACCAGAAAGTTTGAGTGGAGCTGACTCTGAGATGTTGGGAGCCAAACAGATTCCTTCATTCTCCCCAGTTTTTCTAATTTACTAACAACAGCAACAAAAAAACTACTGATATTTTGCCTTGGAGAGGGGAGATAGTCTACACCCTCTGTGATCTGCATGATAAGAGAATTATCTGAAATCTGTAAAAAGCAGAAGAGACTGTTCAGTTTTCTTTTAGTGGACTCCTGGGATTTATTTTTTATTAATGTTGTCTGTGCTGTCTTACAATTCTTGGGGGTGGAGGTTAATCTTTAGATTTTTGTTTAGTAGAGATACAAATAATTTCTGTCCAGTAGAAAAGATGATCCTAGAGATAGAGACGATAGCTTGTGCTCCAGATGGACATTAACCAGCTGTGTATCTAACCTAGCACACCTACCCTACCATAATCTCTATTAAATTGCCTCCCTATAACTTTATTAACTCCCTCATTAGTTGAATTTAATATCTTTGACATGTGTTCATTTTGTAATTATATGAGAGTCACGCTCTTATCTTTCAGAATATTATATTGAATAGCTGATAAAAACTAATCAGGTGACTAGGAACAAGTCCATGGTCTGATAAAATAAGATTTATTGATTTGCAGCCAGGGAGTACACGCCAGAGGAATTCTGCTGGCCCAGAGGGAGGAGGGAAGTGTGTTTTATAAGGTTTGGCTTTTCACTGAAGGACTCTAAGGAGGTGGCTCAGTGGAAAAGAATCCGCCTGCCAATGTAGGAGACTCAGCAGATGCGGGTTCAATCCCTGGGTCAAGAAGATCTCCTGGAGGAGGAAATGGCAACCCACTTTATTAATCTTTCCTGGAAAATCTCATGGGCAGAGGAGTCTGGTGGGCTACAGTCCATTCGATTGCAGAGTCAGGCACAACTGAGCACACACACCTTCAGTTCAGGACTGCTCGCTTTTTCTGAAGCAGGTTTAGAAGAAATGGGATTGACTAGGCACTGGGTCTGCCTTAAAGCGAGGAAGACTTAGCATTTCAATATTCCCAGTAATAAATGAAAATTGCCAAATGGCTCTGTAGCATCACTGATAAGAAAGCAGTAGTCAGTTGAAGAGGAACAGGTGGTAGTGTTTTACAACAGCTCTGTGATCTTGAGTGAAACAATGTTTTCTGTTAACTTTAAAGCTGGCTTTTTCTGTTTGTTTTCACAGCCTGAAGAATGGCAAAGTGCTCTTTTCCTTTTCAGTTTGAGGTGACTTTCCCTCTTTCCATCTTGGGTAGGTTTTTACTCTTTCCTGGCATGAGAAGGTGGGAGATGGAAGGTGAGGTAGATATTTTAACACCTTACCACCTTCACTTCTTCTCTCTTTTAAGTCCTATTTTTTTTCTCTCTGGTTATCTATGCAACATTCTATTTCTGAGTCTAGAGAGGGGTCAGCAAACTTTTTCTGTAAAAGGCCAGAAAAAAAGTATTTCAGATTTTGAAGGCCAGATGGTCTTAGTCACAACTACTTACTTCTACCATTATAATAAGAAAACATCCAAAGAAAATTCATATATGAATAGCTGTGTTCTAATAAAAATTTGTTTATAAGATCAGACAGTGGACTGGACCATAGTTGCACATTTGGTCCATGGACATAGTTGCTAATCCTGATCTAAAGTTTCTCTCTGTTTCTTCCAAAGTGATCAGCTCCATTTTTTTTTTTTTTTTTTTTACCATTGTCCCCACAACATCTTTTCTTAGCTGTGACTTCCTTTGCTGATTCATCCTTCAATGTTCTCATTTAATTTTGATGTTTCAGAAATGCACTGAAAGATATACTAATAGTCCATCTTACTTTCACCTCATTGTTAAAACTTTTAAATTTTTCTTATCATCTTTTTAGCAAGGTCTCTTATGAGATATGAGATAATTTCTTGGGCTCAACTTGTTATCTTGAACTGGAGACAGTATAACAACTTTTTAATAAAAGTGAGTCAAAATAAAATACTTGCATTGCTCATCAAGGTATGCATAGAATGATTATTTTATCACTATCAGCATTTCTTAAGGTTCCAAATTTTCATATTGAATAATGCTGGCAGCAACAACATACATTTGCTCGGTACTGGTAAATGTTTAAGTGAAGCAATACTACAAAAGAGATCCGATTCTGAAAAATGAGTTTATTTGTTGTTGTTGCTCAGTCACTAAGTGGTGTCTGACTCTTTGCGACCTCATGGACTGCAGCAAGCCAAGGTCATCTGCCCTCCACTATTTCCTAGAATTTGCTCAAATTCATTGAGTGGGTGATGCTATCTAAACATCTCATCCTCTGCTGCTCCCTTGTTCTGCCTTCAATCTTTCCCAGCATCAGAGTCTTTTCCAATGAGTCAGCTCTTTGCATCAGGTGACCGAAGTATTGGAGTTTCAGCTTCAACATCAGTGAATGAATGAATATTCAGAGTTGGTTTCCTTTAGGATTATTATGTACATAGAAAAAACTTTAAAATCAAACATTTCTGTTTGGATCTCAATCATCACCTCTTTTTCTTTAGGTTCTTCTATAAAGATACAAAAATACCAAATACAGATGTACAGGTTTTATAAATAATGATTCACTCATTTTCTAATGTACAGAACTTTCTGAAAAGTCTAGATTGGGGAGCATGTCTGGGAATTCAGGCCAAAGTAGGGACATTCTACTATTTATCGCAAATCTACTCTTTAACTTCCATCTGTGGGAAGAACTGAGTTTTCGAAGCAGATTCCAAGTATATTCACCCAGCCAGATGCATGGATTGTTGCAACTTTCTTCAGAAATCCAGTAACTATCAAACTATAGGTTTGCCTCCAGAAGGAGAAATGGAGGGGAAGCCTTGGTGCATGGTAACAATGCAGGAAAGGGTGAAACAGTTCTTGCTTTTGAGACACAGTACTGTTGCCCACTGCCAAAAGGACCAAATGGATATTAATCCACTTACCAGTTACATGAGTTATTCTTTCAGTCATGTAGTACATACGGGGTGGAAAGAGAAACAGACTCTCTTCTCTGTTCTCCTCGTTGTGAAAAGAAATGAAGATCTCTTTGCTTGTGGTAAAGGAAAGCAGAGCTAAGAAGAAAAGGGATCCTCCATTCCCTCAAAACTCATAAAAGAAAAATGAATTGTAATATAAATGCAACTTACATTCTACTAAACATCTTTTAATCTATAAATCTATAATGCAGATACAGTCAAACTCCTCTCTCTCTCTTTTTTTTAACCTAAAAACACATGGAAGATTTCACAAAAGAAAGGAAACTTGGGAATTATAAGTAAATAGCTAAATATCTGGGCTTACCTAAAAGAGTGAAATCAGCCATAAACTAGTTAACAATGTGCGTATCTTTAGGGTATGACTTTTCCAAGCTGATCATTTTAGAACTGGTGACTGGCAGGCTAGAACCACATATGCAGAACCTTTAAGGTATCTTCTTCAATAGCATCCTGACAGACAGTAATTAGGTTTAGACTCCAGCAGCCTGCAGCTGAGGCTGTGTCACATGGTGACGGATGCTTACGCATCACAGCATGACTCACAGAAGGTAAAAGTTAAATGAATCATCTTGGCTCCCTCTCCTTATTTTGGGGGGAAAAAATGGAATAAGCTCGCACTTCCACTTGAGAAAAAATTGAGAGTGAAGCACCCAACGTCCTATAATAAAAGCAATATTTCAAAGAGGTTTAGATCTGTGGCTGTTGCTAAAATCGAACCTGAAATTACAAGACTTCATCAAGAGCCAATCAACCAGTTAATTGTACTGTTTTCCATTGAATCAGTTCTGCATCATACAGCAACCTTATTATACACACAATATATAAATTCACCAAGTTACTATTTTAGGTATAAAAGCAAGCAAAGGGTGAAATAATTGAACTCTCTTTATGTAGTCTATAATTACTAATGAGGAGTAAGAACCAAGTACGCCATTCCTTTGTGCTGCCAACTAAAGAATGTCACTCTCCCTCTGGCTCTACGAGGATTATATCAGTAGCCACTGCAGCTGCTGACCTCCAACACCCCCTGAAAGCAGTTCAGGGTGGGGATCAAAAATGAGGTACTGTGCTCTGGGAAAAACTGGCAGAGCAGGCCTTCAGATAGGTATTTTCAGAAGAAAAATTTTTGAACCCAATTTTCTGTGTTTTTTCATATTTAGAGAAGCACTAAAATCTTTAATGAAGGCAGCTACTCTTTGTGACCAACAGCAATGTTCTACTGAGGCTCATGCCTCATTGCATTTGCCCCAAACCAAAACTGCATATATGCTGACCACCCCCTGGGCTTCCCTGGTGGCTCAGCTGGTAAAGAATCCACCTGAAACTTGGGAGATCTGGATTCGATCCATGGGCTGGGAAGATCCCCTGGAGAAGGAAAAGGCTACCCACTCCAGTACTGTGGCTTGGAGAATTCTATGGACTGTATAGTCCATGGGGTCACAAAGAGTCAGACAGGACTGAATGACTTTCGCTTTTTTGCTTGACCACCCCCCTTATCTCTTTGGCTCACTGAGAGAAATTCAGTCCTCTGGGCTGCAGTCCTCAGTAAGTTTCCAAGGAAAACTGAAACTCACAGTTCTCACACTGTGCCTTTTTTTTCCCCCACTCAACAGTGCAAGTCATCTGCTTCATTCATTCTTACTTAAACATTATTTATTCTTTTGTCCATGGCAACTTGACACTGAATTACTATCCAACATGCATAACCCCTCTTTTCCCCACCATCACCATCACCATCATTCTCAACTTAGATATTATCAAGAAGAAATAATAACTCATTGGATTTTTAAAAGCGGTATGTTACAAGATAATTTTAAATACAGCAAAACCATAACTCTCATACAAGTAAAAAATGAACATGGAGCAAAGTAATTAACATTAATTAATGAGGGACTGAGCAAAGGCATTAAAAATTGGTTAAAAGGAGAAGCCAAAGAGAAGAAACATACATAGGCAATAAAGCAATGATGAATTGGTATGTTAATAGATGTAAAACTGGCTCCTTTTTCAGGAGTTGGGGGATCCATATACCTTCACTGGAAAAAAATACACTTGCATATCTATGGTCAGGAATACTTTGCATCAATATCAATTTTCTAAACTTACAGAGCCATAAGATCAGATAAGATCAGTTGCTCAGTCGTGTCTGACTCTTTGCGACCCCATGAATCGCAGCACACCAGGCCTCCCTGTCCATCACCAACTCCAGGAGTTCACTGAGACTCACGCCCACCGAGTCAGTGATGCCATCCAGCCATCTCATCCTCTGTCATCCCCTTCTCCTCCTGCACCAATCCCTCCCAGCATCAGAGTTTTTTCCAATGAGTCAACTCTTCGCATGAGGTGGCCAAAGTACTGGAGTTTCAGCTTTAGCATCATTCCCTCCAAAGAAATCCCAGGGCTGATCTCCTTCAGAATGGACTGGCTGGATCTCCTTGCAGTCCAAGGGACTCTCAAGAGTCTTCTCCAATACCACAGTTCAAAAGCATCAATTCTTTGGTGCTCAGCCTTCTTCACAGTCCAACTCTCACATCCATACATGACCACAGGAAAAACCATAGCCTTGACTAGACGGACCTTTGTTGGCAAAGTAATGTCTCTGCTTTTGAATATGCTATCTAGGTTGGTCATAACTTTCCTTCCAAGGAGTAAACGTCTTTTCATTTCATGGCTGCAGTCAACATCTGTAGTGATTTTGGAGCCCAGAAAAATAAAGTCTGACACTGTTTCCACTGTTTCCCCATCTATTTCCCATGAAGTGATGGGACCAGATGCCATAATCTTCGTTTTCTGAATGTTGAGCTTTAAGCCAACTTTTTCACTCTCCACTTTCACCTTCATCAAGAGGCTTTTAGTTCCTCTTCACTTTCTGCCATAAGGGTGCTGTCATCTGCATATCTGAGGTTATTGATATTTCTCCCAGCAATCTTGATTCCAGCTTGTGTTTCTTCCAGTCCAGCGTTTCTCATAATGTACAGAGCCATAAAATAGCTTAAAAAAATGAAGTGCACAAAATACTCTAGATTTAGATATGGTAGAAAGCTGTGCTACATGTGGTTAATGTTCCATAAAATATGAAGTCTTGCTTTTGTTTCTTTTTATTTCCTAATAGGAACAAGTGTAAATTTAGATTACAGTTTAATGAAACCACTAAACAGAAAAATATGTACATGTTTGATAGGATCATACACATTTAACTCATTCTATTGTGTGCATATGGAAGATGAACCCAAAGATAGCCAGATAACTTGCTTTGTAACTATTGATGAAGCAGAAGTCTTCTACTATTCATTGATTTCTTTATTATTATTTCTTATACATTCAATCATCCAGATCTGACCTGTTGATTCTCCTTTTGTACATTCCTTACACCTCCCATTATTTCTCATCTTCACCTCAGCCCACCATTATTAGCCCAGCCATTCAGTCAGTAAATCATTCAGCAGTTGGGTTATGATACCACTGAGTCTCACTTCTTTGAACATCTGTTTACTGATGGACACACTACTGTTGGTGGAAATAACATTTTCATGGGACTCTCCAATAAAAAATCTTTTAAGACTTTTTAGCCTTACATTCGAGGGTAATTGGCTAATGGAAAAGCAACTACAACATGAATGAACCAACTTAAACCCTTTTTAAAAAAACAAGCTAGTAGATATTTAAACAAAGAGAAAAATCAAACCTGGTTTATGGTGAGTGAAATTCAGATAGGTCAACAAGTACGTAAAATGGAAACCTTTTCCAAAAGAGTTTTAGAGGCTACTAGATCCAACTTTTAAAATTTCTTCTATAAGGGATAGAAATGACTTTTAAAAGAGATTTCCATGTTTACCGAAAGTTCAAAATTCATAGCCTTTGTCTTCACTGTGACGGTATGCTGCAGCTTCAGAGTGATTCAGAAGACCTTAGTTGAAGCTTTGGCTCATTACGTCTCAGCTGTGTCACTTTGGTCAAAGTGTTCAGCTACTCTCAGCTACATTTCTTGTTTTGTAAAATGGAGATACAAAGGATAACAACCCTACTTACTCTCCAGGGTTATTGTAAGAAGGACTGGAGGTTGAAAACACTGAAATAATTACTAACTGATAAAATATTGTTCAGATACGAATAGCACTAAATCTATGTGCTGTGCTTAGTCACTCATTATGTCCGACTCTTTGGGACCCCATGGACTATAGCCCGCCAGGCTGCTCTGTCCATGGGATTCTCCTGGCAAGACTACTGGAGTGGGTTGCCACGCCCTCCTCCAGGCAATCGTCCCAACCCAGGTCTCCCACATTGCAGGTGGATTCTTTTTCATCTGAGCCACCAGGGAAGCTATAGTGCTAGCTTTTGCCTCTTCCACATAATTTATTCTTCACTGTACAAATTTTGCAATTACCAGTGATAGAAACTAATAATAAATTATAACATAAACTGCCTCAAGTTGAAGACTTTCTGCCATTTTCTTCCAAGAACAAATACACTGTTGCCTTTTTCCCAAGAACAAAAGTTACTTCAGTGCCTAGGTTCCCATGAAGAGTGTGTCAGTTGATATGCAGTTTGATGCAACTGTTTTCATCAATTTCTTACTCACAATTTTACTAAGTTACACAAGATTTTGACATTCGAATTTCATTTAAATAATATTCAAACAGATAAAAACTTAGAAATAGCTGGAAATGTTTATATGGAATATAACAAGAGGGATTTTAAAAAATATATTAACTTAGGTCACAATTTAGAAATATAAGTATGCATTGTATCAAAACAAATCACAACAAATGACTATGTAAAATGCAATGTCTTATCTTCAACTATTACAAACTTTATTTAATCTAAGTGAATAAAGTATCACACAAAGTTAAAGGCAATTAATATCTTATTAAATATCTACCAAGTGTCAGGCACAGTTTTGGGTTACCCTGTCTTGGGTTAAACTCTGTGGAGATGCTTTACTGAGTTAATAAAAATTATTATGAATGAACACATTATTAACTGGGTTTATGTGGAGGTCTCACAAAGCATACTTTTAAACAAGAATTTGAGTGCTAGTAGTTTATTTTGGAAATAACTCCAGAAGTACTCTAAACAAGTATGGAAGTGAAACCAGGCAGGGAAGACAGACATTAGAGAGTGCTTTATTGAGCAGTTTTCCTCTGTGGGCAGCATAGGAAAAAGCCAATTTATAATCCTGTTGTAATGAGACTGTAGGAAACATGCCTTGGAGTTTTTCCTATAAGAGCTAAGAGAAAGCTGGAATATTCATTCATCAACTTCCATTCCTAAAGGAAATCCAAGAAATATTCATTGGAAGGACTGATGCCGAAGCTCCATTACTCTGGTCACTTGATGTGAAGAGCCGACTCATTGGAAAAGACTCTGATGCTGGGAAAAATTGAGGGCAGGAGGAGAAGGGGACAATAGAGGATGAGATGGTTGATGGCATCACCGACTCGATGGACATGAGTTTGAGCAAGCTCCAGGAGATAAAAAAGACAGAGAAGCCTGGCATGCTCCAGCCCATGAGGTCACAAAGAGCTGGACACAATTTAGTGACTAAACAACAACTTCTGTTCCTCACTGGTTAAAGATTTCTACTGAGGCCTTAATCCTTCAGAAACTATAGAAGAGCATACTTGAGGCCAGAGAATACCCTCAGGCAGAAAGACAAAGGGAGTCACTGACCTGAGGGAAGAAGCATCTGCAGAAGTAGACCACAGGATATGGGTGGGGCATCTGTAGCATCTACTACACTAAATCAATGGAACTTGTCATTATGCTAATCATTGAGGGGACACGGAAGAAACCAAAAGACTAATGCATTCTATGAGTTGAATCTCTTTGTCATGTGCAGACCATGTGTTGTATATTGAGCTAGACACCAGGAGGACATTAAACAATAAAATACAATCTGTGAATTTAGGGGTCTTATATCAGGATGAAGAAGTATATGTAGGCCAAGATAAAAGATGTAATTTAAAGAGCTACATAAATTTTGAGCACCTCCTAAAAAAGCAAATCTAAGTGAAGTATTCAGATACAAAGAAAAATTAAACAAAGATATTATGGATGAAAATGATTGACATATATACACTATCGATACTATATTTAAATAAATAATGAATAAGGACTTACTGTATAGCTCAGGGAACCCTACTCACTGCTCTGTGGAGACCTAATTGGGAAGGAAATTCAAAAAAGAGGGGATATATGCATACATATAGCTGATTCGCTTTGCTGTGCAGTAGAAAGTAACACAACATTGTAAAGCAACTATACTCCAATAGAAACCAATTTAAAAATTAAAAAAAATAAATTTTAAGTTATACAATAAAACTAAAAAATCAACTAAAAAAAGGAAAGAATGATCTGAGCAGAGAGATAACCTGAAGTGAGGTTTTAAAGATGAGTTGGTTGAAGGATTGAAGAGAAAACATAGGAGACAAGAGACATATCATGTGTAATCTGATGTTGATGTGTTGAAAGCCTTGGGCTAAGATTGTGCCACAATCTTGGGCTAAGATCACATTACAATGGTGTGATCACTCACCTCGAGCCCATCCTGGAATGTGAAGTCAAGTGGGCCTTACGTAGAATAACTGCAATCAAAGCTATTGGAGGTGATGGAATTCCAGTTGAACTATTTCAAATTCTAAAAGATGAGGCTATTAAAGTGCTGCACTCAAAATGCCAGTAAATCTGGAAAACTCAGCAGCAGCCACAGGACTGGAAAAGGTCAGTTTTCATTCCAATCCCAAAGAAGGACAATGCCAAAGAATGTTCAAACTACCACACAATTGCACTCAGCTCACATGCTGGGCAAAGTAATGCTCAAAATTCTGCATGCCAAGCTTCAACAGTATATGAACCATGAACTTCCAGATGTTCAAGCTGGATTTAGAAAAGGAAGAGGAACAAGAGATCAAATTGCCAACATCCGTTGGTTTACAGAAAAAGCAAGAAAATTACAGAAAAACATCTATTTCTTCTTTATTGATTACACCAAAGACTCTGACTGTGTAGATCACAACAAACTGTGGTAAATTCTTCAAGAGATGGGAATACCAGACCACCTGACCTGCCTCCAGAGAAATCTGCATGCAGGTAAAGAATCAACAGTTAGAACCGGACATGGAACAATGGACTGGTTCCAATTGGGAAAGGAGTATATCAAGGCTGTATGTTGTCACCCTGCTTATTTAACTTACATGCAGAGTACATCATGCAAAATGCTGGGCTGGATGAAACACAAGCTGGAATCAAGATTGCTGGAAGAAATATCAATAACCTCAGATACGCAGATGACATCACCCTTATGGTTGAAAGTGAAGAGGAACTAAAGAGACTCTTGATGAAAGTGAAAGAGGTGGGTGAAAAAGTTGGCTTAAAACTCAACATTCAGAAAACTAAGATCATGACATCCAGTCCCATAACTTCATGGCAAGTAGATGGGGAAACAGTGAGAGACTTTATTTTGGGGGGCCCCAAAATCCCTGCAGATGGTGACTGCAGCCATGAAATTAAAAGACGCTTGCTCCTTGGAAGAAAAGCTATGACCAACCTAGACAGCATATTAAAAAGCAAAGACATTACTTTGCTGATAATCTAGTCAAAGCTATGGTTTTTCCATGACAGTAGTCATGTATGGGTGTGAGAGTTTGACTATACAGAAAGCTGAGTGCAGAAGAATTGATGCTTTTGAACTGTGGTGTTGGAGAAGACTTTTGAGAGTCCCTTGGACTGCAAGGAGATCAAACGAGTAAATCCTAAAGGAAATCAGTCCTGAATATTCATTGGAAGGACTGATGCTTAAGCTGAAACTCAAATACTTGGGCCAGCTGATGTGAAGAACTGATTCACTGGAAAAGACCCTGATGCTGGGAAAGATTGAAGGCAGGAGAAGAAGAGAATGACAGAGGATGAGATGGTTGGATGGTATCACTGACTTGATGGACATGAGTTTGAACAAGCTTTGGGAGATGGTGAAGGACAGGGAAGCCCGGCGTGCTGCAGTCCATGGGGTTGCAAAGATTCAGACATGACTCAGCAACTGAGCTGAACTGAAGATTGTGCCAATAGAATGGAGCAAAGACATGGTATCTATGGCCCAGTTGCTCATTTCTCATCCAGGTCAACCCTTTACTAGCATGTCTTTCAGCACCAAAGTGGTTAGACACCTTGAAATCACATTTTAGGCTCCCTTCCAGTTGGAGTGCCACATATGACTGGGATAAAAAAAAAGAGAGAGAGAACCCAAATATGGCAGAGATTAAAGCTTACATCCCTAAAAAATCTTAAATTCACATCCACACTCACCTCCCTTGTGTCAACAGTTTTCCTGGCCTTTTAGCTAGATCAATTTACCTGCTGACTTGTTTTTCATCAAAATGAACTTGGGAGTTCTAGACTAAGATTTTAGCCCCAAATCTCTCTAGATATTGGTCATTTTCTATGCCTGCATCCTATTTCTTAACAATAGAAAGTTTTATGACCAAGCATCTATCTTATCTTACAGTCTGGGTCCCTGTTTCGAGTGCAGTTCTTCTGGAAAGACAGTAATGATTTTTAACAGAAGTTTTCCCTGGAGCTGAATTTAAGGTCCTAAATTGAATAACTGGATCCTTGCTGTCATGTTTCCCATGTATATTTCTGCAAACATTTTGCTGGGTATCTACCAATGACCCTCTTGATAGTATTTTCAGTTCAGTTCAGTTACTCAGTCATGTCCGACTCATTGCTACCCCATGGACTGCAGCATGCCAACAACAAAATTAAATTGAGTGTCAAGCAAAAATACCAGCACATAATTGTCTCTCAAGGAATGTCAATATCTTTCCTGTCCTGATTTCTTTCTACTCTCATGACATTTTAGGACTTGCATTTCTGATCTGCTTTCCTCTGATACCTTACCCTCTCTTCTTAGCATCTATCAGTACCTCAGTTGTCACTTATGACCCTAGATCTTGCATTAAATTCTTTGTAGCTATTTCTGATATAACATCCTAGTCTTATCAGTCTTACTTTGCTTCACCCTTTCTCACATCCTGCCTTGTAATATGTATTTTTTTTAGCACATCAGCAAATGTCATGAGGAAGTTTTTCAGTAACTCACTGAATTGATAGCTTTGGGAAAGTTATCATTTGTTCCATTGTTGAAAGAATAAGATTGATACTGCTTTCCTAAAATGCACTTCAAGCCTAATTATACAGAAGTTATTCTTGCATGCTAGATTTTGGGTGGTTGTTTTGTCCATCCTGTGTTTTTCTCTAATTTTTTCACAGTGGGAGAAAAACAGTACCAAAATTAATTTCATTTAAATGAGGTGGGGCAGTAGGAATTGAAAACTGAGTAATATTTGCATCTAAAAAAAAAGTACTAAATTTTCACTTTAGTTTGGCATGGTTCAAGGCCTCATCGGTTCATTTCAGTTGCTCAGTCGTGTCTGATTCTTTGCAACCCCATGCACTGCAGCACGCCAGGCCTCCCTGTCCATCACCAATTCCCGGAGTTCACCCAAACCCATGTCCATTGAGTCGGTGATGCCATCCAACCATCTCATCTTCCGTTGTTCCCCTCTCCTCCTGCCCTTAATCTTTCCCAGCATCAGGGTCTTTTCAGATGAGTCAGCTCTTCACATCAGGTGGCCAAAGTATTGGAGTTTTAGCTTCAGCATCAGTCCTTCCAATGATCTCCTTTAGGATGGACTGGTTGGATCTCCTTGCAGTCCAAGGGACTCTCAAGAGTCTTCTCCAACACCACAGTTCAAAAGCATCAATTCTTCTGTGCTCAGCTTTCTTTATAGTCCAACTCTCACATCCATACATGACAATATACCAATAAATATGGCAGTTGCATAGAGATATAGAACCAGAAGAAGCATGTGATATACTTACTTTAAAAAATATATATATATGGGACCAATCCATTTCTATTTAAGAGGACTGAAACCTTAGAGCACTCATGTTAGATCTCTTGATATATATGTTCAATAAAATACATAATTTGATTGTAAGGAAAGGCTGAAATTATTCTCTGGATTCACTGCAACAAGTTCATAGCCTCAGGAGTTTTTTTTTTTCTGTAGAAATAAAATGATGTGATTTGAAGCTTGAATAAGATCCCCCTGGGAGGAAAGATGAGCACAAATGAGAAAAGTACTGGGGGCAATAGATCAGAAGATACTCTTTTGAATGCTGCAAGGGACAAAAGACAGCTAGAGGAGACATCTTAGCCAAGGAAGCACAGGGAAAGGGTGGCATATGCTTTCATAACTATCACGAAGACACCAAAACTCATGACAATACTTGTCAATTCTAAGTGATAATCGAGTTCTACAGACTTTATTTACATGTGGCCACAGAATCATGTAATATGATGGTTTTCTGCTACAGACTACATTTGTACCATTCTGACAGTCTGGAATGAGGCCAGGGTATCAATACTTACAAAAATCTCTACACAGAACTCTAAAGTGTTGCCATGTTTGGGAAATACTAACATAATAAAGGGGGCAACAGAGGATGAGATGGTTGGATGGCATCACTGACTCAATGGACATGAATTTGAGCAAACTCTGGGAGATAATGAAGGACAGGAAAGTCTGGCGTGCTGTAGTTTATGGGGTCGCAAAGAGTTATACATGACTTAGTGACTGAACGAAAACATAGGAAAACCCTAAGGTCTGAATAAATTTAAAACATGGGAAGGAGAACTTGCCATTTGCTGTAACTACCACCATTCCATATTTTACCACTAAGTGCACATTTTGTATTTGTTAATGAGTTGTAGACACAAAGGGACACACAGTGGAGATTTCATCTCAGGCTTATTAAGTACAGTGTCACAAGATGTGCCTTGCTATGCTGTCCTCGAAAAAGAATATGTATATGGTAACTCTCTCTATCCAACCTACTTCAAGCAAGTAAACCTTGTGTACTTGTGTGTGTAAGTGCCTATATGTATATACATGTAAATGTTTATGCTTTGGCAAGTTTGAGATCTGATTTGATATTTTATCTTGGGGAAATATACCTAAGATAATTCTGACCTGAATATACTCTGATTTTCTTCTTCTACTTCATCAGAACTAATTCCAGCCATGAGACCAATACTCTGCTGAGTTGCAGATTCCTATTATCCATCTACTCCTCCATATGCTGAAGGATGGTCAGATGGTCTAGGGCTTGAAAAGGGGTCCAGTGGAAAATCAGAGGCCTAACATAGATGTTTTATTTGTTCTTCTCTTTATTCCTTGTCCCTCGATCCTATATAAGCAATGGATCTTTTTGCACTGATGACAATCTAGTTAACTTTTACCCTGAGGGGATCCTGAATGTGCTCTAGTGAGATTGTGAATTATGCTTTTTTCTCAATATTTAGGTCACATTCTATGTGTATCAGGGAAGATGGGAAGGGAAGACTGGGGAGACTGGTAAGAGTCACAGCAAAGATGACTGATTTTTGGTTTTTTATTATGTTGGTATTTTTTTTTGAAGCAATGCATTGCATTTTCCTTATATCCTTCTTCACTTTTTAGGTTAGAATACATATTATTGCTGATGACTATGTTCTATCTGGTGGCCATCTTCTTAATTATTCTGAGCTGCATTTGATTACAACTTGCTTCAGGGATTACAGTATTATTTTATCATATTACATCTTTCCATCATCTCTTCAGTTCCTCTGTAAGTAAGGACTAGTCTGCTCTGAAAGTACCTCATTAGATTGTTACATTTGCTCTGTAAGTTCAGTTATTAATGTTCTGGAACATTTCCTTTGCTAATTTGTTCCAAAGTATAAATTTATAGGTCACCATTATAGAAAATCTCAAATGTCACAAGAGGAAGCTTACCATAAGATGATAATGTCCTTCTCTATTTCCCATCCTTGTTGATACCGATTGCATATTAAGGTTTCCTTAGACAACGCTGTTCTATGCAATCTACTCAAAATTTTACTGATGGAGCTAAGATATACCATTACAATAACATGTGAAAAATTATAGTAACTACGAAACTGGCTATTAGCTTTAACTTTGGATCTAACATGATAGTTTCTATATTACTGTTTCGTAATCTTTTTCCTGAAATGGTATGGACCTAACAGAAGCAGAAGATATTAAGAGGAGGTGGCAACAATATACAGAAGAACTATACAAAAAAAAAAAAAAATCTTAATGACCCAGATAACCATGATGGTGTGATCACTCACACAGAGCCAGACATCCTGGAGTGTGAAGTCAAAATGGCCTTAGAAAGCATCACTATGAACAAAGCTAGTGGAGGTGATAGAATTCCAGTTGAGCTATTTCAAATCCAAAAGATAATGCTGTAAAAGTCTGTACTCAACATGCAAGCAAATTTGGAAGACTCAGCAGTAGCCACAGGACTGGAAAAGATCAGCTTTTATTCCATTTCCAAAGAAAGGCAATGCTAAAGAATGTTCAAACTACCACATGATTGTACTCATCTCATACATTAGCAAACTAATGCTCAAAGTTCTCCAAACTAGGCTTCAACAGAACGTTATTTGAGAACTTCCAGATGTTCAAGCTGGATTTAGAAAAAGCAGAGGAACCAGAGATCAATTTTCCAACATCCATTGGATCATAGAAAAAGCAAAAGAGTTCCAGAAAAACATCTACTTCTGCTTCACTGACTATGCTAAAGCCTATGACTGTGTGGATCACAACAAACTGTGGAAAATTCTTCATGAGATGGGAATACCAGACCACCTTACCTGCCTTCTGAGAAATGTGCATGCAGGTCAAGAAGAAACAGAATCAGACATGGAACAACAGACTGGTTCCTAATCTGGAAAGGAGTACATCAAGGCTGTATATTGTCACCCTGTTTATTTAACTTATATGCCGAGTATATCATGCAAAATGCTGGGCTAGATGAAGCACAAGCTGGAATCAAGATTGCAAGGAGAAATATCAATAACCTCAGATATGCAGATGATACCACCTTTATGGCAGAAAGTAAAGAGGAATGAATAAGCCTTTTGATGAAAGTGAAAGAGAGTGAAAAAGTTTGCTTAAAACTCAACATTCAAAAAACAAAGATCATGGCATATGGTCCCATCACTTCATGGCAAATAGATGGGGAAACAATGGAAACAGTGAAAGACTTTATTTTCTTGGGCTCCAAAATCACTGTAGGTGGTACCTGCAGCCATGAAATTAAAAGACACTTGCTCCTTGGAAGAAAAGTTATGACCAACCTAGATAGCATATTCAAAAGCAGAGACATTACTTTGCCAACAAAGGTCCGTCTAGTCAAGGCTATGTTTTTTCCAGTGGTCACGTATGGATGTGAGAGTTGGACTGTGAAGAAAGCTGAGCACCGAAGAATTATGCTTTTGAACTGTGGTGTTGGAGAAGACTCTTGAGAGTCCCTTGGACTCCAAGGAGATCAAACCAGTCCGTCCTAAAGGAAATCAGTCCTGAATATTCATTGGAAGGACTGATACTGAAGCTGAAACTCCAATACTTTGGTCAGCTGATGCGAAAAACTGACTCATTGGAAATGACCCTGATGCTGGGAAAGATTGAAGGCAGGAGGAAAGGGGACAACAGAGGATGAGATGGTTGGATGGCATCACTGACTTAATGCACATGAGTTTGAGCAAGCTTTGGGAGCTGGTGAAGGACAGGGAAGCCTGGTGTGCTGCAGTCAATTGTGTCCCAAAGAGTCCGACATGACTGAGTGAACTGAGTTGAATTGAACTGAATCTTTTTTCAGTCATCAGAATTTTGCCTTAGATATTTATTCACTTCAATAAATTTCATTCCATGTGGATTTCCTGTTAGATTTTGCTATGATAACACAAATAAATTTAATATTTAGAGTACTTCTAACAGAAATAAACTTACTAGGGCCTATTTGGATCAAAGGATAGTTTAGCTTGCAAATAGTAGTGAGAAATTATTACGTATTTCTCCTTTAGAGTTCATGTTCTCTCATTAAAAGTTTAGAATGTGATAATCAAGGGATACTCAGATCTTTCTATACACTAAGCTTTGCTTCAGGTAATCTTCAAAGATAACAACTTAGCACTTTAGAAATGATATGTGATTAGGTATAAAATACAACTTGGTTCCAAGCCCTACTATTTTCTCTCTGTGCTCTTGATACAGTTCAATGTGGTCTCTATTCTCTTACCCATAACATAGAGAAAACTATGCCTACATTGTAGGTATGTTCTGAGAATTAAAATAATGCCTAGCTTATCAAATGAAACCAAGTGATGAAAACCAATGCAGCATTCGATCTTTAATTTTGGACATTTTATTCTTTTCTTGGATTCTTCTGTTTGATTCCTTTGGCTTGCTGAAAATGTTGCTAACATTTTCACTGGAGAAAGCTCTTCTTGCTATGCCTTTTCACTTCCCCTCAACAACAGTGATCACCTCTTCAAAACATTTTATGATCTTTTCATAAATAATTTTTCTTAGCTAATTATTTTATCTGAGTTACTTTATGACTTAGAGGTATTTTCCTGGAATGTCAATATATTTTAGAAGTCATTATTTGGTTTGTGAGCCTTTGAAATGCAGTATTAATACTGAGCCATGGTACAGTGGTCCATTTTTAGAAGCCCAGCAGAGTTTTAAGGTAATATCTATAATTTCTCTTGCCATCTGGATTATAAATGATATCTTGAAATTATAAGGACAATGTCTTTCAAATCCTTAGGTTCAAATGACCCTGAATCACCTGCATACGCTAAACTCGATATAAATTTTATTCACTGTAATATTCATCTGTTTATTGTAATAATTGGCCTAGCACATTACAAGTGGTAAGTACATCACAAATAATTTCTGACTGATCTTCCTATTTGCATATAAATTATTGAATGAGTGGACAGGTTAGCTATATATTTATATTAGTAGTATAACTAAATCGTTTTCATAGTGCTTAGATAATAGGTTTACGTGAGCCACTTCCAGCTTTGGAAAAGCATTATAAAATATAACAAAACAACATAGAAGAAGTTTAGCTGAAGATAATCACTCACAGGGATGTGATGGGACACTGGCTGCTCATGCTGGTCTCTGAGTTGTAACTTTCCTTATGGTTCCAGTTACAAACGGTTCCCAGGGCGCGAACAATGTAATACTGCTGGCAGTGAAATGGGCAAAGGCCGCTCTGTGTTCAGCTGGTACAAACTACAGGAGGGGCAGTATGTCCCTGTGTGGGTGTTAACCACGACTATGATTTCATGTGTAGACGTCTCTGTACCACATACACCGTGAAATAAGGCGCAAAGCATTTGCATTTCTAATAGATATCTGTTTGGGTTAACAACTTGGTAATATCTTTGTTGAAAAACATATGTGTACATCAGAAAACTCTAGAGGAGAATCTTTACCCTTGGACAAATTACACACTTTGTGAGTTGAGCCAAAGGCTGATTTTTTCCCCAAGTACATTACTTACAAAGTTTTGTTTTTTTAGCAAAGTGTTTTTCAGTCATAAAGTCAGAACTTTTTTAAACAAATTGCTTCCTTAATATTGATTTCATGTATAAGAATTGGATAATTACATAAAAATTCAAGTTGAACCAGGAAAGCAGGTTTTCAATTAACCTTGTGCTGAATATAATTACAAGGTGGCTGTTCAAAAACAACTGAGGGGGCCATTTACAAATTATAATTGCTTTTATCTTGAGAGTGACAGACGCAGAGTTAACTGTTTAATGTTATGGCGGTGTGCCAAGGCTTTAAATGTTTGGTCATAATGAAACTCTGATTAAGCAGTAGTTTCTACAACTTGTAACCATTTCATTTTTTGTTAAACATCTTTGTGCTGTGCTTAGTCTACCTTGTCGTGTCTGACTCTTTGTGACCTTACGGGCTGTAGCCTGCCAAGCTCCTCTGTTCATGGGGATTCTCTAAGCAAGAATACTTGAGTGGGCTTCTGTGCCCTCCTCCAGGGTAAATATCCTTTATAAAGATTTATTAGGGGGGGATGCCTTTCTCATATAAACTCTATAATTGTCTCTGTGAAAAAAATTGGACTGATCAGAACTTGGACCTGTTGTTATAAAGAAACAAATGGCAGACATAGTATATACAAGGACCTTACATTTATAGTTCTCTTTTCTGATATTTTTGGAGATATCTTTAATCTTTACTTTCAATTGAGAATTAAAATGTAGAATAAAACTAAATCCCATTGAATCTTCAAAAATTATATTGAAAAAATTTTCCATACACCCAACCTCTGAAGGAAAATCAGAAATTGCAAGTTTATTTCTTTAATAGAGTCAAGAAAAGTCTAATATAGAAATGTTTATTCAATAAGATTTTAGATGAACCTCTCAAAAGTCAATAAATTCAATAAAAGTTTAGCTTGTTTCATATTGAGTGGGCTTTTAAAATTTTCCAAATAGCTCTGATCCTCTTTTGGGAGGCTTTTTGATAAAGTACTTGATAAAAATCTTTGGAAATGTCTAGCAGATTACATTAATTCTGAGATCAAGATATCTGTCATTTATCTCTGATCCTCCCATTTATAGAGATACCACAAGTATAATGTGACTGTGTATAAGACAAAGAGAGGGAAGGAGGGAAGAAGGTTGGGAGCGGGAGGGAGGGAGAGAGAGAATAGTTATTGTTCATTTGGCTTGTTTAATAAATAGATGGATGGCTGGATGAATGAGTAAAGTAATTTAATACCTCACATTTTGGTCAAGAGAAGGAACTAGGCATGCTCATAATCTGATCTTAATGACATAAGATGAATTTCTGTGCATAAGTTGTCTTCCAAAAACACAAGAGAAGACTCTGCTGCTGCTGCTGCTGCTAAGTCGCTTCAGTCATGTCCGACTCTGTGCGACCCCATAGACGGCAGTCCACTAGGCCCCTCTGTCCCTGGGATTCTCCAGGCAAGAACACTGGATTGGGTTGCCATTTCCTTCTCCAACGCATGAAAGTGAAAAGTGAAAGAGAAGTCACTCAGTCATGCCCAACTCTTAGCGACCCCATGGACTAGGAGCCTACCAGGCTCCTACATCCACGGGATTTTCCAGGCAAGAGTACTGGAGTGGGGTGCCATTGCTTTCTCCAAGAGAAGATTCTACACATGGTCAATACCAAATTCAAATTGATTATATTCTTTGCAGCAAAAGATGGAGAAGCTCTATACAGTCAGCAAAAACAAGACTGGGAGCTGACTGTGGCTCAGATCAGGAGCTCCATGTTGCAAAATTCAGACTTAAATTGAAGAAAGTAGGGAAAACCGCTAGACCATTCAGGTATGACCTAAATCAAATCCTTTATGATTATACAGTGGAAGTAACAAATAGATTCAGGGTATTAGATATGATAGACAGAGTGCCTGAAGAACTATGGCAGAGGTTCATGACACTGTACAGGAGGCAGTGATAAAGACCAACCCCAAAAAAAAGAAATGCAAAAGGCAAAATGGTTGTCTGAGGAGACCTTAAAAACAGCTGAGACAAGAAGAGAAGCAAAAGGCAAAGAAGAAAAGGAAAGATATACCCATTTGAATGCAGAGTTCCAAAGACTAGTAAGGAGAGATAAGAAAGCCTTCCTCAGTGACCAATGCAAAGAAAAGAGGAAAACAATTGAGTGGGAAAGACTAGAGATCTCTTCAAGAAAATTAGAGATACCAAGGGAACATTTCATGCAAAGATGGGCTCAATAAAGGACAAAAATGGTATGGACCTAACAGAAGCAGAAGATATTAAGAAAAGGTAGCAAGAATACACAGAAGAACTATACAAAAAGATCTTAATAACCCAGATAACCATGATGGTGTGATCACTCATCTAGAACGAAGTCAAGTAGGCCTTAGGAAGCATCACTATAAACAAAGCTAGTAGAGGTGATGGAATTCCAGTTGAGCTATTTCAAATCCTAGAAGACGATACTATAAAAGTACTGCACTCAATATGTCAGCAACTTTGGAAGACTCAGTAGTGGCCACAGGACTGGAAAATGTCAGTTTTCATTCCAATCCCAAAGAAAGGAAATGCCAAAGAATGTTCAAACTACCATACAATTGCACTCATCTCACACGCTAGAAAAGTAATGATCAAAATTCTCCAAGCCAGGCTTCAACAATATGTGAACTGTGAACTTCCAGATGTTCAAGCTGGTCTTAGAAAAGGCAGAGGAACCAGAGATCAAATTGCCAACATCCGTGGGATCATCAAAAAAGCAAAAGGGTTCCAGAAAAACATCTACCTCTGCTTTATTGACTATACCAAAGCCTTTGTGTGGATCACAATAAACAGTGAAAAATTCTTCAAGAGATGGGAATACCAAACTACCTTACCTGCCTCCTGAGAAATCTGTATGCAGGTCAAGAAGTGACAGTTAGAACTGAACATGGAACAACAGACTGGTTCCAAATAGGAAAAGGAGTATGTCAAGGCTGTATATTGTCACCCTGCTTATTTAACTTATATGCAGAGTACATCATGTGAAATGCTGGGCTGGATGAAGCACAAGCTGGAATCAAGATTGCCGGGAGAAATATCAATAACCTCAGATATGCAGATGACATCACCCTTATGACAGAAAGTGAAGAACTAAAGAGCCTCTTGATGAAAGTGAAAGAGGAGAGTGAATAAGTTGGCTTAAAACTCAACATTCAGAAAACTAAGATCATGGCATCCAGTCCCATAACTTCATGGCAAGTAGATGGGGAAACAGTGAGAGACTTTATTTTTGGGGGCTCCAAAATCACTGCAGATGGTGACTGCAGCCATGGAACTAAAAGACGCTTGCTCCTTGGAAGAAAAGTTATGATCAATCTAGATAGCGTATTAAAAAGCAGAGACATTACTTTGCCAACAATGGTCCATCTAGTCAAAGCTATGGCTTTTCCAGTAGTCATGTATGGGTGTGAGAGTTTGACTATACAGAAAGCTGAATGCAGAAGAATTGATGCTTTTGAATTGTGGTGTCGGAGAAGACTTTTGAGAGTCCCTTGGACTGCAAGGAGATCAAACTAGTAAATCCTAAAGGAAATCAGTCCTGAATATTCATTGGAAGGACTGATGCTGAAGCTGAAACTCCAACACTTTGGCCAGCTGATGCAAAGAACTGACTCATTGGAAAAGACCCTGATGCTGGGAAAGATTGAAGGCAGAAAGAGAAAGGAACGACAGAGGATGAGATTGTTGGATAGCATCACCGACTCTATAGACATGAGTTTGAGCAACCTCTGGGAGTTGGTGATGGACAGGGAGGCCTGACCTGCTGCAGTCAATGGGGTCACTGAGTCAGACACAACAGAGCGAATGAAATGTGAAGAATGCTTATGATTGATTCTTAGTGACATTCAGTTTTATTAATACTGTGTCATTAACATAATACATATAACATAATGATATATAATATATATTAATATTATATAATATATATGATTAATGCTGTATAATTAATACTAAACATATAAATATACATTAGCTGAATATATAATCACATATATACTCATATATATCTTCAGAGCATATTTTTACAACTGGACATTTGCACCTTTTGACCTATAGCACCATTTTTCTTTTCCCTCAACCCCTGGGCAACCACTATTCTCTGGGTCTATGAAGTAAACTCTATTTTTTTCTTTAAGATTTCACATATAAGTGATACGATATACTATTTTTCTTTCTGTCTGGCTTATTTCACTTTGTAGAATTCCCCTCAGCTTAATCCGTGTTGTTTATTTCATGCTATCCATATGATTTAGTTTTACCGTGTAGTTTTGCTCTGTTTTTCTATTGAATTTGTGAAAATGCAACATATCTGCTACAATTGCCACTGCCATGACCAGAATCCCTATTCTAAGGGCGTTTTTATTTAAGGAATAGTATACATTTTCCCTAAAGTGGTTAAAAGTAACCCATTTCTTTAAGATGAACTCTTCCTCTTTATTCATCTACAGACTAAAAAAAAATACTTTTACTCATTAAGCTCACTGAAATTCATTGTGTTTATTACATTCATTATTATACAGAGTGAAGTAAGACAGAAAGAAAAACACCAATACAGTATACTAACGCATATATATGGAATTTAGAAAGATGGTAATGACAACCCTGTATACGAGACCGCAAAAGAGACACATATGTATAGAACAGTCTTTTGGACTCTGTGGGAGAGGGAGGAGGGGATGATTTGGGAGAATGGCATTAAAACATGTATAATATCATATAAGAAACAAATCCCCAGTCCAGGTTCGATGGAGGATACAGGAAGCTTGGGGCTGGTGCACTGGGATGACCCAGAGGGATGGTATGGGGATGGAGGTGGGAGGGGGGTTCAGGATGGGGAACACGTGTACACCCATGGCGGATGCATGTTGATGTATGGCAAATCCAATACAATATTGTAAAGTAAAATAATAATAATAATTTAAAAAAATAAATAATAATAATTTTAAAAATAAATTAAAAAAAAGAAAGTAGGATGAGTTCACTATGAATAAAAGGAAATAATTATTTGCTTGTAAATAAATGGTTTGTCACCAAAAATAAATAAATAAAGTAACAAAGATTTGAATGGGGAGGGAGGAGGGAGGAGGGTTCAGGATGGGGAACACATGTATACCTGTGGCGGATTCATTTTGATATTTGGCAAATCTAATACAGTTATGTAAAGTTTAAAAATAAAATAAAATTTAAAAAAAAAAAAAAAAAAAAAAAAAAATAAAATTAGTTTTACAATAATTGCTTTGGACTACTTTCCTTGTGGCTCAGTGGGTAAAGAAACCACCTGCAATGCAGGAGATGCAGGAGACACAAGTTCAATCCCTGGGTCGGGAAGATTCTCTGCAGGAGGGTATGGCTGTCCACTCCAGTATTCTTGCCTGGAGAATCCCGTGGACAGAAGAACCTGGCAGGGTACAGTCCACAGGGTCACAAAGAGTCGGACTGAAGCAACTGGGCATGCTAGCACCGTTAAATGAGAAGCTACTGCTAGTCCCATATCTCCTCTAGATTTGACCAGAAAATTGCCACTTCCTTTTTACAGTCACCTAATTCTATTATATGTTGTGATTTATGAAACTAAGTGCTAATATTTTACAATGTGACTTGTTGCTATGAACATAAGTGATATGCGAACTAAAGCTCTTTAATAGTTTTTTGGCATTCTACAAGTGGGAAATGAAGCAAACAACAAGAAAACAATTCAATATTATAATTTCATTTCATTTTAATGCCTTTTGGTAAATGTGCTGGGTTTAAATTCCTTTGAGACAATGTTCTGGGTTTCATTTTCATTCATTCCAGGTTTGAACTTCACAAATGTATAAAAATTGATGATCTGAATTTGATTGAGATGCATTCTAAGATCCTTGGTTATCTGAAGATACATTTTCAATCAGCAAAATGGATTGACACTGTACTTAAGGATTTTAATAGCAAAGATTGAAATAAATAGATTCAATCATTTAAGAAATGATTAAACATCTCTTATTTCCTGCAACTAAGAATAATAATGAAGAGTTGGACAGTCCTCACTTTCACATGGCTTACAGTCCAGCTGCATAAAAATGGGCTTTTCTGTAAAACTAGTCTGTTAACTGTGTGACTACCAATGAGTTTTAATCTTTGGCTCTTGGCTTCTTTATTTATAAAATGAGGATAATAGCTATAATGCCTACATAGCAGCAGCATTTTAGAGAGAGAGAAAGGTCTGAAATACACAATGAATGTGAAAAAGCTTAGTGTATAAATTAAGATAGTGCAGTCATTCTCTTATGTGTTAAGATTCCTCATGCAGACTCTGGAAGTGGATGAAACCACTTTGAGTTACCACGTGTAGAGTTACCCAGCAGAGGAAGAAAATGCCTGGACTCAGTAAAATAAAAATATGAGGATCATCAGGACAAAGAAGCTATTGGAAACAACAGGATGACATGAAATCAATTTGTCTAAGAGAAGAGACAGAAATTAAGAGGATCAGGTCATGGGATATTCTAATATTTGGATGTCAGTGGAGAGCTGCCAGAGGTATTCAGAGTCTGTGAGGACACATTCCCATATAGTAATATAACCATTAAATACAACCATTGCCTACTTTTTTCATTAAGTGGCTTAGGTACAGAAAAAGTTTCTGTGACGTTCTTAATTCACTTAGAAACTGAAGGTAAAATTATCTGATAGAATTTACTATTTGGAAAGAAATTATCATGTGGAGTCACCAGTGAGGATTATAAAATAGCATTAATTCATATCACAAAACAAAAAACTGCATTTTCATATAACAGACACAATTTTTCTGAAACACCAGCCTAATTAATATACGGAGGTTCCACTTAAACATCTCTTGCTTGCCAGGAAGCCACTATACGAAGATTTTTGCTAAATTTAACCAACGGAAAATAATTTCCAGTGCGTAATTAAAGTATGCACCAATGTATTTTAAATTTATTTAATTTTTAACTGTTTTACTGAGGAATAATCTATACATGATAAATTTCAGGTTACATAAAAATTTGATGTGTTTTAATATGTTCATATACCCACGAAACTAACACATACTAAAGATAGTGACATACATGTTCTGTTAGTTCAGGATGGTGTAACAAAGTCCCATAGACTGAGTGGTTTGTAAATAACAGAATTTTATTTCTCAAAGTTCTGGAGGCTGGAAGTTCAAGATGAGAGTGCCAGCATGGTTGAGTTGGTGAGAGCCCTCTCCTGGGTTGCAGACTGACATCTTGTATCTCATACATGGTGGAAAGAGAGCAAGAGGGTTCTCTGGGGTCTCTTTTATAAGGACATAATTTTATTCATGAGGGCTCCCCTCACATGACCTAATTACTTTCCAAGGGCCTGCCTCCTAAACTGTCACACTGGGAGATTAGGGTTTCAACATATGAATTCTGAGGGGACACAGTCAGTCCATAATGTCCACCATCCCCCAAAGTTTCCTCATGCCCTTTTCTCATCCCTACCCCCTGCCATTCTCTGTGTACTCTTCCTGCTGCCAGCAATTTATGTACTTTCTGTCACTACAGACTAGTTTGAATTTCCAAGAATTTTATATATATAAAATCATACACGATATGCTCTTTCATTTTTTTTCTCGTTGCTTTCACTTAGATTCATTTCTGACATTCACCCATGTTTTGGTTATCAACAGTTTATTCCTTTCCATGCGTAGAATAGTATTCCATTGTATGGTTTCACCACAATCTATTTATTTATGTGTTGAAGAACTAGCATTAAGGTTGTTTCCCATTTGGGGATATTACAAAGTTGATATAAAAAATTGTGTCAAGTCTTCTTATGAACATAGGCTGTTATTTCTCCTGATTAAATACCTAAGAGAGGAATCATACAATAGGAGTATGCTGAATTTTTCCAGAGACAGCCAAACTGTTTTCCAAAGTGACTGTACCATTTTACATTCCCATCACTGTATGAGTATTACATTTTCTCCACATTCACTCCAAAACTTGTGAATCTTTTAAAATGTTAGTCATTCTAATAGATCTGTTATGGTATCTTCCTATGGTTATAATTTGCATTTTTGTAATGAGTAATGATATTTTTGGTCTTTTCATATGCTTATTTGCCATCTTACATCTTCTTTGGTGAATTTTCTATTAATCTTTGGCTCATTTTTAAATGGATTGTTTTTCTTATCACTGAGTTTTAAGAGTTTTGTATATATGTGTGTGTATATATATATACACACACATATATTTTCTAGTGGCTCAGCGATAAAGAATCTACCTGCAATGCAGGAGCTACAGGAGACACAGGTTCTATCCCTGGGTCGGGAAGATCCCCTGGAGAAGGGCATGGCAACCCACTCCAGTGTTCTTGCCTGGAGAATCCCCTGTACAGAGGAGCCTGGTGGGCTACAGTCCATGGGGTCACAAAGAGTCGGACACGACTGAAGCAACTTAGCATGTATGCGTGGAATACATATTTTCCAGAGAGTAGATCAGTTGATATGATAGGCTACCATAACAAAATACCACAAACTGATCGACTGAACAACAGAAATGTATTTTCTTACAGTTCTGGAGACTGCAAGTCCAAGATCGAGGAGACGGCAGGGTTATTTTCTCCTGAAGCCTCCTCTCTTGGATTGCAGATGGCTGCCTTCTTTCTGCATCCTCAAGGCCTTTTCTCTGTGCATGCACATCCCTGTTTCCTCCTATTCCTAAGGACACCAGTCATATTGTATTAAGGCCCCACACTCATGACCTCATTCCCCCTTAATTAATTTTTAAAGGCCCTAAATCCAAAAAGAGTCACATTGGGGGAGCAGGTGTTTGGGCTTCAATATATGAATTTTTAGGGGTCATGATTTAGCCCATAACACTAGGCCTTTATTAGATATATGCTTTGCAGTTATTTTTTTCAGCCTTTGGTTTTTCTTTAGATTATCTTAATGGTGTCTTTCAAAAAAAAGTTTTGAAAATTTGATGAGGCCTAATTTGTCAATTTCATTGGAAGGACTGATGCTGAAGCTGAAACTCCAATACTTTGGCCACCCCATGTGAAGAGTTGACACATTGGGAAAAACCCTGATGCTGGGAGGGATTGGGGGCAGGAGGAGAAGGGGACGACAGAGGATGAGATAGCTGGACGACATCACCAACTCGATGTACATGAGTTTGAGTGAACTCCAGGAGTTGGTGATGGACAGGGAGGCCTGGTGTGCTGCGATTCATGGGGTCACAAAGAGTCAGACACGACTGAGCAACTAAACTGAACTGAACTGAATTTATCAATCTTTAATTTTGTGAATTTTGCTGTCAGTGGCATATCTAAGAAATCTTTACCTAACTCAAAGTCACAGAGATTTTGTTCTATCCTTTATTCTAGAAGTTTTAGTCTGTTAGGTTAACTTTTGTATATGTTATAAAATATAGATAGAATTTTTTTTTTTTTTTTGCATATGGATAGCCAGTTATCCCAGCAGAGCAGCATTTGTGGAAAAGATGATTCTTTCTTCAATGAATTGCCTTCATCATTGTTGTTGAAAATCCATAATTTTGGTCTTCTGGAGTCTCTATTCTATCCCATTTATCAAGTTGATTATCTTTATACTAAACTTTCTTGAATACTGCAGCTTCACACTAAGGCTGAAATCAGGTACTGCTGATTTTCCAACTTTTTTTTTCCTTGTCATAGTTGTTTATTTTTTCCTAGATTCTTGCATTTTCACATACACTTCAGAATTAGCTTATAAATTTATCAATACAAAATGTTTTCTGGGATTTTGATTCAGATCACATTTAATCTACAGGTCAATTTTAAGAGATTTGGTGCTTTTTCTCTGTGAACACCATGAAACTCTTGAATTATCTAGGTCTTTAATTCAACAATGTTTGCTAGTTTTTTGTTTCATTCCTGATCTTAGAGGGGAAGGATTCAGTATTTCATCATCAAATACAGGCATATCTTGTTTTGTTACACTGCACTTCATTGCATTTTTTTACAAGTTGAAGGTTTGTGTCAAGCAAGTCTCTAGGTGTCATTTTTCCAAGCACATTTCTCACTTTGTGTTTTTGTAATATCAATAATTCTTGCAATTGCTATATCATATGATGATTTGTAAACAGTAATCTTTGATATTATTGTAATTGTTTGGGGATATTACAAACTGCACCCAACTAAGAATGGTGAACTTAACCCATAAATGTATGTGTTTTGACTACTGCAGTGCCCAGTCATTCCTCCAGCTCTCTCCCTCTGCTTGGGCCTCCCTGTTCTAAGACACAACAATACTGAAATTAGGCCAAGTAGTTACCCTACAGTGACCTGCAAGTGTTCAAGTAAAAGGAAGAATTACATGTCCCTCACTTTAAATCAAAAGCTAGAAATGATTATGCTTATTAAGGAAGGCTTGCCCAAAATCAAGATAAGTCAAACGCTAGGCCTCTTGCACCAAACAGTTAGCCAAGGTGTGAATCCAGACAGAAGGAAATTAAAAGTGCTACTCCAGTGAACACACAAATAATAAGAAATTGAAACAGCCTTACTGGTGATATGGAGAAAGTTTAAGTGGTCTGGATAGAAGATCAAAGCGCTCATAACATTCCCTTCCACCAAAGCCTGATTCAGAGTAGGGCCTTGCTATGCTATGCTATGCTAAGTCACTTCAGTCGTGCCTGACTCTGTGCGACCCCATGGACTGCAGCCTTCCAGGCTCCTCCGTCCATGGGATTTTCCAAGCAAGAGTACTGGAGTGGGGTGCCATTGCCTTTTCCGGAGTAGGGCCTTAACTCTCCCTCAATTCTATGAAGGCTTAGAGAGATGAGGAAGTTACAGAAAAGTATGAAGCTAGCAGAGGTTTGTTCATGAGCCTTAAGGAAAAAAGCTGTCTTCACAACATAAAACTACAAGTGAAGCAGCAAGTGCTGATATAGAAACTGCAGCAAGTTATTCAAAAGAGCTAGATAAAATAATTAACAAATGTAGCTACACTAAACAACAGATTTTCAATGTATATGAAACAGCCTTATGTTGGAAGAAGATGCCATCTAGGACTGTCACAGCTAGAGAGAAGTTAAAACCTGACTTCGAAGCGTCAAAGGACAGACTGACTCTCTTGTTAGCTGATGCAATTGGTGACTTCCTCACATCTTTGATCATGCTAATTTACTTTTTCTCTCTAGTTAAAAGGGCTCCCTCATGGCTCAAATAGTAAAGAATCTGCCTGCAATGCTAGAGAATTCCTGGGTTCAATTCCTGGGTCTGGAAGATCCCCTGGAGAAGGGAATGGCAACCCACTCCAGTATCCTTGCCTGGAGAATCCCATGGACAGAGGAGCCTGGGGGGCTATAGTCCATGGCATCGCAGAGAGTCAGACATGACTGAGCAACTAACACTTTCATTTTTCTGGTTAAAAGTTAATCAATTTCATTGATCTTCTCAAAGAATCATCTCTGAGGTTCATTTGTTTTCTCTATTGATATTCTGTTTCAATTTTATTGATTTCCACTCTGATCTTTATTATTTCCTTTTTCATGCTACTTTGGATCTTCTTTGATCTTCTTTCTCTAGTTTATTAAAATAGAAGCTGACAATGATTTAGGAACTTGCACACACACACCAAATATGGGCATCCAGTGCCCAAAATTTCCTGCTAAGTAGTGCCTGCTAAGTAGCATCTCACATTTTGATATGTTGCATTTTTATTTTTATTCATTTAAAAATATTTTATTTCTTTCTTTGGAGTCCTTCTTTGACCCATTGTATTTTGTTAGCGACATTACTTAGTCATACATGTTTGCATGTTTGCTAGTGATTCTTCTTCTTTAATAACTAATTTTATTATGCTCAAAAAATTTGTTTTGTGTGAGAGTTGAATCCTTTTACATTTAATTGACACATTTTTTAACCTAGTATATAGTTTTTCTTGGGAAACATTCTATGCACGCTTAAAATAATGTACTGTTTTTTGCTGTTTGATGAAGTTTTCTATAGATGTCAATTAGGTCAATGCGGTTGATAGTGTTATTCACATCTATATCATTTCCTGAGAGATGGATACTCAAAATCTACAGCTCTAATATTTGACTTTTAAATGTTTGCTTGATAGTCTGTATATTTTAGCCTTAACATTTCTTGTAATCTGGTGGGTTTGCTGGTGATGAATTCTTGAGCTAGTGTATGTCTGTAAAAGTCTTCATTTTTCTTTTGTTTTTGGAAGATACTTCCACTAGTTATTTGTCTAGCTTGATAAATTTTTTGTATTTTCTGATTACTAAAGAAAGATCTTCTGTTGATCTCCAGAGTTCTCTTTCTATGTAACTTGATCCTCTATGTTACTCTGTCTTATGAACTCTAAGAACTTGGTCTTCTGGGATCCTTAGACAATTCTCCTCAATAAGGGAGTCTACCAGGCTCTCCCAGGTTCCCTTTTTTGTGTCATGGACTAAAAACTCGAAACAATAAGCCAAGGGCAATAGAAGTGCTCACCTCATTTGTTTCCCGTTTCTCAAGACTACTGTCTTTCATTGTCTGATGCCAGGGTCTTTAAAAGCAACATTGCTTCTTGTATCTTCTTTTTGTTGTGGTTGCTGTTGTTGAGGACTTAATAGGAGACTATATCTGATACTTGTTGTTCCATCTTGTTATTCCCTTTTTAGTCCCAATACATATTTTTGTTCTTGGATTTCTTTCTTATTCCATTCATATTAAGAAGTAAGCTTTCACTACACACATTTGTAACATCAGTCAACCTTCTGACATTCTGTCAAAATATTTCAGACTAAAACCTGACTCACCAGATATTTGTCAATGAAATTCTATCACTTATGCAAGGAGGAAGTACCTTCCATTTTTTCAAATTAATTTACTTCTGCTGAGAATGTATGAGTTATTTGTGTGATTGTTATCCTTCAAGGATAAGATACAATTAAAAAAGAACATCAATGTAAATGGAACACATACAAAAAAGAAAAGGATGACAATGTCTTTGAATAAGTATTTGTAGTCCTGTATACAATAATTATCTACTTCAGAATTCAAACAGCTTTTCTTTAAGACTATTATTCATGAAAATTTCAAACTGTAGAGTGCTGAAAATTCTGTACCATAAGAAAAAAATGCATTTATCCCAAGAAGACTGATTCATTTGTGTATGTGTGTGAACTCCCTTAAACATGAGAGAGGTGGGGGGAGGTTTCATGTGTATTAATCTACTCTCTAGTCAATTTCAAAGTATCTATCATATATGTTAACTTTAGGAACATAAATCCTAAATATTAAGAACTTTAATTGTTAATAATATATTAGACTTTAACACCTTTACAATGAATACAAATTCAATGAGAGTCTATTTTTGGTAGCTATCTTAACATTGGATTTTTTTTCAGAAATTTTAGTCAAAAATAGGGCAGGCTGTACATTAATCAACACACACAAAAAAGTCTGTCTGGGATATAACATATGCTATATTACTTGCAGGACTAATACCTGTAATTTTCCCCTAGTGTCACTGTTATGAACACTGAAAGTAGTGAGAGAAGGACAGTGGAATTGTTTAACACCGTGTCTTGAGGACATCTGCCTCTTATATTATGTCTTTTCAGAAACAGATATACTAAAAATGTCCTATGTTGGGAAATGAAAAAATGCTATAAAGAAAGCTCAGGAGTGACCTCTGTTCTTTCTTCTATTTCTTTTCTGAAGTCTCTTACTGTTAGTAATTACTTTAACAACTTTGACCTTGTGTAGTAATTAAATCCATCTCTTTTCTCCATGACACAATACTAACTAAAGTTGTCCTACTCACAACTTTCAAGGTGTAACCCATTCATGACTCACTCTCTATTCAATGTTTAAAAAACAGTACAATAGCAGCTATATTAGATAGCTCCATTTTCAACATCCTTTTGAAAAAGAAAAATAAAAAGGCGATTCTAAATGGACTAAAAGTGGAAATAAGGCTCAAACTGGAGAGTTCTTTTCCCAGATAAAACTCTACACATAAGTTCCAAATTCCAAATTTTTCCAGTGTTCAGCTGAAATGGAAAAAGCAGGAAAGTGCAAGCCTCAAATTAAAATTGGATATCAGTTCCAAGAACAAAATTATAATGTTAAAATTTTTATGTTGCAAATACACATTGACCACACTAATGAGTCACCGTTCACCACATAGACAAGGAAAACCAAACTGAAATAACCAATAAGGGTTTGTCAAACTTTCTGATGAAATCTGTCTCAACTACTAATATCAGAGGACTCCCTGTGAAATGGACAATGGATACTCTGAAGACACCTGGAAAGTTGGGAAACCCAAGTTCCCACTCCCAGTTAGAATGTAGAAGGATGTGAAATACCATTACTCCCACTGAGAAAATAAGAAATTACTGCACACATATACATATTCAGAAAGATAGACAGATACAGACATAATGTAAAGCTTGAAATATTATCTGTATTGTCATATGTCAACTGGCAATTTTGTGATTATCACAGTAAAGAAGAAACTAAAAGCATATGAAAATGGGGAACATATCCACGCTCCTAAGTCTGTGTGGGTGCATGTACAAAGAATGTGGTGGGGTCTCTTGAAAGGAAGCTTATGGAATGGGGTCTCTCAAGTTTCTCCTGGGTGTTCCTGTGTGGAGAATCACTGCTTCTAGCTGACTGGACTCTTCCGCAGAAGTTAGCAATTCTGCTTTGGCAAAGTTACATTAATTAGTAGAAATCATTTAGTTTTATTATATACTTCAATGTAAAGGTAAACATTTTACTCCAGATATACATATTTTCTTTAAAGAGATGTGAACACAAAGAAATGTAGGACCTAAAAACACTAAACTCAGAGGAATGAGACATTGTGCATTTACAAGGGAACAGATGGAGGAAACTTCCATCCTCGAGACCCATGGCTGAAGCTGTGTTAGGAGGAGAGGACAGGAGAGACACATTTTTGGTAAAATGAAAATCTTGGCTTAGATGAGGAGAAGCCAGGCAAACTTCTGACAAATCTGTGGGTTAGTGTGTCAGGCTTCAATCTGGAAAAAGCTCAAACCCAAAGACACATTTCTCTGCTCATTGCTGTTGCTGTTGTTCAGTCGCTAAAGTCCGACTCTTTATGACCCCATGGATGCAGCATGCCAGGCTTCCCTGTCCTTCACCATCTCCCGGAGTTTGCTCAAACTCACGTCCCTTGAGTCAGTGATATCATTCAACCATGTCATCCTCGGTTGCCCCCTTCTCCTCCTGCCTTCAATCTTTCCCAGCATCAGGGTCTTTTTCAATGAGTTGGTTCTTCGCATCAGGTGGCCAAAGTATTGCATCTAGAAATTTTGCTGCATAATCAGAGGCTGGGAATGACTGGAAAGCCAAAAGATCAATCTGGTTTCAAAGTATCACAATTTTGATGTCCTGTCATCTCAGAGACTCTAGTCACATCTTCCCACTGTCACTGAGTCTCAGTAGTCTTCGGTCCTCAATTTCAGACCCCATTGTATGCAGTCTTATAACATCAAGACCTCAAAATTTCACAGCCTTTTGGTCTTGAAATCTCACAGTTTGAGACATGGAAATATGTCTATAAAATATCACTACACCATGGAAACCACTCCTAAAACTGTAAAATCTCTCAAGACTGCATAGCAATCTTAATAGACTTAAGACTACTCATATTTTCTATTTCTTCAAAGCATTTGCACAGGAAAGAAAACCACTGATAAAAAGACAATCTATTTAGTGGAAAAATATTTGCAAATGTTACAATTGATGAGAGGTTAACATCCAAAATATATGAACAACACATACAACTTAATATCAAAAAACAATCTGATTACAAAATAAGCTGAAGACCTGAATAGATATCTTTCCAACGAAGATGTACAGATAGCTAATAAGCATATGAAAAGATGCTCAGTGTCGATAATCATGCCAGCGTTTCCACTCCTGGGTATTTTTCTGACAAAAACAGTAATTAGAAAAGATACATGCACCCCAATGTTTATATCAGCATTATTTACAATAGTCAATATATGGAAGCAACCTATGTACCCATCACTAGATGAATAGGTGAAGACAGTGTGGTATATGTGCAATGGAATACTACTCAGACATAAAAGGAATGAAATTTTGCCATTTGCAACACACGGATGGGCCTGGAATGTATTATGCTTAGTGAAATAAGTGAGATAGAGAAAGACAAGTACTTAAAGTTATCACTTAAATGTGGAATCTGCATTCAAATGGATATATCTTCCTTTTCTCCTTTGCCTTTTGCTGCTCTTCTTTTCTCAGCTATTTGTAAGGCCTCCTCAAACCATTTTGCCTGTTGGCATTACTTTTTCTTGTGGATGGTCTTGATCACTGCCTCCTGTACAATGTCACAAATCTCTGTCCATAGTCCTTTAGGAACTCTGTCTATCAGATCTAATTCTATTTCTCACTTCCACTGTATAATCATAAGGGATATGATCAAGGTCATACCTGAATGGTCTAGTGGTTTTCCCTACTTTATTCAATTTAAGTCTGAATTTGGCAATAAAGAACTCCTGATGTGAGCCACAGTCAGCTCCTGGTCTTGTTTTTGCTGACTGATGAACTTCTCCATCTTCGGCTACAAAGAATATAATCAATCTGATTTCCATATTGACCATCTGGTGATGTCCATGTGTAGAGTCTTCTCTCGTGTTGTTTGAAGACGGTGTTTGCTACGACCAGTGCGCTCTCTTGGCAAAACTCTGTTAGCCTTTGAGAAAATTAGAGATACCAAGGGAACTTGGTATCTAAAAGGTATCTAAAAGGAATCTTTGCATTTCATGCAAAGATGGGCACAATAAAGGACAGAAATGGTATGGACCTAGCAGAAGCAGATGATATTAAGAAGAGGTGGCAAGAATACACGGAAGAACTATATTAAAAAGATCTTCATGACCCGAATAACCACGATGGTGTGATCACTCACCTAGAGCCAGACATGCTGGAATGCGAAGTCAAGTGGGCCTTAGGAAGCATCACTACAAACAAAGCTAGTGGAGGTGATGGAATTCGGGTTGAGCTATTTCAAATCCTAAAAGATGATGCTGTGAAAGTGCTACCTTCAATATGCCAGCAAATTTGGAAAACTCAGCAGTGGCCACAGGACTGGAAAAGGTCAGTTTTCATTCCAGGCACAAAGAAGGGCAATGCCAAAGAATGCTCAAACTATTGCACAATTGCACTCATCTCACACACTAGCAAAGTAATGCTTAAAATTCTCCAAGCCAGGCTTCAACAGTACATGAACAGTGAACTTCCAGATGTACAACCTGGATTTAGAAAAGGCAGAGGAACCAGAGATCAAATTGCCAACATCCATTGGATCATTGAAAAAGCAAGAGAGTTCCAGGAAAACATTTACTTTTGCTTTATTGACTATGCCAAAGCCTTTGACTGTGCAGATCACAACAAACTGTGGAAAATTCTTCAAGAGATGGGAATACAAGACCACTTGACCTGTCTCCTGAGAAATCTGTATGCAGGTCAAGAAGCAACAGCTAGAACTGGACACGGAACACAGACTGTTTCCAAATTGGGAAAGGAGTATGTCAAGGCTGTATATTGTCACCCTGCTTATTTAACTTATATGCAGAGTATATCATGCAAAATGCCAGGCTGGTTGAAGCACAAGCTGGAAGCAATATTGCCGGGAGAAATATCAATAACCTCAGAAATGCAGATGACTCCACCCTTATGGCAGAAAGCAAAGAACTAAAGAGCCTCTTGATGAAAGTGAAAGAGAGTGAAAAGTTGGTTTAAAACTCAACATTCTGAAGACTAAGATCCATGGCATCTGGTCCCACCACTTCATGGCAAATTGATGAGGAAACAATGAAAACAGTGAGAGACTTTATTTTCTTGGGCTCCAAAATCACTGCAGATGGTGACTGCAGCCATGAAATTAAAAGACATTTGCTCCTTGGAAGGAAAGTTATGACCAATCTAGACAGCATATTAAAAAGCAGAGACATTACTTTGCCAACAAAGGTCCATCTAGTCAAGGCTATGGTTTTTCCAGTAGTCACATATGGATGTGAGAGTTGGACTATAAAGAGAGCTGAATGCCAAAGAATCAATGCTTTTGAATTGTGGTGTTGGAGGAGACTTTTGATAGTCCCTTGGCCTGCAAGGAGATCCAACCAGTCCATCCTAAAGGAGATCAGTCCTAAATATTCATTGGAAGTACTGATGTTGAAGCTGAAACTCCAATATTTTTGGCCAGCTGATGCAAAGAACTGACTCGTTTGAAAAGACTCTGGTGCTAGCAAAGAATGAAGGCAGGAGGAGAAGGGGATGTGAGAGGATGAGATGGTTAGATGTCATCACTGACTCGATGCACATGAGTCTGAGTAAGTTCTGGGAGTTGGTGATGGACAGGGAAGCCTGGTGTGCTGCAGTCCATGAGGTTGCAGAGTCGGACACGAATAAGTATCCAAACGGAACTGATAAAAAATAAATAATTGAATATAAAAAACAGAAAGAAACTTGTAGTTATCCATCAGGAGGGGAAAATGGAGAGTGACAAGATATGGGTAGGAATTTAAGATGTACAAACTAATAAGCATAAAGCAAGCTACAAGGTTATATTGTACAGCACAAGGAAGATAGTCAATATTTTATAAAAATCTTAAAAAGATAATAATCTTTAAAAATTTTGAAGATTATCATTATGTTACATATCTGAAACTAATACTTTAAGTCAACTCACTTTCTCAGAATCTCAGAGTCTCACAGACTCCCAAGTCTCGCAGGCCCATGATCTAGCAGACTTAAGGTTATGAAGTTTTGAGGTCTAGGAGTATCATAATGCTTAGTTTCAGAGTCCTCTGAATTCACTCTCAAAATGTTATGTCACTCTCAAATGGTTACTGTTGTAACCAAATCCTGATACAATTAAATTTTAGTAACAAATCCCCTTGGCAGCATAAAAAATTGAGGACTGGACTGAAAAACAAAGTCTTGGACACCTGTTACTTAAATTCAAGCGTAATTAACACAATGGCAGGAATATCAATGAAACTGAATACAAGTCAACAGAATTCAAAATTCTTGTATGAAAGAAAAAAAGATTGTGAAATAATGAGCTTAAGATTCAAAAAGATTTCTTACAGAGGACAGAAAACACATTAATCATTAAAAAATGTTTTAAACTTATGCTTCTCAAAATATGCTGTGAAGGAACTGAGAAGTCAAGTTACAAAATGACAGAAAACATTTGCAAACATTTCTCTGACAAAGCATTCCTATTCAAATATACTCAGATATTTATATTAAGAAAAACAGACCAATAAAATGGGCAAGAGACAAAAGTAGATATACGAATGGCCAGTAAGTACATCATAAGATATTCAATGTAAGTCATCAGTAAAATAAAATCCAAACAATAATGTGATACCACTCTATAGCCATTAAAAACTGACAAAACAAAATGCTGACAAGAATTTAGAGTAAATGAAATTCTCACACACTGATGATAGAAGTTAAATGGTTCAGCCACTTTGGGAACTTTAACTTTCATAAAGTTATGCACACACACACACACACACACACACACATATATATGTACACACACCTACTCAATGACACAGCATTTCTATTCCTAGATATTTACTCAAGAAAAGTGAAAAAATGTGGCTATAAGAAGACTTTCCTGGTGGCTGAGATGGTGAAGAATCTGCCTGCAATGCAGGAGGACCCGGGTTCGATTCCTGGGTCAGGAAGATCCCCTGGAGAAGGAAGTGGCAACCCACTCCAGTATTCTTGGCTCGAAAATCTCATGGAAAGAAGAGCCTGGCAGGCTATAGTCCATGGGGTCGCAAAGAGTTGGACACAACTGAATGACTGACACACACATAAGAAGACATCAATATTTGTACAGCTATTTTAATTTTCCAAACAGGAAATCATCTAATGTTTATCAACATGTGAATTTCTAAACAAAACATGGAATATTTGTATAATACAATGTTCCTCAGCAATAAAAATAAATAGACTACTGGTACATATAGCAACATAAATAAATCTAAATATTATACTGAGGGTAATAAATCAGACACAGAAATGTAGGTACAATACTCTTCTGATTTCGAATTCTACAACTCCAAATTGGTGATAGTGGTTTTAGGGGTTTAGGGTTGACTGAAAAGGGGCATGAAAGAATTTTCTCTGGTAGTGAAAATGGTTTGTATCTTGACTGAGGTAGTGGTCACATGGTGTAAATATTTGTCAAAGCTCATTAAACTGATCACTTAAAATATATGCATTGTATTGTATGTGTATTCAATGAGTCGATTAAAAAAAAAAGAGGAACCACTTATGAAACCAGTGTATATATGAAAAATCTTTTAAAGATATTTACAATTTATAGTCTTAATGAAATATTAATTATAACTATCATTTACTGAATGTTTACTATTAGTCAAGAACTGGGGTAAGCATTTTAAATATACAATATAGTTCAAAATATCACAATAAAACTATAAAGTTATATTAGCTTGAAATTCCCAAATGTAATAATTTTTAGTCAGTTAGATGAAAAATCTCATGATTGTACCAATTTACATTCCCACTGACAGTGTAGGAGGATTCCCTTTTCTCTACACCATCTCCAGCATTTATTGTCTGTAGGTTTTTTGATTACTATTCTGACAAGTATGGGGTGACACCTCATTATGGTTTTGATTTGCATTTCTCTAATAATTAGTGATGTTGAACATCTTTTCATTATGGAGAACAGTATGGAAGTTCCTTTAAAAACTAAATATAGAACTGCCATATGATCTGGCAATCCCACTCCTGGGCATGTATTCTGAGAAAACCATAATTCAGAAGATACATGTATCCTGTACATGTAAACATGCAGCTCTGTTTACAATAGCCAAGGCATGGAAGCAACTTGATTGTCCATCAACAGAGGAGTAGATAAAGAAGATGTGATACATATACACAATGGAATATTGTTGTTGCTGTTTTAGTTGCTACACCATGGGCTGTAGCCCACCAGGCTCCTCTGTCCTTCGGATTTTCCAAGCAAGAATACTGGAGAGGGTTGACATTTCGTTTCCCAGGGAATCTTCCCAATGCAAGGGTCAAACCCTTCATCTCCTGCTTGGCAGGCAGATTCTTTAAATGCTGAGCAAGCTGGAAACCCCCAGTGGAATATTATTCAGTCATAAAAAATGAAGGAAATGATGCCACTTGCGGCAACATGGATGGACCTAGAGATTGTCACACTGAGCGAAGCAAGTCAGACAAAGACAAATATCACGTGATATTGTTTATATGTGGAATATAAAATACGGTATAAATGAATTTATTTACAAAACAGAAATAGAGTCACAGATGTAGAAAACAAATTTACGGTTACCAGGGGATTAAGGCGTAAGGGAGAGATAAATTATGAGATTGGGACTGACATATACACACTACTATATGGGATGACAAATAGATAACTAATTAGAACTTAGAACTAATTAGAGCACAGGGCTCTACTTAATACTCTGTAAGGACCTATATGGAAAAAAATCTAAAAAAGGAATGGATATATGTATATGTATAACTGATTCACTTTACTGTACACCAGAAACCAATACAACATAGTATGATAAATCAACTATATGCCAACAAAACTTATCAAAAAAATAATAAGACACACACAGAGAATTTTCCTTTGCCAAATACCCCATTCACAACAAATAAGTGTTTTTTGTTTCCTTTGTGGACTATCCTTTACATATACTGCCAGGTAGGTAGGTAATCCTTATGTTAACTAGTTTATATCCTGCAACCTTTATTTCACGAACTCGGTTACTGTCAGCAGAAACAGTCTAACCATATTTCTACTTTCTTGATATCCTAACACTCTGGCATCCACAGGTAGGTTGGTCAGCACGCCTGCATTACTGTACTGCCAAGGTTTCTTTCAAAACCAGACAATAAAGACAAATCAACAGATACCATCTCTGAGGAAAGAAACCGCCAGCAGAAGATTAACTCTTACGCTGTTGTCTCCTATTCTACAGCAAAGTGACTAAAATTAGTGTTGCATCAGTTTTCTTCCCTCTGTATCCAGTCTCCAATCCATTCTTCCCGAAAGCAGAGGTAGTGTTGTCTTTCAAGTCCTACAGAGTTTTAAAAAGACTTTGTCCGTTCCTTACATTACATTAAGACACCTGAAAACATTTGAATTTTAGATCACACATGTAGCTCTGAGATGTTATCAAATGCCATTGTGCATTTTCTTGGTCCCACTACAGTGAATGCTATATTTAAAAGGTGACTTTTCATCATGAATATCCCATATGAAATGCTATTGTCTTTTTTCCTTCCTGTTTAAGTGTTTCCTCAATCACATTGTGAACAAAATTGGAGCCATCATATTCGTACAGCAATGAAGTAATAGCTTGACTACTTAAACAACCTCAACAAAACCTGCCTTTCGGCACACTTACAGAATCTCAAGCCCGTTCATCCTCATTTTTTACTGTGTTGACTTACATTTCACATCCATGTGGCTTCATAATGAGAAGGTTAGAAATGATATAATTCTTATTGATAAGAAAGAAATCTGAAGTCAATCAAAGAAAATGTTATTTTAAAAAATTCATGGTGCAGTCTCTACTATAGAAAATAAAGGATAAAATTATACTACATTTTGATGGGTGCTTAACAAAATATGTTCATAATAACATAACCATATTTGAAAAACAAGACTGGAGTTAAAGTAAGTTGTAATTTTACATGGGCAATAAAATGGAAAATCTCTCCCTTGATTAAATAGAGCTGAAGTGTTCAGTACAAATGAAATTTATTAAAGGAATCTGAACAAAAATTGGCAAGCTTGAATTTTGCATTGGGATGTTACAAACAGTATATTCTAAGATAGCATTTTACTAATAATATGTAAAGCTACAAACCTGAATATATTTTAAAAGGACGTTTGCAAAATTATGTCTAAATGCTAATTTCATCTGAGAAACATAATGGATTGATAAGACATTTTATTCCTACAATCTCTTCCAAATAGCATTAAAAATTCAGTGTTATCTCACAGAAGATATCTCAAATGAGATTGCATATCTATCTCCAAAATAAGATAATACATTAAAAATTTGCCAGTTATATTTTTTATCAAAACAATGTATGATACATATTTATATCCTTCTATTTTGGGAATGAAGAATGGGGTCTGTAATTTCATTTATATCCATATACTTTGTGTTTTCTTTAATAGCTTTAAAAAGTCCAAACAGTTTGTTGTTTGTTATGTTTCCATAATAAAGGTAAATAGTTCTCAAGTATAGTATTCCATTTTTACTTCATGTCCTCAAGGTTAGGGTTTCTGCAACAATTTCTCTATTCATTTCATCATGGACATCTTATAATCCAATATCAAAATACATGGTTAATATATGAATATGAGATATTCAGAGCAGAAAATGAAGGTATCTACCCAATATCCATTTAACTTTTTTTTCCTTTCTAACATAACTGCAGTTGTGTTCAGGACATCAATATATCTAAAGAAAATAATTTAATCGCTCGGTTTCAACTGCATTTAAGGATGGTCATGTGTTATATTTCCAGATGAGTTGTTGGAGATTTTTTTTTAATAAATAAATGTCACCACCAGCAATATGGATATAATGAGTAGATATCTTGAGAGCATGAGAAAAATACTGTGTAAGAACAGCAGATCTGGAAATCGAAAGGCAAATGAATTTTTGATGGCATACTTGAACTGATGTACCAAACCTGAATTACGTATTTCCTAATTTCATGCTATGAAGCAGGTAACCTAAATAAGACATGGTTAAGCTACTCTTTTGGTGCTTTTATTATGTGCCCTGGACACCATTGTGATATTGTGTTTTTATTAACTAGGTTAATATTTTTTTATTAACTAGGTAGGAACTGTAATTCTTCCTTAAAATCTACCAGTCCCTACCTTTTCAATCACTTCACTGATGTCTCTACCTTGAGACTCAGCCTTGTCTGATTTCTGAGCCAAAAGCAAATAGAACAGTGAGTATATTAGGTATTTTAGCACCACGGTCTAGAAGGCCTTGCAATAAATCTTGCTGCCAAGAGATCAGGACTTGGCGCTTGAGCATTCTTATACCCTGAAATAATGGCTTAATCTTAGGAATTGGTTTTCTTTCCCTAGTGTTGTAGTTTTCTCTAGGACTGGCAGGAAGCTTAAGTCTCAATTTTATTTGTGTAAGAACCTGATATTCTTCCTAATCCTTGTCAGTATCCTTCTAGAAGAATGTTGCTGGTTAAATGCAAAGGTTTCAGGCCATGCAGATGTCTTATTTTGGGTTAAATTGTGTAGTCATTCATTTGCTCTAAGCCCCAATGGAGCTTCATGCTTGAAATCTCTTCCATTATGACTGATCCAGGAAAGCAGAGATGACCCAAGAATTTATCATGTAATTTGGATTCAGAATTTCTTTTAAAATTAAAAATTTGCACTTGTGGTTTGAAGCTGGAAAGTCCACCAGATTTACCAGTCATTTAAGTAAGGCTTGACCTGAAAATAACAGAAAGTGACAGCTTTTCCTTTGCTTTTGGGCTTTAAAAATCTTGAAACTTTCAAGAATTGATGAGAGGGGCAGAGATTTACTTCTCTGTGAATCATTCATGTGTAAAAGCATTTTATTTTATACCAAAAAAATTCCTGAAAAACTCAGAAGATCCGTATCGCTCTGTAAAGTTCAGTAGGCTCTCTACTCACCATTATCAAAAGGGAAACACAGGACTAAGATATTTAACTTTTAACTAGCCACATTTTGGTGGTTAAAATGTTGACAAAAGGTAATCAATGCTTTGTACAGGTTAATAAAAGCTGCATGAATGGGATGTATGTGTGCACGCACACACATATATATATACACACACATATATATTCAATTTCGGTGATAGTCATTGAGTAAATGACATTTACATTTTAAACTTCTATACAGTTATATTAGTGAGAATAAGAACACTGTACTTACAGGCCATTTTGAAGAAGTGTATGGGTTATCTCTGTTATGACATTCAACAGATTTATGTCTTTTCCACAAAATAAAATAATTTACAAAAGAGAAAGACCTTCAAATTATTACAGTTGTAAACACTATGAATTTTACACACATCACCTAGTCCAGATAAAAATGTGTAACTCCTATTGTACATACCAATTCTGCTTTACTTCCATGTCCAACTGCATGGTGTTACTCATTGAGCTTTGTATAAGAAACTAACTGATGAATCTATTTTGAACTTCAGAGTCAAATCATTCTATCTTTTGAAGGACTGACACATTTACCAGAAAATATGAGTGCTATTGCTTTTTGTATTTTTAATTTTTGGAGCCTGAATGCCAGAAACCACAGAACTAAATTTAAGTGCTTAGTTATGGTAACCATCTGATCCCTTTTCCAAGTACTTTTATCTCCCTTCATCGTAACCAAAGTGTACACATATAATAAAGTCTATCTTCTTTATCTTAAAAATTGTTACCAATTGTTTTTAAAAATTAAGCCATTTTAATTTTGTGAGGGAAATAAGGGGAGAATCATATAAATATGTGGAGAAGGGAAAAAGCTACCCACTCCAGTATTCTGGCTTAGAGAATACCATGGACTGTATAGTCCATAGGGTTGCAAAGAGTTGGACATGACTGAACGACTTTCACTTCACTTTCGTATGAAAATGTGTGAAGATATAGTCAAATAGTTGAAATGTGAAAATTGAAATAATTTGAATTAGCATGAATATTGATAAAATAGCTGGAATGTGAATATTGAAATAATAAAAGTCATGTAACTAGTTTGATTACTATTTAAAATGGGTTGGTTAGGTTTACATTGTTTATAAACAGCCTGAAGAGTTGAATCTTTCAAGTCAATTAGCCTTTAACACTATTTCAACTGTATCAGAAGCAGTGAGAAATTACAGAGGAAAAATATAGCATAATTCTCGATGACTGACTCTATTCCAGCAGTTTTGCAATTTAATTTTGAAATGCTGCTGCTGCTAAGTCACTTCAGTCGTGTCCGACTCTGTGTGACTCCAGAGACGGCAGGCCACCAGGCTCCCCCGTCCCTGGGATTCTCCAGGAAAGAACACTGGAGTGGGTTGCCGTTTCCTTCTCCAATTTTGAAATGCAAGTGACACCAAAAGATGAAATCACCAAATTTTAGCCATAAATATATGAGAAATAATCATTCACCACAATGATACAGAAAAGTTTATGTAATTATTTTATGTTATAAAAATAAAACTTAGGCAAAAGGGCATAAAGAAATTGGCATTATTATTACTGCTATCATTTGGACATAATTGAGAACAAATATAAGATGAATGAAAAGTTTTTAGAACATGTTATCTAGGAAAGTTTTTAAACTTTGTTTTATTTTCAAGAAGTGTCAAAATGGCTGTCTCCAGGTCATCATGCAATAAACTTGGTAAGAACCAAAATATGATCACATAAATATTGTGTGAATTTGCCAGCTTTATACTGAGGATTTCCTGTTATCTCCTCCCCTTGGTGAAATTTCAGTATAATCCATAATAATATATCTAACTATAAAATGATATATTTATGTAATATGTATATATAAAATATGTACACATACACTCAATACTCATGGCTCAATACTCATGGAATACTAGGGATAGTAGAAGTGTTCTTAAGATACATTACTATATGTAAAATAGAGGAGAAAAAAAAAAATGTAAGTTTCCATGTTACTCTTTCCATACATCTCACCCTCTTCTCCCCTCTCTCCATGTCCATAAGTCTATTCTCTGTTTCTCCATTGTTGCCCTGAAAATAATTCTCCAGTACCATTTTTCTAGATTCTGTATATATGTGTTAGAATATAGTATTTATCTTTCTCTTTCTGACTCACTTAATTCTGTATAATAGGTTCTAGGTTCATCCACCTTATTAGAACTGACTCAAATGCATTCCATATTATGACTGAGTAATATTCCATTGTGTGTATGTACCACAACTTCTTTATCCATTCATCTGTTGATGGACATCTAGGTGGCTTCCATGTTCTAGCTATTGTAAATAGTGCTGCAATGAAAAATGGAATACATGGGTCTCTTTCAATTTTGGTTTCCTCATGGTGTATGCCTAGGAGTGGGATTGCTGGTTCATATGGTGGTTTTATTCCTAGTTTTTTAAGGAATCTCCATATCATATTCTATAGTGGCTATATCAATTTACATCCCCACCAATAGTTCAAGAGTGTTCCCTTTTCTCCACACCCTCTCCAGCATTTATTGTTTGTAGACTTCTTGATGAGGGCCATTCTGACCGGTGTGAGTTGATATCTCATTGTAGTTTTGAGGTGGCTCAGATGGTAAAGCGTCTGTCTACAATGCGGGAGACCTGTGTTCGATCCCTGGGTTGGGAAGAATCCCTGGAGAAGGAAACGGCAACCCACTCCAGTACTCCTGCCTAGAAAATCCCACGGACGGAGGAGCCTGGTGTCCATGGGGTCGCAAAGAGTCGGACACGACTGAGCAACTTCACTTTCACTTTCAATAATGAGCGATGTTGAGCATCTTTTCACGTGTCTGTTAGCCATCTGTACGTTTTCTTTGGAGAAATGTCTGTTTAGGTCTTTTCCCCATTTTTTGATTGGGTTATTTGTTTTTCTGGTATTGAGCTGTATGAGCTGCTTATGTATTTTAGAAATTAATCCTTTGTCAGTTGTTTCAATTGCTATTATTTTCTTTCATTCTGAGGGTTGTCTTTTCACCTTTCTTATAGTTTCCTTTCCTATGCAAGAGTTTTTAAGTTTTTAAGTATATTCCATAATAATATATCTAACTATAAAATTATATATTTATGCAATATGTATGTATAAAACATGTATACATATACTTAATACTCATGGAATACTAGGGATAGTAGGAGTGTTCTTAAGATACACTTTTAAAGGCAAGGAAAAAGAGAGGGAGGCGATACAAATTTGGGGGAGAGAATCTATTCAGTTCAAACAGAGAGAGGTAGAAGACAGATCACATATTTCATTGAATCTGAAAGTCATTAATTTTAAGATTAACTTATTTTTTCACTACCAAGAAAGAAAAAAAGTTGCTGTCAATTACAGCATGACACATCATTCATTTGAAGATGCATCCTAAAGTTAGCATATCAAATGTGAAAAAGTTCATCTTAGAATCAATGAAATATATCAACATATGTAGTATTTTTGTCTTTTTTCTATTTTGAGTGATGTCTCTTTAAAATATGCATTTTCAAGATTAATATTTTAAATTAACATTAAAGGTAAGTTTTACCTCCAAGCAACTGAAATTATTAAATAAGAATGTTGATAAGCTGCAAAAGTTTCCTTTTTTCATGAGTTATTTCTGAAGCTAAAATGTGGTTAGTTCCTTGTTCATAAAGAAAAGGTCTCCCTTGCCGATAAACAAGTTATAGGTTTGATACAAATGACTGTTCATTATTCATGTATGGAACTTCATGGGATCAGCCCTCTGAATTAATAATTATGCAGAATTGGGAACATATTTGTCTATTTTTTGTTTCTTCTAGTGTTTGAAGTATGAATGCTCTCTTACTAGAATAATTTGCCCCTCCAATTTAGAACCATTCAACAAAGTTGGTATTCAGTCTTTAAAACAAATGCATATACTTTGCTCAAATTCATGGAACTCTTGGGCATCTGAATCTTCCTTCAAAATTCATATTTTTTTTTCATTTGTTATTACATAATTAAATAGTGCAATCTGGTATCTCACCACACTACAGACACATTTTAAACCCAACTCTTCCTTTGCTAATCAATGTTAAATAATGTAGGTTTCATTAATAGCATGACAGCTTTGAATTTATTAATGACTTTGAGTTAGGAGCCTAGTTGGTCAATTATAGTATGTTTTTTAAAAATTTATTATATTTGGCTGTGCTGGGCCTTCATTGATGAGCTGGGGTTCTCTCCAGCCACAGTGCCTAGGCTTTTCCTTGCAGTGTCTTCCCGTGTTGTGGAGCACAGGCTTAGCAGCTGTGGCACATGGGCTTATTAGTGGTGGCCCATGGGCTTAGCTCCCTCATGGTATGTGGAATTTTCCTGGACCAGGGATTGAACCCATGTTCCCTGCATAGGCAGGCGGATTCTTAACCACTGGATCACCAGGGAAGTCCTAAATCATAGTATGGCTATCTGTTTGTTTATTCATCTTTAAACTATCTTTAATTCTATGAGAATTAGAGTAGGTTAAAAAAAGAGAAAATCCAATTCTAGTCAGTGTAAAATTAGAATAAAAGTCCTTAGACATCTTGCTTCTTTAAAAATTATATTTTAAAATACGAAATAGCTATCCAACAAATTAGATCGATGTCTGTCTGCTACACACAGCTAGCAGTAAGACAAATTCCCTCTGTTACCGTGATGCCTGTAGCTTGATTGAGACAGTGGCTATCTATGTTACAGAATGTAAAGATCAAACTATTAGTAACTGTTCTGAGCCCTTGGGACCTTATCTGTTGGATGTTACATGACAAGAGAGCAATATATATGAACTGTAATGCCATGGCTGCATGAAAACCATTTACACAAGTTAAGATGAACTGCTTTACTTAGGGCTTTTAAAATAGAGCAATTAAAAGACTTCCATTTAATTTTAATTTTTGAATTAAAAAATGTACAATCAATTTTATTGTTGTTTTATTTAGTGTCACACTATATCTTTGTGCCTCAATTTCTTTACCCAAAAGGACAACAGTATACCAGCCTCACCCACTTAGGATTGTTATTAACAAGTGAGAAAATGTATTGGAAAAGACCTCACACTCCTGCCATAAGACAATATGTGGGATACAACATGATTACATGGCACAAAATACGGAGCTGTGTTTTTTTTCTTTTCAAGGTTAAGGAACAGACAAGGGTGAGAGCTCAGCTAGCCTCGGAGAAATGTCATACCAATGGCTGCACGTCCTGTGTGTGGCTTAGTGCCACCTGGTGGTGGATTTGATTTGGGGCTTAAATACAGCTGAGAGCAACTCTGGGTTCAGTGGCTGACTGGTCCCTCCAAGACACCAGCAGGGGTTCCAAAAACCTGCTGGTTGTTGTCTGTTCCACTTCTACTGAAGATACTGGGGACAGATAATAGTAGGAATGACAGACCCAACTCACACCTCCTCATCTGCTGCTGCTGCTGCTTTCCTGCCCCATCCTGCTCTTCTCTGCCCAGCTCCACACCAGAAGATGAGTCTATCCCAGTTGGAGGCCATCAGGTGAGTGAGTATCAAACAAAAGCCATTCTACCATCAGCAATTGGATTAAATCCAGTGAATACAAGATAGCCTTTTTCCCTTTGATGATTTTTAAACTACAAAACAACATGAACAAAGTATTATAATTCAAATGAACGAAGTAATTAATGCCAAGTATTAATTGGCTTCCTAGGTAGCTCAAATGGTAAAGAATCTGTGTGCAATGTGGGAGACCCAGGTTTGATCCCTAAGTCGGGAAGATCCCTTGGAGAAGGGAATGGCAACCCACTCCAGTATTCTTGCCTGGAGAATTCCATGGACAGAAGAACCTGGTGGACCAAGTCTATGGGGTCGCAAATAGTAGGACACAACTGAGCAACTAACACACGTTATAATCACGATGTCTAAAATTTTCTGTAATACATTTCACATAAAAAACACTGCCATAAAAAAAGTTGTCATTGTATATTGACATTTGTACTTCTTATTGGTGGAAATATGAAAATGCTGGTTTTTCAGTTTACCTTTTAACATCCCCCACATCTACTTAAAGAGGCTAGCTGTGTAACAACAGGACCTATGAATGTAAAAGTATATAAACATCATCTTGTGGCCTCCCTTAACTGCAAAGGATACCAGGAAACTTAATCCCTGCTATGCAGTCACTTTTCAGGAAGAATTTAACCCAACAGAATGGAAAACAGATATTCAGTGGACAGCTCAACATCTCTGTCACATCTACATGTCAAGATTTCATATATTTTATATACAAACGTGTTCAGTTCAGTTGCTCGGTCGTGTCCAACTCTTTGTGACCTCATGAACCACAGCACGCCAGGCCTCCCTGTCCATCACCAACTCCCAGAGTCCACCCAAACCCATGTCCATTGAGTCAGTGATGCCATCCAACCATCTCATCCTCTGTCGTCCTCTTCTCCTGCCTTCAATCTTTCCCAACATCAGGGTCTTTTCATTTGAAAAGACCAGCTCTTTGCATCAGGTGGCCAAAGTATTGCAGTTTCAGCTTCAACATCAGTCCTTCCAATGAACACCCAGGACTGATCTCCTTTAGGATGGACTGGTTGGATCTCCTTGCAGTCCAAGGGACTCTCAAGAGTCTTCTCCAATACCACAGTTCAAAAGCATCAATTCTTCGGTGCTCAGCTTTCTTTATAGTCCAACTCTCACATCCATACCTGACCACTGGGAAAACCATAGCCTTTACTAGACGGACCTTTGTTTACAAAGTAATGTCTCTGCTCTTTCATATGCTATCTAGGTTGGTCATAACTTTCCTTCCAAGAAGTAAGCATCTTTTAATTTCATGGCTGCAGTCACCATCTGCAGTGAGCAGATGAATAATCTGGAGCCCAGAAAAATAAAGTCAGCCACTGTTTCCCCATCTATTTGCCATGAAGTGATGGGACCAGATGCCATGATCTTAGTTTTCTGAATGTTGAGTTATAAGCCAACTTTTTCACTCTCCTCTTTCACTTTCATCAAGAGGCTCTTTAGTTCTTCTTTACTTTCTGCCATAAGGGTGGTGTCATCTGCATATCTGAGGTTATTGATATTTCTCCCGGCAATGTTGATTCCAGCTTGTGCTTCCTCCAGCCCAGCGTTTCTAATGGTGTACTCCGCATATAAGTTGAATAAGCAGGGTGACAATATACAGTTTTGATGTACTCCTTTTCCTATTTGGAACCAGTCTGTTGTTCCATGTCCAGTTCTAACTGTTGCTTCCTAAACACATGTGGTGTTTTATAAATTTGTAAATTGATTAATAACACTTAAACACTCGAAGATCTCACCAAAACTTTGCATAATCCTGCTTTTTCTGGGAAAAAAAAAAAAATATCAGATGATCTGGCAACACCAGCCCACATTTCCTCTAGGCAACAGTTGGTTGGAGGTAAGAAGTAGCTGCCTGCATTCTCTCCAGTTTGCTGGAGAAAAAACCTAACCAGCTGCACCCATTAATTTCCCCTCTTACACCTGTAGTTACTGAATTTGTGACCCCTGACTAATCATAAGATGAAGAATATGCTTTCAGAAAAACTTGGGAAATTCTCAATTTTAGGGGCTATTCAGAGGAAAAAAGAGTTACTTAGTATAGGTTACTTTTCTGTGAAAACTGTTCCAAATATAAAATTAAGAGCATTTATAGAGAAAAATAATAGAGATATAATGTCCACCTTAAAATCAAGTTAAGGATAAATGCATTCAAATTTATAAAGAGAGGGGAAAAGGGAGTAAAAGTAAAATGAGCAAGGACAGAGATAGGGTTAGGATTAAACAGAAATTTAAAATAGAACAGGTAAGAGAGAAGTCAATTTTTTAAGTAGAGAGAGATGTTGGCAACATTCAAAGAACTTGAAGGAATCTAAGAAATAGAAGCTTTCCTAGTATTTCATATATTTAGGAATGTTTATCTAGCAAGAGAACAATATAATGATGATATTAATAATTTATAATGACGACTAAGACTTATGGAGCTCTTATTCTTTGCTGCTGCTGCTAAGTCACTTCAGTCGTGTCCGACTCTGTGTGACCCCATAGACAGCAGCCCACCAGGCTCCCCCGTCCCTGGGATTCTCCAGGCAAGAACACTGGAGTGGGTTGCCATTTCCTTCTCCAATGCATGAAAGTGAAAAGTCAAAGTGAAGTCGCTCAGTCGTGTCCGACCCTCAGCAACCCCATGGACGGCAGCCTTCCAGGCTCCTCCGTCCATGGGATTTTCCAGGCAAGAGTACTGGAGTGGGATGCCATTGCCTTCTCCTATTCTTTGCTAGCACTACCCTAAGTGCTTTATATGGATTGTTTCATTAACCATTTCAGAATTATGGTTTAAAATCCACATAAAAGTGGTGATTGGCTGCCTGTGTGACAACAGGCAGACTTTTAAATGTAGAGATGTCCAGTAGAGTTACCAAAGTTCCCCTGCCTGGGAGGGAAGCTTAAACAATTTCAATAAATTCTTGATTGGCTGCCCTACAGACAAAGGAATAGAAAGAAACACTGAAGTAGTAGAAACCCAAACATTTGCTTCATAATTTATTATATGATATTACTTTGTAATAGCTTGTCCTTGAAAAATATTTTGTTCAGTTGAATATTATTCTTTGTAATGTCTTTTATCTATGATTGCAACGGTAGAGAGCTAAGAAGATTCTAACGTAGAAAATCAACCCAACTGTCATCATCATTGGGTATTATTTTCAAAGACAATACTCTTCAGATCAAAAGTTAAAAAATGTGCTGTTTCTACTTACTCATCATTTTCTTGAACGAATGTTTTTTTTTTCATATTAAACAAATTTTATATATTTAAATTATTAACACCTGTCTAGGGATGTGAAGGCATACTAATGATTAATGTTAAGGGTATGACTTTAAGTTTAATTCTAGGAAGTAAAAGAGAACTTGAAATTTAGATAGAAATACAAGCATCAGTATTGTGTTTTTCCAAGAATGTTGGCAGTTTTTCTCTTCTATAGATATTTGGAATGTAAATTCTTCCCAGAAACTTAAAAAAAGAAAGAAAGAAAAACCTGTGATTAGTTGGGCATCGTCTTCTTACTGAATAACAAGCAAGGTACTAAGCTGGTGGATATTATCTATAAACAAAAGAATAAGACGGATATTGAGATAATGCTTCCAGTGGCAACAAGTTGGCCACTAAAGTCTTAGAAGGCATTTTCAACCAGAAATTCTTAAGAAATTATATATTCATTAGATAGGGGTTCATAAGACTGTTCCTGAGTGATTTATTTTTATTGTCAAAGATTTTTGCCTTGTTTCATGTAAAGACTATCAAATTATTTCATTATTCACTTCAAAATCTTCCAAGAATCCTTTCTTCTATTCTGAGAATTTTAACTGAATTTATTGCATAAGAAATTGGATCATCATCTCTAAAAAATAATGATATATTAGAATTTTAATGTATCCTTTAACAGTTGAAAGCTGTGATATGTTTATTTATCCTGCAACTTTTTTAAAAGCAAAATTGAAATGAGGTAGCATACAGAAATAAAAATCCTATGTGGGTAATTTTTTTTAACAATAAAAGCCTATTTTGGTTTGAAATATTTGTCATTTTCATAAGAGTTTCATAACACGTAATCTTATTTTACCACAGGTAAAATAAGGAAATAGACAGGATATAGATAGGAAAATAGATAGGAAAAAGACACAGAGCTCTATTTCATGCAAATACACTTTGAATTTCATTAGTTCTTTGTTCTGAAACAAGATCTTAGTCTATTCTTCCATTCTTTTCCTGACCCAATCTATAAAGCCATTGTTTTTTGATCATTCAACCAATCTGGGACATGGATACACATGCATTCCTCCCACACACTTTAAAAGTATTCAAGACTAACTACACCACTTCTCTGCAAAGTCAGGCCTATTGCCAAGCCAGGGGAATGTGGAGAATATTTTACTTGCAGGGACACCCGTGAAGGTCTAGTGGTGGACTGGAGTGACTGGCCATTGCTTCAGCTGAGAGTCACTGTAAGAGTTGAGAACAAACGTGCAGAAAGGAGAATGGCAACTGCATCAAGCAAAGAGCCCCCTACCCTCTCCTTGAGAACAGAGGAAGTTGGAAGGCAGAGGCAAAATATCCTGATTGTGAATGCTCACGTCACACCTTTAGATGCCTGAATGATGGAAATGATGCAAATACCAGTATCAAAGCTCCAATCAGATTCTAACAGGGGACTTCAAATGGACCTCAGGGAGATAAGGTAGCTGAGGTGTGTCCATTCTCAGACTTTAAGATCCAAAAACAGTATAGTTGGGCCCCTTGGATAACACAAGTTTGACTTGTGCAAGTCCACTTATACACAGATTTTTTTCAGTAGCAAATACTGCTGTACAACATGATCTGTGGTTGGTTAAATCTGTGGATGTGGATCTCTGAATATAGAGAAAATGCCCCATGGATGGCCAACTCTTAAGTTATGTTCAGATTGTCTTCCTAATCCCCATGTTGTTCAAGGGTCAACTGTACTCACAATTTAAGATGAATAAAGGAAAAATAAGAAAGTCTATATGCAATAAAAATGGGACATAAAGGAAAGCATGGTATGCTATGTTTGATTGACAAAAAAGCCTATGTTCAAAGATTTTTCCCCCTAGTAAGAGAAAAAATATTGGGTAACTTTACCTTCTTAAAGGAAATTAAAGAAAATCCTGACTCTATGAAATGGAGATGGCAATGAGATAATTAAAAAAAAAAACAAAAAAAAAAAAACACGCTGGACTGAGAAAAAGTTAGCATAAAATGCATTAAAGGGGAAAATGACACTGATGATCTTAAAACCACTTTGGAGGCAGAAAAGAGAAGTAATAATATAAAAGCCTCTGAATGGAGGACAGATTTCAGAATATCATATAGTTCAAAGCATGTGATTAAATACAAGATAATCAAGACTGTAGAAAAGAATGGAAATCCATCATTGAGATAATAGTCATGTTTGAATATGAAACAAGAAGAAATTCAACAGATAAAAATTCAAAGATAAACTATTCCTGAATTGAATGAGAACCTAAAACTACAGATTCATAGGATAGGGCTTATCAGCTAACACTCAGAAAAATTTTAATGAGCTTACTGATCTCTAAGAATAAGGAAAGAGTCCTTCATATACCTAGACCAGAAGGTCACCTACAAGTGAAAAATTTAGTCTTGCTTTAATCTGTCAGCAAAAATAGCTGTTACACAAAAGTGCAGCACTTGATACAGAATGTGCATCACATACTAGGCTTCCTTACAGTCCTGTCAATGCAAAGTCAACAGAGGCTGTCAACTATGTGAACGTTCATGAACACATCATCTACATGTACATCCTGATGAATCTACTTGAGTATGTAATTTAGTGCAATGAAAATAAACCAAAATGTAAACTTTATGGAAGTTCACCTCTGTATATATCTGAACACAGAATTAATGTTAAATGGTTATAGTTATAAATTATATACATAGTAATATATATTAATTGTTAAGAAGGAAAGCTGAGTATGATAACAATATTACGGGGACCAAAAATCCTATAATATAGCATGATAGAACCCCCAGAATGGAGATTAAAAAAATGACAAGATTGACTATCCTAATTTCTTCGTATCTCATTAAGGAAGAGATTCATTAGATTCTGTTGCAATGTAGAAAACATAATTAAATAAACCATAATACAAATTCTCTAATAACTAATACTCCAGGGGGGGGGGGAAATAAAAACAATACTGATTAAAATAAAAGAATGTCTCCCCTGAGAAGGGGAAACAAAGCTTTAGGTAACTGAGCCAGTCATCTGCTTTAAAAAGAAGTAAAAACAAAAAATTCAAAACAGGAAGTTTTATATATATATGTACACACACCAAGTACATACCAATAAAAAGAAAGGTTCAGAATGTCAATATCAAAGGAAGTCACATATAATAACTTTATACTGATGAAGGATTAACTTCACAATGGAACTCTAGATGTCATGAATATTTATGCTTCTAAAAATATTGTATAAAATATATAAAGCAAAACTTTCAGAAATATAAGGGGAAATAATAAACACAGTGAAAGTGAAAGTCGCTCAGTCGTGTCCGACTCTTGGTGACCCCATGGACTATATAGTCCGTGGAATTCTCCAGGCCAGAATACTGAAGTGGGTAGCCTTTCTCTTCTCCAGGGGATCTTCCTGACCCAGAAATCAAACCAGGGTCTCCTGCATGGTAGGCGGATCTTTGCCAGCTGAGCTATCAGTGAAGCCCAATAAACACAGTAGTAATGGATTTATATTTCATTTTCTCAGTCTTTGACAGACCAAGTAAACAAAATATATCTGAAGGTATTGAAACTATCTCTCTCTGTGTATTATATAAAATACATTTTTTCAGTCATCATTTTATGAGATGTCTTATAAGACAATAAGCATACCTCACTCAATTCAGAATACTAGAAACTAGGTAGACCACATACTTTAAATAGAACACAATAATACTATAAATAAAAACAAGGAATAAAAACTCAAACATAATTTTTAAAAAATATCTCAGAATGCCACTTCCAGAATGGTAAAGCAAGCTATCAAAGATCACCCCTGACATTGATGACAACTATAAACTCCGGACCAGACACCAAAAAAAAACAAAACCACACCACTATCTTAATGATTCCAAATTGGAAACCAAAGAAAGCAAACAGGTGAGGGGAATCTAAATTTAGAGAAGTGGGAGGCACAGGGGGCATTTTTTTTCATTATTTGCAACTTTGCCCTGAAGATGGACCACAGGGCACCCTCCACAGTCCAGGAGGCTAAAAACTCTGATAGAAAGATTACCACCTCTTTGACCAGAGAAACTAAAAGGACCGGGAAATCACAGCCCACCTCCAGACTGGCAGATGGGAATCCCAGAGAGAAAAAAGCTGGAGGAAAATGTCCCCTAATCCTGGCTATGAAGACTTCACTTGCCTTGGATGACCCCTAAGGTCTATAGACATGAGACAAAGTAAAAAATTTAAAGTGAGACCAGTTAGGAAGAACGTTTTTTCCTCCATTAAGTTGCTCAGGATCAGAATGGAATAGGCAGACAACTAGGCTGCAAGAGATTACAGTCAATATGACATGGTCAACATATATATATGAGAGGTAGGTGAGGTGAGACTAAGATGATTCCCAGGGTTTGTTTGTATGACCGAGTGGACAGTGGTATTCAGATGCAGGAAGATTTCTTTGGGGAAAGTGTTAGGTTTAAGATACCTAAGAGAGAGTCCAGTGGGGAGAAGGGGGTAATACACATGGACCCACTCCAGTATTCTTGCCTGGAGAGTTCCATGGACAGAGGAGCCTCGTGGGCTACATCCCATGGAGTTGCAAAGAGTCAGACATGACTGAATGACTAACACACACTCTACTGCAAAATAGTTCAGTTGCTGTATTCATTTTCTTATTGATGTGTAACTAATTAATACAAATGTAACATTTTAAAGGTGTACTACATCCTTACTGTCTCACAACTTAGCTGGATCCTGAACTCAAAGTCTCACAAGGGTATTATTGAGGTGTCATTCAAGCTACATTCTTATCCTGAGGTTAACTGGGGGAAGAATCACTTCCAAGCCCACTCAGGTTGATGGCAAGATTCATTTCTTTGAAGTTATAGAACTGTGGATCTGGCTTCTTGCTGGCTCTCTGCTGGAGGTTGCCCTCAACTTCTAGAGGCTACCATAAGTTCCTAGAGGCTGCTTTTAGTTCCTTGCCAAGTGGCTTTTCCAACATGGTTATTTATTTCTTCAAACCAGCAGGGAGTGTCTCTAGAGACTCACTCTAGATGCAAGGTACAGTCTTCTATGATGTAACATGATTATGGACATAACATCTATCATCTTTGCTATATTCTATTGGTTCCAAGTGTTTAAGAGGAAGAAATTTTCCTCTACCCTTCTAGGTTCTTCTGGCTGGTTCAAGAATTATATTCCAGATTAACAAGAGAAAATCAGAAGTGCAATAACATGTATATACAGGAAAGACCCAGGATAACTGTGTAACTTGCCAAACTACTCAAAACTCTCATCTTAAATACCATCTTTGGCTATAGACAAAAGAAAATATTGGCAGTAGTGGTTTGGGATTTCAAAGGAGAGGATGGCAATTCACATGGAGATGGGAAAGCAAAAGTTTAGTAAACAAATGTATGCTGGGCCGTGCAGAGACAATGGACTCAGATAGGAATTTTAACAAATGGACTTTGTTAGATCCCTCCCTGTCCACACACCTGCTTCACAGTGTAGTTATCTATGGTGATAGCTCCCTTCCTGCAACAGGTCCTTCTTTTAGACACTTGGGGAGAAGATCAAAGTTTCTTCCTGCTTCTTTTGAGTCTTGATTGTCTTCAGTTTGAAATAATCCAAGTGCCAAAGGAGCATTTTGGGGTGGATAATTTTGCTCCCCTGCAGAAGCAAGCCAAAGGTCCCACACTCAGTGGGAGAAGGAACAAGGGCATGAGCACGAACATCTGGAGACAGATCTTTTTTGGCTGTGCTGACTCCTTGTTGCACGTGTGAGGGCTTCTCTTGCTGTGGCATCTGGGTTTAGTCACTCTGTGGCACGTGGGATCTTAAGTTCCCTGACCAGGGACCAAACCCAAGTCTCTTGCATTGGGAGGTGGATTCTTAAGCACTGGACCACCAGGGAAGTCCCTGGAGACAGAGAGCTTGATGGAAACTTAGAGTCTGCCCACCATAGTTCCTTAAAATGGCATTGTGCATATCTATTACCCAGAAGAACCCTATGGGGCCTTCTTGGGACAGACTCCTTCTCCCCCATCCTGTGCTTTAGCTCCTCTCTGAAGTACCTGGATAACAGTATCTGATGCACAATTTCTGAGCCATTTTACAGACAGGAAAACCTCCACCAAATGGAAAACAGTAACTACTTGATGACTATGAGCATGCAGTCCCCAGGTCACCTGGAGCCTAAGAACTGATAATGTTAACCCCTGTGACACAGCCTTGTTACGTCACCACCAACCAATCAGACAATTGTGCATGAGCTGATCACATACCCTCTGACCCTCCTCCCTTACCTGGCCTTTAGAAATGTTTTGCTGAAAGCTTTCAGAGAGTTTGGGGTCTGGGGGCCATGAGCCACCTGTCTCTTTGCATGGCCCTGCAATAAACCTTTCTCTGCTCCAAACACTGATGTTTCAGTTTGTTTGGCCTGTACACTGGGCACATGAACTTGTGTTTGGTGACATCCACATCTGGGAGGTCAATGCTTACAGCATGCACTGTGACCCAACATTTTTGACTGGAAATACTGGTGTTCCAAAAAACATATTCTGGGAAATGCCACATGAGAAGGAAGTAAGCCCCATGTGCAACAAGTAAATTTGAATTCCTGTTCATTTTCACATGCCTCTTTTCCCCATTTGCTATTTCTCTATACACACAGAAACCTTTTTTATGTGACTGTATTAAAAGTCAAGTCATAAGAAGTATCGTTATAAAAATTATTTGCTCAGCTGCTCAGTGGAATCATTGCTTCTTACCACTATAACTAAGTTTATTCCAGATTTTTATGTTTTTATTATATGAAGAATAAGAATTCCAGTTTCATGAACTTGTGTCTCCACATTGTAATAGTTTTTGATGAAGACTATCTCATTATGAATTACTGAGGCTTGTATCCCAAGAGGCCTCATTTTTCCTTGAAATTCTGGAGTTCCCTCTGGAACTCAGACAGACATCTGGGACCATTCTAGGGAACAGGTACCCTGCTATTCTCTACTTCTCCAGAAAATTTTCTCCCTCCTCCCCAATAAGTCAATCCAGTTAATAGATACCATGAGGCCTTGGTTTGTTTGCTTGACAGACCCACCCAGAGAGTTTAAATACTACTTTTGTTTTCTTGAAAAAATAATTACACAATGTGAAAGTTGCAAGTTAAGTTTGATTTGGGGAAAAATGAGGACTGCAGCTCAGGAGGCAGCATTTCCAATAGCTCTAAGACACTGTTCTGGAGGAGATGGGGTGGGGGTGGGTGGGAGTGTGCAGCTAGGGTATGTAGGAGTTTTGCAGAAAAGGGTAGGTAGACAGGAACATCAAAAGGTTACTGCTAATTAAATAAATCAGATATGTCAACTTAAGTAATTTAGCACTTTTCTATGTATGGGAAGATGCAAGAGTCTGGGCTCACTGAAATCATTCCTCTGATATATACCTCACCTATGTGGGACCAGTATCCTGTGTTTTCACATCCTGAGTTTCCTCAGGACTCACCATAGGGAGTGGCTGCAGTCTGATGGGGGCTAGATAGCAGGTATTCTTTCCTTCCTGAATTCCCTCAGGGCTCATCCATGCAATCACTGATGACTGTGACATCATTTGCTGATATGGCAGGAAATTCTCCATTTCTCAGGCTCACCTAACACCCCTGCTATAATATTCTACCACCTTTGACATGTTTGACATTTTGGGTGTGACCATCTCTTCTGTAGAGACCGCCATAATATGTAAGAGGCCAGTTAAGAGAGAGGCTGGAGGAATGTAAGAATGTTGCCTCCCATATCAGTAAACAAAGAACGTTGTGCCATCAAGCTACCAGCCACTATAACCACCCAGAGTGTGTACCCTGAGGGGATTCAGGATGGAGAAAAACCAGAAACTGGCCTTAGATAACTGAGGTACATATTAGAGGAATGATTTCAATGAGCCCAGACTCTTGTAATTTCCCAAACACAAAAAAGTGCTAAATTTATTAATCTGAGATATCTGGTTTTCTTTAATTAACTGTAATCTTTTGATATTCTAACTACCTAACTTTTTTAAACAAAAACAACAACAACAAAACACCTCTTATACATCCTGGCTACTCCCTTAACCTCTTTGAAGCAATCTCTCAGAGCCATCTGAGAGGCTGCCTCCCAGGCTTAAGTGCTCAGCAAGTCCACTAAAATAAATATATTTTATTCAAAATGTAATTCTCAACTTTTAGGTTGTGCCTTTATTTTTTCAGTCAACAACACCTGTTAAAAAAAAAAATGTCCCAAGATCCAGAGAGTAGACCCTGGATGGCAATGATAGTCTATGTGGGATGTGTGTGCATGTGTGCTCAGCCCTATCTGACTCTTGTGACCCCTTGGGCTGTAGCCTGCCAGCTTCCTCTGTCCATGGAATTTTCTAGGAAAGAATACTAGAATGGGATGCTATTTCCTTCTCTACTCTTTGGGGTGGGGATGGCTAATTAAGAGAACTGATAAACCTCTCTCATTTGAGGAAGCTGGAATTCAGTAGTTTTCAAATTATGTTCTGTGTAGTCCTGAGGCTGAGGGAATTTCCTCTAGGTTGCTTCCAGGGACAATGTAGAGATTGATCCAGAGCGTTCCATCCACATAGGGCCCAGATCAGCATAAGGCAATCTACGATTTGAAGACTGTGAGATGGTTTTACTGTCTGAGCCAGCAGAGCTTCCCTGGTGACTCAAGTGGTAAAAAATCCACCTGCAATGCAGGAAATCTGGGTTCGACCCCTGGGTTGGGAAGATGGTGTTAAAACAAAAATTGCACTAGACAAAGTTAAACAGCTAAGGATGACTTCATTCTGGATATTGCAATTGGAGAAAAAGACTGGACTCAACTCCACTAAACCAAAAGGCAGGAGGGATTTTAAGTACTAGGATGAGCTGGCGGAAAAGCACTGGAGGACAACCACTGTGGGAAGCTGATCACTGGGATATGTAAGTACAGTGAGTTATTTCTGAGCTTGCACATTTTTCCTTCTGTGTTTAGGCCATTTGGGTTTGCTGTAAAGACTGGGAGATAGGATGCTATCTTCTTTTATGTTTACAATTCAAAGAGATGGTTTCCTTAAGAAAGACATTCCTGGGTTATAAATCTGGCAAGAGGATTTTAAAAAGATTTACATCTTAACGAGACAGAAAGAATTTACAGTGTTAAGTTTTCTAAAGTGAATGCTCTAAGGAAAGACAGGTCAGGGCCTCAAATCAGAAAGTTAAACCAGTCTAAAGTTTACCAAAGCTATAGCAAAGTTAAGCTCTCTTATTCAATGGTAAATTAGCCAAGGCCTTCAGGAAATAAAAGATACAAATTAGAAGACCCTCTCCTTACACGTTCCCATTAGAAACAATCTACAAAATAAAGCAAAACAACTTAACTTTTACAGGGATATTCCTCTAAATCATGATGCAGAGCACTGATAAAGTGGGCTGGGACAATAGGTATCCCACCTTCCTTCGTATGCTTAGTTGCTCAGTTTCCAGCTTTCTGTGACCCTATGGACTGTAGCTCACCAGGTTCCTCCGCATGGGATTTCTCAGACAAGAATACTGGAGCAGGTTGCCATTTCCTCTCCAGGGGTCTCCCCTGGCTCAAGTATTGAACCCACGTCTCATGTATCTCCTGCATTTGCAGGCAGATTCTTTACCACAAGCGCCAACTGGGAAGCCTTCCTTTAAGGCAACCTAAAGCTTTCCCCATATCAGCAAGAAAGGGAGGTACTGATGAGAACAAAAGCCCAAGAGCTGGCCAAATGACAGTATCCTAGTGAAGATACACAGGATAGAGAGGATGAGGAACTAAGAGCAACCACATGTCTGTATTCATTCATGATTCTGCTCATGACCAAACATGCTTGGAGCCAATTGCATTAAGGATTAATATTCAGATATATGCCCAGGAGTGGGATTGCCAGATCATATGGTAGCTCTTCTTTAAGGAACCTCCATACTGTTCTCCATAGTGGCTGAACCCATTTACATTCCCACCCACACTGTAGGAGGGTTCTGTTTTCTTCACACTCTCTCCAGCATTTATTGTTTCCAGGGAGAACCATAATTCTTAAAGATACAAGTGCCCCAATGTTCATTAAAGCACTATTTACAATAGCCAGGATATGGAAGCAACCTACTAATAAATGTCCATCAACACAGGAATGGATAAAGAACATATGGTATACATACACAATGGAATATTACTCAGCCAAAAGAAAGAATGAAATAATGCCATTCGCAGTAACATGGATGGACTTAGAGATTGTAACACTGAGTGAACTAAGTCAAACAAAGGCAAATATTGCTTATATGTGGAATCTAAAAAAAAAAAAAAAAGGATACAAATGAACTTATTTACAGAACAGAAATAGAGTTACAGATGTGGGAAATACACTTATGGTTACCAGGGAGAAAAGAGGAGGAAGGATAAACAGGAAGATTGGGATTGATATATACACATTACTATACATAAAATAGATAATTAATAAGGACCTACTGTATAGCACAGGGAACTCTACTCAATGCTCTTAATGGCCTCAATGGGAAAAGAATCTAAAAAAGAGTGGATGTATGTGTATGTATAACTGATTCACTTGAAACCTACACAACATTGTACATCAACTATACTCCAATAGATATTTTTTTAAAAAGAACTATTCTTCCTTGGGGAAGCAGGCAAGAGAGTGAAAGGAGAATAATAAAGGAAACTTCAAAGAACATATTGCTATATGGGCTCTGATTTTAATAAAATATTTCGGCAACCAAACAATAAAAATTAGAAAATCTGAGATTGAAAGACCTCTTCCAGTTGAAACATGTAATATAATCTATATCTGTCTTCTACTGTGCTTGAATTTTACTCTGCTCAGTTTTACTTAAAATAATGGTTTATGGTTTGGACTCCATGATTCACTGGAATTTTGAAATTTGCAGAAATGGAAATGTAACTGAGCAGAACCCTCTGGGGCCTTCCCAGGGCAGATCCCTCCCCCATATCCTCTGCTTTTGCTCCTCTTTGAAGTACCTAGATAATAGTATCTAGTGCACATTTTCTGAGTTGTTTAACAGATGCTAAAACCACCACCACATGGAAGAGATTAGTTCCTTGACAACCATAAGCACATGCCTCCCCATGTCTACTATGCTTAAGGATTGATAATGTTAACCCTGTGACACTAACCTGTTACCTCACCATCAACAAATCAGAGAATTGTGAGAATCGTGCACAAGCTGATCACTACCCTGTGACCCCCGCCCCCCCTCACCTGACCTTTACAAATGCTTTGTTGAAGGGGGCACTGGCTCAATCCTCAATCAGAAGGATCCCACATGACACGGGACAACTAAGCCCACGAGCTAAAACTCCTAAAGCCCATGCAACCTAGAGCCTGTGCTGTGCAACAAGAGAAGCCACCTCCATGAGAAGCCCACACACCACAACTAGAGAGTAGCCACTACTTGCCCCAACTAGAGAAAGCTTGTGCATAGCAATGCAGATCTAGCACAGCCAAAATTAAAAATAAATATTTTTTAAAAAATGCTTTGCTGAAACCCTCCCAGAAGCTTGGGTTTTAGAGCAGGAGTCACCCCATACTCCTCATATGGAGGCCTTTACAATCAACACTGCACTTTCCTTCACCCCAACCTTGTGTTAGTCGACTAGCTTTACTGCACGTGGGCAAGTGGACCCAAGTTTGGTTTATTAACAAAAATTGATCAAATTCTTTGCATAGTTTGACCCATCTGAAGCATAGAGAAATGTAAAAAACTATTTTGAACCTTGAGAATCATACAGATGTGCCCCAACTGTTATAGTGTATTAAAAACTGCATTGAGATTCTGAATTACTGCTTTTTTTCCCCAACTTCTTTTCTATCTTGATTATCCTCATTGAAACATTTGGCCATTCAAGTCAAGACTGAATAGTAACTGAGCATCTGGGCATAGTTTCCATCGTTTCTGTAGCAGCTGAATGAGATTGAGTTGTATTTGTGTTGGAAGTGTGAGTCATCAATTTGAGATTTGTCATAGTCACAGCAAAGACCTTGGTTGAGACAAAACTGGAGACAGACATTGCAATAACAATCAATTCTTGGATACTTTTCTGGGTAAATTCAGCACACTTGAACACAAAGCTTTCAAAACAGTCTTTAAATTAAATTTAGTATTAAAAAAAAGCATTCGAATATGGTTTTGGAACAAATGTTAATCTCCAAATGCCAAAAGATATTTTTGCTGAGAGTTTCTGGAAAGATTATTTGGACATGTGTGATTTTAATTTAGTTGAGTATTCTCTGAATAATCCTGTCATACGAGGCTAAGAGCCCAGGTTATGGAGAAAGACTACCTGAGTTCTAATAGCAATTTTTGCTGTACTAATGTGGCCTAGGGCAAGTTATTTAACTTCTCCATGCCTCATTTTCCTCTCACATAAAATGGGAACATTGGGTTGTGTAAGAGAAATAAGCATGATTAGCATAGAGAAAAGTGCTAATTCAGGATTTATTATTATTTACAATCTGTACTTTTACAAACTCCACAGATTTGTTACCAAAAGATTACTTATCTCATTTTAAAATGTTTGATTAGGCAAAATAAGTTTTTATACTTATTTTATATTTTTAAAATGTGTCCACACATTTTTAATATTCTGTTTGTCATTAAATAGCCACTTTTATTATCATTGTCGACTATCATGGCCAATTGCCTAGCTATATTAAGGTGATACACTATTTTGATCTGAATTACTCAAGTGTTAGTCACTCAGTTGTGTCCACGTCTTTGCAACCCCATGGACAGTAGCCTGCCAGGCTCCCCTGTGCAGGGGATTCTCCAGGCAAGAATACTGGAGTTGGCTGCCATTCCCTTTTCTCCACGGGATCTTCCTGATCCAGGGATCAAACGCAGGTCTCCTGCATTGCAGACAGATACTTGTATGATCTGAATCACCAGATAAGCCCAAATCCAGGGCCCTACTAGGAATTACTCAAATTCAAGTTTATACTTGAGAATATGATTTTCGATCTTTGTTGAACTTTTCACGACTTAAAAGAATTTATTTGCTGCCACAAAATGATTCCACATTAGTGGAATAAAATCATAGTTTAAGGTAACTCTTTTTATTTACTTTTCTACAAGAGTGTTTTCAGTTTCAAATACATGTCTTGAGACATCTATTGATTGATGAAATGTTTGAAAGACAGAAAAGTTGATTTCTTTGATTATTACTTAAGGAAATAGGTTGGAACATGGGGTTGCTTCCCAGCTCTCACTGATCTGTTTTCATAATTTAGCTTCATTACTTTATCTGAAGTAATTTCCTAGAATACCATGAACAACCATATTTCATATAAACATAAAAATAACCAAAACCTAAGAGGAAAAAAAACCTTTTTTTTCCATTCTATTATAGAGTCTAACCCATCTTATAGTTTTCTCTCTAATGATATTACTACCCCCTCGTGGTAACCCATTGTTTTGCCTGACTCCTTAACTCCTTAATGTAAAATTTATTCTAACCTCATTTTTCTGGTTTTTATTGTTCTGCAACTCTCTCTATACCAACCCACAACCTGGCCCCAACTGCTAAAGTTAATAGGTCACCTCCTTCTGGTCATTAATGGAAGTAGAACATTAAATAGGAATGAATCCAATACTCACTGAAATACTGGACTGCTACTTGAAATCAACAAGAGTGTACACAATGGTAGAACTAGACAATACCTAAGGTGACTACTGTGTTCTCAGTCACCTTTGCTTTTAATGGAACTAGGCCTGCAACAGAGAAGCAGAACTCCTACCCTTGTGATAGCATTACATGGCTCTGTCCTTTTGACCATGCTGATTGTCTCTAGGGTAGACACTTGACCCTAACTGGGCTGGTAATATACAAACAACTGGAAACTTAGGGTGAAGGCACTCACATACTGAAAATATTTAGAGTTGAGTCACGTCAATGTCAGAGCCTGGAGAGAAAGCATGAACTCCCACCCTGCTACCTACACTTTGAGTAAACTGCGATGAGCATTATCATTATTATCTATTTTCTAACATTTCTTGAGCACCAGTGGGTCAGGGGCTATGCTAGGTGACCACTGAGCATTAGGTCATACAATTCTTTCAACATAAGGAAACAGATTTTGTGAGGTTAAATAAATGGTCACACATCCCATAGCTAGTCAGTAATAGACCGAGTGAGTGAGTGAAAGTCACTCAGTCGTGTCCGATGCTTTGTGACCCCATGGACTATACAGTCCATGGAACTCTCCAGGCCAGAATACTAGAGTGGGTAGACTTTCCCTTCTCCAGGGGATCTTCCCAACCCAGGGATCGGACCTAGGTCTCCTGCACTGCAGGTGCATTCTTTACCAGCTGAGCCCCCAGGGAAGCCCATCAGTGATAGAAACACTGTACAAATCCAGAACCTGTTTCTTAACCATTCATTTATGCTTTACTTCAGCAAATGCTTATTAAACAACTTCCAAGTGGCAGGGAAGTTTAAGAGAATGGAAATGTGTACACCAATATGCTTGACTATATTTTGTAAAATCTGATTTTTCACCCAAAGCCACCCTTTTTTGAAGGTTATTATGTAGATATTTAGGAAAAACACCAGTTTTACTCATCTCACTTTTTGGTTTCTCTATGATTTGTCTGGAATCTAGAATTTTTTTTAAAGTAAAATTGTAAATACATCCCTACTTTATACTCAGTAAAACCCATTTCCCTAAATCCTGAACCACCAGACATATTCGAAAAGAACACAAATCAATCTGGGAATAAAGCCTTAGATGAATGGTGGGAAATTTGACGTAGATTTATTGAACTAGCCTTCACAGAGGAGCAAGGACCCTTGAAAATTGCTACAGCCCATGTCAATCTGAAAAATAACAAACTTCTATCCTCTAATATGTGATAGTCTCTATGCTAAGTATAGTTTGAAGAGCTTACGTGAGTTATTTTAAAATATATGCAATTAGCTACAAAGTTACTGCATCTCTTAAGGCCAACAGAAAGCTAAAATAAAAGACTAGAGCTGTGCTTAGCATACTTGGACTTGAATGCAAAGAATTAAAGGGACACAATGTGGTCTAGATTTTGGTCACTGACATTCCCTAGCAGTTGGAACAAAATTGCCTGTGATGGATCCTAGGGAGTGAAAATAATATCTGGTTACTGAGATAATTTTCATAGCTATTTATGTTACCATTCCAACTTCAGCAGTGGTTCCTAATACTTGAAACATTTAGATAAGAAAATTACAAGCTTTTCTGAAAAGTATTAGGAAGTAATAGGAGAGGAAAATTAATGGTCTTTAAGCATTTGGCTCATTCAGCATTAGCCAAGTAATTAGATAGACGACACAGCCAGGCATGAGGCGGTTAGAGTTTATGTATGCATTTCAACATAGTTTGTACATTAAACTGTGTCTTACAGAACAATCATGCATCTGGGTCATACAATCTATGGTAAGACGCTTAATGTAATTCAGTTAAACTCATTTTTATAAAAGTAAGCTTACCATATAAAGAATTTGTGCATCCAAAGGTCAAAGCACAATCCTGGGGTTAGTTGTCGGTCCCACTGGAAAAATTATGGTACAGATATTATCCCCATTTGGCAGATTGGACTCTTGAAACAAAGTAAGATTGTAAGCTTTATCTCAGGATTACTGACTCAATATTCTAAATAAGAGAGGACATATTCAATATTTTATATTGGTTATTCTTTTTTATTTCTGTTCATATGTTTGACAAGTATATTCAAATAAACGTTACACTATTTTAAAGTTTGATTAAAAAATTGAAAAAAGTAGAAAAGAAAGGAAGAAATTGTGGTAGAGAAAGGAAAAACATTGTAGGAAAAGTGAAATATCAAAAGGTAAGGAAGAACATTGGTATAAAGTCCTGTGTTAAAATTTAAAAAAATCTTTGCTTAGAGAGCAAGGAAATAATCAATAAATAATAGTATACCTCAGTAAACATTGTGTTGATAACAGAATAAAATGAGCTTAAAAACCAACCAACAAACACTATCCTTTATATTTTCTATCACAGCATATTTGACATTGCATTTATTGACTTTACATAAAAATTAAAGAAATATAATATAGATGGAAAATTCTGAATGCAGATAAGATGGACATCTTAGCATTATATTAAAGAAAGAAGTTCAAAACAGTGACAGAACTCTTTATTCATTAGAAAAAATATTCTATCCTAGTATAATCCAGCTATATGATCAAAGCATTCAAGGGGGAGATATAAAGAAAGTAACAAGGTTTCTCTCTTTTCTCTGCACATCCTAGCATTAAGCTCTTTCAGAATAGAGATGAACTTCTAGCCCAGTAGTGGTTAATGTGTAGGGTGGGAGCTAAACAAACTCAAAAACCAAAAATGCAAAAAACAGTACCATTCCTTCTCCAACTGAAATATCTGGAAAATGACCAGTAATGTTGATTGTCACAATGACTGAAACTTGCTACGTGACCTCATGGCCTGAAGGCCAGGGATCCTATTGCTTTATAGGGGACATTACTATATGATGGAGAATCACTTGCCCCAAATTCCATTGCACCCCCATTAAGAGATACAGGAGAGGTAACAATTACCTGTCGCACTTGGATACAAGTCTGCCAGACGTTTTTAACCTAGGATGATAATACTGTTTAGATAGTAACTTTCACATCTAATTTCTTCACCTCTATCATCCAGGAGATGGTGAAGAACAGAGAAGCCTGGTGTCCTGCAGTCCATGGGGTCTCAAAGAGTCGGACGTGACCGAGCAACTGAACATCAATCAATCCAGGACCTAACTTATCCCAGTGCACATCCATAAGTAGTGCTCAGTAGAAATTTGCTGTAACTCTATCCAAAAAAATGATGAAGAGAGAGGTTGGCCTGATGTTAAGGTGGACTTTAGAGTGTTGTTGTTTTCAAGTGGTGTCACTTGCAGGTCAATCATTCTTTGCTTAGACTTTGAAATTTAGTGACATGATCACATCAATTCATTTAGAGACAGTAAGAGTTTGAAGTAGTGAATCACATGAAAGAACTCATGAATCTGAAAGTTTCAGACATTCTCATTCTGCCCTTGGGTAGGTTCTAAATGAGTACAGGCGAAGCAGGGCTGCCATGTAGGGGTGTGCAGGTTGTATACAGAACAACTGGCAGGGACCCCATTTACATGGACTACTGTGCAAATGATGTCCTTAGAGCTGTGCAGCCCAATCTTATGCAGCAACTTAGAAGTATTGCTTGGTGGGCATAGAATTGAAGGAGGTTAATATCAAGAAAAATTACCATAAGTTTATGAGATCTTCATTGCCACTCTCACTTTATGTGAATTTTTGTACACACAATAGAAATTATTAGATTTACTTTTTCTTCTAGACCATAGTGGAAGTGTAATACCAATTTTGCCCTCTAGAGTCCAGTAAGAATAACTTAGTATTTCCTGACTGTTTACTAAGTGCTGCTGCTGCTGCTGCTGCTAAGTCACTTCAGTCGTGTCCGACTCTGTGTGACCCCATAGACGGCAGCCCACCAGGCTCCCCCATCCCTGGGATTCTCCAGGCAAGAACACTGGAGTGGGTTGCCATTTACTAAGTGCTAGGGATTAGTTTAAGAATACCATGTTTTAAAATTAACCTTCAGAACAATCCTATAAGGTAGGTAACTATTATTTTGTTAGAGATAAGGAAATGGAGACACAAAAATATTAACTGATATATCCAGCATAAGTGGAAGTGAGGAAAGTACATGAATTATGCTTGGCACATGGCTAGTACTAAATAGAGAGGTAACTGTGCCTGCAGCAAGGTAATCTTGGTATTTTATGTTGCTCCAGAATTGACTCCATCTTGAAGGGAGACCTTTGTTTTTTTTTAAATGTTATTCATAAGTTTAAATTCATCGACAACCCCTCTACACACTGAAAAAAGTAAAAGTAGATGAATTACATAAAGGAGTACTTGATTGTTATCTGTGACCCTGGCAAATAACACCAAACAAAAATGGTATTTCATGCAAAATGACATGTACATTGGTTATGGGAAAAAAAAGACTCTACCTGTTGAATCATCCTAAATAGTAAGTGGAGGATATAATTATAAGAAAGAACTCTGACTTCTCCTCACACTTGAGTTTGAGATGTTTCCAAGCTTCAGGGAAGAATTGAATTTCTTTGGCCAGCTGTGATTTTTTTTTTTTTTAATTCTCTTTTCACATAGTGACTATTTTCTTGCCCATAAATATCTTGTCTTTAAAGGGAAGGGCAACAGTATGTGGAAAAAAACAAAATTAAATGACAAATTACATATTCAGAAACCAATATTGAAAATAAGCAATGAATAATTCCCTGGATTAATACATAAAATATATGAAATATTACAAAAAGAAAATATAAGCACAGTGAGACATTTTCTGGAAAATTGAAAAGTTCTCTTTGTTTAAAAAAAAAAAAATAGTTCCATCGACTGACCAGGAAAAACAGATTTTAAAATTCATTAGAGTAAGCAATTCTAGGGAAGTGCCTTAGGGAAACTTCTATGTACAAATCAAATTGGATGTCAAGCTGAGCTCCTGGGAGAATGCAATTAAAATTATAGGATCAGGGAGCATAACTACATAAGGAAAGCCCTGGTATACAGTCCTTGGGTAGAGTGGTGGGGGCTAAGCCTTAACTTGTATACAAATTGAAACCATTATAAGGTCTGTGGTCTCTGAAATACATATGAAACTGCTTAATAGGCTCTTATGTTGGCTGCAATATTAACCCAAATGCAAAGTAAAAAACTCAACAGTGAAGTCATAACATTTCATTTGGCACCTACTATGTGCCTAGAATTCTGCTACAGAATTGGACTACAGCAGTCTATACCCTCAACGAGTTCAAAATCTGAGGAAGAGGCAAGTACACAGCATGTCATTATTAACCTCAACCCTTGCCCCACCAATGCCATGATATATGAGGACCTGATCCAAATTAAGCCAAAGACCACACCTCACCACTGACATAGCTGATTGGTTTAATACGATTTGCTGACTTAAGCTGGACCTGTCAAATCCTTCTGCAAAAATTAGCATTGGATAATCAAAGATAGTGAGGTTACTGTCTTTGGGAGACTGAATCTTACATACAAAATTCCAAAACTTGAAAGAAAACAGGAGTAAGGATGAGTCAAAATGTTTACCTACTTGAGACGGAAAGCCTGATGGTGAGTGACATTTTTTTCGAAGATAATCTGTTTCCCACACATGGTGAGGGTCAGAGATCCTGGTTTTCCAGGTGTTTCTGAGGTCTGAGATGGGTTTTGTCCTTCCAATTCATTGCTCTTCAGGTCGTCACCTCAGATATATAGCTGGTTTCCATCATCTTATCACTAGCCATGAAGTCTAGAGGATGTGACTGGCAGTGTATCAACTGAATCAGAACCTTTCCTACTTTATATTCAAGTCTCCTTCTCTCTGGAGTTTCAGGGAACACTGTTTAAGGGAAGACTCCTTGTACAAATCAAATTAGATTTGCCAGACGGTACACCTGGAGGAATGCAATTAAACTCACATGCCAGGCAGACTATCTATAGCAGTTACTGAGCTGAATGCTTCATGATTTTTTATGTAGAAGTTTGGGAGAAATGGAAAACATGAACCTTCACCATCAGATGGAAACTTTCTTCCTGTCATGTGAAAATTCTTCTTCCAGCGATCAATAACTACTAACAATTTCAATCAGCTGATGTTCAAGATCTGAGAGTAGGAAAAACTGTATTACACTTCTCCCTGGAGACCACAGCTCCCTGGAACACCAGGCTAGGAGACCTTGGAGAGGAAGATCTTCAACCTAAATTATACCAGGTGCAGGAAAGTTCTGTGGGAAGGAAGCTTGACTAGTCAGAAGATCTAGGTTGCTTAAGAGGCTTGCAATCATAATTATAATATATAAGGTCAAGTAAACATATCAATCTGGTGGCATTAGTGGTAAAGAACCTGCCTGCTAATAGAAAGACGAAAGTGATAGCAGTTCAATCCCTGGGTCAGGAAGATCCCCTGGAGGAGGGCATGGCCACCCACTCCAGTATTCTTGCCTGCAGAATCCCATATACAGAGGAGCCTGGTGGGCTACAGTCCATGGGGTCGCAAAGAGTCGGACACAACTGAAGTGCCTTAGCTAGCAGGCACACACCAATCTTACCTTCCTGACATGAGGAAGATCAATTATGACAATGGACATAGGAGTGAAAAGCAACTGATTAATACAATTCACGTCAAGTCTGTATAGTGTCACTCTGCTTATTTAACTTATATGCAGACTACATCATGAGAAATGCTGGGCTGATGAAGCACAAGCTGGAATCAAGATTGCTCTGACGAGTCCAAGGTACCTTACAGGCCAGCAGTACTGAAGGATTTTAGCAGTGGAGCATGTCCAAAGAGAACCTTATAAGAACCCCTGTCTAAAATACATATAGGTGATATTTCTTTAATATAAATTCAGTTATAAGTTTAAATTGTTAATATTCATGTTTCTTAAGGTATGTAATCAATGAAGATACTGAGCATGTTTCAAAACATATGTGATAGGGATTATGGGTAAATGTTTTAGGCACGTCAGTCTTTGTATTTGTGAAAATTAAATATTTTCAACCATTCTTCAGAATATAGTTTAAAATTTATACATCCCCCTCCATTTAGAGTTGAATCACCGGTACAGAATTAGAATAGCTATCTTACTGTAACCAGCTCGTATACTTCCTACAACATTGCAACATTACATGAATCTTAAGGTTTGTGATAAAACTTAAAATAACATTTATTTGATTCATTTAAAAGTTCATCAATACTTTATGAAGTAAAAGCATGAGTTTACAGTCTAAAATACTGATCAAGAAAATGCCAATCAATATATTTAAGAAGAACACAATACAATTTTAAGTCAATTCAAGTTCACATTTTCTGAAAATGTTTATGGATGTTCTTTGGTTCCGGCTGATTAAATCTGATTGAACAATTTGGAATGAAATTAGGTGTCCTCATATTACTGATAATTTGTCTCACTACAATCAGTGTAAGAACCACTTTACATTTTGAGCTTCCATAGAAATCTTTGAAACTAGATTATAATACAGCTAAGTCCAACTCAAAGTGGAGAAAATAACTTCTAACTTAAAGTGATTTTCAAGGGCATCAGTTAAAGTTCTCCTTTTAAAGTATCTCATTCCAGCATCCCCTCCCTCTCCCTTTTTCCCTCCCTCCCTCCCTCTCGCCATCTCCCTCCCTTCCTTTCTTTCAGAAAAGTTTTACCTCCCTACTTAATAATTCCAAAGTGAATAAAAATTCTGTACATGAAAACAGAAGTACTATGCCCAATGAAGGTCTATGTGTTCATTAGAATAGTTACTGAGCATTTGCTGTATAATCTACTTGAACTGGATGCTTTAAGGCTCTGTTTTCAAGTGTCTTAGCCACTAACTACATGGAGCTATGTACATTTAAATAAAATTAAAATTCAGTTCCTCAGCTGCCCTAGCTGCACTGCAAGCGCTCGTAGACACATGTGGCTCTAGGCTTTGGTGCTAAACCCCCAGCACTAGGACATTTCCATCATCACAGAAAGATCTTTTGGACAGCGCTGCTCTAGGAGATCCTAAAAGTATAAATCTCAGTTTCTGCCTTAAGGATCCTTTTGTATGTTTAGGAGAATCAGACTAACATACACGAAGCAATAGGTCATTGGTATAGAGAAGTGGGCAAGTTTCCTGTTAAGGCAAAGTGGAACTGACTCTAAGTGCTTTGGGAAATATGCCACAATTTCAGAAGTTAAAAAAAAAAAAAAAAAATGAATGCACTTACAGAATGAAGACAAACAAAGGAGTAACTGAGTGAACAAACCTGCTCTACTACTAAGACAGACAGGAGGTGGTCCTGCTTAAGAATTTGATAAGATGCCATGTGTGGGACCTTTCCAGCGGCCCAGGGTTAGACTTCACCTCCCAAAGCACGGGGTGTGGGTGGGATCCTCGGTGGGAGAGCCAAGATCCCACATGCCTCTTGGCCAGAAAACCAGAACATAAACAACAGAACAAATTCAATAAAGACTTTAAAAGTGGTCCACATCAAAAAAAATCTTAAAAGAAAAAATACCTGTGAGCATAAAACTCAGTATTTCACCTGGGTTTATGTGGCTCTGAGAAAGAAAACATTATAAAGGCATGTAGTTCAGCAGTAGGAAGATGTTTCTCATGCCCAGCAGGCATTGGGGGGAAAAGTTGTAATGAATTTGAGAAAATAGCTGAACACAACATTGCTTCATACCCCCCAGCATAAACTCCTTTGTGAAAAATACCACCTTGCAAATTAAAGGACAGCTAGGGAGCTGTTTCTTTACTTTTTTTTTTTTTTTAGGTTAGAGCCTTTTCAAAAATTACTGTCTTTCAAAATCAACATCTGCCCCTGGGAAATGTGTATATGCTTATATATACATTGATGTGTATCTGTGTTGTCTCTTTCACAAAATTATCCATGGAAAAGTATTTCTCACTCACCTGGATTGCAAATCTTGAAAGGATACTTAATTTAAAGAGTCCATACTTCCTTCCCTTAGAATTTCATGCAGATCTTGAAAAGCACAGGCTACCACCAATAATCTTGATGGTGATTCCAGGGCATTTATTTTTTTTAGAAAAAAAGAATTATTCAGGCATGGGAAAACATATTGCTGGAGCAATGGGGGTGGGTAAGGGCCCAGAGTGCATTAAGCAGCCATGAGGACTGGCCAGGATATACAATTTGTTTCTTCTCTGTTATTTTGTAATATTAAAGAGCCCAAGCCCAAGTGGGGATTATACCATAATCTCCGTCTGGCTTGAGCCAGTTTACACAATGAATAAAAGTCAAACATAATTATAAGCAATTTTACTTACAAATTAGAACTAATACACATGAGTACCTCATGCCCTAAAGTTAATAGGGCCTGGAATTAATTCCTAAGACAATCTTAGCACCTAGGGACTCTGATTCTTTGACCTTGGAACATTTTTAACTTCCAAGTCGCTTGCTGAGTTACTGCTAGACTGTTGAGTTAAGACTCAGGGTACCATTTCACACCAGTCAGAATGGCTGCGATCCAAAAGTCCACAAGTAATAAATGCTGGAGAGGGTGTGGAGGAAAGGGAACCCTCTTCCATTGTTGGTGGGAATGCAAACTAGTACAGCCACTATGGAGAACAGTGTGGAGATTCCTTAAAAAACTGGAAATAGAACTGCCTTATGATCCAGCAATCCCACTGCTGGGCATACACACTGAGGAAACCAGAAGGGAAAGAGACACGTGTACCCCAATGTTCATCGCAGCACTGTTTATAATAGCCAGGACATGGAAGCAACCTAGATGTCCATCAGCAGATGAATGGATAAGAAAGCTGTGGTACATATACACAATGGAGTATTATTCAGCCATTAAAAAGAATACATTTGAATCAGTTCTAATGAGGTGGATGAAACTGGAGCCTATTATACAGAGTGAAGTAAGCCAGAAAGAAAAACACCAATACAGTATACTAACGCATATATATGGAATTTAGAAAGATGGTAACAATAACCCTGTATACGAGACAGCAAAAGAGACACTGATGTATAGAACAGTCTTATGGACTCTGTGAGAGAGGGAGAGGGTGGGAAGATTTGGGAGAATGGCATTGAAACATGTAAAATATCATGTATGAAATGAGTTGCCAGTCCAGGTTCGATGCATGATACTGGATGCTTGGGGCTGGTGCACTGGGACGACCCAGAGGGATGGAATGGGGAGGGAGGAGGGAGGAGGGTTCAGGATGGGGAACGCATGTATACCTGTGGCGGATTCATTTTGATATTTGGCAAAACTAATACAATTATGTAAAGTTTAAAAATAAAATAAAATTTAAAAAAATAAATAAATAAAAAAGAAAAAAAAAAGACTCAGGGAGACTGTTAATGGGGTGTAAAATCTGGGTGCAGTTTACAAATTATTACTGTTGTCCCCCAGGGGAATTGTTCCAATATTGCATGTGTGCCAATGGATGCATTTGGGTGGATGTATGTTCAGTGATGGAAATGTTTTCCGGTTGTTAGTGGACAGGTTTCATCTCTGTCCTCTCTTCTTCAAAGTAACTGTACTTCTTATAGGTTTCTGGATTTTTCATAATCCACACCGCTGTATATTTTGTGCTCACAGTGAATGCTCAGTGACTTCTGTAATCTAAATAACTTTTAACCGTTTATCAGGTTGAAGGTTTCCACAGGATCTGAGATAGCAAGATTAAACAAATCAGTTAATTTAGAGAGAAATCATCAGGTGTGTAGAAAGTATCTCGGAACCATTCAGAAGATATTTATAATATCCCTGCCACATTTGCATCCTGCTTTAAGCTTTTTATATTCTTTGCATTGCATTAGCTGGATTCTCCCAGATGCAAGGTTGGGGGTAATGTATCAAAATGGAAAGGGCATGGACTTTGGATATGACTGGATTGGAATCTAAACTTTGGAAATTAATAGATGTGTTACTCTTACTGAAGTTAAGTTTTCTCTCCTGTTTAAAAAAACAAAACAAAACCTGATTTATGTAGTTGTCAAGACCAAATGAGATGCACACAGTAGGAGTTGCATTTACACGTTCCATTTCAGTTAACTCAGAGGATTAAATTTATTTGTTGATGTCACTCGGTAAGAAAAATCTAATTCAGATTTTTTCCTTCTCAACAGTTCTTTTTGATAACATGTTGATTGTGAAATTAATACCTAGTATTTTCTATCAGGGCTTCCCTGGTGTCTCAGTGCTAAAGAATCTGCCTGCCAATGCAGCATATATGCATTTGATCCCTGGGTCAGGAAGATCTCCTGGAGAAGGAAATAGCAACCCACTTCAGTATTCTTGCTGCGGAAACCCCATGGACAGAAGAGCCTTTTGGGCTATAGTCTATGGGGTTATAAAAGAGTTGGACATGACTTCTGTTAAGCTGCTAAGTCACTTCAGTTGTGTCCGACTCTGTGTGACCCCATAGACGGCAGCCCACCAGGCTCCGCCGTCCCTGGGATTCTCCAGGACATGACTTAGCAACTAAATAATAACAATCTTCTGTCAATTGTGGGTAAAATGAGTCTGGGAACCAAATATTTATTTTGTAATTGGCAATAATTATTAAAGGTAGAATAATCATTTATCAGCCTGACCATGAAGAAGGCCTAGAGACTTTGTAGGTAGTGAAGGAGCGATGAAGCACTCGTGGCCTCTTGCCTCTGGCCAGGTATCACAGGACTCTATTCTCACTTTGGAGCCCCTGGTCCTACTCAATTGCTAGTCATACAAATGACACCTGCCCCTCAATGTTCATCGCAGCACTATTTGCAATAACCACGACATGGAAGCAACCTAAACGTCCACCAATAGAGGAAGGGACAAAGAAGATGCACACATGTACACAATAGAATATTATTCTGCCATAAAAAGGAATGAAGTTATGCCATTTGCAGAGACATGGATGGATCTAAAGCCTGTCATACAGAGTGAGGTAAGTAAAAGAGAAAAACAAATATCGCATATTAACACATCATGTGGAGTCTAGGAAAATTCTTCAAATGAAATTATTTGCAAAGCAGAAATAGAAACGCAGACATAGAGAACAAACATATGGACACCAAAGGGAGAGAGGGAGGGTGGGATGAGTTGGGAGATTGGAATTGACATATATACACTCAGTTAAGTTCAGTTCAGTCACTCAGTCATGTCTGACTCTTTGTGACCCCATGAATCACAGCACGCCAGGCCTCCCTGTCCATCACCAACTCCCGGGGGTTCACCCAAACTCATGTCCATCAAGTCAGTGATGCCATCCAGCCATCTCTTCCTCTGTCGTCCCCTTCTCCTCCTGCCCCCAATCCCTCCCAGCATCAGGGTCTTTTCTAATGAGTCAACTCTTCGCATGAGGTGGCCAAAGTATTGGAGTTTCAGCCCCAGCATCAGTCCTTCCAATGAACACTCAGGACTGATCTCCTTTAGGATGGACTGGTTGGATCTCCTTGAGTCCAAGGGACTCTCAAGAGTCTTCAACACCACAGTTGAAAAGCATCAATTCCTTGGTGCTCAGCTTTCTTCAAAGTCCAACTCTCACATCCATACATGACTACTGGAAAAAACCTAGCCTTGACTAGACAGACCTTTGTTGGCAAAGTAATATCTCTGTTTGTCAATATGCTATCTAGGTTGGTCATAACTTTTCTTCGAAGGAGTAAGCGTCTTTTAATTTCACGGCTGCAATCACCATCTGCAGTGATTTTGGAGACCAAAAAAATAAAGTCTAACGCTGTTTCCACTGTTTCCCCACCTACTTCCCATGAAGTGATGGGACTGGATGCCACAATCTTCGTTTTATGAATGTTGAGCTTTAAGCCAACTTTTTCACTCTCCTCTTTCACTTTCATCAAGAGGCTTTTTAGTTCCTCTTCACTTTCTGCCATAAGAGTGGTGTGATCTGTGTATCTGAGGTTATTGATATTTCTCCTGGCAATCTTGATTCCAGCTTGTGCTTCCTCCAGCCCAGCATTTCTCATGATGCACTCTGCATAGAAGTTAAATAAGCAAAATGACAATATACAGCCTGACGTACTCCTTTTCCTATTGGGAACCAGTCTGTTGTTCCATGTCCAGTTCTAACTGTTGCTTCCTGACCTGCATATAGGTTTCTCAAGAGGCAGGTCAGGTGGTGTGGTATTCCCATATCTTTCAGAATTTTCCACAGTTTATTGTGATCCACACAGTCAAAGGCTTTGGCATAGTCAATAAAGCACAAATAGATGTTTTTCTGGAACTCTCTTGCTTTTTCGATGATCCAGCAGATGTTGGCAATTTGTTCTCTGGTTCCTCTGCCTTTTCTAAAACCAGCTTGTACATCAGGAAGTTCACAGTTCACATATTGCTGAAGCCTGGCTTGGAGAATTTTGAGCATTACTTTACTAGCGTGTGAGATGAGTGCAATTGTGTGGTAGTTTGAGCATTCTTTGGCATTGCCTTTCTTTGGGATTGGAATGAAAATGGACCTTTTCCAGTCCTGTGGCCACTGCTGAGTTTTCCAATTTGCTGGCATATTGAGTGCAGCACTTTCACAGCATCATCTTTCAGGATTTGAAATAGCTCAACTGGAATTCCATCATCTCCATTCCATCTAGCTTTGTTCATAGTGATGCTTTCTGAGGCCCACTTGACTTCACATTCCAGGATGTGTGGCTCTAGGTGAGTGCTCACACCATCATGATTATCTGGGTCATGAAGACCTTTTTTGTACAGTTCTTCTGTGTATTCTTGCCACCTCTTCTTAATATCTTCTGCTTCTGTTAGGTTCATACCATTTCTGTCCTCTATTGAGCCCATCTCTGCATGAAATGTTCCCTTGGTATATCTAATTTTCCTGAAGAGATCTCTAGTCTTTCCCATTCTGTTGTTTTCCTCTATTTCTTTGTATTGATCTCTGAGGAAGGCTTTCTTATCTCTTCTTGCTATTCTTTGGAACTCTGCTTTCAGATGCATATATCTTTCCTTTTCTCCTTTGCCCTTCCCTTCTCTTCTTTTCACAGCTATTTGTAAGGCCTCCCCAGACAGCCATTTTGCTTTTTTGCATTTCTTTCCCATGGGGATGGTCTTGATCCCTGTCTCCTGTACAATGTCAAGAACCTCCATCCATAGTTCATCAGGCACTCTGTCTATCAGATCTAGTCCCTTAAATCTATTTCTCACTTCCACTGTACAATCATAAGGGATTTGATTTAGGTCATACCTGAATGGTCTAGTAGTTTTCCCCATTTTCTTCAATTTAAGTCTGAATTTGGCAATAAGGAGTTCATGTTCTGAGCCACAGTCAGATCCTGGTCTTGTTTTTGCTGACTGTATCTTTGCAGACTGTATCTTCTCCATCTTTGACTGCAAAGAATATCTGATTTCGGTGTTGACATCTGGTGATGTACATGTGTAGAGTGTTCTCTTGTGTTGTTGGAAGAGAGTGTTTGCTATGACCAGTGCATTCTCTTGGCAAAACTCTATTAGCCTTTGCCCTGCTTCATTCTGTACTCCAAGGCCAAATTGGCCTGTTAATCCAGGTGTTTCTTGACTTCCTACTTTTGCATTCCAGTCCCCTATAATGAAAAGGACATCTTTTTTGGGTGTTAGTTCTAAAAGGTCTTGTAGGTCTTCATAGACCGTTCAACTTCAGCTTCTTCAGTGTTACTGGTTGGGGCAGAGGCTTGGATTACCATGATATTGAATGGTTTGCCTTGGAAACAAACAGAGATCATTCTGTCATTTTTGAGATTGCATCCAAGTACTGCATTTCGGACTCTTTTGTTGACCATGTTGGCTACTCCATTTCTTCTGAGGGATTCCTGTGCACAATAGTAGATATAATGGTTATCTGAGTTAAATTCACCCATTCCAGTCCATTTCAGTTCGCTGATTCCTAGAATGGCGACATTCACTCTTGCCATCTCGTTTGACCACTTCCAATTTGCCTTGATTCATGGACGTGACATTCCAGGTTCCTATGCAATATTGCTCTTAACAGCATCAGACCTTGCTTCTATCACCAGTCACATCCACAGCTGGGGATTGTTTTTGCTTTTGTTCCATCCCTTCATTCTTTCTGGAGTTATTTCTCCACTGATCTCCAGTAGCATATTGGGCACTTACTGACCTGGGTAGTTCCTCTTTCAGTATCCTATCATTTTGCCTTTTCATACTGTTCATGGGGTTCTCAAGGCAAGAATACTGAAGTGGTTTGCCATTCCCTTCTCCAGTGGACCACATTCTGTCAGACCTCTCCACCATGACCCTCCCATCTTGGGTGGCCCCACGGGCATGGCTTAGTTTCATTGAGTTAGATAAGGCTGTGGTCCATGTGATCAGATTGGCTGGTTTTCTGTGATTATGGTTTCAGCGTGTCTGGCCCTCTGGCAACACCTACCGTCTCACTTGGTTTCTCTTACCTTGGACACTACTGCGTATGAAATGAGTAACCAATGAGAACATGCTGTACAGCACAAGGCACTCTACTCAGTGCTCTGTGGTGACCACAATGGGAAGAAAATGTTAAAAAAGAGGAGATATATGTATACATACATCTGATTGACTTTGCTGTACAGCAGAAACACAATATTGTAAAGCAACTATACACCAGTGAAAAAAAAATTAAAAATAGCAGAAACAATTGAAATACCTGACATTTAAAGTAAAATTCACACATTGATTTTTAGGAAAGATATTAGTTCCCCCAACACTACTAAAAAAAATAAATAAATAAGCTTGACACGTTCAAGACCAAACTCATCAAATTCTCTTCCTCTGGACTTCCCTGGATGAAGCACATGTTTTCAGATTACTGTTCCTCATACCACTGCCTCACAAAATCTCCTCTTCAATCTAGGCAAGTCCTCATATTTTAGACATGCTCGATCCTTCAGGAGAGATGCACAAAATGGTGATGGACAAAGGAGAAGACCCTGGCCTCGGCGGTCAGATGCACCGAGTGAGCACGATTGGTCAGTGCAGTGAGGGATGGCAGCTCCTCACTTCCCATCTGCCTTTTTTTTTTTTTTTGCCTGAGAAGATACTGTCAGCAAGGCTTGAAGCCCGTGTACTTCTTCCATCATTTCCCATCATCACTGCTTCACTCAGATTTATGAAGTCATATGGCTACAACTTCTCCAAAGACCCAGGCTTTGATTCTAGCCTTTCCCTGGCCATGTGTACAGCCTGCTGCTGCTGCTGCTGCTAAGTCACTTCAGTTATGTCCGACTCTGTGCAACCCCATAGACGGCAGCTCACCAGGCTCCCCCATCCCTGGGATTCTCCAGGCAAGAACACTGGAGTGGGTTGCCATTTCCTTCTCCAATGCATGAAAGTGAAAAATGAAAGTGAAGTCGCTCAGTCATGTCCAACTCCTAGCAACCCCATGGACTAAAGCCTATCAGGCTCTTCTGCCCATGGGATTTTCCAGGCAAGAGTACTGGAGTGGGGTGCCATTGCCTTCTCCGTGTACAGCCTGTATTATGCTCTTATTATTAAAAAGAGCCTTGCAGCAGCTCTTCCTTTTCAACTTTTCATTTTATATTCGAGTACCCCTGATTAACAATGTTGTGATAGTTTTAGTGGAAAGCAGAGTGACTCAGCCATACATATACATATAGCCATTCTCCCCCAAACCCCCACCTATGCTGACTGTCACATAACATTGAGCAGAGTTCCCTATTCCTATACAGTAGGTCCTTGTTGGCTATCCAGTTAATTAATATAGCAGTGTATACATATTTAGCCCAGACTCTGTAACCATCCCGCCCCCTTGTTCTTCCCCACTACCCGGCAACTGTAAGTTCATTCTCTGTCTGTTTCTGTTTTGTAACTAAGATCATTTGTATCTTTTCTATTTAGATTCCGCATGTAAGGGATGTCATATGATATTTGCCCTTCTCTGACTTACTTCACTCAGTGTGACAATCTCTACCTTTTTTCCTTTGCATCTAGCCTCAAGGATCTGTTGAGTGACTGTCAAGTAGATCAGATTCAGTTATTCCCCACACCATCCTACTCCTTCTCAGAAACACATACTGACATCCCATTACGTAAAAAAGAAAAATGAGTGGAGTTTCTTCATTTTTAGACCCTCCATAATATTCCGTTAATAGTCACATCCTGCTTGTTTTTCCACGGTTCTCCTACTTCATGCTCTAGCCTAGCCTCTCAAGTTACTTTCTCCCCTGATGCATCTCTTTTTTGCTTTTATGACCCAGAGGATATTCTTTTCTGTCAGTTTCTAATATAAAAATACTATCTATCTTTCAAGAACCATCTTAAATATCAATGTTATCACAAAACTTCTCTTGCTTGCCCAGACCCAAATCAGATCTCTTCACTTGAATTTCCAGATCTCTCCCTTCACACTATGGCACTTACATTTTTATAAAACTATGTAACTATAAACATTTCATGAGGCATGCCGTGGTTATTTGTTTTGTGACTCAGTCCCTATGAGCTCTCTCCTGCTTAAGACTGACAATGATGTTTGTATGTCCTATTGCTACTTAGCATAGTGCCAACACAAAACTGAAGCTCCATGAAATTTTTGTTTGAAATGGAAATATGAGATATCCCGCTGGTTTAAAGCAAATACAAACTGTCTTGCCTTATTTCTTCAACTTTATTTTAGGACTTTTGCATGTGTTAGTCTGCCACCATTGGTGTGCACATTTGTAGAAGACATACCTTTGATATCATTACATCTGAAGTCACTTTGAGATGACTACAGACCAGTGATCTATTACACTTTAATAGGATGGTTTTGCATAACTGTGGACTAACGTATGTTGGCAGCAGACTTACCAGCAAACAAGAAGTATAAATCAAAATAATATTGTATCTCATAATCATGATTATTAGGTTTTCTCATAAGGAAATATGACTAATGTATCTTAAGTAAGAGCCAAAATATATTGACTTTGATTAATTTACTTATATTTCTTGATTAATTTACATATCTAAACAAGGGGACTAATTATGGTAGCGTCTTTTTTCTATATAATTTTCACAGCTTTATGTAAAGGTGCTTTGAAACAGTAAAATTCAAAGATAAGGTAGCGGTATTGCTGTTTTCTAGGCTTCCCAGGTGGCTCAGTGGTTAAAAAAAAATCTACCTGCCAATACCGGAGACACAGGAGATGAGGATTTAATCCCTGGGCCAGGAAGATCCCCTGGAGGGGAAATGTAACCCATTCCAGTATTCTTGCCTGGGGAATCCCATGGAGAGAGGAGCCTGGTGGGCTACAGTCCATGGGGTCACAGAGAGTCGGACACAACCAAGCGTGCACACAGCATGCATTGTTGCTTTCTAGTAAGAGTAGTATATTTGCACAGTGTCTTCTCTGTGCTTCCCTGGTAGGCTTTAAGGATTATCAGCTGTAGCTCTAAAGGAGAGAAAATCCCTGGTTTACATGGTACAAGAATCGGTGATCACAACAGGATCATTTACCAGGACCCTTTAACAAGCCCACAAAATACCCAGACACAGGCACCAACCATATAGAATACTAACACAAGTAAGGTCAAGAGTCCTATTATGTTTTTAACTGATTGTGCTCTAAACACTTTGCTAAGTCGCTTCAGTCGTGTCTGACTCTGCGTGACCCCACTTTACTGAGAGACAATACGGATACACATTATTCCCTTTATTCTTTAGAAGCACCTGAGGAATCAGGCATTATTAACCCTACTTATGGATGAGGGCAGAAAGGCTTAGCAAAGATGTATAACTTGTCTTGAGTCAGAGAAATATTGTGTCAGACACCTAGTGTGACTTGAAGCCAGATTTGTCGGATCCTGAAGTATAATCATTATAAAGCCTTCCGGACTTAGAATAAAAATTCAAGAACCATGGAAAGAATACTGATGCTTCAGAAACGAGGAATGACTGCCATTCTCTCAGCACAGGCCATGTTGGTCTCACCTCCACGTTTTGAATGAGTAGCTCCCTCATTCTTGACCGCTGTCTCCTTCCCCAACCCATACCATCAGCCAGAACCGACTGTCCCAAAGTTTGCATCCTTTTAAGATTACTTCAAATATATGTGAATAGAAATATCAAAGACGTGATAGAAGAAGCAGTTCTTCCCATTACTAAGCATTTCTTCATGTGCTGAATGATTCATTGCAGACTCCATTAAATAATACTTACTAATAAATACTACTGAACTTGGCAGCTGATATATTTTAATAGCACAATGTAGTTCCAATGTAGTTATCACCAAGGACAGTGGAAAACCCTTTTCTAAAAATATGATTAAGTAAGAATGTGTTATATTTGCAAGTTATCAAAAATACTACCAGTATAGCTCCATTTCCAGAGAGAAACCTCCTCCAAATAACTGTTCATTTGGGAATTTCATTTGCAATATTAAATAAATGTGAAATCACTTAGTGCAAAAGTAAAGGAACATATATATTATTACAAGTTTAGATCTAAATCTCATTTTCATACAAGAAAAAGCTTTATTTCTAACTGCACACTATTTTTTAAATGCACTTTAGTGTTTTTAATAGTTTAGTCTTAATCTAAAAATTATATAGTGTACTTCAACATATCCTTTAGAAGTGATATAAAGGAAATGAATACACAGTCTCTATTTTGTGGAATATTGGAACAAAAAAAACCACTTCAATACAGACAGACAATTTAAAGTACTTGAATAATTTTAAAAAATTCAGGGTCCTTGGCTAAGAGGAGACTCTGCCTTGGGCCCGCTGGTGTAATAAACTGTATTCCATTAAAATAAACAAATAAATAAAGTAAAAAAAATTCAGAACCAAAAAAAAGAGGGGTGGCAAAATATTTGAATAGACATTTCTCCAAGATGACATACAAATGGTTAATCAGCACATGAAATGATGTTCAATATCCTTAGTTCAGTTCAGTTGCTCAGTTGTGTCCGACTCTTTGCAACCCCCCAGACTGCAGCACGCCAGGCCTCCCTGTCCATCACCACCAACTCCGGAATTTACTCAATCTCATGTCCACTCAGTCAGTGATGTCATCCAGCCATCTTATTCTCTGTCGTCCCCTTCTCCTCCTGCCCCCAGTCCCTCCCAGCATCAGGGTCTTTTCCAATGAGTCAACTCTTTGCATCAGGTGGCCAAAGTATTGGAGTTTCAGCTTCAGCATCAGTCTTTCCAATGAACATTCAGGACTTATCTCCTTTAGGATGGACTAGTTGGATCTCTTTGCAGGCCAAGGAACTCTCAAGGGTCTTTTCCAACAACACAGTTCAAAACCAGCAATTCTTTGGCCCTCAGCTTTCTTTATAGTCCAACACTCACATCCTTACATGACTACTGAAAAGACTAGATGGACCTTTGTTGGCAAAGTAATGTCTCTGCTTTTTAATATGCTGTCTAGGTTGGTCATAGCTTTTCTTCCAAGGAGCAAGTGTCTTTTAATTTCATGGCTGCAATCACCATCTGCAGTGATTTTGGAGCCCCAAAAATAAAGTTTGTCACTGTTTCCACTGTTTCCCCATCTATTTGCCATGAAGTGATGGGACCAGATGTCATAATCTTAGTTTTCTGAATTTTTTTTTTTTCAGAGTATTTAGACTTGGTTAGGTGTAATTTTTTTTTAATTTTATTTTATTTAACTTTACAATATTGTATTGGTTTTTCCATATATCAAAATGAATCTGCCACAGGTATACATGTGTTCCCCATCCTGAACCCTCCTCCCTCATCCCTCCCTATACCATCCCCCTGGGTCGTCCCAGTGCAGCAGCCCCAAGCATCCAGCATCGTGCATTGAACCTGGACTGGCGACTTGTTTCATATATGATATTATACATATTTCAATGCCATTCTCCCAAATCATCCCACCCTCTCCCTCTCCCACAGAGTCCAAAAGACTGTTCTATACATCAGCGTCTCTTTTGCTGTCTCGTATACAGGGTTATTGTTACCATCTTTCTAAACTCCATATATATGCGTTAGTATACTGTATTGGTGTTTTTCTTTCTGGCTTACTTCACTCTGTATAATAGGCTCCAGTTTCATCCACCTCATTAGAACTGATTCAAATGTATTATTTTTAATGGCTGAGTAATACTCCATTGTGTATATGTACCACAGCTTTCTTATCCATTCATCTGCTGATGGACATCTAGGTTGCTTCCATGTCCTGGCTATTATAAACAGTGCTGCGATGAACATTGGGGTACACGTGTCTCTCTCAATTCTGGTTTCCTCGGTGTGTATGCCCAGCAGTGGGATTTCTGGATCATAAGGCAGTTCTATTTCCAGTTTTTTAAGGAATCTCCACACTGTTCTCCATAGTGGCTGTACTAGTTTGCATTCCCACCAACAGTGTAAGAGGAATATACAATGGATTAAAGACAATCTCTTTAACAAGTGGTGCTGGGGAAACTGGTCAACCACTTGTAAAAGAATGAAACTAGAACACTTTCTAACACCATACACAAAAATAAACTCAAAATGGATTAAAGATCTAAACGGAAGACCAGAAACTATAAAACTCCTAGAGGAGAACATAAGCAAAACACTCTCCGACATACATCGCAGTAGGATCCTCTATGACCCACCTCCCAGAATATTGGAAATAAAAGCAAAAATAAACAAATGGGACCTAATTAAACTTAAAAGCTTCTGCGCAACAAAGGAAACTATAAGCAAGGTGAAAAGACAGCCTTCAGAATGGGAGAAAATAATAGCAAATGAAGCAACAGACAAACAACTAATCCCAAAAATATACAAGCAACTCCTACAGCTCAACTCCAGAAAAATAAATGACCCAATCAAAAAATGGGCCAAAGAAATAGACATTTCTCCAAAAAAGACATACAGATGGCTAACAAACACATGAAAAGATGCTCAACATCACTCATTGTCAGAGAAATGCAAATCAAAACCACTATGAGGTACCATTTCACGCCAGTCAGAATGGCTGCAATCCAAAAGTCTGAAGCAATAAATGCTGGAGAGGGTGTGGAGAAAAGGGAACCCTCTTACACTGCTGAATGTTGTTTTCTAAGCAAACTTTTTCACTCTCCTTTTTCACTTTCATCAAGAAGCTCTTTAGTTTGTCTTTGCTTTCTGCCATAATGGTGTAGGGAAATGAAAATCAAAATCACAATGAGATACCACTTCACACCCACTAGGATGGCTAATATCAAAAAATGGAAAATAAGAAATGGTGAGGATGTGCATAAATTAGAACCCTCAAACGCTGCTCTTGGGAATGGGATAGTGCGGCTGCTGTAGAAAACAGTTTGGCAGTTTCTGAAGAAGTTAAACAGAATTCACCATATGATCCAGCGATTTTTCTCTCAGGTATATACCCCCAATTGTGAAAACAAGAATTCAAAGAGATACTTGTACCACTATTTTAATAACATTATTCACAATATCAAAGGCTGGAAACACCCCAAGTGTCCATCAACAGATGAATGAATGAACCAAATGTGCTGTGCCGTATACCAACGCACATGATGGTATATTCAACCACAAAAGGGAATGAAGTTCTGACATACAGTGCAACATGGCTGAGGACATGGGCTGAGTTTAAATTTGACTACCTGTTAGACGTTTAAAGATTTGTTAATTTTTTGCAGTTGTGGGAGTTTCTTCAGGATATTTTAAAGAGCCACATCTTATGCTATTTATAGATAAATGAAATATGGAACTTGCTTTCAAATAATCCCATGAGGAGGTTGAGTGTTGGAGGAATGAGTGTGTGGCTGAAACCAGAATGGAGGAGAGCAAGTTGAGGTCACTTGCTGTAGGGCTCGTGGGGCTCCTCTCTCTGCTTTGTTTATGGCTAAAATTGTCCAAATAAAAATTTTTTAAAGGTTAAAAAAATGTTAACAATATCAAAAGATTTTGTCATCACCTGTTTTGTGACCTTTAATCTGCACTTATTTGTTTGGTGTTTTAGTAATTTCTTTAAGCTGATCTTACAAAGTCACAAATAAATTGTGATCCTTGAACTTCACTGTTGGAATATTTATAGGATGGCAAAATCTAGGGATTTTAGTTAGAACACTAATTAACACTTTTTTTTTTTGCTATATATATATATATATATATATATATATAAATTCTATTTGCTCAGCTATCATACTTCTGCCAACCACAAGAATATAAGCATGGGTCCAAACAGAGACATTAAAAAAATAGCATCTGGAAACATGAAATTAGCTGCTACAAGCACTTGGCTTCATGGGCAAGCAGAACTCAGATGAGAACCTAGTGACTTGTACAAGAGATTTGATGACAATTTGAATGAGTTGAATTTTGTGCTGCCTCCATTGTGTGTGCTAAGTAGCTTCAGTCATGTCTGACTCTGCAACCCTATGAACTGTAGCCCACCAGACTCCTCTGTCCATGGGATTTTCCAGGCAAGAAGACTAGAGTGGGTTGCCATGTCCTCCTCCAGGGGATCTTCCTGACCCAGGAATCGAACCCCCTGGAAGGTCTCTTATGTCTCCTGTATTAGCAGGTGGGTTCTTTACAACTAGTGCCACCTGGGAAGCCCATTGCCTCCCAAATTGAGCAATTAATTGTTCTTACAACTATAAAAAGAGTCATGTCTATAGATGAGTTCTTATGTCCTTGTGTGGACATAATGTATAGTCAACATACAATTGAAACAATATAAAACATAAATGAAATGTACTTAAATCTATTTTGGAATATACTAATATTCAACTTTGTGAATATAGGCACACAAAAAAGTACAAACCCTAAAAGGTCTAGGAAACAGCCTTCTTCCTTTTTCATCTTATCCATGTCTCATCTTCCTTCAACATAGAGAAGTTCCAATAATCCAATGAATATTCTCTGAAAAGTTTAGTTCATGTTACTGTCCTGTTGGCCCCAAGAATTATTCTTTTACATAGAAACTTTTCACATTACAGCCTCTTCTCTAACATCATTTAGTATTTATTATTTAGTATATTTATGATTTGTTTCAGTACATAAGGCTATCTTAGTCACCAATTCTCTCCTGTATGTACTTCATCTTTCTATTAGAAGACTACACTAATAATATGAATGAGGATCCTATTATACTTTTTTGTAACCTCATAACAATTTTTGTGGTGGTAGAATTATTAACTGATAAAAAAGAAATGGTATCTAAAATGTAGTTTATATTTTAGTAAAACAGCTAATACTACATGTAGATGTGATACAATCTTGTACCATCTTGGATCATATTTGCATGAATAAGATCCCTTTGAAGTCCCCACTGAAATCCCTTTAAATGAGCTAAGTGCATTTTCAATGCAAGTCTAAAATGCATAAATATAATGTAGCATCAGTGTATAGATATTTGTAATAAACATGAAAATATTAAGTTTTTTCTAAACATATTTTTATCTGTTTTATATAAGCCTTTTAAATTCATGCTTGAATATGGCAAGTTTTCATGATATTGTTTTTTGTAAAAGAACCTAGTCCTTCTTACAAAGGCTAAAACAGATTCTCAGTTGGAAATCTTTCTTATTCCAGGCACATTACAAAACCAAGGATTTTCATACTATTTCATATTCAAAACTCAATGTACCTTGAATTTAAACACACCCTAGAAGTATTGATGGCACCCCACTCCAGTACTCTTGCCTGGAAAATCCCATGGATGGAGGAGCCTGGTAGGCTGCTGTCCATAGGGTTGCTAGGGTCAGACACGACTGAGAGACTTCACTTTCACTTTTCACTTTCATGCATTGGAGAAGGAAATGGCAACCCACTCCAGTGTTCTTGCCTGGAGAACCCCAGGGACGGCGGAGCCTGGTGGGCTGCCATCTGTGGGGTCACACAGAGTCGGACACGACTGAAGCGACTTAGCAGCAGAAGTATTGATACAATGTCCTTTGTGAGTCATGGCTATTTAACCTGTATTCAGGGTAATAATAGACGTGGTCAGAGAAGACATCTCTGTGAAAGTGACATTTGAACTGAATGCTGAATATTGACAAGAGTTAGCCTTATGGAGATCTTTGAAAAGATTATGCCAGGGGTGGGATGGGGGAAAGTAAAGATGAGGTCCAACCTGTAACAAGTAAAATATGTATGTTCCCAGAATTGAAAAGCCAGGCAGAGTGACCGAAGCTTAGGGAACAAGCAGGAGCATAGCCTAGAATGAAGCTGGAAAACAACGTGGAATTGCTGTCCTCGGCCCCGTGGGTTTAGTCCACGGCAAATGCTGCTCCGGCTCTTGGCAAGTTGAGGCTCACAAGGCGGATAGAGCACTGTACTCCACGCTGTGCTTGGAGCTCCTGGATGCGGGATAGAAATTGTCTGGCACTGATAGCGTGGCAGAATTGGTCATTTCATTACATTTGCAAGAGATGTTCAATTATATTTTCACCCAGAATCAATTTTTATGTCAATCTAAAAACTTAAATGAATTGATATATCAAAATCCATTCTATAAACCTTGTTTCCAAGTACACCTCCTCTAAAATATATATTACTTATTTGTATTATTTTTAATTAGACTTTAATTGCAATAAACACTTCCACTCTGTATGAGGAATAAGTTGGAAATATTTCTGTGAGATACTTTTCATTAAGTAAATTTGTACTGAGTTGTATTCTCTACCTGCAGACACTCTTTTGCAAAGTTTGCAACACAGCAAGAGAGCTTAATTTGATTTTTTTTTTAATTTAAAGAAGAAGCCCATTTCCTTAGCCCAATATATGACAGGATGTCATTTTGATTAGTGTCCCCTTAGCTATATTCAGGCTGCTTAATTTCAGTAAAGGATGGCCACGATTTATCTTCAGTGAGGAAATTTGACAGAACTCAACACTATCATAGCAAAAGCAGTATTATTTTAAGAAGACTCTATCACCCTCTGACAACAACTTAACATTTTAGTGTCCTGTCAAGACCAGCTGCTTGGAAACTGGGTGGATGTGCAATGAGATTTAGGAGAACAGATGCAAAAATGAGTCAGAAAGCCTGATTTTTAAAGACAGGCTTTGTTTTCTTCTAAGTGTGCAACTGGGAACTAAATGTTTCAGCTTCAGTTTTTTGACCTCAAAAAGGGAATGAATAACAATACTTCAAATTTTAATAAACCGTAAGAAACTACTTTACATAATTCAATTCAAAACAAATGTGAAAATAAGAATACATATATAATTTTCCAGGAAATTTTATATTTACAAAAAGTGACTCTTAAAGCATTAGAGGATTTAAATAGACTGATTCTCACAGGTGACCAATTCATCAAGGAGTATATTACTAAAAATCACAAGGCTCAGATGGTTTCACAAAGAAAGTTTACCAAATCTTTGAAGAGCTAATAAATTTCAGAATTATTTAGTTTGCTTCAAAGAATAGTCAAAAAAAAAAAAAAAAGAGAGAGAGAGAAACTTTCAGAATCTTTTTGTAAAATGAATGCAACAGTAATTAATTCCGAAGTGTGATAATGTTAGACACTTAGGGACTATGGCCCAATATCACTTGTGCCTACCAATGAAAATAATCCTAAGTATGCCAGGCTGGATGAAGCACAAGCTGGAATCAAAATTGCTGGGAGAAATATCAATAACCTCAGATATGCAGATGACAACACCCATATGGCAGAAAGCAAAGAAGAACTAAAGAGCCTTGTGATGAAAGTGAAAGAGAGTAGAAAAGTTGGCTTAAAGCTCAACATTCAGAAAACTAAGATCATGGCATCTGGTCCCATCACTTCATGGCAAATAGATGGGGGGAAACAATGGAAACAGTGAGAGACTTTATTTTCTTTTTTTTTATTTGGGCTCCAAAATCACAGCAGATGGTGACTGCAGCCATGAAATTAAAAGATGCTTACTCCTTGGAAGAAAAGCTATGACCAACCTAGATGGCATATTGAAAAGCAGAGGCATTACTTTGCCAACAAAGGTCCGTCTAGTCAAAGCTACGGTTTTTCCAATAGGCATGTATGGATGTGAGAGTTGGACTATAAAGAAAGCTGAGCGCCAAAGAATGGATGCTTTTGAACTGTGGTGTTGGAGAAGACTCTTCAGAGTCCCTAGGACTGCAAGGAGATCAATCAACCCTAAAGGAAATCAGTCCTGAATATTCATTGGAAGGACTGATGCTGAAGCTGAAGGTCCAATACTTTGGCCACCTGATGCAAAGAACTGATTCATTGGAAAAGACCCTGATGCTGGGAAAGATTGAAAGCAGGAGGAGAAGGGGAGGACAGAGGATGAGATGGTTGGAAAGCCTCACCGACTCAATGGTGGACATGAGTCTGAGTAAACTCCAGAAGTTGGTGATGGACAGGAAGGCCTGGCATGCTGCAGTCCATGGGGTCGCAAAGAGTCGGCCACAATTGAGCAACTAAACTGAACTGAACTGAATTCTGTCCTTTAGGGGACCTGGATCAGAGATCTGAGTCAGGCAGGTGTAGGTCACGCACTGTTTCCCAAGGCAATAGCAAGAGCAACTTTCCAACAATTTCTTTCCTTTCCTATTAAAAGAAAAAAGTATACATTTTTACAACACTGACAGATTGCCTCCAGTCCTAGGTCAAATCTACTCCTCTGCACACACATTAGCTCCAAAGAACCTCCTGTGCCCAGCTGTCACTGGAAGGGTTTCTTCTATTTTTCTTCACTTTTCCACTCTAGTTCCTTTAGAACTTATGGATAGGGAGGACAAACTGAGGAATTAGCTGACCATTTTAGGCAGAACTGAACATCACCCCACAATATTACTTTTTGTCTTTGGCCTGGAAATAGCTTTATCTCATTCCTTTTTTTGAATGATTGTTATACAGTTTATGAAAATGTAGGTGGATGGTTATTTTTTCTAAGCATTTTGAAAATACTGATACACAATCCCCCGGCTTCTACTGTTGCTGTTGAGAAATCAGCCACATGGAAGTTATCATTCTTTTGTAGGTAGCGTACCTTCTCACCATTTCCATCCCTGCATCCAACCTTGGTTACTTTTAAGATCTTCTTTTTGCCTTTGCTGTTTTACAGTGGGAACACAACATGCCTAGGGTGGATTTCCTTTTATTTCTAGACTCCATTTCTTAGCTTCTCTTAGAGCTGAGGAGTCTGATTTTGCTTTGATCTTCACACAGTGCTTCTTGGACATATCTTTTCCCCTTTCTGAATATCTCATTAAGGGTATGTTAGAACTTTTTATTTCTTCTAATTTTATCTTTTCATAATTTTCATTTCTTATGCCATTGCCTTGAATCCTGAGTTTAGGGTTATCTTTAGTGCATGAATTCTTTATCTCAGATTAATGTGCTGGCAACTCATCCATTGAGTCTCTGATAGCAATCACTAATTATTTTCCTCTTCAGATAATCTTTTTATCAAAGCTGTTTGTTTTTGACAGCCTTTTATTTAAGTATTATATTTTCAATATACAATTTGGTTCCTTTAAATAAAAATTACTCTTTCATGTTCTATATTGTTAATTTAAACTTACATAACTATCATTTTTTGTGAAATGATTCCTTTTTGTAAATCATGAAATCATGCTCCCTGGAACACATTTTATTGGCTTATTTTACAGTTTACTTTTTCTACTTGGGTTCAAGATGCCTTTTTACAGAAAGAATTGACATTTAGTTTTGCCAGTAACCTCTGTAAACCAACTCATGAAAACTTTCACATTATAAATTTATATATATATGTATAAATTTTATTTCTTTTCCACCCAGAGCCAAAATAAAATAAACAAGTAGTTCCACTGTCTTCGCATCATGTTTTCCACCTGATTTCCATTGAGGGTGTTTTGGTTTTATGCAAGAGAGTCAGGGCTCAATTCCCAAGTTATTAATACAAGTGCAAAATCTTATCTTTTCTCCAACTGGGGCAAGGTTTCATTAAGTCCAAGCTCTGGGCAGAAATCTCCAGGTGCTACTTGTAGAGCAGTAACTTTAGCCATCCCTTTCCTCTTGGGATTTGTGTGTTCTCTTCCTTTCTAAACTTCTGGAATCCTCCTTTTCTGGTAGCTTAGTGATGCATTGAAATACCTTCTTAAGGCACTTTATCCAGAAATTTTAGCTTTTGATACCTGAAACTCTTCCTAAATATCTTATAATTGCCAAAAGAACACAGATGTGTGTTGTTAAAAGATAAGTGAGGTGTATTAAAAATTTTAAGTGTTTATTTGAGCACTTAACCATTCCAATCAGGTAGCGCTAAACCAGAGGTGGTTAGAAGCACTCCTGTTAGAGGCAGGAAGAAAAACTTCTATAAAGAAAATGAAGAAGAAAAGAAAGGAAGTTATTTGATTGGCAGTTTAAAGTCTAGTTAGCTGTCTGTGATGTGTTGCCCTTAAAGTTTTGATCTTGTAACCCTGAGGAATTTTGGTTTGCTTATGAGATTGTCATGTCATGAGAGCCACCTAAGTCTTATTTAATTAATTTAATGGTGTGTGTATAATTAAATCCATGTATTAGTTAACTCTTCCTTCAAAAATACTTTTTTAAAAGTCATTATGTGTTAATGCTTTATTAGGCCATGAACATAAAAAGCTGATAAAGACACTCATGGAGTTTATAGTGTAGTATGTGGGTTGAGAACAGTAGAACCAGTAGAAAATAATAATTTAGTGTGAGACATAAATAGGGTTTGAGCAACACAGGCTGTTCTGGGAGTGAATAAGAAGGGCATTGTTCCAGAGGTTGGCAGTCAATTAAGAAGCTTCTGGGAGAAACTGATATCTAACATATGAATCTTTAAGAAAGAGCAGGTGCTTTCCCAGAGAGTAAAGCCATGAAAGTGAAAAATTTACAGACATTTGGACAATACATTTCCTTTAAAACTTTGTTTTTCATTTTATAGCTTTCCTTCACTTCTGTCCTAACAAAATGCCTCTTCTCATTTCTGTATGACCCCCTTGTGAGATCCTTTGTGTGCAACTTCTTGAGAATGATAGAAAAGGAAAAAGAAATTAGAAAAAGATGCAGCCAGCACCCTCTTGTTATTTAATTACTTTTGATTTCATCTGTCCTATTTTCTGCAAAGTACCACTCTGCTATATTCACTGACATGACCATACTGCCCTCTGGAGGAGTATTTTAGCAATATTTTTAAAATACAGAAAAAGTTTTGAGACATTAAAAAATTAAGCAGCTTTCAAGCCATGAGAAGACACAGAGGAAACTTAAGTGCACACTGCTAAGTGAAAAAGGCCAATCTGAAAAATTTAAATACTGTAAGATTCCAAATTTATGACATTCTGAAAAAGAGAAAACTATGAAGACAATAAAACATCAGTGGTTGCCAGGAACTGGAGTAGAGGGAGATGAACAGGCAGAACAAAGAGAATTTTTGGGACAGTGAAACTATCCTGTGTGATATATAACGATGGATATATGTCACTGCGTATTTGTCCGAATGTATGGAATGTACACCACCATTTTTGTGCCCCAAGATAAACTACGGACTTAGGAAGACCTGTGTGTCAATATAGGTTCATCCTTGGTATGAAACATTCTATTCTACTCAGTGATGTTGAAAACAGAGGAGGCTATACATGTATGGGGATAGGGGCTTACAATAAAACTTATTTTCCTTTCAATTTTGTGTAAACCTAAAACTGCTCTTAAAATATAAGCAGATTTATCTAAAATGCAACTGGAGTTTAGTGGGAGAGAAGGAAAGCATAATTGTATCACCTGAAAGTTCATAAGTTTAAATAGATCTCTGAAATTGGATTCTAGATAAGTGCAAATACTTTACTCTCCTTCATATTAAAGAAAAATTGCTTTAATTGAAAAAAAAGTCATAGGTCTTCAAGAGAAGCTTAGCATTTAGGTATTGTAAGGCTGGGTTGAAAAAAGAAATATTTGACATATCCAAGCGTAGGGATTTTTTTAAAAGTTAAGTCATCAGGTTTTTTCACTTCTCTCAGTTCCAATCTTCATTTAGAGGGAAGGGTAGAAAGGACAGGGTAAAGCAAATTATTTCATTTTTAGCTTGTTTTGTCCCCAAACCTAATCATATTCAAAGTAGTGGTACAAAATTTATTAATTTTTGATTTTGATTGATATAAATCAAGAATTAAAGTAATACATTTATTGTTCAGAAATTCTCATTTCAAAACAAAGATTTTTGAAAGTAAAAGAGCTGGCCGAAAAATATGGATTTTCAAGTTTTCAGCAAATAGCTAGTAACTAAAAACAGCTAATATGAATTCAAAACAATACTCACTTAATTGGATGACTACAGTTTAGGTACCAAAATGCAAATATTTTAAGCAAAAGTCCAGTGATTGATTGACAAGCTACAAAGTAATTTCTGTAATACTAGTGCACAGAAGTTACAGGCTCTTTTAGTTCAGTTCAATCCATGAATTTTACCTTTTGCATGAAAGCTTGTCACGTTGCTTTTTTCTCCTTTAACCTCTAGAAGAACAAATTTTATTCTACAGATATGTTTTTCAGCAGAGAGCAGTTGAAGACTCAAAATGAAATGGAGCAGCATTTTCAAGTAAAGAATCATATATCCTACTGCTATCTCCAGACTCATGATTCAAATGCCCTTAGGAGGCATAGCCAGTTATTAAACACATACCAGAAATAATAAATTATGCAAGCTATTCTCTAATATCAAGGAGTAAATAAAGCAAGTGGAAGGGCAAATAGCAAGTGGTGTATTCTTGGGATCAGATGATTTGTAGCTTTGGTTATTATTCTTTCTCTATTGATAGGCGAAGACCCTAAATACTCTGCAAGTTAAACAGTTAATAATGTAAATAGTCATAATGCCCCAAACTTTTAAGCCAAAAACAATCCATGAAGCTATTGCAACAGTGATGGGAACATCTACTTGGGTAATTCTACCCACTGTGTGCTCCCAGTCCATCTTGTGGTCAAATTCCTGCTAATAGCTGAAAGGATTTTTAAGTATTTTAGAATGTTAAATATTTTTGTAAGATGGCATAGAAAAAAACCAAATGATCTTTTCAGCCAACCCAATATAAATAGAACATATATGCTTAACATGGAGGCTTCATAAGTAAGTTATGTAAATTGCATGTAAATTACGTCATAAGTAAATACCACGTTTGTGCTAGTTCTATGTGCTTAAGTGTTACAGTAGTGCCTCCTTATCCACGGGGGTTATGTCCCAAGACCTGCCGTGGATTCCCGAAACCACAGAGAGAACTGAACCTGACACATACATGACTTTTTCTATATGTACATACTTATGATAAAGATTTATAAATCGGGTACAGTAAGAGGTTAACTGTTACTAATAAAATAGAACACTTATAACAATATAGTGTAATAAAAGTTATGTGAATGTGGTCTCTGCAAATGTAATGCCTTTGTCATCTTTAAGCCCTGACACACAATGGCTGTAACTTTCTCTGTTTGAAATGGGACAGCAAAACTAGCACAAATTTATTTTCCCTTCCTCACAACTTCACAGAATATTCTTCCTTACAGCAAATCCTAGCAACTTCAACATATCATTTTTTTTTCTTTCCTTATTGAGAATTTTCACCTTTTCACGTTAATGAAGCAGTTTCTGACTTCTCTTTGACATTTCCAAATTGCCTCCATCACTACTTTTGTGCTCTGGGGCCATTATCTAAGTAAAATAAGGGCGATCTAAACACAAGCATAGAAAAGGCAATGGCACCCCACTCCAGTACTGTTGCCCGGAAAATCCCACGGATGGAGGAGCCTGGTAGGCTGACGTCCATGGGGTCGCTAAGAGTCAGACACAACTGAGCGACTTCACTTTCACTTTCCACTTTCATGCATTGGAGAAGGAAATGGCAACCCACTCCAGTGTTCTTGCCTGGAGAATCCCATGGACGGAGGAGCCTGGTAGGCTGCAGTCCATGGGGTCGCACAGAGTCGGACACAACTGAAGCGACTTAGCAGCAGCAGCAGCAAACACAAGCACTGTGGTACTGCGATACACAATCTGATAACTGAGGCAGGTGCCAAGCGACTAACAGGGGATACGCTGAACAAGAGGTCATCTCAGACTGGATGGAGGGGCCGAGCTCGAGATTGCATTGTGCTACTCAGAATGGCAATTCTGAATTTAAAACTTAAGGATTATTTATTTCTGGAATTTTCTAGTTCATATTTTTGGCCTGTAGTTGACTGCAGATTAACTGAAACCATGGAAAGTGAAACCCCACGTAAAGGGGGATGACTGTGGTACCAAGGTAACCTCATCTGAAAAAGATAATTGACAAACTAAAGTACTGACAGAAGATTAAAGTCATTTTGACAACATATCAGGAAATATCAGTTTCTGTGTCATACTGAAGGAAGCAAGGGGAATTCATTCATTCAACAATACAATCTTTGCTAAATAGTCATTGCCTCACAACAGTCATTGAGAAGGTATATATCAGCTACTGTTTCTAGGATCAGAGCCTAGAGCGATGAATGGAAGAAATAAGCATCCCTTACCTCAAGGAGTTTATATCCTACCAGAGAGAACAAATAAATAACATGGTAAATGATTAAAATACACAGGAGATATTTTTAAGTCATGAAGAGCTGGGTCTTCTGCTCTCAATGTGATACTCACAAGAAAAGTTCCAAAACTTTGGGAGTAAACTTTAAAGTGTAGATAATAATAAAACTTTAGCCAAAATCAAAGAGATTCAATATGTAATTTAAATATTCTTTTAAAAAAGAGTTCTAAAATGATCATATAAGAAAATTTGAGACAAGTATTGTGATATGTTATTCACAGCCAAAGTATTGTAGTTTCAGCTTCAACAAAATCAGTCCCTCCAATGAACACCCAGGACTGATCTCCTTGCAGTCCAAGGGACTCTGAAGAGTCTTCTCCAACGCCACAGTTCAAAAGCATCAATTTTTCGACCCTCAGCTTTCTTTATGGAGAAGGAAATGGCGACCCACTCCAGTGTTCTTGCCTGGAGAATCCCAGGGAGGGGAGCCTGGTGGGCTGCTGTCTATGGGGTCGCACAGAGTCAGACACGACTGAAGCGACTTAGCAGCAGCAGCTTTCTTTGTAGTCCAACTCTCACATCCATAGGTGACTACTGGAAAAACCATAGCTTTGACTAGACAGACCTTTGAAGGGAAAGTAATGTCTCTGCTTTTTAATATGCTGTCTATGTTGGTCATAGCTTTTCTTCCAAGGAGCAAGCATCTTTTAATTTCATGGCTGCAGTCACCATCTGCAGTGACTTTGGAGCCCAAGAAAATAAAGTCTCTCACTGTTTCCATTGTTTCCCTATCTGTTTGCCATGAAGTGATATGTAGGTTTATCCATTGAAACAACTGTACATCCTGGTGAGGGAGGTTGATAATGGGGAAGGTTATGCATGAATGAAGACAGAGGGCCTTGGGAAATGTGTCTTCCATACAGTTTTTCTGTGACCCTAAGTAAGTTGGAGAAGGCAATGGCACCCCACTCCAGTACTCTTGCCTGGAAAATCCCATGGACGGAGGAGCCTGGTAGGCTGCAGTCCATGGAGTCGCTGGGAGTCGGATACGACTGAGCGACTTCACTTTCACTTTTCACTTTCATGCATTGGAGAAGGAAATGGCAACCCACTCCAGTGTTCTTGCCTGGAGAATCCCAGGGACAGGGGAGCCTGGTGGGCTGCCGTCTGTGGGGTCGCACAGAGTCGGACACGACTGAAGCGACTTAGCTGTAGCAGCAGCAAGTAAGTAAGTAAAGTAACTGAAGTCACTCAGTGGTGTCTGATTCTTTGCGACCCCATGGACTATAGCCCACCAGGCTTCTCTGTCCATGGGATTCTCCAGGCAAGAATCCTGGAGTGGGTTGCCATTTCCTTCTTCAGTGGATCTTCCCGACCCAAGGATCGAACCCGGGTCTCCCGCGTTGCAGGCAGACATTTTATCCTCTGAGCCTCCAGGGAAGCAAAAACTGACCCTAAAACTGCACTAAAAAATGAAGCATATTTTTTTAAAAAGTCCCCTACATACAAACAAGTTCCATTCCAAGAGCGCATTTGTAAGTCTAATTTGTTCCTCAGTCCAAGAAACTTAGCCTAGGTACCCAGCTAACACAATCAGCTATACCTACTGTTCTTTAATAGGTGTATACTACTTTTCATACAAATAATACTTTATTAAAAACAAACACAAAAAAACACAACACTTTTTATCTTACAGTACAGTACAACAGCTGGCATACCAGGACTGGCCTCCAGTGAAGAGGAAAGAAGAGTTACTGACTGGAGAAAGAGAAGAGGTGGGAGACGGTAGAGCTGAAGGATTGTCAGCAATAGGAGATGAGAGCAAGCTGCAATTTCACTCATACCTGACGCTGATGGAATGCATGTCTGCATCTTTGAAAGTTCGCAACTGAGGGTTCATATATAAGAACTTACTGTATCTAATTAGCTTTCCCTGGGGCTGACACTGGGCACAGAAGGTCCTACTTAACTACAATGAAGCTTTGTTATCTTCAAGGTCAATTTAAGAAGCACCTTGGCATTATAAGGTGTCAGACAGTACTTGTGGACCCCAAAATCATTCAAAAAATTTAGATTCCACTTTTGTCTTTTACCTACTAGGTGACTTTCGAAAGGAACTTAATTATTTGAGTCACAGTTTTATCACTTATTAAAAAAGATGAATGCAGTATTTACTCAGAAGATTGTTGAGGCCATTCATGGGATAGATATGTAAAACAACCAGCACAAGTCACGTAACCAATACATTTGCCTGCATAATATGAGATTGGAGTCTGGATGTAACGGCCAGTTTCTCACACACATCTCAAGATAAGATCGCTGCTTCTCGGATTCTGTGCAAATAGCACTGAAGGATCCAGTCACAGGATGTGGTGAATGTGCTCACTGAGTGAGCTCAGCATTTTCACAATTTTTCACACATCTATTTCCTACTGCTGTCGATTCCATGGTCCCCAAATGACATAATGACACAATTCCTCTTTACTTTTGGATCATTTAAAGCGATGTATATTTCAAGACTTAAGGAATTCAACTCTACTCTAACCACAACAGCATTTTGAGGAAAATGAAAGTCCTCAAAGAAATAGGACCAGGGCTGAGGAATACATCAGGTACTGATGGGCAAGCGTACTGGAGTCTGTTTTCAAACTCTCCACAAATGTAGGAGTCCACCATTAAGTACCGAAACAAGTAAGGAAAAGATGTCTTGGACTGAATTTGGATTTATGTTTTTCACATGTCAGCTGAATAGAACTTCTCTTGTTTTCAGTGGAATAAATTTGGCCTTACATACTGTAATTAAACCTGTCCCAGAAAGGCATACAAATATTTGAAATGATAAATTTAGATTAATAAAAAAGGATTAGCATTCTCATGTACTTCTATTAAAATTATTTATCCTATATCAATAATACCCACTTAAATATGCATATTTACATTTTTTCATTGGGTAAATATTTCCCTCATCTCTTTTTTTATTTTTTGTAAGTCATAGATTTACAATGTGTTATATTTACATTTTCTCATTTGTTGTATCAATCATGAAAGAGAAGGTAAGGGGTAATGGGATTTGTTAGCTAATTTGTGCTCTTTCAGCTTGCTCTAAGTAGTTGTCCCAAAGCGTAGAAAAATACTTCAGAGTCTTACATAAACTGTAGCTGCACTGTTATCTTTTTCTCACAGTAAAAGCAAAAGTGAAAGTCACTCAATCATGTCTGACTCTTTGTGACCTAATGGACTATACAGTCCAAAGCCTTTCTCTTCTCCAGGAGATCTTTCCAACCCAGGGATCAAACCCAGGTCTTCTGCATTGCAAGTGGATTCTTTACCAGCTGAACTGCCATGGAAGCCCAAGAATACTGGTGTGGGTTGCCTATGACTTCTCCAGCAGAAATTCCCCATGCAGGAATCAAAACAGGGTCTCCAGCATTGCAGAAAGATTCTTTACCAGCTAAGCTACCTACCCACTCCAGTATTCAAACCTCGAGAATTCCATGAACTGTATGGGATCACAAAGAGTTTGATATGACTAAACAACTGTCACTTCACTTAACTTTCTCAAGGTAAAGGATTATTAAAAACAGCAAGAGGTCAGACCTCTCAGTATGTTCTGATCACTGTCTCACATACAGAATAAACTCAGGAAACATTAGATCACTGTAAACATGAATGAAGGAATCAGGTTTTAAATCTTATATGATTTAAAGCTTTCTGAAAGCATGATTTAAGAAACCATGGAAAATTCAGAATCAGAAAATTAAACTGAAATACTAAATACACGAAGCTTGCTGCGGCTGCTGCTGCTGCTAAGTCACTTCAGTCGTGTTCGACTCTGTGCGACCCCGTAGACTGCAGCCTACAATGCTCTGCCATCCCTGGGATTCTCCAGGCAAGAACACTGGAGTGGGCTGCCATTTCCTTCTCCAATGCATGAAAGTGAAAAGTGAACGTGAAGTCCTTCAGTCATGTCTGACTCAGCAACCCCATGGACTGCAGCCTACCAGGCTCCTCTGTCCGTGGGATTTTCCAGGCAAGAGTACTGGAGTGGGTTGCCATTGCCTTCTCCTAAACGAAGCTTACCACCCGTGATATTTTCAGAATACATTCCACATACATAAACCGGGCTCATCATTCATCACTCTGAATGTCAGTGGTTGTATGGTGCTGTTTTACAACGAGGGGGTCCCAGGACTCATAACCAGGTAGTACTTAAACAGCCACGGAATGTCCAGATCTGAGGTTTCTTACCACTAATTTTTAAATTTTATTTTTGTTTTGTCCTCAACTCAGGTTAGAAGCACTGTTTTCTTTCTTTTTTTCTTTCTTTTTTTTTTTTTTTTTTTAATAAAAATGTGTCTGTAGAGATTCATGTGGGCTTCCCAGGTGCAAATGGCATTCCTATAAATTAAGTGCATGAATCTACATTTCTTTTGGTGACGTTCAGGTTCTTTGGCTCATGTTCTGAGTTCTTGACCAACATAGACAATTGGTTTGCCTGCTGGCTGTGAAAATTTCAGTAGTTCTGCCATAGCCACAGCCATAGCGGCTGCTGCTGCTACCCAGCGAACAGGTCTTATCCACTGGCATCTCTTTTTTTTCTGGATCAGACCACTCTATTTAAAAACAAGAAATCTTCTCTTCTAAGCCTATCTAAATCAGGTCTGACTCCTCACAGAAAGTTCCCAACACACTGTCTTCTCAAATATGTTGTTCTACTGTGAGTTTGGGGCTCCTGGGTTAATATACAGTGTTCTACAGAACACGTATTCGTAAAACAAGATAACAACTACTGTAGTTTTAGCTTCCTCAGTAGTCATACTTGCAATCATTCTGAAAAACAGGTTTCCTTATTGTCATTTTATAATTGAAGAAACTGAAGGTCAGAGAAGCTGAGAATTTTGCCCAAAGTCAAACAGTTCAAAAACAATGTATTTAGAATAAAACTTCCACTGTATTTTCAGAGAACATGCATTTACACATCCTTCACATGGTCTCTGAGTACACACAAGCCTTCTACTCTTAGCATTTGGCTTTGCCTACAGGAGTCTGAAAAGAGTGACATAAATTAAAAGTTTTAAAGTGGAAGCAATAGGAGTGATCACCTAATTAGACATTATTTTAAAATGAACACCCTATCTAGACAGTGAATCAGGACAAAGTTGGAACTAGAATAGACATTTTCTTAAGCTCATGAAAGATGCACCTTGAGTAGTCAGTTCCACAGCATTTGGAAAATGAGACACAGGTTTCCCCCACTATCCAGCAACAGAGCATTCCTATGAAACCTTTGAGCTGAAACAGCATTAAAAAAGCATATTCTCCCTGCTTTCCAAAAGCTCACGTTACACCACTTAGCTTTTACAGAAGACTTCTATTAGTAGAGAAGAGCTTAATTCATAAAACAGAAATCTTCTTTGAGTTTCTTTTGGTTAGTGAAACAGGTACTAATGTAGAGTAGAGGTCTTTCCCAAAAGCCAAGCGACTGACTTGAAAGCGAGGGAAAAATAAAAAAGAGCCAGATACCTGTACTTGCTCTGGGGCACATGCTTTCTGTAAGACCTACACCTAAAGCAGTTATCACTATGAACAAGAGACAACACAAAAGATGTCCCTTACTATGGTGACTGAAGCAGCTAAAACCTCAAATTTCAGTTTGGAAAAACTGCAATTTCTCTGACAGCGTGTTTCTCAGGGAAGAGTAATCAGGATGTTGCTGAATAGCTCCATATGCTGGTATTTGGGTAGAATTACACAGAGTAGTTCGGAGAAGGCAATGGCACCCCACTCCAGTACTCTTGCCTGGAGAATCCCATGCACAGAGGAGCCTGGTGGGCTGCAGTCTATGGGGTCGCTTAAGAGTCAGACACGACTGAATGACTTCACTTTCATGCCACTGGAGAAGGAAATGGCAACCCACTCCAGTGTTCTTGCCTGGAGAATCCCAGGGATGGGGGAGCCTGGTGGGCTGCTGTCTATGGGGTCACACAGAGTCGGACACGACTGAAGCAACTTAGCAGCAGCAGCAGCACACAGAGTAGTTAGACTTCAGACTGACCATTTTCTTTAAATGGTGTACTTTTATTTACAGGCTATGGTAGTGGCAAGAATACACAGAAGAACTATACAGAAAAATCTTCATGACCCACATAATCATGATGGTGTGATCACTCACCTAGGGCCAGACATCCTGGAATGCGAAATCAAGTGGGCCTTAGGAAGCATCACTACAAACACAGCTAGTGGAGGTGATGGAATTCCAGTTGAGCTATTTCAAATCCTGAAAGATGATGCTGTGAAAGTGCTGCACTCAATATGCCAGCAAGTTTGGAAAACAGCAATGGCCACAGGACTGGAAAAGGTCTGTTTTCTTTCCAATCCCAAAGAAAGGCAATGCCAAAGAATGCTCAAACCACCATACAATTGCACTCATCTCACATGCTCCAAAGTAATGCTCAAAATTCTCCAAGCCAGGCTTCAACAGTATGTGAACCATGAACTTTCAGATATTCAAGTTGGATTTAGAAAAGGCAGAGGAACCAGAGATCAAATTGCCAACATCCGCTGGATCATCGAAAAAGCAAGAGTCCCAGAAAAACATCTATTTCTGCTTTATTGACTATGCAAAAGCCTTTGACTGTGTGGATCACAACAAACTGTGGAAAATTCTGAAAGAGACGGGAATACCAGACCACCTGACCTGCCTCCTGAGAAACCTATATGCAGGTCAGGAAGCAACAGTTAGAACTGGACATGGAATAACAGACTGGTTCCAAGTCAAGAAAGGAGTACGTCAAGGCTGCATATTGTCACTGTGCTTATTTAACTTCTATGCACAGTTCATCATGAGAAATGCTGGGCTGGATGAAGCACCAGCTGGAATCAAGATTGCTGGGAGAAATATCAATAACTTCAGATATGCAGATGACACCACCATTATGGCAAAAAAGGTGGAAGAACTAAAAAGTCTCTTGATGAAAGTGAAAGAGGAGAGTGAAGAAAGTTGGCTTAAAACTCAACATTCAGAAAACTAAGATCATGGCATCTGGTCCCATCACTTCATGGGAAATGGGGAAACAGTGGAAACAGTGGCTGACTTTATTTTTCTGGGCTCCAAAATCACTGCAGATGGTGACTGAAGCCATGAAATTAAAAGACGCTTACTCCTTGGAAGGAAAGTTATGACCAACCTAGATAGCATAATAAAAAGCAGAGACATTACTTTGCCAACAAAGGTCCGTCTAGTCAAAGCTTTGGTTTTTCCAGTAGTCATGTATGGATGTGAGAGTTCGACTATAAAGAAAGCTGAGCACTGAAGAATTGATACTTTTGAACAGTGGTGTCAGAGAAGACGTTTTAGAGTCCCTTGGACTGCAAGGAGATCCAACCAGTCCATCCTAAAGGAAATCAGTCCTGAATATTCATTGGAAGGACTGATGCTGAAGCTGAAACTCCAATACTTTGGCCATCTGATGTGAACTGACTCATTTCAGAAGACCCTGATGTTGGGAATGATTGAAGGCAGGAGGATAAGGTGATGACAGAGGATGAGATGGTTGGATGACATCACCAGTTGAATGGACATGAGTTTGAGCATGTTCTCGGAGTTGGTGATGGACAGGGAAGCCTGGCATGCTGCAGTCCATGGGGTTGCAAAGAGTCAGACGTGACTGAGCAACTGAACTGAACTGATGGCATGCGCAGAAATGAGGCATGAATACTGGGACACAGAGTGGGGCAATCAGTGGGCTAACTGAAGAAATAAACATGTTGCTTTAGAGACTCACAACATTTTTCAGTTGATCTGAAATAATGAATCAATAATTCCCAGGACCCATTGATCTAAAGGAAAATTTAAAATATGGTGACTATGTAAAAAAAAAATGAAACTTCTGTATGACAATGATTAACACAACACACAAAGGGCATTATAACAATCAGAATGAGTATGATGTGGTTTTCTGGTTGCCTGCCACTTCTTCCTTCCTCTCCACCCCAGTTTCCAGTAATCCACTCATCCAATAATTATTCAAACAATACTTAGTCAGCAAATATTTATTGAGCACCTACTATGTGCCAGGATTTTTACTATGAAGTGGAAATACATGGTGAATGGCACAAGTCCTTTCCCTAAAAGAGTTTACATTCTATAGTGGGGTGAACGGGAGGACAGGGGAGACTAATCAAATAAATATACTTCAGGTGGTGATTAGTAGGATAATCAATAAGTAGATTAGGGTATAGAGTTATGAGATAGCTACAAATTTACAGAGATGATCAGGAAAGCCCTCTCTCAAGAGGGACACCGAGAAGAGATGTGAAGAAAGTATAGGGCAAAGAGAAGGGAAGAAATTAGACACTGTGATATTCTTTGACATGTGGGGATATATTCAAGAATTAATATCAGTAAGTAGAAGAATGACCCATACCACCATCCTCCCAGCTATTGCGATCCTGAAGCTGGGAGCCCATCCTGGCCATCTTTCCAGAGTATCTTACTCTTTGTTAGGATGGACTAGAAAGCTAATGGTCTCCTGATCTGTTATAAATCATCTCTAGATCTTAGCAAAGTTAACTTGGATCATGGCCTGACTCAGCATTTCAGCATATATAACTATCTTCACGTTACCAAGCTGACCACTTTGCAACATACACTGGTATTTTCATGCCTTTGACCTTTTAAAGCAAAGAATAATACAGCATGGGCCAAATGTAGGTTAGAAACGAGCATGATCATAGAAGACAAATGCCCAGCAGAGAATTGAAAGAAAATAGTTCAGATTGTGGAGAAGGCAATGGCACCCCACTCCAGTACTCTTGCCTGGAAAATCCCATGGACGGAGGAGCCTGGTAGGCTGCAGTCCATGGGGTCACTAGGAGTCGGACACGACTGAGCGACTTCACTTTCACTTTTCACTTGCATGCATTGGAGAAGGAAATGGCAACCCACTCCAGTGTTCTTGCCTGGAGAATCCCAGGGACGGGGGAGCCTGGTGGGCTGCCATCTATGGGGTCGCACAGAGTCGGACACGACTGATGCAACTTAGCAGCAGCAGTTCAGATTGTGCTAGACTTTTCCTCAAATCCCTGCAACACACATGCCTCACAGGCCTCTTATGTTCCACAGACCTAGAATTAAACTTGTGATATTGACTCCTGGCACCCAAACCTGATCTTCTTGCTGTGATCTCTATTGTAGAAAATGACTCCACTTCTTACCCATTTGCAGGTGTCTGAAACCTCAGAGTCATTCTTGATACCACCTGCTCTGATACTTTACACCCCTAATAAATTGCCAGTAATACTGATTCTGTAAAGTATGTCTATCTACTTTGATCTGCTCCTTTGCCATATCTATACCCAAGCTACTATTATTGATCAGTTAAACCACAGTAATTGACCTATGATTTATTTCTGGTTTTTGTCCACTCTGTCCATACCTCATCTACTTCATTTTTCTGCCCACACCCAGAATTCTTTTTAAAAAAATTATGATGTCTCTGTACTGCTTAAGATTTTTACTAGCTTCACACTGTCCTTTAGGAAAAAATACAAAATCCTTCATAGTGTCCCTTCAGAATTATACATATATACACAAGGGAATTCTCCTCTCTGTTTTAGGCAATAAACTGTTAAAATGGTATATTAAATGCCTGTGTACCACCCATAAAACCGCATAGTTCATTAAATTACAAAAATCTTATAGCAATAAATTTATTTTTCACTTGCTTTCCAAGTTTTCTAGAGCATGTTAATTTTTTCAAAAATACTCTGAAAATGTCAAGTATCGATGGGTAATGATTTTTAATGTAACATCAATCAGCAAAATACCCAACTTTTTTTCTGTTAACTAATGTTTCCTTTCAAAGACTTTGGGTCTAAAATCTCTAACAGTGCACTTTTTCAAATGAAATTCAAGTACAACTCAATCCAAAGAGACAGGGAGAGTCAGTCCTCATCTGTCTCTCACTGGCATTTATGATATCACCACATTGATGAATAAGAAAATAATAGCATGTACCGGCCACCCATGTAGTTAGTTTGCTATTTAGTTGTTAATGTAAGTGACGAACCAAAGCATAACTATTATATTTAAATGGAAAAAAAATGTATTGTCTTATATAACTAACCCTCCCACACCATGCAACAGAAAGAATGTGAAATCTGATGTAAACAGACCTAGTTAGGGATTGTGGCCAGTTATTAAGAGACTGGAGCAAATTATGTCATCTCTCTGGAATTCTATTTCTTCATTTCAAGATAGGACATTTTAGAAGAGGGGCAAATTCCTTTCACAGAATTGAAAACAATGTTAAGTAATATCTATAAAACAATATTAGCAAATACAAAACGTGTCAAACCTACACCCAATCACATTTAAGTCTATGTGAAATAAAATTTTACATACTTGTAGATTAATCACTTTTAAAAGTGTAAGTCAAAGGCTTTTTCCTTTGCAATATTGAAATATCACTGGCTTTAAACTAATTCTAGAAAGGACTAGCCTAAAAGAAAATCTAATAATAAACTGTGAGTATCAACCTGTTCTTGACTAGCCGAACTCCTGATGCCGCTACTTTCCTGGGTGGAACTAATCACAGGCATTCCTCTGCACTGAGGGGCTGCTTCAGCTTGTACAAGACACTAGGTCATGAGAGAACCACGTGTCCTGTGTGTGCTGTGGGACCAGCTGTTCTTCCCCATCCTTTGTCTCCAACTGATGACCTAGGCAGCAGTCAGCAACCATCATGGACAGTGAATGACTTTCTCCAAATGATTCTAGTACCCAATCTTAAGATCCAATTTTTCAGTCTTCCCAACTGAGGCCCCAGACATCACAGAACAGAGAAGACTCAAATTTCTATTCTTATTATGTCCTGTTTGAATTTCTTTCCCATTAAATATGTGAATTTATAATAAAGCAGTTGTTTTAAACCAATAAAACAACTAGACCAGTAAACTTTGGGATGAATATTATGTAATAGTGATACAACCTACATGGGAGCTTCCATGTAGGCTACAAAGAATTGGCATTGCTTTTGAGTCTGAGGTTAGGAGGAGACTGAAAGGCCTTGAGGAGACTGTTATTGAAAACTGAAAATATCTCAAGGACAGAGTTACAAAGCTTAGGCAGACAGGGAGAAAGTATTATTGGACATTGGAGGAAAAGGTTTTTGATAGGAAGTATTGGAGAGTTTAGCAAAACTGTTGCTGATGATAACATACAAAACAGAAAAAAGTAACACCTTTGTGTTAGAAGTTGTAGAACTCAAAGAGTTATGCATATAACCCTGTACCATATAATCACTTACCATGTCAATAAATCATATTGATTCCTAAAGACCTTCAGTTATGACTGTGGGTTGTTTCTGAAGTCTTTAAGCTGTGACTTTGAGTTTGGTCTCTGGAGATTGTTCACCCACTACTCCATTAAGGCTTACAGCACTGTTAGGCGGCATCTCATCTATGCATCAAAGTACCAGAGTAATAGTAACAGAAAATCAAAGATAACTCATTCATATCTTTCTAATAATCCTGAGACCAGAAGGCAAATGTGTTCCTTGTTAAGTAATGATAACAATTGTTTATATAAACTTTAAGTTGACAATGCATATTTATATACATAATCTTACTTGATCTTCTCATTTAACCCTTGAAGTAGTTATTTCACTTTTAATAAGCGAAAACCATCCACAATAACTTATTTGCCCAAATTCATAACAAGTAAGTGGTCAACCAAGGACTATATGTCAGGTTCTCTAATCATAAGCCTTTTGTTCTTTTACGAATAATAAATGATTGTATAGAATTCCTGATATTTATAAGCTACTTGACTAAATATACAGTCCTGCACGTTATAACAGCTACGACTGTCAGCTTTTAAAGGAGAGAATTCCATCAAATCGACAAGCGTCATGTGTCAAGCCCTGCCACTCCCAAAATAATATCTGTAACTGCGATTAAGTTCTTAAAAGAATAAACAGAAAGCATAGATAATTTCAAGCATATGTGAAGAGAAATATCAGAAAAAGTGATACAGGAGGTAATTATTCCCTTAACCAAGTACTTCTTCATGTACACAATGAATTACTATTATCACTGCAGGCTCGATTACTTATTAAATAAACTTCAATCTATTAAAATTTAATTTCCACAAAACTTAGTAGCAATAAAGCGTGCCACAGATTTTGAAAAAATAAACAGTGGAAAATTATCTGGTCTAGCTACAGCAATTTTGTAAAGTGGAATAAACACGCCTTTATTATCTAACTCTTTAGTTCTCAGTTATTAATAAAGCAATTCATATTTGTTCTTTGTTAGCTTTCAAGGAAGCTGTGATTTAATTGATTTCAATCAACATTTCTTGAGTATAACTCTATGCAGGGCACGTATCTGGGAGTTGGAAGCATTTAATTACAATAACCCATGGCCCCTGATCTCCAATGAAAACAGTACACAAACACTTGTAAGACAAAGCAGATTTTGGCAAGTGCTACACAAGAGGTTTATATACAACAGAGGAAGAGGGAAGAAGAGATTTAATCCAGACTTAAACTGTGTGCAAAAGCTTTGATGAAGAAACAGTAGTGAATATAAAGACTTCAAGACTTGAAGGCTGACAAATATCCATATTTCCACTTAAAGATGTTCTTAGTTCTACTGAACTGTTTTCAATAGCCTGTGTTGGTAGGCTCAGCTTTGTAAACCCAAGTTCTCAGCAATAACTTTAATTCTATATGTATTGATTGCTCATGGAGCATTTAAGTAAATTATGACCGATATGGTATGTTCTATAATAGGGGCCCCCAATCTCCATACCATGGACAGGTACTTCCTGTCAGATCAGCAAGGCATTAAATTAGAAATAAGTACATGATAAGTGTAATGCATCTGAAACACCCTGAAACCATGCCCTCCCCTTCTCCCACTCCTCCATTGGAAAAACTGACTTCCATAAAACCTGTCCCTAGTGTCAAAATGGTTGGGGACTGCTGGTCTATAAGATGGTTTCCAACAAACAGCATCCCTCCTCTCCACTAAACAAATAGATAAATAAAACAGAATAAAGAGAAGACCAAACTAGTATCTGTGCTGAGAGTTTAGTCAGGAATAAGATGGATGCCCAGGTGAGCCAAATGAACCCGTTATGCAAACCTCGGAATAAGAACATTGACTCACCAGTCACAGAAGCTCTGGCCTTTGCACCAACCAACCTTCACCTCTCTCCTCCGGGGCAAAGCTGGAAAAAGAAGGAAACAGTGCTTCCTGCAAGCAGCAGGCTCTCAGGAGAAGTCTGGAGCCCAGCTGAGGGGGGTGGGTGGGGTGTTGAGAAAAAAAAAAAGGACAGTTAGAGCTTCAGCTAGGCCCAGCTAAGATAAGGGTGCATGAGTGCACAGTCAGTCGAGTCCGACTCTTTGTGACCCCATGGACTGTAGCCCACCATACTCCTCTATCCATGCAATTCTCTAGGCAAGAATACTGGAGGGGGTTGCCATTTCCTTCTCCAGGGGATTTTCCTGACTCAGGGATTGAACCCTAGTCTCCTATATCTCCTGCATTGGCAGGTGGATTCTTTTCCACTGAGCCACCTGGGAAGCCCCAAGCTGAGTATCTCTTTCAAATTTACTATGCAAATAAGTTACTCTCCCTCCTCTGGGGAGACAGAGACAGAAGAAAAGGACCAGGAGTGCTGGGAGAAAGGGCCTCCTCATGGAAACCAGAAGCAGGGAAGTTGTGATCCGTCTTAAATATCCCCCAAGATGATGATGATTAGAGAAGAGGTGATCTTTTTGTATTGATCATTCACTGTTTCCCTTTTACAGACTTGCTCATGCTTTTAAGTTTTAAAGAATGGTCCATTTTTCTCTTGTGACTTGTGTGATTCCAAATCAATAGTGTAACAGTAAGTATAAGAGCAAAACAAGTAGTTAGCACCCTGGTGTCTCACTTATAGAGCCTCTCTGCTTCTCATTTTTCTTTCAGTTTTTATCGTCCATCTTCCCTCCCCACTGGGGACTGGCTAGAAATGCAGGAAGGAGGCAGCTTTTATTCATTGGTTGCTATGCTTGAAACCAAAAGGCAAGAAGAGGGAAAAAAGCAAGTGAAACAGGAAAGAGTAATACAAGAATTGGCTTGGAAAAATTCTAGAAACAGAATTTTCTAGAACAGATATTTCTCCTTAAACCAAAGAATGACGGGGTAGGTATGCAGGTATTTTAGAGAGTGGCCATGTTCCTGAGTCCTGTACAAATGTTAGTAAACTGACATAAAGCTGGATTAAACATGAATAAGCAACAAGGACCACAGGAGCTCTGCTCAGGAGCTTGGGGAACACAGGAGTTTGGGGAAGAATGGATACACATATGTGAATGACTGAGTCCCTTTGCTGTCTACCTGAAACTACCAAAACATTGTTAATTGGCTGTACACCAGGATAAAATACAAGTAAAAAAAGTAAAAAATCCAAACAGCTGTGTTTGCATACTCATCTATGTTTAACATGTATTATTACAAGGAGCAAGAACTTTGAAATGAAATAAATATTTGAAAATGTGTAGACCAAAATATTTGGGGCATATAGATACCTTCTTATTTATCTATATCAACTACCATTTTAGTTCTTTTAAACAAAATTGTGACTATGTCGGCTTGAGTACCCACCACTTGTATCTCAGAAATGAACTCTGAAAGCTTTTTTGTTCTCTTGAATTATCATTATTTCAATCTAATATTTGGAAGGAGGTAAGTCATGACCAAGATGAACTGATAATTTTGAATTTATCTGCAGGATTTATTCATTAGGCAAAAATTTCATTGTATTGCTAAGAGAATAATGGTGGACAGGGAAGGAAACACAACATTCCAGAACATTTACAACTTTGATATGATCATATATATTTTAGCTTCAGTTTGTGACTTTATTAAAACTATAGTATATTCACATTTCCCTTTGGCTCAGACAGTAAAGAATCTGCCTGCAAAGTAGGAGACCTGGGTTTAATCCCTGGGTTAGGAAGATCCCCTGGAGAAGGAAATGGCTACCCACTCCAATATTCTTTCCTGGAGAATCCCATGGACAGAGGAGCCTAGTGGGCAACAGCCCATGGAGTTGCAAAGACTTGGACATGACTGAGCGGCTAACACTTTAGCTTTTCCTCTATATTTCATGGCACAGGTACACTTCTCTTTACAGAATGAAGGCTCAAAACCAACTGAACTTGTCACTTAAAATGAAGACGTATCATGGTAATTTTCTCTCAGAAGAACTATTTCTGAAAGTAATAACTGCAGTTTTCTGAAGAGCTACATTATGGCTTTCCTCTAGTTTTTCATGTCAAGTTCTGCTCTAAGTAAAGATTTTCATATTTCATGAGTTATTATCACTACCTACAGCTTGCCAATATAGGAAGAGGTCTGGCAGGAGAAATCACCTTGCTGGCCTTGAAATGTTGGGAGTTCTAATTAGTGGAGGGTAGTGACAGCTTGTGCCACCTGGAGATTTTAATATTCCTCCCTAATGAGATGACTATCACTTCCCTGCAATCAGGGAGCTTTCCCAGGGTTCCCAATCAACTCACACTATTTTTAGTTTCATTCAAATTGGCTAATTATGAGGATTAACATGAATTATGCCTGTGTTTTACTAGGTGTCCAAGTGTCATTTCAATATCAGAATTATCATCTTGGTATTCTGTGGAGAAAGGTTAGGAATGGTTAAAGTTACACCCCACACTGCACAGAATTTGTTGAAAAGATGTATCTGATCTTAAAACCAGATCTTGATTAGAAATGCTCTACTTTAGGAAGAGAGTGAGAAAGGATTGATAAATATAAAGCCTTCTCAGAGTGCTTTCTAAAGATCTCATTTTTTAATTCAATAATGGAGGGAAAATTATGTAACCAACAACAAAGAAAATGGATTTGATATTTCATTGATAATTCTAGAACTCAAAGTAAGATAAATGTCATTAAAATATTAAAGCTGATTAAAAGGATTTTAAGTTACATTTAAAACAAAATAATTAAAATAGTGTGGGGTAAATAGAGTCTTGGTAAGGCATGGCAAAGTCATATGGAACTACTCAACTTGCCCAGAGGAGTGAAACATTTTTAAGAGAACACATTTCTCTTTTAAAAGAGTGAAAATGTTCTTATGGATGGACCACCTTCTAAGGATTCTGAGAAAGCCCATGGACCCACCTGCCGGTCTCTTAAACTCTGAACACTGCTGGAGACCAGGAGGAATACGAAAAGTTTGAAGACCAGTTTTGATTTTTCAAGAGGAGACAAAACAGATCAGTGAGCTCTTGAGTCTGACCTTGGGCAACACCCTGAATTAGATTATTAAAGGAATGATTTGTGAGCTTCTGCAAGAGAAGTATTGGAAGGTCTGCCACACGGCCTTTCTAAGAGCTGCTGAAAGGAGGATGTGTGACCCCAAGGAATTAACTTTTTCTTTATCAAAAGATTCCTGCTGTTATGGGCTGAACTGTGTCAACCTCAAAATTTATAGGTTGAAATCCTAACCACCAGTATCTCAGAATGTGGCTGCATTTGGAGATAGGGTCTTTAAAGAAGTGATTAAGTTCAAATGAGGTCGTACAAGTGGGCCCTGCTCCAATATGTCTGGTCACCTTTTAAGATGAGATTAGGACACAGAAACGCACAAAGGAAAGACAGTGTGAAAACACGGGGAGAAAACCAGTCCAGGAAAGAGACCTCAGAAAAAAGCTGATTCTGCCGACACCTTGATCTCAGACTTTGAGCCTTCAGCGCTTTGAGAAGATAAAGTTCTGTTATTTAAGCCACCCAGTCTGGAGTGCTTTGTTATGGCGGCACAAGCAAATGAAACACAGCAGCTAAAGTTCAATAAGAATCATGTGGCGGCGATGTCAAATGGAGGACCCTTAAAGGTACCATGATAAAAACAGGATCTATGATTCTCTGTCCTTATATTATTTGGTACTCAGTTGAGAGAGATAAGTCATGCTAGTTATTTTAACAGAGAGAATTTAACCTAAAAAATTGCTAACTAGCCATCTGAACTTCCTGGGACAGCCATAACATAGTACCACAAACTGGAGGGCTTAAACAACAGAAGTTTATCGTCTCACAGTTCTGGAGACCGGAAGTCTGAGATCAAGGTGTCAGGAGGGGTGCTTCCTTCTGAAGGCAGTGAGGGAGAAGCTGTTCCTTGTCTTTCTCCTCATTTCTGTTGTTTTCTGACAATCCTTGGTTTATGGATATCTCACCTTGATCCCTGCCTTCCTGTTCACACGGTGTTCTCCTGGGTGAGCAACTGTCTCTGTGTCCAAATTTCCCTTTTTAGAAGGACAGAGTCATATTGCACAGGGCTTCCCCCATGGCTGCGGTAAAGAATCTACCTGCAATGCAGGAGACTTGCAGGAGACTTGCAAGAGAGGCAGGTTAGATCCCTGGGTCAGAAAGATCCCCTGGAATAGGAAATGGCAACCTGGTCCAGTATTCTTGCCTGGGAAGTCCCATGGATCAAGGAGTTTGGCAAGCTGCAGTCCACGGGCTCGCAGAAGAGCAACCAAACAACAAGCTATTGCACTAGGGCCCACTCCGGTGAGCCCATCTTAACTATCTGCGAAGGCCTGAAGAACCAGGACTTAAAGCAGCCACTTATGTTAGGGACAAAATAGAATTGGCCACTGCAAGTGTATAGAAGAAAATGACCCTTAACCTTACCTAAGTTACAGAATTTTCAGCTCTTCTCAGAAATCAGCAGAGGACTTCGGCGAATCCCCCAGCCACCAAGGCTGCCCACATCAGGTCTGGACTTGCTTGTTCGCCTCGATCCAATAGGGAAGAAAACCCCTTGGCAACCAGTCATATGAAAAAGCCAAATCACTTTCACGTTTGCCTCATTAAACCCCCTTACCTGTGAGCAACTCAGAATTCATTGCTTTCAGAGCCTTGAGTTTCCAGGTGGAAACCCTTGCAATAAACACCTCTTTCTCCTTTGTTTATCTCACTGTGCAGAGTTTGGTTTTTGACAAATCCTATTTCCAAGTAAGTTTCCACTTCCAGGTACTGGGGCTTGGAATTCAGTATCTTTTAAGGTAACACAATTGAATCCATAATACTAGGTAATCTAAAAACCAAAACATTTTACAGTGATAGAAACTGAAGGACGAGCTACTACCGCTAGGACTGGAGGGGCAAAGGGAAGGGGCTGAACATAAAATGTAGAAGCCTGGAGAAGGCGCCCTCAAGGAGCTGGAGGAAGGGGTGTGTGTGTGTCACTCAGTCATGTCCAACTCTTTAAGACCCCGTGGACTGTAGCCTGCCAGGTTCCTCCATCCATGGGGATTCTCCAGGCAAGAATACAAGAGTGCCTTGCCATTTCCTTCTCCAAGAGGAAGGAGTACTTGCACTTGTGCTCACCTGGTGGAATCCTTGAGAAGGGTGCAATGCGGCTGCTTCTGCAAATGCTGGGAAAACGGAAAATGCTGGAAAGACCACAGACTTTGGAGAAACTACATGCTGGATTCAGCTGCTGCTGCAAAAAGACACGCTGCTGCAAAAAGACACTGCTCTTCCCTGGGTGAAGCATCACCAGGGTGATGCTCAGGAGACCTGCACACTTTCAGCCCCTCAGTTCAGTTCAGGTCAGTCGCTCAGTCGTGTCTGACTCTTTGCAACCCCGTGAATCGCAGCACACCAGGCCTCCCTGTCCATCACCAACTTCCAAAGTTTACCCAAACTCATGTCCATTGAGTCAGTGTTGCTATCCAGCCATCTCATCCTCTGTCGTCTCCTTCTCCTCCTGCCCTCAATCCCTCCCAGCATCAGGGTCTTTTCCAATGAGTCAACTCTGCATGAGGTGGCTAAAGTATTGGAGTTTCAGCTTCAGCATCAGTCCTTCCAATGAACACCCAGGACTGATCTCCTTTAGGATGGGCTGGTTGGATCTCCTTGCAGTCCAAGGGACTCTCAAGAGTCTTCTCCAACACCACAGTTCAAAAGCATTAATTCTTCGGCACTCAGCCTTCTTCACAGTCCAACTCTCACATCCATACATGACCACTGGAAAAACCATAGCCTTGACTAGACGGACCTTTGTTGGCAAAGCAATGTCTCTGCTTTTTAATATGCTATCTAGGTTGGTCATAACTTTCCTTTCAAGGAGTAAGCGTCTTTTAATTTCATGGCTGCAATCACCATCTGCAGTGATTTGGGAGCCCAGAAAAATAAAGTCTGACGCTGTTTCCACTGTTTCCCCATCTATTTCCCATGGTGTCCCCCTTTTGGTAGAGTTTCTTAGGGGATGCTGGCAAAGCAGACTTGTAGTCTGTAAAGTTCTAGCCCCAGTGCACAAAGAAGAGTAAAGACAAGGTTTGTAGCTGAGAAAAAAATAAACCAATACCTAGCATAATGTTTAATATTATTGGGTCAAGATCAGCAAAAGGAGCCAGTGACCAACAGAGAAAAGTATTTGAGGTCATGATTCTGCAAACATTGACCCAAAGGTGTAACAAAATTCCTGGATTTGTGGTTACTGATGTGCAAGTTTTTGCCTTAAATTTCTTATCTATTAAATGGCTATGATAATAAAAAGTAGCTCATAGGACTGTTGAGAGGACACATAAAATGCACTTAGAACAGTAGATGACACAGATTAAGAGCTCAGGACTCGTTAGATACTAGCTCTTATTTGATTACTATCTTGTTTAATTAGATAATCTGCCTTTTGAGAAATCTATATGCAGGTCAGGAAGCAACAGTTAGAACTGGACATGGAACAACAGACTGGTTCCAAAAAGGAAAAGGAGTACGGCAAGGCTGTATATTGTCACCCTGTTTATTTAAGTTCTATGCTGAGTACATCATGAGAAACACTGGACTGGAAGAAACACAAGCTGGAATCAAGATTGCCGGGAGAAATATCAATCACCTCAGATATGCAGATGACACCACCCTTATGGAAGAAAGTGAAGAGGAACTCAAAAGCCTCTTGATGAAAGTGAAGGTGGAGAGTGAAAAAGTTGGCTTAAAGCTCAACATTCAGAAAATGAAGATCATGGCATCCGGTCCCATCACTTCATGGGAAATAGTTAGGGAAATAGTGGAAACAGTGTCAGACTTTGTTTTTTGGGGCTCCAAAATCACTGCAGATTGTGACTACAGAAATTAAAAGACGCTTACTCCTTGGAAGGAAAGTTATGACCAACCTAGACAGCATATTCAAAAGCAGAGACATTACTTTGCCAACAAAGGTCCGTCTAGTCAAGGCTATGGTTTTTCCTGTGATCATGTATGTATGTGAGAGTTGGACTATGAAGAAGGCTGAGCACCGAAGAATTGATGCTTTTGAACTGTGGTGTTGGAGAAGACTCTTGAGAGTCCCCTGGGCTGCAAGGAGATCCAACCAGTCCATTCTGAAGGAGATCAGCCCTGGGATATCTTTGGAAGGAATGATGCTAAAGCTGAAACTCCAGTACTTTGTCCACCTCATGCGAAGAGTTGACTTATTGGAAAAGACTCTAATTCTGGGAGGGATTGGGGGCAGGAGGAGAAGGGGATGACAGAGAATGAGATGGCTGGATGGCATCACTGACTCGATGGATGTGAGTCTGGGTGAACTCCAGGAGTTGGTGATGGACAGGGAGGCCTGGCATGCTGTGATTCATGGGGTCACAAAGAGTCGGACATGACTGAGTGACTGAACTGAACTGAACTGAAAAATTCAAATACCAACAATTTTAGGGCATATACCTTCCTCTACCAGGGAATTAATGAAACTTAAGACAGGCATTTGTTCACTACCAACAAAACATACACAAGTAAATATGGACTTAATTTCATGAACTAAAAGCAAAAGTCTCAACCTTCTGTTACTATTTAGTGTTCCATGGCTGATAATTGCTTCTAGAACTTTAAAGAAACTTTGAAAAAAGAGAACTTCTGCTTATGAGCAACATGACTTAAAAAGGCAAGATAGCAAACAGTTTTAAACCTCGCTCTCTGCCACAAGTTAACGGTGGAATTACCTGGAATGCTAAATTGAGAATCCAAAGCCCCATCCGGGTTCAGAGGGAAAGAAGTTCAGAATCACTTAGTGATTGTTGCTGAAGGCATGAGGTAACATTCCTGTCCCCTCGTTGATTTTACCAACCTTGAAGAAAAGAGCATGGCTTGCAGGGCCAAAACTAGAACTCAAGTTCTAGTTCTTTGCAAAACTGAGAACAGAAATAATAAATGATAAAAAAAAAAAAAAAAAAGCACTTATCATCTCTGTAGAACTCAAAAAGTGTAGCTCCTTTTCCTATATACGATTTGACAACAATGCATAGCAGACCTAAAACTGTTCATACCTGTAAAATTTCATAACTTTGTTATCATTTGATTGTTATACTACAAGTAATCAATGTAAAGCACATTTTAAATGAAATGGGTAATGCATTCCAAGTTCATTTATGCTATAGCAGAATATCTACAATCACATCATTTGTCTCTCACACACACACACCCCAAATTTAAACAGAACTATTTTTGAATGAATGAATAAGGATAAAGTTCGGCTTCTCTACACATATAATTACTTCAGCATCTAAAGATGATACAGATTACATGAGATTTGATTTGAGTTTACCTTTTGCTGAATCAAGGAACAGTTTTCTTTCTCCTTTTACTAAAGTGAAAGGTAATGAAATGTGATTGTTTTTCGGTGCCTGAGAAACAAAAGGGATAATTTCAGGGACAAAAATAAGTAGCTTCCATGGGACAAGACTTTTGTTAGAATAGACTCTTTTGTCTTTTGTGCGTGAAAAGGTCAAAATCTACATTTAAGTTTCACCACTACATGAATTTCATGAATTTCATATTAGTTCTGTGAACTATCTGCTCCAGACAGTGCATTTTCTTTCCCTGGATTTTTAAAAACATATTTTCTCAAAGGATTCCGTCACAGAAATTAAACTTAGTCTGTACTTGTCAAAAAAATCTAGTGAATATATAAATATGTGTTGCTGCTAAGTCACTTCAGTTGTGTCTGACTCCGTGCGACCCCACAGACGGCAGCCCACCAGGCTCCCCCGTCCCTGGGATTCTCCAGGCAAGAACACTGGAGTGGGTTGCCATTTCCTTCTCCAATGCATGAAAGTGAAAAGTCAAAGTGAAGTCGCTCAGTCATGTCCGACTCTTAGCGACCCCAAGGACTGCAGCCTACCAGGCTCCTCCGTCCATGGGATTTTTCCAGGCAAGAGTACTGGAGTGGGGTGCCATTGCCTTCTCGGAAATATGTGTTGCATATGTATAAATCTTGGCTCTTCTATTTGGTCTTTCCCATTTACTTCATTTGGAGAAGGCAATGGCACCCCACTCCAGTACTCTTGCCTGGAAAATCCCATGGACGGAGGAGCCTGGTGGGCTGCAGTCCATGGGGTAGCTAGGAGTCGGACACGACTGAGCGACTTCACTTTGACTTTTCACTTTCATGCATTGGAGGAGGAAATGGCAACCCACTCCAGTGTTCTTGCCTGGAGAATCCCATGGACAGAGGAGCCTGGTGGGCTGCTGTCTATGGGATCGCACAGAGTCGGACATGACTGAAGCGACTTAGCAGCAGCAGCATTTACTTCATTGTTTAAATAGCACCATCTGGTGGTGAGATGAAATTATTGCCATTATATTGTATTATTAAAAATGTTTTATTTTATATTTGAATATTTGATTCAGAAGGTAAAGAATCTGCATGCAATGCAAGAGACCCGAGTTCGATACCTGGGTCAGAAAGATCCCCTGGAGAAGGGAATGGCTACCCACTCCAGTCTGGTAGGCTATAATGCATAGGGTCACAGAGTCAGACACAAGTGACTAACACACGCATAGTTGATTAACAATTTCAGGTGTACAACAAAGTGATTCAGTTACACATATACATGTATATTCTTTTTCAAATTCTTTCCCAATTAGGTTGTTACAGAATATTGAGCAATGAAGAAAATGTAGATTCAGCACAGAAAAATATTCAATTATTTTTTACATTAAATTTGGGTTATTCGTTGTAAATTTTCATGGGTACTGATTTTCTCATTTTAACTATGCCTAGTCTATGGGGTCGCACAGAGTCGGACACGACTGAAGCGACTTAGCAGCAGCAGCAGCAGCAGTTTTAAAAATACATATAACCTATTAAAACTTACTACCAGATAATAGCTATAAAAAATACATATATCTAGACCATGACAAGTTTTATCCATTGTTAAATATAGTTTTGTTTCATACACTTTAATATTGCTGAAAAGCTCTACTTGTAGAATTTTAATGATGTGATCTTTAAAAATGAATTTTAAAGGTTTTTTTAAAAATTCACCCTAGTGAAGCACTTTAATTCACTCATTAAAATGATCTTATTGCACTTTTCTTTGAAAGTAATCTCATATGTAACAAACTATAGTCACAAAAATTTTTAAAATAACTTTCCTCATAAAACACCATCAGAATTAATAAGAACCATTTGCAGAAAAACGTAACTGTCACAGTATTTAATAATGGATTTAGGCTTCAAAAGAAGCATTGGATTAAAAATGTGATGCTGCTGCCCTCTTGTGGTTTAAAGGGCATATTTCCCTGTGGAAATATAGCACCTCCTGATTTTTTTGGAGGGAATGATGCTGAAGCTGAAACTCCAGTACTTTGGCCACCTCATGCGAAGAGTTGACTCACTGGAAAAGACTCTCATGCTGGGAGGGATTGGGGGCAGGAACAGAAAGGGACGACAGAGGATGAGATGGCTGGATGGCATCACCGACTCGATGGACGTGAGTCTGAGTGAACTCCGGGAGTTGGTGATGGACAGGGAGGCCTGGCATGCTGCGATTCATGGGGTCGCAAAGAGTGGGACACAACTGAGCAACTGAACTGAACTGAACTGAACTGAACTAATTCTTCGGAGAAGGCGATGGCACCCCACTCCAGTACTTTGCCTGGAAAATCCCATGGACGGAGGAGCCTGGTAGGCTGCAGTCCATGGGGTCGCTAAGAGTCAGACACGACTGAGCGACTTCACTTTCACTTTTCACTTTCATGCATTGGAGAAGGAAATGGCAACCCGCTCCAGTGTTCTTGCCTGGAGAATCCCAGGGACGGGGGAGCCTGGTGGGCTGCCGTCTATGGGGTCGCACAGAGTCGGACACGACTGAAGCGACTTAGCAGCAGCAGCAGCAAGTAATGCTTTTTATGTTTCATAAGAAAACTGAGTTCGACCAAAGAAATACAATAAATAGTCCATTAACTACAATTAGAATGTCCTAGCTAATTCACTATGACCGTTCATAGCAAGTTAATGATTAACTTATTTAAATCTCTTTTAGTTAGTAAATTTAACCACCAAAAATCCCTTCCCATATACGCATTAGCATCCTTCACCAGTTCTATGAAATACTTTTTGCAAATGCTACAGCAAACCTACACGCTCCAATCGAAACTAGAAATTAGTAAAACTAGTTTATTTCCCTGATGATCCTAGTGGGCAATGAGCTGCTTTCCTATTACATTTTAAAAAGCAACCCTCCTTCTTTTCACTGAGCTTTTTAACTTGGGATGAATTCAGGAGCCCTTTCCCGGGTCACCTCCCGGAAACCCTGGCAATTACGGGCTGAATGGAAAACAAGCGTTAAGACACACGTTCCAAACGGAGGAGCCAAGCCTTTCCTCCCCACACTGGCTCTGCTGCTAGCAATGAATGGGGCTTTTCAGAATTCTCCCTGTGAACAGAACTAATTCTGTAAGAGCCTGCTCTGTGTGTACAGTTCTCACCTGGAACTGGGAGTGTTGTGGTGGATAAAGGCTAACAAGAAGGACGCAAAGGGACGACTCTGCCTTGGCCTTAAACCCCAGGCAGTGGAGGACAAGAGCTTATTTTCCAACTCTGGCTTAAATGGTCTCTGACTGCCCCCTCTCTACTGTCACCTCAATGCACTCCCATTTAGATAATAGGATGTCTTTATTACTGAGAAGGAAGGGAAATAAAGCAGGTAGTTTATATCCTGCCTTGATGTATTCAACTCAGTAAGAAGAAAGCAAAGTCAACAGCAAAACCAGACAGTTAGTTTTGGGCACCCCTCCCCACCCCGCCTGATAACCCTGTGCATCCTGTCGCCTGGATACGCTGCTCCCTGTTTGTGGTGCTCAGTCACTGAGTCCTGCTGGACTCATGATCCCATGAACTATAGCCCACCAGGCTCCTCTGTCCATGGAATTTTCCAGGCAAGAATACTGGAGTGGGTAGCCATTCACTTCTCCAGGGGATCTTCCCAGTGCTGGGATCAAACCCGGGTCTCCCTCATTTCAGGCAGATTCTTCACCACTGCAGCACCTGGGAAACTGCCCCCTTGCAGACCAGGGCCTTTTAACACAAGGCTTTTCAACAAGAGGTTTTCTTTAGGGAGTGGACATTTCCTTTCTCTTTTATTCTGAAAAAAATGGCTATGATTTATCTCCAATGCCATTAACAGAAGCAAGAGTGTGTACTAGGAGAGGGGCAGTGTGATGCAACGGACTCACGACTCTTCTTAAAATATCTGCACTGCCAATTGCTCTATGTTTACCTGTAAGACAGACCGGGCAGGAGTGGCGGAGGGGCAGAGTTGGAATCTTATCTGAACTTGGCCCATCTTAAGCAGGCACTGATTAAGACAGGTGCAGCAGACCTGGGTATGACATAAACCCTCTTGGAGAAGGTCGCCATTAACCCTACCATAGAGCCACCAGACCTTACACAAGACTGGGGAGACAGACTCTCGGAGGGAACAAAGAGAACCTTGTGTGAACCAGGACCCAGGAATAAGGAGGAGCGACCCCACGAGACTGAGTCAGACTTGCCCACGAGTGTCCGGCAGAGGCGTGGGTCAGCGGTGGCCTGCTGCAGCGTGAGGGCACTGAGCGCAGAAGTGCATGCATGGGACCTTTTGAAGGAGGTGTACATTATCTTCATTAACTCCATCATAGTTTGGCCTCAGGTCAAACAACAGGGAGGGAGCAGAGCCCCACCCATCAACAGAAAATTGGATTAAAGATTTACTGAGCATGGCCCATCAGAAAAAGACCCAGTTTCCTCCTCAGTCTCTCCCATCAGTAAGTTTCCATAAGCTTCTTATCCTTCTCTATCAGAGGGCAGACAGAATGAAAACCACAATCACAGAAAACTAACCAAACTGATTACATGGACCAGAGCCTTGTCTAACTCAATGAAACTATGAGCCATGCCTTGTAGGGCCACACAAGATGGACGGGGTCATGGTGGATAGTTCTGACAAAAGTTGGTCCACTGGAGAAGGGAATGCAAACCTCTTCAGTATTCTTGCCTTGAGAACCCCATGAACAGCATGAAAAGGCAAAAAAGATAGGTTACTGAAAGATGAACTCCCCAGGTCAGTAGGTACCCAGTATGCTAGGGGAGATCAGTGGAGAAATAACTCCAGAATGAATGAAGAGACAGAGCCAAAGCAAAAACAATACCCAGTTGTGGATGTGACTGGTGATGGAAATAAAGTCTGATGCTCTAAAGAGCAATATTGCATAGGAACCTGGAATGTTAGGTCCATGCATCAAGGCAAATTGGAAGTGGTCAAACAGGAGATGGCAAGAGTGAACATCAACATTTTAAGAATCAGCTAACTAAACTGGACTGGAATGGGTGAATTTAATTCAGATGACCATTATATCTACTACTGTGGGCAAGAATTCCTTAGAAGAAATGGAGTAGCCATCATAGTCAACAAAAGAGTCCGAAATGCAGTACTTGGATGCAATCTCAGAGACAACAGAATGATCTCTGTTTCCAAGGCAAACCATTCAATATCACAGTAATCCAATCTATGCCCCCACCAGTAATGCTGAAGAAGGTGAAGTTGAATGGGTCTATGAAGACCTACAAATCCTTCTAGAACTCACATCCAAAAAAGATGTCCTTTTCATTATAGGGGACTGGAATGCAAAAGAAGGAAGTCAAGAGATACCTGGAGTAACAGATAAATTTAGCCTTGGAGTACAAAACGAAGCAGGGCAAAGGCTAACAGAGTTTTTCCAAGAGAACACACTGGTCATAGCAAACACCATCTTCCAACAACACAAGAGAAGACTCTACACATGGACATCATCAGATGGTCAATACCGAAATCATTGATCATATTCTTTGCAGCCAAATTTGGAGAAGCTCTATACAGTCAGCATAAACAAGACCAGGAGCTGACTGTGGCTCAGATCATGAACTCCTTATTGAAAAATTCAGACTTAAATTGAAGAAAGTAGGGAAAACCACTAGCCCATTCAGGTATGACCTAAATCAAATCCCTTATGATTATACAGTGGAAGTGACAAACAGATTCAAGGGATTAGATCTGATAGACAGAGTGCCTGAAGACCTATGGACGGAGGTTCATGACATTGTACAGGAGGCAATGATCAAGACCATCCCCAAGAAAAAGAAATGCAAAAAGGCAAAATGGTTGTCTGAGGAGGCCTTCTAATAGTTGTGAAAAGAAGAGAAGCTAAAGGCAAAGGAGAAAAGGAAAGATATATCCATTTGAATACAGAATTCCAAAGAATAGCAAGGAGAGATAAGAAAGCCTTCCTCAGTGATCAATGCAAAGAAAGAGGAAAGCAATAGAATGGGAAAGATTAGAGATCTCTTCAAGAAAATTAGAGATACCAAGGGAACATTTCATGCAAAGATGGACACATAAAGGACAGAAGTGATATGGACCTAACAGAAGCAGAAGATATTAAGAAGAGGTGGCAAGAATACACAGAAGAACTGTACAAAAAAGATCTTCACAACCCAGATAATCATGATGGTGTGATCACTGACCTAGAACCATACTGGAATGTGAAGTCAAGTGGCCCTTAGGAAGCATCACTATGAACAAAGCTATTGGAGGTGATGGAATTCCAGTTCAACTATGTCAAATCCTAAGAGATGACGCTGTGAAAGTGCTGCACTAAATGGGCCAGCAAGTTTGGAAAACTCAGCAGTGGCCACAGGACTGGAAAAGATCAGTTTTCATTCCAATCCCAAAGAAAGGCAATGCCAAAGAATGCTCAAACTACTGCACATTTGCACTCCCCTCACATACTAGTAAAGTAATGCTCAAAATTCTCCAAGCCAGGGTTCAACAGTACATGAACCATGAACTTCCAGATGTTCAAGCTGGATTTTAAAAAGGCAGAGGAACCAGAGATCAAATTGCCAACATCTGGTGGATCATCAAAAAATCAAGAGAGTTCCAGAAATCATTACTTCTGCTTTATTGACTATGCCAAGCCTGTAACTGTACAGATCACAATAAACTGTAGAAAATTCTTTGAGAGATGGGAATACCACCTGACCTGTCTCCTGAGAAATCCGTATGCAGGTCAAGAAGTAACAATGGAACAACAGACTGGTTCCAAATTGGGAAAGGAGTATATCAAGGCTGTATATTGTCACCCTGCTTATTTAACTAATATGCAGAGTACATCATGAGAAACGCTGGGCTGGAAGAAGCACAAGCTGGAATCAAGATTGCCGGGAGAAATATCAATCACCTCAGATATGCAGATGACACCACCCTTATGGCAGAAAGTGAAGAGGAACTCAAAAGCCTCTTGACGAAAGTGAAAGAGGAGAGTGAAAAAGTTGGCTTAAAGGTCAACATTCAGAAAACGAAGATCATGGCATCTGGTCCCATCACTTCATGGGAAATAGGTGGGGAAACAATGGAAACAGTGTCAGACTTTATTTTTTTTTTTTTTACTCTAAAATCACTGCAGATGGTGATTTCAGCCATGAAATTAACAGACGCTTACTCCTTGGAAGGAAAGTTATGACCAACCTAGATAGCATATTCAAAATCAAAGACATTACTTTGCCAACAAAGGTCCTTCTAGTCAAGGCTATAGTTTTTCCAGTAGTCATGTATGGATGGGAAAGTTGGACTATAAAGAAACCTGAGCACTGAAGAATTGATGCTTTTGAACTGTTGGAGTTGGAGTTGGTGTTGGAGAAGACTCTTGAGAGTCTCTTGGACTACAAGGAGATCCAACCACTCCATCCTAAAGGGAATTAGTCCTAAACATTCATTCGAAGGACTGATGCTGAAGCTGAAACTCCAATACTTTGGCCACCTCATTCGAAGAGTTGACTCATTGGAAAAGACCCTGATGCTGGGAGGGATTGAGGGCAGGAGGAGAAGGGGACGACAGAGGATGAGATGGCTGGATAGCATCACCGACTGGATGGATATGAGTTTGGGTGAACTCTGGGAGTTGGTGATGGACAGGGAGGCCTGGTGTGCTGCAATTCATGGGGTCGCAAAGAGTCGGACACGACTGAGGGACTGAACTGAACTGAACTGAATGCACATACACAGAATCTAGAAAAATGATACTGAAAATTTTATTTACAGGCACCAATGGAGAAACAGATATATAGAACAGACTTATGGACATGCGGAGAGGGGAGGAGAGGGTGAGATGTATGGAAAGAGTAACATGGAAACTTACATTCAGTTCAGTTCAGTTCAGTTGCTCAGTCGTGTCCGACTCTGCAACCACATGAATCGCAGCACGCCAGGCCTCCCTGTCCATCACCAACTCCCAGAGTTCACTCAGACTCACGTCCATCAAGTCAGTGATGCCATCCAGCCATCTCATCCTCTGTTGTCCCCTTCTCCTCCTGCCCTCAATCCCTCCCAGCATCACAGTCTTCTCCAATGAGTCAACTCTTCGCATGAGCATATGTAAAACATATAGCCGATGGGAATTTGCTGTATGGCTCAGGAAACTCAACAAGGGGCTCTGTATCAACCTAGAGGGGTGGGATGGGGAGGGAGATTGGAGGGAGGTTCAAAAGGGAGGGGATATATGTATACCTATGGCTGATTCATGTTGAAGTTTGACAGAAAACAACAAAATTCTGTAAAGCAATTATCCTTCAGTAAAAAAGCAAATTATTTAAAAAAAAAATGTATTCTACGTCACTTGCTGTGTGGGGACTTGCACATGGCTCACCGTGGTTATAGACCTGGAGTTACAATTTTCTGCTAACCTTGAAAAAACTCATCTTTGCTGGAGAAATATCTGGCAGTCTGTTTGTTTCAGGTCAACAATACACTCCTGGTCCATGCAGGTCGCTGTCACCTGCCCTGACTGTAGTGAGCCCTAGGTTTCCCAGAACTGGCAGGAATACTTTTGCACAGACATCCCCGGAAGGGCTTCTCACAGACCTCCAGCTGGACGAAGCAGGACCCAGACGCTCTGTTCTGCCTGCCTAGTCACTCTTGTCCTTTCCTTACACGGGCAAGTTTTTTGTTACTTCTGTTTGGAGAAAAACAGTTGTAGTGAAAGAAAAGCACACAGGGAATTGCTAAGATCCTGGTAAAAATCTATTCTGTAAACTTGGATGAGGATACATAAGTTTTTATTTTCTCATTTCACTTTAAACACACATGTGCATTTTGCACTTTTTCTGGTGTGCCTGTGACATAACTAAAGAATTTTAAAATTCATGTAGTAAAAAACATTGGTTGGGGCTTTCTCAGGTGGTCCAGTGGTTAAGATTTCACCTTTCAATGCAAGGGGTGTGGATTCAATCCCTGGTTGGGGTCCCACGTCTTGCAACCAAAAAAACCATACAAAAAAGAAGTAATATTGTAGCAAATTCAAGAAAGACTTTAAAAATGGTCCATGTCAAAAAAAAAAATCTTAAAAAAATTAAAAAACACTAGTACCATGTTAACATGTTTCGTGAAAGAAATCAGATGTGAAAAGGTACTTACCTAAATCTTTATATAAAATTTTACAACTGGCAAAACCAGGGCAGTGGTTACACTTGAGGGAGTAGTACCGGGAAGCAAACACAGAGTGGATGCACTTGGGAGATGCTAGTAATATTCTGCTTCTTGATCTGGATGCCAATTAAATGGGAACAGTCACTTTATGGCAATTGACTAAGTTGCCTTCTGTATCGCCAAGTCCATGGAAAGAATTAATTGCCCTTTAAGTGGAAGAAGCTTATTCTCTTCCTTGCATTGACACCACCAAGTTTTTTCCCAAGGAAACAGGGCTTTATTCCTCATTGGCTCAGGTATCCATCTTTCTGGAAATGCAGAATTTAGCAAAACTAAAATACGGCACTTTTTTTTTTTTTCCAGCAAGTGATATATGCAACTACAAATAAATACTTGCATTTTTGAAAATTTCTCTTTTCTGCCTCTCCTCAGGCAAAATATTTAAAACAACTTTTAACAACTTTTTATGTACACTTCCATTGCCACTGGCAGTGATATCCAAGAAAACTTTCTGCAATGGTAGAAATGTTCTATACTCTAAATACTAGTTAGTGTGGCTAAATGCTCTTGAAATGTGATGGAAGAACTGAAATTTTAATTTAATTTTAATTAATTTAAATTTGATTGACCACGTGTGGCTAGATGTACTGTATCATGCAGCACTCTTCAGGAGTGCAGGTACCTTCGCCCCCTAAGATCTTGACAACATTTTCTCTGATAACCTCTACTACTACAACTCTATGTTTCACCCTTTATGCTTCTGTCACCATGATTTACTTAAGGTATGGTACATGTTAGGACTGATGCTGAAGCTGAAGCCCTAATACTTTGGCCACTTGATGCCAAGAGCTGACTCACTGGAAAAGACCCTGATGTTGGAAAAATTGAGGGCAAGAGGAGAAGGGGACGACAGAGGATGAGACAGTTGGATGGCATCACTGACTCAGTGGACATGAGTTTTAGCAAACTCAGGTAGATAGTGATGGACAGAGAAGCCTGGCACACTGCAATTCATGGGGTCGCAGAGTCAGACATGGCTTAGCGACTGAACAACAGCAACAATTTACATGCTATTTCTCCATCATTTCCTTCATCTTCTCCTTTCTGCCTAGAGGGCAGTTTTTTATTCTTCCACATCTTCTATCTTCCATCATTTCCCTTTTCCATCCCTCTTTATGTTTTGATATTCTGGTTCACTAGGACCCTCCCCTGACCTCCTCATTCTTGGTTAGCACCATCCTCACTTTCTTTTCCAAAACACTTTGTGCCTCTTTCCACCATAAAACTTAAGGGAAGTACAATGATCTTTTATAAGTTTGTCTCTCCCACTGTCTTATAAATTCCTTGCAGGTCATATATACCTCTGTTATTTCCGGGAATCAAGACAAATAGGATCATTGAGTGAATAAGGAAGCAGTAGTCTATCCAAGAGTCTGTAGCCCAGACATCTGTGATATGGAGGAAATTTGTGGGAAGAAGGAAATGTACCTTGAGAAAACCCCCTGAAAGAACAAAAGTGGTCCACAAATGGCTAATTTTATTGCAATGCTCTTCATAATAAAAAAATAATTAAAGCAACTTAAAAGACCTACACTGGGAATATGGTTTAATACACTATGCTCTACCCACTAGATGGAATATTATGCCGCTCTTAAAAACTGTAATTATGAAGACTAGGCAGTATAGGGAAAATGTTCATGATCTGCTTAAGTGAAAAAAAAGACCATAAAATTCCTTCTACACCAATGATTAGAACCATATAACATTATGATTGCCTCTGGGCACAAATCAACATTGAATATATAAAAATAAAAATCTTTTCATTGTAAATTGGAAGTGTGTGCTTGCTTTATTTTTTTAAAAAATAATGTTTTAACATTGCTTTGTACTAGTTTTGTTTTTTTTTAAGGTGATCAAAAATTCATGAAGGTTCCCCTGAAGTAATTCATCCAGCAATGAGTTTTAAGCATGAATGCTTGAGAAACAGCAGTCATCAGGCGTGTGTCAGTGAAGTGAAGTGAAGTGAAGTGAAGTTGCTCAGTCGTGTCCGACTCTTTGCAACCCCATGGATTCTAGCCGACCAGGCTCCTCCATCCACGGGATTCTCCACGCAAGAATACTGGAGTGGGTTGCCATGTCCTTCTGCAGGGGAACTTCCCTACCCAGGGATCGAACCCAGGTCTCCCGCATTGCGGGCAGGTGTTTTACCCTCTGAGCCACCGAGGGAGCGGTGTCTGTGAGGAGGGGAGTAAAGACACAGGTGATTAGGACTTTCGGGGGGCAGAAGGCTCTTTGTCCACTTGTCTGTAGGCGATGCTCCTGAGAACTCCGACGTGTAAAAACTGAAGCTTGGTGTGGAGGGACCAGGGCCAAGCATGAACTTAAACATTTTTCATGTGTACTGAAAAAAGACCCTGAGAATAGCGCAATACAATAGAAGCTTATCGATATCAATTTTCATAAATATTGTATGCTGCTGCTAAGTCACTTCAGTCGTGTCCGACTCTGTGCGACCCCATAGACAGCAGCCCACCAGGCTCCCCCGTCCCTGGGACTCTCCAGGCAAGAACACTAGAGCGGGTCGCCATTTCCTTCTCCAATGCATGACAGTGAAAAGTGAAAGTGAAGTCCCTCAGTCGTGTCCGACTCCCAGGGACCCCATGGACTGCAGCCCACCAGGCTCCTCCGTCCGTGGGATTTTCCAGGCAACAGTACTGGAGTGGGGTGCCAGTGCCTTCTCCAAAATATTGTATAGGGAAGCCTGGTGTGCTGCAGTCCATGGGGTCACAGAGAGTCGGACACAACTGAGCAACTGAACAAAGTTACAATTAATTTCCGTTTACTACATCTTCCTAGCTTTTCAACATGTTGTCTTTGGTCAGAGATAAGATGCATAAGAAGAGAATAGAGACTTTTTCATTACTTACACCTGGACCATTAAGCAAATTCCTGCTGCCTCTCAGGTCTTATACTGGGAGTGAGGCAGCACTGTGACTATCTCCTCAGGACCGCGAGAGAGCAGGCAGTGAGCCATCTTGTTTTCTGCCCGGAGCAAGCCCGCATCAGCTGAAGAGACCCGAGATCAACCGTCAGACGCTGCTGCTCAGGAGACATTAGTAGTGACCAGGAATCAGCCAGGAATCAACCACTTTTCCACAGAGGCTTTTTCTGTGCCAGGATCATGTGTTTCACTGAACTTTCATGTCTAAAACTAGTTTAATTCCTTTTATTTATTTACTTGAGAATGGTATTTAGAATTCATCATATAGATGCTAGATGGATTAATTATTAGTAAGGTTTCATTGTTTCTAGGCATTCTCAGTGGACAAAGGAGCTTGGATCTGTCTGTCTGTCTATCTCTCATGCCTACATACACATCTACATTTATCTCATTTATCTATCCATATGAACACACATACATATACACAAATGCATAAAACAAAAACAAAATAAAAACATGCATTCATATTGATACTTGTGAATTTAATTAAATACCTTGGGTTCATTCTAGCTTTTCCACCCCAATTTCTTGCATCATTTGTAACTTCTTTGTCTAAAAGCTAAAAAAAAAAAAAAAAAAAAAATCAGCTCTCAATATCTACCATATACTTATTTTCTAAATCTAACATAAAGTATTTTCAGGATTGGTAACCTATAGTTCTGTGAGAACCAACCTTCTATCTAGAATACAATATTTGTGTATGGGTTCTTTCAGTCTTTTGTCTTACATTATCCAATCAAAATATGATTTTCCATTCTGTGTAGTGACATTATTACTTTTAGTGCAACTAAGTTCATTAATTATAGGTTGTATTTACTGAGGTTTCCCCATACATTGTTGTTGGTTTATAAAGATTTTTAAGAAATTTGCTATTTGTGATGGACAGTTCTATAGGATTTGACACATGCACAGAGTTGTATACCTACCATAATATCACAGTACAAAATAGTTCCATTTCCCTAAAAATTCCCATATGCTTCCTTTGTAGTCAACCAAATTCTTCACTTTCTATCCCTGTTAACCTCTGGCTTGATTTTCTTCCTAACAGTTCTGCTTTTTTTTTTTTTTTTTTTTTTTAAGAATGGCACATATATTGGCAATAAACAACAATTTGCTAAGTCCTATCTGACTCTTTTTGTGACCCCATGGACTGTAGCCCGCCAGGCTCCTTTGTCCATGAGATTTCCCAGACAAGAATACTGAAGTGGGTTGGCATTTCTTCCTTCAGGGTATCTTTCCAACCCAGAGATTAAACCCATGTCTCCTACATTTACAGACAGAATCTTTACCACTTAGCCACCAGAGAAGCCCATTGGCAATAAATGGTATCATATTCTATGCAGCCTCTTGAGTCTGGTTTCTTATGCTTGGCAAAATGCACTTAGATTAGTCTATTTTTTTTTAATGCATGTGCCAGTTTGTTTATGCATTCACCAATTGAATAATATCCATGGTATTTCTAAATTTTGTGAGTGCAAATTATCTTCTATAAACATTCACATACAGATTTTTGTGTGAGATTTTCATTTTTCACTTTAGTAAATGCCCAGAAGGAGAACTGGTGGGTCATATCATAAGTGTATGTTTAACTTCATAGCAAAAACTAAAACAAACATGCTATACTGTATTCCACAATGTGGCTATATTCCTAGTAGCACTATTTTGCCCTTTTTTGTCTTTTGTACTCCTACTAGCACTGTAATGACTTCTAGTCACTTTGCATCCTTGGCGGTGTTTGATATTTAATTTTTTAGCCATTCTAATAGATGTGCAGTAGTATCATTCTGTGGTTTTACTCCCCTAATGACTAATGATGTTGAGCATCTTTTCATATGTCAGTTTGCCCTCTGTATTTGCTTTGATGAAGAGTCTATTCAGATCTTTCTAAGTTTTTTTTTTTTTTTTTCTACTAAGTTTTAATTGGACCGTTCATTTTATTGCTGAGTTTTAGGAGATCTTAAGGCAATGGCACCCCACTCCAGTACTCTTGCTGGAAAATCCCATGGACGGAGGAGCCCAGTAGGCTGCAGTCCATGGGGTCGCTAAGAGTCAGACCTGACTGAGTGACTTCACTTTCACTTTTCACTTTCATGCATTGGAGGAGGAAATGGCAACCCACTCCAGTGCTCTTGCCTGGAGAATCCCAGGGACGGGGGAGCCTGGTGGGCTGCCGTCTATGGGGTCGCACAGAGTCGGACACGACTGAAGTGACTTAGCAGCAGCAGCAGCAGCAATGTATCTTGAATAGAAATTTTTTTTTCAGAAGTATAATTTGCAAATACTTTCTTTCAGTCTATAGCTTGCCTTTTCATTCTCTCAATAGTGAGTTCTGTAGAACAAACATTTTAAATTTCATAAAATCCAATTCATTTTTTTCTTCAATGGATCATGTTTATATCAAAAAAATTCTGCCTAAAACTAATAATGATTTTCTCCTTCACTTTGTTCTAGAAGGTTAATAGTTTTAGATTTTATACTTAGAGCTATAATCCGTTTTGAGTTTATTTTTGTGTATGTTGCAAGCTATGGATACAAAGTCATTAATTTGCACATGAATATCCAACTGTTCACCACTATTTGTTGAAAAGACTTTCCTTTCTCCATTGATTGCCTTTCTGCCATTGTTACAAATCAATTGATAATATTTGGGTATGCCTATTTCTAGGTCTTCTATTCTGCTTCATTGATTAATTAATCATTAATTTCACCAATGCCATGCTGTCTTGATTATGGTAGCTTTATAACAATGTTCAACTTTATTAGTCACCAGGGAAATGTGAAGTAAAACCATAATGAGATACCACTGTCCACTCACCAGAACTAAAACTGACAAAACTAAATGCTAAATGTGGGCGATCACGTGGAAAAACCAGTCACTCCTACATGTCTACTGCGTAAAATGTACAGCCACTTTGTAACATGATCTGGCCAACCCTTATAAAACTGAGCACTGGAATTATCCTAGTAATAATTTCTATAGAAATAAAAATGTATGTCCACAAAAAAGACTTACACAAGAATATTATTGTGCCCAGCAACCCCCACCCCCACCAGATAATAACCCAAGCTTGCAGAAAGGCAACTGAGGCTTCAGGGAACAGGGTGAGGGTAACCAAGGTGTCAGACTGCAGTGGGAAAAAGGAAGCTTCAGAGGACAGCGATCAGGAGGTGGCAATGAAAATAATAGATTCCAAAACAAAGGCCAGAAGTGGAGTTTTAATAAAGCATTCAGACAGTAATTTGATGTAGAGGATTTATGTGGCAAAAACAGAACTATGTTCAGCAACACAGAACTGAACATAATTTTTCATACAAAGTTTTCGTAAAACCACATTGTATTTTCTTCCTGATTACTTGCCTGACTACTTCCTGACTACGTACTTCAAGAGAGACAAGCTTCATCTAAATTATTTCATCTGATTGATGATTGTCATTTTTAAATTTATTGCTATTTCTGTCTCAGGTATTCCTTTGGAAAAAGTATGTGGATTCATTACATATTCTAATGTATTGCCTATAGATTATAAGATAAAGTCAAACATGTATCTGCTGATACTTTTTAAGTTGACCTGTCTTTATACTTAGAAATGTCTCTTGATAGTAGGCTTCCCTGGTGACTCAGATGGTGAAGAATCTGCCTGAAATGCAGGAGAGCCATGTTTGATCCATGGGTTGGGAAGATTCCCTGGAGAAGGAAACAGCACCCACTCCAGTATTCTTGCCTGGAGAATTCCATGGACAGAGGAGCCTGGCAGGCTATAATCCATGGGGTCACAAAGAGTCAGACATGACTGAATGTCTGATAGTTTCTGACTATCAGAAACGGTCTAAGGTTTTTCAATAGGCAAATTAAACAAACCATGTAAAATGGACTTGTGCTTATGCTCAGTCATATCTGACTCTTTGCAATACTGTGGACTATAGCCTGCCAGGTTGCTCTGTCCGTGGAGTTTTCCAGGTAAGAATACTGGAGTGAATTGCCATTTCCTCCTCCAGGAGATCTTCCCTACCAAGAGACCAAACCCATATCTCCTGTATCTTCTGCATCAGCAGGTAGATTCTTTACAACTGTGCTTTGGGAAGCCCTGTATAATGGAATTTGTTGTTGTTCAGTCGCTCAGTGTGCCCCACTCTTTGCAACCCCCATGGACTTCAGCATGCCAAGTTTCCCTGTCCTTCACCACCTCCTGGAGTTTGTTCAAACTCAGGTCCAGTGAGTCAGTGATGCCATCCAACCATCTTGTCCTCTGTCATCCCCTTCTCCTGCCTTTAATCCTTTCCAGAATCAAGTTTTTTCTAATGAGCCAGCTCTTCCCATCAGGTAGCCAAAGTATTACAGCTTCAGCTTCAGCATCAGTCCTTCCAATGAATATTCAGGGTTGATTTCCTTTAGGATTGACTGGTTTGATCTCCTTGCAGTCCAAGGGACTCTCAAGAGTCTTCTCCAGCACCACAGTTTGAAAGCATCAATTCTTCAGCGCTCATCCTTCTTTATGTTCCAACTCTCACATCTATATATGCTGCTACTGCTACTAAGTTGCTTCAGTTGTGTCCAACTCTGTGCGACCTCTTAGACGGCAGCCCACTAGGTTCCTCTGTCCCTGGGATTCTCCAGGCAAGAATACTGGAGTGGATTGCTATTTCCTTCTCCAATGCATGAAAGTGAAAAATGAAAGTGAAGTCACTCAGTCGTGTCCGACTCTTAGCGACCCCATGGACTGCAGCCTACCAGGCTCCTCCATCCATGAGATTTTCCAGGCAAGAGTACTGGAGTAGGGTGCCATTGCCTACTCCATATAAGACTACTGGAAAAAAACATAGCTTTTACTATACGGACCTTTGTCAGGAAAGTAATGTCTCTGCTTTTTAACATACTATGTTTGTCATAGCTTTTCTTCTAAGAAACACTCAACAATAAAAGCAACAAACTACTCCCATTACAGGTTGAGTGAAACAAGACTTATCCAAGACTACATATTGTAGGATTCCATTTATATGGGTTCTGGAACAAGCAATGTTCATTTATGGTGCATTAAAAAAAAATCACAGCAGCGATTGCCTGGTTAGGTAGGATGGTATAGAGGTTGACTGGGAGGAGGCATAAAGGAAATTTCTGCAGGGATGATAATGTTCTGCATCTGGATCAGGGTTTGAGCTGCACGGGTATGTGCTCTTGACAACACTTACTGCATGGTGCACTTGGAACTTTACTTGGAAAGGAAAAAAGAACAATACTTACTGTTCCCTTAGGAAGATGTCTGGAAGTAGATAGCTCCAGGGTTCTATGTATCACTGATATTATAAAAGATCCAGGTCCTTTCTTTCTTTCTATTTTGCTGCCTTCCAAAGCTGGCTTTTTGTTTTCATCCTCATGGCCTTATGATCAACATGGCAGTCCTAATGGTGTGTTGCCTGGCACCTTGATCAAGTCTGTGAGCCACAGAGTCAAATGGGAGCTGAATTTTAGTCTTTCTACATATTGATTCTGTGGTCTTGGACATACTTCTTAACTTTGAAAAGTCTAAGCTACCTAACTCTAAAGTGCAGCTAATCATATCTGCTCCATAGAGCTGCTGTGAAGTTTAAATGAGATAACCATGTGAAGTGCTTCTTAAAGAACAGCATTTTTTTTTTTTTTTTGGTAGAAAAATGCATAGATGAGATCAAACTATAGTATCCTTAACAGGGGTTTTTTAAGAGTTCATGTTGCTTTCAGTTTTGCTTAGCTGGCACTCAGGTTTTTAGAAAACTACTACTGCAATGTATAAATAGTACAGTTGACTGTTGAACAATGTGGGGGTTAGAGGTACAGTCAAAAACTTCTGACACCTCAATAACTTAACTACTAATAGCCAGCTATTAACTTGAAGCCTTACTGATGACATAAAAAGTCAATTAACACATATTTTGTATGGCATATGTATTATATGCCATATATATTTTTACAATAAAGAGACCTAGAGAAAAGAAAGTGTATCAAGAAAATCATAAGGGAAAATACACGTACAGTTCTGCACTGTATTTATCAATATGATAAATTTATATCATTTGTTTATAAGATGAATTGACTGTCAGTACTTACATCAATATTATCTCACATGATACACTAGATGTTACACATATTACTAACATTAGACATCAAAAACAAAGATATGTGAAAAAGAAATTTATATTTATTCAAAGGTATAAGGATCCATGGCCTGATAACGAAGCAACAGCAAAATGATTGCTTTATGTTAGTCTAGTGTGTTGCTTCATGGTAAGCTAGCCTATACCCTGAACAAATCATTATAAAATGTTTTGGGCATACAGTATCATAGTCATAAGACAGTACTGTAAACATTGGTACTTTTTTTTTTTTTAAGCCACTTGTGATGCTAGGCTGATATGAAATTTCTTAAATTATGAGAGAGACAAGCATACTGTATGGCAGGGGCCCCCAACCTACAGGATCTAATTCTAGATGATCTGAGGTGGAACTGATGTAATAACAATAGAAATAAAGTGCACAACAAATGTAATGTTCTTGAATCATCCCGAAACCGTCCTTCCCACTCCAGTCCATGGAAAAATTGTCTTCTACAAAAGCGGTCCCTGGTGCCAAAAAAGTTAAGAGACCACTACTGTTTGGTAAGGTGATTCACTGAAAGCAAAAGTTATGAAATAGTAGCAAAACTAATACATTATTAATTTTGCATTAAATATCTCTCATCTTAAGCCTATATGAGGACAGACTATCCTGTACAAGTCTTGCACATGATGTCGTACACGATAAATATTTAGGTCATGATGATAATGACACAGAAACCTCTCATACAGTGCTTGCTGTACAGTCACTAGATTTTCAAACAATGCCTCTCACACACATACACAGCAGATATGTTTATTAATATTATCTGTATGGTATGATGATTGTTTACTATTAAATCAAGAGGATCATCTTCAAGATCTTCATACTTATCATCTTCACGTTGAGTAGTTTGAGGAAGAGAAAGAGGAGACATTGGTCTTGCTGAGTCAGGGGTCACAGAGGTGGGAGAGGAGGAGGAGGTGGAAGGGGAGACAGGAGAGACAGGCACACTTCCTGTCATTTCACGGAAATCTATCATAATCTCTGTCTGACTCTATTGCTTTTGTATTTCTTTTCAGATGCTTCTACACGTTACTAATCTTTCTTCCACCATTTGCTTTAGCTTCAGTGTCCATATCATAGAAGGGTCCCTGTTGTAAAAGAAGTCTAAAGCAGTCTTGAACAGTTGAAACTCTTCTGCCAGACTGTAGGATATCTATTTGTTCTCTGGCACTGCTTCTTCTATGTCCTTTTCCTCATCGCCTACACTGGTTTGGAAGCACTCATTTCTATCAGGTCATCTTCTATTAATTTCTGGTGTGGTGTCTATTCACTCCTGAATTTCTTGAAGATTCATATCTAAAACCCTCACCAACACCCTCATATTTTTTGGTTATATTCAGTCTCTTTCTCGATTTTCTTGATTGCCTCTGTTATAAATTCTTTGAAGCCATACGCAACATCTGGACACGGCAAGAATTTACTGTTTTGGGCTTGTCGCTGTTCACAGCTTTTTCCATAACAATGATGACACCTTTGATGGTGTGATCCTTCCAGACCTTCATGATGTTCTATTGGAGTTCTCTTCCATAGTGTTGATGATCCTTTTACAATATCATGTGGAATGAGCCTCAAAGGTCCTGTGACTCCCTAATCTAGTGGCTGCTTTAGAGACATTGTGTTTGAGAATGAACAGACCACTTTGACCCCTTCAGTGTTGAGCTCATAAAGTTCTGCATGACTACGGGCATTGTCCAGGGAAAACAGATGGAAAGGACCATAGATAGAAACAATCCAGAAAAAAGGGTTCTTGTTGTCCAGCACTTCTTGTTGTTCAACCAAAAGACTGGCAGCTGACAGTGTCTTTTCCTTCAAGGGTCACACATAAGCAGCTTTGTAGATCAGGGCAGTTGCAGAACTGATCATAAACCGGACTGTTTTTGTACAAAACAGTAGCATTAAACTCTTCCTTCCTGCCTTAAATCCTGGTGCTCGTTTATCTTCCGTACTAATAGATATCCTTTGTGGCACTTTATTTTTCCAGAAGAGGACATTTTTTTCTGCATTAAAAACCTGTCTAGGAAGATATCCTTTCTCCCCAGTGATTCTCTTAATGACATCTGGGAACTCATCCTGCATAAGTTAGCCATCTTCCAACTTGGTCCAGGGTGATGAACGAGGGTTAAGTTGCCCTAGAGTGAAAATCACTCTATCAAACACACTCTGATATAACTTAATTCCAGTTTAGCTCAAGACTGTACCCTCTACTCCAAATATCTACTTTTAGATTGGTAGAGAGTCATTCCCTGAGACTTAACATCATTATTCACAAAGTCTGCTTTCATAAAGCAATTCATTTTTTAAGGTGGAATGGAAGGTCAAGGGATAGAAAAATAGAGTGAAAAGCAAAATCACTATAAGTAAACAGCTTAAGTAGGTGCTTCCCCTGATTTAGTTAGTTAGTTCAGTCGCGCAGTTGGGTTCGACTCTTTGCGACCCCATGAATTGCAGCATGCCAGGCCTCCCTGTCCATCATCAACTCCCGGAGTTCACCCAGACTCACGTCCATTGGGTCAGTGATGCCATCCAGCCATCTCATCCTCTGTCGTCCCCTTCTCCTCCTGCCCCCAATCCTTCCCAGCATCAGTCTTTTCCAATGAAAAGTCTTTCCCCCTCACTTACATAAGGACAAATGTACACCATGATGTCTCCTTGGCTCCATCAGGCCCTGTACAGAATCCAGAAAGGCCCCAGAGACTCGTTGGCTAGCTTACACAGTAAGTTGGGTTCTTATTTTATAACTCTGATTCTTTCTCATGTCTCAGCTCAAGGGCTCAGAGATCAAAGAGGAAACCTCCCTTGCTGGATACCAGCTCTACATGGGTTCAACGGAGCTAAGTTGCTTTTCAATTCCAGGCTGCTCCCATTGTCACACGACTGCAAATCCTCCCCAGGGGCCAAGTGTGGGGCGAGCTGACCTCAGCTACCCTGTGAGTTAGTCTCCAAAGCAGGCAGGCTGAGGTCACCCTTCACCCTGGCTTCCTGCACAATCATTCAGCGGTCTCCCAGCGAGAGCAGGGAACAGCTATAGTTAGATTTTTCATTTAAAATTTGGCACCGCCTACAGTCATTCGCTTTCCTTCCAACGATGGTTGCCATTATATTAAAAAGAGTAAATTTGCTGCTGCATTACTTACTGCCCAGAAAATCCAGCTGAAACCTGCTCCTGCCAAATCCGCAGTTTCAATGCAAGGCCAGAGACTTTAAATAGCTCCTGCGAGTGAGGATTTTCTGCTCTCTATAAAAAAAAAAAAAGAAATTTTATTTTGATAAAGCCTCAGTTTGAAGGATTGGACATGGACCATTAGAAACAGAAAATGGTTGTCCCTCTCTCTCAATTTCTGACCACCCCATTTGCCTAATTCTCAAAGGCAAATTCTCCTCAGAGTGGTGGTACTTGGTGGTTTTGATGAGTGAGGGGATTTTTCTTTACTTACATTTTGCCAGAAGTCCCTCAAGTCTTCTTTTAGAGGCCCGTCCTCCACACTTAAAATGTTTATGCCTACAGGCTCACAAGTATACAAAGCTATTAAAAAAAACAACAGTGGAAAGAGAGAAGTGAAAAAAATGCAAGTTCTCAGAAGGTCCCCAGATTGGGTAGTGGCCTCCTTCTCCTAAGATTTTATGTGATTCCCTTTACTTATTTCATAGTGCTGCAAACAAGAAAGCAGGAAAGTATAGAACTGAGTTTTTTTTCTTTTTCCTTTCCTATTCATTTTTCTAGCTCCAAATTATCATGGACCTAAACCATTTCAGAAGTTTGAATAGATGTTGAATGGTGACGCAGGGAAAATAAGAAACTGATAGCAGAATGCATTATTTTAATAAATGTGTAATTTTGTAGAAGTTTGACGGTTTGCAGTTACTAGGATATATGCCCTTTTTCTTAAAATATCTTCAGAGATCAAGTCTGAAAGCTTGATTGTCTAACTTGCTTACAATTTGGAAGTTTTGGTAATCACACCTTACCTTGCTTCTATTGGTATGATGTGCTGGGGGGAGGATCTTGACACCTATAAGAGTAAGAATATAAAGATGTTTCCACCCCCACTGTGGCATCTACAGGGAATTCTGCTAAAACGTTTTGAGAAGTTTTAACCTTTCAGAGGTTCCTTTCATCCAGAAATTTTAGTTTACCTTCTTGAGACCACATAGACCAGATTGAATACCTTTTCACAAGATACTATTTAAAGACTCTATTTTTCCCTCCCTTGGAATATTGTAGCATCTTGGATAAATACCCTATCACTCAGTCAGTCACATATAATAGCATGGCTTGTGCACCCCTTTTTACTCGGGTGGTGGTCCCCTCCCTGTGTTTGGGTATGCTTTGTCTGGTCTATTTCTTAGAGGAATGTCCTTGGGCTGCAGGAGACTCTTGTGGACAGGTGAAAACCCGTGCATCTGGGAATTCATTGCTCATCCTCAAGGCTTTTGGCCAGGAAATCACAGATGGGAAGTTTGAAAATCCAGTTCAGTGACAAAGTTGTCTCAATTCTGGATAACTCTGAGGTCTCTCACTTGAGAGTTTCCCTGTAGAGCCAGGTAAAATTGAGGTTTAAAGTACCTCCTGCTCAGCGTCCTCTCCCTCCCTGTCCTGCTTCCAAGAAATCTTCCTCATCCATCTTCTCAGAGCCCTTCCTTAATAAATCACTTTCACATTAGTCCTCATTTTAGAATCTGCTTCTTGGTAACTGAAGATAGTGTATCTTCCTCTTAATAAGGAACAATCAAAACAAACATTACTCCATGAGTGGGCTAATCAGTATACCGTAAAATAGAACTAACTGCTTGTTTATTCGAGGCACTGTAATCAGAGCAATGTGATGAAACTGTGACTATTACGGAAGGGAAATCCAGACTCTGTAATCGAGGGATTTAGGTTTTAGCCCTCATCAACTAATGAAAAAACAGACCTCCCTTGATAAAAGGTTTATACATTCAGTGAAAGGGTGATCTAGAAGCAATATGCCAGTTAACACAGGGAGAAGACAAGACAGACATCCTGTAGGAGGTAAATTAAATTATTTGGAGTTTGAATTTATATAATCCGGATGTTCCAGTTATTCCTAAGGCAAGAAACAAACATAAAATATGTTCTTAGAGAATCCTACTTCCGGCTATGACAGAACATATTAAATATGGCTCAACCTTTTGCCAAAACAATTATATAAGTGAAGAAAGTATTCAAAATAGCTAGATGCTATTTAGATGTTGGAAGACTGGCAGTGCAGGTTTATGATTCTTAAGAGAATGAACTCAAGGAAAGGGGGCCCTTGGATCATGAAGTCTTTCTCTCCGGGGGACACTTCCAGGTGTCTGCACAGATGGAGGACCATTAACAAAGCATGCTGACTCAGAAGACGAATGCGCAGAGACAGACAAATACAATATGATGTCACTCACATGAGGAATCTAAACAAATGATATAAGCAAACTTATCTACAAAACAGAAAGACTCAGAGACAAAGAAAACAAACTGATGGTTCTCAAAGGTGATTGTGGAAGGGGGGGCGATAAATTAGGAGTTTTGAGATTAAAATATATACTGCTATATATTAACTAGATAACCAACAGGATGTAGTGTATACCACAGGGAACTCTACTCAGTATCTTATTCTAACATATAAAGGAAAAAATCTAAAAGAGAATATATACATATATATGTATATATAAAAGAATCTGCCTGCAGTACAGGAGACCCAGGTTCAATCCCTGAGTTGGGAAGATCCCCTGGAGAAGGGGATGGCAACCCACTCCAATACTCTTGCCTGCAGAATTCCATGGACAGAGGCACCTGGTGGGCTACAGTCCATGGGGTTGCAAAGACATGACTGACATGTGCTTAGTCACTCAGTCATGTATGTATATACACACACATATAACTGAATGTTATATGTATGGAGAAGAGAAAGGCTACCCACTCCAGTATTCTGGCCTGGAGAATTCCATGGACTGTATAGTCCTTGGGGTTGCAAAGAGTAGGACACGACTGAGCGACTTTCACTTTCACTTTTTGTTTTCACAAAAAACTGACACATATACATATAACTGAGTACATATACCTGAATATATATACATACACACATATACATATAATTGAATCACTTTGCTGTACACCTGAAACTAACACAGGATTGTAAATCAGCTATATTTCAAATTTAAAAATTAGAAAAAAGAAGATAGATGTTAAAGTAAGTGATCATGAGGAGAGCTGGCATTTGTGAAGCAGGATAATCAGAAGTAAAGCGAGCTCACATAGGACTTCCCTGGTGGTTCAATAGTTAGGACTCCATGCTTCCAATGCAGAAGGTGCAAATCCGATCCCTAGTGGGGGAACTAAGATCCCACATGATGCCATAGCACAGCCAAAAAAGAGAGAGAGAGAGAGCTTCCAGAGATGTAGCTGCTGCTGAAAACTGTGAAGTGAAAGTCGCTCAGTCGTGTCCAACTCTTTGCATCCCCATGGACTATACAGTCCATGGAATTCTCCAGGCCAGAATTCTGGAGTGGGTAGCCTTTCCCTTCTCCAGGGCATCTTTCTAACCCAGGGATCGAACTCAGGTCTTTCACATTGCAGGTGGATTCTTTACCAACTGAGCCACAAGGGAAGCCCAAAAGCTGTGAAAGTGTCCCCCTAAGTTTTCATCTGAAATAAAAGCTTTGTATTCTTAGGGTAGGTTTCTGTGAAGTCAGACAAAGAATACTTGAAGGGGGGGAAATAAAACAGCTACTAGGAAGCTGCAGGCTACCAACTCTTGAAGCTCACTGGAGATGCTGAGGCAGCAGCCCTTGCTGGGTGACCTCAGGGAACACCCTAGAAACTGAGCCAACAGAGAAATTCCCGTTCAACCCACAGAGCTGTTCAAACCTAGAACTGAAATGAGAACGAACAGAGAAGACAACCAAGCGGACATGGCTATGTCTTCTCAAATCAGGCACCGTAGATGAGAAATGCATGCATATTTGACTTCCTTTTGACTTCACATGTATAAAATCACAATTATTTTCATTAAAGTTGTCTGACAACCAAAGATACTGGTAGAAGTCCCCTCTTCTTAGTAACTTTAACATCAGATTTTCTGATAGTACACAGTAAGCTATGACCACTGGGTATGAGAATACTGGGGTCTCGTTTCACACAACTTCAAGTACAGTGAACTATTAAGTCATAAGCTGCGCTGCACACCTGACAATAGCTACTGTTCATTTCTCTTAATTTGACTTTTGATGCAGCACACCCCATCCCTTTGTCAAACGTGAGGTGAAAATAGGAATAAAAGAATGCAGGTGAGTAGAACATATAAAGATATACCTGGGGAATTATATATATATGCCACATATATTTTCAATGTACATAATATATTCAGTCTATAGTTCCAAAAATCAAGTTTTGCTTTTTTTTTCTTTAGTAATATATCAGTGCTGGGTTGAGCTTTAATTTTTAAACTTTTCAGTGGAACCCTGAAATCAGCTTGAAGAGAATAATGTGTCGGTATAAGAGGTGTATTAGAGAAGGCAATGGCAGCCCACTCCAGTACTCTTGCCTGGAAAATCCCACGGATGGAGGAGCCTGGTAGGCTGCAGTCCATGGGGTTGCTGAGAGTCGGACACGACTGAGCGACTTCACTTTCACTTTCACACATTGGAGAAGGAAATGGCAACCCACTCCAGTGTTCTTGCCTGGAGAATCCCAGGGACGGGGGAGCCTGGTGGGCTGCCGACTATGGGGTCGCACAGAGTCGGACACGACTGAAGTGATTTAGCAGCAGTATAATAGGTGTATTGGGGCTTTCCTGGTGGCTCAGAGGGTAAAGCATCTGCCCGCAATGCGGGAGACCTGAGTGCGATCCCTGGGTCAGGAAGATCCCCTGGAGAAGGCAATGGCAACCCACTCCAGTATTCTTGTCTGGAAAATCCCATGGACGGAGAAGCCTGGTAGGCTACAGTCCATTTGGTCACAAAGAGTTGGAAACCACTGAGTGACTTCACTTTCATTTTTTCATGCATAATATTAACAAGCTTAATATATTTACATGTATATGTCCCTTGATATGACATGGACTCTTCGATCACAGCTTGTATTTACTAGGCATTTAGAAAAGATTTGTAAGTTTTTTAAGGAGAGAAGAAACACAGAGGGAAGTATGGAAACAACTCACTGCATTATTCATCATCAATAGAAAACAATTATCAACTTCATTGATTAATATTTATATTTAAATATTTATTGAAACCCTGAACTAAGCACCTATATCTTATTTTCTAGATATATATGGCCAATATAGCCAACCAACTGCCTTATAATCAGACCAAGTAAACATATAACAGGCTATATTGCTAAAGCTTTAATTAGGTACAATTAACCTTTATATTTATTTTTTTCAAGACTCTTACAGAAACATTTTTCATGCTAGCAATTAACATGTGTATCTGTATTCCTAAAGCTTTAAAGAAATCAAACCTACTGAATGATCAATTATAACTCTGTTTAGTGAGCTAACAATTTAAGTATGAAGCTAATGTAGGTATGAAGCATATTGAGAGGTTGTATATATGTACATATACACACACAATTACACATACACACACATACCTTTTTTTTTTTTTTTTTAATTGGTGCTACCTCCCAGTCGTCTGGGAAACTAGTCTGGTCCATCCAGCTACCCCTTCTCCCAGCCTGCTTTGGGGGACTGGCATGGAGTGAGAGGCCACCTTCTGAGTGTACTGCAGCCCACGCACTCCCGCAGGGAAAGGGAGGCACTCAGAAACTATGTAAACCCCTGCCTCTGGATAGAGGAGTGGGGGCATGCGGCAGCCCTCCTGGGACCTCCCAGCCCCAGGCGATGCAGGGGCTAGGTCTCTGGAATGGCCAGGCCAGCCAGGCCCAGCTTGCCCTGTTCCAAAGCACTGCACTGCTCTCCCAGTAGACACCAGGGATGTCTTTTCTAACTTGGGGAAGGGGCAGGGTCTGGGTGGAGCCACACAGCCACCCCCAGCCCTTTGCTGCAGATGGTCCAGAGACCACCCTACTTCCAAAAGTTATGTCTGGCCTCCAACTCTAGCCAGGCTGAACCCTGGGAATATTAACTAAAGATAAGAAGGGGTGGGAGGGCAAACTGGGATGTTGGGGGAACAGGGTGGGTTGGGTTTTACATTTGTTGTTGTCTAGTTGCTAAGTCATGTCCCAATTCTTTATGGCCCCATGGACTGTAGCCCTGTAGAAGCCCGTCAGGCTCCTCTGTCCAGAGGATTTTCCTGGCAAGTATACTGGAGTGGGTTGCCATTTCCTACTCCAACATATACATTTTTTTAAAGGAATTATCTCACATGACTGAAGAGGCTGCAGGTCTGAAATCTGTAGGACAGGGTAGCTGGAAACCCAGAAAGGAGTTGGTGTTGCTGCAGTTTTGAGGGTGAATTTCTTCCTCACCTGTTGACCTGTGAAACTAGAAAATAGAGACTTGCTTCCAAAATGCAGTGGTGAGACAGAATAGGACAGAATATTCTTATTCAATATTCAAAAATTCAATATTCAATATTCAAAAATTCTCCAGATTCTACCCATTACCCAATCCCAAAGCCACTTCACATTTTAAATGATTTCCAACAGTAGTGCCCCATTTCTCAGTACCAAAGTCTGTGTGAATATCTTAGAGCTGTTACAGCAAAATATCAAAACCTAGGTGACAATAGAGGCAGAGATTGGCGTGATACATCTATAAGCCAAGGGTCAAGAATGCGAGCAACCATCAGAAGCTAGAAGCAGCTTGGAAAAGTTCTTCTGTAAGGGCTTCATGGGGAACCCAGCCCTGTGGACACCTTTATTTTGAATCCTAGTCTCTAAAACTGTGAGAATGAGTTTCTATTGTTAAACCACCCAGTCTGGTACTTGTTACAGCAGCCACAACAAACTAATATACTGTTAAATCTTGCTTTTTCTTTCTCTTGTATATTCAACATGTTTATGTTCTTCAGCTACTTCTCTTTTGCTCTTCAACTTTGGAAAGCCATTAAGTTGATTTTTTTTTAACTCTTTCTTTCTCCAATTTCCTAATTGCCAATGTATAATAGTATATTCTCAGCTCGGCATTTGTACCAATTCCTTTCCTAACACTTAATCTTGTATATGCAAAATCTTTCTAAAAGGAAAATCCTTCATATGTTCTACTACTGGTTCAGCAGTGCTGAAGCCAGACATGGTTCACCTGAAGACCAGATGTAGCAACATTGCTACATAGACTTTACCAGGATGTAACGTTCACATTGCAAGGATTCGAATTGATACGTTCATCAAGCATTTATCTTGCGTCCACTACATTGAAGATACTAGCTAGTCACTGGTCAGAAGAACATCAGAAGGTTTAATAAATGTTTTATTGAAGAAAAAAATAATCTAAATTATATTGACATTAGTAATTGTCTCACTTTGCCAAGAGCCAACCTTCTCCCAAACAGTAGCCAGGCTAGTAACGGCCCAGTCCCAGTTTCCTTCTCTTTCTTACTTTTCTACTGAGTCACTGAGACCCCAGCATGTCCTACAACTCACTCACTACTAAGCCAACCTCTGTCATTCACCACCTGTGTGACTTGCTTTGAATTCTCTGTACTGCAAATATAACAGTTCCAAAACTTCCATGACAATACATTTGATGACCCAGAGTTATTTTGAAGATTCAAAATGATAGCCTATCTTTTGAAAATACAACATGATAACTGTTAACTATTATTACTGCTGCTCTCAAGGATGCTGCAATCTAATGGGGAAGAGCTGTGGAGCAATTATTTCTGGGTTCACAGAAAATATGTATACTTGTAATCAGCTTGAGTAGTATCTTTCCTGCCACCTTGACTCTTGTCTAACTTTGGTATTCATTTAGGAAACTAAAATACAGTTTATGCTGGTCAGCTCTAGGTTTTCTAGAGTTTACATCATGGGAAAAAAGTGTCCTAAGGCGATGAAAGGTAAGTTCCACTTGAGAATACAAGAAAAGATCACTTCCTACTTGTGGACAAAGGCACCATTCAGCTAGCTGTTCACTCTGCTTCCAGATTCCTTCATTTGTTACTTCCCGTTTATTGAGCAAGAACTCCTCTGCGTTTGGCCTTTGTTTTGCCTGTAAACAGTAGAAGAAGAGTCATTATTTAGCTTGTTTTTTGTCACTACCTGTGACCTTAGGTGTTTCAAAATAAGTTGACGAGTCAGCTATGTCTTAACAACCTTGCTGACAGTTGATAACCTCACTGTTTTCTTCCAATCTTACCATGCTAAGGTGGTAGGACAAAGTCAGACATTGGTGTGGATTCCATTTCTACAACATAGCAGCTGTACACTCTTTTGGGTAAATGAATTAATCTCTCCGAGGCTCAGTTTCCTCAGTGTAAAGTGAGAGAAATAAGGACAAGAAAAAGTAATCAGATGAAGACTTACCACATGATATGGCTGATGAAATGATCATGCTTATTATTTTTATTTATTCTTCAGTGGTCATTGTGTTTGTTTACCATGATATTTTTTAGTCAAACTGATCGTATATATGTGGAACTGGGGAGAAAGAGACAAGGGCCATTGAATACAGAGCAGGGTGCTGAGCATGGCGACAGCTGGATATACTTAATGTGCATGCTGTCTGCCCTTGAGATGGCCAGCATTAGTTGGTCCTGACCTTGACCTCAGATGACCCATTCCTGGATACTTCCTTTCCTATCAGTCCTTCCTTCAGCTATTTTTTTTTTTTTTTTTTTAGTGTGACTTTCCTTTTTAAACATATCTTACAAAGTAAGTTAATAGAGCAATTATTTATTTTACCAGTAGAAAAGGATAGTGTGAAGCAGTACAAGGAAGATTGTAACATCTATCTTCTTGTTCAATCACTCAGTTGTGTCTGACTCTTTACGACCCCATGGACTGCAGCACGCCAGGATTCCCTGTCCTTTACTATGTTCTAGAGTTTGCTCAGACTCATGTCCATTGAGTCAGTGATGGCATCTTAGCATTTTAGAAGAGAAATAATCTGGATTTGGAATCTAATTCTGCTACTTAGTAGTGTTATGACCTTGAACAAGCTACTTATTTCCCTGAATTTTGGATTCTTGACAAAAAAAAGGCTATAATTTTATCTGTCTGAACTGGTTTTTGAAAGGAAAAAACACATTGCACAGGAAGCACCTAGAATATATTCTAACCTAAAACTGAGAGGCTAAATGTTAATGCTATGAAGATACTAATTATTATAACTGAGAGGTTTTGTGACAAAATGTTCCTGCTGTTCTACTTCTAGAATAATTAATGAGAAAAAATTAATGACATTTTGAAAATAACAAAATGGGGAAACTTGCCATACTAGATATTAAAATATATAGCTGATTTAAACAAGGATATACTGATTCAATAGATGGAGCAAGTAAACAGACCAATCTAAAACAAGGTTTAGCATATACATAAGAATTTATGTATATTATTATGATAAAAGAAGAATCACAGATAAATTAGAAAGGTATGCATTGTTTAATAATGGATATTAGGGAATTTAGCTAAATATGTAGTAAAATATGGCTTTATCTTTAATTTGCAATATATAATATAGTAAATTCTAGATAGAAAATATAAAACTGTAGTAAGATATTGGTGGAGAAGGCAACGGCACCCCACTCCAGTACTCTTGCCTGGAAAATCCCATGGACGGAGGAGCCTGGTAGGCTGCAGTCCATGGGGTCGCTAAGAGTCAGACACGACTGAGTGACTTCACTTTAACTTTTCACTTTCCACTTTCACACATTGGAGAAGGAAATGGCAACCCACTCCAGTGTGCTTGCCTGGAGAATCCCAGGGACGGCAGAGCCTGGTGGGCTGCCATCTATGGGGTCACACAGAGTTGGACACGACTGAAGTGACTTAGCAGCAGCAGCAGCAGCAGCAGCAGTAAGATATTGGAGAGATTAAGTGACTTGCTCAAGATCCCACTGTAGATGAACGGTATAGCTAGAAATTAAATCCATACACCCTAACCACTGTGTAACATAAAACTGTATGAATCATGTGTCATCAGTTCTTTTAAGGCACCTAAATAAATATACACACATATGCACACCATTGTTTAGTTGCTAAATCATATCTGACTCTTTTGCGAGCCCCCATGGAGCTGAACGCCGAAGAATTGATGCTTTTGAACTGTGGTGTTGGAAAAGACTCTTGACAGTCCCTTGGACTGCAAGGAGATCCAACCAGTCCATCCTAAAGGAGATCAGTCCTGGGTGTTCTTTGGAAGGACTGATGCTGAAGCTGAAACTCCAATACTTTAGCCACCTCATGCGAAGAGTTGACTCATTGGAAAAGACTCTGATGCTGGGAAGGATTGGGGGCAGGAGGAAAAGGGGACGACAGAGGATGAGATGGCTGGATGGCATCACCGACTCGATGGACATGAGTTTGAGTGAACTTCGGGAGTTGGTGATGGACAGGGAGGCCTGGCGTGCTGCAATTCATGGGGTCGCAAAGAGTCAGACACGACTGAGCAACTGAACTAAACTGAACTGATGGACTAGCCCACCAGACTACTCTGTTCATTGGATTTCCCAGGCAAGAATACTGGAGCGGGTTGCCATTTCCTTCTCCAGGGGATCTTCCTAACCCAGGGATTGAACCTTTGCCTCCTGCCTTGGCAGGCGGATTCTTTACCACTGAACAACCTGGGAAGACATGAACACCATTTGCACATACATATATAAGGATACAGTTGCCCTTCAGTATCTGAGGGAGATTGGTTCCAGAAGCTGTATGTACACCAAAATGCAGGATTCTTGCTTACATAAAAGGGCGTAGTACAATGAATGCAATCAGCCCTCTGCATCTGCAGGTTTCTCATTCTAGGATTCAACACATGGCAGACAGATATTTCCAGTCTCAGTTGGTTTAATCCAAGGATGCAAAACCCTGAACTACGGAGGGCCAACTATGTATTTATTGAAAAAAAATCTGCCTATTAGTGGATCCTGCATTTTAAGCCAATTTTGTTCAACTGTCAATTGCATAATTCATACATACACATTTTTAAAGATTGGAAGGTACTAGAGAAAAATGCTATCATGATGAATAACAATGATTTTCTATGGTGGTTGAAATTACATTTTTTTCTTTATATAATATTCTGTATTTCCTTCAAAAAACATTTGCCATTTTTATAATCAGAAAAATAAATACTCCTATAAATGAATCTGCTCCTTTTAAAAGGGGAATTAAAGATACTCCCTTTTCTATACATATATCCCTATATTTTCTTAAAATTGCTGATCCTTGAAGGTCAGAGAAAAGTTATCAATTAACTCATGATAATGTTTGGTGCAGTATAATTAGCTGCTTGGAGGGAAGAATAATACTTTCATCCCTAAACTTAAGGTAGAACAATTTTCAAATTTGTCTCTTTCCCCCTGCTTAATGTATGGATGCGAGAGTTGGACCATAAAGAATTCTGAGTGCTGAAGAACTGATGCATTCAAACTGTGGTGCTAGAGAAGATGCTTGAGAGTCCCTTGGACTTCAAGGAAATCAAACCAGTCAATCCTAAAGGAAATCAATCTTGAATATTCATTGGAAGGGTTGATGCTAAAGCTGAAGCTCCAATACTTTGGCCACCTAATGAGAAGAGTTGACTCAGTGGAAAAGACCCTGATGCTGGGGAAGATTGAGGGCAGGAGGAGAAAGGGGCAACAAAGGATGAGATGGTTGAATGGCATCACTGACTCGATGGACATGACTTTGAACAAACTCCACAAGACAGTGGAGGATGGGAAAGCCTGGTGAGCTGCAATCCATGGGGTTGCAAAGAGTCAGACAAGACTTAGTGACTGAACAACATAATTGATTCGCTTAAATAAACTGGTGTTTCAAAGGCTCCTTTAGCTCTAATTTTGGTATCTTCCTTTTTGCCTTTTTATAAACTTCTAGAAATATTATTGTTCTCAAGATCTTGATGACTTTACAGAAGTCTGAGTACATTACTCCCCAAACCAAGAAACTTAAGACTGATGTGGTTTCTGAGACCATTTCATAGAATATTTAAGAGATAATGTTTAAGAGGCTGCTTATGATTAGATTTTCAAATGTTGTTAACTGAAAAACTTAGCTTAAAAGTAGGATGAGGGGGCTTCGGCTTCCTGCCATGATGGTGAACTAGGATAAGCTACTGGATCAAAATCAAACCTGGAGAATCTACAGAAGTTAGAGAGAACCAACAAACCATGAAGAACTCCAAGCCAGATTGAAACTTACCTTGAACTGGTGTGCCGTGTAGCATGTGACGTGTGTGTGTGTGTGTGTGTGTGTGTGTGTGGTGTTTATGCAGCAGAGAGATGCTTAGTTAGAAGAAAGCTCCTCCCAACATTGCCTTAAGAGAGTCCCCCCTGCCCTTTCACTTCAGAGATCAGTGGCAATAGTGGCCCTGGTCATTGATGTCTGTGTTCATGGGTAACATCTGGGCAAAATTAAGTCCTATTGAGCTGAAGAATACATAAAACAGATGAAGCCCGAGAAGCCATTGTTTTAAATCCAGCCCAAGAGTACCAGAGTCATAACAAGGTACTCAGAAACTTATTTGTACAGATTCTCATTAGCCACAGATGGGACAATCTGAACATCAAGAAGGATCATAATTGCAATATAGATTTAAATGTATCATTTGTTTAAACTGATGACTTCGTAGTGACAAGAAAAATTAATTAGTCATCTTTGAGGGATGGTGGGGGACCAATTAATTATTTTTGAAAACTGTATTATAAGTAAAAAGAAAGAAAAAATCAAGCATTCATCCTCTCTTTGCAAATCAAATTGCACTCAAGCTAACCAGTGAGCTGATACTGGAAGTTTCCCTTCGAAAGAGTATTCAAGTTGAAGACAAAAGAAATGATAAAGTTGGAATATCTTCTCTTTAAAAATCCTAAAGAAGAAGAGAATCTAAGCAATGATCACAGTAACATCACAAAAAGAGAGCTAGACTAGACACTAAGTGCCTCTCAATGGATGTATACAGTGAAATAGTCCTGCCAGAAAATCAGCTTGAAATCTGATTAGACCTTTAGATTCAAATACAGGAAGCAAGAAATAGAGGTGATGAATGAACATATTGGGAGAAGGAAATAGTATTCTTGCCTGGAGAATTCCAAAGACAGAGGAGCCTGGCGGGTTACAGTCCATGAGGTCACAAAGAGTTGGACATGACTAAGTGACTAGCACTACTACTCTAATGAACATATTAAGTGACAACAGAGGAATTCAGACGACAAAATATAGACTGTGGAAGTGCTACAGGACAATCGATTTCTTCAACAAGTAAACTGCAAGCGAAAAAAAAAAAAAGAGAGAGAGAGAGATGGAAGAATCTATGGATTAAAAGAGTTTTAAGAGACAAGTTAATCAATAATAGTTACAATCAAAGGAGATAATTATGTAAATTTGAACTCTGCTTAGATAGTTAATAATGTTATGGCATTATTTTGATTTCTTAACAATGTGATAATGATATTTTGATTAAGCGTTTTTAAATTTATTTTTTATTGAGGATAATTAATTTACAGAATTTTGTTGTTTTCTGTCAAACCTCAACATGAATCAGCCATCAGTTCAGTTCAGTTCAGTCACTCAGTCATATCTGACTCTTTGCAACCCCATGAATCACAGCACGCCAGGCCTCCCTGTCCATCACCAACTCCCGAAGTTCACTCAAACTCATGTCCATCGAGTTGGTGATGCCATCCAGCCATCTCATCCTCTGTCGTCCCTTTCTGTTCCTGCCCCCAATCCCTCCCAGCATGAGAGTCTTTTCCAGTGAGTCAACTCTTCGCATGAGGTGGCCAAAGTACTGGAGTTTCAGCTTTAGCATCAGTCCTTCCAATGAACACCCAGAACTGATCTCCTTTAGGATGGACTGGTTGGATCTCCTTGCAGTCCAAGGGACTCTCAAGAGTCTTCTCCAACACCACAGTTCAAAAGCATCTTCTTTGGCGCTCAGCTTTCTTCACAGTCCAACTCTCACATCCATACGTGACTACTGGAAAAACCATAACCTTGACTAGACGGACCTTTGTTGGCAAAGTAATGTCTCTGATTTTCAATATGCTATCTAGGTTGGTCATAACTTTCCTTCCAAGGAGTAAGTGTCTTTTAATTGCACGGCTGCAGTCACCATCTGCAGTGATTTTGGAGCTCCCAAAAATAAAGTCTGTCACTGTTTCCACTGTTTCCCATGAAGTGATGGGACCAGATACCATGATCTTCGTTTTCTGAATGTTGAGCTTTAAGCCAACTTTTTCACTCTCCACTTTCACTTTCATCAAGAGGCTTTTGAGTTCCTCTTCACTTTCTGCCATAAGGGTGGTGTCATCTGCATATCTGAGGTTATTGATATTTCTCCTGGCAATCTTGATTCCAGCCTGTGCTTCTTCCAGCCCAGCATTTCTCAAGATGTACTCTGCATAGAAGTTATATAAGCAGGGTGACAATATACAGCCTTGACGTACTCCTTTTCCTATTTGGAACCAGTCTGTTGTTCCATGTCCAGTTCTAACTGTTGCTTCCTGACCTGCATACAGATTTCTCAAGAGGCAGGTCAGGTGTTCTGGTATTCCCATCTCTTTCAGAATTTTCCACAGTTTATTGTGATCCTGAGTGGGCATAGTCAATAAAGCAGAAATAGATGTTTTTCTGGAACTCTCTTACTTTTTCGATGAGCCAGTGGATGTTGGCAGTTTGATCTCTGGTTCCTCTGCCTTTTCTAAAACCAGCATGAACAACTGGAAGTTCATGGTTCACGTGTTGCTGAAGCCTGGCTTGGAGAATTTTGAGCATTACTTTACTCGTGTGTGAGATGAGTGCAATTGTGCGGTAGTTTGAGCATTCTTTGGCATTGCCTTTCTTTGGGATTGGAATGAAAACTGACCTTTTCCAGTCCTGTGGCCACTGCTGAGTTTTCCAAATTTGCTGACATATTGAGTGCAGCACTTTCACAGCATCATCTTTCAGGATTTGAAATAGTTCAACTGGAATTCCATCACCTCCACTAGCTTTGTTTGTAGTGATGCTTTCTAAGGCCTACTTGACTTCACATTCCAGGATGTCTGTCTCTAGGTGAGTGATCACACCATCGTGATTATCTGGGTCGTGAAGATCTTTTTTGTACAGTTCTTCTGTGTATTCTTGCCACCTCTTCTTAATATCTTCTGCTTCTGTTAGGTCCATAGCATTTCTGTCCTTTATCTTTGCAGGAAATGTTCCCTTGGTATCTCTAGTTTTCTTGAAGAGATCTCTAGTCTTTCCCATTCTGTTGTTTTCCTCTATTTCTTTGCACTGATTGCTGAGGAAGGCTTTCTTATCTCTCCTTGGTATTCTTTGGAACTCTGCATTCAAATGGGTATATCTTTCCTTTTCTCCTTTGCTTTTCGCTTCTCTTCTTTTCACAGGTATTTGTAAGGCCTCCTCAGATAGCCATTTTTCTTTTTTGCATTTCTTTTTCTTAGGGATGGTCTTGATTCCTGTCTCCTGTACAATGTCGTGAACTTCCATCCATAGTTCATCAGGCACTCAGACCTAGTCCCTTAAATCCATTTCTCACTTCCACTCTATAGTCATAAGCAATTTGATTTAGGTCATACCTGAATGGTCTAGTCTCAACACATAGGAAATTCCAAGGGTTTATGAGCTCTGTGCCAGAAATAAGGCAAAGACCAAATCTATATATATTTATATTATACATCACAATATCATGGGGTCAAATGGTGAAAAAAATGCATATGGAGGAGGCTTTTTAAGAAACTGTACAATGATTAATTATACAGATCAAGTCATTTTTTTAAATTTTATTTTATTTTTAAACTTTACAATATTGTATTAGTTTTGCCAAACATCAAAATGAATCCGCCACAGGTATACCTATGCTCCCCATCCTGAACCCTTCTCCCTCCTCCCTCCCCATACCCTCCCTCTGGGTCGTCCCAGTGCACCAGCCCCAAGCATCCAGTATCGTGCATCGAACCTGGACTGGCAACTCGTTTCATACATGATATTTTACATGTTTCAATGCCATTCTCCCAAATCTTCCCACCCTTTCCCTCTCTCACAGATCAAATCATTTTTGTAAAATAAGTAGATGTTCACATTCTTAACATATGCTTTTTTTTTAAAGAGTTTCAATTGTTAGAATATGGAAGGATAACATGGATTTCTGCATAGACCGTGAAAGAATTTTTGATTTTGCAATAATGACCTAGCTTTCAAATACCTTCTTCCTACAGATATAACTACACAAATATCCATAATGAAATCTAATACTATTACACTTTACTATGCTTTACAAGGTTTATGAGTGCACCTTATAGGAACCTGATGAAATAGAAACCATTATTATTCTCATTCTTATGATGAAGAAACAGAGGCACAGAATGTATAAGTAGTAGAGCTACTATTGGAATAAGACTAAGTCCTTTGTTCATGCTCTTAACTACATGCAAAAGGAGGGAGAAGGTATTCCAAAAAAGGGAAGAGCAAGGGCAAAAATCCTAATCTGGGAGAAAAGCTGGTGCGTTCTAGGAGCCAGTGGGGAGGGCCATGTGATTAGAGTGAAGTGATCAAGCTGGAAATGGGTAGTCAGGTGAGACTGGAAAGGAGGCTGGAGGCAAGTAACCCAAGGCATTAAAGACCCTGGTTAAAGAATTGGATGTTGTTTCTAGAACAAGAGCAGGTAGCAAATAATCAATTCTAAAATATTATGCTTGCAGTTTTATGGGAAATGGGCTGGCACTTGTGTGTGTGTGTTGGGGTGTGTGTGTGTGTGTGTGAAAACTTTTACAGAAACAAAGCCACATCCATTTATTCACATGTTTTCTATGGCTGTTTTCATGCTGTAATGACCAAGGTGAGTGCCTGCTACAAAGACATGGCCTTGAAAGCCTAAAATACTGGCTGGCTCTTTAGAGTAAAAGTTTGCTAACTCTTAGATTAGAAGATGAAGTTGAAGAGACCATTTAAAAGGCTATTTTATTCTTCTAGTAATGAGCTGATATGGGAAGACTGTGGAAATGAAGAGAGTAATAAAGAATATTTTGAAGGTATAGTCTTTATCAGCAGTTCTTACAGTTTAATCTAAGAACTCATAGGGAATGTGCTAGAAATGTAGTTGTTTGGCCACCACAACTAGAGATTTAATTAAATTTGGGGGAAAGCAGTGTGAGGGAGGGGCTTCTCTGGTGACTCAGACAGTAAAGAATGTTTATGTAATTCAGGAGACCCAGGTTTGATCCCTGGGTTGGGAAGATCATCTGGAGAAGGGCGTGGCAACCCACTCCAGTATTCTTGGCTGGAAAATCCCACGGGCACAGTGTCAGGGAGTAGGATCCTGCTATTAGCATTTCTAACCAGCTCCCCAGCACATGAGTTCTCTAACCCCATTTTAAAAGCTATTTGTGTAGATGGTGGTTGGAAGTGGGAGCAAGTGGTGAGAGAAGGGCAGGATCAAGAGTGACATCACAGTTTGAGGCTTGAGGACGTGAGAAACATGATAGTGGCATTTAGTGAAACTGGAAAGATACAGTTTTGGAGGAGGGAGGGAACAAAAAGTGACCCCCCCGCCCCCAACTGACAAGGTATCTTGAGACAGAAAAATGAGACAGGCAGATCAGGACAATCAGTGAATCAGTTTATTAATGGTAACTTACTCATAGGGTAAGATCGAGCGCATGAGATCTGGAAGCCTTCACAGCTATACTCTGCACCACCGAGGGGATGATTTTATAGTTAACCTAGGGCCTGGGGGTATGCTTGGAGACAGAAAGTGCTTTCCTTAGTCAAGATTTATGAATGAGTAACTAGTCCCATACTGTTCATGGGGTTCTTTAGACAAGAACACAGGAGTTGCCATTTCCTCCTCCAATGGATCACATTTTGTCAGAACTCTTCACTCTGACCTGTCCATCTTGGGTAGCCCTGCATGGCATGGCTCATAGCTTCATTGAGTTACAAAAGCCTCTTTGCCATGACAAGGCTGTGATCCACAAAGCGGGTTTTTCCAGTAGTCATGTATGGATGTGACAGTTGGACCGTGAAGAAGGCTGAGTGCCAAAGAAATGATGCTTTCAAATTGTGGTGCTGGGGAAGACTCTTGAGAGTCCCTTCAACTGCAAGGAGATCAAACCAGTCAATCCTAAAGGAAATCAACCCTGAATATTCATTGGAAGTACTATTGCTGAAGCTGAATCTCCAATACTTTTGACCACCTGATGCGAAGAGCCAACTCATTGAAAAGACCTTGTTGCTGGAAAAGATTGAAGGCAAAAGGAGAAGGGGGAAACAAAGCATAAGATAGTTAGGTAGCATCACAGACTTAATGGACATGAATTTGAGCAAACTCCAGGAGATAGAGGAGGACAAAGGAGCCTGCTGTGCTGCAGTCCATGAGGTCACAAAGAGTCAGACACAATGACTGAACAACAACAAAAACTATTCTCATGGTTGTTGGAAATATGTCAGCAGAGGTCTTCATCACTGTTTGGAGACTACCAGAGCATAGAGGGCTCGTGGTCCTATGGTCACCATACAATATCTGTTAGCTACAGAGCCCTTGATGACAGAGAAGAGATTTACTACACAGTATAGCCCTAGATCGGAGAAGGCAATGGCACCCCACTCCAGTACTCCTGCCTGGAAAATCCCATGGATGGAGGAGCCTGGTAGGCTGCAGTCCATAGGGTCGCTGAGAGTCGGACACAACTAAGTGACTTCACTTTCACTTTTCACTTTCATGCATTGGAGAAGGAAATGGCAACCCACTCCATTGTTCTTGCCTGGAGAATCCCATGGACAGCAGAGCCTGCTGGGCTGCTGTCTATGGGGTCACACAGAGTTGAACATGACTGAAGCAACTTAGCAGCATCAGTAGCAGCAGCATAGCCCTAGATATGGTTGGTGGAAGGACAGGAGGAACTGAACATGTCCATGGTGGTTTAAGTTCTGCTCACAACCACGCACACAGGAAGGGAGGGACTGCAAGGAGAAAATAAATAAAGACTTCAATTTGAGACATTTTATTTTGAGTTCCTTGGGAGACATTAAGATATGCTGGCAAGTGGGAAAATGGGAGTGGAGCATAGGGATGATGTTAGAATCAGAGACATGAATATCACCAGATGGCGTTTAAAACCAGGGGAATGAAGGAGACTGTTTAGGAGTTAAGTGTAGAGATACAATATAAGGAGATCTCAGATGGATCCTTGAGGAATTCCAGAATTTGGAAGGTGGGCTGTGAGAAGAAGATTCAGCAAAAACATGGAAATTAGCAACCAAAGAGATGGGAGGGAAAGATGCCCTGATTCAAAGACCCAGTATCATGCCTTTAGATAAGATTACTGAAGTGTCCTCTTGGATGGTCTCCCAGCCTCCCAAGTATTTTTCACATGAATTTCAAAAAGAAAATATGATCAGTTTGTTCCATCACTTAACAATAATATTTCAATCAATACCTTCATGGTTTGATCCCCTGACAGTTGTGATAATGTAACTGAATTGGAAATTTTTTTTTTTTTTCTGGGAATTTTCAGAAGATAGATCACAGAAGGCAGACATTTGGGTTACCAGAGCACAGGATTACTAATTACTTCCTTTCAGGTCAGTGACTTTTGCATAGGACACAACCATATTTGGTGGTCCTGGCATAGGACTGGTATTTATTCCTATTACTTAGGATGGCCACTGCAGTACAGATTTCAGGATGTACTGATCTCATGAAGAAGTGAAGTGAAGTGAAAGTCACTCAGTCATGTCCAACTCTTTGCAACCCCATGGACTATACAGTCCATGGAATTCTCCAGGCCAGAATACTGGAGTGGGTAGCCTTTCCCTTCTGCAGGGGATCTTCCCAACCCAGGGATCAAACCCAGATCTCCCGCCTTGCAGGCGGATTCTTTACCAACTGAGCTATGAGGGAAGCTTCATATGAATGGCTCATGGCCTACCAATAGTTACTAAACACTTGATACTGTTTCATACTATATTTTAGTGCTTATTTACTTGCTTGTTGCCCAGCAGTAAACTGTAATCTCTTTGTGGACAGCCTCTTTCTTACCCATCATTCTATCCCTAGTATGTAGCACAGTGCCTACAGAGTAGTATGATTAAAAATATTATTGAATGTATAGGTGCTATTAGAATGAAGTCTATCTTTTCTTTTAATAATTACTGAAAATTTTACTAAGTATGTGCTTTGTACTGAGAAATGAACTAATTTCTGGGGATAAAGGGATGAAACGAAAGTATAAGGGCCCTCAGCATATGGAATAAGTATTGTCATTCTCAGACTAGCCAATTTCTTTCAATTCATTTCAATACAACTCAAATCAGTTTAACTCAATTCCCTGCAATTCAAGTCAACCAAACTCATTCCAAATTCAGCTCAATGTAGTCCAACACAATTAAATGCAAAGCAATGCAATGCAATTCACACAATATAATTAATGCAATCAAACAAACTTTAATTGAGCATCTCGTATATACCAAGTGCTGGGATAAGCATGTAAACATTCAATAACTCATAAGAATTATACAAAATAGTTTGGAAAATATGCTTCTTTAATGAAGCATTGACTGAGGCATCATTAACTATGCCAACTTTTATGACTATTATAAATCATCTCACATTTCTCTAAGCAAAAATGCTGGTCACAACACTGACATAGAAATATCTCTTTTTAAAAAAGGGCTTAGGATATTGATTATTCAACACATAGAAGAAAATTTCAACATTTTAATTTCAAATTAAAAGTTAAACAACAAATTGAATGAAGCCCATATGGAAACTTTGAAGTATGCATGATTTAGCTCTTAGCAATATTCCTGTCTTTGGGAATATTGTGCATTAGTTCTTCAGGTTTTTAGATCCAAAGAGCCTAGGAAATGGTAAATTTAGCCCTTTGATTTGTGTGTCTTGATATGTCATAGTTCTGTGCCAAAAAAACTTATCAGTTTTATCAGGCTCTGACATGGCTGTGATGCTTTGTAGCATTTCCACCAGAGCATATTCTATCATCAGAGAGAAGGTCCACATTGCACCTGTTTTCTCATTTGGATCATCACCTAACCACAAGCCTCCAAGTTTCTGGAGAACTGAGACATGGGTTAGATGCTCTGACTCTCTCCATCCGTGCCCTAGCCTCCCAAACATTTGTACTCTTTGGTTACACTGCAAGGGAATTTATAACTCACTTACTTTTCTGGAAATCTAAATTTTGAGTCCAATAATACAGACACATTTATTTCCATTTCTACCAAATGGAGAGCTTTATTTCTGGCTTATTTTCCTTTTGCCCTTCAGTATCCAAAGCAACCCTGAAATTCACCAAGTCATATTTATGATTTTTCCTTTATCAAAGAAACAAATACAACTCTTACTTGCTGTTCAAGTTTCAGGTCATTGATATTTTTTCTGCATCCTTTCAGACTAGATTAGGGATCCATACAATGAGCTCCTTCACTTCTATGGATGCTCCTAGAACACTGTCCTATAAATGCTTCTCTAATTGTTTACCTAATGTCTAGACTAAAAGGTTGGTGGCAGGGGGCCATTCGTGTCTTCCTCATCTCTGCAATTCTAGTGTTTGTCATGTAAGTGTGCCCACTGGGTGTTTGTTCAATGTAACTGTGAAGCCTGGAACATGTTCTTGTACAGTTTTGGTTCCTTAAATACCCTTTAGAGGAAAAAATCTCTCTGAATAGTTATTTATTGCATTCTCTTGCTTTTGGTCCAACAGTTTGGCAGCACTTCAGAACCACATACTGTAATCTACATTTGAGGCTGAATAAGCACTGTTTTAGGGGAGAAATATACACGAGGCTTTATGTTGAAACTGTATTATATATTGTAGGTAACTGGAGGCATTCTCCCATCAGTCATGCCAATCCACTGGTGGTTTTTTCTCTGCTTTTTGTACTGGAGGCTTATAACCACCATCTGAAACCTTATAAGTAAAGACCAAGCACTGCCCATACACACAAGAATTTAAAAGACTGACCACATGCCTTAAAGTTTAATATAGATAAATATTAAATAGGTATGCTACTGGTACTGCTGCTAAGTCGCTTCAGTCATGTCCGACTCTGTGCGACCCCATAGACTGCAGCCCACCAGGCTCCCCCATCCCTGGGATTTTCCAGGCAAGAACACTGGAGTAGGTTGCCATTTCCTTCTCCAATGCATGAAAGTGAAAGGTGAAAGTGAAGTCGCTCAGTCAGGTCCAACTCTTGGCGACCCCATGGACTGCAGCCTACTAGGCTTCTCCGTCCATGGGATTTTCCAGGCAAGAGTACTGGAGTGGGTTGTCATTTCAGTACAAGGTAAAACAAGAATCCTTTTTTTTTTTTTTTTAGAAAAACTGGTTACTTGTGCAGCTTATGCATTACATAAAGAGTTTTGGGGTGACTTCTAGGATATTTCTGTATGCATAAAAGTCAATTTGTGTTTTTTCTTTGTTTTAAAAGTTCTTATTCCATTAAAGTTACAAATGCAATAACCTATCTTCTCTTTTAAGAGGCTTTTGTTTGAGTTACATTTCATATAATTCTATTTAAAATTCTAGCAAATTTTACCAACCACCTAATTGCCTTTGGAAAATATTTGGTTTCATTTAAAATTTCATTAAATTTTTACTTTCCTTCTAAGTACTTGGGTTGTCTGAAATAATAAACAAACTGTTCCCAAGTACTAAAATAACTTATGTATCTAATAATTTGAACATATATGATGAATATAGGATTGTCTTAAGTGATTCTGAACTCTACATAAATCACAAGTATGAATTAATTTGAATACATGGCTAACTTATTTTTCTAATATGCCAAAATAACTGAAATATTACTTCCATATAAAATCATAAACATACATAAGCCATTTAATAAAGATCATCAGATTCTCTTCTTTCAAACATTTGTACATTTAATTCTAAAATTTCCCAGGTTTAAAAGGTACTCACCTACCAAAGAAACTATTATATACTCCTAACACAAGTTAAGAGTATATTATCTCATGTAATTTTGTGTTGCTTTATCAAAACATTTGAAGCTGTACTTTTAAGGACAAGACATTTTGGCTAAAAGGCTGACAGACTCCTAGGGGATTCACTGCATCAGTGAAAACATATGCTCAAGATAGAGTGGTCTCCACAGGACTATGTTGGTTTCTGCCTATATGAAAGTCAAATCCTTATGCTTGACCCTCTAAACTTGTATGGTGTTATATGTCACTACACATTGTGTTATATATCACTGTATAATTATTATCTGAATAAAACTGGGAAAAAGTAAACTTAACTAGATTTAAATATAATATGTAATAAAACAGAAAGAAAAAGACAGAGCGATCTAACAGGAGCCATCAAGTTCCTATCCCCACATCTCTTTGTTGGATGGAGCATTTCTCTGGTTGTTAGGATATGGAAATGCCTTTTCCATCTAGTTCTGAAGACCTTTCAGTTTTATGGAGTCTTTTTTTCTCTCACTCCTTAGGCTTCTGCAAACCTAAACACCTTTAAATATCATCCGATCAAACTCTTAGTTATTTAGTCACAACCTCCAAAGTCACCCTCTTGGCCATAATCTCCCAAGTGGAGTTTTTCATTGATTAAAAAAAAAAAAACAAAAAAAAACACCATGGCATTCTCTGTTCAGATACTAATATGCCTATAAAAAAGAAGTTAAATAACTTTTGTTGCTTATGAGTTCAATCATCTGTAGAAGAAGAATGAAGAGTGCCTTAGGGTACCCTCAGGGTTGGCAGTGCCTATCAATTTCTAGTCAGTTACCCTTACCATAGCCTTATAATACGTATTTTTCAGTAAGATCTAGAGGAGTTGGGGCCTAGAATGGAACTGGTAAGTTCTTCATTGGGTGAATTTTGTTTTAGGCACCACATGCAACTTTTCAGTTCAGTGAACATGCAAAAGGCATGTATCCCCTCTATGGGCTGGTAAGAAGCTGTCTTGCTATACTTCTCCCAAACCCAGTCAGCTATCTGATGTCTACCCTATGCTGAATCTGTACATTCAACCCTTATCCTTTTGGAGGTCATTTCTCATCTATTTAAGCCATCTTTGTTACTTATTAAAAGCTCAAGGCAAGGCTCCCAGTGCAAGTGACTAAGATAATGTATTCCTCTTTGAGATTATCTCAGAAAAATACTCACAAGTTTTGGAGACATAGCAAGCACTCACATCATACACAAATGAATTAACTCAAAATGAATTTTAAACATAAAAGTTAAAACTATAAAAACTCTAGAAAATTGTATAGGAGACAATCTTCATGACCTGGAGTAGGCGCAGAACTTTCAGTAAGAAAAAAAAAAGCATATTTCATAAAAGAATGTGATAAATTATACTGTATCAAAATTTAAAATTTATGCTTTTCTAAAACATTGCTTCAAAAATTAAAAACCAAACTAAGAGACAATTTTGACCATAAATACATAGATAGATAGATACCTTACAAAGGATTTGTATCTAGACTATATAAGGGCTCCAAAATCACTGCAGACAGTGAAGCAGCCATGACATTAAAAGACACTTGCTCCCTGGAAGAAAAGCTATGACAAACCTAAACAGCGTATTAAAAATCAGAGACATCACTTTGCCCACAAAGGCCTGTATAGTTAAAGTTATCATTTTTCCAATAGTCATGTACAGATGTCTGAGTTGGGCCATAAACAAGGCTGTGCACCAAAGAATTGATGCTTTCAAACTATGGTACTGAAGAAGACTCTTGAAAGTCCCTTGGACAGAAAGGAGATCAAACCAGTCAATCCTAAAGGAAATCAACCCTGAATATTCATTGAAAGGAGTGATTCTGAAGCTCTAATACTTGGGCCACTTGATGCAAAGAATGGACTTACTGGAAAAGACCTAATGCTGGAAAAGGTTGAGGACAAAAGGAGAAGGGGGCAACAGAGGATGAGATGGTTGGAAGACGTCATGGACTCAGTGGACATGAGTTTGAGTAAACTCCAGGAGATAGTGAAGGACAAGAAAACCTGGCATGCTGCAGTCCCTGGAGTCACAAAGAGTCAGACACGACTTTGTGACAATAACAATCTAAGAACTTCAACATGTAATTAATATAGAATTGTTAATAAGGTATTTCACATTCTGAATACCACGTTGCTGAAATCTGATATGTATTTTAAATTAAAATGCATTTCAATTAAGACTAGTCATATTTCAAATGCTCAATAGCCATTGTGGTTAGTGGCTACCATATTGGATAGCACCATTCCATATTTTTGTTGTAGTCATGACTATATTGTATACATATTTCCCAGACTTCATCACACCATAATCTTAAAGGCAGCAATTTTATTATATGCAAATTCTACCTCAATATAGTTTGCTTTAAAATATCTATCATGTTTCTATTTTCTTCACTGAAATTTGAATACATTTATATTAAATTCCATCCAGATAAGACTCTTTCCCATCTTGCAAACAATAAATTTAAAGGTATAAGTAACCTCTGCCTCCTCACCTGTTACATAATAATGGAGAAAAAATACAGAACCACATTGGTAACTCTGATCATTGGCCCTCCACAAATGTCCTTATGCTTCAGTTCTTACAACAACTTCTTGAGATTATCCCCCCAAAATTAGTCAATATCATAAATAATAAGAAAACACTCATCATTAGAATCAGTAGTAAGATAAGAATTCTTTCTATCAAAATTAATATATAACATTATTAAGAATGTTATAGCTATGCAAAAATAATGCTAGCTAGTACATTTTGAGTACCTACTGTGTGTCAGACACCATCTTAAATTTTTATTTAAATATAACTTAATTTGTTCCTGATAACCTTGAGGTAATTATTATTGTTGTTGTTTAGTCACTAAGTCATGTCCGACTTTTTGCAACACCATAGACTGTAGCCCACCAGCTCCTCTGTCCATGGGATTATCCAGGCCAGAATACTGGGGTAGGTTGCCATTTCCTTCTCCAGGGGATCTTCCCTATCCAGGGATTAAACCTGTGTCTCCTGCATTGGCAGGTGGATTCTTTACTACTGAGTCACCAGGAAAATGATTGTAAATCTACTATATTTCAATTTAAAAATTCCATAGGGTGACTGAATGGATTTTAAGTCCAATTATATATTTTTTACTTGAGATTTGTGTTACATTTAAGGCCATATATAGGATAAAATTAGGCCTCCTGGGTGGCGCTAGAGGTAAAGAACCCTCCTTGCCAATTCAGGGGACATAAGAGATGCAGGTTTGATCCCTGGGTCAGGAAGATCCCTGGAGGAGGGCATGGCAACCCACTCCAGTGTTCTTGTCTGGAAAATTCTATGAACAGAGGAGCCTGGTAGGCTCCAGTTCATACAGTCCCAAAGAATTAGACACCGCTGAAGCGACTTAGCACACACGAATAGGGTAAAATTAAGTGTTTGGAAAAAAGGTATTCCATGCAAATAACACTTGCCTGATTAGCCTATTGTCAGGCAAAGAAGACTTTAAGTCAAATCTCTCAAAAAACAAAGGTTATCGTATAATGACAAAGGGGAGGTGGATATTATCACCCCTAATTTACACATGAGGAAACTAGGCTTGGAGGATTAAGTAATGTTCCCAATCTAGCTAATGATACAGCTGGGGAACTAAAGACCTTTTGAATCCATGCTTGTTGGTGATAAATAGTGACCTGTACACTGCTTCTCCAAAGGTAAGATTTTGGAATCAGCGCTGTACATACTATAAAAGAATAAGCAAGAATACAAAATTGTTGTTTTCTGAAAACAGACTATTTTGAAAATCCAAAAGAATTCCTTGAAATGGTATTAGGAATAAAAACATTTAGTAAGACCAGCTATGAACTAAATATACAAAAACCAAAAGGTTTCTTATATTAACAGGAAATATATGGCGAGAAGAAAAGGAACTTTATTTCAGCAACAAATGCATAAAATTTATAGGAGAAAAGTTAAAAACACAGTCATAAGCTTCTGCTGAAGTCTCCCTTCACTTTATGAGCTTAAAGGTAGAGGAAACTTTAAAAATGGACACAGTTTGAGTTTTCCCCCAGAAAGTGCCTGAGCCTTGTGAAAATCAGAAGTTATAACTTTAAATGCAAGTTATGGAAATTTAGAAATGTAATTTAGAATTTTATGAGAAACCTTGACACATGAATTATCTTGTTGACAGTACTCAAGTGCATGTCAGAATTAGGGAGATAAGAAAGAGAAGGTTAAAATTTTCACTCCAGTGACCATATGAGTTCTATATACAAAGAATACCATTAGAGATTAGCCAGGTGGAGCATGGGTTGTGTTAAGTTTAAAACTACGTGATCTGATTAGCTTTATCACAGTTATTGGGTATGTTTGAGAAAAAGGAATGAAAGGCTTTCCATGGTACTTTAAAGTTTAAATATGAAAAATCCTTTCATCACTTTAGGAATGTAATTTTAACCATGATGTTTGTGAAGCTCACAAAATTTTAAAAGATGTTTATGACAGGCCTTGCAGATGTTAATTATTGTCCTAAAAGTCACAAAACATATGTATTGGAGGAATATAACATATTCAACCTACAAATAATATCTTCAGCTCTGTGTAAAGACAGGTACAGATATCTCTTTATATATACTATGAATATCCATTTAAGATAGAGAGCACATGACCATCTCTCTTACCACTGTACAAAATTAAGTCACTTTATTTGAGATTTTGGCTAATCTCAAACAAGTCACCCCTGACAGGTCTGAGGCAAACAAAGCCTAAATGTCAGTTTCTTCCATGGACTCTGCCCGGGTCCAGCCCCAGCTGATACAGGGTATTCGAAGGAGAGACGGCGTAGGCGAGGGTCAGGAAACAACTGCTTAATTAAACGTTAATTAAGGATATAAAGAGTAATAGAATGAGGATAGCTCAGTAGGAAAATTCAGTGGAGAAAAGAGGCTGAGTAGCTTGGTTTACGCGGGAGACCAATAAAACTTCAAGAGAAGAAGTTTGCACCACTTACGTAGGCCACAGGCGTCCTTCCATTCTCCCGAAGGAGAGGAGACACTGAGGCCTCCCCGGTCGGATCTTAGAAGCCCAGGCATAATTAGTAAGCATGGTGGGTTCCACGCTCCAGATGGAGACTCAGCCAGAGTGAGAGAGAGACATGGGGAGACCAGTCTTTCGAGGAACTGATCCCAATTCTTTATTTTCCATGGTCTACTTTTATACACTGAGATGTTATGCAAAAGTCACGCAGGGTCAGCAGTCCTGACTTTTATCAAAGTCAGGTGCTTCATACAAATGTATACAGAGGTCTTAGGGGTGTTACATCATCTTCTGGCCAGGGGGGCCTGCTGACAATTTATGACCCTCTTCTTGTGACAGTGGTCAGTCAACCAGGACACTTATTTCTCCAGGGGTGATTATTCTTAAAACAGATGCCACCCAAATAAAGTTACATTCCTATAGGGTGAGGGTGTAGTGGGTTTTAGTTAAGGAAAGAATTTACTTAGCCTAAGGTCTAACGTGATTAATATCAAAGGTTAATACTTATTTCTTCTATATATTCATTAATGTGTGTAAGGGCAGGGGATATGGGGACTTAGCAGCAAACATTGGCTCAACAAATGAAAAACCCTTCACCAATACAATTTCTAATCAGCCCATTATACTTAAACTAATAATTTTCTAACTTCTCTAAAGAACCTGTTTTTAGAAGGTTTAAAGCTTCTCGTGCCTCTCACGGTTGGGAGGCTGTGAGCAATCACATGTGGCCGGACAAGCCTGTCAGGCAGGCTAGAGAACCTTCAGAGGAGTTTGTAGGTTAAAACACTCTTGTCACGCCCAGGAGTTTTTATTAACTGGAGCTCTAGGTTAACTCCTTCTCTGAAAGAGGTGGTGGGGGACAGCCCCCCGTAAGGTCAGAGGTGTAGGTGAGAGCACAAAGTAGTAAAGTAGGCAGGCTCTGGTTATGGGGGTAGATGCTCGAGGATTTCCAGGGGGACTCCTGAGGCTCGATCCCGCCTTTGCGTATGTCGAGCCTCCTTCCTCATGACCTTTGCCATGGGCGGAGTGCCTCACGCCGGCCCCCAGCAGACTCTGTGTAAATGTTATTAGATTCACCACACATTTACCCATTTCTTCAATTACTTTTGCTTTTTTTTGTATGCCAGTTCTTCCTTTCTGGTATAAATCTCATCTTACTGAGATCACTTATATCATTTGTTTGTTTTTTTTTTCCCACTTACATCTTTATTCTTTCCATGAAAATCTGTGAGAGGTCTGAACTCTCAGCATCTAAAAATGTCTATATTTTAATTTCTCTCGAACATGAGAGGCTTTAGTTCTTTCTTAGAATGAATGCCTTGAAATTTTTTTAAACATTTAAAAAAAAAATGAATCCTCTTTCTATCTCTATAATCAGTTGAAACAATCTTATTGTAGTATTTTTTCAAATAATTCTAATATCTCAAGTTCATGCTAATTCTGCTGTTTTGGGTATCTTTCAACACTTTTCTCAAAAAATTGATTCTGGAAGAGGATTAACAGATGAATACACTGTCAAGGGATCACCAACTTCTCATTTTTTAAAAGGTCTGAACCATTGGTTAAATGTAGGAAGATCTGATCTGAAAGTAATGGAAAATTCATCTCATTAGGATTATACAGTGAAGGGGTTTATTTCATATAACAAATTCAGAGTTAGGGTGACTTCAGGGTGGTTCATTTAATGATTTAACAACGCTCCCAGAAGCCAAGGTTCTTTGGTTCTTTCCATCATTTTATTATTAACGGAATATAGCTGGTCTCCAGGTTCTGTCCACAAACTGGCTTCCCTCATTACTGAAGGATGGATGTAGCAGTCCTTTATGTCAAATGCAGACAAGAAGATGCAAGAGAGTGAAGAGAGATAATTTTTCTGGTATCTCCTTAAGAGTGAGGACACTTTTTCTAAAAATCCCACCATGGACTTTGCCTCACATTTCTTAAGCCAGAGTCATACTCATACTTAATCTTTAATCAATGAATGGTGAGGTGAATGATATTGCTAAAGTTGACTAATTAAGGTTTTAAGTGAATTTGGATCTATTAATCTTCCCAAGTTTGGCTAGTAAGAAGAGAGAAATTAATATCATATAAAAAATCTAGAACTCTGCTCAGTACTCTGTAATGGCCTATATAGGAAAGGAATCATAAAAAAAAAAAAGTGCATATATGTATAACTGATTCACTTTGCTGTACACTTGAAACTAACACAATATTGTAAATCAACTGTACTCCAATAAAAAATTTTTTAAATATATAATGACCACCATCAAAAAAACCTACAAACAATAAAATTTGGAAAGGATGTGAAGAAAAAGGAACCCTCTTGTACAGTTGGTGGGAATGTAAATTGATACATCCACTATGGAGAACAATATGGAGATTTCTAAAAAAAAAAAAAAATACAAACAAAACAACTAGGAATAAAACTAACATATGACCCAGCAACCGCACTATTGGGCATATACACTGAGAAAACCATAATTGGAAAAGGTACATGTATCCCAATGTTCATTGTAGCACTATTTAAAATAGCTAGGACATGGAAGCAACCTAGATCCCAGCGACAGATGAATGGATGAAGTTGGGATATTTATATACAATGGAATATTACTCAGCCATGAAAGTAATGAATTTGAGGCAATCTTAGTGAGGTGGTGAACCTAGAGCCTGTTATACAGAGTGAAGTCAGAGAAAAATAAATATTATATAATAACACATATATATGGCATCTAGAAAAATCATACTGATGAACTTATTTGCAGGGCAGGAATAGAGATGCAGACAGGGGCAAATTGAGAGAGTAGCACTGAAATACATAAATTTACATATGTAAAACAGATGGCTAGTGGGAAGTTGCTATATAACACAAGGCGCTCAACCCCATGCTCTGTAACAACCTAGATGGGTGAGATTTGTTGGGGATGGGAGGGAGGTTTAAAACTGAGGGGGTAAATGTATACTTTTGGCTGATTCACATTATTGTATGGTAGAAATCAACACAAGATTGTAAAGCAAAATATCCAATTAAACATTTAATATATATATATAAGCAATCAACAATATATTCTAATATTCTGATTTTTAACTTTTTTCCCCCTTTGTTTCCTCACTCTTTTATCCCTTCTTCCTTCAGGATGATAGTGGATTTATAGAACATAATTTATTTGTCCTGAAAGATTTGTTTCTAAAACAAATCCACATTCAGAAAACTTATTTGATTCAAGGGCAGACTTTATATCATGATAGGATGCCATGTAGCATGTTTTAAAAGCTAATGTGATATAAAAGCTATGTTTTATTTCAAAAAGCTATATACTTGAAGTGCTATTTTTAGTCCTGTGCAATTAAGGCTTTCTGGGATTCTTATTGTGGTCTGAGCATCTATGGAGAGACTCTACACAAGATATCCCTAGGATACCTACTGTTGTATTTTTTGTGGGAATATTACTGAATATGTCCATTAGTTATTTAGGAGTTTCCTATATTGTATTTTATTTAGAAAATATTGATATAGCAATTATGGAGAGTCAGGCACTGTTCCATCCATTTCACACGCATTAACTCATTAAGCTTCATAAACCTATGAGTTTATTACAATTACCTCCATTTTCAGATGAAGAAACAAAAGCATGGCATTTTACACATGCTGTTCAAGTCACACAGCCAGAAATGACAGAGGAGGATATGAAACCCCTCATGAAAAATTGTTTTCAGGACCTCATATCTGAAAACACTGCCTTCCCTAAAAAATTTTTAAAAGACTTTTTTTCTATGTGGAGAAGGTTAAATACATAATTGACTGTTTCTAACCTCCTCTGTCTTTGGTGAATGAAGAGGCTGAATGTCTAATTTTTTATTCAGCTGTAATAGTTGTATTGAAGTTCATGAGCTTTACTGCCCTTTATTTTCATATTTCAAATATTTATGATATTTCATGATTCAAATGATTCCTATTTATCGGAAGTCTTTATAAAAGTGACCTTGAATTCTCAGTAAAGTGGATAGGGAATGTATATATATTTCTCAAAATAAGACAGATTGCCATCTATTAGGGTCCACATGATGCAGAGATGTTTAATCCTTTTCAAAATTCTTTTCAAGTATGTACCAGTCTTGAGATTTACTTCCTTTATTCTCCTTTAATCTCAGAGCTCTGTATTATACATCCATAGAAGTCCCATGTCGTGTTACACTAAACAAAAATTTAAAATAAGAGAACTTTATTACTCAATATATGGGGTATCTGACTTGAAAAATATTTCTCCTGGACAAGGGGATTGGTGTCACAATAATAGAATGGCTAGTGCATAAGACCAATGACCCTGAGGATAAAACTGGAATTTTTCTGTCTTTAGAGTCCTTTAGGAAATTTTGAGCCTTCCAACTTGCAGATCAAGCAGTTTAGGAGCAAGAGAAACCATTTCATCTTGTGAACATGTTTTATTTCCAAGAAGACAGAGGAGATATCCTGTTGAATGAGTCTCTCAGTTTGGCTTCTGATCTCTGGGGAAAGCATCTAATCACATTTAAAATAAAAAAAGAAATTGTCAAGTGTATTTTCTGCATGTGTGCTAAGTCATGTCAGTCATGTCTGACTCTTTGCGACCCTATGAACTGTGGCCTGCCAGGCTCCTCTGTCCATGGGTTTCTCCAGGGAAGAATACTGGAGTGGGTTGCTGCTGTGCCCTCCTCCAGGGAATCTCCTCAACCCAGGGATTGAACCCGTGTCACTTACATCTCCTGCCTTGGCAGGTGGGTGCTTTACCCCTAGCGCCACCTGGGAAGCCCAGAGTATTTTCTTGTTTTTCAGTCACTCAGTCATGTATGACTATTTGCAACCCCATGGACCACAGCACGTCAGGCTTACCTGTCTTTAACCTCAATGTGCATTGAGCTGGTGATGCCATCCAACCTTCTTGTCCCCTTCTCCTGCTGCCTTCAATCTTTCCCAGCATCAGGGTCTTTTCCAATGAGTCAGCTCTTTGCATCAGGTGGCCAAAGTATTGGAGCTTCAACTTTAGCATCAGTCCTTCCAATAATTATTCAGGGTTGATTTCCTTTAGGATTGACTGGTTTGAGCTCCTTGCCGTCTAACGGACTCTCAAGAGTCTTCTTCAGCACCAGTTTGAAACCATCAATTTTTTGGCACTCAGCCTTTTGTATTGTCCAGCTCTCACATCTGTACATGACTACTGGAAAAAACATAGCTTTGACTATACGGACATTTGTTTCTGCTTTCTAATATGCTGTCTAGGTTTCTCATAGCTTTTCTTTCATGGAGCAAGTGTCTTTCAGTTTTACAGCTGCAGTCACCATCTGCAGTGATTTTGGAGCCCAGGAAAATAAAAGTCTGTCACTGTTTCCATTGTTTTCTCATCTATTTGCCATGAGGTGATGGGACTGGATGACATGATCTTCATTTTTTGAATGTTGAGTTTTAAGCCAGGTTTTCACTCTCCTCTTTCACCTTCCTCAAGAGGCTCTTTAGTTCCTCTTCATTTTCTGCCATAAGGGTGGTGCCATCTTCATATTTGAGATTACTGATATTCCTCCCAGCAATCTTGATTCCAGGTTGTGCTTCATCCAGCCTAGCATTTGGCATGATGCACTCTGCATATAAGTTAAATAAGCAGGGAGACAATATACAGCCTTGACATACTCCTCTCAAATTTGGAACCAGTTTGTTGTTCCATGCTCTATTCTAACTGTTGCTTTTTGACCAGCACACAGGTTTTGCAAGAGGCAAATAAGATTGTCTGGTATTATTATCTCTTTCAGAATTGTCCACAGTTTGTTGTGATCTATGCAGTCAATGGTTTAGCATAACCAATGAAGCAGAAGTAGATGTATTTCTGGAATTCTCTTGCTTTTTCGATGATCCAACAGATGTTGGCAATTTGCTCTCTGTTTCCTCTGCCTTTTAAAATCAGTCTTGTACATCTGGAATATCTCAGTGCACATACCGTTGAAGCCTAGCTTGAAGGATTTAGAGCATTACCTTGCTAGCATGTGAAATGAGTGCAATAGTGTGCTAGTTTGAACAATCTTTGACATTGCCCTTCTTTGGGATTGGAATAAAAACTGATGTTTTCCAGTTCTGTGGCCACTGATGAGTTTTCTAGATTTTCCCAGTGCTGGCATATTGAGTGCAACACTTTCACAGCATCGTCTTTCAGGATTTGGAATAGCTCAGCTGGAATTCCATCACCTCCACTAGCTTTGTTCGTAGTGATGCTTCCTAAGGCCCATTTGACTTCACACTCCAGAATGTCTGGCTCTAGGTGAGTGATCACACCACTGTAACTATCTAGGTCATTAGGATCTTTTTTTGTACAGTTCTTCTGTGTATTCTTGTCACCTCTTCTTAATATCTTCTGCTTCTGTTAGGTTCATACCATTTCTGTCCTTTATTGTGCCCATCTTTGCATGAAATGTTCCCTTGGTATCTCTAATTTTCTTGATGAGATCTCTAGTCTTTCCCATTCTATTGTTTTCCTCTATTTCTTTGCACTGATCAGTGAGGAAGGTTTTCCTGTCCCTCCTTGCTCTTCTTTGGAACTCTGTATCCAGATGGGTATATCTTTCCTTTCCTCCTTTGCCTTTAGCTTCTCTTTATTTCACAGCTATTTGTAAGGCACCTCAGACAATCATTTTGCCTTTTTGCATTTCTTTTTCTTGGAGATGGTTTTGATCACTGCCTCCTGTACTGTTATGAACCTCCATCCATAGTCCTTCAGGCATTCTATCAGGTCTAATCCCTTGAATCTATTTGTCACATCCATTGTATAGTCATAAGGGATTTGATTTAGGTCATACCTGAATGGCTTAGTGGTTTTCCCTACTTTTTTCAATTTAGTCTGAATTTTGCAATAAGGAGTTCATGATCTGAACCACAGTCAGCTCCTGGTCTTGTTTTTGCTGACTGTATAGAGCTTCTCCATCTTTGGCTGCAAAGAACATAATCAATCTGATTTTGGTATCAACCATCTGGCGATGTCTATGTGTAGAGTTGTCTCTTGACTTTTTGGAAGAGGATGTTTGCTATGATCAGTGCATTCTCTTGGCAAAACTCTGTTAGCCTTGGCCTGCTTCATTTTGTACTCCAAGGTCAAATTTGCCTGTTACTCCAGGTATCTCTTGATTCCCTACTTTTGCATTCCAGTCTCTGATGAAAAGGACATCTTTCTTTGGTGTTAGTTCTGGAAGTCTTGTAGGCCTTCATAGATCTGTTCAACTTCAGCTTCTTTGACATTAGTGGTTGAGATATAGACTTGGATTACTGTGAGACTGAATGATATGCCTTGGAAACAAACCGAGATCATTCTGTTGCTTTTGAGATTGCACCAAGTACTGTGTTTCAGGATTTGATTACAGAACTTACACAGAACTGGGGAAGCAGAGACTCTTGGAGGCACAAAAAAACCTTGTGTGCACCAGTACCCAGGAGAAAGGAGCAGTGACCCCACAAGAGACTGAGTCAGGCTTGCCTGTGTGAGTGTTTGGGAGTCTCTGGCACAGGTATGGGTTGACAGTGGCCTGCTTCGGGGTCAGGGTCACTGACTACAAGCAGTCTTGGGAGGTGTGGGGTGCTGGCATAAGTCCTTTTGAAGGAGGTTGACATTACTGCCATTACCCCCACCATAGTTTAGCCACAGGTGAAACTACAGGGAGGGAACACAGCCCCACCCATCAGCAGAAAATTGGATTAAAGACTTACTGAAAATGGCCTTGCCCACCAGAACAAGACCCAGTTTTCCCCACAGCCAGTCCCTCCCATCAGGAAGCTTGCACAAGCTTCTTATCCTCATCCATCAGAGGGCAGACAGAATGAAAACCACAGTCACAGAAGACTAACCAAACTGATCACAGGGATCACAACCTTGTCTAACTCAATAAAAAAATGAGCCATGTAGAGCCACCCAAGACTGATGGGTCATGGTGGAGAGTTCTGACGAAATGTGGTCCTTGGAGAAGGTAACGGCAAACCACTTCAGCATTCTTGCCTTGAATATCCATGAACAGTATGAAAAGGCAAAAAGATATGACACTGAAAGATGAACCCTCCAGGTCAGCAGGTGTCCAATATGCTCCCAGTGAAGAGCAGAGAAATAGCTCCAGAGGAATGAAGAGGCTGAGCCAAAGTGGAAACAATGCCCAGTTGCGGATGTATCTGGTGGTGAAAGTAAAGTCTGATGCTGTGAAGAACAATACTGTGTAGGAACCTCGAATGTTAAGGCCATGAATCAAGGTAAACTGGAAATGGTCCAACAGGAGATGGCAAGAGTGAACATTGACATTTTAGAAATCAGTGAACTAAAATGGACAGGAATGGGTGAATTTAACTCAGAGCATTTTCTAGACAATATTACATGGGCAGAAAGTGCCTCTATATTGTTTCTACATTATTATCAGGCATCAGGATATTATCATTATCCAATATCATTGAAGATAGAGAATATAGAGCTTCTGTTTCTCTGAGTATTCAATGTGGTAGGAATGTGGTTATCTGGAAAATGAACTTCACCTACTCATAGTGGCTCTGCATTGGATCCTCCCTGGCACTGGTCCCACAGGGGCACTGGCCTCTATGCAGCCTGTCAGAGTTGCCCCATGGTGCCCCATGATGTCTCACTTTTGGATGCTTCTCCAGTCGGTAATTGGACGAGGGCTGTCAGGGGAAGAGCATATCCTTGGGGCCGAAAAAAACTCTAAAAGATATCACAACTGCACAGCCCTCTCAACAGCTGGAGCAAAAAGCTCTTCCTTGAAGAAGATGTAGGGGTACATTTCCAAGTCCTCCATATCCAGTGACTTTACTCACATCTTTATGAACCCAAAGTAATTCTGAGAAAGGTACTCTTTACTGCCTGCTCCCAGAGGAAAGGTTATACTATCTGATTGGAGCTTTGAGAAGACTTGAGTAACAATCCTCTAAATCTTTAAACATGATTTTCTCTTGGTTATAAAAGGATGCATGAGGGAAAACAAAACAAAACAAAACACAAACAACCTAGCAATGTGTTGTATAAGATAACTGTTTGATAAACATAACACAAGGACTAAATCTTCAACCAAAACTTTTCCCTGGGAGCCATTTCTCAGGTAAATGCAGGGCAGAAGTCAAAGCTCCTCTCCATCAACAAGCTGGTCCTCTTGTTTTTCTCCTTCTTGCCCAGAGAATGCCTGGACACTATACTACAGGGTGGTATATGCTATATGCTATATACCACCCTGTAGTACGTATTTACCATATACATCTACTGCAGGATAAATGTGGGGCTTCTGAACAATTTTGTATATAAGAAAAGCATGGCCCCAGAAAAGGACTTGGTAGGAGGATACTCCTTTGTTTGGGATGCTCAAGCTGCCTGCTTCTCTTCACCTGCTTGTCTCTTCTACATCCCTTAAGACTCAATTTAGGTGTCTTACTCCTGTGTCAAGAACCTTTCTCGAATCCCTGCCCTCACAGGAGCCTGTCCATGCTGCCCTGTGTGCGCATGTCTCTTGATGCACTATACCCTCATGCTCGCCCTGCTGAAACTCACGTTTCCTTTTACATGACTGTCTCCACACTCCATCCTCCCAGAGAGACATTTTCAGCTTTGGGATTTGCCTTATTCAGCTCTGTGTTGAGCTATTTTAGATATCTAGTAAATTTTACAGCCTGTCAGCTAAAAAATTTATTGGAAATTATCATATTAGCTCCCAGCTGAAATTAGGGGGAAAAAAAAAAACTCTGGTCATTATAAGGGTCTTCACATCATAATTCCTAGCTCTCTCTTCTTTCAATGTCTCCCTATTATTCCTTCTATCTTTTTCATAGCTTGAACAATTTTTGTTTGTTTATTAACATAGATTCCATAATGACTCCATGCTTATTTTCTCTCATTTTTAAAATTCATTTACTTTTATTGGCTGTGCAGCATGTGGGATTTTAGTCCTCTGACCAGAATCACACCCGGGTCCTCTGCATTAGAAGCATGGAGTCTTAACCACTGGACCACCAAGGAAGTCCCAGATTGAACAATTTGAAATGACATTTTATAGAATGGAGTGGTCACATGTTTCTGTTTACTGGGTCAACTTCTCCATTCATAAAAATTCCCAAACTCATACAATGTGTAAACGAAAATGCATTATTAGTAGTTAAAAATAACTGGTGTGTATATAATAGAGTTATATCGCCAACCTTAACATCAATCACCGCAGAGATATTATACTTTAATTGAAAAACAACTAGTGACAGCTTACTGCAAGATGGCAAATGAATCCTGACATTTATATTAATAGGTTTATAAACCAGTTACAAGGTTAAAAGTTAATCATTTGAGTCATTGAAAATCCATATATATATATAACCAAAATACTCATTTGGAATAAATATCTACCTAATTTTTAAAAATACAAGTTGAATGGAGTAGGGGAGTGAAAATGAAAATTACATTAGTTTAACTATAAGGCTCTATAAACTATGAGAGCTTTGATTGATAGTAAGGCTATCAAGTTCATTGTTAGCTCTGTTCCCATCACCATCACCTCCATACTCTAAAATGTAGCCTGGAAAATCACACTGGTAACAAATATATATTAGGAAAATGATTTTTTCTACTAATTAGGCCGAAGGACTAAAATTCCTGTGCCAGATAATTTTTTTAAGGCCGTATACATGTGTTTCTATTTCACCAGAGTTTTTGCAAAACCCCAGAGGCTTAGTTCCCTAGCTGTGTCATTCCCTGGATTGGGAACAGTACTTAATCCTCCAAGCCTTAGTTTCCTCATGTGTAAATTGGGGGTGATAATACCTACCTCCCCTTCATCATTATATAATATCCTTTGTTTCTTTGAGAGGTTTCATTCAAAGTCTTCTTTGCCTGACAATAGACTAGTCAGGCAAGTATCGTTTGCATAGAATTTCTTTTTTCCAATCACTCAATTTTATCCTATATAGGGCATTACAGTTAACATGAATCCCATGTAAAAAGTATCCAATTGAACTTATAAAATCTATTTAGCCACCGTACAGATTTTAAAAATTGAAGTATAATAGATTTACAATGGTTTCCCTGGTGGCTCAATGGTAAATAATTTGCCTGCCAATGCAGGAAACACGGGTTTGATCCCTGGGTTGGAAAGATCCCCTGGAGGAGGGCATGGCAACCCACTCCAGTTTTCTTGCCTGGATAAACCCATGGACAAAGAAGACTAGAGGGCTACAGTTCATGGAGTCACAAAAGAGTCAAACATGAGTTAGCAACTAAACAAATGTATCTTCAGAACTATTAAGCTTAAAGCTCAGGTGAATCACTACTAAAGAGATCCCCACCTCAGCCTTGGTTGTTTGAGGACTGAGATATTGAAGAGATTCAGCTCTCCTCAAAACCTGTTTAAAATCTTTATGTTTTTTTTTTTTTTATTTTTTAGGAAGCACTGCTCAAATTATAAACATAGTCTTGAAGAACTCTGCAAAAGATTTAGCTTCTATACCATGGACTTGGGGGTCTTTTTCCTTCTAGTGTGCAACATTTCTTATTCTCTGTTACAGCTTTCCTCAATCATTGGGGAAAATTTTTACATTTATTTGTAATAAATGTAAGTAGTCGTCTAAGCAGTTGCTGCTGCTGCTGCTAAGTCGCTTCAGTCGTGTCCGACTCTGTGCGACCCCATAGACGGCAGCCCACCAGGCTCCCCCATCCCTGGGATTCTCCAGGAAAGAACACTGGAGTGGGTTGCCATTTCCTTCTGCAATGCAGGAAAGTGAAAGTGAAGTCGCTCAGTCGTGTCCGACTCTAGCGACCCCATGGACTGCAGCCTACCAGGCTCCTCTGTCCATGGGATTTTCTAGGCAAAAGTACTGGAGTGGGGTGCCATTGCCTTCTCCGGTCTAAGCAGTTAGGGTTCTGTAAATTACACCCCCCCTTACCATCCTGGACAATAACACAATACTGCTGCCCTCTCAGGCTTCCCAGGTGGCTCAGTGGTGAAAGAATCTACCTGCCAGGGCAGGAAACCCCAGAGACACAGGATTGATCCCTGGGTCAGGAAGATCCCCTGGAGAAGAAAAGGGCAACCCACTCCAGTATTCTTGCCTGGGAAATCCCATAGACAGGAGAGCCTGGTGGGCTATAGTTCATTGGATCACAGAGTTGGATGTGACTGAGCACAAGCTGCCCTCTCAGGCTTTTTCTGCCCATTCTCCAGTCCCCACAGCTCTCACCCACATACATTCAAGATTGCAAAACTTTTCCCAATCTGTATTCTCTGTTTAAAATCCTAGCTCTTTTCTTTACTTGGCAAGATTTTATGCATCCTTTAAGATGTATCTCAAAGATAACATTTTACAAAAAAAAAAAAAAGAAAACCCTACTCTCTAAATTTCCCATGGTGGAATGTTTCAACATTTGCTATCTCTCGGGTTAAGAGTATGTTATGCTATAGTAACAAATAATGCTGAAGTCTCAGTGGCTCTTCCTAAGAAAGTTTTATTTATCATCATAACACATGTCCACCATGGGTCACCTGGGCTCTCTGCTCCCTGTCATCACTCTTCTCATTCTACATCCATTATCTGGAACAGGGGTTGGCAAAATAGTGGGCAAATCTGACCTACCATCTGTGGGCTTTTTTTTTTTTTTTTATGACCAATGATCTAAAAATGCTTCAAAAATTTTTTAAATGGCTAAGGTTAAAAAAAAAAAAGAATATGCAACAGAGACTGTGTTGCCTGCAAACTCTGAAATATTTATTAATTGTTCATTTATAGACAAAGGGAAAGAGAGAATATGGCAAATCTTGGGAAGACTTTTAAAGCTTTTACCTAGACGTAAACATTTCATTGGATTCCCAGGTGTCTCAGTGGTAAAAAAAAAAAAAAAAAAAAAAATCTGCCTGCCAATGCAGGAGATCCAAGAGACTTGGGTTCCATCGCTGGATTGGGAAGATCCCTTATGTCAACCCACTTCAGTATTCTTGCTTGGAATATTCCATGGACAGAGGAGCCAGGCAGGTTATAACCCAAGGGGTTGCAAAGAGGTGGACAAGAATGAGCAAACACATACACACACACAAAATTTGTTGACTAAAGTAAGCTATGTGGAGACTTTCCTGGTGGTCCAGTGGTTAAGAATCTGCCTTCCTGAGGATGCATGTTCAATCCCTGGTGGGAGAACTAAGATCCCACATGCAGCAAGGCAGCTAAGCCCATGTGCCCCAACTATTGAGCCCGCCTGCTGAAACAAAGATCTGACAAAGCCAAATAAATAAAAAATATATAACAAAGCAAGATTCTTTTAAAAAATAAAAAACAAAGTAAGCCATGTGGCCCAAACTGACATAAGAGGCTAAGAACACATAATCCTTCCCACAAAAGAATGAGATATTAGTAAATAAGAGCACAGTCTATCCCAACATCCAATATATATTTATATTTCTTTATTTTGACAAATTTTTTTAACCTCTAATCTTTTGAGGTTTGGTTGACCTGTTGCATAGGGCCCACAGAGTTTCCTTAAACTGTTTACAGTAATTTTTAAAAGTAATTCTAATAATGCTGACTGGCATTTGCTGGGTGTGGTGTCTATCCTGTCCTTTAGATTGTGAGCCCCTCTTGGTAGCTCCAGCTCTTAGTCCATTGCCTACTACATAACAGATCCTCAATACATGTTTATCAAGTGAGTAAATAATTATCATACTCACTGAATAGAGAAGGTTGATATGAAGAACTTGACAAGAAGGACTGACAGTGTTATGCTTTCCAAGATTTATTGGGAATACAGTTGCAGACTTCTGATTAAATGATAAATTAGGTGATGGCGCACCATATTATAGACTAAAAAGGGGAAGGTGTTGTATTCAGTGGTTCAAAATAGAGTTTGGAGTCTGAGAAACCTAGGTTTGAATCCTACTCTAGTCTATCATTTACCTGTTTTGTGACAACAATAGCTAATATTTATTGTTCAAGATTGGAGAAGGCAATGGCACCCCACTCCAGTACTCTTGCCTGGAAAATCCCACGGTCGAGGGAGCCTGGCAAGCTGCAGCCGATGGGGTCGCAAAGAGTTGGACATGAGTGAGAGACTTCACTTTCACTTTCATTGTTTAAGATTAAACCATCTTATTCAAACCATGAAACAATTCCTTAGGATGTAGAAACTGAGCTCACAAGAAGAAAAAAAAAAATTGTCCCAAATCCCATTGTCTCACTTCTCAGCTGGATTCCAGAGCTCAACCAAACTTAGGGTAGGTCATTTAATCTTCTAAGAACTCAGCCTACATCTCTACAAAATGAGGAAAATGAAATACCTACTCCTTATGGCCATTATGATGACTTAATGAGAAAATGTGAACTGCTAACATTTATGAAATGGTGAATATTAGCTGTTCTGAAGGTAAGAGGAAGAGATTACCCTACTGCCTGTAGCACATCATGGCCTGTATTTGAGCTGTGGAATACAGCCCGGCTCTTCCAAGCTCTTTAGGATTCTCTATGCTGCTCTTGGGTTTCCTGGTGGCTCAGTGGTAAAGAACCCACCTGCAAATGTAGGAGATGCAGGTTTGATCCCTGGGTTGGGCAGATCCTCTGGAGAAGGAAATGGCAACACATTTCAGTATTCTTGCCTGAATACTGTCCATGGAAATCCCACGGACAGAGAAGCCTGGCAGACTATAGTCCCTGGGGTCACAAAAGAGTCAGACACAACTTAGCAAATAAAGAACAATATTGCTCTTAGTTGGAGCTTAGATGGTGCTCTCCACACCCTTTCCCACTGTCTAGATTGGAAATAGCCATAGGCTATATAGCACCATTGGAGAAGGAAATGGCAACCCACTCCAGTACCCTTGCCTAGAAAATTCCATGGATGGAGAAGCCTGGTGGGCTACAGTCCATGGGGTCACAAAGAGTTGGACATGACTGAGCAACTTCACTTATATAGCACCATAGCTAAAAAGTTTATTTCAGTGGAGAACGTTTCAATGAAATGTTAAAGAACGCATGGAGAATAGCCGAACACTAAATCTCTCTGGCCACAGAACTATAAGTGTTCTAGGAGTCAAACCTAAAGCACTCTGCTAAAAGAGAGAACTAAGATCAAAATTATTTTTAGTCTATTCAATATATACCATAAGTTCTAGGCATATTATATATCAGCTTAATCGTAACAGAGATAGTTGCAGTAGCAGTAGTGTGTGTGTGTGTGTGTGTGTGTGTGTTTAGTCACTCAGTCATGTCTGACTCTTTGTGACCCCATGGACTGTAGCCTCCCAGAATCCTCTGTCCATGGGGATTCTCCAGGCAAGAATACTCGAGTGGGTTGCCATGCCCTACTCCAGGGGATCTTCCCAACCCAGGGATCAAACCCAGGTCTCCCACATTGCAGGCAGATTCTTTACCATCTGAGCCATCAGGGAAGCCATAGTAGTAATAGTTAAAATTTAATGGGGGGAGGAGGTTGGGGAAGGAATGGAGAGAGAGGTTGGGGTGAGCAGATGTAAGTTTTTACATATAGAATGGATAAACAACAAGGTCTTGTATAGCACATGAAACTATATTCAATATTCTATGACAAATCATAATAGAAAAGAATATTTAGAAAAGAATATATATGTGTATATATACATATAATAGAATCACTTTGCTTTATAGCAATAATTAACATAACATTGTAAATCAACTATACTTCAATAAAATTTTTTAAAAGATTAATGAATTTTTGATCATATACTTGACAATGTGCTTTTATACAGAGTATAAAACTCATTTACAAAAGTATTGCAAATGTCCTCAATGTTACAAAATTATAGATAAGTGGGGCGTAGAGATGTGTGTCTGGAATTGAAACAGAGGAGAAGAAATTTTAGAGTTGGGAAGAGAAAACATTCACAGGTTCAGAAACAATGTATGAAGATGGGGAATAAGTATTACTGACAATCTTACCAATATCCAGGAAAGAATCAAGACTTATACTGAAATCTAGAAAAGGTCTAAGTCCCATACATTTTATTATCAGAAAGAAATTTTCAAAGCCAAATTTTCCCTATCTTGTGAATAAGGAATCTTCATTTTGCTTGCTTTAGACCTGATGACTTACAGTCTCACAAAGAATGGGGACTTGGAAATTCTGTTTCTCTACATCATGCTTTACCATCTGAGCCACCAGGGAAGTCCCTACATCACTGCTGCTAAGTCACTTCAGTCGTGTCCGACTCTGTGCGACCCCATAGATGGCAGGCCACCAGGCTCCCCCATCCCTGGGATTCTCCAGGCAGGAACACTGGAGTGGGTTGCCATTTCCTTCTCCATACATCACTGCAACTCCCATCAAACATATTCAAGACTTTTTCTACAGACCACCTGCCAGACCCTAAGTCTAAATCTACTTTGATTCCCTGGGCTACAGAAGTTATTATTGTTAATCCTCTTAATGAGTGTATGGAAAATCTTTTAAGATGAATTTTTACTCAGCAAGATATAACTTGATCCTTTTCCTTTCTATGTTTTACTTATCAGAGCTATATGTCTTATATAGGAACAAGTCATTTATTATATATCTATTGAAAAGTCTTGGTTTTTCTGTTCCTCTCCAAAAGAGTACCATGGAATGCACCATAAAATGTAGCTTCTGTTTTACTGAAGTTTTTATTATTAGTGTTGATTTGCAACAATCAAATAGCTTTGAATAGAATTTTAGAATGGGGTAAGATATTTGCCTTTTGCTAGATGCCCTTATTTTGAACAAAAGTCACCAAGCACATGTAATTATCTAAGATATACTTAATAAATAGGTGAATCAACCCTGTGTAAACATAATATTGGAGTCCTCACTCTACATGTACTTATATTCACATTTATACCCTTGACCATAAATAAGTTTGCATTCAAATAACTATAAAATCAACACAATACTTAGAAACAAAAATATGTGATGTGGTATTAAAATAAAAATATTTTTTAAGGCTACGAGTTGATTTGCTACATTTCTAAAGATAGCTGTGCCCAAAGGAAACCATAAATAAAACAAAAAGACAGCCTAAGGAAAGGGATAAAATATTTGCAACAATACGACTGACAAGAACTTAATTTCCAAAATATACAAACAACTTATACAACTCAAAATGAAAGAAACAAACAAACCAATCAAAACATGGGCAGAAGACCTAAGTAGATATTTCTCCAAAGAAGACATATAGATGGACAATAGGCTGGACATCTTTTCATGTGGTCATCTCTTCATCTTTCAAGACAAAAGATGGACATCTTGTCATGTGAAAAGATGCTCAACATCACTAATTGTTAGAGAAATGCAAATCAAAACGACACGGTATCACCTCACGCTGGTCAAAATGGGCATCATCAAAGAGTCTACAGACAATAAATGCTGGAGAGGATGTGGGGAAAATGGAACTGTCCTACAGTGTTGGTGGGAATATAAATTGGTGCGGCCACTCCGGAGAATAGTATGGAGGTTCCTTAAAAAAATAAAATAAATTTACCATATGACCCAGAAATCCCACTACTGGGTGTATATCTGGAGAAAACTGTAATTTGACAATACACATGCACGCTAATGTTCACAGAAGTGCTATTTACAACAGACAAGACATGAAAGTAACCTAAACGTTCAGCCACATATTGAGGGATAAAGAAAATGTAGTACAAATATACAATGGAATACTACTCAGTCATAAAATAATGACGTAATGCCATTTGCAGCAACATGGATGGACCTAGAGATTGTCATATATAAGTGAAGTCAGAGAGAGAAAGACAAATATCACATGATATCACATATATGTGGAATTAAATAAATGGTACAAATGAACTTATTTACAAAACAGAAGCAGACATAGAAAACAAATTTATGGTTACCAAAGGGAGAAGAGGGGGAGGGATGAATTAGGAGTTTGGAATTAGCAGATACAAAGTGTGCACGCGTGCTAAGTCATTTCAGTCGCGTTCAATTCTTTGCAACCCTCTGGACTGTAGCCCACCAGGCTCCTCTGTTCATGGAAATTCTCTAAGCAAGACTATTGGAATGGGTTGCTGTGGGCTCCTGCAGGACATCTTCCTGACCCAGGGATTGACCTCAGGTCTCTTACGTCTCCTGCATTGGCAGGCAGGTTCTTTCCTAGCACCACCTGGGAAGCTCAAAGTACTATATGTAAAACAGACAAACAACAAGGTCCTACTGTATAGCACGGGGAATTATATTCAATATTTTGTAACAAACTATAATGGAAAAGAATATGAGAAAGAATATGTGTATATGTATGACTGAATCACTTGGTTGTACACCAGAAACATAACATTGTAAACTACACTTCAATTTGAAAACAATTTTTAATAAAGAAAAAAGGTATTTGTTGATATCAGTTGCATCTCTTAGAAGCCTGACATGAATTTTTACAACTAATTTTGAAATTAGGTAATCCCATAGAAGAAGTCTTCTGCATTAGATTGTTTCTTAGTACCTGTGTGTGCTGTTAGCCTCGTCAATGCCTCAACCCTCGCCATTTTGAAGGAAGCTGAAATTTTCCTGTTGCTTTGAGGATCCCCATCTCACAACAGATGTCTTCAGCCAGTGACGAGCCAAATCCATTATTCTTATCAAAGACTACATCACATTTCTCCTGAGGCTGACAACAGGGAGCGTCTTCAAAATGGGCTTCAATTCTGTGTTGCCCAGTCACCTCCAAGCTCAGCATTTTGTCTTCTGAAGGAGACTAAATTGTGCTTAAAGAGGTAACTCAGACAATATTTTTGCTTTCCCACCTTCTTAAAATGATGAAAAAAAGAAAACATTTTTGTGTCTTTTTGCCAGGTTAAAAAACACTGAGATGTTTGCTTTCCCTCAACTGAACTTGAGTCGGTGTGATGAATGTGCTTCAAACTCAGTGCTGTGTCTCACTTTGAGAAGAACCAGGTTTTATTGTTGCAAGGCAATCTTGTTTCATGATATTGACTTGCGTGTTAGCACAAATAGTCATAACTGAATAACAAGTAGTTATTTATGAAGTTACTTGTCTCTCACTCTTCCTCTGAAGTCACTTTTAATTGTAGGGGACAATAAAAAGAAACATTTTATCATTTCTCAATTTCTAGTATGATAGATATAACACACTCTTTAAAGATCAAATATTTATACAATGTAAATGAGTTTGGGGAGTGGTCAACCTCTTCAGATGTTATATGATGTGTATTATGAAAACAATAACAAGTTATTTAACATTTATAATTATATACGCTGTGCTTAGTCATTCAGTCATGTCTGACTCTTTGTGACCTCATGGACTGTAGCTTTCCAGGCTCCTCTGTCCATGGGGATTCTCGAGGCAAGAATATTGGAGTGGGTTGCCATGCCCTCCTCCAGGGGATCTTCCCAAGCCAGGGATCAAATGAAGGTCTCCAATATTGCAGGTGGATTCTTTACCATCTGAACCACCAGGGAAGCTCAAGAATACTGGAGTGGGTAGCCTATCCCTTCTCAACTAAGGAATCAAATTGGGGTCTCCTATGTTGCTGGCAGATTCTTTACCAGTTGAGCTAGCAGGGAAGCCCTAAAATTAAGTATACACATATTATAAATACACATCTTGTAAGAGAATTCTAGAAAAAAATGCCTACTTCTGCTTCATTGACTATGCTAAAGCCTTTGACTGTGTGGATCACAACAAACTGTGGAAAATTCTTAGAGAGATGGGAATACCAGACTACCTTACCTGCCTCCTGAGAAATCTGTAAGCAGGTCAAGAAGCATACAGCAAGAACTGGGAAGGGAGTACATCAGGGCTGTATATGTCACCCTGTTTATTTAACTTATATGCAGAGTACATCATGCAAAATGCTGGGCTGGATGAAACACAAGCTGGAATCAAGATTGCTGGGAGAAATATCAATCACCTCAGATATACAGATGACACCACCCTTATGGCAGAAAGTGAAGAGGAACTAAAAAGGCTCTTGATGAAAGTGAAAGAGGAGAGTGAAAAAGCTGGCTTAAATCTCAACATTCAAGAAACATTCAAGATCATGGCATCTGGTCCCATCAGTTCAGCTCAGCTCAGTTCAGTTCAGTTGCTCAGTCATATCTGACTCTTTGCGACCCCATGAATTGCAGCACGCCAGGCCTCCCTGTCCATCACCAACTCCCAGAGTTCACTCAAACTCACGTGCATCGAGTCAGTGATCCCATCCAGCCATCGTCCCCTTCTCCTCCTGTCCCCAATCCCTCCCAGCATCAAAGTCTTTTCCAATGAGTCAACTCTTCGCATGAGGTGGCCAAAGTATTGGAGTTTCAGCTTTAGCATCATTCCTTCCAAAGAACACCCAGGACTGATCTCCTTTAGAACGGACTGGTTGGATCTCCTTTCAGTCCAAGGGACTCTCAAGAATCTTCTCCAGCACCACAGTTCCAAAGCATCAATTCTTCAGCACTCAGCTTTCTTCACAGTCCAACTCTCACATCCATACATGACTACTGGGAAAACCATAGCCTTGACTAGATGGACCTTTGTTGGCAAAGTAATGTCTCTGCTTTTTAATATGCTATCTAGGTGGGTCATAACTTTCTGGCAAATAGATGGGAAAACAGTGAGAGACTTTATTTTTTGGAGCTCCAAAATCACTATGGATGGTGACTGTAGCCATGAAATTAAAAGACTGTGCTCCTGGGAAGAAGAGCTATGACCAACCTAGGCAGCATATTAAAAAGCAGAGACATTACTTTGCCAACAAAAGTCCATATGCTCAAAGGTATGGCTTTTCCTATAGTCATGTATGGATGTGAGAGTTGGACCATAAAGAAAGCTAAGCACCAAAGAGTCAGTGCTTTTGAACCCTTGGACTGCAAAGAGATCAAACCAGGCAATCCTATAGGAAATGAATCCTGAATATTCATTGGAAGGACTGATGATGAAGCTGAAGTTCCAACACTTGGCCACCTGATGCGAAGAACTGACTCATTAGAGAAGATCCTGATGCTGGGAAATATTGAAGACAAGAGGAGAAGGGGATGACAGAGGGTGAGATGGTTGGATGGCATCACCAACTCAATGGACATGAGTTTGCGCAAGCTCTGCGAGTAGGTGTTGGACAGGGAAGCCTGGTGTGCTGTATTCCATGGGGTTGCAAATAGTTCAACACAACTAATCAACTGAACTGAACTGATATTATAAGTATGTATGCCTTCATATATTGAAATATGTACTAGATAGATAGACATAAATATGAGGACTTAATTTTTCCTTAATGTTAACAGGTCCAGCCAGTGAAGAAGGAAGGTAACACACTTGTTTTCTCTTCTCCTACTTCTCTGTAGAAGGAGTAACTGCAAAGCTGTATCCAAAAGTCTAAATGGAGTTTTAGTATTTATTGGGTCTAACTGAATCTGCTAGTTTAGCTTCTAAGGTCCCTGCACCGTTTGGATTGTGGATGTTTGTAATGGAGTAATGGGTATCACACTTCATAATGCTACTGTGTATCCGCAGTATCAGAACCACTCCAGTGCTGGAGTGGGGAAGAAAATTCAGTGACCCTGGCTTTGAAGATAAATGGAGCTGTCACCTTTTATCTTATATTAGTCAAACCAAATACCTCTTTTATGATATGGGATCTGCTGATGGAACTGAACAGGTTTTTCTGCTCTTATTAGAAGTTTAAAAAGGAGTGTAGTTATGTGTGTTCATAGGTGATGACTATTTTTTACTTGGAAATACAAAGTCCAAAGTTTTCTAGATAGTTTGAATGTCTTCTGCTTCCTGTAGGGGAAAATGATTTGGAAACATCAACCAAACCTAATGGGTTTTTTTGGGGCATGATTCACTAGATAACTAAGAAATTTCATTTACCCCTAATTACAGAGACCTGTAAATCACTTATTAGCCCATCTATTCATTAATTCTCCTACAAAATATTTCTTTGGGATGAACAAAAGATTTGTGTTACTTAAAGAAACATTTTCTGTTGTAAAAAAATTAACTTGAACTTTTAAGAAAACTCAGATATATACATAGTTGTTTTTTACTTTTAGAAGTTAGACTAAATCTGACAAGTACGGTTTTAACTGTGTAAGGTAAAGGATATGGGCCATGGGGATGTAACGACATCTACGTGCGTGCGTGCATGCTAAGTCTCTCAGTTGTGTCTGACTGTTTGAGACCCTATGGACTGTAACCTGCCAGGCTCCTTTGTTCATGGGGATTCTCCAGGCAAGAATACTGGAGTGGGTTGCCATTTCTTCCTCCAGGGGATCTTTCCAGGGATCAAATCCACATCTCTTATGTCTCCTGCATTGTTAGGTAGGTTATTTACCACAAGCACTGCCTGGGAAGCCCCAGTGACAACTACAGGGAACGTTTATAAATATGATTCCTCTTTTCTCCCACTCTACCCCAAATGAGAGTGTCAAATATATTTTCAGTTCTTAACATAGTCAAACCATAGAAAAACTAGGTTTTCATACTAAATACATCCAGGTATCTTATAACCTAAGTTCACAGCCTAGCTGTCTGTGGATGGATTGCAAGATTTCTGAAACTTCAAATTGTCTGAGAAAGATGTGTGATCGCCTATATATCCACTTTTATTCAAAATTTTTTTTATCAGTTCACCAAATGATTCTGTTATTTAAAAACAGTTATAATCACAGACACAATAGCAGATGAATCAAATCACAATGTCAATACCCCACAGGAAGAAGAAACTGTCTTTCTAGAAAAAAACTCTTATAAGAGAAAAGAGCTAGGGAACTGGACCTATAGTGTATATCCTTGGAATGTATTCACTTGATGATAAACTTCAGTTTAGTGGATTTGTTGAATTATAAATTACTAAATATTCACTTCTCTGGATCTTGGTGCCCCAGGTCTTGCTGAGTATGGAGATCCTCAAGTGCAGGGCCTCACCTACAAAGGAGTCCCCAGAGAGATCAGCAACAGGAATCTCATTTTCCCAATATGCTGACCACTCAACATTGGGCAACTCTAATGAAGCGTCCCTCATGTGACAACCACCTCCTTTTCTGTTTCCTATGAAATCGTGATGAGAACAGAAGTTATCCTTCACATGGAATCACCCCCAATTTGTCAAAGTTCAGATTTTCTTAGCTGTGACATTTGTTAGTGAAATGAAAGTTTAGACTGCATATCTGGCAGCCATCTGTGATTAGCTAATTGAATTATTCGAAGGCACTTGTTGCCACCTTCAGCCGGATTTTCAGCTTGAATGACTGTGCCTCCCTTCAAGCTAGTCTTGACCTATAGTAGCTTCTATTAGTTTTGGAGGAAAAAAACACGTGAGTAATTTGTCCACCCAATATGACAGTCATCTCCCTAACCTAAATCTTTTCTTTAAAACGGTATCTTATTAGTCACATTTGGTTAGTAATAGAAATATTGTTTATTGTTAGAGGCCTGAAGTAAGGTTATAAACATTTTCTTTAAATCCCTCTCTTCTCCCATCTTCTCTTTCTAGTGTTTCTCTCGATAACTTTGGCTCTAATGGCAGAACAAACCAAAGTACTACACAGCTATTACAGTTGTCTTTCGCTTAATGAACTAAAAGCTTTTTTCTTCCTGGATTAATGGACCATTTCATTTAGTCTGAACAGAATTGTAAACTCTACCCCCATCTCACCAGGACATCCTGATCCCCCTCCCTCCAAGTCCCCTTACATCAGTTTTTTGAACGTCAACTCTTCCCCTCTTTCACTGGTACCTTTGTCAAAGCAGGGAAGTGGAATTCACTTCGTCTATTGAAACCGTGCATTGCCTCTTTTTCTCTTCTGCGCTTGTCACCTTTCAGTCAGTTAAAATACTGTTTTTCAAACTATAGGATGCGATCCATAAACGGGTCATGAAATCAATTTAGAAGGTCATGACTAACATTTTATAAATTAAAGAGAATTGCCCAGAGTAGAGTAGAAAATAGAGCGCATGTAACTGTACAGCACAGCACAACCGTAAGGCTAACAACTATGTTGTGAAACTTTTTCAGTTGAGAGAAAGAAAAAGGCTATGTACAGGGTCCCCAGGTAAAATAGCTTTCTTAGTCAAGAGCATTTGGGAAACACTGAGCTTAAATTCTGGGACTAGGATACATTCCATAGAGAGGGATTTAAACTTCTTATATCTATCCGTGATTTGGGAGCTTTTATGCATAGGTAGTTTAGTTGCTAAGTTGGGTCTGACTCTTGTTACCCTATGGACTGTAGCCCACCAGGCTCCTCTGTCCATGGATTTCTCCAGGCAAGAATACTGGAGTGGGTAGCCATTCCCTTCTTCAGAGGATCTTCCCAACCCAGTGATCGAACCTGGGTCTCCAGCATTGCAGGCAGATTCTTAACCAACTGAGCCACCAGGGAAGCTGATCTCTTTTCAAATCTGGTGAAACAATGGCCTTTTTCCAGAAAAATGCACAGGAGCATAAGCTCAAAAAAAATTTACTGTTGCTAAGCAGGTGGGCAGAAATAAAATAGGAGTTTGGAATTAACAGACACACACTATTATATATAATATGGGTAAATAACAAGGCTTCCCTGGTGGCTCAAATGGAAAAGAATCCACCTGCAATGCGGGAGACCTGGGTTCGATCCCTGCGTTGGGAAGAGCGCCTGGAGGAGGGCATGGCAACCCACTCCAGTTTTCTTGCCTGGAGAATCCCATGGACAGAGGAACCTGGGGTCATGAAGAGTCAGATACAACTGAGTGACTAAGCACAGCACAAACAACAAGGACCTACTGTAAAGCACAGGGGACTATACTTAATACCTCGTGATAACCTATAATGGGAAAGAATCTGAAATAGAATAGATATATATGTACATATAAAAATCACTTTGTTGTAAACCTGAAACTAACAACAGTAAGTCAACCATACTTCAATTAAAAAAATAATAATAATAATGTTACTCGTAGAAGCTCAAGGGTTGCTGCCCTTATAATTACATGGAACGTTCTCAGTTCTTGAACATTTTGTTTTACCCCAAACCTCTCATTTTAGTCCATATGTTCCCTTCATATGTGATTTTCTATGGCTGTCTCCACATCTTCTCTCCCTCTCATATTCTGAACCACCTGCTTGCTTCTCCAAGCAAAAGAAATTTTCAAAGGCAACTCATCTGACTGAACCCTGGTACAATATGCCTCCCCTTTAAATTTAATTCTCTTTAAAAACCTGTCTTTCTGGTGTTGCTGACTTATCTAGAGAGAAGGGCATTTTCTGACCTTCTTCTTCATTTGCCTTTCTTTCCTTCATCTTCAATTTGGGCTTCTGTCTATGTAGAATGAAGACCAACAGGGAATGAAACTTTGCACGCACTAGACACATTCTATAAATACTGTTCCTATAAAGGGTAGTTATTTATTTTTTGAAACCAGCCATCCAATAATGTAGATATACATGATTACTGAACAGACACTCTGAAATTCCTAGGTGTTTGACAAAATGAAAACAGGTTGCACCAGTTCCTGAAATCCTAGCAATGGTTTAAAAACTGCATTTTCATGCAAACATAAATTACAAATGGAATTATGATAACTGATTACCCCCCTGCATGCACACAAATCATCTGTAATCCTGCCCTGGAGCGCCGTGGAGCTGGCTCATTGCATCTGCTCACAGCATTTGTCAGTCTATTCAATCACAGCTATTTCCCGTGGCAAAGTGTACAGGGGCATTTAGAAAACCTGTATGTGTCCATTTCCCTAAATCTACTATTAGGGTGTAGAATCGTCAGGGCAGAGCACTGCTGCTTCACAATAGGAATAATCCTGAGTGTGTATCTTTATTTTATTCATCTTCAATTGCTGTTTGACAGAATTTCATGCTGCCGGATGATGTTACTTTGACAGCCGAGAGATAATTTTCGTTTTTAATCCAGAGAACAAGAGCCACTTGGGAAGTGACTATAAATGTACTCTGGGTGTCCCAGAGATATGCCTCATCCCCGTGCTGGAAGGAACGCACCTCTGGGAAGGAAACAACTTTGATCAGTAAGTCTCTTTGGAAAACATGAAGAGAAGGAGATGTCAGTGATTCCTTCATGAGTCATGGGGTCTGAGATAAACTGAGCCCTTCCATTTCCAAGTTAGCTTTTCAAGTGGTGGAAATGCTGTCATTACTCCTAGGCAATAGTTCTCAGTGAAGAACTGAAATGTTTCTGTAAAGTAATGTTTCCAAACATGTCTTTCATTTCTTTCAAGATCATCATGTAAATTGTGGGTGAAAAAAAGGACTTTTCTTATGATGAAGGGGTCATCAGCTTTCTCAGTTCTAGCACTAGTCTAACCCGGCTACACCTGGTGGGTGTCCTGTTAAAGATGCTGGCTAAGCAGATTTGATGCATCACTTTTTAGAACTAGAGTGTTCTCAGGTTCATCCTCCAGACATCTCTCATTTACTTAAGGACGAAAGCTTTATCCTATAACCAAAACATTTTCCTGGATCAGCCCTCCTGAGGACCCGGAAGATGTCTCACTGATTGTACAGAGAATATTTCTTTTCTTTTTTGTTTTTTGGACCATAGAGGGACACTTTCTTTTTCCTAGGAAGTAAATTGCTGGCTTTTCATTCATGGTTTCCCATTAATTAGTGGCCTATCACCTAAGCTACTACAGTGCATAACATATAAACTATACATAAAAATCAGGCTTCCCAGGTGGCACAGTGGCAAAGAATCCACCTGCAATGCAGGAGACACAGGTTCGATCCCTGGTCCAGGAAGATCCCCTGGAGAAGGAAATGACAACCCACTCCAGCATTCTTGCCTGGAAATCCCCATGAACAGAGGAGCCTGATGGGCTACAATCCATGGGGTCACAAAGAGTTGGACATGACTTAGCAACTCAGCAACAACAATATATATATACATACTCCAAGTCATGTATTACTGAATACATGTACACACAAGACTAAATCAGCAGTCCTTAACAGCCAGGGTACTTTTATATTTTTCTTTGTATACACACACGCACAAGTATTGTTGTTGTTGTTCACTCACTAAGTCATGTCCAACTCTTTGTGACCTCATGGACTGTAGCCCACCATGCTCCTCTGTCCATGTGGTTCTCCAGGCAAGAATACTGGAGTGGATTGCCGTTTCCTTCTTCAGAGGATCTCCCGACCCAGGGATTAAACTTGTCTCCTGCATTGGCAAGTGGATTCTTTACCATGGAGCCACCAAGAAAGTCCACACACATATATGCATACATAATATATGCCATAAACATTTGCCATATATGCTGTGTATTAAATATACATATAGTTGTCATATACAGAATATATATACATATATATGTGTAAATGTGAGTCTAGAGGTCTTCGAAGGCCAGGATTCCTTATTCATTCTTGTATCCCAGTATTTAACACTGTGAATGACATACAAATAAAGTCAATCAATAAGATCAATAAACACCTGATGAACTGAAAAGAGCCAAACTCTTCAGTTCAGTTCAGTTGCTCAGTCGTGTCCAACTTTGTGACCCCATGGACTGCAGCATGCCAGGCCTCCCTATCCATTGCCGACTTCCGGAGTTTACTCAAACTCATGTCCGTTGTGTCGGTGACGCCATCCAAACATCTCATCCTCTGTCGTTCCCTTTTCCTCCTGCCTTCACACTTTCCCAGCATCAGGGTCTTTGCCAATGAGTCAGTTCTTTGCATCAGCTGGCCAAAGTATTGGAGTTTCAGCTTCAGCATCAGTCCTTGCAATGAATATTCAGGACTGATTTCTTTTAGGATGGACTGGTTGGATCTCTTTGCTGTCCAAGGGACTCTCAAGAGTCTTCTCCAAAAGCATCAATTCTTCAGCACTCAGCTTTCTTTACAGTCCAACTCTCACATCCATACATGACTACTGGAAAAACCATAGCCTTGCCTAGATGGACCTTTGTTGGTAAAGTAATGTCTCTGCTTTTAAATATGCTGTCTAGGTTGGTCATAACTTTTCTTCCAAGGAGTAAGCGTCTTTTAAATTCATAGCTGCAGTCACCATCTGCAGTGATTTTGGAGCCCCCCAAAATAAAGTCTGCCACAGTTTCCCCATCTATTTGCCATGAAGTGATGGGACCAGATGCCATGGGATGTTTTCTGAATGTTGAGTTTTAAGCCAAATTTTTCACTCTGCTCTTTCACTTTCATCAAGAGGCTCTTTAGTTCTTCTTTGCTTTCTGCCCATAGTCAACTCACATTTCCACTAGCAGGTTTTTACTTATATGTCCAAGTGTCTTAGAACACTTTCTCCTGTCTGATGGATTAGAGCTCCTGATGGATAATGTTAATGTTCTTTGGTCAACTTGCTTAACTCGCCTGATCCCATGAAAAGTGCTTGAGTATCAAACCAATTGTGTGATAATCTGGAATCTTTGCACAGTGACATTAAAGTTCACAGCCTCATTTGGGAGTGGTTCCCTTTCTTGCTCTTAAAAAACAACAGCCTTTCTGACTTCCTTCAGTTCCCTTTAATGGGCTGAACTCCCCCCAGTTCCAGGCCTATTAATATATATTCGCTCTCTGGAAATACTCTTATCCAGCTTCTTTGTTATCAAAGAGCTATTCATACTTTCTTTCAGGAGAAAGACCTCTTACATCATAGTTGCAAATTATTAACTATTTATTTTATATCTTACTCTTTGGAATCTATGTCCCTAGTTCATGTCCTGAAATAAAATTATGTGCTTAACTATTTACAATAGCTAGTACATGGAAGCAACTTAGATATCCATGGACAGATGAATGGAAAAAGAAGTTGTGGTACATGTATACAATGGAATACTACTTAGCCATAAAAGGAACACGTTTGGGTCACTTCTAATGAGGTGGATGTACCTAGAGACCATTTTTCAGAGTGTAAGTAAATCATAAAAACAAATATCATCTATTTACACATATATATGGAATCTAGAAAGATGGGACTGATGAACCTATTCACAGGGTAGCAATGGAGATGCAGACAGAGAGAACAGATTAGTGGACAAGGAGAGAGGAAGGAGAAGGCTGGAAGGAGAGGCTCTGTAATAACCTCGAGGAGGGGTGGTCAGAGGTGGAGGGGAGATTCAAGAGGGAGGGAACATATGTTCCCTATGAACCTATGGTTAATTAACCAATAATGTATGGTTAATTCATGTTGATGTATGACAGAAATCAAACCAGTATTGTAAAGCAATTAATCAATTAAAAATAAATAAATATAATTATATAAAAATTATGTGCTTAAATATTTGTTGAGAAAATGTATCATCCCCAAAAAAAAGAAAAAGAAAAGGCCCCAAATAACAGGCCAGTGGCAAGAGGACAGACTGACGGGTTATGGCCAGAAGGCAGGGGCCCAGATGGAGCGAGAAGGTCAGGGCCAAAAAGCAGGGCAGCAAGGATTCCAACCCTCCATCTCCCCGGCACAAATCCCCAGTTGGGAATCTTTCACCACCAGAGGTCTGTAAGTTCCTTCCTTGGAGAACTGGAAGGAAAGGGGACATGAGTGTGAGTAGGTGCCAGTAGGAGGTGAGAAAAGAAGCAAAATTCAGCCCTATAGCCAGTAAAGATCCCCTGGAGAAGGGAATGGCTACTGACTCCAGTATTCTTGCCTGGAGAATTTCATGGACAGAGGAGCCTCGAGGCTACAGCTCATGGGGTGGCAGAGAGAGTCGGACAAGACTGAGCGACTAACACTTTCACTTTCAGCCAATGTCTATGTCCAGTGTCATTCTGAGCACTCCCACTAGGATTTCCTCCAAATAAACCCCAAGATTTCCCCCTCAGCCTCATTGTCTGTCACTCTGGCTCCAAACAGGCCTGCAAGTGGGAGGGAATGGAACGGAGTTGTTGGAAGGTGGGCTGTGGAACCTGACCTCCAGGGTGTGAATCCTGGTTCTGCCACCCACTAGCTGTGTGTTTGGGCATGTTATTTAATCTATTGTTCATAATAAAAAAAGGATAAAAACATCGTCTACCTCACAGGTTTCTGGGAGGGTTAAATGAGTCAGTTCAGGTAAAGCCCTTGGTGTTCAATGTGAGTTTTTTACTTTTTGAAGATCCTCAAGGGCAGTTTCTATATGCAGAAAAGATTATTATGAAGTTGTATTGGGCTTAAAGTTATAAATTTAAAAATTTAGTTTTCCTTAAATGTTCAAGTTTAATTTAGGAGTCTCATAATCATAAATCAAACAAATTTAATCAGCACTTTTAAATCCTGGTCTCACAATTTAAATATTTAGAAACTTCTAAATTTCATTAACAAACAGCATATTTAATAATGTTTAAAAGTTTTTCAATTCCATGTTAACTCCTAAATATTTATGCAATTCTGTAAGGTTTAACAAAATAAACTTAAAAATTTGGTAAACACTAATTTCCCTAACATGTTTTGACAGTCTTTACAAGTATAGTAACAATTCAACCTAAAATCAGAAATTCAAAGCAATGAGTTAAACATACATTTAAACTACAATCACATATTTGACATTAATTCTAAACCATTTATGTCATCCTAAACACTATCAGAGATCACTTTTTCAAGTATTGCTGAGAACCAACTCTTCAGCTTGTTAAAAATCTTAATAATTTGAGCTATGAATCAGGATGCAACTCTGATTGACACGCTCAGACTGTTTGCATAGATGCTATGTCAAAGCCTTGAAAAGAGGTACTATACAACTTTTGCCCATTGGATTCAAGTTATATATTACCTAATTTTCAAATTACTTGAGTCAGTAATCCCTACTCAGGTGGTTATACCACTTGAGTGGATTACATCAATCTATTTACTGCTGATTCTCTTCTGAATTCTTATCACATTCTTTTCATCTGTCTGTACTAGGCTTTACATTTAAGCCACATCTAATTGGATTATGTGAGTCACAGGACTATTCTGGGGTCACAATTTTATAAAAGGCAAAAGAAATACTCAAGGAATGAGAGCTGGTATTATTAGATTATCAATATTGCCATTTTCTTTTTTCTTGAAATTAGATTTATCTAGGCTTCCTTTGGTAACTCAGGTCTGTGCTATGCTATTCTTAGTTGCTCAGTTGTGTCTGACTCTGTGACCCCATGAACTGTGGCCCGCCAGGCTCCTCTGTTCATGCGGATTCTCCAAGTAAGAATACTGGAGTGGGTTGCCATGCCCTCCTCCAGGGGATCTTCCCAACCCAGGGATTGAACCCAGGTCTCCTGCATTGCAGGAGGCTTCTTTACCAGCTAAGCTACCAAGGAAGCCCAGTAACCTAGGTTAGTGGTTCTCAAACTTTAGCATGGGATCAGATCAGAGCCATCTGGAGGGCTTGTTAAACCATAAATTGTTGGGCTACACTCTCTTATCTCTCACTCAGGGTGTTTGGGGAAAGGACTGAGAGTGAGCATTTCTGATAAATTTCCAGGTGATGATGATACTGCTTGTCCAGGGGCCACACTGAGAATCACTGCCTTAGGTCATATCCAAGATAGTGACTCTTGCTATGTTTTTCCTACTTTATGCTCTACATCCCAGCTTTGTTGAAAAACAATTCAGTCACTAAGGTGTACTACGTGTCAGGAATTGTGCTAAATTCCAGAGATAAAACAATTACCTAGGCACAAATTCACACATTTTCATAGTATGCATAGCTAGAGATGACAAAGTGTTCCTAGAATTCACTGAAGGAACACTTTAACCCAGATTTGAGGAGATCACAAGAGTACAACATAAAAAGAAATGTTAAATTAAGATCTAAAAAATGACTGAGATTTAGCAAATAGCAGATTGATAAGGACACAGGCATGGAGGGGAGAAGGTAGGCATGGGGGTGGGTGGCAGGGACAGTTTTCCACAGAAAGCTCACAGCTGAGACAAAGCAAATGGATTAGATGCTTTGAGTCTTAACCCCAGAAGCAGAATTATTTTTAAAAGATTTTTAACATCATCATCGGTTTTAAAATTTGTGATGAAGAAAGCCTTACTAGAGAGTGAGGCGCATGCTGATGGCATGATCTACAGGGTGTGGGTGGCTGACCTAAAACAGACCACCAGATATTTCTCCAGCAAAGATGGTTATATTTGGGATCTGCAGATAGTGGAAATTCGGGGTCTGCAATCACAGAGAGACAGGTGCAAGTCCCTGCAGAGCAAGGGAAGGAGCAGACTTTAATAGAGGGGAAAAGAAGTTGGGAGGGCTCCAGCAATCAGAGTCCATGGCTTTTCACTGGCTGAAACCTTGCCAGGGAAGAAGAGTCTTTCCTCTTGTTGGACTCCTACTATAGCAGGGACTGAGTGTCCTCTACTCTGGTTTTCCAACTCTAATTGAGGTTTCTGCTCATTAATTCTTTAATAAATTAAGAAATGGTCATGTCAGTCCAACATGGACAGATAGTACAGATGACAATAGATAATGGCAGTAAACTCACTACAGACAGGTCATTGTTTCCAGGGATTTGCATACCTTGGTGAGCATAGTTCTGGGCATAGAACTATTCTGAATTTCCTAGCCTCCTTTCAGTTCACTATGTGAAGAATCTTAGCCAATAGGATGTGGTTAGAAGGGATACATACTACTTCCCAAAACTTAGAAACCCTGAGTTAATAATGAAAAAAGTCTGCAGCAGCCTGAATACCTATATGATTGCTTGTTCCTTCCTGCTTATGATCATGTATGGATGTGAGAGTTGGACTGTGAAGAAGGCTGAGCGCCGAAGAATTGATGCTTTTGAACTGTGGTGTTGGAGAAGACTCTTGAGAGTCCCTTGGACTGCAAGGAGATCCAACCAGTCCATTCTGAAGGAGCTCAGCCCTGGGATTTCTTTGGAAGGAATGATGCTAAAGCTGAAACTCCAGTACTTTGGCCACCTCATGCAAAGAGTTGACTCATTGGAAAAGACTCTGATGCTGGGAGGGATTGGGGGCAGGAGGAAAAGGGGACGACAGAGGATGAGATGGCTGGATGGCATCACTGACTCGATGGACGTGAGTCTCAGTGAACTCCGGGAGTTGGTGATGGACAGGGAGGCCTGGCGTGCTGCAATTCATGGGGTCGCAAAGAGTCGGACACGACTGAGCGACTGATCTGATCTGATCTGATCCTGCTTATGAAAATTGAAAAAAGTGCAAGTGTTAGTCTCTCAGTCGTGTCTGACTCTTTGGAACTGAGAGAGTCAATTCCTAGGCAGGTTGATAACAACTCTGGGGCTCCTGAGGAGGAGAAAGAGGTCTGGGGCTCTCGAAGTGGAGATAGGGGTCTGGAATTTTCAAGGAGGAAGAAAGGACAAACAGTTTTTTTCCCCCTCTACATTCCTTAGTCTTAGTCACATAAAGCTGTTTTTTTTTCCCTTTAAGCCCAGAACTGATGATTACACAACAAACAACTCAGTTTAAACTCTGTACTAGGGATTACAGAGGACATGTTTCTCCTTCCTGAAAATCTTTTGATTAATCCTATTATCTTAAAATGTATATTATGGGAGTGGGTCTAGTAAGTGGGTCTCCTCTTACAACCTTGAGACATTATTTTGATTTATTGTAATAACCAATTAAAAAGTATATAATTTCCTTGCTAAGACTAGGGAGGGGGGCATTCTCTGGCATCCTTCTGATGTCTATGTTGGAAGCTTTCTCTGTCTCTTTTCACTTTAATAAAACTCTGCTATACAAAAGCTCTTGAGTGATCAAACCTGGTCCCTGGTCCCGAAGTTAAATCTTCTTCTTCAGAGATCACGAATCCAACACCGTTCACAATAAGCTATCAGGACCCCATGGACTATATAGCCCACTAGGCTCCTCTGCCCATGGAATTCTCCTGGCAAGAATACTGGAGTGGGTTGCCATTTCCTTCTATAGGGATCTTCCTGACATTGTAGGCAGAGCTATTAGGGAAGTCCCTTCTGCCTACAGGTGCTAGAAATAAATTGTAATTGTCTTAAAAATTCCATAATTTGTCTATCATAGTACCTAGCATTACTATAACTAATAGAATGACTATGCTTTTTATTTGCTTTTTTTTTTTTAAGTAATGATCCTCTTTTAAAATTAAGGTCTAGAAAAATGTCTACTTCAGAATAGATCAGTCCCAAGATATGGAGAAGGAAATGGCAACCCACTCCAGTATTCTTGCCTGGAGAATCCCATGGACAGAGAAGCCTGGTAGGCTACAGTCCATGGGGTCGCTAAGAGTCCCACATGACTGAGCAACTTCCCTTTCACTTTTCACTTTCATGCATTGGAGAAGGAAATGGCAACCCACTCCAGTGTTCTTGCCTGGAGAATCCCAGGGACGGGGGAGCCTGGTGGGCTACTGTCTATGGGGTTGCACAGAGTTGGACACGATTGAAGTGACTTAGCAGCAGTAGCAGTCCCAAGATAATCCTAAATACTATAGTTAGAATGTCTAGGGTATTCACATTATAAAAATGGTTGTGGAGAAGTGTTCTGAAATGTGCTGCTATTGTTACCCTGCTTATTTAACTTATATGCGGAGTACATCATGAGAAACACTGGGCTGCAAGAAGCACAAGCTGGAATCAAGATTGCCAGGAGAAATATCAATAACCTCAGATAGGCAGATGACACCACCCTTATGGCAGAAAGTGAAGAGGAACTCAAAAGCCTCTTGATGAAAGTGAAAGAGGAGAGTGAAAAAGTTGGCTTAAAGCTCAACATTCAGAAAACGAAGATCATGGCATCTGGTCCCATCACTTCATGGGAAATAGATGGGGAAACAGTGGAAACAGTGTCAGACTTTATTTTTCTGGGCTCCAAAATCACTGCACATGGTGACTGCAGCCATGAAATTAAAAGACGCTTACACCTTGGACGGAAAGTTATGACCAACCTAGATAGCATATTCAAAAGCAGAGACATTACTTTGCCAACAAAGGTTCGTCTAGTCAAGGCTATGGTTTTTCCAGTGGTCATGTATGGACGTGAGAGTTGGACTGTGAAGAACGCTGAGCACCGAAGAATTGATGCTTTTGAACTATGGTGTTGGAGAAGACTCTTGAGAGTCCCTTGGACTGCAAGGAGATCCAACCAGTCTATTCTAAAGGAGATCAGTCCTGGGTGTTCTTTGGAAGGAATGATGCTAAAGCTGAAACTCCAGTACTTTGGCCACCTCATGCGAAGAGTTGACTCATTGTAAAAGACTCTGATGCTGGGAGGATTGGGGGCAGGAGGAGAGGGGGACGACAGAGGATGAGATGGTTGGATGGCATTACCAACTCAATGGACATGGGTTTGGGTGGACTCCGGGAGTTGGTGATGGACAGGGAGGCCTGGCGTGCTGTGATTCATGGGATCGCAAAGAGTCTGACATGACTGAGCAACTGAACTGACTGAATTGAATAACTGAATCATTTGTTTTAGTGTCTCTTTTGGCAGAACATTAATCTTATGTGTGCGGGTGGGACTGTTTATCTTATTTAAAGTGTCTGGCATAGTGGTTATCACATAGAAGTGATTAACAAGTATCTATGAAATGAATCAAGCATTGGATCAACAAGGTGGAGATATAAGCAGAACCCCAACCAATAAAGATCTTATTAATGATATAAGAGAATTTGGATCTGATCCTGAGAGCAATGGGGAGCCATTGAAAGATTTAATAAAGGAAAGTGAGTAATCAGATTTTACCTTTGGACATTTTACCTTTTTTACATCATACTCAAAAAGTTATTCCACCTGATAAAGGTGAAAATTGCAATAAGGAAGATCAGTTTGGAGGCTGTTATAATTTTGGTAAGAGATGATTGTGCTATAAATTAGTGGCCCTGTGAATGGAGGCAAGAAAATCCATTTGAGATATATCCAGAAGGAAGACCTCACAGAACTAGAAGATCCTCTAAAATTGAGAGGCTGAAAACTGAGCAGGACCATGTGGGGCTCCTGGGCATGGACACACGTGTCCTCACTTTCTTGTGTGTGGAGTATAGGCGTCAGCCTCCATGACCTTCCTGGAATTCCAAAGGGCAGGTTCAAATAGTTGCTAATCAGGCAAGAGAGGGGATGCAGAGACAATGGAGGAGCAGCTAAGAAGTAACAGAGCAGGCTTGGGACAGGATCCAAGTTCTGCCTCTGGGAATACACATAACAATGTCTTTGAGCCCTGCTTCTCAGGTAGCACTAGTGGTAAATAACCCGCCTGCTAATGCAAGAGACAGAAGAAATTTGGGTTCCATCCCTGCGTCAGGAAGATCCCCTGGAGGAGGTGTGACAATCCAATCCAGTATTCTTGCCTGGAGAAAGCCATGATCAGAGGAGTCTGGTGGGCAACAGTCCAAAGAATCAAACAAGACTTTAGTGACTTAGCACACCTGCACGTAGAGCTGCTGCTGCTGCTGCTAAGTTGCTTCAGTCGTGTCCCACTCTGTGCAACCCCATAGATGGCAGCCCACTAGGCTCCTCTGTCCCTGGGATTCTCCAGGCAAGGATACTGGAGCAGGTTGCCATTTCCTTCTCCAATGTATGAAAGTGAAAAGGGAAAGTGAAGTTGCTCAGTCATGTCTTGACTCTTAGTGACCCCATGGACTGCAGCCTACCAGGCTCCTCCATCCATGGGATTTTCTAGGCAAGAGTACTGGAATGGGGTGCCATTGCCTTCTTCCAACAATATGAGGTATGTATTATTATTAATCCTATCTTATGAATGAGGACACTGAGACATGGAGAAATTAGATGAAGCTGTCCAAAATCACACAGATGGTAAGGCCTCCAGAGTTCACATACCTTATCACCTCATATACATGCATGAACACATTTGTTTAATTCCTAATGAAATAAAATGAGCTTCAACCTTCCAAAATCTGACCCTTCCCTAAAACCCCCTATAAATGGAGGTGTTAACTACTTGATGAAGCATTCTTCCTTCCAAAGGAAAGCTCACAGTTTGATAACCTTCTGAACCACAAAAGCTCATCAGGAAAACCACAGGAGGCCAGAGAAAAGGACTGCTGGTCCTTCACACACCTTGATCCTTATCAGCAAGACTGCCCTTGAACCATCTCAGTCCATGGGATTTTCCAGGCAAGAGTACTGGAGTGGGGTGCCATTGCCTTCTCCAATTGCTATAAAACTCCTCACCAAACCTTTCAGGTTGGGACACACGGTTTTGAGGGCGGCACCCTGCTGTGTCCCCTTCACCCAGCAAAGCAATGGAGCTATTCTTTCTACTTCACCTAAAACTCTGTCTGGGATTTGATTCAGCAACAGTGCACAGAGGCTGAGTCTCCAAATCAGGAGTGGGAGCAGTAGAATAAGACAGTGGAAGAAGAGCAGGATTACTCCTAGTCTGTGGTCAGAGTAATCAGGGGAGTCCAGTCATTTGGACCATAAAGAAGGCTGAGTGCCAAGGAGTTGATGCTTTTGAATTGTGGTGAAGACTCTTGAGAGTCCCTTGGACTATAGGGAAACCAAATTAGTTGATTCTAAAGGAAATCAACCCTGAATATTCATTGGAAAGAGTGTTGCTGCAGCCGAAGCTCCAATACTTTGGCCCCCTGATGCTGTGATGCATCAGGGAGAAGGTAGATAGAAGGCAAAAGGAGAAGGGGAATGACAGAGCATGAGATGGTTAGACAGCATCACTGACTCAATGGACATGAATTTGAGCAACTCTGGGAGATAGCTGGGCTTCCCTCATAGCTCAGTCGGTAAAGAATCTGCCTGCAATGCAGGAGACCCGGGTTTGATTCCTGCATTGGGAAGATCCCCTGGAGAAGGCAGTGGCAACCCATTACAGTATTCTTCAGAATCCCATGGACTGAGGAGCCTGGCAGGCTACAGTTTGCCAGGGGTCACAAGAGTCGGACATGACTTAGCAACAAAACCACCTGGGATATAGGGGAGGACAGAGGAGCCTGGCATGCTGTAGTCCATGAGGTCACAAAAAGTTGGACATAACTTAGCGACTGAACCACCACCGCCATGGGGTGGTGCTGACATCACTAAGATGAGTTCAGGGAAAGGTAAAGAAGCTTTCAGAAGTTGTAGTTACCACAGGGAACAATGCTCTTCTACACTTCTCTACCCAAAGCTAATTGAACCCAGGGTCTCTTAACAACTGGTCCCCAGTGCTCATCATAGAGCTTGTGTCAGAGTAAGAACTCAAAACTGGAATGAAACTATGAATGAGTGAATGAATAAATGCATAAGTGAATGAATGAGTGAAACAAGAGTAATTTTGAAGGGCACAATATTGAAACCAACTAATTGCATTTGCTTTCATACTGTTTCTGCTTGAGATTTGCAGCATGCAGCTAGCACAGATGGCCTCGAGATTGCAATTCTCTTTACATATTTACTCTGCTCCCACTCGTTCTCACTCTCTCCCCACTCCCACCCTACCCCCTACCAGGAATGGTCATGAATCACAAATAACTCCACGATTCCCTGAAGCATCTGCCTCTGATCACAGTGTGAGGCCAGCAGTCTTGTAATAGACTCCACAAGTGTTTTCCTTGGGTTAAAAAACTCATCAAAATTAATACTAAATTGAAAAGGGGACATTCACAGTGAGCTAGCTGTCCTGTGTAAGTGAAACATGCAGTCTGGCAAATAATAAGTTCTTTTTTCTAAACTATGTATAAAGAATGAAAAGTGGGTGAAAGGGATACCTGCCTATTCCCATCTATCAAATAAGGCCAATTTAATTTACCAATAGATATAAACTTGCCTGGTTTGTATGATGGACAATCCTCCTGTTGGGCTGCTCCCTGCAGGCCTGCAAGCTTTGTATTTGTCCAACCTCAAGACTGAAGAAAGAGCCCAGAGTCAGCGACGGAGACATCAGCGGTTTAATCGGTAGGGGAGCTTACCCATCAGAAGCAAGGTCCGGGAGCGACACCCCCTCTATGTATGAGGAAGGGTGAGCAAGACACAGCAACAGTCTTCACTACCACAGACAGGGAGGTTACCAGCTACAAAGGGAATTGACTTCAGGTGGGCTCACTGGTTACCAGGGAAACCAGCAGAGGCGCCTGCCCTTCACCATCCCTTTGAGAAGTTATCATGGTGGAGAGTTCTGATTTAAAGATTAGAACAGCCACCGAGTGGGGCCTGGGGCAAGTATGTAGGCATCTACAGATTAGGCTCTGATTAAGAGAGCAGGTGAGTCTTGTCAGTAGGGTCTAGGTGAAGCAGGCACGGGTCAAGTAGGGGGATAGACAGAGAGCAAGAGAACAGCCATTTTGAGTGGACTGATCATACACCTCCAAACACGAATAGGTGTCAAAATGCAGAAAAGAGCTACAGACCCAAGTGGAATCATAGTGGTTACTGAGTTCAGTAGGAGTGGAGCCTGGAGTAAGGAAGATAGCAAGACTGGATAGGACTGGCGACACAGGCAACTCATGTAATGAAAGCTCATGTAATGACCATCATCGTCATCTTTAGCCTTGTCACTCAAAGCAGTCTGCACCCCTGCAGCACTCGTGTCACCTGGGAGCTTGTCAGAAATGCAGACTCTCAGGCCCCTCCCCCACCAAGTCCTACTGAGTCAGAGTCTGCAGTGTAACAAGATCCTCAGGTGACTCGTATGGACCTAACAGCTTGAGGGGCTTTGCTCTAAATCACAGCATTCAAAGGGTCTACTGAGCTCAGATTGAGTCACTTCAGGGTCATTTTAGAGTTTATTATCCAGATGGGGACATTTGTGAGTGTGAATAAGGGGTGTTAAAATAAGCGTAACTGTATATTTTAAAAATACTTAGCTATTAAGAAATGTTATTTTTATGTAGAAGTGGATCTATATAATAGTTGTAGCTATAGGCCATCTTTAAAAATAAATTCTTTCTAAAAAATAGAAATAAAACATATCAATGGATACTAAAGAAAAAATTCTTTATGTTGACCTGAATGTTAATATAAGTGCTAGGTTAAGAGTTTGATATATTATCAATGTGAACCTAAGTTTATTTTAAAATACATATATTACAGAAATACATATGTTTGTAATTATGTATTATAGGAATACATATTTCTTGAAGAGTCAGACATGACTTGGCGACTGAATAACAACAATTACAGAAATAGATATAGAAATGTGTACATATACTGGTTGCTATACATACATACAGGAGAAGGCAGTGGCACCCCACTCCAGTACTCTTGCCTGGAAAATCCCATGGATGGAGGAGACTGGAAGGCTGCAGTCCATGGGGTCGCTCAGAGTCGGACACGACTGGGCTGTTTCACTTTCATTTTTCACTTTCATGCATCGGAGAAGGAAATGGCAACCCACTCCAGTGTTCTTGCCTGGAGAATCCCAGGGACGGGGGGGCCTGGTGGGCTGCCGTCTATGGGGTCGCACAGAGTCGGACACGACTGAAGCTACTTAGCAGCAGCAGCAGCAGCATACATACATACATCCTAATTATATTTGCTGAGATGATCTAAAAGTAGGGATGTTCAGTAGCAATAAACAAACCTAGGGTTAAGATCTAGGCTTCTAAATACCATCCTCCAATAGAAGGAATCTGGATCCTTTGGGGAAATAACTGACTCTGGGGCGAGGTTGAGGAAAGTAGTAATATGATATGAGGTCAGTAGGAATGGGTTGTGAAATCAGGCATTCTGAGGCATGGAGCGTATTGTAGTGCCCAAAAGAATACATTTCTCTTGGTTTAAGTCACCTAGTCTGTGGTAATTGTTACAACAGTCATGAGAAATGAACTTTCTCACTTTTCCTTATCTCCAGAGAACATTTGAGCTAGACTTAAGTGTGTAAGAGAAAGGAAAAGTAGCTGGAATTTTAGCCGCTTGCCTGCTTGCCTTGTGTTTCCTTCTGCTTTAGTGGTGAAAGGAAAGTGATGAGGGGAGGGAACCTGAGAACAGGACTCAGGTCTCTGGCTTTTACCCATTAGCTTTGTGACTTGGGGTGCTTACAATCTCTGACCCTTAGTTTTGCCTAAAAATGAGAAGTTTCCACCTGATTAAAAGATTTTCAGATATTGCTTACAGATTCCATTATGACCAAATTTTTAGTTTTAATTTCAATGTGAAAAGTCATATGTTGAATTATTTGAAAATTATAGCAGTTTTACACACTCAAATGGGTTACATATTGGATAGCAATACTTTGAAGACCGACTGGTTAATAAATTCTGCTGCCAGCTTAGTTTATTTTGATATTGACCACAGAATACCACTTCTGATTCTGTCTACATTTAATTCAATGATTCTCATCTTGTGCTCAAGGGAGGAGAACATAGAATATCCTATGGTTGTTCTGCCAAAAGTCTTCAGAAATCCAGTCTCACTCTTAAGATATGCTGATAGAGTAGGTTTTCATATTCCATAGAAGACTTAACTACAGAACAATCTGGAGAACAAATATAAACCATCACACTTTTATCATCCTTTCCCCAGACCATTTAACTGGTGCTATTTTGACCTACATTTTGTCTTGTTGAACATGGGGCATTCTTATCAATAAGCACTGAAGATCTTTGGTTTTTTCTGTGATTTGGTCTTCAAGTAATCCAGACCCAGACCCATCCTTCTCCACTCACCTGGTGTAGACTCTCACTACCCCCATTTAGACTATCACTATGGCCTTCTAACTAATCTTCCTCTCTAGCAGCTAGGCCTCACACTCACTCAACCACATTCCTAAACTCCATTTTCATGATTCTAATAAGCAAGGTACAGGGTTAGCCCATGAACCTCAGCCTGGCATTTAAGGTCATGTGACACCAGATTTCTATTTATACCTTTAATTTTCCAAGCTGAACCCTCTTCTTCAAAAAAAATTTCATTCACTCTTCACCCTCACATACTACTTTCATGCTATCATTTATAATGATCTCTACATGTACAAATGAGGGACACGAAAAGGCTTCTGTGTGCAGGAGGGCCTCACAGGATCCTGGGTTTGGTTGCTCAGTTGTGTCTGATTCTTTGCAACACTATGGACTATAGCCTGCTGGGCTCCTCCTCTGACCATGGGATTTCCTGAGCAAGAATACTGGAGTGGGTTGCCATTTCCATCTCCAGGGGATCTTCTAGACCCAGGGATCAAACTGACATGTCTTGTGTCTCCTGCATTGTAGGAGTATTCTTTACCTCAGACAGTAAAAAATCCATCTGTAATGCAGGAGACCTAGGTTCAATCCCTAGGTTGGGAAGATTCTCTGGAGAAGGGAATGGCTACTCACTCCAGTATTCTTGCCTGGAGAATTCCATGAACAGAAGTGCCTGGCGGGGTCGCAAAGAGCTGGACACGACTGAGCGACTTTCACTTTCACATGTACAAATACGTTTATCTTCCTCTGTACTCTGCAGGTCTGGTTCTGGTCCAAATGAAACTATTTTAGTCAATGTTATTTCCTTCTGTGAATGGCTAATAGAAGTTATTTTCAACTATACAAATAGTACTTAAACTATTCTTTTGGATATAGTGCGCAGGTATTACAGGGCTCCCAAAATGACAAGTAGCTTTCCTTATCATTTCACCCACCTTTTTAGATCCTACCCTATCCAGAGAGTCTTCCCCAACTTTCCTGTATCGGTTTCCCTTTTTCTTTTTGTCTTTCTATGCCCCTTAATCTCCCTCAGTCTTCATACCCTGCCCTAGTTTACCATTTAGTATCTCCCAACATTCTAACATATTAGAAGCATTTGGAAAGAACTTTAAAAGATTCCCACATGAAAAGATGCTCAACATCACTCATTATCAGAGAAATGCAAATCAAAACCCAATGAGGTACCATTTCATGCCAGTCAGGATGGCTGCGATCCAAAAGTCTACAAGCAATAAATGCTGGAGAGGGTGTGAAGAAAAGGGAACCCTCTTACACTGTTGGTGGGAATGCAAACTAGTACAGCCACTATGGAGAAGAGTGTGGAGATTCCTTAAAAAACTGGAAATAGAACTGCCTTATGATACAGCAATCCCACTACTGGGCATACACACTGAGGAAACCAGAATTGAAAGAGACACGTGTACCCCAATGTTCATCACAGCACTGTTTATAATAGCCAGGACATGGAAGCAACCTAGATGTCCATCAGCAGATGAATGGATAAGAAAGCTATAGTACATATACACAATGGAGTATTACTCAGCCATTAAAAAGAATACATTTGAATCAGTTCTAATGAGGTGGATGAAACTGGAGCCTATTATACAGAGTGAAGTAAGCCAGAAAGAAAAACACCAATACAGTATACTAATGCATATAGATGGAATTTAGAAAGATGGTAACAATAACCCTGTGTACAAGACAGCAAAAGAGACACAGATGTATAGAACAGTCTTATGGACTCTGTGGTAGAGGGAGAGGGTGGGATGATTTGGGAGAATGGCATTGAAACATGTATAATATCATATACGAAATGAGTCACCAGTCCAGGTTCGATGCATGATACTAGATGCTTGGGGCTGGTGCACTGGGACGACCCAGAGGGATGGTATGGAAAGGGAGGAGGGAGGAGGGTTCAGGATGGGGAACACATGTATACCTGTGGTGGATTCATTTTGATATATGGCAAAACCAATACAATATTGTAAAGTTAAAAAATAAAATAAAATTAAATTAAATTAAAAATAAATAAATAAATAAAATCTTCCAAGGAGAAAAAAAATAAATAAATAAAAGATTCCCAAGATCTACAGACAGGATTTTTAAAAAAATTGATCTAGTATGTAACCCAATGTACCCCCCCCAAAAAAAATATATATATAGTATATATATGTGTGTATATATATATTTTTTGTATATATATGCATATATATATATATTTTTATATATATATGTTGGCATTTTAAAGATGTTCCCTAAGTGATTCAAATGAAGGAATAGTGTTGGAAAACACTAACCTGAGCCAGATGACAAACTGCTTTAGAGAAGCCACCACGTAACATACCTCTTGGGCTTTATGCCCAAAATAGTGGATACAGTCCAATGTGATCAATAAAGATATGTTGGTTGGCTTTCTTTTCTTTTTAAAAAAGGAAAAGGAAGAGACTGGGGAAAGAAGACCCCTTTGGCTTCATCCTCAAAATAGTGGATACAGTCCTAGTCATGATCAATAAAAATATGTTGCCTGGAAGACTTTCTTTTTTTTTAAAAGAAAAAAAAAAAAAGGGAAAAGGAAGAGATTGGGGAAGTAAGTCCTGTTGAGAATGCCCAGCCCTGCTGGTTTCCACCTGAGAGCTCAGCACGTCTTCATGGCCAGTCCTGTGCTTCCCGAGGAGCATGTTACTACTAAAAGTAGATTCCTGCAAAACTCTACTAAGAATGTCAGTTTGGTTCACCTCACTGTCTAGTCACTGACTAAAACGGAAAACATCAGCTAAAGATCAAGATTTTACATTCGAAAACAGTTATTCTCAACAAGCAACTGAAGAAAAGTTCTTGACCACACAATATATTTTTTAATGTTTTGTCACAGTATTTACAAGCTATGTTTGGAACTAGTACCTTATATTCATTATGCTACCAAATTCAATAAGGAGGAAGAATAGTGCATCACAACCTACCTGCCAACAGTGCGTCCTCGCCACAGGTGAGGCAACTGCCTTTCCAGCTGGGGAAGTTTCCCAAACTGTGGTAGACTGCATCTGTCTTGATGTGCGCCTGGTGCCATCTTGCCTCCTGAATCACATCTCAGCATCTCTGGATGGCCCATTAGACCTGCCATCATCTAACCAACATTATCTGCTCTTCATTCCCCCTCAACATGCAAACCCTTGGAATGAATAAATGAGAGGTGTGAAAACTAGGGTCTTTTACAAATTGCCAGCATGAAACCCAGGCATCTTTACTCATGAGTCACTTTACCATACCACTTTGCTGCTGCTCAAAACACAAACCTCTCTCTCTGGCAAACTCCATCTAAAAGTTGGGTGCATGTAACCAACTTTGGTGCCAATTCTTCCAGTAGATTTTGTAAGCCTTTCAGACATTTATGAAATCAGTCTTTTTCTGTGCTACAGTTGGTAGGGGGTGGGGGGTGGAGGGGTAGAGAACACAAAGATAGTGCTTCTTATATATATTTATAATGAAGAACTTTTCTAGTTCCAGAGCCTGGAGTCTCCAGTTCATTTTAATATAATAAGTTATGTTAACTAGGTGCATAAAAAGGATAACCTCTTCCTGTACTGGTTTGTCATCATGCTACATTTATCCAGTACTGTTTTGAACCTACTCATGTTACAAAGAACAGGTATATAGCGTTTCCCTTGTATTTTAAAGAAAAAAAGTATGCCAAACTTCTCCAACAATCTGGAATTTTATTCCATTCATATACATGCATAGTAACAACATTTGTTGAGAAATTATTTCTATCAGAAGTAGAACATTATCTTTGTGATCACCAGGTGCAGTATTGCTACTCTTATATTTAAATAGATCTTATATATGAATTAAATTCATACCTGCAGCATTGAGTTTAGGGTTTTGATTTAGACTGTGCCTTTCAAAAGATAAAACCGATTAATACTACTTCATTACTTACAATACTGCTTCCAGTAATTTTGTTCATTCTTACAAAGTATTGCATTTAACAGCAAAGGTTTAAAAATTGAGACAGAGCTGCATCAGCGAAAGAAAATACAAGTACTATACAAGAAAAAAATCGCCATCTTCATTTAACATACATGTTTAAGATTAAGAAAATGGACGGAAACGTACGGCTACATACAAATGCAAAGCCTAGTGACTAAGCGACTGTATCTGCTAAAATATAAAGTGCAAACGGAGCCTGATTATCCAAGAATTGAAATCTTAAGGCGAACTTATAGCACGTGTATTTAGAACATCTTTGCAAGTTATATTTTAGCATATACATATATCTGCAACAGCATATAAGAAGAAATCAAGATACACAAGTGCTTTGGAAGCTATTTCTAAAATGCTTTTCTGTATTGTTTGTGACTATTTTCTTCAAAAGCTACTTACAGTGCAAACCATATGTGCTACACAATAACTATACAATAACATTACAAATGACTTTAATATAAAGTTTTTAAATAAAAAATAACATAACCACAGCTATGAATACTGCTGGTAAAATAAATTAAATTTTTTTTTTTTGGAAAATGGCACCAATAATACACTTTACTAATGGACTGTAATGAAATTACACTTTAAGTCTTCAACTCAGCCATAATGAATTATCTCCTGATCGCCCGGATGTAATTCAAATAGCTTTTTTTTTTTTTTTTTTCCCTCTGTACTGGTAGAACAACATACTAAACACTGGTACCAAAGGTGACTGATGTCCATTGATGTAGTGATTTCATTTGACGTGTTCCGCGGCATGTGATGAGCAATAAAACTTTTTGTGAGTTATAAAGTTTGAGAGGTTGTTGAACTGGATGTCACAGAGCCGGCAGTATTTCCCACTGGTGGGCGCCTGGGTGGAGCCATTCACACTTTTTGCTATACTAGACAACTGGTCCTCTGCGGAGGGAATGCCTGGGGAGACGTTCTCGTTCGTGGTTAAGGGGTTCTCGGAGACCCAGGAGGGAGACTTGTGGCCGTCTTCACGCTGAGGGTTCTGGGCAATGTTCTCTTGCTGGGGGTTGGCGGCAGGGCGCTCTTCTTGCTTCAGTCCACCGTTCACGATGACCATGCCTCGATTTTTGGGCAACAAGGGCAGGGAATCTTTCTTCGGCACAGCGCACCCATTGGAAGAAGCCTGGCTTTTGGGAGATTCATTTTCCGCGTTTGTGCTTTGCTCCACGTCAGTGTTATGGATGACCAGAGAACTGGAAATGTAATCACTTGGCTTGATTCCATAGTACGGAGAAAGCTGGTCGGCTCCTTTTGCCTTCTTTATTGCTCCAGGGTACAGGCATTGGGGAAGAAACAAATGTTTGTTTTCTTCTTTTGTCGCGATGAGCTGAGCGGCTTCGCTGAAGACTTTCAGGCCCTGCAGCGTCGCTAAGTGGGATGAGAATAAGTTTCCATTGGGGGAGGGCTGCTTCAGATTGCCATTTTTCTCACATTTTATGATGCTTCTTTCATAGCTGACATCGGGGCTGCTTCGTTCGCTTTCTGGATTCGCAAACACTTTGCTGTCGAGCGGAGTCAGGTCGTTCCGCTGATGCGCGGTGACCGGGCAGAAATTTTGCTTGTGGGCCAGGTAGTTTTCCACCTTGTTGAAACTGATCTTGCACACGGTGCACTCGTGGTAGTCCAGCAGCCTTTTGGGAGACGCGGTCGTCCGCTCAGACTGGGATAAACACTTTTTGCTGAGATCGATGGGGACATCCATCTCCAGGCAGGAGACGCTGGAATGAGCAGTGTCACATTTAGAAACCGGGACACACTTGTTCATGGCCAGGGAGGTTTCCAAGTGCTTTGAGACAATTCCGGGAAAGAGATCGCATCTTGGGTGGTAGCACTCGCCCAGCCCTTCCGTGGCTTCTTGGGTGGAGGTACAGGGATTGCTGAGGTTGGCTACATCGAGAAAGCGCTGCTGGACTAGCTGAGGCCTTTGATCCTGTTCCGGCAGGCACATCTCATACATCTTCCTGCGCTTGCGCGTGCGCATGGTTCTCTGCATGGCAGGCACTTTGTTGGAAGCCGACCTCTTGAGTGGAGGGTCGTGGCGCGTCGCACAATAATACTGTTTGTGGACCATGTAGGTTTCGTGCCGGCTGAAAGTAATGTTGCAAGCTTCACAGGTAGTCTTATTTGGGTCACTTTCCCCATCCACTAAGGGGACGCTGGGGTTTTTGATATCAACAGGTTTCCCATTAATTTTATCATTGCTATTAGGGGTGGAGAGCTTCTTAGTTTGCGTGGAAAAGTCCTTGTCGTGGCCTTTCCCGTTTGGCCCAATTAAATCTAAAACGGCGGAAGAATTGATGCAGGGTGTTTGAAGAAGTGGATTCTCGGGATCGGCAGAGTGAGCGGCTGGATTGAGAAGATTAATGGAGGGCTGACCCGTGTTGGGACTCACAGCCTCCTGCATCTTTTCTGAAACCCCAGGGAACTCGGGGGACTTGGCCATCTGCTGCCATCGGCTGCTGCAGTAATGTTTTTTGTGCACTAGATAATTATCCAAGTTATTGAAGGTTATGTTGCACTCAAAACAGGTAGCCCCCTTGGGCATTAAGGGGCTGTAAATGACAGGAGGGTAGCTACTACTTCCGTGCCTCAGTCGCCGGTGTACCAGTTCAGACATCTTGGCTAAGATCTCTGAAGCTTGAGGGACCATTGTAATATCTTGGGGAAAAGCAAACTGAGATAGAAAGGGTCCCACGGGGAAAGAAGGCCCAATATTAGGCTGAACTGGAGATGAGGCGAGTCTTGGACTAGAGGGCTCAGACTTTATTTTCGTGTAAGAAAAGCTTTGTTTATTGGTTGTAGGCTGAATTTCAGGTCTCTGGTTAGTGAGAAAGAGCTGAGTCTTTTTCTCACACTTGTCCAGCTCCGTGTCAGAGCTCGCATCTTTAGTCTGCATGGCCTTTTGGCTCTGGGGGAGCTCACTTCTGGTCAGCAAGTCTGTGGCTGGCTGTAAGCTGTCTTCGGTTCCACTTGGAGAGTGTTCCATGTCACTTTCTCGGGGCAGTTTGCTGCCAGGGACATGGAGCTCCTGGTGCTGCAATAACTCCCTCTGAGTCTGGAAGCCAAAGTGGCAGTGATTGCATCGGAAGGCAGCTTGAGTGAGATGGGAGAACAGGTGTTGGTGAAAGTTGATCACGGAATCAGCAGTGTAGCTACAGACGGTGCATTTTAGACTAGCACCAGGGGGGAGGAATTCTTCCATTTTCACTCCTGGAGAAACATACAAAATCAGAATACTGAGAACCACACATTTTGGTTTGCTGGTGATATGAACCATTACTAATGACCTCATGTCTTCAACACAGCAGAAATGAACTGAAATCTTGCAGAATCTCATTTGCGGTATTAACTTTTTTCCTATGATACCTTTCACCATATGTGATAATAATAAACTGTGGTTAATACTTTCCAAAGCACTTTCATGAGTATCATCACATTGTAGTGGGATGGGCATTGCTGTTTTAATTTTACAGGTCAGAAAACAAATTCAAGGAGGCTAAAGGAATTGATTATGGTAATAAATCTCAATAATCATCTAATAAATTCAGTGATGAAGCCATGCCCAGACCTCAGATTTTATGATTTCTAGTCCAATAAGTCTTCTTACCAAACCACTGTGCTCTACAGTAGGAAGAGGCAGGCATTTATCAGAGATAATTTTGACAACCTGTATGCAAACTAAATAACTTAGTGCACTTAATGTGCTAGAATTAGGTCTTTATACAACAGAATCCAAACAGAAATCATTTTGTAAAGTAATTAATAACATCCTAATTTATCTTTGGTACAAATTTAGAATTTCATGGTTTTGCTTAATATGGGTTATCTTTATCCAGGGCTGGTATACAGCTGATATTTACTAGTATGTTCAACTATATTAGTATACTAATATAGTCGTTTCGGACTGACATTTGTGCTGATTGATTATGGCCTGTTTCTGGTCAGTTATTAAATATTTTGAATATCACCACTGACTGGTGGCTAAGTCTCAATGCAATATTGTGATTTACAGGAAATGTATATTTGGTCACTCACATGAGGAAAATCTATTTCTCCTATGCATCTGGTCTTTATCCTTGGTTCCTGGCTCAAGGCTTCTAAAACTGTTGGAATTTCTTGTGATAAATATGTCTTTGTTATGTTAATGAGGTGACTTGTGTAGCACTCAGGTAACCTAAGGATGGAGACTGGTTGCCAGAAGAACTAACCCTGTGAGTCAAGGGTTGGAACTTACACTGCCTTCCACTTCTGGGAAGAAGGGCTGGAGATTAAGTTCAATTGCCAATGGCCAATAACTTAATCAATCATGCCTGTGTAATGAAGCCTCCTTGCCCATTCCCAAACCTAGCCCTATTCATCTCATCCATCTGGCTGTTCCTAAATTATAGCCTTTTAAAATAAACTAGTAATCTAGTGAGTTAATGTGTTATCTGAGTTCTGTGAATCACTCTAGCAAATCAATCAAACCAAGGGGGTGCTGTGGCAATCTCTGGTTTACAGCTAGTTGGTCAGGAGCACAGTAGACTGGTCTGAATTGGAATGAGAGTGAGGGGCGTCCCTCTTGTAGAACTGACCCCTTAATATATGGAATTCAATGCTATCTCTTGGTAGTGTCAGAATTCAGTGGAGTTGAATTGCAGGACACCCAGTTGGTGTCTAAAGAATTACTTGGGGGGCAGGGGGCGGGGGGAACCATTCCCCTATGAATTGGAATTGGGAGCTAGATACTTTTATTCACTAAGGTCAACTCCTGTCCCATTTGTTCTCATATGGTTAACTCAGGCTTGCTTCCTCTTCTCTGCACTCTAGACTAAAATGAGCAATACCTTCTGTATTCATAAAATGAAAATATGGCAACAGCACCCAGTCCTACAGTGATAAAAGAGGACTTTTTTTATTTTTCTCCTTAGCTAATCCAGGACTCATTTTTCTACTGAGCTGGAAAAATCTCTCTATCTCTTATTTTTGTTTTGTGCATGACTTTACACTCACTGTGTGAGACAACCAACCTGTTTCTGCTTCCCCTGGTTTATCACCTACATAAAGACAGCTCATTTGTAGGGAAAAGGTAAAGAATGAGTAAAAAGAAAATTGCCTATTTTTATGGGTACAAAGACAAAAGCTTGCACAGTACTAGAGTATTGTAGGTTGAAGTTAGTTTTTTTTTTTTTTTTTTTTTTTAATTGAGCACCTATTTTAGTTTTTAATTATTCAACCCAAGCAAAAACAGTGAAGGAAGTCACCCGGGGGTGTCTAACAAGTTTTGTATTCTAGGTGCTGAAGAACTGTGATTCCCAAAACTTGGTTTGCCCTATCCAAAAATGTTCGAAAAAAATACCTAAAATTAATGTAATTATGTACATTTGGTTCACTTCAATTATTTTTAAAATACAGGAATTAGAATACTATGAGATGATACTGATGATAACTGGGCATACAATTCCAAAATAAATGGGAATAGTAAAAAAGAGGGGATATGTGTATTCATACAGCTGAGTAGACACACAACATTGTAAAGCATATATACTCCAATAAAAATTAATTAAAAAAAAATGGGAACAGTTGCCACCTTGCTGTTAAGGGAAGGCTTTAAAAAGAGAAGACTTGTTTTTCAGGCTAATTTTTCCTAAGAAGTTTTAACACATAGCACTAAAAATGTTTTTATGTCAAAAATTCAACTGTGTTGTTATCATGCACACTCTAGAAGTCAGGAACCTTTTACAGATCCATATTTAAAAGTTAATTTCTCTCAAATGGGATTTTAATTGGATCTTTCAAAATAAAAGCTTTATTTCCATTCAGCAATAATGGAATTTTTGGAAATTCCATTGGAATTTTATGGAAAAAGCAATTTTACTTTTTATGTAAAATATGTAAAAATACAAGTATTTTTTATGTACCTACTATTTAGTCCCTGCCGTGTCAGAAACAGTGCATGGTAAGTTTGCAAAGATCACCTGGCACAGAAATGAATGAATATTGATGACAATATACAAAGGGTATTGTGATTTCTAAAACTGATGCTATTTGACTTTAGTTGGAAAAAAAACTATAGAGTGCTTTGGCCTGTAAGCTGAGCACTGTAAGTCGTTAGAAAAGAATTGAGACCCAAGTCCTTTGAACAGAATATACTGACTGTACATGACAAAAGGTAATAACTATCTGGTTTAGCAAGTTTAATTTTGATTTTATAGCAGGAAGAGACATATGAATGAATGTATGCACAATATGTACGAATGTACATGTGTATGTATGTAGAGAAAGAACAGGTCTCCTGGAGCACTTACCACTGTGTGAGTTCAGGTGCATTTCTAGAGCTCGGGCATTTGAAAAGCTCTTGGTGCATTGTGGGAAGGGACACAGGCTGGAAATCTGAGGAGCAGTGTCCTCATTTTCCTCTGACACTGGTGCAGCTTCTCTTTGCCTTCCACTGCAATAGTACATCAGATGCGCTTGCAGATTCCGCTCACTGCGATACCAGATGCCACAGGACTTGCAAGGGAATATATCCTCTGCAAGCAGAAACACAGGGACACGTTAGCTGTTGCCCACTTAGAGCCATTCATGGGTAAACAGCATTTGGTTCAGTTTTTTTGAGTCTGTTCTCTGGTTCTGAATTAGGTAATCAGACAGTGGCTAGTGAAGTGTTGGTGTTGTTCCACTGTACAGGACTGAGCTTATAAAGGAATGTTACATTCAATGCAATTTACTTTCACACAGACTCTTTAAAAAGTGGTACTGTAGGAGACTCCCAACATAAAGCACAAGAGGTTGATCCTAAATTGTTTATATTGTATTTATGGTTTAGAAAAGTAGGCGTTTAGAAAATAGCAGTATGAAAGGTTTTATCTGCTTGATTAAAAGGTAAAGGATCTAATGGCTGCTGCAGTGAAGTCAACTCCTGACATCATTTATTCATTTAATAAATTAATTACAGAGTGCCTCCTAAGTGCCTGATTTATGCTGAGTTGGCTGTAAAACAAAATGAGAGACAAAACAGCTGTTCTTAAGGAGCTTAGATCGCTTGGGACTGGTTAACAGGTGGTTAGATCATTATATAAGAATGTGATGACTGCCCTGATGGAGGTATCTGAGGGGTGTTTGGGGCATGGAAAAGAGATACAAGTCTGGGAGAGAACTGGAGGGAGGATGAGGTGAGAGAAGGATTTAGAGGGGAGATGATGACATGCCTTAGCTGCATTGTGAAAGATGAAATTAATCTAGTCAGGTGGAGAAGGGGATTGTATTCTTGTAGTCAAGAGATCATTCATGGGAGCCTATGAGGGACTGGGTGGAGGCTGAGAGGCTATTCTGTAATCTCAGGCAAAGAGCTGGAAGAGCTGAGGCTGCAGAAGGCAGGGACAGACTACCAAAGACCATGGAGACTTTTATTTTGGTGGGGGGGGCCTCACTGCATGTCATGAAGGATCTTAGTTCCCTGACCAGGGGTTGAACCTGTGCCCTTGGCAGGAGTCCTGACCACTGAACCACCAGGGAATTCCCCACTGTAGGGCTTTTAAAGTTCAGGTTTCTATCTCAATGAGTATGGAAAGTTATTCAATCATTTTAAATAACAGATTGACAGAAACTGCTATGATATAATGCTCACTGTGGAGCAGAATTTGAAGGTAGCAACTTTGGAAGGAAGACTTTTATGATAATTGAAGTAATCTAAGTGATCTATGTTACAGTTTGAATTGTAACTAATAGCCATATAGTTTTTGTTAAGTTCAGTTCAGTTCAGTCGCTCAGTCGTGTCCGACTCTTTGCAACCCCATGAATCGCAGCACGCCAGGCCTCCCTGTCCATCACCAACTCCCGGAGTTCACTCAAACTCATGTCCATCGAGTCGGTGATGCCATCCAGCCATCTCATCCTCTGGCGTCCCCTTTTCCTCCTGCCCCCAATCCCTCCCAGCATCAGAGTCTTTTCCAGTGAGTCAACTCTTCACATGAGGTGGCCAAAATACTGGAGTTTCAGCTTTAGCATCATTCCTTCCAAAGAACACCCAGGGATAATCTCCTTCAGAATGGACTGGTTGGATCTCCTTGCAGTCCAAGGGACTCTCAAGAGTCTTCTCCAACACCATAGTTCAAAAGCATCAATTCTTCGGCGCTCAGTTTTCTTCACAGTCCAACTCTCACATCCATACATGACCACAGGAAAAACCATAGCCTTGACTAGACGAACCTTTGTTGGCAAAGTAATGTCTCTGCTTTTGAATATGCTATCTAGGTTGGTCATAACTTTCCTTCCAAGGAGTAAGTGTCTTTTCATTTCATGGCTGCAGTCACCATCTGCAGTGATTTTGGAGCCCAAAAAGATAAAGTCTGACACTGTTTCCACTGTTTCCCCATCTATTTCCCATGAAGTGATGGGACTGGATGCCATGATCTTTGTTTTCTGAATGTTGAGCTTTAAGCCAACTTTTTCACTCTCCTCTTTCACTTTCATCAAGAGGCTTTTGAGTTCCTCTTCACTTTCTGCCATAAGGGTGGTGTCATCTGCCTATCTGAGGTTATTGATATTTCTCCCAGCAATCTTGATTCCAGCTTGTGCTTCTTCCAGTCCAGCGTTTCTCATGATGTACTCTGCATATAAGTTAAATAAGCAGGGTGACAATATACAGCCTTGACGTACTCCTTTTCCTATTTGGAACCAGTCCATTGTTCCATGTCTAGTTCTAACTATTGCTTCCTGACCTGCATACAGGTTTCTCAAGAGGCAGGTCAGGTGGTCTGGTATTCCCATCTCTCAGAATTTTCCACAGTTTATTGTGAGCCACACAGTCAAACACTTTGGCATAGTCAATAAAGCAGAAATAGATGTTTTTCTGGAACTCTCTTGCCTTTTCCATGATCCAGAGGATGTTGGTAATTTGATCTCTGGTTCCTCTGTCTTTTCTAAAACCAGCTTGAACATCTGGAAGTTCATGGTTCACATATTGCTGAAGCCTGGCTTGGAGAATTTTGAGCATTACTTTACTAGTGTGTGAGATGAGTGCAAATGTGCAGTAGTTTGAGCATTCTTTGGCATTGCCTTTCTTTGGGATTGGAATGAAAACTGACCCTTTCCAGTCCTGTGGCCACTGCTGAGTTTTCTAAATTTGCTGGCATATTGAGTGCAGCACTTTCACAGCATCATCTTTCAGGATTTGAAATAGCTCAACTTGAATTCCATCACCTCGTGCTGTAATATGTATGATATGTATTTCTCATGGATTCATTCATGGAAAATTTCTGTGTGTGTTTTCACCCCCATTCATTAATAGGTAAAGAATGTGAGGTTGAGTAACTTGCCATGATCATGTAAGTGGGTGAACTGAGATTGAAAAACCCTGGTGTAAACACTCTTCCATAATACCTCAGTGGCAAGAGGGACAGAGAGAATAAAAATTACATTGAGGAAGCAGAACTGACTGGAAGTGATGACCACTAGTTTGGAGGGTAAGGTTTGTCCTTGGTGCCTAGGCTTCTTGTTAGCATTTCTGTGTTAAGTGATGGTTCATTCATCTCTACAGGGAATAGAAGACAGCTGAGTGATGAATTCAGGCTAGCACATGTATAGTGACCAAATCTGACACTGTATTGTGCAAACCTGGCACTTTTATAGTGAAAGGGGGCATGGATCAGAGGGGATGGCAGGTAACCCTGTAAACTGGGACAAATCCAGGCACACTGGGGTACATGTCACATTAGATGCATGCAAGTGGATATTTCTGTTAGAAAGAGAGATGAACATTGCAAAGATGGCAACAGAGGTCTGAAACTCGCCAGACATAGCTGGACTTGTGATTTATAAACTGTCAATGTATAGTGGGTGGTGGAAACCCATGATAGTGAAGGAGACAGCTCAAGAGATCCTGTTGAAGGAGATAAGGAGAAAATTAAGGACCAAATTCTAGTGAACGAGAAGTAAGGAACAGGTAGGTACAATACAGAATTTCCAAATACAATCTAACTACAAAATTACACCTGGCTACTGTTTATTATTTAACCCTTCCCACCCAACTTAGTTACATTTACACTTCAGAGGGCCACAATATTTAATAAAGTGGCTATTTATGCAGGATGACTTTAGCTGATTAGCTAATTAAAGAATGAGAACAAAAGCCTGTATGCACCCATGTTGATTTATTTGAGATTAACAGTTATCTTGCTACAGAAAGCAAAAAAAGTATAACCTCAAATATAATTAGAATGAACATTCATACACTGAAGCGTCACAATAATATAAGGTACCCCTAGGATACCTGGTGGGCATCCCCGGTGACTCAGTGGTAAAGAATCTGCTTGCACTGCCAAGCCACAGGAGACACGGGTTCGATCCCTGAGTCAGGAAGATCCCCTAGAGGAAGGCATGGCAACCCACTCCAGTATTCTTGCCTAAAGAATCCCCATGGACAGAGGAGCCTGGTGGGCTCCAGTTCATAGGGTTTCAAAGGGTCAGACACGACTGAAATGACTTAGTATGTATGTACAGGATACCTGGTAACAAAATCATTTGGTCTCAAATTCAAGTTATATCAAGTTCCTCACTATCCAAAGTAAAGGTCCAATAAAGAAGATAACTAATTTACACTAAGGAAATCTAAAAATACTGACTTGCGTTGGGTGCATTGAATCCAGTGGTTGCATGCAGAATAATTCCAGATACACATGAGAAGTTCTTTATTCTGGAGGATGCAGTTACAGCAAGAACATAATTATATATATATATATAATATTGAGACATGACTGTAGTCTCTAGAATTTTCTGCATCATTCAAAGTCTCAGGCATTTTCAAGGACATTTTTGACTCGAGGCAATAATGAAGCCTACTGGCTTCAGCTTCTGTTCTCCTCTTAAGATGTAACTGGTACTCATGTTTTCTCTCAGAGACAGATAAAAGCAAAGTGGACTCTAGAACTCAGATCTTGGGACTCCTGAATCATTGATTTTATGTCATATCAGGTGTCACTATGTGTTCAAGAAATACAAACTAAGTTCAAAAGTCCTTTTAACAAAATATAATCCCAAAGACAGATTTTCCAGGGCATATTTTAAAATTTTGCATATAAAGTACTCCAAGAAGTATTTTTCTTTCTCTTTTTAATTTTTTATATTAGATGGTGTCTTGATTTATTTAGCCTACATTTCCATTTCATTAGTATATCTAATCTAGAGAAGGCAATGGCACCCCAGTACTCTTGCCTGGAAAATCCCATGGACGGAGGAACCTGGTAGGCTGCAGTCCATGGGGTCGCAAAGAGTCGGACACGACTGAGCGACTTCACTTTTACTTTTCACTTTCATGCATTGGATAAGGAAATGGCAACCCACTCCAGTGTTCTTGCCTGGAGAATCCCAGGGACAGGGGAGCCTGGTGGGCTGCCGTCGATGGGGTCGCACAGAGTTGGACACAACTGAAGCGACTTAGCAACAGCAGCAGCAGCATATCTAATCAAATTTGATTTTGTTTCCTTTTTCTTATGTTTTAACTCTCTGGCTCTTAATACCAAAATTATTCTACCATAGGAACATCAGTGAAAGACATTGGGCTTCTTATAGCTAAATAGGCTTGAACATTGCTTAGTATAGAATATCAGATTTTCGTTTGTGACATTCAGGAATCCAGCGTGAAATGAATGAATTTAAGTTCTTTTTATATTCCCATGAGAAGTGATCTCTCTCTCTCTCTCTCTCACACACACACACACACACACACACACACAGAGTTAAAGTTGGAGAGAAGATCAAATAAAATCACAGCACTGGGGGAAAACTCTGTCCCTGGTTGCCTGTCAGTAGACATTATTTTTTTCTCTCCCATAAATACCCATCACCACGACAAAGCTATTGTACTGGGCTATTGCACTCAAAACTTACTATTGACAATAGCTGTGGGCAAAATAGAAGCCATGGCAGCTTGCTGAGGAAGCAGCTGAATTGAGTCCAGCAGGCGCGCCGGGTACATCCCTTCTGTAAGAGTCATCTGACTGGCAGCTTGTAGCCTTGAGTCGAAATCCACCACAAAGGCAATTAGCTCTTCACCCTCAGAGATGGCCTTCGTAGTCGTGCACCAAAGCTGACCCCCTATTAAGTAAAAAAAAGGAAGAGAAAGATAGAATTGACATAGAATGCTCCAGCCTGCTATACATTGGGTTGATGTTAACAGCACCTTCTCATGTTTTTCACATCAGTTTCTACTGGGTGGAGTGTTGGATCAAGACAATAGCTGCCCTCCTCATCCCTTTGTTCACTTAAAACAATAAAACAGCCAGTTATTTTACCAGCGACATGGGTTTATAATAGCAAAGAACTGCAATTTGGGACAGGCAACCATGGCAAACCACATGAAAGTCTGGTAAAACAAGAGAGGAAACTTTTTATAGAAAAGGGGAAGTTGGAGAGCTATGATAAACCAAAAGTCCATTGGAAACTGGAAGTTTGAAATATAGTGGCTTTTCATTGGCCGAGTTGTTACAGACTTTCATTGGCTGAGCTGTTGTCAGGTGATGAGAAATGCTTTCTTCCTCCAGCTGAGCGGCATTAAATAGTGTCACTTCCTGATGGAGATACAAAGTCCATCTCTTCCTGTTGGGCTCTGTATTGAAGTTAAGTGGTACTTGCCAGCTCCTGCATCTGACCTCCGTACTCTATTTTAGTGAGGTTTCCTTTTATGAATTTTCATACCTCCTGTGTGGAAAATTATATTTCTTGCATTAAATGTACTGTTCAGTGATCAACGGTGGGAGAAGACTAAGGATCGAGTATAGACATAATCTGTACAAAGTTTTGTCAAAACGTTGACAACTTTTTGCCTTCTGGTGCTTGACTTAATCATTAACCATGCTATTACATGGTATATACTGCCAAAGAACAAGCATGGTAGGGATCCAACCACAAAATGTATTCCAAGTGAGCCTTTGAAGTTACTCTTCCTGTACCTTACTCCTCTTTTTCTCTCTTTCCAAGACACTGATATATCAGATACTGATACTGGTATGTGTGCGTGTGTGTATATATATATATGTATATATATATATATATAAAATACCTAAAACTACAAAGCAAGTAAACAAACTTCCTAAAATTTAAAAAGTTTAAATGAAATTCCAGTTAGTTTTGTTCTCTGCATAAGTCTGCTTCCATTTTTTTTTTTTTTTTGCCTTTTTGCCTTCTGGTGCTTACTTAATCATTAACCATGCTATTACATGGTATATACTGCCTAAGAACAAGCGTGGTAGGGATACATCCACAAAATGTATTCCAAGTGAGCCTTTGAAGTTACTCTTCCGGTACCTTACTCCTCTTTTTCTCTCTTTCCCAGACACTGATATATCAGATACTGATACTGGTATGTGTGTGTGTGTGTGTGTGTGTATGTGTGTGTGTATATATATATATATATATATATATATATATATATATGATACCTAAAACTACAAAGCAAGTAAACAAACTTCCCAAAATTTAAAAAGTTTAAATGAAATTCCAGTTAGTTTTGTTCTCTGCATAAGTCTGCTTCCATTTTTTTTTTTCCGGAGGGGAGGATGCTGAGTGATCTTTATTTTTATAATATTTCTTATAATACAGCTTCTTTATCTCCCTTTACCCTGACTGAACTTCCTGAAAAGAAGATACACCAAAGATCCTTTTCAAAAAGGCTTATTTAAATAAAGATTTGTTTAAATGAAAAGAACCCTTTCTTCAAACATTAAGATAGACTCTGGCTCGGTGCTTCAAATGATCACGTGTAGTGCATTAAAAAGAAAATTAACTATGCAAGTACATCCTCTAATGTATTGGAATGCGATAGCAAATGCTCATTTATTTAACATGTTTAGACAGACAAAGCACTTATATTTTGTTATCTACACTCTCAGGCCTAGATACGTATCCTATACAGTTATGCCTGAAATAATATGGCATAGTTGATATGTTATAAAGCTTTTTTTCTCCTTGTGTATATATTGCAAGGCTATATATTGTACTCATTAAGCAAGCAAAAATTGTATCCATTCTGATAAGTAATATTGCTCTGTTTATCTTTCAGAGTAACTGCCTTTTCAACTGCACTTCATTTTTTCCACCCTCAAAGAGATCATAGTTTTTAAACAACTTGTAGTAAAAATCGGGTGGAAAAGATAACAACAGCATATGATACGGCACAGTTGACTAGAAGATTCAGGACATCGCTTTAGAGAGACCTGGGACGTTAATTAAAGTAGCTGATTAAATGTTAAAGGCAAGCAAACAAGACGCCATTTGTGACAGTATGTTTGTGAAAAAATAAAGCTAAAATTACCGACCTCAAATTTATGTGAAAACTTCCAAGGAAAACACACATTTACTAAAGGACTAGAAAACAACCACTTTTTTTTTCCACTTTGGCTCTAACATATCTGAAAGAATACAAATTTGTCCAAGTTGAAAAACAGATTCATTTTGGTACTGATTGATTGATTTACAAATGTAGAAGCTAAATGGCATCATTGTGGAATTCAATGATGGGATTAGTGGAAAGCGCTAAGTTGGTGCTGTTTCTGCTGATGCCACCTCTTTCACCTGGGAGGCTTCTGCCTCTGGCTGCTCTGCCTTCTCTGATGTGCATACAGATCCAAACTATTCACGGCTCTAGACAAGGTAATCATCTGCACCTTCCCTTTCCTCTGGGAAGCCGTTTATTAAGTGAGTCCGTGTAATAGAGAGGTGGGGAGGGCAGAGGCAGGCAGTTCAGCCTCCTAGCCTGGTCTTTTGGAGTCACAGGATTTTAGCGTTGAACTGCATAACTTATATTACTGATAATAGTTTCCCATTTTTAATAAATTTATATTGTTGGTAAATGTAGCTATGGCTATGTTTTACAAAGGAAAAGTTGTGAATTCAGGTACCCAGGAGAAATCAATAGTTTAGAGAAGGTAGCACTCAGCTTATCTTTATCACAACAGTGAGCTCCATAGCAAGATGACTCCGAATACTTGTGCTCAAACTTTGAACCCAAAAGATCCAGTCAATAAAATAAAATCCACAAATTATTAAGTGCAAGATGGAGGAGATATATGTATACTTACAGCTGATTCACATTGTTGCACAGCAGAAACCAACACAACATTGTAAAGCAATTATATGCCAATTAAAAAAAAGAATAAAGAAACATGTAGAAAAACTTCTCCAAAAAATAAACAAAAAATCATTTTTCTACATTATTAGGCAGCCTGGCAGCAGTAATATATATGTTTTTGGACATGTTCAGTAATGTTTCATATTTTATTGTCTTTACCATTTTATATTATGGTTTCATCAGAGCATGTCATTTTAAAAGGCTAAATTGGACTGAAAATGTACTTTTCAGGTTTGATGAGAAAGTCAGCTGTTTCAGGATTTAGTCTTTCAAATGAATCATTCAGTTCAGTATTCACTGAACTCCCCACTGTGTGCCAGGCTGGGTGCTTTGGCTTCACACACACCTTACATACAAACTGAACGTACACATATAAACGAATTCTAATACTACGTGCTCGTGTCATGCCCTAGTGCTAAAGAAAATGTGAGAGAGGTGAATAGCTGAGACTTCTTGGGGGAGTCAGGCAAGGCATCCAAGATGACATTTTTCTTTTTTTATTAACTCAAGAAGAATAGAGGTAAACTAGCTGAAGTGTGTTGGGGGGACCTGGCATCATTACTGGCAGAGGAAGGTACATGGGTGTGAGGGCAGGGTTATGGAAGAGCCCCGGGGGCTGGCAAACCTGGAGCTTGGAGCCTGAGGGAGGAAACAGGTGGATTATGGGAAGTGGGGTGCTGGAACCAGCCTGTTCTGGATCACGCGGTGGGATGTTCAACTGTCAGGAGTTTTGAGTGCTGTTGATGTGAAGTTGGTAACTTGATACTAGCCGCTGGGAGAGCTGTAGCATCTGCTGTCAGAACTGGAAACATTACAAATCAGGGCTTCCTCCCACAAAAAATTTAGAAGAGGGTGAGACAGTTTTGATGTAACATAAAAACAGTTGTGTCTGGCTCATGGTGGGGAGATAGTGTGCTTTTTTTTTTTTCAGTGAATGAATGAACAAATTTTTGACCTGAGCTCTTCCCCCTTAGAATATAGATCTGAGGGTCATGAGAATAAACTGAAGGGGTAGGAAATGTTACCTCAAAGGCTATTAGAAGGCTGTTGTACTTAGTTCAGTTTTAAGAAGTGTAAATGGTGAGGTAGAAAAGGGCCAGTTTCCAGAGACATGGCTGAGAGAGGACTGGGGTGATTTCATGAGATGGACAAGAAAAATGAAATTGCTGAAAATGGCACAGACGTTTCTGGTTTGGGAAACCAGATGATGGTAATTCCATTAGCAACATAGTAAAGCTGGTATATTAACAAGTAGTATTATGTAGACAATAACATACCATTGGTATTAATTAGGAATAATTTCTTTGGGCCTGATAGACTAAGTAGTTGATGTATTTCTCATCTACTTTAATCCTAATGATTATTCTGAGGTGAATGATAGTATCCTCATTTACGAGTTGAAAAAATTGAAGCTTTTTTTGGAGAGGTTAACTCCAAAAAATAGGAGAGGTTAACTCACTTTCTCAAAGCTATTTCCCTTTGCAGAATCATGATTTAGATTTCTGTCTGTCCACCTCCATAGCCCAAGTGTGCATGTATGTGCACATGTGTTGTATGTATGTGTGTATGTGTATGGATGGAAATGAAATTTGGCTTTGAAATGGTAGAGTTTGAGGTACCTGAGTGGCTTTTTTGTGGATGTATCCAGGAGGCAACTGGACCTAGGGGAAGAATAAGGCTAGAGAAAAAAAAAAAATTTGGAAGTCATCAACACATTCTAAATAACTATGGGTGTTCTTTGCATTGGTGTGGTAATACACATGAAAAGAAAAAGAACGAAGATTGAAACTTGGAGAATATAAATATTTAAGATGTGGGTAGAAGAGATGCAATCATTTAAAGACATAGAAAACATATATTTGGAAAGGTGAGGGGGAACCAAAAAAAATAGTGTCACAAAAGTCAAGGATTGGTTCTTGGAAAGAGCTTGGACAAATTTTTTAGATGATGAGTTTAGAGCATACAACTTGAGGAAGCCACATATATGGAGAGATATCCCAAGTACTGTAACACAGTTTTATTGATTCAAATATAATATTCTAAGTGTGACTGCTAGTGAAGTTATAATCCCATCTGGAGGAAGTATGGACATGGGAACCAGACTCCTGGGGTGCAAATCTTGGCTCTGCCACTTGCTAACTCTGTGACTTTGAACTTGTCACCTAAGCATTCTATCAGTTTCCTCAAAATTAAAAATGGAAACGATGATAATAATACTGAACTCAAGATATGATCATGAGGATTAAATAAGGTAGTACAGGTGGAAGCTTAAGAACAGCACCTGCCATCAGTTTAGTTCAGTTCAGTCGCTCAGTCATGTCTGACTCTTTGTGACCCCATGGACTGCAGCACGCCAGGCTTCCCTGTCCATCACCAATTCCCGGAGCTTACTCAAACTCATGTCCACCAGGTCAGTTATGCCATCCAACCATCTCATCCTCTGTCATCCCCTTCTCCTCCCACCTTCAATCTTTCCCAGCATCAGGGTCTTTTCCAAAGAGTCAGTTCTTCACATCAGGTGGCCAAAGTACTGGAGTTTCAGTTTCAGCATCAGTCCTTCTGATGAGTATTCAGGACTGATCTCCTTTAGGATGGATTGGTTGGATATCCTTGCAGTCCAAGGGACTCTCAAGAGTCTTCTCCAACACCACAGTTTGAAAGCATCTATTCTTCGCCGCTCAGCTTTCTTTATAGTCCAACTCACATCCATACATGACTACTGGAAAAACCATAGCTCTGACTAAATGGACTTTTGTTGGGAAAGTAATGTCTCTGCTTTTTAATATGCTGTCTAGGTTGGTCATAGCTTTTCAGTAAGTGCTATGTAATTGTTAACCATTATTCCTTTTGGTTTGGTTTGGGTGGGTCTGTTTTTCTCATTTCTCATTGCCCCGCTAAGTCCAAGGAAAGAAATCTCACAGGAAAGAAACCACAAACCTATGAATTCAGTGAGTACATGTGTCTGGGCTTCATGGGAGAAAACTAACTCATTTCAGAAAAAAAGATTAAGGCTGCATCAGTTATGGATCACATACCATATCTTGACCAGTTAGAAACTAACATAGTTTCTAGCAATCTACATGGGGCTGAAGAGACAGGGGAACCAGTTTCCTACCCTACTGGTTTTAGAGCTAGGGTAAATACAGCCAACTCTCATTTACAATTCAATGGAGGGCAGTAGTATTCATCTTGATTAGGAAACGATCTAAGTGCATGAAAATGATAAATCATGTTGATATTTAGGTTTTTTGATGTCTTTACTCATTGTCCTCATGTTCAATGGAAACAAATCACAGGGTATTACATTTGGTTTTAAAATGAGACCACCACTATCAAAACAAAAACAAGAACACACACACACAAAAACCAAAATCCCCAAACAAACAAAACCACCAGAAAACAAGCACTGGCAAGGATGTAGAGAAATTAGAGCCCTTGTGTACTAGTGGTGGGAGTGTAAAATGGGAGAACCACCCTGGGAAAGAGTATGACAGCTCCTCAAAAAATTAAAAATAAAATTACGTATGATCCAGCATTTATACTTCTGGGTATATACTCAAAAGAATTGAACACCAGGTCTCAAAGAGATATTTCCATACCCATGTTCAAAGCAGCATTATTAAAAATACCTAAAACATGGAAGCAACCCACTGTCCACTGACAGAAGAATGGATAAGCAAACTGTAGATAGACATACAGTGGTATATTATTCAGCCTTTAAAAAGCTGGCAATGCTACAACATAGATGAACCTTGAGGACCTTGTTATAAATAAAAGAAGACAGTCCCCAAAGGACAAATACTGTATGATTCCACTGATATGAGGTCCTCAGGGTATTCAAAGTCAGAGACAGAAAGTAGGATGGTGGTTGCCAGGAGCTAAGGCAGCAGGAGTGAGAAACTATTGTTTAATGGGTGTAGAGTCCCTTGGACAGCAAGGAGATCAAACCAACATCTGCAGCTGAAGCTCCAATGCTTTGGCCACCTGATGTGAAGAGCTGACTCACTGGAAGAGATCCTGATGCTGGGAAAGATTGAAGGCAAAAGGAGAAGGGGGAAGCAGAGGATGAGATGGTTAAATAGCATCACAAATTCAAAGGACATGAATTTGAGCAAACTCTGGGAGATGGTGAAGGACAGAGGAGCCTGGCGTGGCCATAGTCCACGGGGTCACATAGAGTCAGACATGACTTAGCAACTGAACAACAACAGCAAAAGCCAAACAAGAGTGAGGCCTTCTTCCTTCAGTTTTCCTAATGAAGCTACTTTAACTACTGGTGGCTCAGTGGTAAAGGATCCGCTTGACAATGCAGGAGACACGAGAGACCTGGGTTCGATCTCTGGGTCAGGAAGATCCCCTGGAAGAGGGCATGGCTACCCACTCCCATATTCTTGTCTGGAGAATCGAATGGACAGAGGGGCCTGGAGGGTTATGATCCATAGGGTCACAAAGAGTTGGACACAGCTGAGCAGCAGCGACTTAGCAGCAGCAGCAGCAGCAGCAACTGACAGCCAAGACTAGCACAATGAAGTTTCTACTGAGATGCAGTTTACTTTCTTTGACCACATTAACTATTTTCATTTGAATGAACTTTAGATGTTCGTTAGATCTGAACTTCTGAGTGTTTCAGCTCCTGGTGACTTTGTTGATTTGGGTTTCTGTCTGCCTTTAGTGTTCCTGTCAACTTTCTATGGATGTGAAACTTAAGGAATCCAAACAGATGTTTTCTGTAGCTTTCAAATGCGGTGGTATGTTTAATGTCTCCAGATTTAAACCAAGAGGATTTTCTACATACTAATCTGCATGAATGCTATATTGATATAAACATCAATAAAATTATGTAAAGGCGTTGGGTTTCCCAGGTGGCTCAGTGGTAAAGATTCTGCCTGCCAATTCAGGAGCCACAGGAGATGCAGGTTGGATCCCTGAGTCAGGAAGATCTCCTGGAGGAGGAAATGGCAACCCATTCCAGTATTCTTGCTGGGATAATCCCATGGACAGAGGAGCCTGGCGGGCTACTATCCATGGGGTTGCAAAGAGTTGGACACGACTGAGCGACTGAGCATGCATGTAAGTTGGGTGCAAGTATGGAAATGTCATATAGGTTTACCTGATAAAATTTTTACAACTTTCTTTTCACAGTAATTCGAGAATTAATGATCCTGGTCTAAGGGGTTATATGCTAATAATGAGGTATTGCTTGCATCCAAAATCACTGAAAATTTATTTGTCCTTAGCATAAAAATGAACTAGAAAGAGTGCTTGACTTGTGGGTGAGAAAATTTAGTTCTAGTCCTGACTTTATTAGTTATTGTGTGGTCTTGTAGAAGCCCTTTAGCTATATCTATAACATGACAGTCTTTAGCTAGGTACCCCTAGATTATTATCATCAAGTTGTGAGCACCTTTTTATGCTTCTGTGACCAAAGTGCTAATAACAGGAATAATCACACATATATTAAGTGGTTACTATGTGTTCAGCACTGACACTGTGCTTTGCATCCATTATCTTAATTTCTCCCAAGAAAGCAGTGAGGTGACTTTTGTTTATTCCCATTTTCCTGTGGGATCATGAAGCTGGAATTTTACATAAGCTGTTCAAGAGCACACAACCAGAGGGGATGTGGAAGAAAAGGAGATATGGGAGATGGGATTTTGAACAAGGCAGCTGGGCTCTAGATTCTGGATGAAATGCTAGGTGTCAAGTCACAGCACTATCTGATGTTCACTAACTAACTATCTTGTACCTTACCTTGAGTATTCAGAATCAATGATGCCAGGTTATTTTCTAACAGGACAAAGAGCTTATACTTAGTACTTACTATATGCTGAGTGCTAGTCTAAATATTTCAGACCTATTAAATATGGATGTAGCGTTCGCTCAAGTTGAGTTGGATACTAAAAGGCATCGAAATTCTTTATAACCACGACTGCACAGTACATTGACCTGGGAACTCTTCATCACCACTGGTTCCTGGGTCCTGCCCCAGATCAGTTAAATCAGAATCACTAGGAGTGAGGTCTGGGCTTCATTATTTTTCAGAAGCTCCCTGAAAGGCTTCCTGTGCCTCTAGAGTTAAGGATCACTGGCATAAGGGTAAACTATTCGCAGTTTGTACAGAGTAGAAAGAGTGGAAGTCTAGGAACAAAAAAGTCTCTCTTGATAATCAAATATTTCATAGACTTGTTCAAACAGTTCAATAGAGAGATGTCTACTTTGAAACTCAGAAAATGACAACTGAAAATGGCTTTGAATAATATTTGAAGAATATGGGCATGGTGAGTGAAAAGGTGTAGAAAAGTGGATAAAGAAGGTAATGACTTTGCATCACCCTTCAACTGCATAAACCAGTTAGGAATTTAGTTAATTTGTGAACTGTATTTAGCTTTACAATGTTTAACTCTTTATAATTTGGAAGATGTGTAATTTATTATTAGAAATGATTAATAACATTGCAAAGAAAAAAAGAACTGAAAGATCATATCATGCAAATCAGAGGAAAAAAAAAATTCAGATTCCTACTGCCTGGGCATGAAGTCTTTATCAAATGACATCAGGCACTAAAGCAGCTGATACCTTCCCTGAATCTACCAAATGGAAAGATTATTTTAGGATTCTCTGCTTGCCTCTAGTGCTGCAAACGCAGTCACTCTCCCGTCTCCACACCCACACACCACTCCCTTCACAAATAAAGGGCAAATACACTCAAGGTTCCATAGAAAGTAATAACTACCCAGACCTTGACGTTCTTGAAAAACCATGTACTTGCTGTTCTAAGTAATGTTTATGATCAAAGTTCTTGTACAAACAGATATGGTTCCTAACAGGAAGCTTATAAATTCTTCTTATAATTGCTGTCAAAACTGCAGTGAAGTGTACTACAAGTTTTGATAATAAAGAATAAAGTCACAGTTCAAGCTCGATTATATTTTGGAAATTCACGCTCCTCTTCCTAGAAGCGGTGGCCTTAAATATCTCCCCATCCTGCCAAATTTTTCACTTGCACTTTTATTATTTATGAAATCAGTGTCTGCACAATGTCAGGCAGACCTCTGCTGATAAACTCTAATTAAGATTAAGACAAGCCTTTTGGAAAGGATCCCATCATTAGCAAACATGATAAACACAAAAATACTCCCTACTTGTCAACCAGGAGCAATTCAGTAACCTAACAGTATTATCTGTTGCTAGGTTACAGAGCTGACAAAGCTTCAATTATATTGTGCAACCATACCTATAGAGTTCTGTATAAGCAAAATGTATCCAGTATAAAAGCATGTAACTTCGTCCATGCTATCTGCAATTCATGCTTCCTTACAATGGTAAAAATCAGGTTAATAATTACATAGCACGCTGAAAAATCTTTTCCATGTGTTATGTCTATACATGTGTCTTTTTAATTTATCTGTGTGATTGATAGATGCTTGCTTTGTAAAAATAAGGAAATGCAAGCAACGTGAAGCTGTAAACCTTAAGCACAACTACATCTGGGCTCATCAAGATATGGACCTAAGCTTGGCATAAAAATATACAGCAAATTGAACCAATTAAATCACATTTAGATTCTGTATTAATATTATTCTGCCTCAGTATGTATAAGGATAAGGAGCCTCGAGCAATTAGATAGAGATGCCAGTTTGGAACTTTATTTTGAGCTAAAAAAACCCCAAACCCACACACACTCACCTAATAATACAAAAGGAAATCAGTGGTTTTCAATACTAATTTATTCTAATGGATTTTCTAAGGATATTTTAAAAGTTGAAGTTGGTAACTTTTACTACACAGCATTAAGTCATTAAAGCTTACTTCTCTTTATTGGACTGGGAACACTAAGGGGAAAAATCAATGAAACAGTCTCCAAAAATACAGACATCTGATGGGAAAAAAACAAAGAAAAACTGTAAAAAGAGAAAGTCTATGTGAATCAGACCTTTGAAATTTTTTACTGTGGGTGATTTTGTGTGTGTGTGAGATTTTCATGGAAATTTAGAGAAAAGGTAATTACACATAAATGAACCAGCATTTTAAAATAGCTTTGGTGTAAAATATATTATATACTAAATTGTTACAGCATTTTGATTCCTTAAGATGTACAGTGATATTTCCGCATTAACCTAAAAGTCTGTTTCCTTCACGTGTGTGAAATACAAGAAGAAGGCGGTCAAGTGATCAGAGTTCAATTAAGAAAGATTATATATTGCTCTATAGAGTAAACCCGGAGAAGGCAATGGCACCTCACTCCAGTACTCTTGCCTGGAAAATCCCATGGACGGAGCAGGCTGGTAGGCTGCAGTCCATGAGGTCGCTAAGAGTCGGGCATGACTGAGCAACTTCACTTTCACTTTTCACTTTCATGCATTGGAGAAGGAAATGGCAACCCACTCCAGTGTTCTTGCCCGGAGAATCCCAGGGAGGGGGGAGCCTGGTGGGCTGCCATCTACGGGGTCGCACAGAGTCGGACACGACTGAAGCGACTTAGCAGCAGCAGCAGCATAGAGTAAACCATGATCCCCTTTAGGCACACTAGCATAAATCCATTCTCTGGGGACACACACACACACACACACACACACACACACACACACACACACGACACTGTTTCTGGAAGCAGAAGAAACAAGGATACTTGTTTGTCCATTAACTTCTTTTTTTTACCTAAATTATGTGAAAATACAACATGATGCCCACTTATGAAATTTAGTCTTGTCACAACTAGGAAGGGATTGGGCAGAATAATTCCTCCAAAGCTGAATAACTGTCCCATTTCAACATCACAGGTGTTACTACCTAGATCTCAAGGTAGGGACATTCACACAGCACATGTATCTATACATAGCCAGGATGTTTAGTACCAATTTTATAATGAATTCTAATCCAATACTGTTGAAATTCTTGACAGTGGAGTAGTGCAAGGAACAGAACTTATAAATTATGTGTGCCCCTTCTTTGCAAACCGCTGTGGAGGTTTCTTTGTGCATTGGCAAATACAGCAGGAATACGAGGTATTGTGTGGGTCCTCCTGCACAGCACCTGATAAAAGAATAAAGAGCTGTGACATATTCTTAAAACAATAGAGGAATTAAAGGGAAACAATGGGCCAGCTGCTTCATTAATACAATCAAAAGGGAGCCCAGCACAGAGGAGTCCAGATAATTAAGCACTACTCTTTTAGACCTCCTTTCTAGAATAAAATTGCTTTAAAATGCATTAACTACTTCATAGTTGTTAGATAGATCTCTGCACTTGTTTATTTAGGGTTGATTAATGCCTTTTTTCCGTATGCAGCAACATGCCAAGTCATCGTCTACAATAGTTTTTGAATAAAATAGAGTGAGGATAATTGATAAAGATCTGAACCATACACAGCAATAAATCAAAAGCATTTTGCAAAAGGTCTTTCCTGTTTTTAAATAATCTTTAACATTTTTCATTTGTACTTATAGGCAATGCAGGGCATTTTGGGGCATTTAACTTTCCCATGCTAGTTTTCCTGACATCTTTTTATAGAACATCCTAGCAGTTCCTGAGAGAAGGAGGAAAAAAAATCAGACTTGACCAGCAACTCTAGAGTGTGCCTTTGGTTTGAGGGGGCCAAAGAAGAGAAGCGATTTTATTTTTAATTCTTCTTTGCCTTTTCCAACCAAGAGGGATGGACACATGGCAGAATCACTTGCCAAATGCACGATTCATCCTTCATTAACTTGATTATAGAAAACAAAGAAACCAACTTTTTATGCGCTTTATATTAAAACACAATTTACAATTTAAGATAGCAAGGCTTTTCATTCTTCGGCCTTTCCTGTGATGTCAATAGAACATTTAATTGCTTAAGAACTGGCAAATTGGGAACGGGTTACTGTGTGCTGAATGTTGACGTGAGAATAAAACTTCACACTCTGCTTTTCTCCCAAATATTTATAAGTAGGCTTATGGCAACCCAACATTAAAATTACAAACTTTACTGAGTGATGTGGTCAGTTTAAGTAAGATTTACTCTATTCTGTGATTTTAGGATCTTAATTGAGAATCTCAGATACAATTAGAAAGAAGAAGGCAGGGAGATAAATGAATAGACGTACTTAACGGTATTTCTGAGATTGAGAAGAAAGATTTTTGCTTTTACACATATGTTATATATGATTTAAAATTTATCAGCTGGAGTCATATTTCCAAAGACTTCCCTGGATTATGTCGATATTTTAGAGGATATGAAATATCTAATTCCAGCTATGAAACCTGATTCTGACTTCAGGAGCTAGTTTCCAATTAGCTTGATAAGTTTTACTTGTCAATCAGGAGATAAAAACATATAAATTAATAGTCGGTATGAACAAAAATGACTATTTTGTGCTGTGCAAGTTGCTTCAGTCATGTCCGACTCTTTGCTACCCCATGGATTATAGCCCACCAGGCTTCTCTGTCCATGGGATTCTCCAGGTAAGAATACTGGAGTGGTTTTGTTTCGATTAAGCCCCAAATTTACTTTGTTAGTGTGAGAGTAAATTAGATAGACATGAGTTTGTTCATTGGCTTAAGATCAAGTGACTCTTTTCAAGGATATATCTTTGAACATCTCAGGTTTATAAACCGTGTCCTTACAGCAATGCAAACAAACTAGTAAATGCTGTTTTGGTGATGTGTTATTGCAGGCTTCCCCAGTGGCTCAGTGGGGAAGAATCTGCCTGCCAATGCAGGAGATGCAGGTTCGATCCTTGAGTCAGGAAGATCCCCTGAAGAAAGAAATGGCAACACACTCCAATATCCTTGCCTGGGAAATCCCATGGACAGAAGAGCCTGGCGGGCTATCGTTTCTGGAGTCACAAGAGAGTCAGACGTGACCTAGTGACTTAATAACAACAACAATGCATTACTGCAAAAATGCTTCATTGACAGCACCCTCTTTCGGCAAGTATTTTGGAAGTGGGCTTAAGAATGTCATCTGTAAATTGTCATTTTAAATATTATATGCTGTACTATTTAGCTTAAATTCAACAGATAACATTGGTTTGACAGAACTCAGAATAAAGAAACATGAATACCCTCATTAATCGAGAGGGATTATCTGTGTGACAAATAGGAAATACTATCATCCCATTTTATGGTCAATGAAATCAAAGCCAGCCTGGTTAAACAAGTGTGTTTCCTAAACTACCCTCCTATCAGAGCGCATTCCCTGGCCCGAACTTGTAATAGATCCCCACCAGGTCTTTTGGCTGATGGTGTGTATTCTCCCAACAGAACTTCTATTTTTTTCTGTAAGACAATGTTGCCCACTGAAATACTTCCCTTTCCCTTTGAGGAAGCACAGGAAGTCCCTTTCAGAAAAGTAAACAGTGTCTCTGTGATCAGTTTCAGGTTTCTGCTGAAGCCTGTAGGTGCAGAAAGTTTTGCTTAGTTAATAAGAAGGCACTCAGCACTGCCTTGGGGGCTTCCCAGGTGGCGCTAGTGGTGAAGAACCCACCTGCCAATGCGGGAAACAGAAGAGACGTGGGTTCGATTCCTGGGTTGCCAAGATCCCCTGGAGGAGGGCATGGCAGCCCACTCCAGTATTCTTGTCTGGAGGATCCTATGGACAGAGGAGCCTGGCAGGCTACAGTCCATAGGGTCACAAAGAGTCAGACACAACTGAAGCAACTTAGCACAGCACACAGCACTGCCTGGAAAATCTTCTGAACTTACATGTTGAAGGTCATGAAACTCAGGTATCCTATTTGAGGTTTTAGGCAAAGAGGTGTGATGTTTTTATGGGATTTCAACAGGAAAAAATTTGCTCATGGAATCTTTTCAGCATCCCTGGGCTTTGTGCTCTAGTCTAAGGTGGACTGTGCCCTGATTTTGCAGGAGCTTGCCATGGTGCCATGAGGTAGCTATCAGACCGTCTGGCTGCCTGACCATCAAGATTTTAAACAACTAGCCCACAGGTGACATTACACCCCAAAGGCGATCTGTCAAGATTCCACCTGCTGTTGATAAACTGATTACAAAGCTGCTTAAGACTCTGCTTGTAAACAAAAGCATTTATCAACTAATAATTTGCAATAAACTGATGTAACTCCCAGCTGAGCCCCTAACTGTAATTGTCTTTACCATCTGCCTATTAAAACACCATTCTTCATCAGCAATCAGGAGCAGAAGGGAGGAAATCTCCACCAAAATACACAACTTGCGAGTTTATGAATAATCTGAGCGTGTACCGCACTTTCATTACGACTCCTGTGTTGGGGAGGCTTAATTTTCTTTCTTGCCTAGCCTGGGAATGCTCAGAAATTAGGTGGAGGAGAAAAAAAAAAAAAAAAAAGAGCGGAGGGGAAAGAAAATGAAACATTGTGCCTACTGCTTTGCAGAGGAATAAATTATACAAGTTCATCACAGGAAGCTGTTTTTAATTTCTTTCTTTCCTCCTTCCAAAGCTCTGTGCAATGTCCATCGCGGTTTCCTGATGAAAGCCCCCAGCACCAGGCTGGGAATGAAACTCTCTATTCCTTTTTCAGCTTGTCCATTTCCATTATACTGCTTTGTTTTGCCCTTTTTAAATTTTTTTAAATTCTAAGAGGCTCATTTAACTTCTCCAGGGAGTCAGTTTATAAGTATAGACTCCTCGGAAAGGGTGTTGTGGGGCTGCAAGGCCAGGTAGACGAAGCGGCAGAAGAGACAAGGGGCCGGCAGAGGCCCTGCGTTTGTGATCCTCTGTCTATATCACGGATGGAGGGCTTCCCTGTTCTAGGACCGCAAGCGCTCAGGGAGGCTTTGCCCAAAGTCTCCTCCCAGAAGATGGTTTCCAATACAGCGGGTCTGAATGGTCTAAAACTCCTTGTTCTCAGCCATACATCTTCATGCATCCATTCTCCCCCAAACTCCCCTCCCATCCAGGCTGCCACATAACATTGAGCAGAGTTCCATGTGCTGTACAGTAGGTCCTTGCTGGTTATCCATTTGAAATACGGCAGTGTGTACACGTCCATCCCCAACTCCCTAATTGCTGTTCACCTGAAACTATCACAATGTTGATTGTTAATCCGCTATTCTCCAATACAAAATAAAAAGTTAAAAACAAAGCCCCTCCTTGTCTTTAGAAGAAATCCTGTCCCTCAGGTGCTGACCAGATGCATCCACAGAAGGAAGAAACTAGGAAAAGGGGTTAAATTCCTTTTGCGTTGTGTTTTTCTGGAAACCTCTCTCTGAACAGCCAAAATCATTCCATGCTTGCTCAAAGTTTATTAACTTTTAAGTATGTTTATTCCAATTTTCTCTTAAGAATATATCATTTATTAAAAAAAAAAACCATAAAGACACACACACAAGCTGTCCTCATGTTGCTATTTTAAAATTACACACACACACATACACACACACACTACACTTTTTCATCTTTTTGCTGTCCAGAGGATGTTCCTTTTCAAAAAATTATTCCTTTACAGAGAACATGTTATTTCTCATTAAGAACTCAATAAATCTACTGATAAGCTATTTATTATTATGTGCAATGACCAACTCCTGTTATTAAGGTTCAAATTCTGGGGATAACAATTCGTGGCAGGTTTTTTTTTTATTATTATAACATAATTTAAAATAATGTTTATATTTTTATTTCATTTTTCTAAGAGATTTCCTGTAATTATTTTTCTTTACAATGTACTGTTAAATGTAACAGAACTAACAATTGCTTTCATAGGAACAATGGAACGGCTGCTCATATAGCTGGTTCAGGAGCTATATGGTCAGGAGACAAGGTTTATGGCAAACAGTGAATCTAATTTTCTACATGGGTTATGGAGGACCTGAAATGCCGGCAGAAGTGCATGTTTACTATGTTTCTTTGAATTTCAGAGACATCAAGTATTAGCACAAAAATTCAACATGTATTTTAAATAACACAAAAATCTTCAAAGACACTGTGAAGTAGAATTCCTTCTAGAAGTACTATATTTCCTTCTTGTCCTACCTTAGAGACGTTTATCAAGATACTGAGATTCTCTGGACATAGAACTTTTAAAATTAATAAATATTATATAGAGTAAGAGGAACGGAGAAGGTGATGGCACCCCACTCCAGTACTCTTGCCCGGAAAATCCCATGGACGGAGGAGCCTGGTGGGCTAGAGTCCATGGGGTTCCTAAGAGAAGGACACAACTGAGCGACTTCACTTTCACTTTTCATGTATTGGAGAAGGAAATGGCAACCCACTCCAGTGTTCTTGCCTGGAGAATCCCAGGGATGGGGGAGCCTGGTGGGCTGCTGTCTATGGGGTCACACAGAGTCGGACACGACTGAAGTGACTTACCAGCAGCAGCAGAGTAAGAGGGAAGGTGTTTATGTTAACTTACAAGGAGGAGGGCATGGCAACCCAGCTCAGTATTCTTGCCTAGAGAATCCCACGGACAGAGGAGTCTGGCAGGCTGCAGTCCACAGGCTCGCACAGAGTCGGACACAGCTGTAGCAACTTAGCATGCACACACATAATGTCTTGCAAAATGAACAAAAACACTATAAAAAATTCAACTTCTAATTCAATGTTAAAGATGACTAAGATTAAACTTTTATGTTTATTAACTGCTTCCATATATACAGAGAGAAATGGTGCTACAGTGTTTGATTTGTTTTAAAATTTGTTGATTTTTTGCACTAATTGGATATGTTCATATCATGATTTAAGTGAAACCAGAAAACCTTTAAAATGTTCATGGTGGTCTCTTCTAAAATATGGAAACTCAGCTTATTTCTTATTTGAAGTGTTGCTGGATCTTTATCCTAAAGCGAATTTTTGAATTATTATATAACGGATTACAATAGGATGCTTTCATGTGAAATGAGGGTTATTTATACTGCATGGATACTCTTTGATTTTCTTCACAAATCTCTATTTTGAGGTATGTGTACCTGGTCTCCATTTGCACTCAGTTTTGGTAAGAAAATAGTTTTACCAGCAGATGGCGCTCGGTGCATTCTAAGAGCCCAACCTGAAGAAAATATGGGCTTTATTTAATTCTATTTTATCCTAAATGTGAAGTTGCTACACCAAGCTTTATAATCCCCAAAGATTTCTGTTAATTGACTAAACAACTCTGTGATAATGTATATACTGTCTGATGCCCATCTAAATGGCACTGAATTCAACTCACGAGCTTGTGTCAAGATAAGAAAACATAAAATTTTAAGTTTCCCCCACAAAACAGGAAAAGAACCCGTGTTCCTGAAGAATAAGTATAATGTGAACTCATCAAATGAATGTTCTGTTTAAAAGAAGACTTGGGACTGGTGCACTGGGACGACCCAGAGGGATGGTATGGGGAGGGAGGAGGGTTCAGGATGGGGAACACATGTATACCTGTGGTGGATTCATTTCGATATTTGGCAAAACCAATACAATATTGTAAAGTTTAAAAATAAAATAAAATAAAAAAAAAAAGAAGACAACTGTCATTACCATGCTCTTTTAGTTCCTCACTTTCTTAAACAAAGCACATGAAGCACTTATTATTGAATGAGTTTATAATCTGCGGTCATGGATGTTTTAAAGACCTTCTATAATATAACTCTTTGAATATTGAATAATTAGGGAGACACATGTATTGCCTTGAATGTTGTGGGGAATTATGTGTTTGTGCTAAGAAAGGAAAAAAAAAAAAACCCAGCTTTGAATGATAAAGGTGATTATATGTGTAAAACTAAATTGCATACATGCTAAGTCACGTGCAACTCTTTGTGACCCCATGGACTGTAGCCTGCCAGGCTCCTATGTCCATGAAGTTTTCTAGGCAAAAGTATTGGAGTGGGTTGCCATATCCTTCTCTAGGGGATCTTCCCCACACAGGGATCGAGCCTGTACCGCCTGCACTGGCAGGCAGATTCTTTACCACTAGAGCCACCTGAGAGTCCCCAGAAAACTAAATACACCCTGTAGAAGGTCTGTCTGAAATCATGTCCTTCTGTTTTTCTTCTCCTTTCCTCTTGCCTGCCTTCTCCTCCTCCAACTGGGAGAAAACTTTGCTCTCAATTCTTAAGTTACCATTACTAGCAGTAATAGCCATTACTAGCAGTAATAACTAACAGTATTTTGTTTCCTCTAGTGACAAAGAGTGTAAGGAATTTTACCTGAGTGTCTTCATAAATTCCTTCTACACTCACTTTTCCTACATCTTGCTATCTTTCTATCATTGAGGGCTTTTCTTTACTTGATTTTAACTTAGCCTTCCACATGGCAAAGATACCCATGGTCACATGACATTCTCAATCCTTGTCATTCTTAAGTGGAAGTCTTGGATCAGAGTCCCATTTAAAGAGCTGCTTTACACTGAGGCTTAAACTCTAAAGATTTTTTCAACTGTTTAATTCCTAGGCAAAATCCCATTACACTGAGTGAAGAGTGGGTTTGAAATCCTCAATGGGGCTGCCTAATAAATATCATATTGCATCCTACCATCATTTGTAAGACCTGCTTAAGCATGTATTTTTAGAATTTGTACAATCTAGCCACCACACAGGGGCTTTCCAGGTGGCTCAGTGGTAAAGAATCCACCTACAATGCAGGAGACATGGGTTCAATTCCTGGGTCAGGAAGATCCTCTGGAGAAGGAAAGGGCAACCCACTCCAGTATTCTTGCCTAGGAAAACCCATAGACAGAGGAGCCTGGAAGGCTATATACAGCCCACGGGGTTGCAAAGAGTTGGACACAACTGAGTGACTAAACAATGACAACAGCAAGAAGCTTCTGTATAATCTTATTGCCATCGAAGAATGTTTAGCATTTCTTACAAATTATATTAGCATTAAGAAAATTCAGAAATTAAAAACAAGTGCTCAGTCAATATAATAGCATATGGAATAATTTCAAAGGAAGAAATGGGGCTACTCATCACTGCAACTCCACAAACAGGAAAGGAGTTGTGGCTCTGCCCAGGGCTTTGAAAATCCATCTTTCAAGGCCAGCCTTTGACAGTCAAGTTAGGAAGGGCAGCATGGAAGGCAGGGTGGCCTCCTGCCAAGGCTGTTGCAGATGAGTGGGTGATCATAGGGGAATGAACTGCAAAATCGCAAATTTTTGCTTGTGTGATGATAAAACCAGAGCCAAATGATTTCTCTAAGACTGTATGGCCTTCTGTTCCATTTTCATTGTGCAGCTTGGAATGATAAATTTTATTGTGCATTAATTTGCAGAAAAGGGTCAATGCTATGTTCAAGAGCACTATCAATTGTTTTCAGTAAAGTTAATAATAAAATACATTGTCTTTATCCCCAGATGGGTGCAAATATCCTCAGACTAGTGTCATCTGGAGATAGAAAAATGTACTTTTATCACTGCCTTTAAGAATAAAGGGGAAAAAAGTCTTGATTCTCAGTGTTTCACTGATCCTTCTTGGTTGGACTGTTGTGACAGAATGTGGTAAAATACACTCACACAGGAGGAGAAGGGGACGACAGAGGATGAGACAGTTGGATGGCATCACCGACTCGATGGACATGAGTCTGAGCAAGGTCAGGGAGTTGGTGATGGACGGGGAGGCCTGGCGTGCTGCACTCCATGCAGTCGCAAAGAGGCGGACACATCTGAGCGACTGAACTGAACTCATGTTTTATGTTGCATTTTATCGATCACCTTTAGGCATGAGTCTCAATCAAGTAAAAGAAAACAAGGAGGAGTCAGTGGGGGCACCCTTTTCTTGGAGGCTATCCTCAGCACTGCACACACGCTGGGCACTGACATCAGGGTGTGGTTTAGTGCAGGGAAGCGTGACAGAATGTCATACTCAAGAGTGCAGTTCATTAAGAAGTTCATCAGAAAAATGGACTTGAATGACGTCCAAGTTGTTACATGTATCTATGTATTTCGCTTTATCAATGTCTGGGCTTCACAGGTGGCGCAGTGGTAAAGAAATCCACTTGCCAATGCAGGAGACATAAGAGATATGGGTGTGATCCCTCAGTCGGGAAGATCCCTTGGAGTAGGAAATATCAACCCACTCCAGTATTCTTGTCTAGAGAATCCCATGGACAGAGGAGTCTGGTGGGCTACAGTCCCTAGGGTTGCAAAGAGTCAGACACAGCTATCCCATGGACAGAGGAGTCTGGTGGGCTACAGTCCCTAGGGTTGCAAAGAGTCAGACACAGCTGAGCGACTGAGCACACACACACCAATGCCCAGGTGAAAAACACATTTCACTCTTAATCATTTGCATTACCCAGAGGCCAGGAGTAAGCAAAGGAGGGAGTCCAAGAGTGATCTGAAAATGGGCTCTGAGATGAAGGGTATGGAGATGGGTCTTTGCTTTATGACTTTCTGAGCTGAGTGGTATTTGCTTAAATTCACCACAGCACCCATGTCTCTGAGTCACACCTTCTTTATCATCTGAGTGGGTTTATTTATTTTTTTAATGTTATTTTGATTGCTTTACTACTGCATTTGGTCTTGAATTTCTACATGGGCTTTGTGATTTAATGGTTTAGAGTAGCCAAGATATCACTCAGATATTATGTGGGAAAATGGAAAAGTTAACTAAGGTTAACTTAAGGTAATAAAGTATCCTCTATGGTCTAGCTATGAATTGAAGAGCCTAACTGAAACTACAGCTTATTGTTTAACATTTCTTAAACATTAAGTGTGTGATCTCAGTTTTACTTTTAAGAACAGAAAGATCCTTGGAAATGGGGTGCTATTTTAATAGGAGTTGGACAAAAATTTTTGAGCAGAAAGTCACATGGCTCTGGTTGGTGTCCAGCTACCTTCCTTGAGATCAAATCCAATATCTTCTTTATCCTCCTGTTTGTTTTTGTAAGCATTTGTAAGTTTGAAGACCTTCTGTATGGGTAGTATAGCAGTCTGCATGGCTCATCTCCCTGGCCGTCCCACACAGAATTGTGTTGCAGTCAATAGCATGAGGAAACTGCTATAGAGCCCTTGGGAGGGAATCCCTGATCCTGGTACCTAGAAGATGATCGAAGTAAATCTGTTAGAATTCTGCAAATCCCTGATGTAATTCTTTGCAATATTTTCATGAACCACTCTTTAAGCTCTAAATTTACTAGATCAAGGGTAGTTAAAAGACCAACCTTCTATCTAGTCTACCCACAGCCTGATAAAAATTGAAATATAAACAGAAAATGAAGGTGGAATTTTGGGAGGAAAAAAAAAGAAGCAACCTTTTTTTTTTTTTCCTCCCCAATAAATTTTTCTTAACATAAGCAAGGAAGGCACAGCAGATTAAGTTATCTTTCTTTATATCTCTATTAAGATGAAAGTAAAAGGAGATAAATTGTTGAAGTTATGACATTTTTTTTCTGTACACAAAGGGTCCAAAAGAATGATCTAGTTGAAGTATTCAGTAGAGCCAAAATTTTAGGGAGTGGAAGATTGCTAAAGAAGGAACTGAAAACGTCAAGACAGGATATAATTAAGACTTTAAAAGGATTTCAACAGAGGTAGGGTCAGGCTAAGGACAAATGGTGGTAATGTTTTATAAGCAGTGATAAGAGGGAAAGACAGGCAAAGGAAATACAGTATAAAAATAAGAGCTCAAGATGAAGACTCATTTTTGGATTTTAGTCTTTGAGAACCAACAAAGGCCTGACATATGGAAAATGATAGCAGCGTCAGAAATATGGAACCCCCATCCTCTGACCTTCCAAAGAAAGAGGAGAGGAGAGGAGAGGGAAGACAAAAAGAGAAGAAAAAGAATTCTTACTCTAGAGAAGAACATTTCTCTGAATCTCTCATGTATCCCATAGTGGGAAGTTGCATTTGGGCCAGGAAGTGGTCATTGAAACCAAAAAGAGACCTGGAGGGGGAGTGGTGGGTGATTAGAGAATGAATCAAAGGAAAAGGGTGGCTGGAACAAACTCATGATAGACCCTGATTTTTATCTTGAGTTGCCGGCATGAGTAGCTAAACCTAGCTCAGCAGGAAGGCAAAGGGCCTACTTTTTTTACTTTTAACAAGTAATATGTGCTTCATAAATGACCATGTTTCCTTTGTGGCTGAATTTGTTTTCCAGAGACTGTAAAGGAAAACAACATAAAAATCCACCAAAAACATGAAAAGCCCAATAGATGACAAATGATCTTTAGAGAAAGAAACCTGGGTTTTTCCCCATTATCTTTCCAATACCACTCTTTGGGAAACCCATGGACTGTAGCGCATCGTGTTTCTCTGTCCATGGAATTCTCCAGGTTAGAATACTGAAGTAGGTTGCCATTTCCTTCTCCAGGGTATCTTCCCCACCCAGTGATTGAACCCATGTCTCCTGCATTGGCAGGTGGATTCTTTACCATAGTGCCACCTGGGAAGCCCCAGGCTCAGACAGTAAAGAATCTGCCTGCAATGTGGGAGATATGGGTTTGATCATTGGGTAGGGAAGGTCCTCTGGAGAAGACAATGGCAACCCACTCCAGTATTCTTGCCTGGAGAATTCCATACACGGGGGGTATATATGGTCCAAGCGGTTGGAAAGAGTTGGACACAGCTGAGCGACTAACCTGACCTTCCTCTTGAGAAATCTGTATGCAGGTCAGAAAGCAACAGTTAGAACTGGACATGGAACAACAGACTGGTTCCAAATTGGGAAAGGTGTACGTCAAGGCTGTATATTGTCACCCTGCTTATTTAACTTCTATGCAGAGTACATCATGAGAAACGCTGGGCTGGATAAAGCACAAGCTGGAATCAAGATTGCGGGGAGAAATAATCAATAACCTCAGATATGCAGATGACACCACCCTTATGGCAGAAAGTGAAGAGGAACTAAAGAGCCTCTTGATGAAAGTGAAAGAGGAGAGTGAAAAAGTTGGCTTAGAGCTCAACATTCAGAAAACGAAGATCATGGCATCTGGTCCAATCACTTCATGGCAAATAGACAGGGAAACCATGGAAACAATGACAGACTTTATTTTTTGGGGCTCCAAATCACTGCAGACGGTGACTGCAGCCATGAAATTAAAAGACGCTTACTCCTTGGAAGAAAAGTTATGACCAACCTAGATGGCATATTACAAAGCAGAGACATTCCTTTGCCAACAAAGGTCTGTTTAGTCAAAGCTATGGTTTTTCCAGTGGTCATGTATGGATGTGAGAGTTGGACTATAAAGAAAGCTGAGCGCCGAAGAATTGATGCTTTTGAAGTGTGGTGTTGGAGAAGACTCTTGAGAGTCCCTTGGACTGCAAGGAGATCCAACCAGTCCATTCTAAAGGAGATCAGTCCTGAATATTCATTGGAAGGACTGATGCTGAAGCTGAAACTCCAATACTTTGGCCACCTGATGCGAAGAACTGACTCATTTGAAAAGACCCTGATGCTGAGAAAGATTGAAGGTGGGAAGAGAAGGGCATGACAGAGGATGAGATGGTTGGATGGCATCACTGACTCAATGGATGTGAGTTTGAGTAAACTCTGGGAATTGGTGATGGACAGGGAGGCCTGGTGTGCTGCAGTCCATGGGGTCGCAAAGAGTCAGACACAACTGAGTGACTGAATTGAACTGAGCGACTAACACTTTCATTTTCCAAAACAAAATATTAAATAAGACATCTCTTGGAAAAGGCAATGGCACCCCACTCCAGTACTCTTGCCTGGAAAATCCCATGGATGGAGGAGCCTGGTAGGCTGCAGTCCATGGGGTCGCTAAGAGTCAGACATGACTGAGAGACTTCACTTTCACTTTTCACTTTCACGCATTGGAGAAGAAATGGCAACCCACTCCAGTGTTCTTGCCTGGAGAATCCCAGGAATGGGGAAGCCTGGTGGGCTGCCATCTATGGGGTTGCACAGAGTCTGACACGACTGAAGCGACTTAGCAGCAGCAGCATATATTGGTCTTACTCCACTGAATGTCACCCATAAGATTGTAAATATTTATGTCTGGTAGGAAATGAGGGCTTCTAGATTTCCTGTTAGAGATGAAGAAACAGAGCTCCAACGAGTTAGGGGGCATGTTAGAGGTCATATAGTCATGAGAGTAACTTGTCTTCCACTATAGAACTGCTGTAGGATTTACAGGAGAAGGCAATGGCACCCCACTCCAGTACTCTTGCCTGGAAAATCCCATGGACGGAGGAGTCTGGTAGGCTGCAGTCCATGGGGTCGCTAACTGTCAGACACGACTGAGCGACTTCACTTTCACTTTTCACTTTCATGCATTGGAGAAGGAAATGGCAACCCGCTCCAGTGTTCTTGCCTGGAGAATCCCAGGGACGGGGGAGCCTGGTGGGCTGCTGTCTATGGGGTCACACAGAGTCGGACACGGCTGAAGTGACTTAGCAGCAGCATGACTTTATTCATTGTTGTTGTTCAGTCGCTCAGTTAGTAACTGTTAAACCCTTACTATGTACTATGATATCTCACTTTTTTTTTTCTCCAAATAACTTACTAAGGTTAGTGGAGTCATTATATTTACTGAGATAAAGGTTAAAGATTTGAATATTTCACATTTATGGAAATTCTAAATTATGGGACCAGACCCTGAGCTGGCTCACTCTTGAGCTCTTTGTTATGCAGCCCCTCAACTAGTTAAACACAATCAAGTCATCAGTTTGACAAACACAGAACAACTCTCCTAATTGTCAACTTTAGGGAAGGACCCTTATCCCTTTGGGAGGTGCTCTTGACGATGAGGGTATAATTCAAATGCCTGTAGTGTGGATATAACATCACTCTTTCAAATTCTACATCTTATAAGTGATTAATGATATTGTAAGTGAGGGAAAGAGGTAGTGAATTACAGATGCTTCTGTGATTCTAGTCATATTTATACATTTCCAGGTTTAAAGCAGTGGAGAATAGCAGTCCCAATTATCTATCCATGAATAAGGAATAAGAGATTAATAGGTATTTGTAGCATCTTATTATTCCAGTAGTTTTTAAAAATAAGCTAATTGTATGAAATTTGGGGAAATAATTTATATAAAATGTTATTAAAATATGTTCTCTCACTTTAGTAAATAAACTTCCTATGTAATTGCAAAACTATCTAAGAAAAACGTTTAATCACCTTCTTTTGAGATGCATCTCTTCATAAATCACTAAATATCCAGTCTGCTTTGAATAGGTGTTTCTACTTTCCCAGGACCTGGTGGTATGGATGTTGTTAGATCTAGGAGATGATTTTATTTTATTTTTTGGGATAATACACATAAGATTTAACTGTGCAGTTTCTGCAAATAATAATGGAAGATGAATGTACAAATCCTTGAATACAATGCAAATGACACCTTTAGGGAGGAGGAAACAGATATGTCTGTGTGTGTTCTCTCATTAAGGTATGTTTTTCCTCAATAAATGACATGCAATTGCATGTTTAACTAGTGATGCTTTCTCTAGGTTAAATAAAAATGGTCATTCTTCCCTCAAAATAACATCCTATCAGAAATGTTAAAGTAATCAGTAACAGCCCTGCTCTCTTCCCCAGGCCTCTGTACATTTTTGCAGAAAAACCCATTTATACAAGTATAAACAAAAATGTGTGTATATATACAAATATATAGAGAGAGACTAAGAGGAGAGAACTTCTGCTTACCAATTTGATTTTATATAACATCCTATATAATGACTTTAAAATTGCTAAATAAAAACTGTAGCCAGAAATGCATGCATGTAGCCAGAAAATGCAAAATATTTTCATTGTTGTAAACTACAAAAAATATTGCTTTCATAAAAGTAGAGAGAAAGGGATTTTGGAAAAGTTTTGGAAAGAAACTGGAAACTTTGAATGATTTGAGAAATTAAATCTTTTAATAAAATAGCAACAGAAGCTTAACTGTTGGAAGTTTAAGGTATTAAAAAGCACTTGAACAGCTAGCCTCTCTTAGTCTCTCATCTGTCAGCCAAAAAAATTTTTTTTGATATTTCCTGATTGTCTATTTTTCCCTGGTGAAAGTTATTACATTCCTTTACCCATTTTTAATCAAAATCATTTCCAACTTATTTCAGTCTGTCACAATAATATTTTCATAGGAGGAGTGTTGTAACCTAATTCCTTCATTTGAATAATACATTCATTTTTAATTACTGCAACTTGATCTCAGATTATTCAAATAACTCTTTCATTTTTTATGCTTACCCTGACCCCAGTGTATTTATAGGCTTTTATCCTTACCTGATACCAGTGTAATGTAATTATAGATTGTATTTTAATCATCTACTATATTCTAGTGAATTTGTTTAAATCGTTCCAATCCTGAGCCTTTTATTTCTATGCCTTTTAAAATTCTACAATGGCATTCTCTTTGCATAAAAGCAATATTTTTGTGGTTTACAACAATGAACGAATATTTTGCATGCATTGCTGGTTACGATTCTCATTTAATAATTTTAAAGTCACTATACAGGATGGTATGTAAAATCAAATCATGCTTTGTAAACAGAAGGAGAAGTACATTGTATATCGCTTAAAATCTTTACACCTGTTTGTTTTCCAGATTGCCCCCCTCCAGTCCCCACGGCTTTAAAACCACAGATACGCGTTATGTTCGCGATCATTGTATCCGCGTCTGGTTATTCAAATCCCTGTAAATAGCTGCTCTGCTGTAACAACAGAGGCCAAATTTCATTTGTGGTAAAATAGGCTTCTCTGATATGAATTACTTTTATTAGTATTTTTACTATTGATCATTTCATATTGCTTGATTATTTTCTAAACTATCACCCATCAAGAAAATCCATTATTTCTAAGCTCTTTTAGGCCAGTATCTGAGCTGTTGCCACAATAGCTGATTTCAGCCTCACATTTAACAATGAACCAGGAATTTGGTCTGAGAGGATGGCTGACAACATTGCCAATCTATAAAGGCCTGGTGTTCATCTCCTGATCAGATTTATAGACCCTAGAAATAGATTTTCTTAAGTAAGTCTGATTATCTTCTCAAAATCCTGAAATCATTAGATTTCTTGTTGCCCTCACTCTTCATAGTCAATCAATCATTAAATCCTGCTGATTCTGCATCCATTTTAACATCTTTAAAATGCTTTTCCTCTTTTCCTCCTCCAGTGATGCTCACCCAGTTCAGACCCCATCAAATCTCTCTCACAATGGTTAATCCCCCTACCTCCTGTCTTGTACTTTTCCAATCTGTCCTCCACACTTTTACAAGAACGCATGGCTAATACACAAACTTGATCCTGTTCCCACCCTCAATTAAAATCTTTGAATGGCTCTCCATTGACTATAGGAGGGAACTCGGGCTATTTTATCATGACATCCTAGCAGTAAAGCATCATCCTGGCTATCACTTTTGATTGTGAGGAATCAGGAGGATCTCAGTAGATAACATTTAATTGTATGTACAAGTAGAATTCGGGGAGGGAACACAGATGACTGAGAGGTTATACAGCCTTGAGTTCTGACATTAATGGTTAACAAAAAACAGGACTGTTCATAAATCAGTGCTGGTTATGGCTACAGATCAAATCTTCTCAGTTTCTATGTATGGATTAGGCTTTCTCTTTCCTTCCCCACGTTCTACACTTCATCTTCAATCCCTTCTTTTACTCAAACTCAATAAAACTGTGATGATAAATGCCTTAAAGATAAATACAATACACAGAATAGAATATAATTTTAAACTACAGACTTCTTTCACATTTAGTTCAACTTCTGAGATTTTGGTGATGTCTTAACTCATTGTTAAATAAATTGCACGAGGCCCCTTAAAAATTAATTTCCAGAAATGCCAGTTTCAAATTATTAAAGTGTAAATAAGAGGACCAAGATTTGTGCCAAAAACATCAGAAACAAGAGGCCACCCTGCATGCTTTTTGCTCCTATTGTAAATTCTGCCTGCTGAATAAAGGCCACACAAACTTATTTAACTGGTGAGTTGTTGGAAATAACTCAGAGAACCTTGAAAACACATCACACCACTACAAAATAGCTCAGAATGCAAAACATGATAATGGCACGAAGGAGGGATTTGGGGACAAGCTGCCTGCTAACTCTCAAAAATGAATTATACTGCTTTTTCCAACCTCTGTGGAGAAAAGCTTGCTCCCCTTCGGGATTTCTTCGACCATTTGGTGCAACATTCACTTGGCTATAATAACACAGGCTTCATTAGAGAAGTAAAATGCAATTGTCTCCATGAGATCAAAGGACAATCTATTAAGTAAAGCAACTTGAACTCTGGGATGAAATAATATGAAAAGTTAGAATTTTACGGTGAATCAAAATGTGAATCGTACTGGCATACTGTGGCTAAATGCAGAACTGAAGATTAGCTTTATTAGGGGAAATTGACAGTGGCTGGAATGATCTGAAAAAAAAATATGAAAAGCTATATGAATTCTAAACAACTTATATTATGTACTAGAGTAAACAGCATTGGTGCTATTTTAGTAAGTTTGAAAGCACAGCAGGTTAACTGTAAAAGTCCTAAGAAAACTACAGACCCTCAAGTAACAGGTATTATAATTTTATAGCAAAGTCCATGTTCAATGATTCAGGGACCTAGAAAGGATGGTCTATGTTAAAATAAAAAAGCCTGTAGCCATTACATCAGCTGTGTTCAGAAGGGACGTAAGTGACATGTTGTATACCAACCTCTTAGTTGCTCCTCAAATCAGTAAAAATTTTGCTTTTAACTGAAACACAGAACTTAGTATTAACTGTTCAAAATCAAAGGCCTTTATGGATTCTGAAAGCTAGAGGCCATTTTGCCTGAAGGGAACGAAGGGAGGTGGAGACAGGTCAATCAAACTTCTCTGCACACTAGGGGTTCTGAAGTCGACTTCTTTATACATGCTTATTGAATATTTGGCATGTTTTCTTCTAAATGGAAATGACAGATTTTAAAACACCTTACAGTGTATTTCAGTGCATTATAACACTTAAGTCATTTACAAAATTGTATAAAATTACCCTGAAATTGCATCAAGTATAGCCATGTACCATGAAACTAAAAGGATAAAAATCATAAAAAACACATTTCATTTTGCAAGGGAAATATAATAGAGTCAAAAGAATGAAACAGTTAGCCCCTCTCACATTCTTGAGCACCATTAACTTATTACACCATTCTTTGAAACCATGGAAGACCACGAGATTCTTTTTTTTTTTCAAACAGAAAACACTGAGTTAAAAGAAGACATTGGTTCAATGAATTATTGAAAAAAGTAATAATTAAAGGATTATAGAAGAGTAATATCTATTAATCTTATAATTAGAAAATTATCTGTGAAAATCCTGAGTAGATTTAGCAAAACATTGTTTTTTAAAATTAACTCTTGTTATAATTTGATTTTGATTATTTTCTAGTGAATATATTTTTATATATTCTAGCTATATTTATATTTCTAATGAAAAATATATATAGTATTTCCTAATTCTTTAAATATTTTCACAAAATCCACTTCTTCAAGATAAATAATTTTCAACATGGTCTACCTTTATCACTCATGAACACACCAATTTTAAAGTTTGGCTCCTATAGCAGAAAGCAATGCACTTCTATCTGTTCCAAGCGTCTCACACTTACAGTTCTAGAAGATCAAAGGGAGTCATGGATATTCAGCAATTAATCTGAAATGGACTCCAAAGAAGACACCAGGATGAAAATTTGGTCAATAAAATACCCTCCTCAAGCAGTTGTATCTTCAAGTTTTCAGACTCTGAAGGTAATTAGTTACCTCTTCTTCAGTTCCTGGTCAATACAGTTTCTGCATTAAATAGAAGCTTCTCTTAATGCTAACTGGCTGCTGGAAGGTTGGCTGTAATTTTAGGACCATGATATTTGAGACCCCCTTCTTTTAGCTAAGAAGACCAACACAACCCCCAAACCCATAATAAATCACCAACTTTGCTTATTGGTTTGGCTCCATTTGCTAGGTCATCAGAGGTGATCATCATGATATTAGTGCAAAGAACTGACATTTTTAAGATCAGAAAAATCTGGGTGAGGAAACCAGCTCTGAATATTTAGCATCTGTATGACCTTGGGCAATTTAATTAATCCTCTGAAACACAATTTCCCCATCTGGAAAATGGGGATCATCCTGCTTACTCTCAGACGATTGCTGTAATTGTTATATAAGGTCACTTTATATGAAGGACACAGTACTGGGATGAACAGGGAATAGGTGTTTCAAAAAAATGTTTGCTCTCTTCTTATAATTATTTTACCTGGAATGGCAAAGACTTTACCCTGGAAGCTTCAGCTCAGGCAGATTGCAAAGCATCACCTGCTTGAGATATTGTCCTAGAAGGCGCTGGCCCTAGAAAGCACATTTCGTTTGCTGTTGGCCCCGGTTGCTTTTCGGAGAGTGATTTATATCACTGATTTCAGACTGTTATTCCCAAAGAAGATTGGCCCTATTTAGCTTTCAGACCTCTATTGTCTGCTACATTTTTGGTATAAATTTGCACTTGCTGATATTCTGTATGCTAAGAATCCAGAAACTAGGTATTGGCTGCAAACACCAAAATTCTTGGGATTTACACATATTTATAATGCCACAAAATCCTAAATTGTTGGGATTTTACTTTGCTTTGCCTTTTAGATCACAGATTGAGTTTGTTAAGCTGGACAGAGTAATTGAAGCTATGAAAAAGGAGAAATAAAATCATGGTGACTGCTGTGATATTTTAACTTTTTGCTCTAGTATCTATTTTCTTCAAATACGTATATTTCATATAATTCACATTTACTTAGAGAAATTTGACTAGGAATTTTAAAAAATTTTGGTTCAATAAATAAATGAACATGACACATAGTATTCATAAATACTTTCTAAATTTTATCAATGTAGCTAGATTGGAAACACTGACCTCAGGTTAAATCTTCTATCACATGTTATCAGCCCTATGCTATTGAGTCTGGATTTGTTTACATTTAAAATTTGGTTAAGTGTTTAATTGTTAAAATTCTAAAACAATTGTGAGGTTGTCTGTGTGCATATGGGTGTGTAACATAGACTGGGGCATTAATTTTAAAAATAAAAACTATAAATGTGCAAAAATACTATATGAACAAAACTCCTGGACAGAAACTCTACTTCTAATAGTCAGACTTGATGCACATCCCGGTCCCTTGGCATACCCAGCTCAGAGCCATCTGTTATGTTGGCACTGTGCCCACTCACAAGGAGTTATGCCAGTTTAACATGATATAGGTGACACCAAAATGAAGGTTTGCGAAGATAGATAGTGGGGTGAGCTATGACCCCTCCTGATCAGGACCCTTGGTGGCTGTCTTTATTGGAGAGATGGATTTGTGTTAACTCTGTGCACCCCATGGTACCAAAATCTTCATTAAAAAAAATTCAGTGTCCTATCATACTAAACACAGTATTAAAATTTTTACCAAAGCGGGGAAACTTAAATATTGCAGCTTAAGACCTTGCACAATTTTGGACTTAATATTATCAGAACACATATTCTTAGTAGGTCAAAAACAGGAATGGCAGTAAAAGTGATTTTCAAAGGGACTTTCAAAGGGCTATGTATTAATATATATATAGTACATGTAGTTTTATAAAAGGAAGCATCACTAAAAGGGCTTTCTAGATGGCTCTAGTGGTAAGGAACCTGCCTACCCATGCAGGAGACATAAGAGTTGTGGATTCGATCCGGGGGATGGGAAGATCCTTTGGAGGAGGGCATGGCAATCCACTCTAGTATTCTTGCCTGGAGAATCCCCATGGACAGAAGAGCCTAGCAGGCTACAGTCCAAAGGGTCGCCAAGAGTCGAACACAACTGAAGTGACTTAGCACATGCCTACCACTTAAAAGAGTCCACTACTTACATTTTTCTTCAAAGGGTTTCGCAAATGCTTTTCCTATACTATATCTGACAATTCCATTGCATTTATTTTCTTAGTCCTTAAACTAACATTGAATTTCCATTCTATTGTTGGGGACTAAAAAAAAAAAAAAAATCATGTTTTTGATACCACTGTTATTCTATTAAACACCCTGTAACATTTTACAAAATGTTCATACTGTTAAAATTTGTAGTTTCCTGACTTACATTGCCTTGCACTTTTCTGAGTTAAATATGTTATTTAGAGAGGAAGTCATACTCCAAGGCTTATAAGGGAATTCAGAGAAATAGATATTTTTATACAACTAATGGGTCAAGTTATCTTGAGTCCAAATAGCTATTAGCAGTGCAGAAGTGAAAATGTCCACCCCACATTCTTGAAGCATCATGGAATTTTCCTTGGTTTCTCTACAGCTTATAAAAATAGCAGTAATTTAGAAATATGGGGAAAAAACACAACCTTCCAGAGCACAGCCTACCTGTCTTCTACTCCTGAATTTGTAATTTATAGGCCAGCTTTACTTGGTCACATTTGGTAGCACAAAACATAACCTGGCAAGTAAGAGATAATTCTCATCATTTATTCATTCAGCCACTTACTTAACCTTCATTCATGGAGCACACATTATGGTCAAGGCAATGTGGAGCCCAGAGGGTCAAAGATTACATGGACTGTTCCCTCCAAGTGCTCGGTCTGTCTTTATCCAAGAGTGTGGCAGATTTCTCCTCTCCAGTTCCACCATGGGGGATTCTTCAGCCTTAGATCACACTAGATCTATATACTGAGGTGCCAGTGAGTACTTGTGAAAGAAATGTTCAACTCTCAAAGACATGTCATCTTTTAAAAAACCTCTGACACAGGAGCTGCTGCTGCTGCTGCTAAGTCACCTCAGTCGTGTCCGACTCTGTGCGACCCCATAGACGGCAGTCCACCAGGCTTCCCCGTCCCTGGGATTCTCCAGGCAAGAACACTGGAGTGGGTTGCCATTTCCTTCTCCAATGCATGAAAGTGAAAAGTGAAAGTGAAGTCGCTCAGTCGTGTCCAACTGTAGCGACCCCATGGACTGCAGCCTACCAGGCTCCTCCTGTCCATGGGATTTTCCAGGCAAGAGGACTGGAGTGGGGTGCCATTGCCCCAGGGGCAGGTGACTCAGAGACAATATGAAACAGTTTAGTACAATTTAAAAGGCTGTCAAAGTGACAAACTCTTGTGTGTTCTGTTACAATCTGGTCATTTTTAAACTGTGTTACTTTGGATAATAGTTTATTCTCTCTGAGACTCAGTTCATTTTTCTGTAAAATGGGGTCATAGCTCCTACTTCATAGGGTTGTTTTGAGGACTGTAATTGTATACACATATAAAATGTAACCCAGAGAAGGGGCTCAAGCCTGTGTGATTCAGGCAAGAATGGTGTGTCCCATTTCTCACTTTTGTTTTTAATTGGAGTCTATTGCATACTTTGGAAATTTGATCTGAAATGTGCTAAGACCTTGCAAAAGTGGATTTGTGGCTTTCTCAACTACATCTGCTTGTAATCTTTACCCCTAAAGAAGTCCCAGTTGCTTGTTTTAAAAAATTAAATGCCAATCTATGTACCAAGGTGGCACACTGGTAAAGAATATCTCTGTCAAATAGGATATGTGGGTTCAATCCCTGGGTCAGGAAGATCCTCTAGAGATGGAAATGGCAACCCACTCCAGTATTCTTTCCTGAGAAATCCCATGGACAGAGGAGCCTGGCAGGCTACAGTCCGTGGGGTAGCAAAAGGTTGGACAGGACTTAGTGACTAAACAACAACAGCTATATACCATGAAGTAAAAATCACATACACCTGCTGTGATACATACACTGTCCTCCACCTCCCTCAATCACTGTTTCACCCTCCAGAGCCGCAGAAAATCAGCTCTTTCTGTTTCGTTCACGATCACCCCCTTAAAGCCTATCAGAATGTCTAGCACATGCAGGCAAACCATACATATATGTGAAACGTTATACATGGAATCCAGAAAGATGGTACTGATGAACATATTTTCAGGGCAGCAATGGATATGCTGACACAGAGAAGAGACTTAAAGACATGGGCAGAGGGGGAGGAAGGAGAGGGTGAGATGAATGGAGAGAGTGACATGGAAGCGTGTATAATACCGTTTGTAAAATAGCCAGTGGAAATTTGCTGTATGACCCAGGGAACTCAAACTGGGGCTTGTAACAACCTAGAGAGGGGGGAAAGGGTGGGAGGTGGGAGGGAGGGTCCAGAGCGGACATATGTACACCTATGGCTAATTCATGTTGACATATGGCAGAAACCAAAGAACACGGTAAAGCAATTATCCTTCAATTAAAAATAAATAAATTAAAAAAATAATGCATATATGTGAAATGCAGGGATGTCGTTATCCCTGCCATTGGTCAGAACACTGAGGAGGCATCCTCCCCTCGCCTCTACCAATAAGCAAGGTAAGAAAGCAGACAGGGTCATGATGACTGAAAGGAATTCATGGCTGATTTCCTTCATGGATAAAAAAGCACCCATCATTTTACTCTGAAATCATGGATAGTGCTGAACACTATTTATACTATGTTTTCTCCTATACATACATACTATGATAAAGTTTAATTTATATGTAGAAATTATAAATTAAATTTATATGTAGTGTATCATGTACTCCAATTATAGTTCAAGATAGTAATAAATTAAGTTGAATTTCTTGCCTCTAAGAACTCATTGAGTTGGGTAGTGAACAGAGCAGTCTCTTCTTAATCCATGGTTTTGCTTCCCAAGATTTCAGTTATCTGTGGTCAACCATGGTCCAAAAATACTACATAGAAAATTCCAGAAATAGTTCATAAATTTAAACTGTGTGCCTTTCCGACGTGCTGTCCCGTTCCTTCCTGTCCTGGACGTGGACCGTCCCTTCGTCCGGCATATCCTCGCTGTATACACTGCCTGCCTGCTCAGCAGCTGTCTTGGTTTTCAGGTTGACAGTTGTGGTATCACAGTGCTTGTGTCCAAGTCATCCTTATTTCACTTAATAATGGTCTAAAGAGCAGGAGTCGTGATGCTGGCAATTTGGATATTTTCTCATTAGGCCTAATTTATACATTAAACTTTATCATAGTATGTATTTACAGGAGCAAAGATAGGCTCAATAAAGGACAGAAATGGTATGGACATAACAGAAGCAGAAGATATTAAGAAGAGCTGGCAAGAATACACAGAAGAACTGTACAAAAAAAGACCTTCACGACCCAGATAATCACGATGGTGTGATCACTCACCTAGAGCCAGACATCCGGAATGTGAAGTCAAGTGGGCCTTAGAAAGCATCACTACGAACAAAGCTAGTGAAGGGGATGGCATTCCAGTTGAACTATTTCAAATCCTGAAAGATGATGCTGTGAAAGTGCTGTACTCAATAGGCCAGCAAATTTGGAAAACTCAGCAGTGGCCACAGGACTGGAAAAGGTCAGTTTTCATTCCAATCCCAAAGAAAGGCAACGCCAAAGAATGCTCAAACTACCGCACAATTGCACTCATCTCACACGCTAGTAAAGTAATGCTCAAAATTCTCCAAGCCAGGCTTCAGCAATATGTGAATGGTGAACTTCCAGATGTTCAAGCTGGCTTTAGAAAAGGCAGAGGAACCAGAGATCAAATTGCCAACATCTGCTGGATCATGGAAAATGCAAGAGAGTTCCAGAAAAACATCTATTTGTGCTTTATTGACTATGCCAAAGCCTTTGACTGTGTGGATCACAATAAATTGTGGAAAATTCTGAGAGATGGGAATACCAGACCACCTGACCTGCCTCTTGAGAAACCTGTACGCAGGTCAGAAAGCAACAGTTAGAACTGGACATGGAACAACAGACTGGTTCCAAATAGGAAAAGGAGTACGTCAAGGCTGTATATTGTCACCCTGCTTATTTAACTTATATGCAGAGTATCATGAGAAATGCTGGGCTGGAAGAAGCATAGGCTGGAATCAAGATTGCCAGGAGAAATATCAATCACCTCAGATATGCAGATGACACCACTCTTATGGCAGAAAGTGAGGAGGAACTACAAAGCCTCTTGATGAAAGTGAAAGAGAAGAGTGAAAAAGTTGGCTTAAAGCTCAACATTCAGAAAACTAAGATCATGGCATCTGGTCCCATGACTTCATGGCAAATAGATGGGGAAACCATGGAAACAGTGTCAGACTTTATTTTTCTAGGCTCCCAAATCACTGCAGACGGTGATTGCAGCCATGAAATTAAAAGACGCTCACTCCTTGGAAGGAAAGTTATGGCCAACCTAGATAGCATATTAAAAAGCAGAGATATTACTTTGCTAACAAAGGTCCATCTAGTCAAGGCTATGGTTTCCTGTGGTCATGTATGGATGTGAGAGTTGGACTGTGAAGAAAGCTGAGCGCTGAAGAACTGATGCTTTTGAACTGTGGTGTTGGAGAAGACTCTTGAGAGTCCCTTGGACTGCAAGGAGATCCAACTAGTCCATCCTAAAGGACATCAGCCCTGGGATTTCTTTGGAAGGAATGATGCTAAAGCTGGAACTCTAGTACTTTGGCCACCTCATGCGAAGAGTTGACTCATTGGGAAGACTCTGATGCTGGGAGGGATTGGGGGCAGGAGGAGAAGGGGATGACAGAGGATGAGATGGCTGGATGGCATCACTGACTAGATGGACATGAGTTTGAGTGAACTCCTGGAGTTGGTGATGGACAGGGAGGCCTGGCGTGCTGAGGTTCATGGGGTCGCAAAGAGTCGGACATGACTGAGTGACTGAACTGAACTGAACTGATGTAAAGGAGAAAACATAGTATAAATAGTGTCCAGCACTGCCCATAGTTTCAGGCATCCACTGTGGGTCTTAGAAAGTATCCCTCTCAGATAAGTGGAGGTGGGGGGAACTACTGTACACACACCACACAGGCAATCAATAAGATAATTCATATGTCAAGGTGAATCATACAAACATCACTTGTTACAGGAGTTTGGGAGAATAGAAAATTATCATACCTACAGTAGTTGGGAAGCCTTAGGGAAAGAGGTGGAATTTGAGTTCTCATGAAAAATGTATAAGACTGATATTGTGAAGAGGAGTCTTTTGCCCTAGCAAAGGAACCCAGGTTGGGAAGTGTTCTGTTTACTTTTGGTCGTCACAGCAAATTCAAGAGAATTGGATTCTTACATAGCTATCTTGAATGTGGGAAATCCATCTATTGTTCAGTCTCATTTTCTTCACCTTTAATTAAAAGGCTGGTACTTTGGTTGTTTTCAACTAATTCAGAGGCCAAAACTGACAAATGAAGTAGAGTAATGATCCCTTGCCAATAAATACTGCTACTATGAGACCACTCCAGATGAGTTTTAATAGCCTGAAAATCAAAAAAATAGTTTTCTATGAGTCTAAGCTTATTCATTGTTCTGTGTGAAACAGAGCTACAAAAAGGTAAGAATCCAAATACCTTATAACCTTGCTAATCTCCAACTAGCTCTTATCAAATGGCATATTAAAAATATCTTTGGAAGGGATTGTCATGATCCAAATAAAGAGATGCCTTTTATTATGAACCAGGAGGGTCTTCATGGTCAAGGGTGAATTTTCTATGATGACTCTGGGCCCAGATGTAGATGCTTTCCAAAACGAATGATCCATTCATATCATAATAGAGCAACTATCTGAGGCATAATTTCTGTCTGAGTCTTTACAGTTAATAGTGCTTTCCATTAAGAGCTCTCATAAATTGGTAGATTAGAATAACTAAGCAATACACATTGAAACTTGTCACCTTTATGTAACATCTAGTTAAAGTTTTTGATCAATGTTAACTAAAACTGCACAATGAGGCTCCTAAAAAACAGATTTTTTTTTGTTAAAATTGAATGAACAACTGAAACCGCAAACCAAAAAGCCTAATGTGTGTTGAAATATCTAGAATATAACTGCTATATTACTTTTAGTAATGATAAATGTTCATTTTAGAACCATGGGTTCATCTGTATTTAATATTAGCTTGAATTCTGATACAACTATGGATAACAAGTATAATGTAGCCTCAGATCAGATCAGATCAGATCAGTCGCTCAGTCGTGTCCGACTCTTTGCGACCCCATGAATCGCAGCACGCCAGGCCTCCCTGTCCATCACCAACTCCTGGAATTCACTCAGACTCATGTCCATCGAGTCAGTGATGCCATCCAGCCATCTCATCCTCTGTCATCCCCTTCTCCTCTTGCCCCCAATCCCTCCCAGCATCAGAGTCTTTTCCAACGAGTCAACTCTTCACATCAGGTGGCCAAAGTACTGGAGTTTCAGCGTTAGCATCATTCCTTCCAAAGAAATCCCAGAGCTGATCTCCTTTAGAATGGACTGGTTGGATCTCCTTGCAGTCCAAGGGACTCTCAAGAGTCTTCTCCAACACCACAGTTCAAAAGCATCAATTCTTCGGTGCTCAGCCTTCTTCACAGTCCAACTCTCACATCCATACATGACCACAGGAAAAAATGTAGCCTCACTGTTATACAAAAATAGCTACCACTGTTTGTGGAGTAAATAAATAGTGTGTGTGTGTGTGAGAGAGAGAGATTTTCAGCTGCCAAGCATTATCTTGTATAGGCAAGACAATGTTCAGAAATGCAGTGGGTGTCATGATTTTGTTTCCTTTCACTGATGCCAGTGAAATGTTTATAAACGTTTATAAATGTTCCCATCTGAGGCAATTAAAAGACACTGGTGATTATTGCTACTGAAGTAATGTCTTGGATCTCCTTTGGTATTCACAAAGCAGACACTTAGGAAAGTCTGCTGGAAGCACAGATGACTTCCTAGTAATATTACTAATATGCATTTGTCAGCGTCACAGGTAGTCATGGGCCTTGCCGTCCATTACTGTACCCGTGTAGGTATTAGGAAATTCCTAAACTCTCCAACCCCTGGAGAAGGAAATGGCAACCTACTTTAGCATCCTTGCCTGGAGAATCCCATGGTCAGAGGAGCCCAGCGGGCTGCAGTCTATGCGGTTGCAGAGTTGGACACTACTGAAGCGACTTAGCATGCGTGCATACTCTCCAACATGCCTTACATCAGATATTCCCGGACTCACGGCATTCCAGCTTTAGAGTTTCCTTGGTTACAGAAGTCTTGGGAAAGAGGGTGCTAAGATTCTATTGCTCAGAGAATACTTGAATAATGGGGGAAGTGGGTAGGGAGAGGGGTTCCAGAACTGATAAGCAATTCTTTGAAGTTATTTTTTGCCAACATGATATTGCTTCAGAACCCCAGAAGCTCAAAAGAAGGAGGAAAAACAAAAGAGGTAAAAGTAGAATGAAGAGAGCCCACCACGTAGCTTTGCTTAGGGATAGCTCTGCTCATCCACCATATGCATTCCCACATTGGAGCAGGTCACTACAGAGTAGAGTGTGTGTGTGTGTGTGTGTGTGTGTGGGTGTGCACACGTGTGATTAAGTATATGGGGTATTTGGTTAAGTCACAAAAGAATATCAATAGATTCACCAACCACCATGCAAACGTTGTCGTTTCAGGGTATTTATCAGTGTATTTTGAATTACAGAGTCATATAATACATTCCAAATATATTAACTATGGCTTTTGGTCTGGATGTGGAGGACTCTTTTTAATATGTGCTTAGATTTTCATTTTTAATTACACAGGTGACTGCTTAAATGTTCCCATTAATATAGAAAATTAAAATGTTTGTTTAATAAGTTGAAATTGATCATTGTTTTTATATTTTCATAAATAGACTGAAAGAGGCTTTCGTCATATATCTTTTAAAGCAGAGATATGCATTTATGGTTACTACAAAGTTACCGTCTTCACCTTATGAGTCTAATATGCAACCAGAGAAAGTCACGGGGCCGCTATAAATTTGGAGATAAAATGCCTTTAGACGTCACTCTAACAAGACTTGCGTGCTATTAGTATTCTCTCAGGGATCAATTTTAAAAGTTGTAACATAATAAAAAATGGTTGGACTATATTTCCCCACAGCTTTCATTTTATTATGTTGCATGAAATATGCCTTTATTGGCTATAGCATTACTGGAAGTAAAATATACTGGGCACTGAAAAATTCTGTCACTTTGTATTAGCTGTAAATTATCGACTAGTATAAACCCTAATTTCATTTGTCACATTCTGTTGCATTGCTGCTCTTCCTTGTTCCCATTCTGTCATTCTGGCAGGCCCACGCTGCCCCAGGTATCACGGCATCGCCATCTGCACCCGACATCTGTCTCTCTATTGATCACACGGGTTTAGCACTTGATCAAACAGAGCACAACAGAATACATCTCTTTTTGCAATACTGCCAATGCCAACTGCTGCATGAAATCTACTACAAAAGCCTCCTTTGCCTAGTTGAAAACCTGCATTTGTGTAGCTCTTCTTTGCTATATAAACCTCAGCATTTTCCCCCCTCTTCCATGGAGCCTTAGTTATATGAAAACAAATCTAGTTTTCATGTATTTGAGAATTAATCAGGTTCAGTGTGGCCAAAGCCGCTGATGACAATGAGTTACCAGGAGACATAAGGAAGGTGATGTATGTTTTTTAGGCCTATCTATGTGAAAATCATGGCTCCTACTCTCTTAGGCTGTTTGGGGGCATTTGTCAGGATGCATGAAATCTTGGACTGGCCAACAGGCTTTTTCACTTTTTATCTAGCAGCTTTGGTGGTATGTAACAGGACCTTTAAAGCCATCTAAGCCCTGAGACAAATGTTTCACTTTGGTGTACAGGGCTCAAGCATTTCTGAGCCCTCTAGGTTTCACCAAGTATAGGGAACCCCCTGTGAAGTCTATGCAACAATTGCAGATTTTTAGTTAGCTACAGGGAAGAGCAGCATATTTCCCAAAGGACTACAGGATTTTTACCCATGTGACTCTCACTCATCTTAAGGTAGGAACACATGAACAGCCATGAAAACCAATGCCAAGATGCTGCAATAAACAGCCAGCACAATGGGAAAATAAGGCTATGGGGAGATATTCAAAGAGAGTAAAAGCCAGGATAGTAGCATTTTTAGTTCCCAGAAACACAATAGTAGGATTAAGGTATGTAGTTATTTTTGTTTTGATATTTTCATACTTTCCACAGTGAGACAAATTGTTTCCAAGGAGAATATCTTATGCTCACCATGTAAACAAATAAAAATGCCCCTAAAATTTTAAGACAGAGAGCCATATCATGTTTAAAACCTATTCAATATTTTATCAGCCAGAGATTGTATATTTTAGTTATAGCCTTACAGATGACTTCGGGGAAAGAGGGTGTAGAAAAAGCCTTCAATATTAAAAGTGATCTAGTTTTTAAAAATTATTTTTTATTTTAACCGACTCATGACAGTTATAAAATTATCAGTATTAGTTACATCATAAGAACAAGTGGATTCTAGCAATGTATTATTCATAAGACATTTTGTAGCCAAATAACATTAGAGTGTATAGTTGTACCAACAAATTAATATTTTAGAGCTAATTGAAATTGTTCTTCCTATAAAGATTAAGCCTCTTCTACCCAACACACTTCAGTCATTAAAATAACACTTTCAGTGCCTTGTCTAAATGATGCCTGACATTAATGCAAAGCTATATTAAAGTACTCAAATGACCAGTTCTTTTGTAATGTATTCTATACGATCAGACATTGGGTCAGAGTTGGGCAGTGCGTATGAAGTAGTATCAAGTGGAAGCTAATTAAACTATATTCTCCATAGAACTTTACAGAAAAAAGAGACCAATAATCATCAGAAGGTATTCTGAAAATGGCATTTCTAAAAGGCTTGCAGTATGCTTTAATCTCCTTGCATCAGGGTAATTTTTGACATAAAGGTTTTATTGTAGGCTCAAAACTTCAGTTGGAAAATAATTTTTTACTATGTCAATAAAGTCATTATGAAGAGTCTCAAATGCTTTTTATTTCCTAGAAAAATCAAGTTTCATTTTCAAGACAATAATGGTTTCAGTATTTCGCCACATTTTCATTTTGCTAAATATCTTCCTGAAAATGGAGTTAGCCTTCCCTGTTTCTGCTGTTACAATTACTATACCTGAATACATACACACACACACATACCACACACAAAATTTCCCCTGACCATCACAAAATGCAGGAAAGCAGACACACTGAAGGTCTGTAGCTATGGCAGACTTGTCGCCCACTACGAAAATCCTCCTAACAAGAGCTACTTAAATCTTCTACAGCCAGGGCCAATTTTGCAACAGTCATGTTTGGGCTTACAAATCATGTCCTGGTTTTGTTCTCTGTTATCCCTCAGACACATCTGTGTTAAAAAGGGGGAGGGGGGAACCACATGCTTTACCTCCATCGATAGAAAAAAATTAGTCACTACCTCTTTTCTCTTACAATTCAGATTTCTTACATTCTTTTTGAAAAATTAGATTCCATTGAGAATAGCAGGTCACAGAACAAGAAATTCAGGTACAATATTCATCTCTAGAGATCAGGGGTCCTAGACAAAGACTTTGCTCCTGATGTCTTTTATTCAGAGAATTTTCATTGATGTCACTTCATCTCAAACTTTTCCTCCCTGCATGATATGACAGAGCTTCCGAGCCTGAATGTACTACTTCCTGCTGTCTAGAATAAAGTACACACTTAGGAAGGAATAATTCGATGTCTGACACTACATATTTTCAAGAGTGTAGACAGAAGAAATTCTTTATAAAGCCAGTTAAATATAGATTTGTAGTTGAATATTTGCCTTTAAATTAAATAATTCAACTTATGTCTTCATTTAAGCCTTCTCATCAACAGAAATAAAGCAACCACATCCCTAATTGTTCATAAGTGTAATTTGCCCTGATTCTCATTCTTATTTTTGGATTCAAAGGAAATTTTGTTGACTCTAACGTAACAATCCCCCACTCACCCCAGTGGAAAACAAAGGTGAATTTCATTTGTACTTTATTCCTACAGTACTGATGGGAGATTCAACATGATCATGATGACTGTATTTATGATAGTTAATTAGTAATAGGGGAAAATATCAGGCAGTGAATATTTGCCTATAGTATTTAGCAAGCACGAATTAAAAACCTAAGCATAAGTATTGTTAAGATATGTAATAGCATACTAGAAATGCTAACACTGTTACAAGACCCATTCCGAGTATAAACATTTGCAGAAACATCAGTACAAAATCCTATGTTCACGTAAAGAATGTCACATTTAACTATCAGCAATTATTTGGTATAAATAATTGAAGTATTATTTTTATTTCCACTTTTAATGAAATTTCTGTCCCATTTTGTGGTAGAAAAGATGCATTGTTACATTATTATATCATGTAGCAATGAACATATGGTTAAAAAAAATGAATTTATTTTTCTACCAAAGTGTCTTCAAAATTTGAGGCAGATTAATCAGATTGTCCAACATCATACTTTGGTTAAATGTAAAGTTACTGATTATTTAATGTATTTAGCTTTAATCATTGACACTTTAGAAATCCAAGTGTTTTTTCCTTTCACAAAAATTTGGCCTTCTCCGGTAGCAGTTCTTTCCAACATAATTCAGAATTCCGGTAGTAATCCCAATTGCAAAAGGAATTAAGAGAGATTTAATAATAAAAATGAAGACTATTTCCAAGGACAGTTTCTATTATAACATTTCTAGTTGAGCGATGAGACTTGCGTGAACTGTCTGAGGGTTCAGAGGAGCTGTCCATGGGTGGGCTCTGTGTATAAAGTTTCTGGTGTGGTTTCTATGGCTCCCCAACCTCCAAGTGTTAAAAGTCAGGCATCAGCGCTACAAAACCCATCATTAGAATTTAAACCACTGATCTCTAGAACCTAGGATTTAAATTCCCAGCATATCATTATGTAACACAAAAAGTCACTTGTCATGGTGGAAATTGCAGCTAATTCCAGGCATCCCACAGCCCTTCGTTTGGTTTGCTAATGAGGAGAACTGAGAGAGGAACACGCCCCCTTTGGGTGACCCTCGCTTCTTAGGTTGGTCCTGCTCAGGTGTGTCGGAGATAGATCCAACACACTCAGAAACCAGACGCCTACAGAAAGCCCGATGTGCTTTTTTTACACACTCAGAAAAGGATTCTGAGCTCTGCCTCCCTGCCCCGCCTCAACCTCCCAATTATATCCTGAGAAAATTCTACTCCAGTGGTTTGAAAAACCTATACAAACTGTTAGGGGTCCTAATGAAATTTCTAAAACTACAATTTGTATTTTAGATCTCCCTGTGTATTTAGGGGGAGAAAAAGATTTTCTACTTTCAAATGTCTATAAAGAGAGGCAGAAAAATATTTGGACAATTATATAGAGAGTTTATGACTGCAACCATATGAGTTGAGAGGTAAGGGCTGGAAGCACATACAACTTTGCATGTTCTTGAAATCACTCCTAAAGTTCTTTTACAAACAAGGTGGTTAATTATTAAAACAGAACTAGTGTTGTTTGCTTATTCCATATAGTTATGTTAAATCATCAGCTGAGCACTATGTAAAATGTTCTGCGTTGACAAGGAAGGAGAATATGTACAGGGGCTGCAAAATATGCGTGTAGTCACCACAAACAACTGTTTCCTGTTTATGACAAAGGAGTAAATAATCCATTGATCTGGCAGCGGGGCACCTGCTTTGCAACCAACTCCGTATCAGTAGTCCCTGAACCCTCATTATTTTTCCTCAATTAAAGTTCATAGTCTCGGGAAGTCTGTGCTGAGCAGATGTACAACTGTTCTTGACGACGGAACACAGAAGAATCACAAATTTAGAAAACTACTGCCATTTCATAAACCCCCGAATCACACCATTTGTTGTGGGTAAGAAACATTACAAACAATATGTCTCTTTTATAGGCTGCTAAGCCGGCACGTTACAGAAAAGAATATTAAAGTTCAAAAACTGTCACATGAGCAGTACATTATGAATACAGTAATGCATTTTTTTTATGATTCAAATAATGGTTACTGAAATGAAAGAAAAATAAAATCTTCAGTGGGTTATAATGTAGAAATTGTGACTGCGAATTAGACAAAATTGGAAACAGGAGAAAAACCAAGCACAAAGTAATGATCTGCAGAGAACTACAAAATGTAATAACGGATGAATTGCAGAAATATGAATTCGACTAATGCTAGTTTTATTTTCATCTTTTGCATAATTCTGAAATCTATGAGCTCTGATCATTAAGGCAAACTATTTAAATAAAAAATGCAGTGAGAATCCAGTTTCAAATATAACTAAGAGACACTTGGCTGAAGAACTTTTTTTTTTTTTGTTAAACAATCTACCTAAGGTCAAATAGCACAGCATCATTCATTTAAAAGGCTATATAAATATAGCTTCCATCGCTCATAAACCTCCTTTGTGCTTAAGAAAATGAGGAAGAGAAGCAAGCAGTCAGGGAGATGTTCATTTCCATTTTATTTTTAAAATGTTATCTCCATAAGACACTGAAATACATATTTTGCAGTAAAGAAGATGAAGCTCCTATACGACATTTCTAGTTCTTTCTCTCAGCATAATTCTGACTCCACAGTATGTGCTCTACAGACTGTAGCAGATTGTGAGTCTTGAGGTCAGAGTATATGCTTGAAGCATCAATGGCTACACCTGTCATTTAGTTTTCCTGGGAAGAATGTGTTATTGTTTAATGCTGTAAGATGCATTCGTTACAATCTGACTTCCAATCCGACTGCAATGGAGGTGACTTTAACTACCCATTGCCAGAAATATTTCAATAATATTTCAACTTCTAGTCTCTGTTATAATTATTTTCCTTTAATCATTTGAGATGCAATTTTTCCTATCCATGCAGACTCCTGCAATCCATTTTGGTTTTCCTGGGAAGTCATAGCACAGTTTGAAAAAGTGGAAATAAATCAGGTTTTACTTTGAAGTGTAATAAAAATGTTTAATTCTGTATGATATGATTATTGGTAGAGAAACATTTTCCTTCTTCACTTTTCCCTACTATTTACGTCTGATTAACATAGAGAATATCTTGAAGAAATGATCAAACCTGTTAGGAAAAATCTACCTTGTATTCACTTAAAAGCCTGCATGCTAAACTGATAATTCAGTTATTCAGGGCTTGATGAGAAAATGATCTCCCTCAGAGAAAGGGTAAAGTTAAAATATCCTGAGTGGTCACAGCTCTCTTAGCAGCTTTGTTCCAGGGTAAGCCCATTTTTATGACAATCCTTCTTGTATATTTCTTCCAAAATGGATTTCTTACATTTACAAGTAAGATGTCAGAGTTTATTTTAAGATACTTTTCACTAATTTCCCTCATGGAAAAATTGGTTGTGGTCTACCAATGCTCCTCTGAATCAGGCAAACTGTGAAATTACTCTTGATCATTTCAGCCTTAAGAAAACAGCTCAACATGTAGTGACCAAAGATATATTGTCAAAATAGACACACATGCTACATGGAGTAAAATCCGTAATTTCTCAAGCACCTCAGTAAAATCGTGACAGAAATAACTTCCTAACACAAAACACTCATAATATAGAAATGTGCACTGTTTCCATAATTCCCTGCTTTTACTGTACTCATCTAATTCATTTTCCTTGAACAATACTGATTTAAAAATCACAATTGAATATACTATTTATGAAACTGTATTTTTCAAATAATTAAGTTTGTTGCAGAGACAAGTACAGATTGCTGCGGCTGCAGAGCTCTGCTTGTAAACCCTTCTGGAATCCATTCTTTGATGGGAGGTAAGTTACTCACATTCCCTGAGTCTCAGGATCTGCATTTGTAGCATGTGGATAATGCAGTCTATGGTGATTTTTTAAAAAGATAACAGTAAAATAGAGCTTCCATGGTGGCTCAGCAATAAAGAATCTGCCTGCTAATGCAGGAGACGTGGGTTTGATTCCTGGGTTGGGAAGATCCCCTGGGGAAGGAACTGGCAACCCACTCCATTATTTTTGCCTGGAGAATCCAATGAGCAGAGGCGCTTGGTGGGCTACAGTCCATGGAGTCTCAAAAGAGTCAGACACGGCTTAGCGAGTCGACAACAACAGTAAAGTAGCATTCTCATCTCGCAGTAGGTATTCAATAAATATCAGTCCCATTCTTTTCCCTGTGTTTTGACCTTGACAAAGCATTAAAGTACACGTTTCTCATTCTCATTTTTGGCCACTAACACTCACTAATGTGGCCAAGGGTATTATAAAAAGCAGAGATATCACTTTGCTGACAAAGGTCACTATAGTCAAAGTTATGGTTTTTCCAGTAGTCATGTACAGATGTGAGAGCTGGACCATAGAGAAGGCTGAGAACAAAAGAACTGATGCTTTTGAATTGTGGTGCTAGAGAAGACTATTGAGAGTCCCTTGGACTACAAGGAGATCAAACCAGTCAATCCAGGAAATCAACCCTGAATATTCATTGGAAGGACTGATGCTGAAGTTCTAATACTATGGCTATCTGATGCAAAGAGCTGACTCACTGGAAAAGATCCTAATGATGGGAAAGATTGAAGGTAAATGGAGAAGGGGGAGCAGAGGATGAGATGGTTAGACAGCATCACCAACTCAATGGACAAGAATCTGAGCAAACTCTGGGAGACAGTGGAGGACAGAGGAGCCTGGCATGCTGCAGTTCACGGGGTTGCAAAGAGTCAGACTTAGGGACTGAACAATAACAACAACTGTGTGGCCCAGGAGAAATCTTACAGACCATTCCCTCAGTATTTTTCTCCCTAAACTGTTCCTTACACTGAAATTCTCAATTCTTCTGAAACGGGCATCATTTCCAGCCTGATAGTACTAGTACTAGAGAGGAGAGCATTTTCCTGGTTAGGTCAATTTTTGCCTTCCTCTCTCTGACTTTCCCTACTTTTTCCTTCCCCAGCCTTTCCTCCCCATTACCATTCTTATCCCTCGATGATTCTCCTCTATCCCCCTCCCTCCCTCCCTCCTTCTTTTTCATTCTCTTTCATCTTAAAAGACAGTATTTGCTTGTGATGACCTACCAGTCATTTGGCACACTATACTGGACTGTCCTGGAAGAGGCGGCAGTCCTGGAGGGGAGAAAACCACAGCCATGAGCAGGATGTAACATAAGAAGGTATTGCAGGGCAAGTGGAGTTTAGAGCTTCCCCACGGAAAAGAACCTAAGGTGGACTGGGAGCCTGTGGGAGAAGTAATGCAAATTTCATGGAAACATTTTTCTCCTTTTGCCTTTAAATATTTGAATAAAAGGGGAAAATTTATTAGATTTAATGTTTAAAAACATTTTCTCTGCTCTCATGGCATGCCAGGGAGATGTTTGCTTATCTTTCATCATTTTTAAGTGCCTCAGAGATTAGTAATTTTAATTCCTACACATTACAAAGATATATGCAGATTACTTGGTCAGTTTTCTTTTTATATTTAAAATTTTTAGCAGACAGAAGCATTTTTAATATATCCTTGCAAAATCCCCAAACGTGTTCGTCCATTTTGCATTTCAGTTTTACATTCCAAAATTTTATTTTGTTCCTTCTTAATGTCATCAGTGAAATTAACTTATGAAAAGGGGACCAAAGGTGAATGCTTAGATAGAGGATACTACTGATGCCTCAACAAGATCTCTAGCAGTCTGGATAAAGCCACTCTGTCCAGCTAGTTTCCACACTTCAGTTCACGTTCATACTGCCAGTCTCACTTTTCCAAGTAATTTAATGGCAAGAAAATACAGGTTCACTTCATCAAACATTGTTTCCCTAGGTGGTGAAATTTTTGTTATCTTGAAAACTGAGTTAATTCTTTTGATTAATTCCTAAAGGCAAAATTGGCAGCTATGTCAATGAATCTTATTATGTCAATTTGAGTGCAAAGTGACCATGTGACAATTAATGCAGAGTAAGTGATACTATCATTTGAGTACTTTAAACCATCTAGTTTACATTCAAGATTACATTAAAGAAGCAGAACTAAATCTTAAAATATTTTTTTTTTTTTTGACTATGCCACGCAGCTTGCATGTGGGATCTTAGTTCTCTGACCAGGGATTGAACCTGAGCCCTGGCAGTGAGAGCACCAAGTTCCAAATACTGGATCTCCAGGGAATTCCAAAAAACCTAAATCATTTTTTCAGAGAGCTTTTAATTGAAAAGTCCTCTTCATTCGTGTGAGTCAAAAAATCCATTGCCAAACAAAAAAAGTCACCCATTATTTACCTTTCAAAAGACATTACCCACAGCATTTTATGTCTATTTTTTTTAAAAAAATGTATGTTATGCTTCTTAGGGTTCTTAGTTTAGATATACACCATGCAAATACAGAAATGATTCAGTTATGCTTTACTAATGCTTAATAAATCAAGATTGCACAATGAAGAATGCATTGACATTTTAAACCTTAGCCTAACATTTAATTAACAGATCCAGTATGTATTCTCCTTTGAATTTAAAAATTATTGTATTTGGTCTATAGTCTTCCTCTAAAATGACTTTGATTTTAAAAAACTCTTCATTGCTTATTTCCACGATGAACAGAAATAATTTTTAGAAAAAATTAGATAAACTGATTAAGCATAATTAAAGTTTATCTAATTTTTTCTAAAAATTATTTCTGTTCATCAGAGAGGGCAATGGCACCCCACTCCAGTACTCTTGCCTGGAAAATCCCATGGATGGAGGAGCCTGGAAGGCTGCAGTCCATGGGGTCGCTGAGGGTCAGACACGACTGAGCAACTTCCCTTTCACTTTCCACTTTCATGCATTGGAGGAGGAAATGGCAACTCACTCCAGTGTTCTTGCCTGGAGAATCCCAGGGACGGGGGAGCCTGGTGGGCTGCCATCTATGGGGTCACACAGAGTCGGACATGACTGAAGTGACTTAGCAATAGCAATAGCAATATATGTGAATCATCTTAGTAACAAAAGCTTTCTGTTGCTCTAAGATTTTGTGGCCTCTACCTCAACAATTCAATAGATTCAGATTAAATAACAGGAGATAATTTAGGGAGATTTTATATAAGAATAATGAGAGCAATGTTCAAGCACAAAGATGGTTACTCCATTAAGGCCACCAATGGAAACAAAAACATCATTCTCCTACAGAAATATAAATGTATGTTGACCAAACTCTACATACACTGAAGTAATCTAAGCAAGTTGATTGGCAGTCAAACTTGCCAACTGTTAAAGGAGCTCAACTTCAAAATATTAAGCCTACCATCTATGTGTGAAAACACGAATTGTTTCCACTTTGAAAATTCCATTTGCTACTAATGCTTCTTGTGAGAGGTTGAAAGATTTTTTTTCAGAATCACTTTCTTTTCACCAGTGTTAGCACACTAGTATATTTAACAGAGACATTTACATGCTTTGCATTTTAAGTGCCTCGGAAATCCAAGCACAGAGCCTGCACATTTCCACTGCACCATCAGATGTAATGAGTTATGGTACTATCGGCATGTTGATAAGCTATAGCCCAAAGAAGAACAAGAAGGAAGTATAAAAAATATGGCCAGAGGATGGGATAAAATTATCAGCTAGTGTGTTTTCCTGTTTGGTTTTAATCTACATTTAATTAAATTCTTATCTTCTGTGTACTTATGGTCGCATTTGAATGGCGAGACTGCATTCATTATGAATGGTAAAACTTAACTCAGAGAACATTACATGTGGCTTCTTTAAAAAAGAGAAGAAAAACGCTGTCTTTATTCTTTACACTCAGGTCTTATAAAAAGAGACCAAACTCTCTCTTAGGTCAAGTGCAGTAGCACTTAACCTTTGGGTTAACTGATTTGGAAAAGTTGGACTTAAATCAATTTTTAATGCTATTTTTTATTTTTACAATTTGGAAATGTTATCAAATTCTGAGCTTGAACAGAGCTGGCAAGGGAAGCACTGAAGTGCATTAAGGAAATGCCTTCTTCATTCTTAAAAACAGAGATGATAACAGGAAGTTTTTATTAGTGCTGCAAAATGTGTGCATTAGTCTGCATCCTTAATTATTAAAATCATTACATTCCCTTGTTTTTATATGCTGAAATAAGAAAAAAAATGCCTTAGTTACTATTTAAAGGTTTTTTTTTCCTTGTGTCACAGACTCTTTGAGTTCATTCAAGCATCCCTGTATTTCAGAAAAAAATCACACAATGCTTTGAACATAGTGTTTGGTTACACACATACTGGTTTCATAGCGCTTCAGTTTTGTGCCAGGAATGTCAGGGCAAATTGAGAATATCCTGAAAGCCACTGGTATCTGCAATAACAAGCAGGGTTTCCTAGGTCAACTTGAAGACTGTGTCAGCCTTAACAAAAGGAAACAGAGGCAATGTTTCTGATTGAGGTTTCGATGTATATTAATGAAGAAGTGAGGTTTGAGATCAGATTGGCTATCCCTATTGATCAAAATTCACCAAAAGCTAGAACAAAACCTCTCCATAGTTACTATACTACACACACACACACACACACACACATGCTGAGAGAATACAAATGAATATGTCTCACATTTTTATAGCTTTACTTAAAAGCAGTAATTTATGAGTAGTACTTGTGTGCTAGTGAAATAATCACATTTCAAATGAGCGTGTGTTTTTACCCTGTTATTTTATGCAATGGGGAATACTAACCAGGAGAGGTTTAACATTCCAACTGAATGCTTAAATTTAAACACATATAATTAAACAACGTAGTTACCAATGACATACTGGCACATTTCTCCCAAATATCATAAATACATTGGGAATGACTCCACTTTTGAAAGGAGCTGTAAACATCCCTACAATTGGGCCAAAAAAGTTTTTATCTGAAACACTGGACACTCCAAAACTTTGATGTCTAATAGGATGAAAAGACCTTCTATTAAGCTAGTGACCACTCATTTTCTCAGACTCCAAAGAGGAGAAAAGATTTTCAGTATACGTCCCTTATACTTCAAAGGTTTCTTTTTAAAATAAGCATTTTTATTTGGTTGGGCATTTATACAATTCAGCAGATGAAATGTCATTCTCTTGTACATAAGTGAACATTAAAATCACAACAGGAAAGAATTAAAAAAACAGTGATAAGGTGGTGCGGTGGTAAAGAATCCGCCTGCCAATGCAGGAGATATCGGAGATGAGGGTTCGATCCCTGGGTCGGGAAGATCCCCTTGAGGAGGAAATGGCAACCTACTTCAGTATTCTTGCCTAGAAAATTCCATGGGCAGAGGAGCAACCTAGATGTACATCAGCAGGCAAAACAGAAAGCCCAGAGATAAATCCATTCACCTACGGACACCTTATCTTAGACAAAGGAGGCAAAAATATACAATGGAGAAAAGACAATCTCTTTAACAAGTGGTGCTGGGAAAACTGGTCAGCCACCTTTAAAAGAATGAAACTACCACACTTTCTAACACCATACACAAAAATAAACTCAAAATGGATTATAGATCTAAAAGTAAGATCAGAAAATATAAAGATCTTAGAGGAAAACATAGGCAGAACACTCTCTGACATAAACCACAGCAAGATCCTCTATGACACACCTCCCAGAGTAATGGAAATAAAAACAAAAATAAACAAATGGGACCTAATTAAACATAAAACCTTTTGCACATCGAAGGAAACTATACACAAGGTGAAAAGGCAGCCTTCAGAATGGGAGAAAATAATATCAAATGAAACAACTGACAAAAAATTAATCTCCAAAATATACAAGTAGCTTATGCAACTCAATACCAGAAAAATGAACAACTCAATCAAAAAGTGGGCCAAAGAGCTAAACAGACATTTCTCCAAAGAAGACATACAGATGGCTAATAAACACATGAAAAGATGCTCAACATCACTCACTATTAGAGAAGTGAAAATCAAAACCACAATGAGTTATCATCTCACATAAGTCAGAATGGCTGCCATCAAAAAGTCTACAAAAAGTAAGTGCTGGAGAGGAGAGTCCACAAAAAACAAGTGTGGAGAAAAGGGAACCCTCTTACACTGTTGGTGGGAATGCAAACTGGTACCGCCACTATGGAGAACAGTGTGGAGATTCCTTAAAAATCTGGAAACAGAACTGCCATATGATCTAGCCGTCCCATCGCTAGGCATACACACCGAGGAAGTCAGACTTGAAAGAGACACAGGTACCCAATGTTCACCGCAGCACTGTTTACAGTAACTAGGGCAAGGAAGCAGCCTAGATGTCCATCAGCAGACAAACAAATGAGGAAGAGGGGTAATATACACAATGGAATATTCCTCAGCTACAAAAAGAATATACTTGAGTCAGTTCTAATGAGGTGGATGAAACTGGAGCCTATTATACAGAGTAAAGTAAGTCAGAAAGAGAAATACCAATACAGTATATTAACACATATATATGGGATTTAGAAAGATGGTAATGATGATCCTATATGCGAGGCAGTAAAAGACACACAGATGTAAAGAACAGACTTTTGGATTCTGTGGAAGGCTAGGGTGGGACGATTTGAGAGAACAGCATTGAAACACGGATAGTGCCATATGTAAAATAGATGACCAGTGCAAGTTCGATGCATGAAGCAGGGCACTCAAAGCTGGTGCACTGGGACAACCCAGAGAGATGGGATGGGGAGGGAGGTGGGAGCAGGGTTCAGGAATGGGGGGGACACATCTGCATCCGTGGCTGATTCATGTCGATGTATGGCAAAAACCACTACAATATTGTAAAGTAATTAGCCTCCAATTAAAATAAATTCATGATCAATAATATTACATGGGTTGGTAGTGTTTCCCAGCAAGCATACTACCTTTCTGTAGTCCATTCATTCTCCAATACCCATTCCCCTTCCATTCTCTTAACTTTGCTTCCTTATTAACTAAGAAAATTGTAGTCATCAGAAGAGAATTTTATTTCCACCTTGATAGCACTCAACTATAGGTAGTGTCCACACACTCTGCTGTTATGACTATTATTTTGGATGTGCTGACCATGCCTTTATTTAAAGCCTATTTGGCAAATCTAATACAGTTATGTAAAGTTTAAAAATAAAATAAAATTTAAAAAAAAAAAATAAATAAAGCCACCTTCCACTTTGGTGTTAGTTACTCCCCGTTTTTCCTGTAAGCCTCAATTTTTCAGTCTCAACGAGATCATTCCTATCAGAATAAAATATCATACTTTCTTTATTGTAAACAACAGCAACAACAAAAACCCTCTAGCTCTTATTTATCTGCTCACATTTAAAGCAAGGGTTTCCCAGGTGGTGCACGGGTGAAGAATCCACCTGCCAGTGCAGGAGACACAACAGACACAGGTTAGATTCATGGGTCAAGAAAATCCCCTGGAGGAGGAAATGGCAACCTACTCTAGTACTCTTGCCAGGAAAATCCCACGGACAGAAAAGCCTGGTGGGCTACAGTCCATGGGTTTCGACACAACTGAGCTCACATGCTCTTCAAGATAATTAGAGATACCAAGGGAACATCTCATGCAAAGATGGGCTCGATAAAGGACAGAAATGGTATGGACCTAACAGAAGCAGAAGATATTAAGAAGAGGTGGCAAGAATACACAGAAGAACTATACAAAAAAGATCTTAATGACCCAGATAATCATGATCACTTACCTAGAGCCAGACATCCTGGAATGTGAAGTCAAGTGGGCCTTAAGAAACATCACAAAGCTAGTGGAGGTGATGGGATTCCAGTTGAGCTATTTCAAATCCTAAAAGATGACATTCTGAAAGTGCTGCATGCAATAGGCCAGCAAATTTGGAAAACACAGCAGTGGCCAAAGGACTGGAAAAGGTCAGTTTTCATTCCAGTCCCCAAAAAAGGAAATGCCAAAGAATGCTCAAACTACTGCACAATTGCACTCATCTCACACACTAGTAAAGTAATGCTCAAAATTCTCCAAGCCAGGCTCCAACAATACTTGAACCATGAACTTCCAGATGTTCAAGCTGGATTTAGAAAATGCAGAGGAACCAGAGATCAATTGCCAACATCTGCTGGATCATCAGAAAAGCAAGAGAGTTCCAGAAAAACATCTACTTCTGCTTTATTGACTATGACAAAGTCTTTGACTGTGCGGATCACGACAAACTGTGGAAACTTCTGAGAGAGATGGGAATACCAGACCACCTGACCTGCCTCTTGAGAAATCTGTACGCAGGTCAGAAAGCAACAGTTAGAACTGGACATGGAACAACAGACTGGTTCCAAATAGGAAAAGGAGTACGTCAAGGCTGTATATTGTCACCCTGCTTATTTAACTTATATGCAGAGTACATCATGAGAAATGCTGGGTTGGAAGAAGCACAAGCGGAATCAAGATTGCCGGGAGAAATATCAATAACCTCAGATATGCAGATGACACCACCCCTATGGCAGAAAGTGAAGAAGAACTAAAGAGCCTCTTGATGAAAGTGAAAGAGGAGAGTGAAAAAGTTGGCTTAAAGCTCAACATTCAGAAAACTAAGATCATGGCATCTGGTCCCATCACTTCATGGGAAATAGATGGGGAAACAGTGGAAACAGTGGCAGACTATTTTTCTGGGCTCCAAAATCACTGCAGATGGTGACTGCAGCCATGAAATTAAAAGATGCTTACTCCTTGGAAGAAAAGTTATGACCAACCTAGATAGCATATTAAAAAGCAGAGACATTCCAACAAAGATTCATCTAGTCAAGGCTATGGTTTTTCCAGTAGTCATGTATGGATGTGAGAGTTGGACTGTAAAGAAAGCTGAGCACTGAAGAATTGATGCTTTTGAACTGTGGTGTTGGAGAAGACTCTTGAGAATCCCTTCAACTGCAAGGAGATCCACCCAGTCCATCCTAAAGGAAGTCAGACCTGAATATTCATTGGAAGGACTGATGTTGAAGCTGAAACTCTAACACTTTGGCCACCTGATGAGAAGAACTGACTCATTTAAAAAGACCCTGATGCTGGGAAAAATTGAAGGCGGGAGGAGAAGGGGATGACAGAGGATGAGATGGCTGCACAGCATCACCGACTTGATGGACATGAGTTTGAATAAACCCCAGGAGTTGGTGATGGACAAGGAAGGTTGGTGTACTGCAGTCCATGGGGTTGCAAAGAGTCGGACATGACTGAGCTGAACTGAACTGAACTGAGCACACATGCAGCAGTAGCATTTAAAGCAAAACTCCTTGAAATAGTTTCCTCTTCTTGTGCTCTCTCAGTTGAACATTTCAACAGTGCTTACTTCAGCATCTATTGGTTTTCTTGTCAAAATCATCAAAGTGAAAGTGTAAGTCGCTCAGTCATGTCCGACTCTTTGCAACCCCATGAACTGCACATTCCATGGAATTCTTCAGGCCAGAATACTAGAGTGGGTAGCTTCTCCCTTCTCCAAGGGATCTTCCCAACCCAGGGATCGAATCCAGGTCTCTCTGCCTGCACTGCAGGCAGATTCTTTACCAACTGAGCCACAAGGGAAACCCAAGAATACTGGAGTGGGTAGCCTATCCCTGCTCCAGTGGATATTCCCAAGCTAGGAATTGAACCGGGGTCTCCTGCATTGCAGGCAGATTCTTTATCAACTGAGCTATCAGGGAAGCCCTGATATCACCAAAGCCATTGCTAAATCCCGTTTCTTGGATCTTGTCTTACTTCAACATCAGAAAAACAGAAAACAGTTTCTCTGTGAAAACTTTTCTGCCCTTGGCTTTCCCTCAGCACCTTCTCCTGGTTCTTCCAATCTCACTGGCAGCTCCTTCTCAGTTTCCTTCGCTGGGGCTTCTGAGTTCATTTGCCATATTTCCCTCCTCCTTCATTTTGTCCGGGCACTCTAGGTTGCCCTGCTGTTCATGAAACATGCCAATGCATTCTTGCTTCTACCGTGGATATTCCTGCCTAAGACAGTTTCATGACTAGACTCTTTATTCCCTTTAGAATTTCTCCAATGCCCACTTCTAAATAAGGTCTTCCTTCACCATCTTATTTTATTTTGCCACACCAGCAGCATGTGGGTTCTTAGTTCCCTGCCCAGGGATTGATCCTGTGTCCCCTGTATTGGGAGCACAGAGTCTCAACCACTGGATCACCAGGAAGTCCTACTATCTTATTTTCAATTTCAAACCTCCCTCTGGGTTTTTTCTGACTTATTTTTTCTCTATAATGCTTTTAAACATTTAACCAAGGATACATTTTGTGCCTTTATTTATCATCTTCCTCTTTTATTGAGATATGAACTCTTAAGGGAAGAGGTTCACTGCTGAATTTGGTGTCTAGGACAACACCTATCATACACAATAGGCCTGCAGTGACGATTTACTGGGTAAATAAAGTAGACCACTATTTAAACTTTTTATTATGCTTTTATGTTCTATAAGAAAATGGTTTTCTGTCTATTTTCCATGACTCTGAAATGATTATATTTATATAATAGTGTGCTGGACTTTTCTGGTATTTTAATAATATAGAATTGCACACCCATAATTAAAGCTAATTTTACTATTTTTACAATGTTATTTGGCTTTAGGGTGTATTTCTATGCTATTAAAATTATTTACCATTATCTTTTTTATTGTTTTATTCTTCATATTGCATTAGAATGAGCACTAATATGTTGGCATCAGCCACAGCTCTTATATTTACATTGATTAATTCTTTTTGAACCCCTCTTCTTCTTCTCTCTGTGTTTTTATCTTTGCCAGAGATGGGAGAGGATGATAAAAGCATGTTTGTGAAATATTTTATTTCTGATAGACAGACCTATGTGAGGCAAATGGATTTAAACGCTGCATAATAGTTGCCATTTCTGAACCCAGTTTTGACTGTCTGTGAAGCATGTAATACAATTAAGAAGAGCATAAAGATTGGATTTGGGTGGATTACCTTGTCTTCAGGATCGATTATTTTGACCTAAGTCCATTAGCCAAAGTGTCCCCATATTAGGGAGCATTTTTCACATTTTAAGCCAAATACAATAATTTCTGGAGTTAGGAGAGCATAAAGGGAAAAGAAAAGGGGGTCATAAGGAAGCAAACTTGTAGACAGAAACACAAACTTCAGCCCTCCATGAAAGAGACCTGAAAGCATGACACTATTATTTGTATTGGCAGCGCTTTCCTTACAAATTGTTGGCTTTTTTTGCACCAACCTCTAACCCACCATTTCTGAAACATTCCTAAGAAGACTTGAAAGACACTGTTAAAAGCATATCTGCCCAGAAGCCCTGGAAAAACTATAGCTGCAAAGTGTCTTTACTGTTTATGTAAGAGCAATCAAAGGTATCAACAAGCAAGACAGCTGAAAGTGCTCTCTCAGAAAAAGAAAGCAAAATTGATCCAAACTGAATATTTCTATGAAACGGGTTACAGGGAATTCTGCAGCCAAGTAGGCATCCCCCATATGCTTGTGTATTCCTCCCTATAAACATGAATATTCATAAATACAATCCCAGTAGATGGGAACAACCTAAGTAAATTACTGAACGTTAGGAACAGAAGAAAAACCTTTAATGCAATTCAGGTACCCACACAGACCTGGACGGTTTGCATCAAATAACTGGACAAAAATATTACAACTACATTGACTTCAGTTGTTATAATCTGTGACTGAGTTGTTTGATCTATATTATTTACCATGGTAAAGGTGAAAAGTTGTTACTTGACCATTCTTTAATGCTACTCTTGCTAAAATCTATAGTATTTTCCCCCTTTTCCGCTTAAACTGAGGTCAGAGAACAGAGAATCATTTGAAGCGTGCATTATTTTACAGCAGTGTTCTCAGAGGTTACTGAGGCAGTCACTCTTCTCCTTAAGGACCTGACACTTAAGTATTTTATTTCTTTACTGGGATTTGTTGTTGTTGCTGTTATTTACTTCTTAAGTTTGTCACTGTCCCTGCTGCCAACAAACACTTCACTTTCTAATTCAATGTGAGCTGGGAAATCAACTAACCAGTCTGTATAGGTTGTATCTAAATTAAGAGTTCATGAATTCTCAGTGAAGATTTGACATGCTCTTACAGAGTTCAAGTGTTAGACTAAAATACAATACAGTTGTGATATCTAACCAAAGTTTGTTTTTTTAAAGCACAATCTATATTTGCATCTATTGAAAAGTATGCCTACATGTACATTTAGGTGTTTTTGTTTGTTTTCTCATCTTTCTAGGTTGCTGGCCGTGTTCTGGAACAATGCAAAAATATATGGAAGATATATATCTACATTACATATTATTGTAATATTTGCTCACAAGACAGCACCCTCCCCAACAAAACATTAACACTTAAAAGTTATACTGGGGGGGGGAAGCTTCTTGATTAGAGAAGGCCAAGGTGCAAGCCTCTTCTGTGGTCCCCACCTGGTTTACCCTACACCAGCTGCCTCTGCCAGGCCACCCAAATTTGACCCTAACAAGATTAAAGTCGTATACCTGAGGTGTTCCAGAGGGAAAATCAGTGTCACAGGTACCCTGGCTGCCACAGTCATTCTCTAGGATCTGTCTCCAAAGGAGGTGGGTGATGACATGGCCAAGACAACTGGTGAAAAGTTGGGAGTACAGTGAAACTGACCATTCAGAACAGGCAGGCCCAAGTTGAAGTGGTACTCTCTGCCCCTCTCTGAACATCAAACCACCCAGAAATGAAAAAAAAAGCAGAAAAACTTAAAGTTCAATGGAAATAAGGTTTTTGATGAGATTGCAAATATTGCCTGACTGATGCAGTACCAACCTTTGGCCAGAGAACTCTCTGGAATCATTAAAGAGACCTTAGAGGCTACCTAGTTTGTGGGCTGCAACGCTGAGGGCTGCCACCCATGTGACATCACCGATGATACTGGCGGTGGGGTAGTGGAATATCCAGTAATTAAGACTACAGAGAAAAATATCTTGATAAAGGGTCATTGATAACCAAAAAGAAATATGGAATATTCAAATAGTTACAGGGAAGTCATATCAACTCTTCATGAAATATAAAGATAATTTGGTAGCAATTCTTCTCAGATTTACACTCAATGTGGTCATGCATGCAGACCACCTGTCTACCAAGTCTGAGGTTGTGAACTAAAGTTGTGAAGAAGGCCACAGACAAACTTCAATAGGTTCACGAGTACCTTAAATGTATATGAAATATCACATGTGTATATGCACACATTTTATCTGAATGAATTAAAAATGTTGTCAGAAAAACCTTTGAAATACTTAATGACCAAAGACAAACTCTAAATAAATTGATGAAATAATAGTAGTTAAATTAGTTTATTATTCAATGTGAGAGTGACTGATATTCTATCTGGCGTTAATGAAAATAGAGATATTGCTTATAGAACAAATGTCTGTATGGACTTGCATTGCATTTGTAGAAGAAACAGTTCTTGTGTACAGAGGCAGAATTCAAATGTTTAGGTAGTGAAGAAGTTACCTAATAAATTACAATATTCTTGTGGAATATGATGCTTCCATGTGTAGCCAATCATTGGGAAACCCAATAAATAACCCAAGCACCAATAAATCCTCAAGTGTTTATTAATTTCTTACTCTGCTTCTAGGGGGTCTGTGCAGTGGTGATAATATGACTCATAGGTTTGTCTGAACAATTATCAATATGCTTGGCATTTTATTCCACAGTGTGGAAGAAATGAAAGAAATTAATAAACGTCAACTGCTTGCCCTGTGTACTAACTATTGAAAAAAATTCTTTATTTTTATCTGCTTACTTTTCAAAGGATGCCAAACTGGTTCCTTATGAATGTGATACCCATTGGGGCTAGTGTTAATACAGTAAATTAGACTATCCTGAAGTATACTGGAGGCTCAAGGTCAAAGCCACTTTGTACTGAAATGAATATTAACTTGACAAACGTTTCCAAATGTCTAAACTTCAGAGGTATACTAGAAGTTTACAGATGTATCTTTTATTTGAGTTCATGTTCCTTCTGTGTTCTCTACACTTAGGGGATCCAATTTTAGATTATAAGTGTATTGGCATCTGCAATGTGATTTGATTTCTACTTTAGTTCATTAAAATTGTAACCATCACGGCATATTAAAATTTCACTAGATTAAAGAAACAATATTAATGCTTTTAAACTGGAAGATGTGTAAAATCGATGCTTAAAATATCTCTTAATTAAAGAAGCAAGCTAAAGTGACATATCATCTTTAACTTGTTATCCCTAGCATTACTTTTGTCTACAAGTTGGGATAATCATCTTTCTAGGTGCTTACAAAGATGTTACATTTCTGAAAACAAGATAAAATAGGTTTTAGTTTACTTTTCTTGAAGGTTCTCATGAGAAGGATTAACACAGTTTGCTGTGTGTTACTGGTCTACCTACTGGATAGACACATCCCAGGAGACACAATTTGGACTCATGTGCTTCCCAAGTGGTACAGCGGTAAAGAATCTGCCTGCCAGTGCAGAGGATGCAGGAGACAGAGGTTCGATCCCTGGGTTGGGAAGATCCCCTGGAGAAGGAAATGGCAACCCTTTCCAATATTCTTGCCTGGAAAATTCCATAGACAGAGGAGTCTTGGAGGGTTACCATGGGGTTGCAAAGAGTTGGACACAATTTAGCAACTAAACAACAACAACAATACATAAAACAGCAAAAATGTTTCTTCCTTCCTGCCAACAGCTTAACACTCACATTTCCATCCATAAAGAAGTTGGAAGGATTTAAAACTGACTCAGATTATATGTTTATGATGACATGATCACTGGATTTTTGGTGGTATTTCCTTACACTTTATTTTTAAAAGTTTAAACCCCTTTATTGAGGTAAGATCAGCATACAAAAATCAACATATTTAACAAATACAACTTGATGAATTTGAAGACAAGACTACATCTTATGTATTATTCTGAAAACTTAACAAGGTCTGCTTTTAAAACCCACTTCTACAATATTGTCTGTTAATTAAAATTCTTCTTAACCAATATTTTATGTACTGTGGAGTCTCACGGGGCCTCCCAGAAGGCAATAGAGGTAAATGACCTGCCTGCCAATGCAGATGTAAGAGACGTGTGTTCGATCCCTGGGTCTGGTAGATCCCTGGGAGGAGGGCATGGCAACCCACTCCAGTATTCTCGCCTGGAGAATCCCACGGACAGAGGAGCCTGGTGGGTTACAGTACACAGGGTTGCAGAGTTGGACATGACTGAAGCGACTTAGCACATATACATGGAGTCTCATGATCTGTTCTGTGTGTGTTAGCCGCTCAGTCATGTCCAACTCTTTGTGACCCCATGGACTGTAGCCCGCCAGGCTCCTCTGTCCATGGAATTCTCCAGGCAAGAATACTGGAGTGGGGTGCCATTCCCTTCTCTGGGGAACCTTCCCAACCCAGGGATAGAACATGGGTCTCCCTCACTGCAGGCAGATTTAGAATTTTTAACCATCCTAGCCATCAGGGAAGCCCCCATGAGCTGTCCTAAATAGAGGTTTTAAAATTTTTTCATATTGGAAAGGAAACTGCTATTAAAATGATAAAAATTGAGTTGTTTTTGTAAATAGAGTAAATCAGGTTAATTTTTCAATTAAAAAATAAAAGAGACAAAGCAAAGAACTTCACCACAAGTTTAAAATCTGTAACATACAATGTATCCAAGACATTTTTCCTCTGTAGTGCCTTAGTTGTCTAAAAGCAACAGTATCATTTCTTTCTGTAAGGGCACATATTCATATTTTCATCAAAAACTGCTAGCAAATCACAAATTTTCTATTCACTTTTTTCAGCCAGCAACAAATTACAAGTCCCACAGGGATATTTTCCAAATATATAAATTTATAAGCCTCATACTAAAGGGACATGTTGTCATATTTATTGACTAGGTAACAAAATAGTCACAGAAATCT